>NW_022986851.1:193332-1393332 GCF_010094085.1 Westerdykella ornata
AGCTGAGGGGGTGTATCAGATGGTAAGCCAGTTTATGGACATCTCATCTAGGACTGGAGAGGAGGACTGAGAGAAACTATCTGTACCGGTACTGTCTGAGGATATGTGGCTAGTGATTCTGCAGTAGCTAGTGTCCTGTGCAGCCTTGGCACCCAGAAAAGAAATATCAAAACCAGTGTCAGGCCCCAGCCTTACACACACAAGCACACCAGAATACAATCAGTCAACCCATCTTCAATCAATCTTTCTGTCACCGTGACATCTTCAGATACCATCAAATCTGACAATACTTATATTGTAGACTTGTACTGCGTACTTGCACTGCGTCCGTACACTGCTAATTCTGCAGAGCTTTCTCGTTGCACCCTTAGGCAGTTTGAATTTTGGCTGGATACCTGATAATAGTCTACCGTACTTGAGACACCTGGCGCCAGCTTATGGAAGAGGAGAAATTGGCTGTCTGCGCAAGGCTAAAGAACGCGTTTGATTTGCTGCGAAATCTTCCCTCTCCTGGCTTCTATGGTGGTATCGGGAGGACTCCCCTTGCCCACCACTTTTTCTGGGATTTGGCCAAATGCCCAGCGATCTGCGGGCCTTTCAGTTCAGAGGCCGAACTTAATGCCGGAATTGTTCGAAAGCCGAGGCAGCAGTCTGAGGAGAACGGAGGATACGTGGACCGAAAGATAAAGTTCTATGAAAGGCATCTGAATGTTGTGTTAAGTGGGCATGATTCGTCTTTTCGCATTCGGATCTACAACGAAAGAACGTCCTGGTCACACGCAGGGGCCATATCAGTGTTGCTATCGTAGACTGGGAGGACGCAGGGTGGTATCCGAGCTACTGGGAATTTTGCCTTGAGTTCGCTACAGCACTATGGGTGGACGACTGGCCAACCGACTCGAAGATGCAATCACGCCTTGGCCGTGTGAGGCTGCCGTCTTCAGGATGCCCTACCAGGAACTGTACTTTTAGAGCGTCCAAGGTAATCTACCGTGTCCGTAGGGGTTAAAGTGTGACTTGTGTAATTCTGATGGATAGCCTGCCTATAATGAAGACAGTCAACCCAGCACTAAAGCCGTTGAAGCGACTTGCCAACAGTTGTATCTCCGAGCAGCGGCCGTTAGACTGCCGAAAGACATGATAGTAGCGTCACATGAGCGATTGGGTTTCGGTACTGTACTGTGTTATGGGATATGTACTGTACACAGTACTGGATCAGATGTATCGGAGGGTTACGTCATCGTCGAAGAAGATAGATGGTACCAACCGGACCCTCCGATCTCCCCACCTCTTTGCAAGAGGCAAACACACATACACACACGCGCGCACACACTCACACACGCACGAATGCACCATGACCGGTGAAATAAGTCCGCCGCCGTCGAAGCGGCGGAGAATAGTGCCGACTCAGACGACAAAACTGCCCGGCCCGCCGTCTCCACCGCCTCCACCGTCTCCAGGCTGTCTGAGAATATACGCCTGGAATATCAACGGCATCGCGCCGTTCTTACCACAGAAAAACCCAATAACCAAATATTTCCAGCCAAAGGCAGGGCCGGCGAGGAGCAACACCGAGAAGCCGCCAAGGGCAGAACCTTCTTTACGAGCCTTTCTTAGCCGACATCACTGGCCAGGCATACTCTTTCTCCAAGAAGTGAAAATATCAGACTCGGACATCGAGACGCAAAATGCCGTCCGCTTGGCCGTGAATGCGCGACTGCCATCTGGAAGGGGAGAAGACGAAGGCCCCCGGTACAAGATCCACTTCACACTTCCCACAGACCGGAAGAATGCGCGTGGGCTGGCAGGCACAGGGAAGGTTTACGGAGTATGCAGCATCGTCCGATCGGACATATATCGTCTCTTTAATTTGTCATGCCGTTTCCGGACTGTAGATTGGGACAAGGAAGGCCGAGTCTCCATTGTGGAACTGACGTCACCTCCAGAAAGCTGTAGTTCTACCAAGATCGCCATCTTTAACATATATGCTGTAAACGGGACAGAAAGTCCGTACAGAGATCCGCGTACGGGAGCAGTAATGGGTACAAGGCATGACAGGAAGTTGGCGTTCCACCGACTGCTCGTGGAGGAATGCATATCCCTGGAGGAGAACGGATGGAATGTGGTTATGGCTGGAGACTTCAATATAGCGCCAGCACGTATGGACGGATACCCGAATCTTCGTACTTTTCCCTGTCAACATGTCTTCAATCGCGCCGACTTCATTTTCAAGTTCTTGGGAAAAGGAGAGCCGAAAACCGGACAAGAAGCGAAGCAATGGCATGGCGTGGATATCTGGAGAGCTATGAATCCTGACGTTCGACGCTTCACGTACTACCCACGTACCCGCCAATGGGGAATCAGCTGCGACCGAGTGGACTACTTTCTGATCAGCAAGAAACTCTGGGATGGAGGCCGAGTCGGAGGGGCGGGTATGTTGGACAGCGAGGAGGAACGAGGCCCTAGCGACCATGTGCCAATCTGGGCCGACATCCAGATTCTGACGCCTACTGAAGAGTTTGCTCCAGGGGAATGATCGATATTGCGACACAAATGTGCGATGATCCAAAACCACTACTACGTAAAAGCCGCATCGCTCGATGCGAGCGTCATGTTTGCTCCTTTCGTGGCGCAAGTGAACCAACCCACTACTGCTTGATCACTGGATCCTGGATAAGCTCCTTATCCTGGCCGGTATAATACCGGATCCAATTGAAGATGTACTTGTGCCACAGCAGGCTATTCTCCCGATTCAACACCCAATGTCCCTCATCCGGGAAATGCAAAAACCTTGACGGCACGCCGCGACTTTGCAAGATATTAAACAGCATAACCCCATCGGACACAACGACTCTGTAGTCGAGGTCATTATGAACGATGAATTGGGGCGTGGTGAAGTTGCCGACATAGTCGAGGGGATCCCAGAGGGCGTAGTTTTCGGGGTTGTCCCAGACGGTGCCGTTTTGGTCCTTTTGGATGAACCAGAGTTCTTCGGTGGCGTAAGCGCCGCGTTGGCTGAGCTTGCCATCGTGAGAGACGATGGCTTTGAATTTCTTGCCGAGGGCGTGGCCCTGGATCCAATTCATCCTGTCGGACATGTCAGTGTCTTGCTGGGGTGTGAGGATCTCGCGGAGAATGCTCGACCTACATAAAGGCCCCGTAACTTGCACCCGCAGCAATAGCGTTGTCGGTGTCAATGTAGGGAATGTTCTTCCTCATGTACTCGAAAGCCTCCTCAAGATCCGTATATGGCGTCCCTCCCCAGTTATTCGCAATTTTATCCGTAAACTCCTGGCCATAACTCGGCGTTCCTGTGAACTGCACGGTAGTTACGACGAAGCCTTGGTCCGCCCAAAGGCGCAGATTCCACCTTGTGCTCCAGTTATCGCCTTGTGCGACCTGCGGTCCACCGTGCACGATGAATGCTAGAGGGTACTTCTTTGCGGGGTCGAAGTCGGTGGGCAGGAAGACGAAGGTTTGGATGTTATCGCCATCCTTGTTCTGGAACCAGAAGTATGTGGTAGAGTTTTCCTGGAGGCCGGCAAGCTCGGGATCGACTTCGTTGGCAGTGAACAAGACCTTCTTATCGGAGCCCGGTTTTTGCACGTAGAACATACGGCTTGTCCAGCCAGATGCGGCGGAAACGAGAACCGAGCCGTCGGGCAGAACGGAGAAGTCGGACACGTAGGTGTCCTCACCGGTGAAATTCTCGGGTTTGTAGGAAGCTTCGGCTTCGTAGGGGACGACCCAGAGTCGGTTCATGGCGTTCAGTTCTGAGGCGACGTAAAGGTGTCCCTCCGGGCCCCATGCGAGACCAGATGGTGTGGAATCCCAATCTTCAGCCACCGATTTGACTTCGGACTTCAACCCATCGACAGTAGCGACATATAGCTTGAAGCGGTCGGACTCGTAGTAGATCCCGTCTTGCTGCCCGTAAGCCAACTTCGTTCCATCGGGCGACCATCTCGGATACCCAGAGGCACCTTGCGCAGTCTTGGGAGCGCTAGTGTTTGGTCCATTAACCGGGACCGCGACTTCCGACCCATCGTGCGGGACCAAGTAGATGTAGCTGGCCGTATAGTTGGCCTTGGACAGATGTGGAGATTTGGTGAGGAATGCCACCGTCTTCCCGTCAGGAGAGATGTCGTAGTCGCCTTGATCACCGAACGGCTGCACCGGGGTTTCCGGGCGGGTGACTGTCGCGTTAATCCCCCAGAGAAGATTCTTCACCTTGCCATTGAAGCTGAGCTTTCCACTCCCAGTCGCGTTCGCCTTCTCCGCAGTCAGCACGCCGCTGAAGATGGAAAACCGCTCGTGTGTAATGTATTCATTCCAATGGCGCACGAAGGTGTTGTCATAGAGGCCCCCGCTACTCAGGGGTTTGCTGGCGAGTTCTTCATTGTACGCCGACCCGTTGTTCCAGTACGCTTTGGTGTTGACGACGAAATTGATGTTTCCGGATTTCGTCTGGACAGCTTTGAGACCGGCGAACGGCGCGTTCAGAGAGGCGACTAGCGTACTATCCCTCTGTTTTCAGTGTCGAGGTTATATGATACGTGACGAAAGAGGCTTACGGCGCAAAATCACGGACATCGGCAGTCCACAACGTCACACCTCCAGGAACCTCCTCGTTTGTCTCATTGATGTACAAGATACTTGTATTCACTGGCCCTACCCAGACTACCTCGGACACGGCGGAGTCAAACGGCGCATCGGTGATGTTGCCGCTTGCAATGTCAAGGATGTGCCAGGTTGTCTTAGATTTGTGCGTGGTCCAGTTGTAACGGGTCGAGGAGAAGAGAGCGATTTCCTATCGTTGAAAAGTCAGGATCTATCCCGGTTTCACACGGGTGGGCTCGTGCAATGGAATCTTACTCCGCTGGGGTTCACGTTGGCGGTACTGCGACGCGGAGCCGCAAGCATGTCTCTAGAGCATCATCAACAAAGTCGTTCTCCGCAGCCGCGGACCACACAATCTGCAGCCAGATGAGTACGCACTCGGTAGAAAGAGCCCATGCCGAGCCCATGACGGCGCTGGCCGCCAGGACGATCTTCCGCAAAGCCATCTGGCAAGCTCAAGGTCAATAACTCGCTCAGGGCTCGGGGTTTGAAAGTAGCAGATCCTGCAAACGCAGAGAAAGCTGGGGCCCTGCGGTCTACTTGTATCGTCGTCTAGTACCGATATCCGTCATCACACCTCATATGCATCCCTAAACTGTCCGTCAATGGCCGAGTCTTGGGCTCGGACCGTGGTTCGATTTCTCGGAATGTTGCATGCTTGCTCGCTTTGGAGCTGTGCGGTTCGCCGCGGCGATTACCAGCGTCCCATCACATCATCTATCCATGGACTCGTAAGCGACTGCCGTACCGTACCGCACAGTATATCCCAGGAGGGAAGAGGCCATTGGTAGAGATGCTGCCAAGGCTCCGTACAGGTGCATGGGAGGGAATATCCACCTTCCACATTTAACCGTTGCCGAGACAGGTTCCTGGACGGGCATCAAGGAAACGGGGAGATGGGAGACTGGGGTGACTCGGTGAGGATACGTCAAGAGGGTGCGGAGTACGGAGGTACATCATGATGAGAGGGAGGAGGATGATGACGACGGCCAGGGAGCGAGAAGGTCCTTCCTCGGAAGGGAAGGTCAATGCGAGGCGATATCCAGGTACCCAGATATACCAGTACGTACTTGTAGATGCATGCATATGCATGTGGACAGACAGTCAGGGCGCAGGGCCGCCGGACAATCTTATTAGTAATCTTTCCAACCGCAAACGATACCCTTGCAATTGTACTACTATCATGTCCAAGAGGGTTTGTCGCTTCTTAAGGCCAATGTAGCAATTTGATTCCAGCATTTGGTCATTGCTGTTTTGTATCAATTTCACTGCGACTTTTCCGATCACCAGACACTGCCCGTTTTCCTTGATTTCGAGAGGGCTGCTGAGGGGGATGAAGTAAATCTATGCCCGCAAGAAGTACGAAGACATAGATGGTAAAGTGCAGGCACAGTCAACGGCTTCACTGTGTTGGGCTGCCGCGCCATCGCCCTCGTCGAAACGGCCCTTCTGCATGTAGCCGCATTTTCGGAGTCGTCTGGTTGTGGGGTATTGGTCATATCTGATATGACGATGGAATGCATATGGGATCAATCCCAAGGCCGTCGTACGGATTTGATATGGAAACGGATTCGGCTGGCGGCACCCATAGATCAATTGATACCAACACAAAATGCCCGCTGTGAGCCCATGCTTTGATGAGCTTTATACCCTTTCCCCTATGCTCGTGGACATTAACAAGGTAAGAAGACATGAGCCAAGTCCTCATATCGGAAACGAAAGAGGTATAGACAGAAGAAAACAAGAAAATGAAAGAATAAGATGCCACCACCCACCAAGCCGAGCCAAAGTGAAGAACAAGAACCGCAACCGCACTGGAACCCTCCGAACATCTGAACATCGCAATCTCCCTGCTATAACCTCCAACGTTCGCATCCAAAACCGTTTTGGCTCCACCGAAGTCCGCCGCCGCCGCGCCCCAATTATTCATACCAGCCGTTCTGTCGTTTCCGTTGCCAACTCCGTTTTAGGCAGGCGTCACGCTGCGACTATCCCTATCCCTCCCTCGACTGAGCAAACCCTTCCTGCTCGTCGGGCTCTTCGGCTCCTTGCCAACGATACTCCCTGGCCTACTGTCCCTAGGCTCAAAGCTACTCCTCACGACCACAATCCCAGGTCCGACCGATATACTCTTCTCACCACCAGCACCCTGGTCATCAATGAAGAATTGCGCTTCGCCGAGCTCCTCGTCATGGCCGAACGTAGAGTGATCCTTGACGATGACGCGGAAGGATGAATCGGCCGTACACGGCACCTTGACGTTCTCGTTCTCGAAGACGACGGAACCGGAGGACGTCTTGATGTGCTTCGTCTTGTGCACTTCCTTAGGACCCTTGGGTGAATCCATACGCACATGAACACGCACATTCGTTCCAGGCGGGAACCCGTTCGCAGCCACAACCGTCAGGTTCGCGTAGCCGGCATCACCAATTACCCCACCACCAGCGCCAAAGGCACTGGCGAAACTCTGTGCACCCCAGCTCTTAGCTCGGTGATGAGAGGTACCACTGGCGCTAGCAACGGGACTTCCGCCATCGGCCCCTTCGACGGAGATGACGGGTTGATCCTCAGCAGTCGTTGGCCGTGACTCATCGACTTCTTCCGGCTTCTCTCCACGAGACTTTCTGCGTTTGAAGCCACGGCCGAGGAATGTACCTGCTCGAACGACGCCTCCTCCAACAAGCACGGCACCCTTGCCGACGCCCTTGACAGGAGCGCCAATGACCTTACCTGGGACAGCGAAGGTCCCTGAGAAGGTGCTGGACCCTTGACGAGACCGCATGACGTAGTCTGGCTTGAACAACATCTTAAGCCGTATGGCGCCAGATTTTCCATCAAGCCCAAGGGTAATCTCTTGGGCCTGGAACGGTTCCAGTAGGTTGAGATCAATCGCGGCCTTGCCAAGGAAGTCTGCCTTGTCTCCAAAATCCCAATCGTAAACATGAACTTCGAAATGGGCAGCTGTGCGGCTTCGCACCTGCACCTCGAAGAACTCGTTCCACGCTGGATGCAGCGTCTTCTTCTGTACCTTCGTCTTGTGTACTTCCTTATCATTCAATATGAACTTGCAGTATGGGTCAGAATAACCGTTCCGGTCGGCAGCTGGGAGGTCAGCTGCATCCAGGACGTCGACACGGAGCGTTCCCTGGTTGTTGAATGATTCGCTCGGATCCAGGCGCATCTTCACGGGGAGATATTTGAGCGACACGGTGATCTTATTGTCGCGGCCATGATCGTCCTTGAGAGTGAGTTGGGTCGGCGTGTACTGCGATGCATTAGTCGAATGCATCCCGGAAGCGGTCTTGCCCACTGTCTTACCAAGCACCTTCTCAGAGTGTCCAGAGTATTCCCTGTGAGCTTGGCGATGATGTGATCTTCGTCATTTTCTCCCTTCTTGTCTACGTGCTCAACGATACGCAGTGTCATCTTCGAGAAATCCAGTTCTCGAACCATGGCATCACCGACTGGGATTTGTGAGCAAAACGTCCAATGCTGGGCGTAGGATATCCTTACCTTCGTTGAAAACCATGTGTCGACTCTTGATCTTGGAAGTGGTATAGCACGGGAAGGCCATATCATCCATGATGATATCGACATACGCTCCAGTATCGGCGAACTCGCCTTCGTGAATCTTGAAGACGACGAGACCAGACTCTGGAAAGAGTTAGCAATTTGTCTCGAAGTTTTCATAGGGCGAACGGGTGATGTCTGCCCTTCGATGTAGGTGCAAGAAACATAACGAGTCTGCACTTACCGTAATGCTGAAGATCGTCGGGGGTGAGCCGCAGCTTCTCAACGGATTTCCTTTCCTGGACTGTCTCCTCCTGCTTGCCCTCGTTCTTGTCCAGCTCTCTGGCCAGATCTGGGTTGGCAGCACCCCCAGTGGATTGACCGGATTGAGCGGACTTGAGCGATGAGATGGTCCCAGCGGTTGCGGCCGTCGCACGGGAGGCGCTTGACAGAGTCTTTTTGTGCCCATTCGCCTTCCTTGTTCCATTCGTGACAGGCCCATCCGACATGACTGAGTTTGCTCTTGTGACGCTCTGGGCCTCGCTCTCCTCCTCTTCATCGTCGTCGGGATCCCAAACACGGTAGATGGGGTAGAAGGAGCAGGTATAGCTAAGAGTACCCTTGGGTGACTTGCTCGCGCTCAGTCGCAAGGGATCGGATCGCGGCGTTTTCTCCTCATACGTTTCGTATTCGCCATTGTCGTCTTGCCTGATGAACTCGGAAGCGGCAAGTTCAATATGACCCAGCGGGCGGTCCTTGCCGAGCGTTTCCTCGTCCATAACCTCGAGGACCAGTTTCTCGCGCGTAGAGTGCATCGGTACATAGACGACTTCATCCCAGTCGGGGTTGAGGTTGCTCTTGAACGTCACAGTCCGCCCCTTTTGGATTCCGGAAAGGAGAACCCGGGCATATGGATCTGACTTGCCCATGGCCTCCAAGTTGCGGAGATCGCGAGCGCCCTTGAAATGCACTCTCATGACGCCAATGGGGGTGAGATAACCACCAGAGCCAGCAATGGCGCCTTTGAGAGCGACAGGTCTCCATTGAACCTTCATTTTGACACGGCCAGTTGGCACACCTGCAAGATGGTACCATTCCTGGCCCTTGGCCATCAGCTCGAGCATGTCCTCGAGTCCGATCTGGTAGGTCCCGATGATGGGATCGGTAGCGAGATCTCTGTCATCCTTGAGGACCACACCCAGTTTGGCCTTTTTGCGATCCGTGATCAGGAGTTCCTTGGTGGCGTCAGGCCAGATGGGGTTATTCGTGCGCTTCATAATCCTCGACTTCTGAACCTCGCGTCCGTTAAGAAGCAGGACCGCATACGGGCTCAGCTGGCCAACCAGACTCTTGGTTCCATCCAGATCCTTGGCCTGTTCAACCGTAAACTTGGCAATCCCCGTCCTGGACTCGGGAGGGGGTTCCTGGACGCCATCCACCACAGCACCCTCCAGTACAGGGAAGAAGCGTACGTCTGCCTGAAGGATGCCGCGAGGTCGGCCGCCCGACAGGACCTCCAGGTGCAGATTCTCATGCTCCTGGTCTTCTTCGAGTTGCTCCAGAGCAAATGTTGCGGTGCCAAGCTCCTTGTCTTTGCGGATGTCGTTGTAGTCAAAGATGCCAATGGTCAATGCATCCTTCAAAGAGGTGACGATGACGTTGACAGTCTCATTCCAGCGGGGATTTGCATTCTCGTGAGCGGTTTTTGTGCGAGCCAATGGAGCGCGGTTATTGATGGAGACGACAGCATAGGGATCTGGAGTGCCGGAGAACTTGTCGGGGTTCTTGAGGCCCTGGGCGCCGTGGAAAGTGATCTGGAGCACGCCAATGGCCTGATCGACCGGGTTCCCGGCAAGCATCTTGGCGATTTCGATGGGGAAGACGTTGGGAGCATAGAGCATAGGTCCGAGATTTGCGTGTATCTGCTCCATGATGAAGGCCTCCAGACCGGGGATGAAGTTGATATCGAAACCGAACGTCTCGCCACCAAGGGGCTTGCAGACATAGTCGATCGTAGGACGCTCCAAGAAGCTCGCCTCGACCCTCTCGATATGGGGAAAGGGTAGCTGGAGCTTGAACTTGAGCCTCATCAAGCCGGAAAAGGCCATATCCTCGACGATGACGTCAAGGCCCTTGCTGACGATGCCTTTGCCGACGCGAATCTCGAGCACGACCTTGGGGTTGATCTTGTTCTTGATCTGGCGCGCTGTAAGATCGGCTGTATCATTGGGGGTGAAGCTGAACTTCCAGTCCATCAGGACGATGTCGTCTTCCGTCTTGGGGTACGTCTTGACGTGTTCCAGCCGGGGTGGTTTCGTTCCCAGGACAAACGTCTTCATACGCAGGCCCTCGAGGAAAGCCGGGGTTTGGGTAGACAAAACCTGGTCAACTGATCCCACGATGGTATCGCAGAGAACAGGAGCATAGATGGGCCAGAACTTGACAAGGAAGCTGTTGATCCACTCCAACGTCTCGGTGTCGGATTCCAGCTTGCTCTTGGCCATTTCGCGGTTCAGATCATCGCGAGCATTGCGGCGAAGGCGGCGAATGGAGGTCCGGTAATAGGTGCCGCAGATGGCCATGATGCAGAAGATCCAGCCCAGGCCACCACCCAGTACCGCAACGACCCAAGAGCTGAGGCAGGCAAAGATGATGACGCCCGTGTTATGATACCAGTCGCCATAGAACTTTTCTTCCAGGCGGCCCTCGAGCCACGTTTGGTGGTCCAACAGTGTTGTCTCGTCTTGCTCTTCATCTGAGCCTGGCAAGCCGAATCTCGGGGCCCAGCCAACCCTTTCCCATCGGGCTTCCTCGTCCAGCTCGAGAGGCTTCCCATTGGGCTTTGCCGAATCTGGCGTGGGGACTTGTTGTATGGCGCCGGCCTTGTCGGGTGAGGGGAGGTCGTACTGGGGCCCGACCGATTTGTCCTACGGGTTCTGTCAGAACTTGGTTGGCATTGAGGTGTTGGACGGACGAGGACTTACGGCATCGGAAACGAGCACTGCAGCCTTGGGTTTCCGCTCGTGGCGGAGGCCGTCTGGAATACGCTAACAGAGATGGTCAGCACCGTCTTGTAGCAAGGCAAGGGCAGCAAGGGTCGAGTCGATACGCACCGCCTGGGCAGCCGCTCGCTTCTCCTCTATGGTGGCATCGGGGTTGAATTCAAGGGCGGCGCTGCCCCCCTTCCTTGCCTCATTGACAACGAAGTCTTCTGCGGCCCGAGGTGAGAGGTTTGAGTGGGGGTCTTGTGCAGCCTCCAAGGCGCCCTGCTGCTTGAGCTCCGAGGCGCGGGTGGAGGTGGACTCCATGGCTGAGGAAACCGATGGGCTGCGGGAGGAGAGGTCAATGACAATGACGAGGCACAGTAGTCGATTGGGGCTTGGGCGGCAGCTACTGCGCAGTAAGGACAGTGTAGACTATGGCATCTACAGGAGCGCCGATGGTCGACTTGCAAGCTGAGGTCCAGGGGGGGCGCGCGGCAGTCGGCTGTGCCGCAGCGGCAGAAGGGGTTATTCGGAGGCGGCGCGAATGTTGAAGCTGGGAGGATTTTACTGTGATGGTGGGTGTGATGGTGTGGTATCGTGGGAACGGGTGCTCCCGTTCAATGCTGGATCAAAGTGGAGTGCCCACAGCAACGTCGACGTGTTGTTTTGCAAGTAGCTGGAGTGGAGCCTTTTTCGTGTGGGCCCGGCGCGTGGAGCTGGGGGAGCTGGGGGTTGATGGGGTGATGACGTCCGCCCCGACCATCCATGGATGGGAAATGGCGATCGGGCGAGGGGGGGACACGTCAGGGGGAGGAGGGGGAGGGGAGCTCGGACGCTTGCAATGGACAGGGGAGAGTTGGGCAGTATGTACCAGTCAGTACACGGGTAGAAGCGATTGAAGAAGGTGGTGGTGGTGGTGATGGTGAAGGTGGATGGATGGATGGATGTGAGGGTGAAGCTGAGAAAATGGTCCCGTCTACTGTGTACATAGTACCTCTACTTGTATGTACAGCTGCCAGAGGAAGAGGAAGGAGCTGGCAGCAGGGATACCTTGAAAGATCTATCCGACAAGGGTTAGCGAGACTTGGCAACCAGATCGATCTTGTTCCCAAGGTTCCAACAAGGTTCCAAGGCTGATTGATTGACTGGCATGACCAAGGACACAAGTACATACTGTGTACTGTAAAATACAAGTAGGGCTGTACAGAGTACAGAGTAGGGTAGCTAAGACCATCGTATCCGTATGATATCTCTCACGCTTTTCATCCGAGTGCGAGTCCACATGTACAATGGAGCGTAGAGCCCCCCACCCTCGACCATGACTGTTGTGCACCCACCCTACACAATTGGACCCCAAAACCAAAGTAAAGTAGAGTCCAATGTCTTCATTTCTCGTATTGTCCAACGCATATCATCATCAGATCATCACACACCCATGTCCCATGCACTCGTTGCCTCGTCGTGACCATCATCTCCGACCCCCTTAAACGCCATGCCGCTTCAAGGACAAGAGTATAAGTCGAAGAAGAAAAGACATATATCAAGAAAAAGAGGGGGAAAATAGAAAGGGAGGAAGAAAGAAAAATACAGACACTGGGAACTGGGAACTCCTCACCGCCACGGCGGCTCCGCTGCATACCTCCGCCCTCCCACTCCATCCTGCACTCCTCCTGCCCCGCCAACATACCTCGCCCTCACTCTTCCATCGCGCCCCCGCTCCTTCGAGTGCTCTCGCTCGTCCCACCCATCCTTCACGCGGTCGTGGCTCCTCGTCCGCAGCATGTCCCCCCGAACCCCCATCCTCTCCTCCGGGTACCCGTCGCTCCTTCGCCGTTCGTCTTCATAAGGTCGACTGCACCGTGAGCTGGGCGAGTTGTACTTGTCCCTACCCCTCTCCCTCTCTCTGTCCCTTTCTCTGGGCCTCTCCCGTTCTCTTGCATATCCACCGTCCGTGTCACTGACCTTCGCCACGTATCGAATCTCTTCCGGCCGATTCGACGTGCGTGCCGGCCCTGCTGCCGACCTCCGCTCGTAACCATACGCGTGCGCCTGTAGCTGAGCCACATGGGTGGCGAAGAGGGGCGACTTTGTTGGGCCGTACAGAGGAGGCGGGGGTCCATCAGCCTGCTTCCTTCGCGGGTCCGGCTTGGTATCGTGGCTATACCTCCTTTCTCGTTCCCCGTAGTACGCGGGGAAGTACTCTGGTGGGCTTGAGGGAGGGTGGCTACGTCTGTGCCTGAGAACGGGGGACGTGCGATACAATCGAGGCCTGTCCGACTCGGAATCCGAGTCGCTCGTGGATGCCGAGCCTTCCCTTCGGGGTGCATGCGGTCGCTTGCGCTCTGGAGGCGCATATGTGTGATGGTGGATCGGAGGTGGGACCGACGCAAGAGGAGTGGCATCAAGGCTGTCGTCAGAGTATTCTTCGTCCGTGTCTCTTCTGGGCCGGTCTTTCCTCCGGTCCCGATGGAAGGGGTTCAACATATGTCTAACCCTACCCACCACACCGCCCCAATCCTCCGAGTAGCTTGCTTGCTTAGAATACTGTCTCGCATAGCCAGCCCTGGGCCTTTCGCGTCGGTAGAGGGGATCGGAGAAGTAGGACGCAGCGCCACGCCTCTCCTCCTCCGATATCTCGCTGGATGACCGCGGCCCGTCGTCGCGCACCTCGACGCGCACCCTGGCCGTCTCCTCTTTCCCAGCTGTTTCCATCTCGGCCTCGCGCTTCAGACGCTCAGCCACGCTCTGGTACCATTCTTCCATGGCCTCATCCGGGCGGTCCGGGAAGCACTCCTTTGGAAGCAGCTTGGGGAACACCTGCCCAGTCAACGGGTCTTTGACGTCGAACAATTCCACCGCCTTCTGTAAGAATCGCGCATGCTCCTCCGGACCGAGTAGCAGCTGAATCGTCTGCCAGGTCACGAACCCTTTCGCCTTGAGCGCAGGAACGGTCGGTGCCGAGTATCCATCATCTTCCGGCGTCGGTTGCAGGCTGTGCAATGCGCCCAGCGCACGGTATATAAAGGAAATCGACGATGGCGGCGTTTCGACAAAGAGAACATCATAGTCTCCGCCGACAGCCCGGTAGAAGGCGGCGAGTTGGGTGGGCTTGAGATCCGAACAGTCGTGAGGTTCAAACTTGGTGCTCTGGGGGGTTCCACAATTAGTTGTTACAACATCAGCGCATAGATGCAGGAAGCCTACAATGACTGTTGCAATGCCCTTCAATAGCCTGTCCAACATGTCTGTGCCGCACCGGTCCTCTTTGATCAGGAATCCCCAGTACTGTAGCGCTTCTCTATGAGCGGCATCGGTCGTTGTTTTCTTGCTATCTTGATTTTCCGTAGTCATGATAAACCATATGCATGTCCTGTCAGCTTTTCGAAGGGGAGGGGTTGGAGGATCATGAGCTGTGAGCGCGCAATATCACGGTAAACGTGCGAGCGTGTTGTGGAACGATGGCGTAGCCTGCGCTGCAGGTGTATCAGAGACGAAAGGGAGGGAGCCCAGCCTGTAGGGTGCCTTGCACAGGCCCCCGTGGAAAGAGAGGCACGGCACGAGGAATGCGTTGTCATGCGTTCAGGAATGGGGTCTTGGGGGGGTGCCTAGGTGGTGAGAGCTTGGTGAGCTGACATGGTGGGGTAGGGTATTTGATAAATAAATAACTCGTTACATTCGACAACAAGCCACCATCTATCGGCCTTTTATTCTTTCTTTCATCCCGCACAGCCTACACCTTGGGAACCTACTAATTATATCACTGGGATTCGGCAATGGTCATTTTCTGGGATTGATTGCTCTTTGTAGGCAATCGCTTCGAGGTGTATGATTCCCGAGGCATGGACACGTTCTCTCGCAATGCCTCATTGCATGCATGTGCTGACAATGCGTAGCTTTTCATCATTCTGAAGGCAGCATGACGGACTTTTGGGAATCGTCAGACTTGGGATTGGCCGAAGAGAGGGTTCGCTACACAGCATGGCAGGCACATGTTGCCGGCCATGACGCTGCCGACACGATCGCTGTCCAAAACCTCCAGGTGACAGTCGAGGCAGGCAACGACGCATGGGGACGCAGGAGAAATCAGCCCTGTTTGGTCACAGTCAAGATGCACCTGGCCAATCCGTTCCTCGCGGCCGCTCAAGCGGACTCGCTGGATGCCAGTACCGTCCACTATGGGATCCTGAGTAAGAACATTCGATCCACCATTGAGACCAGCAAGGGGTCGTACGTCAACACAGAGGCTTTATTGCGTGACATCCGCGCAGCTGTCGAGCGGACCACTGGAGCGACTCGGCTGAGGGCTCTCGAACTGGGCATCTTCTACCCGAAAGGAAGCCTTCTGGGTGATGGTGCTGGAGCCGTCCTCTGCCAGTCGAAGGATGCTCGGGGCCACAGGGTCTGCTTAGGGATGTACCTCAAGAATGTGCGGATTCCCTGCATCATCGGCGTCAATGCGAATGAGAGACAACAGAAGCAACCTGTAGTCGTAAACCTTTGGATTGACCCCATCCCCACCCCACTTCTGGACCAACAGCACGCCATGGAGCGGAGGCTGGTGGATGTAGGGTCCCTCGGCGCCCATGTAGCAGAAGCGGTGTATGCTGACGAAGGGTTCTAGTTTGTGTCGGAATCGTCTTTCGAGACGCTCGAAGCCTTGTCGACCCAAGTGGTGGACGAGATGGCCAAGATGTTCCATCAGGTCGACGATGGCTTCATCACGCTGCGGGTGGAGAAACCGATGGCGGTGCCATTTGCGGATGGTCCTGTCATTGAGATGCGGAGGCGTATAGCTCGACACAGGCACGAAGCAGAGTGAAGGGGTTCGAGTACCTAGCTACAGTACAGTACCTAGATAACTCCAACAGAGGTACGCTAACTGCTCCTGGAGATTAAAGTGTGGACTTCCTCCCTCGCACGTGTTAGCAGGGGTGCTCAGGGGCGTGGGGGACTGTCGAGATGCCATTCGCCCTCCAATTCACCATTGCTACCCTACGGACGGTCCTCCAGGATCTCTCCTCATCTTAATAATAAACTGCGTGGGACTCGGTACAAGGACAATGCACAGTATGTACATACTGTGGTACTAGGTAGGTCATGGTCGGAGCATAGCGTCAATGCTGATGGAACTGCGGAGTGCCGAGTCCTCCCTACTGTGTACATAATACCTAGGTATGTACAGTACACAGCAGGTTATGGGAACGGGGAGTAGGATACTGGACACAGGGGACCTCTGCAAGCTTTCCAAAGGTTCGCAGTATGTAGTGCCGCCCCCGCCACTCAAGCAAGCCACTTCAGCCACACAAACCGGGATGATATTGTGCTAAACTGGGTTAGGACAGTAGTGGCGGGAAGTGGCGGGAACGGGAGCTATGACGGCATCATTGGATGGAACCGCAATCTACACACTACACAAGTACACATTACATCAGTACTATTGTGCCGATTGTGAAGCAGGGAGAAGAGGGGATGACGAGGGAATATCGTGTACGGAGTAGAGAGAGGCGTTGCTCATGGCGATACATGTGCACAAAAAAAAAGGTACGGCAGTCAGCTCTACACATGACAGGGCATCTCGGTGCCATAGCACAACGCCGTGCCCGCCAGCAATACTGTGTACTTGTACGTACGGAGTAGACATCATCCTCGTTGCTGTGTGCACAGTCGTGTTACTACTGTACTGTGTACTCTACACAGTACCTAACCATGGTTCCGGCGGCACAGAAGGAGGGGTTGTGTTTGGGGGTGGCCGACGCATACACAGTACGGAGTACACAGTACTCGATACAGGCACACCGTTAAGCCGCGGTTTACGGCGGTGGATAGATAGGTCAACTAGTATATAGTACAAGTATAATGCGATGCGAGCAAGTCTCTTCCTCACCAGCCATTTAATTACTGTGTATTATTTCCCCCCTCTTTCTCCCCTCTGTGAAGCGTTTCCGCGGCTTGCCGACCCCACGTCACTGCGCAGTCCCGTGCAGAATTAGCGCCATGGTCATTCCGCCTTTGGTCAAGGGCACCGGGGCCAACCCTGCAACCCTGGGCCCCCCGAAGCTGGCTCCGAACGAGACACAAAAACCAACCAACAAACTTGTTGACCGCCTTCCAAGCTTGCTGCAAACTGCTACACCCACCTCCCCTATCCACCTCTCTACCTACCTCTCTACCTGCCTACAAGTATACTCGCCTCCCCACCTCTCCCCTCCAAGAAAGACCAACCCAGCACAACAATAATGGCCTCCCGCGCAATCCCTACACACTTGAAGCCCTCAGCCGCTGAGTCTGGCGATGACGGCGGCTTCGCCCCGCGACGACATGGAAAGACGCAGTCGCACGTCGTAAGTTGGCCTGGCCTCCTTTGCTTCTGAAGCTCCCATGCCCTTCTCCCCCTCACCCCCTTTTTGCCTCCCCACTCATTGCCTTGTGCCTGCTCCCTCATCATCCTCTGTGCCATTCCTCACAATGGATGGCCCACAGCTTGGTTGGCACCACCTGCCGTGGGCAGTTTGCCCGCCAGTCGTCCCTGCCGACTTCTACACAGTAGGAGAGAAGGAGCCCACCACACGGAGCCGCCAACTCTCACCTGTCCATCCCAGCCGCCTCTTCTCCGCCTTTCCTCAGTTTAGCTCATGTTGGATTCTAACATGGACATTGACCCGTCGCAGGCTTTCGAAAACACTTCGACCAATGTGGCCGCCTCTCAGATGCGCAATGCCCTGAACAAGCTCTGCGATACCGTCACCGACCCGAATGAGAAGAAGGTACGCCGATGGATGAATGGCCTTTGCCGTGACCAATGGACGCTGACCTGCTCTCCAGCGTTTCGAAACCGAAATGGACAACTTCTTCGCTCTCTTCCGACGATATCTGAATGACAAAGCCAAGGGCAATGTCATTGAATGGTCTAGGATTGCGCCTCCCAAGGCCGAGCAGGTGGTCAACTACGACGATCTCGCCAACTCCGAGGCCGTCGAATACCTGAACAAGCTGGCCGTGGTGAAGCTCAACGGTGGTCTCGGTACATCAATGGGTTGTGTCGGCCCCAAATCCGTCATCGAGGTCCGCGATGGCATGTCCTTCCTCGACCTGTCGGTTCGCCAGATTGAGTACCTCAACCGGACCTACGATGTCAACGTGCCCTTTGTGCTCATGAACTCGTTCAACACCGATGCCGATACCGCCAACATCATCAAGAAGTACGAGGGCCACAACATCGACATCCTCACCTTCAATCAGTCAAAGTATCCTCGTGTCCTCAAGGACTCGCTTCTACCGGCCCCCAAGTCGGCGGATTCGGACATCTCCAACTGGTATCCTCCTGGCCACGGTGACGTGTTCGAGTCGTTGTACAACTCTGGCATTCTCGATAAGCTCATCGACCGCGGTATCGAGATCATCTTCCTTTCCAACGCCGACAACCTGGGTGCCGTGGTCGACCTCCGTATCCTGCAGCACATGGTCGACTCCAAGGCCGAGTACATCATGGAGCTTACGGACAAGACGAAAGCCGACGTCAAGGGTGGTACCATTATCGATTACGAGGGTTCTGTTCGCCTTCTGGAAATCGCCCAGGTGCCCAAGGAGCACGTCAACGAGTTCAAGTCCATCAAGAAGTTCAAGTACTTCAACACCAACAACATCTGGATGAACCTCAAGGCCGTGAAGCGCGTTGTGGAGAACAACGAGCTCCAGATGGAGATCATCCCCAACGAAAAGTCCATCCCCGCTGACAAGAAGGGCGAGGCGGACCTCTCCGTTCTCCAGCTCGAGACGGCGGTCGGTGCCGCCATTCGTCACTTCCGCAATGCGCATGGTGTCAACGTGCCCAGGAGACGGTTCTTGCCCGTGAAGACCTGCTCCGACCTCATGCTCGTCAAGTCGGATCTCTACACTCTCCAACACGGCCAGCTCGTCATGGACCCCAACCGTTTCGGCCCGGCACCCTTGATCAAGCTCGGCAGCGACTTCAAGAAGGTCTCCAACTTCCAGGCCCGCATCCCGTCCATTCCCAAGATTGTCGAACTCGATCACCTTACCATCACCGGCAAGGTCACGCTCGGCCGCGGCGTCATCCTCAAGGGCACTGTCATCATCGTCGCGACCGAGGGCAGCACCATTGACATTCCGCCGGGCTCCATTCTGGAGAACGTTGTTGTCCAAGGCTCGCTGAGGCTGCTTGAGCACTAGAATCCCCTTCGTGAGCCTGCGCGGTGGGTGTTCAGCGGTACTGGGAAGTTGCGGCTTTGGGGTGTTCTCCGGTGGTTGCGAGATGGCATGCACTATCGTGTAGTTAGGTTACAGTAAACAAAATTCGCTTCCTTGTGGAAACTGAGCGGTACTGAGCGGTACGGAGCGGTACGCGGGGTGGGGCTTTGAGTTGCCCATGTTCGACTACATCACATTGTAATACATGACGAACCACAAAACATAAAAGTACTTGTACATTGTTAGGACCCGCATAAGTCCTGACACAGCATGCTTCCTGAATTTATGTCCTCGTATCTCCACGCTGCGCCCCAAGTGTGTTGCTACTTATACACCCCTCCCCACAGCTCTGGCAGAGGTCGTGACACTAAAAAGAGAGTAGTGTCCCAAGGTTGTTGTGTTGCATCAGTTGCGGCAAAGCACCCCTGCCCATCTGCCCCTCGAAAGAGCCCCGCCATGGTCCACGGTTTCCAGAAAGCCGCTAACCCAAAACGGGCTCAGGCGGTGGCAGAAAAGATGCGCCTATGGAAACAGCTAGAAGCTGCAAGCTTCCCAGACGCAGCTGCAGCGAAGAGCGGACTCGCAGCGGATTTATTGACCACACACATCACGATTAGCCTCAACGATAAATACTACAGTACAGGAAGTTTTCCTTGCGTCTGTTGCTTCAATACCTCACACCATGGCCGATGCCCTCAAAGCAGAAGGCAACAAGCTCTTTGCCGAAAAGAAGTTTGCCGAGTCCATGTTTGTTTCCCCGCGCATCAAGGGTCGAGGAGAAGCCTGAGACTAACCGCCTACCCAGCGAGAAATTCACACAAGCAATCGAGCTCGACCCAACGAACCACGTACTATACTCGAACAGATCAGGCGCATATGCATCATTGAAGGACTGGCAACATGCTCTCGAAGACGCCAACAAGGTGGTGGAACTCAAGCCGGATTGGTCCAAAGGATGGGGACGAAAGGGCACAGCACACCATGGGGCGAATGATCTTGTACACGCTGCGGAAGCGTTCGAGGAGGCCCTAAGGCTGGACCCCAACAATTCCCAGGCAAAGTCCGGACTGGAGGCCGTCAAGCGCGCTGTGGATGCCGAGGCGGCGCAAGAGGGACGCGGTCTCGACCAGATGTTCAAGGACCCGAACCTGCTTCAGAAGCTTGCGAATAACCCAAAGACTGCCCCTTACCTCGCCGACCCCGAATTCGTGGCGAAGCTCCAACGTTTTGCGCAGAATCCCCAGGGCAGTCCCGGCGACTTCAACGATCCGAGGTTCCTCCAGGTCCTGAGTGTGCTCCTGGGCGTTGACTTGCAGTTTCCTAGCGAGCCAGGTGCTGCTGGGCAGGGCGGTGCTGGACAAAGGGAAGAGGATGTGCCCATGCCCGACGCCGCACCGCCCAAACGGGAGGAGCCGTCAAAGGCCCCCGAGCTAGAGCCGGAACCCGAGGAGGAAAGCGAAGAGGCAAAAGCCGCGAAGGAGGCAAAAGCGAAGGCCGACGAGGAGAAGAAGAAGGGTACCGAGTTCTACAAGAAGAGGCAGTTCGATGAGGCAATTGAGCACTACTCCAAAGCCTGGGAGATGTACAAGGACATCACCTACCTGACCAACCTTGGAGCTGCCAAGTTTGAGAAGGGCGACTACCAGGGCTGCATTGAGGCATGCCAGCAGGCCGTGGACCACGGACGCGAGGTGCTCGCTGACTTCAAGCTGATCGCAAAGTACGTTGATGCACACCAGAGCCTCGCTTTTTACGCCTCGCTAACCCGCTTAGGGCCTTTGCGCGTATCGGCACTGCATACGAGAAAATGGGCGACCTCAGCAACGCGATCCTCTTCTACCAAAAGGCGCAGACGGAACACCGTACGCCAGAGGTGCTCGCCAAACTGCGCGCAGCGGAGAAGGCCAAGATCAAGGCGGAAAAGGAGGCCTACATCAACCCGGAGAAGGCAGAGGAGGCGCGCGAGCTCGGGAATGCCAAGTTCAAGGAAGGGGATTGGCCGGCGGCGGTGGAGGCATACTCGGAGATGATCAAGCGCGCGCCCGACGACCCGCGCGGCTACTCGAACCGTGCGGCCTGCTTCATCAAGCTTCTCTCCTTCCCTTCGGCGGTGCTGGACTGCGATGAAGCCATCAGGCGGGACCCCAAATTCATCCGGGCCTATCTCCGCAAGGCGCAGGCGTACTTTGCCATGCGCGAGTACAGCAAGTGCATCGATACGTGCGCAGAAGCAACCGAGCACGACGAGGGCGGCAAGAATGCGCGCGAGATTATGCAGCAGGAGCAGAAGGCCATGGAGGCCCAGTTTGCGGCCCGTGAGGGCGAAACCGAGGAGCAGACGATGGAGAGGATTCAGAGGGACCCCGAGGTACGTGTGTGCTCTTCCCGGGCGCGATGGCTGAAGGGATGGATGAGATGATGAATGAGAAGGGCTAACCAAAAGCACAGATTGTGGGTATCCTGCAGGATCCCGTCATGCAGAGTATCCTGCAGCAGGCGAAGGAGAATCCGGCTGCACTGCAGGAGCATCTGAAGAATGCGCACATCAGGCAGAAGATACAGAAGTTGGTGGCTGCGGGCGTCATCAGGATGGGACGGTGAGGAGGGAATGAATGATGTGCAAGAGAGGAAGAAGGCCAGAGTCGACGTCTTCCTTTGAAGTGGGAAGGTGGATCAGTGGTGATGGATGGCTTGTGGCGATATGCATAGCAATTGATCTACTAATGGATCATAATTCGTCGCTGCACTCGCTGAGGCCAAGTGGGTTGGACGTTGGTAATGATAAGCCAGTCCTAGGGTTGTGTCCAGGCGCAAGAAGTCGTAAATGTCGAGTGTGGTCCAGGGGTTGCTTCCTGGCTTTTGGGGTTGAATAGGGAGGGAGTACTAAAACAAATAATGAGACAGAAGAGGGTGAATGTTCCAATCTCCTAGGCTGGCAAGGGCTGCGACTCGCCATTATTGTCCCATTCTTCGGGGTACAGTAGATGGACTCTCTGACAGTACGGAGTACAACAAGCGTAGCCGTGAGCACGCCCATCTCACCCTGGTCATGACGGTGAATGTCCTGGCACGCTCTGTACAAGAAGGATCGGATGCCGAGCCCACAGATTACTGTGTTACAAGTAATATTATTATTATTCCTCCGTACTCTACCGAATCCATACCTAGCAATAAAATCATCCCGACGCAATCGCGCTTGGACATCACGACATTGGGCGCTAGCAACACTACCGTGGTTCCTGCAACGCTCAACAATTCCGGCCATGCTTTCACCTGCCTGTCCTGGATGTCCTGGATTTCTTGGATGCTCCTTCGACTCCCACAGGCCCCAGTAGCCTAGGGTAGCAACCCGGCAACGCTACTTGTTACAGAGACCAGGTCCCTATCATGGTAATGATGCAGCCCCAAGCCCGACTTCGCAACCGGGGATGACGATGACGCCAACGCGGTTTCGACGACTACTGTACCAGTATGTCCCGCCTGTCCATGTGCATGGATACGATGCGAGCCAGGTTGCAATCTCGGGGCCCCTACACAGGATGTGGTAGGGTAGAAAAGAGTAGATGGTCCCTCGTGGACCCATCTTCCTACTGTCTAGACTCCTCGCACCCGCCGCCTATACAACTAAGTATATTGAGACGTAGAGGTGACAGCATCAGGGTCAGGGCCCCCACATCCATCTACTTACTCAACTTACTGTAGCTATCCAGCTCGACCACTGCAGCGGGAACCCGGAAGCGGGGGGGCCGCCGGCTTCTGCAACCTTATTTCTACCTCCCCCCGTGCCTCGACGTTTTCCACTCACCGGGACCACTCCTGTCACTGCAGTGCCAGTGCCCCGTGTACCGTCTACGGGCGCAGCATGCCATCCAAGGACAACGACGACGACGTCGCCCAGACGGTGCGACCCAAGGACGACACCACGTATGGCCAGCCGCCCTCGGACGTTGCTGAGGGAGTCATCGAGGATGAGCACACGTACCAGTTTGACGAGTCCCGCAAGATTGGAATCACTGGCGCCGTCTTCCTGATCCTGAATAAGATGATCGGCACGGGTATCTTTTCTACGCCATCCGGCATCTTTGCGGCGACGGGTTCGGTGGGTGTCGCCCTTTTCCTGTGGATCATCGGTATGTCGGCCTGCCTTCGTGAGTCGACGTGTTACCTCACTGACGCTGGACAGGCGGCATCCTCACCTTTGCTGGCCTTTCCGTCTTCCTCGAATTCGGCCTTGCCATCCCCAAATCCGGCGGCGAGAAGAACTACCTCGAGCGCGTCTACCGGCGGCCAAAGTATGTTGCCACCTGCGTCCTCGCCGCACAGATGCTGCTCCTGGGCTTCTCCTCTGGGAACAGCCTGGCCTTTGGTCGTTATGTCCTCTTCGCTTCCGGATCAAAGTCCCCAGATGGATGGGCCGCTCGCGGTATTGCCATTGCATGCGTCACCTTCTCTGTCCTGTTGCACTCGACTCTCCCCAAATGGGGCATCCGGCTCTTCAACGTCTTGGGCATCTTCAAAGTCGTCATCCTCATCTTCATCATCTTCTCCGGCTTCGCCGCCTTGGCCGGTCACCGCAAAGTCCCGGATCCCAAGAACTTTGACAACGCCTTCAGGCTCGAGGTTGGCGATGGCTATGGAGGCGGGGGCGCCTACGCATACTGCACTGCCCTGCTACGCATCATCTACTCTTACAAAGGGTGGGAGAACGCAAACTATGTCGTCAGCGAGCTCAAGCATCCCCGGAAGACGCTCGCCATTGCAGCACCGCTTGCCGTTGGAGGCGTCACCATCCTTTATGTTCTGGCAAATGTTGCCTATTTCGCCGCCATCCCCAAGGACCAGCTGGCAAACAGCGAGGTCATCGTAGCCGGTGTCTTTTTCCGAAATGTCTTTGGTGAGAGCGCAGGCGCCAGCAGTCTGCCCGCTTTCGTTGCACTGAGCAATCTCGGCAATGTGCTCGCCGTGAGCTTCGCCCATGCCCGTCTGAACCAGGAACTTGCCAAAGAGGGACTTTTGCCGTGGAGTCGATTCTGGGCTTCCAACAAGCCGTTCAACGCGCCTGCTACAGCTGTAAGGCACCCACCCATTTGCATCCATTTGCCTATGCCCTGACTGACTTGTTCCAGCTCTCCCTCCACTGGCTCATCACCGTCATCGTCCTTGTCGCTCCACCCGCCGGCCCCGCCTACAACTTCATCGTCGACCTCTACACCTATCCGGGCGCCTGGATCAACGGCTTCGTCACCGCCGGCCTCATCTACCTCCACTACTCCAAACGCGAGCGCTGGCAGTCTCCCTGGCACACCTACCTTCCTATCGCCGTGCTTTACCTCGCCGCCAACATCTTCCTCGCCATCACCCCTTTCATTCCTCCGGATGGCGACTGGAACGCCGAGGGCTACCCGTATTATGTGTTTCCGGTTGTGGGCGTCGGCGTTTTGCTGCTGGGGGTGGTTTATTGGGCGTTTTGGACCAAGGTTGTGCCGCGGATTGGGGGTTATAAGATTGTGGCCCATAGGTATGAGGATGGGAATGGGGTGGAGCATGTTAGGTATATCAAGGTGTCGGCGAAACATGAGTAGTTTGCGGTTGTGGGGTGCGGGTATGAACAGGTCATGTTTTCTTGGGTCCCCAGCCGAATAATTCTTCCTCCGAGTGGATTGGGGTCCTGAACCGTCTTCCAGTTCGTTAATTCTCAGACTTGACGATCGAATACGCTTATGAGACCGTGTCCGTGAGGCGAGTGCCAGTGCCTTACCCAACAGCGTCCGCTGGTCCTGTATCGCAAAGTGGAGAGTGAGTACAACTGCACTGTCAGCCGCTTTTCGCTGGGCATCTGATCCAAGTCATTAATCTTTACATTGAAGATATACGCACAACGTCTGTATATACCGGGATTGAAATGAGCCGCTCAAAAGTAGGGTAAAGGAGAAGGGCTAATGATCGTTGCATGAGCAAGAAACAGAAATGCGTCTGATGATATGCCAGCTCAAGATCGTTGTATAAAGGGAAAAAAGGGTGCGCGCTCGAAACACCGTGAGCAGCCGTCATGTCGCTCAAAGAGTCGTCCATGTAGGGTAGCGTTACGCCCTGTGCTAACCCCCCTTCTCCATGTCCTTCATTTTCGACGTGTTCCTATCATCTGCCCGCAAATACACCTCGGTCGTACACCAGATTTCATGCTTCCCTCCATCGGCGGGGAGAATGTTCTCCTCGCTCTGCGTATCCGGGCTCCGTGGCGAACGCATGCTATGCATCCTGATACCCATTGCGCTCGCCGAGCTAGCACTCCCGCCCAGCTCCGACTTCTTGGTCCGGTTGTGCATCGTCGACTTTTTCCGCGACGACTCGTCGTACATTTCTCCATAGCCACGTCCATAGGCCGTCTTGCCGTGCGTCGAAACGAGGCCAAAGTAGGCCAGACAACGCTGGAAAGGCGACCGCAGGCAGGGTACATTGGCTGCGATGATACCCACGAGGCCCTCGATGACGGACCACATACCGATCCGGATACTCTCGGCCGTGGGATCGTCGGTGCGGCCGAACCGGGCGCCGGCAACGAGCTTGACCATGGAGGCACCACCAGCGAACATACCCAACGCCATGAGGACCCCTATGATGACACGCTCGCGGAGCGGTCGCTGAACTTTGCGCAGGAAGTTGATGGGCAGGAGGGAGAAGAGGATATCCGTCGCCACGTTGATGGAGGAGACGACGACGCCGTTGATACGGACGGCATCGACGCTCCAGCATCTCGCGTTCTGGGTAAGCTTGAGCAGATCCCAGGCCGCACGCAGGGGGATACATTGCAGGAGCTGGGTGATCATGTTGTAGAAGCCCAGGAGGATTTGGAAGGCAATGTTTGCCCAGAGGAAGCGGCGCATCTTGGTGGCGGTTTCAAGGCGCAGGAGCATGAGTGCGATGGACACCTTGAGGAAGCACATGGACCACGCCCAGAAGGGTTGCGAGATGATGGCGTACATGTTGGAGCGTTCGCCATCGGCGAGCGTGAAGGTCGACGGGTCGCGGCCAAAGACGAAGGGAACGCATTTGAGGAGGAGTGTCGAGTCTACGATGACGAAAGCCTGGAGAGCTCTGGTCAGTCGTCATCTCCTCTGCTTTGCTTCCCATCTAGTGGTCCATATGCGTTGGGGGGAAGCAGAAAGCCGACTCACATATGACAGCATCATAACATAATCATCTATCGCCATCCTAAACACCGGAAACGACCTTGTCCACATCCTCCCCGCAAACGTCAGAAACGCTACAATGTGCAATGCAATGGCGACTCCAGCGAACGACCTCGCGTGGTAGAGGGCGTCCTCGGTGATTAGCAGCGGAATCATACTGGGATCCGGAGGGCCCATAGGAGCCCCCGGAGGGGGTCCAGTAGGCACATCAATCACCGACCCAGACATGGTATTGTGTCTGATCTTCTGGTTGTCGGGAGCCTGAACGTCCGGATGGTCCCGTCTCTGCAGGGTTGAGAACGTGGAGGACGATTGCAATGTTCTTATCCGTCAAACGAGCGAAGGCAACGGCAGGACGGGCGGGAAACCACAAGAATTGCTGATCAATAATTAGGCGCTCCCGCCCGTTAAAGAGAGTCCCCAAACATGGCCCAGCCGGACCGGGGCGTCCTCTTCCCATTATTCTCATGATTCGCACTGGAAGGCGTCTCGCCTCTCGAGTCGCACCTTGGGATGACCCCAGAAGCAGGCTACACTTCAAGTCCTCGACTCATGATCTACCGCTAGAATGCCGTGATGGTGGTGATCCAAACCCGAAGCCCCAGCACCTCCCGTCCTCAGGGCGTACAGCGCACCATGTATCATCGAGTTCTGGTCTCCCGGTTGAAGCCATGGCCAGCCAATTGGGATATGTGCAACATCGATCTTTGGAATCTGGACACTCGCGATCGCATACTGCCACCGACGCGAGATGCCTGCTAGCTCAAACCTTGATTCAACGCCAGACGTTGGGCTAGTCGGGGCGGATGTCCTGGAATTACTTCCATGGTGGGCGCTTATGACTCGCTCCAACCTCGGAGCTGGCTTTGTGCACGGCGGCGCCGGCAATTGCAAGCGTGTAGTAGGTTTGCGTCGAAGGGCCTGGTCGATCCAAGTTGAGTTACAGTTCTCTCCAGTACAGTATTAAGTGCGTTCATAGGATGATTTGAAGAAGTCTTGACAGTCGTCTGGGGCTCCAAAGCTTGATTGATTTGCTCATGTCCGAGGAACCGGCGTGTGGTGGGTCTCGATGCATGAAATACAGGTACTTGAACTGCGGTAAGTGTGTTACACAGTAGTACACAGTAGATACTAGTCTAGCGCATTATTCGCATGGTCATTGGTGGGCGTCCCTTTCCCGAGGCCCATGGACGACCAAGGAGGCTTTTCCAGATGCGATATAGAACATACTGTGGCACTCTTCACGATGCTGGCGACTTGTTCTTGGTGGCAGCCACCGCCCACAATTCTCTCTGCGTCTCAGCTCCCACTACCTAGTAGTGTGTACAGCCAGGGAGCTTGTGGTCAACCCTACTGGTCGCAAGCGAGGATATGACACGGTCCATAATAATAAAATCATATTGCTGGATGCGGGTTCCAACCTTGGCAAAGGGCTTGCGTTTCGGGACCCACGATTCAGCATCGCACAAGAAGCTTGGAGTATCCCATCGCGAGTGCAGACCGATGGGCAAGAGGTGCGCGCATCCACCATGTATCGCTTACCCTAATCAGGGTCCTTGTACTCAGTAAGATCATTAGTACTATTCTCAGCCTTTTGACTACTTATTAGTACTTCCCTCGAGTCACCGAGTCCAACCTTGGAACCCATGCGCAGGTGGCTTCCCGTCTCCTGCTCCGGGAAGCGGAAACATACGCACCCGCAATGATGGAGTGGATCGTTGAGCAGTTCGAGATGTAATCTCGCTGCCCCATCTGGTATTGTCATTCTTTCAGTAGGTCTCCTTATGGCTTCATCCGGGCGTTGATGTGGTCAGTTTTGCATCCCTTCGCCTGGAGTCGTTTCTCCCGCCTGCTGCTCATGGTGGCTTCACGTCTGGTCCACATGGCCTCCTCGGGAGTTTGTGTCAAATGACTGCATGTTCCTCTCAAGGCGACATGAAGCTCACGAACTTGAAATCCCTCACTACAACTTTTCCCTCATCGGACCCATCAGCGCTTTCAGCCGTAACCTCTCCTTTCTCTCCTCCCACTCCCACGGTTCTCCGGTAAACCTCTCTTCCAACCACCTCTTGTAGATTGCCTCTCTCCGTTCCTTGCGCCCAACCATCAGCATCTCTTGCCACACCCCCAGCTGCTCCTTAAATCCCACATTCGGGTCACACACCGGCCGCCCTTTACATAACATGTCCAACCCTCTCTCCCAAGTGACGCCGCACTTCCACATCAGATATGCCACCACGAACGTCGCACTCCGACTCTTACCCATAGCACAATGCACAAACACTCCGCCACCGCTGCTAATCCCCTCGTCGATGTATCGACTTCCGGCGTCAAAATACTGCAGCAAATCCTGGTTGGGGTCGTCATCAACGCGCACATGGAAATGCTTCAGATGCGAGAAGTGTTGTTGTAACAACGGATCGTAGTCAATGGCGGAGAGAACATGCGTTATTCCCGCAGCGCTGATAAGGTCCGTCTGATAGAGGCCGTAGAGTCCTCCAATGTAGAGCTTGCCGGCGCCGGGAACCTGGTCAACCCAGCCCATGGCTTTGATTCGGTGATCCAGGGTTTCCCAACAAGTTTGTTGGAGCGAGAGAAAGGATGCGTGCTCGCTGGGAGAGGCAATGCAGCTAGTTCCTATGTCCTTTGCTGGCTTTGTTTGACGGTGCTGAACTTGTTGGGATGGCGGTTTGTACCCGAATACATGCCATGCATGTTATTGGACTCAGTAGAGCATGGTTGCCGAGGTACTTTACGTTCGACTTGTCGGCAAGTGGGGTGGAGAGACTGCTCTGGTAATCATAGCGTCGACGTCCGTCCTGGGCAGTTTCTGAAGCTGTCCGCCCTTTGAAAACGCCACGATGGAGTTCCTGTTTTGACGACTGCAGTGAAGACAGTTCAGAGGTGTTGGAACCATAGGGCGCGATCGGGAGATTCAGTTAGGACGCTAGTATATAGGGTTGATCCATGGATCGGACATCGCATCTGCCACCATCTTCCACATGGATCACCCGATGTGTATGTGGCAGTCGCGTAGGATTCTGCAATTGCGGGCAAATGGTATGTTTGACGCGATGGTAGGGCGATCCGTTCATTAAATGCAATATGGACATGATTACGGGAGACCCATGACTTTACTCACCTCAACCTCCACCCCAGCTCGCTCCATCGGCACCTATGCCCGTACTGCCAAGGTTCGAGCTTAGTCTCTGGAATCCTACGCCCATGCCAATCGGAACAGAAGACCGTCTTCGCAAAGTCACACTCCTTCCTCCATGAGAATGACCACGTACGTGACGGAGACCCCGACTCCCGCTACTGGACCGCCTTGCAGCAAAAGAGTGGTGGCCATCTCTTGTCTCGTTGGCCTCCACATCCAACTCATCATCGGATGCAGATGCTTCACTTGAGCGGGTGTTCGTATAGGAAAGCGGGTTCGTAGGCTCACAATACTCCGATTCGGACAGAGCGCCATCTCGTATTCCGGTGGCTTGCTTGGATCCGTCCTCTGAAGAGATCGACAAGGCTGACGATGATAGAACATCTCCCTCGTCAGGCTCGGGGTCATCGCCGAAGCCCTTTCCCTCGACAAGCCACCATGTCGGCACCGCCGCCAGAATGGAAATTATGGCCAGGCCCCAGAATGGCACAATCACGTAACCATGCTTGACTCCGAAAGTAAAGAGATTACCGACTATGGCTGGTCCCGCAGCGCGTCCAACAGCAGCGACACTGGTTGCGAGGCCATTGATTGTGCCGAGGACCCGAAGACTACCGGCACTATTCGTCAGCAGGATCGTGTTGGTCGGGAAGGCGAAGGTGCCGCTGATGCCGCGAATGACAAGCAAGACGACCATGACCACTTCCTTGGTCTTCTGTCCCGGTAAGAGAGACACAAAGGGTGTGACAAAGAAGATGAAGGGAAAGATCAAGAATGCGATGCGGAGACAGCGAAGAACACCGAGACGACGCGCGAGCGACGGGAAGATGAAGAACTGGTTGATGGTAGATGTGACGGCGAAGACGGTAAACATGGCACCAATACGTCGTGAGCCTATGCCAAAGCCGCCTGCAAACTTCAGAGGCAGCGAGACATTGGGATCGTCCAGTGACTGCGGGGGGTGATGCATGAAAACAGGGAGAAGCTGATCGTAAGCAACCGTGTATAGGGCAAGAAACGTATAGGCCACGAGGTTCAGAGTCGTTTGGTACGAAAGAACCTCTCTGATTGTTGGGGGACCTTCACGGTGGGTTGTTGTAGCAGGATCATCGTCTAGCAGTCGCTCGTCGTCATCCTTGAGCGGGTCCAGCAGCGGCTCGCGCTCGGGGTGCATCCTCGGCTGCTTGGGAATGTGGAACGTTCTGCGAAACCAAGCGGTGATTTTGGAGCCGATGATGAGCCCGTAATCTCGATGGTTCTTCTTCGTCTCGAGGGTTTCCTGAGCGTGTCAGTACCGGTATGAGGGGCAAACGATGGACTTGGTCACCTCGAGGAAGAGTAGCCCAACCAGAATACCGATACAGAATATGGCAGCCGCCACCAGATTGGGCAGGCAGTAAGGATATCTCTCGAGGAATCGGTGCCCGGGCGGGCTTCGAGGGTCTATTCGTAAGGGATTCGACAATGCCCCGCCCAGAGTCTACCGGAGTCAGTCTGTTCTGCCGTGGTGGTCTCGTGGATGGCAACCTACCGGACCAATGATGGCTCCGATGGTGTAGACCAATGGCATGATGCTGAAAGCACGCGGCTGTAGTTCCTGGAGATGGGTGAGCCAAGTTGCTCAAGGGTCCGGAAGACAAACACATGCACCTTCCAAGGACATAGTTCGGCCACGGTCGTCCTCAGGATGCCCACATTCCCGGAGCCCAAGCCCGAGAAGGCACGGGCAGCAATGGCCATGGGCAGGCTGGTCGAGAAGCCCCAGACCAACATGGTGACCATGGTATTGAACAAGCCAATCAATATTATCGGTTTCCTCCCGAAGCGGTCAGAAGCGGCACCCCAAGGTATGCCGGTAAGCGCCTGGCATAGCGAAAAGATGGCGGAGGTGAGGCCGGCCCAGCGAGCGATATCGTTCTCGGGGACTCCAAAGAACTCGATCATTTCAGGGAGGTAGGGAAAGACGGACGTAAGGGCGATGGGCTCTGCGAAACGACATATTGCTTGACTGAACCGTTAGCCAAAGCCAATGCAAAAGGGGGTGCCTGAGAGAGGCAGGACGGACAGAGAATCACCAGCTGCTGAACCGGGAGGCGGCGTTCAACCATGACGGCCGAATGAAGGTCAACAAGGGAAACGAGAGAAGGAGGAGCGAGTCAGCGAGGAGGCATGGAACCGTGTACTTGTACTTAAAAGGGTGAGGGTGGAGCAAACTGGTGGTGGTTTCTGCGGTTACAAGGCATCACAGCCCCGCTTCCATGGACTATGTCGGAATAGCGCCAAGAGGGAGACATTTTGGATCTGATGCAACCGCTCTTAATTAAGCTTCTTCAACGTGTCCGATGCCATCTCCGTTGCACAGTCACGTCCATTTCACTCCGTGTTGCATCATCGGGGCTCCAAGGTGGTACTGTGAGTAGAGCGTCTAGTGTGTAGGTAGAGAGGTACTGCGGGGAGAAGAGGTCCAGCAGAAAAGTTCCGACGGTTTTTCCTACAGTATTTATTTAGCTGGGTGGCGCCACGTCGAGCGTCAGGGGAACTTTTACAGGCCGTGGCGTCATGTATATAAATGTTTATTTAACAAATGTGTGACCTAGACACGATAGAAATTATCTTTAGCATATTGCTGACTAGAATAACCATTCAACCGCTAGTCTTGATTAGTAGCAAGTTAACATGGACAGGGCATCTACTGTGTAGCCACGTTTGAAGGTCGAGGTCGAGGTCGGTGGTGGTGAATTACACCAGTAGATACTGTGTGATAGATCTATCCGTTGGAGTGACGGATGCTCAACGTCATCACCCCCGCCCAACTGGTGGACACCCAAAAAAGCACCCATTCCTCATTCCTCACCCACTCACTCCACACTCCTCATACCTCTCTCCAAACCTGCCAAGAGTGTGCGACCAAACACCGCCGCCTTTTTCATTTCAATCCCCCCGTCTGTACCCAGCTTTCCGAGTCGTGAAATACAGTAGTCATGGCTCCCCATTCCAAACGGGACGGGGAGGGCACCTCTTCCTCGGACCCAACCACGCTGGGCGGATTCGGTATTCCTGCAGACACATATGGAATCAAGGAAGGGGCACCATCGGCGCCTTCGTCCTTCGAGCAGGCCAAGTCAAAGAACCCAGAGAGGAACCATGGTGACAACTACGGTCTCGCCAAGGGTCGCCCTTCTCAAGTGAACAGGGATGAGTTGCCTCATTCAAAAAAGGTCAGAGGCACACTTGCGGCCCCCTCGGGACCCGAAGTGAACAAGACGATGCTCGGCGACCCTGTGTCTCTAACGTCGGAGACGAGCAGTACGAAGATGGACCCAGATGTTGAAGAAGGCCTAGGCGGCGGGAAGAGCAAGTTGTAATTACAATCCAACGGCAGCCCACGTCGGACACCTGATGTGGAAACAATATAAATCAATGCCTCGCAACCGCCCTCCCTACCATCGCCTTGCCCACCTTAACTGGGCCCGTAACTCGCTCCGGCGAACAGTGCTGCGCTGCCAAAGAACACGGCTTCAGGTATGGCAGCTGCACATCACACCTTCATGGGAACACCTGGAAGGACCGTCAACCCTGCATAGACTGTTAGTGCCGCCCAAGGTAGTCGACTGGAATTGATGGTTCCACTCACATCCTTCGGTATCCTCCTTCACCGTCTTCTTGATGACGCACTTGTTGGCAGTGTTGATATCTTGGGTTTTCAGCCCCCCACATGTCGCACTGAAGCAGCCGTTGGCGTCCATGGCCTTCTGGAGAGAGTCATCCTTCCATCCGAAAACATAATCCCCGTGCTGGCCGTATCCTGTATTGTCTCCTGTACTGAGGTGAAAGGGCTGGGAGCCATCCGCCGGCCAATCCGCCTTGTTGTTAAAGCCCGTCGTATCCCACACGATCTATGGTTGGCGTTAGTAAATGCTTATGAACCCGATGCGACACATACCTCGAGCATCAGCTGCGGGATCTTCACTGGGTGGCTTGCCGGGCAGTCGCCAGTCGATAGAAAATTGGACGGCCCTTTGACGGGGTACGCGACGTGGTCCTGGTGGTTCGGCGAATCGAGGTTTTTCCCATCCCAGCAGCTATCTCAGCGTTAGGCATCGGAGCTTTGGCTCAGAGAGAATCACCTACGTCGGAAACAGAATGTTGGAACGGATGCCGCCAGGGCATGGCTGGGGTGGAAAGCCCTCGAAGTCGCGCCTGGCATCCGAACATGGAGCGAGATCATCCCCTCCAAAATTCGGCGCAGAGTAGCATCGGAAGCAGCTTTGCGATTTGTATCTTGGTTTCCGATTCATTGGATCTCCGACCAGCATGCGGAAACCCTACGCTCCGTTAGTGACTAAGTTTGGCAGAGTAATGCATCTCACCGACTCACAGGCTTGAAGGCCGTCACCGTATTCTTCTTGGGAGCAATGTAGTATACTGTAACCCCACCGTTCGTCTGAGTCGTAAATCTGTCATTGAAGAGAAACCTTAGGCTCATGTCAGTGTTTCGTAAGCTCCGAGACCCTCAAACAGGACAGGGCTTTATTTCACCTGTTGGGAACCTGCGGCACGCGTTTGAATGTTCCATTACGGGCCTTGAAGAACAGGTTGGCAGTCCAATAGTTAGATCGGTCTTCGGGAGGTCCACACGTGGTGCACGACGCGATCTTGGAGATATCCGCACTTGGCATCGATGCGTTGAAGGCGTTTCCTCCGACAACCTGTTGACGATTTCAGTCTTGTACCATCGGAGAGGGGATACACCCACCTGGTGCATATGAGGTGTTGGAACCTGACCAGGATTGACGAGGGGATCCAGGCGTTCGATGGTGATTTGGGAGCAGCCAAACCGCAGGTGGTTCAACCCATTCAGATTCTGGGCCTTTACGGCCGCAGTGAGAAGTAGAACCTTCCAAAACATGTTGCGTTGAATGTGTGCCGTGTTCAGAGGAACTTCTGTGCGAACTTTTGCTTTCTTCAAAGCTCTCTGCTTATTAGAGGCTCCTGGCTACTTGATAAAACAAAAATCCCGAACATATCGTAAGTAGTATTTCTCATACCCAACTGCCGCCGCACCCTTTTCACAGACGAGACTTCCCAGCCAGAGAGTAAGATCCAGGACTATTGATTCCGATGGCCCTCGTGTTACACGGCCGCCGCTAGCAAGGTTGCTCCTGCAACTGCCGTACCGCTCACGACCAAGGTGTTGAATCTATATTCAATATCGAGGTATTGAAGGGGTAATCAGAGGTCTCTCATTCGTTGTGCCTAGAATTTATCAACTCGGCTGCTTCACCTTCCAGGTATGGTCTTACCCCGACAATCGCGTGCGCAATTTCCCCGCATCACGATAACATTACCCCAAATACGCAGTGGCCAAGTTAGGTGCATGAGATGGACTTGGAGAATTCTAGGGGTCATTCTGAGAATGCGCCACGGCGAAGAGAGCGCCAAGCTGAGGGTGTCCCATCATCCAAGTCCACAAGGCTCCTGGGCAGTGACCCTCCAAGCGTTCAGACCCTACCGTTTATGCCATTCGCACCGTGAGAACGTCGAAAAGCGACTATACTTTGTCTAGCATGTCGAGCAGCGGGAACATGCACGCCACAGTATGAAGTGTTCAGTCTGTTGGTTGGGTAAATGGACGCATTCATGTTCAAGGCCCACGTGGGCTTAAACTTGTCAAGAGATGTGGGCGATAGCCGTCCGCCCGTTATTTTCGCTCGTTATTAGAGACAAGAATTCTCCTGGCATGTATGACTACGGGACTCGTGTCTCCCCTTAGTTCTGGGACAGTCTGGTCACGTCGGGCGAAAGCTGGCTCTGCGTGCTGCAGCAGATAAAAGCACCATGGCCTAATTCCAAAAGCCAATATCTGGTATTTAGACATTGGATAGGGCTGACCCTGCATATAGCGTACATTTGAAAGGTCCAGAACCCGCCGTTTACGCCCGTGCTACCAATGAAAACAAAAGTGGATGGGAAAACATGCATTGGTAAATGCTCCTGGAGGGCTCGGTAGCTCCAGCAGTTGTAGCTGCACGAGGAAATAGCTCATGATAAGTATCTGGCCCAGGCACACGCTGGGTCAGGCAAGCGTGCTGCGTCTCAATAGATCGTCATCGCCATCTGCCGCCAAAGAATCAACATCAATGCGCTGATGGTTGCCTCGATGTACTACGTGGGACAAACGAGAGGCGAGCTTTAGGGCGAATGAATTTTCAAGGACAGTCTGGGATATCGAGCATGAGGAGGAGGATAAGGGTGGGTATGGTTCTCACGATGTGGACCTCTTAAGCTTGTAGGATAAGGGTGCACGTGAATGACTTATTAATCTTTAGAATTGCACTAGACTACTTCTAGCAGCCGGGTGCCGGCTGCCTCTTCAGGCAACCTTTCTCTTTAACCAACCGCGCCCCCACCAACCTTAGCTGGAAGAATATTTAAGGCCACATGATTCCGCGACAGTTTCGTGTTTGTGTCCAAGTCTATCGCCTCCCTCTCTGCCCATCGCCTTCGTTGCCATCATTGCCATCATTGCCCTCATTGCCATCATTGCCATCATTGCCATCATTGCCATCATTGCCATCATTGCCCGCGTCCGACAAATGATCTCCTCGACCCCCTCGGCCGCCAGTGCCACTGCCACAGAAGCAAACTCTTCTTCACCTGCGACTGCAACTGCAGCTGCAACTGCGCGCTATCCCAAAAGAAAGCGAGCTGAAGTCAACTATCGACTGTTGGAGGACGAATCCGACACGTCTGGCTATACATCAACCGACTCCGGTGACAGCGAACGACTTCCTGCAAAGGTCCGTCAGTCATTCTACAGCCGTCGAGTCTTCATGCTGAACCCCCCAGCGGCCTCGGATCCCGCAGCCCCGCCCTACAAAGCCACTTCCAAGGCGGAAGATATTTCCTTTCCTGTTGTTGCCCGCTGAACTGCGGAATAGAATATATCGATTGTGTCTCCCAGCCCCTGCAGCCGTCCCACCAGACGTGGCTGAGTCGGATGACGCGCAGCCGGGCATTTTTCTGGCCTACAAATTGAAAAGGTATCGCCGGACACTTGAGTACATACCATCTTATGTGCGCGACGTTGAAGAGCACTGTCACTATGGATACCAATACCATACCGATAAGAATAACCATGACGAGGAAAGACCGCCTCATTTAGCCTTCCACGTCCTGGGCGTTTGCAAACAGATACACGACGAGGCTGCTCCAATGTTCTACGGACAGCGTCTCATATTTACCGATCCCGACGCCCTGTTCTCGTTCGCCGCATGCCTTTCGCCTCGCACCGCCAAGCTTCTCCGTCATATCGAGATCCGAAGTTGGGGCATGAGTCGGTCACGAAAGTCACGCGGCTACATGGCCATGGCCATGCTTGCGGCAAAGGGCGTCACTGAGCTTGAGACACTGTACATCAACTGCAATATGGGATACTTTCGGATCAATCCCTGGAACAACCGCAACTTGGTCATTCCCATCCCAACGCGAATCGCAAGGAAAGTCTATCGTGACTGCCATCTATGGCTTGAAGCGGTGGGTGCCGCCAACGCTGATCCGTTTAGAGCGGTTGGCATCTTGAAAATAAGCATGGGCATGTTTGCCCACATGGCTCGAGAATCGTCAGATGACTTGAACGGCTTTGAAGAGCAGGCAATGAAGGCGTATAGGAAAGAGTTGAGGCGGCTCCTTGGGGGGATCCCCAACTGACGGCAGGACAAGAAATCAAGAATCCAGACACAACGCAACAAGACGTTAAATTGCGGAAAAAGCCCCTCCCAAAAGAAATCATCGGGTGCGCAATGCAGAATCATCGGCTGCTGGCTCCAGATGGTGGCGTCAGCAACTGATAGCAGGGAGAAGTATTGCAACATTGTTCAGAACAGATACCAGATCGCTTGGGTATCCATGGCCCATCTTCCTCTTCGGGCTGAGGTTTGACGGGCAAGAGATGTTGCGTACTACCCTACCCAATCTACGTATACGGAGATGCAAGGACGGCAGACTTTTCAACCATGGGCCTCCACCATGTTCTCGAATCGGTCAAGATTTTTATGGAATGGGTAGCCGTGGTTGTATAATGAAGAGCTCCTGTTCCAGAGCCTCCCACGCTTTTGCTAATGTCGATCCGGCATCTGCACGGTCGTACAGATGCATCTCGGCACTTTACGCCGCACTTCGGCACTTAAGCCACGGGAACTGCCTGTCTCTGTTCGAGCCGCCGTGATTCTGGAGCATGATGGCGGAGACGACCTCTGATAGGAAGACTCATCTATGGCCAGAGTGCAACTGCATGCTGCTGAACGAATAACGTCGAAACAAGGTTTACTCCACGCTCGATCTGCGTTGAGCCGAGATTAAACAGTATCAAGCGAATTGCGGGGGAATTTTTAACGAAAGCTTGTTATTGGTTATTTGCCCTTGCATCTGGATAAACGTGAGATAGAGATTGAACCACCATACTTCCTGGACAGCTTTCTGGTCTGGCGACGGTTGAGGGGTTGGAAGAGGATCGAATATATATCCACGACCTTGTAGTTTCAGCCATCCAGTTTCGAGACCCCTCTTCCCTCACTCTTCACGCAACAGTGACTTCTCTGAGCATGAAGTGGTACTCAGTCGCCGCGACGCTTATCGCGCCCTCTCAGGCTGCCTTGCGCTTCGGATGCTCCACGCTGAGCATTCAGCGCCTGGACCCCCTCGTTGAGCCAGGCCATATGCCATCTGCGCATGTCCATCAGGTGGGCTAGACGCTCAAGATCCGCTCACATCTCGCTGAACTGTAATTCAGATAGTCGGCGGCAATGCGTTCAACGCCACTATGACTGGGGACATTGGCGAGAAGGCCACCTGCACCACTTGCACCTTCACCGAGGACTTCAGCAACTAGTAGGTCACGAGGCGTGTCATCTCAAGCCCTGGTCTGACTGTCACAGCTGGACTGCGGCCATGTTCTTTAGACACGAGAATGGCTCGTACAAGAAGGTCCCGATCATGCAGAACGCGGCATTGCCGAGCGGTATCAATGGTGGCATGACAATCTACTACACACAGAAAGACTTCAACTCCAACGGCAACAAGAAAATCACCGCGTTCCCCAAGGTCAGCTCCTGTGAACTTTCCGCTGATCCCACTGACGAGTGCTAGGGCTTCCGTATGACTGTTGGATCGCCCACTACCGACTCGCTCGACAAGGCAAAGAAGAACGTCGGGCTTAGGTTCGTGTGTCTGCAGGACAAAAATACCCGCTTCCCTGAGGTATGTCTACAGTTTCCATCATGTCTGAGATGAGCCGCAGATTGTTTGTAAATACCCCCACCTTTAGGCTAACGATATCAGCTTCCTGACTTCCCCACCAAGCCTTGCAAGGGCGGCATCATGACGGTGCATCACTTCCCAGCGTAAGCGCAACCTTTGGTTATCGACAATGTACCGGCTGACGAAGGGCATTGAACAGTTGCTGGGACGGCAAGAACCTCGATTCTCCGGATCATCAATCCCACATGTACAACACCAATAAGGAAGCCTTCCAAGAAGCGGGTCCCTGCCCGGCCTCTCACCCCGTCCGCGTGCCACAAGTTGCATACGAGACCCTGTGGGATACCACTCAATTTTCTTCGATGTGGCCTAAGGATGGCTCCAACCCATTCTTCCTGTCTTATGGAGACAACAAAGGGTACGGCACACATGCCGACTATGTCTTCGGATGGAAGGGTGATTCCCTCCAAAGGGCCATGGACAGCAACTGCATGTTCACCGCTTGTGAAAACGGGAAGCCCCTGAAGAGTCAGGGTGTGGCCGCCATGAACAAATGTGCTGTGAAAAGCAGCATTAATGAAAACCTCGACACCTGGCTGTCTGAGTTGCCGGGTGGTGGGATGGGAACAAAGAGGGAGGTTAGGTTCAGAGCCTGACGAAGCTCTTTGCACAAATAGCTCTCTGCACAAACGGTCGTTTCCGTCAGTCTTTGTATTCATAGCGGAGGATGTCAATGAACTGATGGCCTTTATTCGAATTTTCCTTCACATGTGGCGGCTGTAGAAGTAGTACTCTTCAATCGTTAACTCACTGAATATCCATACGTGGCTGGCACCCATGAATGCTTCCGACATCGCAGGTTCAGGGAGTAGAGCCGTATCTGCCACTCTCAGCTCTTTCTTATGTATCTCACGTCCGAGTGGTTCCTGGCCTTGATTCGTTGAGACCATTTCCCTCAGCAATACCTGCAGGTAGATTATTCAGCCGGGGAGGCGAAAGACTTGTTGAACATGGCTGGACGTTGAGTAGTGTTCTCCTGGTTTTCTGTCATTTATCGGTGTACTTTCTTGACTTCCAGGGCTATTCCGTGGCGTGTCCCTTGTGGGAGATACACTTGGGAAACGGCGTTTAACCGCAGCGTAAGGACAAGAACGATTACTAGTGTTAGCAGAAACCCTCCTCACATCTGCAATCCTCCTGTCGGGGACATTACCATTAATTACGTTTAAGACTGTTCCCAGAGCTTAGCAGACTTCCGCTCCAAGTTAAATTAGCTATTTAGCAGAATTTAATTGGTTGCAATCTAACCGTGCCACTAGAGGACCTCGTTTTGAGGCCTGTTATACCTGGACAGAGGAGGCGTCCGGTCGGGTGCGAAAACCGGCAGCGTACTTACCTCTTGAATAGAGCAACCCCGAGGGCTCCGTGGATTCAACTTCCGTCCAATGCATCACCGCCTTGCTTTCGAAGCTATCCCGAACATGAAGTTCCGTTCAATAATAACGGTTCTCCTGCTACAAACTTTCACCTGCCACTCAGTCGCCGCAAGCATACGGAGCATTTTCCTTTTCAAGGATGTGATGAAATCAAATACAGTCGCTCTGAGAACATCGGGTTTCAACACCTTCATCATCTTCGGCGTGGGCGTCCGTAATAACGGTGACATCATGTACTATTCGAATACACCCGGAAGCCAGGACGTCCTGCTCACCTCGAACGGGACTTACGTTGGTGGCGACGCACTTGCAGAGAAGGTACGCTCTTTCAAGACAGGCAATGTCACAGGCGTGGACCGCCTCGAGATCTCTATGAACGCCCAAAACATTCGCAATCTGTTAGCGAACCCGGGCCCGAGCCCGGGCACCACACTATACCGAAGCTTTAAGGCATTGAAGGCAGCTTGGAGTTTGGATGCTGTCAACAATGATGACGAATCCATATACGATATCGCAAGTACCGTGACCTTTGCAAAGTTGCTGGGGAACATCGGGTATAAATACACCATTGCGCCATACACGAACATCAATTTTTGGAACACGATAAAAGCGCAGATCAATTCAGGATTAGCGGAGCCCAGTCTCCTTCTTGACCGAGTATATCTTCAGTGCTATGATGGGGGTGCACGCAACAACCCTAGTAGTTGGCAGAACACACTCGGAATGAAGGTCGTGCCTTTGTTATGGGTCACTAACGACTCAAAGCCGGCCTATGGTACGACAGCTGCCCAAGCTCGGACAAAGTTCACGGGTTGGAACCGGCAGAGCACGCTTGGTGGTGGAGGCTATTGGAACGACTATGATATCGAGAAAATGGGCTTGTCATACACGCAATATGGTGATGTTCTGAAGAGCTTGTTCCCGTAAGAGCGCCCGAGAACAATAAACGCCGCCGTTGACATGTTGTGCTGGACTTGGGATTTGAGCCTGTCATCAACAAACGATAGACCCAACTGAAGAGAGTGTGAATCGCGGCCTCTCACCCCTCTCCCCTTCCGAGTTCTGCTGACCGGACTTGATATGTACTTCCTGACGATTGCACGGTATCATGATATATACCTATACACGCGCGCGCTGTGCCATATTGTGCCACCCTAACATAGGTACATGAATAATGAATCTCCCGTGACTTCTATCGACGCGCCCCCACATTGCGGCCAAAATCGTTGCCTTTCTCAGCACCCCGTAATACTTGACATTATGCTTCTCAGTAACGGAGGGCGAGCGACTTGTACGACGTTGTGGTTGCTTATATGCATCTACCGTTTGGAAGAAATCAGAAATGCAGCGTGACCATCGGACATGCCCTTGCGGCGAGTGGACTATCGAGTGTCTCCCACGGTCCCTGTGAGAGCTCTGAGACAAGTAGTGCTCATTGGACACTCAAGGGGCATTCCTCGCCTGGACTTTCCACTTCGGCACCAAGCCTGCGACCATAGCAGAGTTCCTACACTGGTCTGCGGGACCCGACAGTATACCTTGTCATTATGATGCCGCTCTCTTTCTTCTCCACGTTTTCGAGGTGGAGCTGAACCTGTGTCTGCCCTGGGAATAACTCTACCATTTTGACACCGTCCCCAATCACGACCGGCATGATGGCAACCTCCACAACATCCAGCAGGCCAGCCTGAATCAACAACCCAGCGAGCTTCGCACCACCCATAAACCAGATATCTTTCCCTCGGGCGCCTTCTCCACCCTTCAGCTGCCTGACACGTTCCACCAAGCCTGGTCCGTTCTTGATGACCTCAACGCCAGGCCAACTCTTGGTCGAACTGATGACTTTGACTGCCCCTGCCGGAAGACCCTTCAAGAGATTTGCGTCTCCGAACGATAGCATCGTTTCATAAGTTCTGCGGCCCATGATGAAAGTTGAAAATTCGGCAAAGAGGGCATTGAAGTCAATCGTGGGATCTTCGATGATCCAAGAAGTGCTGTGATCGGCTGAAGCAATGTAACCGTCCAGGGTCGCAGCAACGTTGTAGCGAAGCCGGCACATCTTGGAGATTGCACATGTAGCGATATAGCAAGATCGGACAGAGTATTGAAGGATCGCGCGAACAAGGTCCAGAGAACAGAAGCTTCCATATATGGGAATGGAAGAAGATGCTGAGCGAATATATACAGGGGGCGGGGTATGCACCTGCCCTATATAGTTAGCACAATTCAACCTACAAGTATTAATCAACACATTGGGTTCCAAGGCTCCATCTCATCAATGGCAACCAGGAAAGGAACAGTCGTTTAAGCCAGAGCCGTCGAGAGATCTAATTACTGCGGTAGCCAAAGTCAGCTGTCCAAAGAAGAGAGGCGACTTCCAAAGGCACGTCTTATGGTCTATGTGTCAGCCTTGCTAATAGTCCAATCTGGACAGAATCTTAATACCATATACTTGCCAAAATGACTAGCTAACGCCATTCGCCGATTACACTGACGGTACGTCAAACAAGTCGTCAAACCGAGTCGTAGTTTTAGCCATTCAACGTGTCTAAGTGCACCTCCCACACACATGATAATCATCATGCACAGATAGATTCTCTCCGCGGACTTCCGACTTGGATCCGAGTGCGCCTGCAATAGAAGAAGCGTAGGGATAGGTTCAAGATTGGGCAAATTCATCTAAATGCGGGGAACGATCCAAAGCTCACCTGGGCAGGGTTAAAAATCAGGCGCTTCGAGTCTCCTCTACGGCCATGTGTACCAATTCGGATAAACCGCTTCGGGAAGGGATTCGATATGTACATCAGTGGACAACAGTACTTTAAAAAGCAAGCGCATGGACCGTTAGATACAATGGGTGGATTTTTCCAACGTCCACCTTCTCATGCTGTCCCCGGCTGGGCATTGCCCTGGGGTGAATTGGCTGCATCGCCAAATCCGAGAGCGAGCGTCAAGATCAATTTGTAATTCGCCTGACCATGACTCCGGAGAGGGAGATAATCTATAACTTAGTCCCACACACGGTCTAGTGTGAAGTTCCGTGGCCATGGGGTGTTGGTTGCAGCGTTGTCCAAGGGGAGATCCGGAAAGTGGTGTGGACCATGCCGGAATTGAGAATCTGTTTTCGGGGGTGTAGAGGACTACTCTCTTTCTTTCTATCACCTCTGTACTCACCTCCAAATTTGCCAAGGACGTAGTGGTATGGCTGAGACGTCCGCCAGACGCGCAACCCCTACGGGCCGTCGAAGGCCGTCAACTACACGTGTGTCGGACGCAAACCCGAGCAGAGGGACCTGTCCTACTATGATGCCTCCGTTTCATTCGTAATCGAGGGCTCCACATCGTACTCAACGTCAGTCCTGATCACGTATTTCGCTCCACTTCTGACTCCTGTGCCCTCGTGTAGCAGTGCCCCCTTGCTGTCCCCATGTGGGAAAAGAGCAACACCGCCCATGACTGGTTTGACTGGGTATGCATTCAGCACGCCCTCCTTGACGCTGGGCAAGAAGAAGGTTGTTTCCCCGCCCTGGAAATCTTCGTTGAGATAGATCAGGAAAGTGAACAGGCTCGACTGTTTCCCCCCGGTTTCAGGCCCGCTGGCATCGTATTGATATTGTCCCGTAGGCGAAATGCCTGAAGGTGGCCAAGCACCATCAATATGACAACGATATTCGGCACCAGGTACATAGCGATACACTCTGAATCGTCTGTTGATGCCCCTTGCAACTCTCCCCCCTACGTGTGCCGGAACAAAATCGCGGACAAGGGCCCACAGGGCGTCATGAAAAGGTTGATCAACGACCCAGTAGAAGTTATGGGCAAGTATACTGACGTCGTCGGTATCATCCTTCAATGGTGCATCGGGGACAAAACCAACGGCCTCGCCAGCCATTACAATAGCTCGACACTCGGATGGGCTCAGGACAGATGAGATGAGGGATAAGTTTGGGACGAGAGGATGCTTGTGGAGGGTGGGAGTGAGATGCTTGTCCGCAGTCAACGGTATAGCGCCTGGTTCCGACGTATACAAAAGCGCAGGGTGATGATTGGGCGGTTTTCGAAGTAGGCCCGGGGTCCTTTCGATGAGAGTGTATTTGGATGCGGTCCTTGCCCTCTCCTGATCCGTTGCAAAAAGGGTCCCATTTTTAACGGCATTACGGCTTTGCCCGTCTTCCGTAGATGGAACGCGCAGGTTCCAAGCAGGTTGCAAGTTGATCATCATGTCCCCGCCGGTCGCTCCTCCTGTTACCGATGTAGTCTCATCGATGGGGCACGTCACACGCAGTACGGCATCCAGGGCCCGGAACGCTTCTCTCTCGCACGAACTTCGTGTACCTCTCCCATGAATCCCCTGGTCGCCGCTCAATCCGCTAACAACATCAAGGTCCCGTACCCATCGACAGAGGGCTCCAAGCTTCGGAGCTAAGCCCCTCACGCGCATCTCCGCCAGCGCGACCCGCGCTTCCATGTAGCGCCCATCGGCTAGTGCAGCACTCACGCGAGAGGTGAGGCTCGAAGACGAGGCACTAGTGTTCGCATTCGATATCGTGGGTGCCGAGTTTAGTCCAGTCGTGCAGACGGTTCGGAAGTCGTAGGTAGCAGCCCGCAACGGCTGGCAAGCTTTCGATTTGATGAGAGTCGGATATTGGGCGAGGGTTCGGAGCGTGTCGATTGTGATCTCGAGCTCTTCGGGAGAGATGACCGAGGAGAGCTGCTTGGGTTCGAGGGTGGGAGGTGTGTCGCGGTCGCAGTCGGTGGTCGGCGGGGAGGGCAGCGTGTGAGAACGTTTCGCGGCCTTGGGTTGGCTGGTCAGCGCAGAAGCGGCTTTGCGCTTCGCGGTTTTGGATTTAGCCATCCGATCAGATGTACAGATGGAGTCTCAGTTGGTTTTTGGGGGGCGGCATGCCAGTAGGGGTGAGTGCAAAAAGTCCAAAGGAAATACTGGTCAGTTCACCCGCTGTGCACACACTCTGGAGAATGCATGGGGAAGTTGTGGGCCAAGAACCACCCACAGCCAATCAGATCAGGTGACCGTCCACCTGCTCGTGCTCCGTGAGGTCGCCGCCCAGTGTGGGGCAAAGTCTACTTTGCTCTGTCCAGGTTTTCGCTTCGTTTTGTTTCCCATCTACTTGTATCTATCCCACTTCCACTCGCTCCCCACCAACCGCCAGCGTCAGCGTCAGCGTGTACCCTCTCTCACTCTCTCTGATTCCGTCGTTCAGCAACAATGGCCACTGGTATTGCGCTCGTCGGCAGCGGCATCTTTGCCAAGGAGGAGCATCTGGTATGGTGGCATGAACTTCGGCAATGGTCGCTTTGACTGTGAAGACTTACATGGTTGAAGCCGGCAATTCGTGCAACTCCTCTTCTGAGCTTGAAAGCCGTCTACTCACGCTCCCTGAAATCTGCCCAAGCTTTGTCTGCTGAGCTCTCGGGCGTGGACCTGTACAGCGAGGACCAGGAAGGCAAGACGTTTGGAGACCTGTTGAAACGAGATGACATTGTCGGCGTCATCATAGCGTACGAGGGGCCTTGAAATGTGCAGATAGAACCCGACTGACAACCAAGAATAGACTGCCAATTCCAGTCCAACCCTCGTACATCAAGCAGGCACTGTCCGCGGGGAAACATGTTCTGGCGGAGAAGCCCATCGCAAAGGACGTAGCCACCGCCCAGGAGCTCCTCTCCTGGTATAATGCCAGCGTGAAGAAAACTACTGCCGCTCCCACTTTCGCCATCGCCGAAAACTTCCGCTTCTTCGAGTCCTTTGACTTTGCGGCGCAGCAAGTCACAACACTCGGTCGCGTGCTGGAGTTCAGGACAAGAGTGAGCAACTTGGTCCAACCGGGCGGCAAGTACTTCGAGACAGCCTGGAGGAAGACGCCAGAGTACCAGGGAGGCTTCCTCTTGGATGGGGGCGTACACTTCGTTGCTGCGACAAGGATGCTTTTGGGCAACGTCGCGGCTCCGGCAAAGGTCAGCGCCTTCACGGCGCAGCTACAAGAGCATCTGCCTCCGCTCGACACTCTGAATGCGACAGTCCAGCTGAAGAATGGGGCATCCGGCACCCTTTCCATATCGTTCGGAACAACGTTTACCGGTTCAGAGTATGCCGTTGCTGCTGAGAAAGGCCGCGTGTGGGTCTCCCGAGGGAAGGTCATTGTCACGAGGGACGGCCAGGAGGACGTCAGGGAGTTTCCGGAGGAGGGCAATGGTGTTAAGCAGGAGGTGAAGGCATGGGCGGAGTCGTTGGTGAAAGGGGAAACAAACCCACGGCAGAGTCCGGAGGAAGCCCTGAAGGATCTGGAGCTGCTAGAGGCTTGCTTGCTGTCCGGCGAGAAGGGCGGTGCACCCATTTCCCTTGAGCCATGATGCTACACTATTCCTATAAGCCACGCCCAAATGTAGACACTTGACGCATACATGTTGCCATTTTCGCCTCGAATCATATGTTATGCGGTTGCGCTGGCCGCCATGGGCGCTTCATGCTCGTGTACCGTGCCTTCGCGCGCCTGTGAATCTTCTAACTCCAATTTTTGCAGATCGACGGCAAGCGGGTCTGACTCCTCCGTCGCCACGGTTGGTCCCTCCACGTCTGGAGGCGGCAGGGCCCACTCGGGTAGACCAGTTTCATAGTCCCATTTGCCTTCACCACAATGGTATCTTCTCGCGTGCAGGAATATACCGAGTTCGTGAACCCCAGGGTCGCTGTATAAGGGTGTGTCGCATACTTCGCAAGTCTCCCCGGTTAGCTTCTCCGCCTTGCGCTTGTTGTACTGGTCAACCATTTCGTCGTGATATGCCACCGCATCCGCCACCTCATCCTTACCCATACGCGACAGACGCGACATGATGTCTTCGTCGTTCTCTTCATCCGACTGGCCTTTTCCGAGCGATGGCCCGAACACGCGCTGATTTGCATAGATGGGATCGTTTGCGATTGGGTGGCCCAAGTACTGGAGGTGAACACGCAGTTGATGGGTACGGCCTGTGATTGGGAAGCAGCGTACAATGGAATATCCCTTTTTGCTTTTCCACTCCATCCCTTCGTGTTGCTCGCTCTTCGCTGCTTCGGCTGCGTTGTCGTTTTTTGGTGGGTAGTATGCCATGCGCTTGAAGACAGTTTTTGCCTCCTTCCCATTCGCCCTCACACGATTCAGGCCCAACTTTGGGCTAATCTGCAGAATGGGCTTTTCGCAGACGACTTCGCCTTCTGGGAATTCTCCTACCACCCTGGTGATATATTCCTTCTTGACCGTCCTGCCTCGGATTTGCGCACTCATGTCTTCGGCCGCTTGTCTATGCTTTCCGATAAACATGATTCCACTGGTTAACCGGTCCAGTCGATTGCAGGGCAACGGATTCCAATCATATCCCCTGTCAGCGCGCATTATGGAAACAATCGAGTTGAAGTTGTAGCGGCCGGCAGGATGAACTGGTACGCCCGCCGGTTTGTCGATAACGATGAGATCATCATCTTCGTGTACAATGCCGATGGGTTTTGCGGTGACAGGCGGCTCGTGGCGGTGCAGCGTGTGCGAAATGCAGTCGCCGTTTTTCACGATTGTACTGGTGGACGGGACAGGCTTTCCGTTGAGGGTTACGCGTCCTTCGATGATGGCTTTCTCCTGACGGGCATCAGTTGAGGCGGCGCGAGACTGTAGGAGGGCGACGCACATAGTATTCAAGGGGCCTATCTCGGAATTCCGAGGCGAAGATGTCGAGAAGCTCCCTCCCACGCCATCGTTGCTTGCAGAAGGTGTTGTAGGTGAAGTGGTAGGGCTTCACCTTGCGTAGCCCGCCCTCCAAATAGTATGGCGGCGGCCAGGGATCACAAGGGGTGATTACCACTGGCGGTGGCTCGACGAAGGGGAATTTATCCTCATCGTACGGGGGATACTTGTCGTTGGCGGTTGAAGGGACGAGGGCCATGGACATGCGCCCTTTTCTGGCGAGATACGAGACGATGCGGGGTGAGGGCGCCAACGTGAAGGGAGGGAAACGCGCCTGCGGAAAGACGCGGGGACGTTCGTTGTGTGCCCAGAAGGTAGGATTGGGAGAATGAATTTCGTTCTGGTGGTGAGCACAAACCAGTTGTCGCAGGAACCCGAACTTCTCTCTTGAACCTCGGCGGTCTTCTTAGCGCCCGTTTCCGCAACCCCTCGTATATTTAGATATAAATGTGATATTTGGCTCTACTGGGCTCGCAGCCCTGACGCTCTCTGGGAGACTTTCAAGGAAGACACGAAGATGGCATTGGAAGCACTGAAATCCAGGAGACGGAGCGACTACAAGTTCGCGTTGGAGTATCGGACGCGATGGTGAATATGTCTCCATCCGCTGCGGTCATGCCCCGACGGCCAGCTAATTGCGCCCACCAGGAGTGACAATGACATGTACAGCCACGTGAACAACAGCGTATACTATTACCTGTACGTGGAGAACCTCAGGCATGCAGGGCCGGACTGATTGGATGAAGCTTCGACTCGGTCGTCAACACGTACCTCATCGAGCGCTGCTCACTGCATCCTCCCACATCTTCCCAGATTGGTCTCGTGGTGCACTCCCACTGCGACTACTTCGCCCCGGTCGAGTTCCCCTCGGTCGTCGATGTCACCTTGAGAGTCAATAAGCTGGGCAAGAGCTCAGTAACGTACGAGATTGGGGTATTTGAACGGGGCCAGGACGAAGTCAAAGCCGTCGGGGAGTTTGCCCACGTCTTTGTGGATAGAGGCAGTAGAAAGCCGGTGAAGCACGGCATGGCGGAAGCGTTGAGGACAGGCCTGAGCAAGATTCTGGTGCAAAAGCCAAAGCTCTGAAGCCATCTCGACTATCATCCGTCATTACTTGACGGTCCCTATTCGAGGTACGGAGCATTTATAGGCTGAGGATCTAGTAGATGAATGTGGTGGTCTTCAACCGTGTTCCGCATGGAGACTAGCGCAACGGCAATGGCTGCCCTCATTCATATCTGCCGTCGCCCGGGCTTCCTCTCAATATCAATCTCGACACTTTGATGCGCGCCAGCCTATAATAATCTGCCTATAGACCTTGCAACCCGCCAGGGTGTTTCAATCAAAGGTACACGATGCCGTGCACCCTCGAAACGTGGCTTCCATGCCAATGGAGCTGTCTTTTTACATCCGAATCCAACCCTCAGAAGTACCTCCATCACTCTACAGACGGTCGACCGTTCGCAGCTCCACGCAATCTCGTTCATGATGACTTCTCTTTTCCCCCAACGGTCCAAAGCATCTCGTCTCCTCACTACCTTTCTTCTAGGTTCACCCTTCGTTCTTGTAAGCGCTGAGGTTGTCCTGTACGGCCACAGCTTCCCGGTTCAAGACATCTTGAAGCTTCCTGCCCACCAGACATGCCCCGTCTTTTCGGACGGACTCACATCAACCTCCTTTCCGTGGACGCATAACCCAACCTGCCTTCAGGCTGCTCTTCCCGATAGTGAATCAGCGAAACAAACCTTCTGCGTTTACACAAACAGCCGCTTCGCCAACGATCGTGGTATCAGTCTCATCACCACGCCAGAGGTAGCAACCAGCTATTTGTTGGAGAGCTTCTCGCATGAGGATCAGGAGGATCGCGGCCAGGAGCCGTACCAAGCACGTGACACATCTGGCCGTGGCATCGGACTCTTCGCAAGGAACAAAATTGAGGCAGGAAATACTGTCATCCTGAAGCATCCTACTGTCATCATCTCCAACCATCTATTGCACGGCCGTGCAAGCGACGAGCGACACCGACTATTGGATCTGGCATTTAGGCAGCTGCCGGAGAAGACGCAAAAGACACTGGCAGGCCTGGCCAAGAGCAAGGGAGGTCATGAGCTAGATGACCTGATGAAAACAAATGGAATGGGAATGAGACTAGGAGAGGCTGATACCGTTGGTCACTTGGGCGTTGTGCCTGAAGCATCAGTAAGTGCATCGAGTTCCATGGCGGCCCCCGGGGGTGGGACGTAGCTGACAACATTGTAGAGGATCAATCACGCATGCCGTCCAAAGTGAGAAAGGACTTTGAATAAACGACGGGACTTGTATGGCTAATCTTGTCATCTAGCACTTACTACCGCTTCGACGACTACACGTTGACCCTCAACCTCTACGCCCTGCGGGATATCCAGCCTGGCGAGGAACTAACCTACTCCTGTATGCGCTTAACCCTTTCCATGCTCGCGGTTCAAGTTCTGTTGAACCGTCTTTAGCAGAACGTCATGCTGATCTTTATTTAGACGGTTTCTATGACCGCCCGCATGAAGAACGCGTCAAGGCTCTCAGGGAGCATTGGGGATTCACGTGTACATGTAGCCTCTGCTCTTCCTCGGCAGAGAACATTTCCAAGTCCGACCAACGTCTCAAGGACATCAAGGACATTAGAGACAACCTGCCCACAGGCTTTGAAAATGTCCCGCAATTCATCGCGCTGCTCCCCAACCTTGTCAATCTCATGGATGAGGAAGGCCTTGTCATCGAGAGGCCCATGTATGAGGAGATCCTCGCCTACTCATGGAGTGTCCTGGGTATAGAGCAGAGGGCGAAACATTGGGCTGGGCGGGCACGACGGGATTGGGAGATCATTGCTGGGAAGAATAGCTATGAGGCGAGGAGGACAGCGCAGATGGAGATGGATGTTAAAGCACATCAGACGTGGGCTACTTGGGACAAGGATCCCTGGGATGATAGCGTCTGGGAGGATGATCATCATGCCGAAGATGATGGTCATCACCACTGAAGTGGGATGTAGGTTGTGTTCCTCCGAATTCCTCGAGGTTGTAATGCATGTTGTATACTTACCCTGGCGCATCTAGAGTCCTTGTCCTTAGTTTACTCCGTGGGCAGTTCGGCACGCTGTTTATAGCTTTGAGTTGAACATGAACCCGTCTCTTTTGGCGAGAACATTTTGAGATGTTATATCGCAGAGCCATTACACTGAACGGATGCTTTCACCTTGGTTGGTTCTGAAGCCTGATTTCTGTAAACGAGGCGTATCGATTCGTGTGATAATGCTTCCCCCGGTGGAAATGGCTTCCTGGCCCGTAAAGAGAATGGTGCTCTCAGTGATTCTGATACGATCTACGCCCCCGGGTGGGTATACCTCTACAATATCGGTAACCTGTTGTACCAAAAAAAAAAAAGGGTCGCTTCCAGAGTACTGAGTGTTTGAGAGTTTAGTGCAGCGAGGAAAGAGGCACTGGAGCATGTGAGACGGGGAGTTCCGAGTGGAAGCCGAAGATGTGTGTTGCGATAGACTAACAGCAGCGAGCCAAAAGTTTAAGGTAGTGAGATTATCTTGACGCTGGGCTCCAGCATCATGGCCGATTTCTTTCGTTATATCGATCCAAGTGGAAATTGAGCTTCTGGACTTGCATGAACCTATACCGGCCGAGCTATTGTACCAAAAGAGCCAAGTGTTTTCTCTTCATTGTAAACAACCTTTCCGTACATTTATGCTTCCCAAGGCCCTCATCAACCCCGAACCCACCTGAAAAGTCCCCAATAGCTTTCACGCTCCTGGTCTAGGATAAGCATCTCGATATACAACTCCGGGACACTTCCAGGTCGTGAGTATACTGGTTGGAGCATCACAGTGAATTCATGGACCGCATTCACAATGGCCTGGTTCACTTATGTGTCCATCATCTGGAGAGCTCGCCCGCTGTATCTCGTCATCGCAGTGAGTTGGATGATCTTCACCAAAGGTTCTGACAAAGCCTTTGCCCCGGGCGGCTCTCTTTCCTAGAGTAATAGAATTTGACAATAGTAAAGGGGTGTCAGAGCCGAGATATGAGGGCAATGGAATTGTCCTGGTCTATGACGCCAACTGTATCCTATTAGGATGTAGTTGCGGGAACTAATAAAGTCTTTACCAAAGGCAGATGAAAGAGAATGGGGACTGCCTCCAGGGTTATTATTGGATACGTGTATGGGTTGGTAAAGTGAGCACTTGCGTAACCTTAGCGTTTCTGAGGAGCTGCACATCCCACGCAACTCCCATATCCTCCCACTGTACCTTATGTGGGTATGGAGCGGGAGAGAGAGATGGCATTCCATTCGCCAGTATCCAATATGACTCGACCATAGCAAGCTAGACTACACCCGACAATACGGGGAATGTACATATTGCCATCCAAAGAGCTATTCAATAAGACCTCTTTATCTGACTCCTGCCATTAGCCCAAGAGACAGTCGACGTGCGCCAATGACTGAATACGCCACCTTTGCAACATACCTAGCCCTCTCGCGTTCCGAAGCTGATCACCGTGTGAAAGCAGATATTCTTGTCGGCGTCCAGTTGCAAAGATCGATCGAGGGAACCGTGGACGGCGTGCACCGTATTGGGCCATTCAGGCATGATCCAACGGGCGAGGACAGAGTGGCAGGTTACCATCAGGTACGTGCTGGTTGTGTTTCGGCCTGCCCGTGGCCCAACCCTCATCCTGATGCATTGCCGTTTTCCACGTCCGACTGAGCGGCCAGGAAGCATGGAGAGATGGCAGACCTTATGACTCGCTTCATGACGCCTCCCTCCAGGTTTGATAATCCTTAGGGCCTAGCTTTCCTACTTGCTTATTCAAGAAGTGTAGCCAACAGGATTTAACAGAATACGCAGAATTTGACCTACAGAGCAAATGCAAGTAGGTTATCCACTCGGACGCGTATAGTAGCGATACGAAACAAGAGATACAGCAAGATCCCTGACCGGAGAGAAGTATATAATGATGATTGTTGCCTCTACCTAACCACACTAGCCAGGTCCGCACGGAATACGGACGTGATGAGTTGCTCGAAGACCGAAATCGACGCGAGAGGTTCAGGTTCAACGATCCCTTGACGGTCCACGGTTAGAAGCGGACTAATGGCGGTAGATTTGCGGATAAAGCGAACGAGCAATTTCAGCTCCGACAGGCCATTCGGATTCCAGCAGCAGATGGAAGCTGCGATTGCGGGGAAGGTGAAACTCGGCCTACGGTTTGCCTTATGCCTTACCATCGAGGTCAATCTCTCAAGAACTCATCTGTTGATTGGAGCCATGGGCACGCTGCCGTGCGATTGCCCTTTGATGAACCGCCAACTGTGTTTCTCTTCAAGCTACTCACTCGTCATTCAGTCCAATCCCCGTGGGGCAGTGGATGGAACTCCCGCTTGAGTATGGCCGACGAGTCGATAGTCTCCCGTGAACAAACGCAGGTCAATTTCCGCTGCATTCGTGGAATGATGTCCGGGTCAACAATCGTCAGATTCGGAGTCGCACATCGCTTCTAACGACGATTACGCATCCAGCTGTACGCTTCATTCCAGAAGTCCTGGTCCTTCCTTCTGATCAGGTTGCCCGTTTGGGATACGCCCTCGAACACCGCATCCCACAGTCGGAACGCTCTCTTCAAATCTTTGGCAAGGTGCTCCGTTTGTGGAAAGTACCGGGTCTGCGCCACCTCCAGTACGGTTGCCTTAGCACTTTCAGACTCGGGATTAGCTTGCTGGCAAAGCTCGTCGACATATGATTTCATAGCAACGCTGAGTGCACAATTGATCGGCAACAAAAATGGAAGCCTAGAATGTTGTCAGTTTTGTTTGGGCGGACGATGGTGAGAGATAACCTACTTCATGGCGACCTCAGTGATCGTCTCCGTAGGTATTTTGCGGTCCGCGCAACCGGAGAGGCACAGCTGAGTCGCGCTGACTTCGACCAAGTCACGTAAAGAACTACGCACTGCATTGACGACACTGTTATATCCCAACAGGTGCCGACTGAGCGGGCCGGTGTACCCCAGAGGTCTGTGTTGCAAGGTCGCGAGACCTGCCACGCGTGAAATCAAGAGCATATAGGAGTTTTGCTTGTCTGGAGCCGGGTTAACGTAGAAGTGGTTGCGAGTACATAACGCTTACCATCTCCACGGAAAGGAGCGCCTTTGTACGAGGGGAACATGCCAGCGTCTCCATTGAGCATCTCGAGTCGTAGCAGCTCCACTGCAAGGACAGCCGCTTCCTCGAGCTCAGAGTCGTTCTCGACGGCTTTGACCACGGCGGCGAGGATCTTGCCCCACGCTGTCAAGTTATGATTGAGATCCACATAGTCACGCAAAGTGAGGAACCGCCAAAGAGTGTTGTACTGGAGCTCGTCCGATGACGACAGGGGCTAGTAATGTTAGTACGACTTGGGAGGAGTACACACTGTGACATACGCTGTCAATGCTCTTTTTGCTGCTGGAGCTCTTCACGAATTCATCGTCCTTCAGGGCGAGGATGGCACGGCCCAAGAGGCCATAGCCCTGTTCATGTTAGCATTCTGTCAACTATCGAGCTAGAGCTGAAGGGCACGGCGGTTTACCTCGTATTTGGAGACGAATTTTGTATAGGTCTCTGCTTTGACATTCCACATCTCCACGACCCGACGCAAATCTCCGGCGCCTTTCATACTCAGTGTGGCGCGGTTTGAAAGTGCGGGGGTATCAGGAAACCAGCACTTCAACGTTATGTCCGTGTTCTGGTACCAGTAGTGCAGTGCAGAGGACAGCAGCTTAAGGGTTGTTGTCCGCAGGGGGTTGAGTTTGGAGCTAACTAAGGTTTTGTACGCGTTCGAGTCCCCTCCGTCGACGGGGACAGGCTCGATGATCTCGCTGGTCGCACGCCACTGCAGTAGACGTGGGTCTATCAGTCCTCGCGATAGATAGAAGTAGATTTCTTCTGGTAGACGTTGACCGAGAAACTCATGCGGGTCATTGGGCAGCTGGGCCTCCGCCGTGGGCAAGAGCTGACCGTTCTTGTCCATGACAATCTGGTGCTTTACCGCGAGCCGAGCCCTCCGGTATCTGTCGACGTAATTGGATTCCTTCACCCGTGGATCATCCGCAAAACTCTCAACCACACCCCATCCGGTTCTTCCATGGCTCATGATTAAGTCAAGCGCCAAGAAAGGCATCGGTTTGTTGGTGCGCATCGCTATGGGTGGGAACGTGGGAAGGAAGTGGTTCCCGGAGAGCATGCAAATGTCGATGAACATGTCTTCTGTGAGCGGCACATCGCCCATGACGGACCGCAAGCTCGCAAACAATCGGTTCCGCTTGATGGAGCGAAATCTATGGTCCTCGAAATCCCAAGCAATGATGGGTTGGCTACATGGGAAAAGCGCGAGCTCCGAAGAGCCAGCCGCAGCAAGCACCAGCTTGTTTTGCTCGAGATATGCCAGCTCCAGCGTGTCAGCAACGAGCAGCCGACTGATCAAACCCGACATACCTGAGCCCATTGGCTATATGGCGCTACCATGAACTGGATTCGGTTTTGAAATAGCACCTGCTGCAAGCCTCGCGCAAGGTCTTCGGGTAGTACGTATTCTAGAGCTTGTCAGTCGGTCCAGACGCATGCGCCTCAGGGCGACTCACTTGATTTGCCGAACTCTTGGACTGAGGAAGTGGCGTCGTGTTTATCGTACAGGGCCCATGCCTCGGCGTTCACACGCACAGCATCCTGCCTGTGTCGAAAGGGATCGTCCGGCTTTGCGAGGTCCACGCCCGGGAAAACGAAGACGAGATTGATCTGACGATCCTCGAAGTATCGTAGATCGGCCTCTATTGTATGCTTGAGGCCAAATGGAAGGCCACCTGTGGCGGGCAAAAGCAGCTCAGCCGCATGTTGTTGTATGCGCGTTCGCAGGTATTCGGAGGCGTCGACACCAATGCGGAAGCCTCGGAGCTCCTCCAACGATCCAAGCTCGTAGAGGGGGTTGATGGGGTTGATCCAGATATCAAAGTCTGTAATCATGTCGGATAGCGTGAGGGAGCAGAATCGGGAGAGGCGTGTTTAGGGAAGGAGGCAGGCAAAGGCGAGGCGGCGATGGGTGGAGGGGAGGGTTTCGCTGCGAGGTTGCGAAAAGGCCGGTGGAAGGGCGGCCCCAGGTCTCCAGGTGAGAGAAAGGATTGCGAGGCGGTGTGGAGCCGGCGACGTTTTGAGGCAATTGGCACAGGAACGGGGAGAAATGTGAGATGGGGGGGCTGGGTGCTGCGATGAATGATTATTGACAAGGTTCACCAACCCGAGGTTTGATGAGGTGCAGGTGGTGATGTACAGGGAATGCTACGAGATATTTAATACACAGTACACAGTAATACATAATAATAGGCTGGGGTTTATTTGGCTTATTTGGCACGCTAGGACGGCTTGAGACTAGCTCAGGAACGTAGCACCCCGCAATGAGGTGGAAGCTTGGACATTCATCGCTTTACTGTATGTACATGCAAAACCCCGAACTGATAACTGATTACTACAGTACATACCTACAGTATTGGCCTTGGCTACCCCAGGTGCAGAATCCTTTGCAAACAAATTAATAGGATGTAAAGAAGAGAATGTCTTCAACCGCACGGATTCCCGTCATCGACATCTTGGGAGACTCCGACGACGTCGCTCGGCAAGTCCTCGCCGCTGCTTCCACGCACGGCTTCCTCTTCATCAAGAACGATGGTGTGACGATACCCCCTCAGGATATTGCCGCCATGTTCGACCTGGTGAGACGAACCAAATGCTTTCTCCAAGGCATAGGCAGGGCCGTTCAGGTGACCAAATACAGTCGCGAGCATTCTTCAGTCTGCCAGAGGAGGACAAGGCCGAATGGGCCATCCATTCTACCAAAGCCGGCCTGAATAGAGGGTGGGTACGGATGCAGGGTGAATCGCTCGACCCAGAGACTACCAAGGCACGTCTTGTCTGCTGTTATTTGCCTACATCAACTACTCTCCCATCTAACAATCTTCAAACAGCAAGGCGACCCAAAAGAGTCCGTTCGTCCCCCTTCTTCTAGACACCTCCTCCTAACCCTCTCCCAACAGAGCTTTCAACATCGCCGAACCCGTCCCCACCCTACAACCGCTTCCCCCAATCCTCTCCGCTTCTTCTGATCTTATCCTCCGCTTCCAAACCGCCTGCCACACGCTCTGCACACGCATCTTGACCCTTCTCGGCACCGCCCTGCAGATCCCCGACCCGGACTGGTTCACGTCAAGGCACGACCAAACCCTCAACAAGCCGTCAGGCACTGTCTTCCGCCTACTTCACTACCCCAAGGTGGAGCGTTCCTCCCAAGACCGAGATGAGAAGCGCGTCCTCGCCGGCGCACACTCAGACTACGGTTCCATCACCCTACTCTTCCGCCAACCGACCCAGTCCCAGGCGGGACTGGAAGTGCTGACCCCTTCGCGGACGTGGGCTCGCGTACCAATCAACCCTGACCCTGCTACTCTCTCCGAACCTCCCATCTTAGTCAACATAGGCGATCTATTGTCCTTCTGGACCAAGGGCATGCTGAAGAGTACTGTGCATCGGGTCGTATCTGGCGGGCATGGTGAATGCGGTGTCACTAGGGCCAATGGCGACAGATATAGCATGGCGTACTTCTGTCACCCATTGAACGAGGCGAAACTGGAACCTGTGCCGAGCGAGGTGATTAGGCAGTATGGCGATCGAGGTGCCGAAGAGCTGGAAGCGCAGAGGAAGAAGGTGGGGTGGAAGCCGGGTGAAGCAATCACCGCGCAGGAGCATCTGGAGAGGAGGTTGAAGTCGACCTATATGCTTTAGGACAGATTATGGTGCCTATGGTGAGTACCGCGCTTCCACGACGCCGACTGTGACAAATGCCCTTGTTATGCATGCAGTTAACCCCACTCCATGCGGTTCATGTCGGGGAGTTCGCTCAGAGTCTAGGATGTTGCCAGGATTCATAGATCGTAATAGGTTTACACATCATCTAATCATCCCTTCCGCCTTCGCGCAGGTCTTCCTCCGCAATCTCCACTCACAATGTCCTTCATGAGTCCAATAGGTTCAGCAACATTGCCAATCGCTTCCACCTTACCGCCCATGGCTTTGATCATCCGCTCTCTGGCCTCTTGAGCCCCCGGTGCATCCCAACCCAACACTTGAGATGGCTGACACGCGTTCTTTGCCTCGATCTCAGGCTCCTCCTCTTCTTCCTCTTCCCCTTCCCCTCTTCCCGAGTGATCAGCTGCTTCGCCCTCAGCGCGCGCACTCGAGTCGCCGGGAGCGACAGAGCTAGGTCTCGACAAGGGCTCATCGACGGTAGAGGCATTCGAAGGCGCAGAGGGCGCTCTTCCTAGCTGGCGCTTTCGCTTGTTCACCTCATTACCGGCAATTTGTTGTTCGGCGGCAGCCCTACGCTGTGCCAGGATGCCAGTCATGATGCTCGAGTAGTCCTTCTTTGGCTCTATAGGAAGCGGTATGATGGAATCGGGTGCAGGTTCTTTCGTTGGCCTGCACGATCGCGCTTCGTATGCTTGTTTGCCTCGACATGTTGGTCCTGTGTTCGTATTGAAGGTCGGCGTGGAACCCGCACTAGATTTGGCGGTGGATGCGGTCGACGAAGCCGAAGGACGGCGTGAGGCGTTCATACTGGGACGTACATCCTGGGGTGGTACTGACCATGGGCCACCAATTGCAGGAGAACCGGGTTCTTCGCCATCATGTTCCCGGACAGTGCCCGCGTCCAGATGTGTAGACGAGTCTGTCGGAGAAGGGTTGGTGAGCAGTGACAGAACTAAGGCGCCAGGCTTCTGGGGTCCATTGCGCGATGTAGGCCTAGTTGCTCCTCTTCTCGGCGGCGCTTTACGCTTCCGCAGTTCCTCTTCCGACAGACGCACCGTGGGCACGTCGGGATAGGGTTGCTCGCGGTCTCGAGAGGCCCGAGAGGAAGGAGTTATTCTCAGAAGAAAATCTTCATAAGGCTGCAACTGGCCCGTTGATAGGCATGTCCACAGCCAGTCAGCACGGACAGCTGGTATTCTCTTCTCGGCGATGAACTTGGTCTTTTGCTCATTCGGCGTTTCCGTATTGCAGACTAGCACAGACGTCTTCGCTGACAGGAATTCATGGTATGTTGCCCCTGTGACGGGTCAGAGTAACGCACCGCAAGAAGGGAGGGGGTTAATGCAGTACCCATCAACGAGACTACCTTGGTCACGTGCAGCAACTCGATACCGCTGAACCCGGTTGCATTGATGCTCAGACCATTGAAGCCTGCTGGTATCAGACTTGTCAACAACAATGATTGACGCAATGACACGCACCGGGAATCGTCCCCGTTTGGAGTGGCCTGCATAAGACATGTTCGGCAGGGTCTAGCAAGCACTTAGCATGTAGACAGCGCTCGACCCACCAGTTAGTAGCCCTAGTCATCGGTCCGGCTCCTCCCGGAACCGAGTCCAAGTCCGTCGCAACATCGTGGGGTACTACTACGTATCCACGCGAGAGATGGTCGGATGATAATGTTAGCAGCTCTGCGGGGTCTTTGACGATGAACGCGCCGTTGCTGGCCAGGTGTTCTCTTAAGATTCTAGTCTGTACGAAGCGTCAGCAATTAGTCCTCTATTTGGTCTGGAACCACGGCATAGCCGCGACAGACGTCATACCTTCTCCGAATCAAAGCCGTGGGTGAGGATCGGTCGACCTTGAAAAATGCCCGTGTCAACAGCATCCAGATAAGGCGCATGCAATGCAGCGTTCTCCGAGATGCGCTCGGAAGGTGCAGCCGCGCCGCCCTCTTTTGTTGCGCTTCCATTGGGAGAGGCGGTATTGGTCAATTCGTCTTTGTCCCAATCTTCATCGCCAGCAGATTTCCTGTCGCGTCCCACCGCTGTAATGCCAGCCCAGAGAGCTTCGCTCTGGCTGCCCAGCTTGGAGCTCACCGAGCGCCTGAGCTTGCGTTTGAGCGGGTTGATAGCTGCCAGCTGCTCAGGCTCACGTGCGCGCTTCCCCAAATTCGGGGATATGTCGCGTCTCCGCACCCACGCACCTTGTCCTCTTTCCTCGACTGGCATCCTTGGGTCATAGTACGCCTCATCTAGGGCCATGCCTCTTTGTAGGCTCTGTTCGAACCACTCCCACGACACTACCTTCATGTTCCATGCCCGGGCATATTCGTACTTTTTCCCAGTGGGGAGAGCTGCAATGAGATGGGTGACGCTCTTGGTAAGGTCACCGTGGTACTCGGCACCGTTCTGCACGGCCTTTTCCTGTACATATCTCCGTTGCTCCGCTGTGTGGTGTTAGCGCGCGTGCGCGGAGGGACAGCAGATTGAGGAGTAGCGATGCGGGCAGCGTACGGTTGTCAAAGCCGGTGAGACAAATCTTGAGACGGTGGAAGACGGGGAGGTGGTATTCGTGCTCGAGAGCGGCGACAGGGACATGGCCTCCCCCGATCCAGATGTGGCGAAGAGCGTCGAGCCATTCTGGAGCGAGCACCTTGACGTCCTCGCGCTGCCTAGCGACGTAGCGGTACTTTGCGCTGTCGATTTTGCCGACAATGAGGTGGGTGACGTCGGAGGTGAGATCGAGCTTGATGGTGGCGCCCATCTCGGCGGCGATGGCAGCCAGTGCAGTCTGGGTCGAAGTGTTAGCGTTGTCCCCGATCGGGCAATGGGGCTGGCACACGCGTTCTTCGGGAAGGATGGCAGTGAAGCACACGATGGCGCCCGCGAGGGGCATCTGGCTGGGCTCTGGTCGACAATCAGTAGCGGCGAGGGGTGGAAGAGGATTATCAACCGTCATACCGTTTCGGCCACTCATGATGGGTATGGGTCCATGGTGCGGCTTGCTGGGGCTGCTGGTGGGCGGAAGCTCGTGGAGGAGAGTGTTTGTAGACGCACAATGCGCGTCTCGGAAACTATGAGGGAGGCTAAGCCAAGCGCCCACCACGGTGTCACGTGATTGGGAGTGATCTGCGCAGGGGATAAGCCACGCGAGCCGGGAAACAATCCAATGCCTTCTGTGGCGAGAAGGGGCGAAACGAACCATCACAGTACTACACAGGACTTCCTAGGGACACTACTTGTATGTACACAGTACTATGCTACTGCTACTACAGTACTTACTGTAGAGAACTGTTAACAGGTATTTGGTCATTTTGGCCATTATGGGACAAGTGTGAACAGCTGTATTCCAAAACAAGCTTTCTCTTCTCCATGCTCTTCTTCCTCTCTTCTTGTCCTCCTTTCCCGTCCCCCCTGACCACTGTGCGTACAAGTAAAGGCATGCCGGATCCAGAAAAAGTCTCGTTATCCACAATTCTCCCGTTCCCTCTGGATTCGATTCGATCCCGTCCTCTCCGTCGCCGTCCCCTCCCTCAAGCTCCTAGCTGCACCCAGAAGCCGATCCGACCCTTCGAGAGTCGAGACGACAGCAGAGCGACCTCATGACCTGGGTCACACTTCTCATGGCCAGCCCACTCGTCCTACAGTACAGTACTCTGCACTCTGCCCACTGTGGCACACCGCCCAGGCCAGCCCCGGCTCTGCCGCAAGCGGGAAATAATCATACTTGTAAAATAGATGCAAGTGGAAGCAGATGGATGACATCATGACGGGACGCCTGCCAAGTTGCATCATTGATCTGCCCACTTGGGCAACGACAAGCTTTTGTCCGGCACGTTCCGACGCTTTTGATCTCATCACCATGTTTTTACACAGTCTATGTATACTCTTTTTTTTCCCTCACATGACGCTGACTCACACGGCCACAAACCCACCTCCCCTCCCCTTGAGGTCTGCGGGGCAGGTTCCACTTTCTCACCGCTCATCAACCACCATCTCATTGCATACACTATCCGAATCTTGCCAATTGGAACACATCTCCCACGAATCGCACTCATTACACAGTACAGTACAGTACGGTACCGAGTTTTGTACTGCGGACGCGGCGTAGATCGCCGCGCATCACCCCCCACGCCAACCGAACCCGACACTTCATCGACTCTACGCACCTCTTCGCACCAGGTCTTCGCACCCAGGCCGACAATCCGCAGTACTCCGCGTTACCCTTACCCTGCCGTGTGCCCATTCTCCTGGCCCTTCTGGACTGACTGAGCTTACGACGAGCCGCGCGCCCTCTGATCCGTCCCTGGTCTGATTAGCTGGTCTCGCCCTTTCAACTGGTCGCCATCATCACTCACGGCACCGCCAGCCCACATACTTCCACCTCAACCGCACCTCTGCATCTCCGCACCCTCCGCACCCTCCGCACACCCCCGTCGCATTCTCCGTCGCCGCTACCTCGATGACTGCTGGCTCCGCGCCTACGTCTGACCAACCCTCCATTACTGTCTTTGCATCCGTGAGTGCCCCTCCCCCCCGCTTCGCCTTCCCTTCACATATCCCTCTTCCGCGCCTTTGTTGCGCAAGGAGACGTGTGTGTGTCCATTGCCCCTTCTCCAAGCATGGTACTCGGGACACGGTCATGCTACCTCAGCGACCAAATCCTTCCAGATATTCTATCGCCCTCTGCATGACCTGTCCAAATCCAACGTCCCTCATGTCATCTTGCTTTCCTTGATATACGGCCACATATCGCACCCTTTGCGCCGTTTCCCTGCTGCTCACGCGATCCTACTATGCCAGACTACTACCACGTCTACTCGAACCGCGGGCGTCTCTCTTACCTTCGCGAACATCCCCAGCACCCTTCCTGTAATTCCCGCGGTGTCTTTCAGGACCGCCCGAGACGACCGCATCGCATTCGCATCGCACCCGTAGCTCCCGAATGCCGGTTACTGGACAAGAACTCGAGGACCAAGTCCTATCTCGTTGACAGGTTTGGAAAGCTAACAAGGGACTCTCGCCTATTCGAGAAGTGGGAAAAGCTGGCAGGCCCTCGGGACAACGCGAAACGTTTCCTTCGTTCTCTTATAGACACCCACTTCCATTACTCCCACTTCCACGCCGACCGCCACGTCCACGAAGACTCGCCCAACATCAGTGGGGATACGTCCTCCCCGACCAGTAGGAGGGTATCCTGGGTCATTCCCGACATGAGGCCAACGCCGAGGAATTCCGTCTCCCTGGGCGTGCCGCACGCTGCCGTGGTCGACATGCACCGCTCCAGCGAAAGGCAGGCGGCGAAAAGCGTAGTCAACAGCGTTGTCAAGCCTCTGCCCGAGGAGAAACCTCTCGCCTCTGGAAACGGGGTGAGCCTTTGCATCCAGTTGGCGGAACCTGTCCTTTTTCTGCAGGGATTCGAGCAAGCCGAACACTCGGAGCGAAGCACTGCCATGCTTCGAGGGACCTTGCAATTGCATGTAACCAAACCTGCCAAGATCAAGGCAATTTCGCTCAAGTTTCGCGGCAAGGCTACCACCAAGTGGCCCGAGGGGATACCCCCGAAGAAGGTGGACTTCGAGGAAACCGATACCCTTATGGGCCATACCTGGCCCTTCTTCAATGCGCAGTTCCCGGCCGCAGAAGCCAGCACAGGTGCAGACCACGTCGAATTGCTGAAGAGCCCGTCTTCCACTGTGACTCAAAGGAGCCTGTTTGGAGGCTCGCCAAATGCGTCGTCGACAAATCTGAGCAGCAAGGAAGCCAGGCGCCTTTCGCTACAGGTTCACCAGTCACGTAGTTTTGGCAAGGGGGACCCGTCCACCCACGGCCCATCGGTTGCACAGAAGGGCTACCGAACCTTCAATCCTGGGAATTACCTGTACAATTTTGAGTTACCGCTGGACAGCCACCTTCCGGAGACCATTGACGTTGAACTCGGCTCCGTTCGCTATGAGCTGGAGGCTGTTGTGGAAAGAGCAGGCGCTTTTCGAGCGAACCTGGTTGGGACCAAGGAAGTCGTGTTGATTCGGATTCCTGCCGAAGGATCTCTAGAACAAGTCGAACCCATTGCCATTAGCCGTAGTTGGGAGGACCAGCTGCATTACGACATTGTCATATCCGGCAAGTCGTTTCCCCTCGGTGCACAGGTACCCATTGCGTTCAAGCTCACCCCTTTGGCCAAAGTGCAATGCCTCAGGATCAAGGTGTTTGTCACAGAGAACATAGAGTACTTTTGCGCCAACAAGCGCGTCCATCGCATGGAACCGGTGCGCAAGGTACTGTTGTTCGAGAAGCGTGCAGACGGCCCACCGACGAGTACGTTTCCTGGAAGCACAATGCGCATTGTGTCTGGTGGAGGCGTTCCATACGACCAGCGAGCGGCTGCCGCAAGGGGCGAAAACGTCCCAGTCCAGGACCCCACCAACCTGCTGGGTGACCTCAGTGGCGACGTGAATATAGGCCCCACGGAGATGGAATTCAATGTGCAGCTTCCGAGTTGCCATAACCTCAAGGACAAGGACAAGCAGTCCAGGCTTCATTTCGATACCACGTATCAAAATATCCAGGTCCACCACTGGATCAAAGTAAGCATCTTCCACCTCGGCCGTACCTGACTACCTAGGTAACCAAGCATGTAGATCGTCATGCGGCTCTCCAAAACCGACCAAAATGATCCCAATAAGAGACGACACTTTGAGATCTCCATTGACTCGCCCTTCCATATCCTGTCTTGCCGTGCCACTCAAGCCAACACGGTCCTACCCGCTTACTCGTCCCCCGAGCCTTCAAGTAACGATGCTCCTCGACCGGAGTGCGGCTGCCCAGGTGCCCCTATCCGTCGCGGCACTCCTACAAGTTTCATTCCAGGCTTGAGTACCGAGGACAGATCGAGAGCCAGCTCTATTGCGTCCGTGTCGAGCCCTGGGGCTGCTAGGCCACAGCAAGCTCACATTGCGGGTCGTCATGACATGGTTCTGCACCGGCCGATGCATCTCCTGCGAGCTCCTTCGTTCAATCCGCCGGCATTCGAAGACGAAGAACCGCCGCCTCCGATGGAAACGCCGCCGCCGCTCTACGAAAGCATTGCTTCACCGAGCAGTGGTTTAAATGATTACTTTGCTCGGCTGTCGGCCTACCTCGGCGATGATAGTGAAGGAGAGGATGAGCGTAGCCCGGCCAGAGTGGAAATCCCCCTCACACCTGGGAGCCGTGTCCACAGCAGGAGCATGGATGTGCCGCGAACCTGGTTGCCAGTTGGGCAGTGACGGAACAGGGACAATGGATGGGTAATGATGACACGACATGTGGGCAACATGCGGGAGCTGGTGAATCAGCACTCATTGGCCTTGGCACGTGTTGTGCATTGTGGCATTGACATGATATAGGCGCATGTGGAGGCGTTTCTGGATTCTCCTTGGGATGTGTATGGGGAACCAAGGCCTTAGAGTTCTGCATTGGCCTAGGCGCGTGCGAGTTTGGTTGGCGCATTCGACTCATCGGCTGTGGTTTAGATATTGGGCGACACTGGGGCGTCTGGCACCGTATTTTGCACCATATTTTGCACCATATTTTCGCACCATATGGACATAGTTGCATGGACTTTTGGAGCAGAGTTACAGAGTTGTCTTACTGTAACAATCTAGGGCATGTGGACGGCTGGATGGGGTCTGGACGTGGAGGATGCCAGGTGTAAAGCGTACATAGGCTGGGAGGTTTCAACTTTGCTCTATACCCCCTCACTCTCACCGCCTCAGGCCTGTGTTGGTGAGGCACTTGGATCATCTCATTCGTCCGTGGAGGTGAAGAGCACCGTCCCGAGTCATGTGACAATGGTACTGGAGGCTCGTGCGCGTGGGATGAAAGGAATCTTGGAATCTTGGAACCTCTTCATACTCCGTACACAGTTCCGTACTGTGAGCAAATTCAGTGCAAGGCCCTCTTCCCTCTTATCAACTGTGTACCCGGGTTACCGAGTACTGTTCCGTCTCTATGGATATGGTATGCGTCCCTTCAAGCTCATCTCTGCTGTGTACATAGAGACCGAGAAGAGTGGGTGATTGGGGGAACTGACGAAGGCCAAGGTTTCGCCGAGGCCGCCCAGCGCCCAAACACAACCTTCGAAGTTGACGGAGAACGAAGGAAAAGAATAAAAAGCTTCACAACTGCCCTCCCCATATCCAAACCCCCGCGCCCACATTCACCCTGGAGCCACCGGAGCCCTCTTCCTCCCCTCGGGTGTTGCAAGCTCAAATCGTTTCCTGTCACGACAAGTCTTTGCGAGGGGCCTCACCTCCCTCTCTCACCACACCGGCCCATCGACCTCTGGGAGTTTGGGGTTGATCGTGAGTGCCATGATCCTGCGGGTTCCGTACAGTCAACTGCTTACCCCTTCCGTCTCCCCTCCAGGTCATTCTTGCCGTTGTATCTGTCCGTCCTGCCCTTGAAGGTCACATCCGGGAGCAGCGACTGGGCGCATCTTCCATACATGCATCCGACCGTGCATCTTCACTTACTTGTACATCCGCCGAGACATCCCCTCCTACCACGCTCCCTCGGACGCTCCCCGTCGACTTGCTATCCTTCCAACCTACCCCGTCTTCCCACGCTCGTTGCCCCCCACTCTACACCATCTTTCGCGTACACATAATCGCTGTAACTGCGCCCCATCATGGCATGGGACCATCTCTCAATCACCAAGGCGCACTTGGTGTACATCATCCTTGGAGGCTTTACCAGCCTCTTCATGTTGTGCTCTTCCATCATCAAGGAGCGCTTATACATTGGCGAAGCTACTGTAGCTACAATATGCGGCATCATATTTGGCCCTCATGTGGCCGACCTCATCAATCCCCTTACCTGGGGCAATGTCGACCTAATCACCCTGGAATTCTCTCGCATCGTCTTGGTTGTCCAGTGCTTTGCTGTTGGCGTCGAGTTGCCCCGGTCCTATATGGAGAGGCACTGGAAGTCGGTCACGCTGCTGCTGATTCCTGTGATGACCTGGGGCTGGCTAATCACGAGCCTTTTTATCTGGGGTCTGTTCTCGAATAGACTCAATTGGCTGGATAGTCTCACAATCGCAGCCTGTGTCACAGCAACCGATCCGGTTCTAGCCTCCTCTGTCGTCGGAAAAGGCAAGTTTGCGAAACGCGTGCCCAAGCATCTTCGAGATCTGCTCTCCGCCGAGTCCGGCTGTAACGACGGTATGGCTTTTCCGTTCGTCTACCTGGCCGTTTACGCGATCCGCTATCGACCCGACGCTGGGCAAGTCACGTTCCACTGGTTTTGCTACACGGTGCTCTACGAATGTCTGTTCGGGGCCGTGTTCGGAGTTCTAGTCGGCTATGCTGCCCGACATGCAATCCGCTATGCTCACGAACATGATCTAATTGACCGAGAAAGTTTCCTCGTCTTCTACTTCGTGCTCGCTCTCTTTTGCGCCGGTGCGGGAAGCATACTTGGCCTGGATGATTTGTTGGTAGGCTTTGCTGCTGGCGTCGGCTTTTCGAATGACGGCTGGTTTCTGGAAAAGACCGAGGAATCGCACGTCAGCAACGTCATTGATCTACTCCTCAATTTGTCCTTCTTCGTCTATTTCGGAACCATTATCCCCTGGGAACAGTTCAACTCTCCGGACATCATCGGAATCACACCCTGGCGTCTGGTCGTGTTAGGCGTGCTGGTTCTTTTATTCCGGCGGATTCCAGTCATGTTGTTACTGAAACCTATCCTACCAGACGTCAAAACTTGGCGTGAGGCCCTGTTCGCCGGACACTTTGGGCCCATTGGTGTCGGTGGGCTATTTGTCGCAATTCTTGCTCGAGCCGAGTTAGAGACGGCGTCGACGACTCCGCTCGCAAAACTGCCAGAACCGGGCTTTGAATACTTGGACATAATTGAAATGATCTGGCCGATTACCTGTTTCCTCGTCATAACCAGTATAATTGTCCATGGCAGTTCGATTGCAGTCTTCACGTTGGGAAAGCGCATAAACACGCTGAGCGTCTCTCTCACGTACACACAAGCTAACGAGGACGGTCCAAGCTGGATGGACCGGCTTCCGCGTATACAATCTCGATCCAAGTCTTCCATGTCACTTGGGCGGCGACCATCAGCTTCCGACATAAGTGAAAAGGGCGACACCGCTGGTTCAGGGCTCCTTCCTGCGATTGGGATCCCAGGCCAATTTCTCCGTCGCCAGAAGGAAGAGGACGTTTCCAGCCGTACAGCGCTGCGCAGGAGATGGGATGGCCCCCGAGGGGCTGGCGGACCGATATCCGAATCCGCGATCAGGCCAGATCGGAGTCCCGGAGAGAAAACGGAGACTACTTCGCCATTGCGGGACTCTGATACCCTAGCTGTCCCTGGCGACGAGAGCCCGGAGAGCTCCTTGACCAGAGAAAAGCCCGGCGACTGGGAGGAGGAAGAAGAGCTCTACCAGGAAGGCAGAGACACCGTTATTGAAGATGAAGAGGGAAATGTATTAGGTACGCGGCATAGTCGGCGCGGGGAGGGGAAGAAGGAGCGCGAAGAGGCTGATGCTGCCGAGGCCGCACGTCTCTTCTCCGAGAAACACGTCCAACATGGGGTGGCACTGACTGAGCATGGCGGCAAAGCCGAGGAGACGCCTGGAAAGGTTGCTGAAGCTGTGAAAGAGGGCATTGAACATCCGGGCAGGTGGAAGCTGCTCAAGAGAATGCAGACCTCGTCCGGCGCCCGGCCAGATGGCGATGGTCAACCTTCTGCACCCTCCAGGACCTACAAGCCGCCCCAGAAGCGTGGCCCAGCCCTCGCGTATCAATTTGGTAACACTATTATCGTCGAGGATGAGGATGGTGAAGTCATCAAGAAGTACGACATCCCCGCTGGACCCAAGGATCGTCCTGGAACGGACCGTAAGACGACCATTGGGGAAACGGGCGGTCGCGCCATGCACAGTCTTCGCAACATGGGCAAGTACGTGCGAATGCCCACTCATCATCAAGAGGCGGGATCTTCAGGCACACAACCTGCTGCTGCAGACGCCAAGAAGAAGACATCCAAATCCGACGAAGATGATGAGCGTATCCGCTTCACCGTTACCGCTGGCGGGCGTAGGATGAGTAAAGCCGAGTTTATTGAGCAGATGTCCAAACTGGATCCCAAAGCTCGTGCTAAGTTCATCGAGGATAGCGACGTGCCGGATAAGGTCAAGCAGGACGCGAAAGAGGATGCCAAAGATGCTGCTCGTAGGCAGTCAGCGGCTCAACACGCGCGTGTTGCGCCTGTCGTTCGTGAAGAGGGCGACGCCCAGATTCAGAGGTTAGACTCGTCCACTGCAGTCCAGGAGCCGAGAAACGCAGGGCCAGAGGCTCTAACCATGGTGGGTAGCAGCGCAGAAGATGTACCGTTCCACTCCGTTCGGCAGGATCTTGCCAGATACAAACTCGAGCATTCTCAGGAGGGTGAAACTGCCGCGCAGCGTCGCCGCCGATTGGCTGATGAGTCCGCTGGTCCCACGCCTAGCTTATCATCTTCGGTGCCTGACGGTGAGGAGGAAGAATCAGCCGTCGAACGACGTCGCCGCCTGGCCGCCCTTCGCGGATCATCTTCCCCGGACCGAGAGCCGGAAGCGTCATCGGGAAGCTCGAGACAAGGACCGAAGAGCCGCATGGATGAAGGTGAGACTGCAGCAGAGCGCAAGCGGCGCCTCGGTGCCCTGGGCATGGGAGATGGAAACACTCCTGATTCAGAGTCCGATGACGAGGAAGAAGGCGGCCCGCTTGCGACTAGAAGGGGTCTACGTCCGGCGTCTCCTAACGGAGAACAACAACAGGCGGCGCGGAGAACGACGGCAGCCCAAGCAGAGCCCGCTCGCCCTCCTGGCATCCGCTTTGCGGAGCAGCCCCGCATTCCGACCAAGGACGAGCGAGCGGCAGCGGCAGCCGAGCAGGCAGCCGAAGATGCACGAGAAGCTGCTGGTGGTTCCAAGGGTGGTGGAGAGCTGCGCCTTGGGAATCTGAGGTTGCAGTGGAACACGAAGAAGAAGAGCTAGGGACTCTATAGAGTTTGCATGGTTGCGTTTGCATCATTGCCGCTCGGGGTATAAACTTTCTTTTCTCCGTCGTCTTTGGGCGACTGCATATTTAGGTGCGTTAATATATACGGGGGTTTGGGAACCTTTGTGGGTACCTATCAATATCTGCATCGTAGACACGTGACATCTTCGCAATGGACTTGGTAAATCCTTTGTCGCCACTTGAAATTTGAATTTATTGTTAAGCACTCGGACTATCTGGGAATAGTAGTAATGTAGGCACAAAGGCTGTAAGTCGAGGGAATGGACTTGCCCCGGACTGATCTAGCTGTGCATATTATCTAGGATACTGGCACCGCCCTACATGCACAGACCCGGGGAATATTGTCATTAGACTCCCCAGTGCCTATTGAGGCATTTGACCTCCGTCCTGCTCTAAGACCTACCCACTCTTACAAACACGGCAGTAGTCCGCACCCGCCACCCATTCTCCCTCTAGTAACAATCTGGAACTTCATCTCAGTAGCCTCTCTGCAATCATGCTTCTTGTTGTGGTGAGGAGGAAACATGCTGTTGCTTACAGACTTCCCCAGAAGTTTCCCTCCGCCGTGATACCTCTAAAGTACAAGACGGAGTACACGTTAACAGAAGGTTTCGTCCACCTGTACAAATTCTTACCGTCATCAGTTCTGGTTTCTTTTTTGAAAGCCGGAAACAACCTGAGGTCTTGTACACAGGCATCTATACCGCGGAGAGATTTGCAGCGTGATGTCCGTAAATTACTAAAGGGGCCATAGCGATGTTAGTAACAGATGCCCCCATGGTACCACTCCTGGTGATCCTGCATACTCCTGCAAGGGGTTGTTGTACCGAAGGAACGAGCCGTCCAATGAAACCCAGACTAGTGTGTAAACTATATGCGTTGGTGAGAACCAGTTTACAGCAATGATGTTGTTATTACAAGGTGCAAAGCAACCGCATGTACTAGCACAGTAGATTCGGCGTCATTCCCATATTCTCAACTGCATAGGCCAAGGATGGCACGTCACTGTGCAAAGAAAACGCCATGGATGAATTCGAAGGCCCCGGCTGGTTGACATGTATGACCTGCTCCAACATTGATTCGACATTGTGAGGCTATACAGGTGCGCCGCTAAGAAGCCAACAATGGCCTGAACTCAAGGCAGATTACGGACGCTATGAAAGAGCAGTTGCAACTGCTTCGCAGAGCCTTGACGTGCCTCTAGGATGGATCTCTCGGAAACTTTGGATCCCTCCTGGAACAGCGGCGCGGCAGTGCGGCGAAACAAGTGAGGCCGAGGCCTATAGAACAGAATCTAAGACGAAACTCATCAGTATCACAGGCACCAGGATATGATACATCACCAGCATTTGGCAGCGCACGTAGAACAGAGATCACCAATGGTTAAGCGGAACATCACCCAAGTGAAGCCTCCATTGTGTCGTGATCATTTGGCTCTAGCTCGCGAAGAGCAAGGCCCGCTCCATTGATAGGCCGCAAGTAGCTTGCTGGTATGATAAATACACTCCGGGACTCCATGGGTCCTACCCTCCGAGGCCGAATATGCTGTCTTGTCGTGCTAAACCCTAACCTTTTTCGTCAAACCCGTCGACATCGATATTTACCGGACAATGCCCTCGAAGCGGCTCTTGTACCACTTGATGGTCTCGGCCTGGTTGATGCGGTGGGAAGCGCCGATCTTGGCCTTCGCCCGCCTGCGCTTGGCAACGCGCTCGCCGGGCCTGGTCATGCAGACGTAGAAGTCCATACCGTAGATACTGTGTCGTGTCAGCCACAAGATGGAGCGCCGCACAGAATCCAGTCATACCCGATGCTGGGGTCATATTTGATGCCCAAGTCGATGTGCTCGCTGATGCCGAAGCCGAAATTGCCGGACTCGCTGAAGTTGCGCTTGCGAAGCTCGTACTCCTTGACCTTCAGGCCACGCTCGAGAATCTCCTCAGCCTTGGGGCCACGGATGGTAACGTGGACGGCAATCCTGGCACACTCTGTCAACGTCCTCGCTCCTATGTCTTCGTGCACGGGAGGAATCCGTACTTCTCGTTCCTCCTGATACCAAAAGTTCGGACGGTATAGCGGGCCTTGGAGTAGACGGGAGTCTGACCGCTCAGCTGCTCAAGCACCTTGGCCGCACGGGTCAAACGATCACCAGACTCGCCGACGGAGATGTTGAGGACGAGCTTCTGGATGCGGAGCTCCCGCATGGGGTTCGCGGCTTTGCCTTCGGCCTGTAGAGACAATCAGTATTTCCGTAGGATGATAACTGCTATCTCTTGAATTGCGACTGACCATTGGGAAAGAGCTGTGGTAGGGTTAGTGGACAGAAGCTGGTCGGGGTGGTCGAAGTGTCGGAGAGAAGTCGTGATGGTGGATTTTCGAGAGTCTCGCATGGGTGGATGGTGCGCGCCAAGACTAAGCGAATTCGCGCTAGTGCGCCCATGAGCTTCTCCAACATCCACCTCATTCGGAGCTCCAGTCAAGACACCAGGCCCTTGTCGTCACCGCATCCCTCCTCCTCCTCCTTCTTTGTGCTGTTCAACTATTCGACCCTGGTGAGATAAGTCGTCTACGGACGCGCCGCACGCAGTATGGCGGCAGCAAACCGCCAGGGCAAGATGGTAAGTGCCTCTGCCTGGAGACTTTCCACCTCCCACCCTGAGAGGAGATTGTGTTTAGAACGGACTGACCTGATTGTGTGTAGCAAAATCTTGTAAGCGCCCTCAATCCTCCCGTAGCAATCATCTAGGCTCACTTTCGCTAGATCAATTACCGCATGAAGGTCACACTCCAGGATGGAAGGCAAATGGTGGGCCAGATGCTCGCATTCGACAAGGTATGCAACGCCTACGGAGCGCGCCTCTGCGAATCTAACACACTGTCAGCATATGAATCTCGTACTAGCCGACACCGAAGAGTTTCGCAGGACGCGCCGGAGACAAGGGAAAGCCGCACCGGGCGCGGCACAACAGTTTACTGAGACCGAGGAGCGCCGTGCGATCGGCCTGACCATCATTCGCGGTGCCAATGTCGTTTCCGTTTCCGTTGATGGCCCACCCCCAGCAGATCCTGCAGCGCGCTTGGGAGGCGCTCCAGGAGGAACAACGACCGCTGCTGCGCTTGCGACTGGACCCGGTGTTGCCCGACCTGCTGGCCGTGGTCAAATTCCTGTCGGTCTTGCCGGACCCCCAACTGGCGTCGGAGCACCTGGCCCAGGGTTTGGAGGTGCATTCCCACCTCCGGGAGGTTTTGGCGCCCCGCCACCGGGCTTTCCCGGACCCCCGGGTGGATTTCCAGGACGAGGAGGACCACGTAAGTCTTCTCGCTATTCTATGGTTTTCATTCCTACTGACAGATTCCAAGCTGTTGGCTTTCCGGGAGCCCCGCCTACTGGCTTCCAACCACCGCCATTCGGAGGTCCTCCGGGGGCCGGTCGCGGGTTCCCTCCCGGTCCGCCGCCGGGCTTTGGTGGTGGCCGGTAGGTTGAAGGGCCAGGGGTGAGATGTGTTTATGGGCTTTCCCTGATTTGCAAAACGATAACTTCGGATGACGGGCGGAGAACCTTGAGGTCCAACGTGGCGAAAATTGAACTTGAAGAACAGGCAGACGGTGAGAGATAGACTGGTGCCAACGGGTGCCAACGGGTGCCAATGAGCCACCGATGAAGGAGAAAGGACGATTGATACCAAAGAAGCATTCGCAATCCCATGTTCACCGATCGGTGCCTTGGATTACACTTTTGGCGAATTGCGATAGGTCTGCACGATGCAGAAATGCTCCCAGCAATACACAACGCGTATAAATGCCTCAGACAAATCTGCATGTATATCATGTAAAACGCCTCCTGAGAATGGCCAGGATCTCTAGCTCGTGCATTGAAGATATCTATGTATAGACACCGTCACACCTCGTGTCCTTCACATCTACCACTCTCACTCCAACAACGCCTGAGCAAGCACCCCCTTCACGACGAGGCTCCTCTCCCCGTTCATCTCCTCCGCTGCTCTCTCAGCCGCCCACTTACATCCCCGGATCCTTCCAATCGCGATCAGCGCCTGTGCTCTCGTTACTCGCATTGTCTCCGGTAAGCCCTCGTATGTCGGATCGAAGAGTATCTTCTCAAATGCAGCTTTGGCCTCGGGCTCGATGGCCAGGGACAGGTCAGAGGCGGCGGCCAGGAAGAGGGCGTGCAGGGAAGTGAATGTTGTCAAATGGATGTTCTTAGCATGAATAGAGTTTGCACGCAGGATAAGCGGCAGGGTGTCGCCGAAGGCGGAGGAGAAGGAGGACGACGTAAGCAGTGGGTGCAGGGAGGAGAGGAGGCTGGACACACATGCGGACAGTGTTTGGTCCCGTCTATTAGGGATGAAGTTAGTACAAGCGTCCGATCCCGAGGCATCAAGCAAATCACTTACAGCTGCTCATCCCTCAACACCTCCCCCGCATCAACCTCCATCCGCTCCCCGTTCTCTTCTTCCCCGTCCCCGAGCACTTCCTCCACCACCCCCTTAACAACCTCCATCACATTTCCCGCCAATACCAGATCCACCCTGGCCTTCGCAATCTTCCCAAGCGCATCAACAGCATAAGGTCTATACGTCTTATTGACCCTCTTAGCCTCCCTAACCGCCACTTTCTCAATCTGTTCCGCAACCCCCGAATCGATGCTCCACAGCGCCGTTCCCCTCTCTACAAACCGTACAAAAGCTTCGAGCACGATCTCCTTACCCACCCATGTCTTGCCTCCGATGGCTTTATCAAGTGCCGGCCATAACGTCTCCGCATTCGCCTTGTCGATTTCATCTTTTCCTGTTGTTATAGACATCACCGCGCCGGCAGTCGCCTTCGCGGCTGCATGCTTAAGCACCCACTTCTGGGAATCTAGATGCCGATTCGCCAGAGCAACAATTTCCTTCAGATAGAGAAGGACTGTGCGACTTCCGGCAACATTATCAGACCACGTGTCTGCAAAGATTTTCTGCACTTGGGGTTGGGAATCATGTTTCGCTACAAAGATGAAGGGTAATAGATCTGCGGACAGCGCGGTGAAGCGATCGGTAGCGTTTTTTGAGATAGAGTGGATGATGTCGGCGGCTGTGAGCCTACTCCTGTCGTCTCCCGAGGCGAAGTATAGGTCTTGACAATAGGCAATTGTGGAGATGAGTTGGTTATCGGAGGCCAGACGCGCGACGTATCCTGCCGCTGCAGCGTAAGAAGACGAGACTGTCTCGTTACGGTCGTGAATGTATTTGTGAATGAGTTTGAGGAAGCCGTCAGCGTAGGGTCTGAAGAGATAGTTGTGGCGGGTGCTCAGTATGACGAGGATGCGGGAGCAGCCGACTTTGGAAGGGAGACCGACCGCGTCTCTCATTGCGGACTCGATGTGCAATACAAGCTTTTCCATGGTATCTGCGTCGGCGAGGTCGAGACAGCGTTCGATGGATTCGGTTAGGGGGGAAGAGCGGACACTTTGGAGGCGCATATCATCGATCTTTTGCTCGGTGAGGTTGTACTTCGACGCGTTAAGGTGGATGTAATTGACCGCTTCGGGTTCAAGGGAGCTGAGGAGACCTAGGAGACGTTCCACGAGCTCTGGTGAATGGGGATTGAGTGTCTTTGCATTGCTCTTCTTCACGATTTCCAGAAGCGTATGTACCGCAAAAATGCGAACTTCTTCGGCGCTAGACTCAAGACCGGACGACGACAGTAAGAAGGGAAGAACTCGCGAGAGCATGGCGCCAGCATTCTTGATGGAGGAGTCACCTGCTTCCAATGACCGCGTAAGGATGCCTGTCAGGACACGTGCGAGCGACGCTGCGGCCACCCTTACAGTCTCTTTGATATCGTCAAGGACCTTGAAGCATTTGTCCCAGATCTGGTCCAGATACTTCTCGTATTTTTCAAGCTTACGTCCTTGCACCAACTCGGCGATAGCTGCACAGCTTGCTTGCCGTACTCTCCATTCTTTGGTGAGTATACTGCTTAGGAGATCCTCCATAATGGCATCGAAATGCTTGTCGATTGTGGCAGATGGGTCTTTAACCAGTGCATTCCAGATGTCATTCATAGCGCGTCCCACGTTTGGGTTCGGATCAAACCTTAATCACGTTAGCACTGGGACAGGACAATTGATGGCAGGAGAAAGATATGAAATTGACCACGTACCGATAGCGGAACAGTTTTGGATACAGCTTAGGATTCTCGGCAAGGTATCCACGAACGCTGGAATCCGCAAAGATATTACTGAGACCAAAACGGCCGAACGCTGCCCGGCTGCTCCAGATAGAGCTATTCGAGGCTAGAGACATGAACCGATAGACAAGACTGCTGTCTCCAACTTCTGAGGCCAAGCTGAGGATGTCCTTGTAAGTAGTGATCGACTTGCCTTCACCAACAGGCAACGCGCCAGGTTCAAAAAGCTGGGTGTCTTCCGTGACAGTGCCTGCCATTTTTGATTTGTTGTCAGAGAATGAGCCAACCAGGTCTCGTACAAGTTCGTCCTTGAGATGACGGTCGCCCTTCTCGTACACAAGACCAAGTCCGCGGGATGCGGCCTCTTGGACGACTTCATCTCTGTTTGAAAGGCATGCTTTGAATGCTCCTTGGCATCTACCCAAGTACCCTTGCATATCTGGGATGTGTCCACAGTACTGGAGGAGGCACAGCAGCCAGATCACCGACGCCTTTTTTAGTGAAGGTTTACTCTGATGACAGCCCTTCAGAGTTCGCTCGAGGACCGCAGTGAGTGTCTTCTCACGTTTCGGTCCGGAAGGAGTCAGGAGAGGAGCGTCCCATGGCGCATGCTGCTGCGCTGGATGCTCTATGTCGAGTTGAGCTGCCAGAGCCTTGGAACCCCATCCCGCGGCAAAGCAGCTCAGAGCCTCGCCAATCGAGAACTGGGCTTCCACATGTCGAACTTCATGCAGCTCGTAGATCTTCTCTGCGATGAAGCTGTAGTCCGAAGTATCGGTACTTTCAGAGTCTGTTTCCAAAGTGATCATACCTAGATGACCAAGGCACGTGATAGCATCCCCCATTCCCGTCTTCGCCTGGTCGTATATCTTCTGTGCTACCTCCCGAAATGTCCCGTACTGAGAAAGAGTCGAGGGCGTTATCACAAAATGCAGGCTCAACTGGTCCAGGCACGAGAATACTGCCGCTTGAAGAGTGACGTCCCTGGTAGTGTGGAGGATGTCAATTACTTGTTGGACAAACTGATGTACTGCGTGATCGGCTGGAAGCTCTGACTGCTGCCTCCATCGCAAGCGGCTGAAGTAGTAGCCGAGCGCGACGACCACGCCACTCAGTTGATTGATTTCTCCGCCGACGGCAGTCCTCCACGTACTTAGTTTCTCGAAGAACGTCTGATGCAGTTCAAGTATTGCCTCTGGATTGGCTGTCCCATGAGAAGCCAGTAATCCATAGGAATGAGCAGCTATATTCCGTCGCACAACGTTATTGGCGAGGATGGACGGCACCAACGCTTGAGCGTCCGACGTCAAACTTGCCAACATCCAGCTCGTCTCTGTCGACAGCGAGAGAAGGCGGATAAAATCGTCTCCCACGTCGTTAAGATTCGTCACATCGTCGTGGGTGAGGAGCTCAAAGCCTGTCCTCAGCAAGATAGCTATGGAAGCAGCGTGATGTGGGTCTGATGCGAATGATCGAAGAGCCTGGCGAGATAGCTGATCCGTCGAGAGGAGAGATTCCAATTTTCGCCCCCAGTCTTCGGAAGGCTCGTAGATGATTGATTTCTCAGATAATGCCGTTTGTATACACACTTGTGTGCAATACTTCATGACCACTGGTACAGCTTCTGGATAGTCTTTATAGAACTGCTTGGCGAGTGTAACTATGACGGGAGTAGACATGCGTGGCTGAAAATTGCCATCCATATCAACGTCGTCGTCGGTCTTCCGAAGAAATATCGTACGAACAAGTTCGTCGAAAGCTGGGAAAGTGACGGTGAAAGGTTCCTCCCCGGGTATAGAATGTTGCATGGCGAACAGGTACGGATCCAATCCCCTTTTACCTTCTTCAACGACCTCGTGCCTTTCGGCTTTGCCCCCACTAACGGCGGCGATATCAATCCACCTGGCCCAGACATCGTCGTATGCCAGGCAGCGATTCGCGAATCTGGTGGCCACATATCGGGTACTCCTGGTGACTGTGTAGGCTTCTGTGGAACGGCCAGTCTTATCAGAAAGAGAGTACTTCAGCAGAAGTTGGCGGAACTTCGACTTGACTGAGATTTCCAGCGGTTTCGAGAATGCGTCGAGCACTGATGATAGCGCTTCCTCAATGCTCACGGCGACCTCTTTTCCGGATGTGTCGTGACGCAGTGAGCGGAACAGCCAGTCCAACAGACTCAGATTTGGCTCTATGAGGATCTTTTCAGGTGCTGCCTTAGCTACTAGGCCAATGGTCTCGTAAGCATATCCCCGAAGCTCCTGATCCTGGTCTCGATCCGGCGACGGCCAACCTTGATCTTGAATGAACCCTCTTAAGTTGCCGACAAGGCCTTCCGCAACGAGAGCAAGGTCGTCCCTGGAGCCGTGCCGAGCAACAAAGTTCACGAATGAAAACAAGGCCGACCGGAATTTTGAACTTTGCCTTCCCACTGTCGTTCGATTAGATGATTCCTGCTCAACAAATAGTACTCCTTCCTCGACCATTCTCGATATCTGCTTCGGGTATTGCGTGCTCCTCACAGACCTGGAGAGGAGACCAAGGATTTTTATGCGTAGTGGTACTTTCACAGGCAAAGCACCTTCAGGTGTTGAGCTGTACCATGTTAGAAATGACTTCCTATTGGCGCTTCCAGAACCTTGATCCGAGTCGATCGATCTCATGCACAAGACAAGAAGTCACTTACGAGCCAAAGTATAGAGAGAACAGCCGCTCAATTAGCCCCTGGTCTTCAAGGTCCTGAGTCTGCGTGACGCGTTTGAGCATATCTTCTCCCACCTCCGAGACACGTGTGTTGGTATCGGCTGAGGCAAACAACGCGGGCAGGAACCTCTCGTGGTCGTTGAATAGGCCACTAGCAAGTAACTTTACGACTAGAGCTTTGGTCTCGAGAATGTTAAGCCCTGTGCTGGCGCGAGGATCCCAAGCGTCTGCATTACCGTATAAAGTGAGAAACTTGTAGTCATCAACGGAGAGCCCAGGACATCTAGGTGATGGCGCGCCTTCAGAGTCGGCACTGCGCACGAAGCCAAACAGGAGTAACTTGCCAAACCAGTGAGAGAGAAAGGCACCATCATCATTCGTCAACTGAAGCGCGGATCGAAGCTCATCGTCCTCCTTGGTTCCCCTCGGGGGAAGATTGAAATGGGCCAGTAGACGAAGAGTCAAGTGGAACAGTTGAGAGGCATGCTGTGGGGATTGGGTGTAATCGCTGGCAATTCCATTGATTAAAAGTGGGAGGAGTTCTAGTCGTTCGGATACTTGAAGGCGTGCGATTCCCTGCTGAATGTAGAGGATATCAAAATGGCGGATCAGAGGAACATGAGAGTGCTCCTTGAATTGGACTAGTAATTTCCTTACGGGAAGCTTGATTTCCCTGAAATTCTTATTAGGGGATGTCGTTACAAAGCAAAAATCTGAATAAGGCTAGCCGTCACTCGATTTGAACCCTCTGTCTTCTCGCCCTGAAGAGCCGGAATATCAACTACCAAGCAAGCGGTAGGGCGTGCGATGGAGGAGACAGATGGTTCAAAAGAAGCAACGGTTCAATCTATCCAGATCCCCCTTTGGGTCGGAGTGGAAGTGGATGCACGTACTGTGGAGGCAAGATGCGCTTGTTGATATGCTGGCAGACCGAAATCACCTACGTATAGTAAGGAATGCTGGTTAGCTGTGACTCGTGGGACCAGGCAGACGGAGCAGGGACAAAGTAAAGGCGGCCTTGAGACACTCACCTTATTCCTTACGGCCAAGTGTTCCGAAGCAAGTTTGAGCAACAAGGGGGCGAGAAACTTGTCGAGGAGTTGCTCGAGCTTTCGATCTGTGCTTGCGGCTGCTATTCTGAACTCAACACTGCCCACGAGCTGCAACTCCCTCGCTTCGGAGGTTGGTTGGGAGGCCATATCAGAGATTCTTGAGGGAGAAGACGGAGGGGTGGGACTACTCTACTTGTAGGAGGACTATCTTGGGAGGATCGTTACCCTGCAGGTCTTTGTCGGTTCAAGAGGGTGATGCATGTGGACGCACTTGGCTTGACTTTGTAATTGCTCAGGGCCACGGACAGGCCCGGTATTGCCACCTGCACTGCTACCTACACGGTAGATTGATCCAGCATTACTCAGGTTTTTATTCAAAAGCCGTTGACGTGTACGCAGCGCCTACCTAGGTACACAGTACGTTAGTAAGGATCTCCTGTGGCAGGTGGTGTGTCTGTACTTCGTTTTACCGGAGGATTACTGACAGACGTGGGTGACAAAGCACCCGCACTGGCCAGAAAGTCTCATAAAAACAGATTCCGGCCTACCCAAACAGTCTAAGCTCTTTGCTAGAACCATCTAACTGCTTTTTAATCGCTTGTACTTGGTATCTCCGAACTCGCACGGCTGACAAAGATTCCCTTCCGGTGTCATCAGGTACGAAGTACCAACAAGTAGTACCTAGGTACTGTTGTCAGGTACCTGAGGTGTCGCGGAACGGAAAAACCTAGCCGCACGGAGCTTCCCACTCCCCCCGATGACGCACGCCTGCGGCCGCCTTGTCCTCTGTAATAAGTCACAACATTGAACCATTCTGGAGAGCGCGTACGCACAACGCTCTCTTTCACCCTGCTGCCTGCTCCCTTCACCGCCACAAATCAACCCTTGCCTGAGCTGACACTCGCACGGCTCTGTCTGTCCCTCGTCCGTTTGCTCTCCCTTCACCTGTGGCAACAAACAGCAACCCCCACTTGCTCGACATCCCTTGGCTCCATCGCAGCTACATCCGCATACACGCTTGGAGGGAGAAGCCGCCCACCACCTGCTGTATCGCTACGACCCACGCCGTTACTCTCTCCTTTCACCGTCACCGCACCATTGCCTGCCGCCGTCGGCATTCTTCGGCTGGATATCTCCCGACTCTCTGCAGACGACCACGCCACCCACCCCCCTCCTTTCCTCCAACGGAACCCAAGGGCTCTGTCCCTCTCACCCCCTTTCGAAAAGCTGCCGCACCTCTTTATCCCACTACAGTAATGGATGAGGACATTTCAAGCTTCGTCGCCATCACATCGGCTGACCCCAGCAAAGCAGCCCAATACTTGCGTTTGACGGATAATAACCTCGAGCAAGCCATACAATTGTTCTTCGACAGCCCTAACCTGGATGTCGGCGGAGAACCACAATCCGGTACATCAAATGCTCAGAATCCGATCCAGATTGATTCAGATGATGAAAGGTCCGATAATGAACCGCGCCCTAGCGGCTCAAGGGCGCGGCAGAGCACCATAGAAGACGATGAGGCCATGGCGCGCAGGTTGCAAGAGGAGATGTACGGTGGCGCCGGACCCGAGCCCGAAGTCCGGGCGCCCATGGCAAGAACAACGGAAACGCTTGTCGGCCCTGGCGCCTACGATGACGATGATCTAGACGCCTTGGTCGCGGACCAGATCGCTGCACGCCGAAGACCCGCAGGTAAGAACCCTCACCATGTTTTATTTCTGAGCCGTCAGAAGGTGAGATTGACGCTGCTGGACTTTAGGCCGTCCCGGCATCTTCAACCAGCAGCAACGCCTCACTCAAGCTTCAGTTTGGGAGACTGCCGAGGATCCTGATGCACGTAGGCGTGAGTTGGCCACTGCCACTGGCGGTGCCTCCGAAGCCAATTCCAAGTCCAACATGTTGGCGCAAATGTACCGGCCACCCTTCGAAATCATGTTCCAGCGATCGTGGGATCAGGCAAGAGACGAAGGCAAGGAACAAGAGAAGTGGTTGCTGGTTAACATACAAGACCCAGCTATTTTCGACTGTCAGATCCTCAACAGAGACATCTGGAAGAATGAGGATATCAAAGCCACTATTCGGGAAAACTTTGTTTTCATGCAGTACAACAAGGACGATCCTCGTGGGCAGCAGTATAATAACTACTACTTCACCGCGAGAGATAGTCAGGATGCGTACCCACACATAGCTATCGTGGACCCTCGTACGGGAGAGCGTGTCAAGGTCTGGTCCGGGCCTCCAGTGCCATCACCAATTGAATTCCACGCGGAGCTACACGAATTTTTAGATCGGTACAGCCTGAAGGCAAACGCTAGGAACCCTGTTGCCGTGCGGAAACCCGAGAAGAAGAAGGTCGATGTGAATCGAATGACGGAAGAGGAGATGCTGGAGATGGCCTTGCAAAACAGCCTTGCAAACTGCAAAGGGCCAACAGAGGAAGATCCAGACGCACTCACCAAGGATACTTCTGGTACTGGCAAGGGAAAGGGAAGAGCCGAGGAGCTTGTTCAAGAGGAAGAGGAGATGGACATCGACAAATCTGCTTCTCCATTCGCCCAGATATCAGATTCGAGACCGCATACCGAGCCCCCCGCGTCTGCGGACCCAAAGTCCACTACGCGTATAAAGTTTACCTCTTCGGGCCAGCAGAAAGTCCGCAAATTCTACCTCAATGATTCAGTGCGGACCATCTATGAATGGATCAAGTCTGGTGGATGGGAAGGCAAAGAAGGCATGGAGTTCGATCTTATCTCGCAGCGTAAAAACCTGATGCAGTGTCTGGATTTGACGATCGAACAGGCGGGTCTCAAAGGCAGCGTGGTCAATGTGGAGTTTGCGGAATAGAATCCCGACATGGGAGTGGATGGCTTGCCTTGGAGCTGGCGGCTCACCAGCCCTGTAACTCCGACCTACGCGGTCTTGCACAGGAGCGGTTGGGTCAGAAAGGACTGCTTCCATGGGGCTCTCAGAGTCCTGTATATGACTGCGTAGACCATCCATACAATTGGTTTTTTACAGTGTAGAATAGAGGCTCAAGGCCTCCTAAGTTAGAGGCCTGGCATGACCTTTATGCAGCTAATTTTGCAGTTCAATCCATTCTTCCTGTATCAAACTTCTCCTCACGTCGTTTCATGCCGTTTCGGTGTTCTGCAGTTGGACTCGCACGTGACCCCTTGCCCAGTTCGATTCCAGAAACTCAAATTGAATGCATTGTACAAACATTGAAACTCCGCCTTCCGGCTTGGCATCCTGGTCTGACCTTCCCTCTTCAACACTCAGCAGACGACCTTACCTAGGTACGGCATTGATTGCAAAACAGGCCGCCTGAGGTGCTACAATCGCGTTCTGTCAATCCGTTCCCCGGATTCTCGTAGATCTCTCCACTCACTCGGGATACTCACTCGCCTTCGCCTCTGTCAAAATGGCGGCCGCAATCAAAGCCCTCAACGCGAAGATCCGGTCGAATAAGTATCTGGACTACTTCTGCTCAACACGTACGTGGTTCTTTGCTTTCTTGGAGGGTGGGAGTGGCACCAGAGGCTCGCATGTGGTAAGAGGAGGATTATGAGAGACGGAGTACCTAGGTGAAGGTTGCGAAGGACGGTGGCTCACCATCTTCATCGCCTCCACGACCAGACTGCTACATCCAGCTGTGGGGATCTTACGGATTGATAGATATTGAGACTTGAGACTGGAACGAATAAGCTGACACTACGACAGATTTCTGGGGTCCCGCGAGCAATTTCGGCATTCCCATCGCCGCCGTCGCGGACATGACCAAGGATCCAGAAATGTACGTCCCGCACATCCCCTTCCCCATCTCCGATTCCTCCCACGCCGGAAGCACAACTAACCTCCCAACGCAGTATATCCGGTCGCATGACCGCCGCCCTCTCCCTCTACTCCGCCGTCTTCATGCGCTACGCCCTCGCCGTCACACCAGCAAACTACCTCCTCTTCGGCTGTCACTTTATCAATTGCTCGAGCCAGCTCATCCAAGGCTACAGATACATGCAATATTGGAATTGGGGCGGACGGGATGCGGCGTTGAAGGCGAAGGGATTGGCTGGGGAGGCCGCAGAGAAGGCGTCGGAGGTTGTGGGCAAAAAATAGCTTACGGGTTGAATTGAAGAGGGGATGAGGGAGGACGGGGTGGGACGGGATTTTGATCGGTAGAAGGGAGGATGGTGGCTGAAGCGGATGGGCAAGAAGCCTGATGGATGGTATATCCCGTGCATGGTTTGATTTCTTTCTGTGAATGGGGAACTGTTCGTGCATCTTAAGAGCAATTGCGAGTTTGTTCTTCTATCGGTTCCGTTTTGATATTGACCGCAGTACTCGTGTTTCGATCAGTACACAGCGACCAAAAAGCATTCGAGTCTCCGCCAATGAAGTATACATATTAACACACCCACAGAAGATTCAGGCGCAACAGTCGTACAACCTGCATATCCGAACCCCACAAGTCGAATATCCCCATTTTACAACTCACCCCCGTGCCCCTGCTTTTCCCCTTTCCTCTGACAATCACCTACATCAAACTCGTCCGCCCCCCAATCTCCGCTCCCCCCTGTCCACTCGGCAAATCCCCATTCCTCCCTTCGGTAAACTCCCTATAAATCCCCTCCAATCGCCTCCTCTCCTGCGCAGAGATGCTACTCCTTGTCGTCGCCAGCGAACTCTCGATGTGTTTCCACTGGATCTCGGGGTCTTTCCTGCTCCCATCGACTCCTTCTTGCCCCTTACTTGGCGCTCCAGCTCCTTGGACGCCTTCCCTGCTGGAAGGCCGGATATGGTGCTGAGATTTGAGTTTCCGACGCATAGCTTGAAGGTCCGCGATTCTAGAGGCGATCATTGCGCGCTCCGTTAGCAGGGACGAGGGCGCGGGATCATGAGCGTTCTCGTCCCCATCCGCATCCAGCTTATCGCCAAACCGAAAATGCGTGAATTCCGGTATACCTTTCTCTTTCCCGCTAACCTTGACACCATTTGATGCGCCGTTCTTCTTCCCAGCATCACTCTTCGTCGGATCCCCTAGCTCTGTCTCACCGAGGACGTCGTGGATAGCTTCGAGTTGGGCGTTGTAGACGACCGCTTGGAGGTCTGCGCCCGAGTACCCTTCTGTTCTGCGCGCAATTTCGCGGAGATTCTGGCCTTCGTTGCCGGTACCTAGGACGGAGGGTGCGAGGTGGAGTTTTCCGGTGACGGCTTTCAGGATGTCGATGCGCTCTTCGAGACCCGGCAAGTCGCAAATCAGACTCTTATCTAAACGTCCCGGACGCAATAACGCGGGGTCAATGAGATCAGGCCTACTCGTGGCAGCTAACACATAGACGCCGGACAGGCCCTCTGCACCATCCATCTGCGTCAGCAGCTGATTGACCACGCGATCCGTCACACCCGTAGAGTCGTGCCCTCGCTTCGGCGCAATACTGTCGAACTCGTCGAAGAAGAGTACGCATGGTCTGGCAGCTTCAGCCCGCTCGAAGAGGTCTCGGACGGACTTCTCGGAAGCACCAATGTATTTGTTCAGGATTTCAGGGCCTTTGACGGAAATGAAGTTGAGGCCGCATTCGCCCGCTACAGCGGAGGCGAGGAGCGTTTTGCCGCAGCCAGGATAGCCGTAAAGGAGGAGACCGGAGCGGAGGCGGAGGGGGCATTGGGCGAAGATGGGGCCGTACGTTGTGGGATACTGTAGTGTTTCTAGGAGAATCTGTCTGGTTTCGTGGAGCCCGCCGATAGAATCCCAGCGGGTGGTCGAGGACTGCAGAGTGACGTTTCGGAGGGAGGCAGGGGTAAAGCCGGAAAGGGCGTTTATGTAGTCTTCTCTAGTCAAGGAAACGGGTCCGGATTCCGCATCACTCACCGAGCGTATGAGGGCCTCGTTACGAGCGCGGGAGGTGAGGAGGACCAAGTCGCCAGGCATGTATCCGTCTGTTTGGCCAGCGAGGTCGAGGAAGTCTATCGAGGTGTCGACGACGAAGCCGTCCGTCTCATCACTGTGCGACCGCTGGCTCTGGTTGCCTGCGGAGTCTGGCCGGCTGGCAGATGATGGCGGCGAAAACGTCGGTCCTGATGAGGCTCTGTTTGGCTTGTTGGCTTGGGTCTTCTCGTCTTTGTAGGCGAGCATCTCTAGCACCTTCCGACGACCCTCTTTATTTGGTGCCTTCAAGCTGACAATCTCGCGAACGATATGGCCGCCAACGACGACATTGTTCAATGACTCCTTGCCTTGGGCAGTTGCCAGCAAGACTACACCAGAGTCCATGGTACAGTATTGCCTGACGATAGAGATGACCATCTCGCTAAGCTGGCGGCTCCTTCCATTCTCGTTGCCAACCTGAAGTTCAGTCTCCACCGGACACAGCTTGTCGAGGTCGTCAAGGATGACCACAGCATTTCCACCAGGCCTTGCACCCCATGCAGCCGATGCGAACAGTCTGGTCAATGACTCTCTGATGGTCGCAACTCGGGTCTCGTCAGTCACTAGTTTGCGGCAGGGGAAGTAGACGGTGTTGAAAAGATATTCCGTCCGCAGCTGGTGGGCCAGAAGCTGGGCGCAAGTGGATTTGCCAGAACCGAGGCCACCTGTGAGAAGAACCGAAGAGTGGTGTGCAAGGTGACCCCTGACCTGCTCAACGGGGGATTCAATCCCAACCAAGTGAGGCGGCTCCGCCGGTAGGGCTTCGCCCTGTTGCCAGCCTTTCAGCAGAGTCGAAGGCCTAGAGATCGCCTGCCCCAGTTCCAGTGTCGGTTTCCGCTCCGGGAACAAGACCCATGAGACGGAGCCCAAGTCTTGAGCAGGTTCAAATCGAACAATACCACCCTCCCATCCAACAACAGGTTCTTTAGGAGGTGGCAGCAACATGCCATCGGAGACAGGTCCGTCCAGAAGCCCATTCCTTCGTCCATATATTGATTTTAGTCTCTGAATGGCTTCCTCACGTTCCAGCTTGGACTCGCCGCCGAACTTGAGCGCTGCATTGCTCTGGCTGCCAGCTGCCGAAAAGGGTAGAATTTTGATCGCTTTTACCACCTGTTCTTTGGAGTCTGGTTTCCCCGACTCCTTGGTTTTGAGAGTGGAAGGTCTAGAAGCCTGGCTTGGAGCTCCCTCGAGGCGGACCAGCCCGCCAACCATGCCTTCGACGCCAAGCACTCTGCACAGGTCGGTGGAGAGCACGATGTGGCGACTGTCGGGTGCATCCTCCCAGGCCCCCAACTTCGCAACCACACGGGTGGCCACCTTCTCCTGTTCTTGCGACTGGGACATGTCAACCGGCTCCTGCAGCCCAGCAGGCTTCACGACGGCAACAGACGCCCACGTCACGCCCCTTAACGCTTTCGTAAGTAAGAGGTCTTTATCCACCCAGACTCTGAGGCCTTCGATATCCGTGTCCTCCTCCTCATCGAACCACTCCCTTACGACGCCTCGGTCCAGTCCGCGGAGGAATAATGCACCGCGGCCGCTGTGGTCCTCCCTGCCACTGCGTCGGCGCACAGTGCTGGCCGAGCTCTTTCCACTCTTTCTCGAGGCACCGCCCACACTGCGACTCTCCCTCGTCGAAGCCCTTTCCGTCTTCTGGCGGGTTTTCGGTGCGACAATGACCTCCGCATCAGGTGATATCTTGACAAAGGAAGATCCGGCTGGAGGGGCTGGGGTGACGGAGGTCACGATGATATTCGCAGTCGTGGTGGGGGACAAATGAAGGGTAAGCGGATGCGAGGAACCTGCTTGAGGATTTGGCAACGCGCGTATCTGAGAGAGGAAGTTCAGTTCCAGGAACTGGGCATGCAATTCAATCATCTCCCAGTCAACAGGGGTCAATGGCTCGATGTTGATGGTATGAGCCTGAGGAGGGTCCAGATGCAGCGAGACGCCAACTTTCTGTCCCTCATTAAGACCAATAAGCCGCGCAAACGTAGCGTCCACCTCAACGCATTGTACATCTTGACTCGCTGGAGGTCCTCCTCGAGCACTGCTCAGACCATCACCGGTGACCACGGGCGCAATTCTGCGCTTGCTTTGCATGCCCGTCCATCCCAGGAAAACTGACTTGGAGGGGTTGGGATTTCTCGCGTCTACCGTCCCGGCCGGCGAAGCTTGACGGTACGAAAGTTCGACGACGACATTCTGCGCGATCTTTACGACGGTCAGCGCTGTTCTTCAGCCTTGGACACAGGAATTTGTTACCGCATTCGCGTTTACCAGAACGGAAACCAAGCTGGGAGGGAGGTTGACAAAACAGTTCTTCAACGACTGAAGAAGGGCGACTTCAGCCTGCACAACCTGGCCCGCAGGCTTCTTCACGGCTGGTGCCATTGCCGTTCCAAGGGAGTGATGTGTGGTGGAGGAGTTCGAGGCATGGTTGAAGTGAATTCACCACAGCAGAGCCCGTTCCATGCCGAGGTAGTCGGCGGGGATTCGCTAAGAAACCCCCGGGCCATGCAAGAGCGCTGATTGGGCATGAAGGACTGACCAATCATGAAAACCCGGCCTGAACGGGCGCGTTCGCGTCGCGTCGCTCCCCATTCCTTTTGGATCCTCAATTGCACAAATCCCCATCCCCCCCCCCCAACAAAAAAGCCCCTACGTCGCCCTTTGTCTTCATCGTCGCGCTGTGAGGAATAATGGCGCTTCTTAACGCGCCTGTGCTGGCCAAGTACGACGAGCAGGAAGGTTTGTTGCCCTCTCAACTTTTGCATGCTGTTTGCTAACATCAGATGGTTAGACGCCTTCGTGGACTTCCTCAAGAACTTCAAATCTTCTTCAGCAGAAGCTGCAGAGCAGCTAGAGGGACTCAACCTGAATGCCGGCGACAGCGACGAGTATGATATGCTAGACGACGCAGAAGAGTCTTCCGGAGGTGCGCGGAACTCCCGCTCCAAGCTGAAATATATGGAAATGTTGCAGGACGTCTCAGACCGGATACGGTCCGAGATATGGATAGATTTGAATGACTTGGACTCGTACGAAAAGAGCGCGGTGGATCCTGAGCAGAATCTCAAGCTCGTGGAGTCGATCGAGCGAAACGCTTTGCACTACATTGAGATTCTCTCCAGAGCAGTAGATCGAGTTCTACCTCCCCCAACGCGCGACCCTACCTTCAAGGATGACGTACTCGATATCATCATGACCCAGCGGTCGAAACGCAACGAAAGGATGCAGGAGATGCAGGGAGAGGATGCGCCACCGCCCTCGGCCATATTCCCGCCCGCTCTAACACGAAGATATACTCTCAATCTGAAGCCAAGAATACCATCCGGCTCGAGCAGCCAGCGCAACATGAAGGCATTGGCCGTACGAAACGTCAGGGGCGAGCATCTGGGCCACCTTATTACGGTCCGTGGCATTGCAACTCGAGTCTCGGATGTCAAGCCGTCTATCCTGGTCAACGCATATTCCTGCGACCGTTGCGGCTCCGAAGTCTTCCAGCCCGTCAATGGAAAGCAGTTCACACCACTGGTCGAATGCCCCTCGGAAGAATGCAAGCGAAACAACACCAAAGGTCAGCTTTTCTTGTCTACGAGAGCGTCCAAGTTTCTCCCGTTCCAAGAGGTCAAGATACAAGAGATGGCTGATCAGGTCCCCGTTGGTCACATTCCCAGGCAACTTACTGTGCACTGTCATGGCGCACTGGTCCGCCAGATCAATCCCGGAGACGTGGTCGACATTGCTGGAATTTTCCTGCCCACGCCGTACACTGGTTTTAAGGCCATCCGTGCCGGACTGCTGACGGACACTTATCTGGAGGCGCAGTACGTGATGCAGCATAAAAAGGCTTATGATGATATTGTCCTTGCTCAGCCTACACTCCGGAGAATGCACGAGCTGGAAAGTACTGGCCAGTTGTACGAGTACCTTTCGCGGTCCATTGCGCCGGAAATTTTCGGTCACGTAGATGTCAAGAAGGCTCTCCTCCTCCAACTCATCGGCGGCGTCACCAAAGAAGTTGGCGACGGCATGCGGATACGCGGCGACATCAACATCTGCCTGATGGGTGATCCCGGTGTTGCCAAATCGCAGCTCCTAAAGTATATCACTAAAGTGGCACCGCGTGGCGTCTACACCACGGGTCGTGGAAGCAGCGGGGTTGGTCTCACTGCTGCTGTAATGCGCGATCCGGTCACGGACGAGATGGTACTCGAGGGGGGTGCGCTCGTCCTCGCCGACAACGGCATGTGCTGCATTGACGAGTTCGACAAGATGGATGACGGTGACCGTACCGCCATTCACGAGGTGATGGAGCAGCAAACCATTTCGATTAGCAAAGCGGGCATTACGACAACACTGAATGCCCGCACTTCCATTCTCGCTGCCGCTAATCCCCTCTACGGCCGATACAATCCCCGTATCTCGCCAGTCGAAAACATCAACCTCCCCGCTGCCCTTCTCTCCCGCTTCGACGTCCTCTTCCTCATCCTCGATACTCCTACGAGAGACTCGGACGAGGAACTCGCCCGTCACGTCACTCACGTTCACATGCACAACGCGCATCCCGAAGCTCCCGGCGGGGTGGTCTTCACCCCTGCAGAAGTACGACAATGGGTCGCTCGCGCGCGGTCCTTCCGACCCACGGTGCCCAAGGAAGTCTCGGACTACATGGTCGGAGCCTATGTCCGCATGCGCCAGCAGCAGAAGCGGGACGAGAGCTCCAAGAAGGCCTTCACGCACACGTCGCCCCGCACCCTGCTCGGTGTCCTGCGTCTTTCGCAAGCATTGGCGCGTCTACGGTTCGCGGAGGAAGTCATCAGCGAGGATGTAGACGAGGCGTTGAGGCTCGTGGAAGTGAGCAAGGCGAGTTTGTACGCCGATGAGAATCGCAGGGACGATCACACGCCTAGCAGCAAGATTTACCATCTCATTAAGGGGATGGAGGCGAGTGGGGCTGCGGCTGTTGGGGATGGTTCGAGGGGGGAATTGGATTTGAGGAGGGTGAGGGAGAGGGTGCTGGCGAAGGGTTTTACGGCAGACCAGTTTGAGCAGGCGATTGAGGAGTATGCGCTGTTGGACGTAAGTTGATCTTGTTATATTCCAGGGGATGGTGTACTGATGCAAGTGAACAGGTCTGGCAGACTACAGGCGAAGGAACGCGATTGGTTTTCATCGAGGCAGGGAATGACGAGGACATGGATGATGACGAGTATTCCTGAGCGGATGCGATTGTTCGATTCCCATCGCGGGATGGGTGGATGTAGCCCGGCGTTCAGGATTGGGTGGGCCGGCGTATGGGGTCTTGGGTGAGCTTCCTGGTTACGAGATGCCTCTGTTTCGTCGCATTATGAGTGGGGCGGTGGCTCGGTTGTGGTTTTTCGATATATGGAGTTTTTCATCCTGGTTCGGTGTTGAGTTTGCCAAAGTGGAGGGTGGTATATGAGTTTTGCTTGTTCCTCCATCTGGTCGAAGACATTGGCGTGAGAAAGGGTCTCAGGTAGCCTCCTCATATCCGGCCTGGAGCGGCCTAGTCCCCAACGGCTCCTGCCCAGCAAGCCCAAGCGGCATATGAAGGCCAACACAGGCCCCCATGGCGCCAACCCACAAGACCAGATAGTCTACCGGCGAAACCCTCATACCACGCTTCACGCTCGCCTTCAGCACCGCAGCTGTTTGACAGGGATGGATAAAGTACACGGGTTTATTGGTGACGGGGTGGTCCGTAATGGTCACGCCTCCCATGACGCCGACGGCTAGGGTTTGGGATCTGGAGGACGGGGGAATGAGGTGTGTGTAGAGGACTTCTAGGCTTGGGATGCAGAGGGTGGGGTTGGGAGAGACGAGGGTGAAGTAGAGGGTTGGGAGGGAGTAGGTGGGGGAGAAGAGGATGTCGTATTGGACAAAGGAGGAGCAGTGAGTGGGACGCAGTTCGCCTTCGTCTTCTTCTTCCTCTGGAATGTCGTCTACTTGATCGTCTGATGAACTATCCGGACTTCCCGCAGCGGAATCTGATATGAATATCTCTTTCTGGATTCTGAGACCGACGCTTCCGTCCTGAGGGATGACTTCTGCGGACAGCCAGTCGGACTGGTTGTTGGCTGGAGCGGTTAGGAAGAGCTCGACGAGTTGTTCGCAGCCGGACGCAAATTCATTGCTGGAGATGTGGGGGAATTGAGCGACTGTGTTGCTGTTTGCCTCGATGCATCCCATCGTATAGCGACGACTGTGGAGAGGGTCATCTATTGTGGTACAGGACTATCTAGATACAGCCCACCTGGGGCAGACGAATACGCAGAAGACGCTAACCCCCAATCGGCCAAGCGTTCCCACAGATACGCTTCGATACGCTGCTTCTTCACCTGGGAGCCTGGAAGCCTGGCCGAGTGACTTTCGCTCGCACCAGACTCCCAACATCACCGGGCTCCCGCTGGAATCTACAGAGTATCGTCCGCACGTCCGTCCAAACAGTACAGCATCGTCCATTTGTTCTGGCCGCAGGCAATGTCTCTGGCAACCTGCAACGGCTCCTAGTTGCCTCCTCTTCAAGGCTCATTCTCACCAACATCGAACCCTCCCTTCTGCCTGCTGTGTTGCACACCACCACCACATGCCCAGGATGCCCGCTGCCACGGAGAAGAGCCAGCTCAAGCGCGTCCGCGTACGTCCTTTCTCCATACTCAAGACCTATCCCATCTTGCTCTCCCCCAGGACAATTGAGACACTTGACCCGCTAACTCGGATTCCCAGCAATCCCAAGGCGATCAAGTCGACTCCAAGAAAGCTCGAAGGTCGGACCGTCACCAGTCGCCCTCGGATGAGAGCCTCAAGAACGGCCAGCTGCCCACGCCCGTCACCAACAAGGCCTCCAAATCCACCGCTGACTTCAACGAAGGCACCGTTACGCCGCCGAGTCAGATTTCGACCGAGCAGACCAAGGATGTGAGGAGTCCGCTTCGGGGCCTCGCCTCTCCGCCCGGCGATACCCAGCCCTTCTCCCAGTTCGTGTTTCCTCCAAATAGCAGGTCGTATGCCGTCGAGGACGAGGAAGGGGAAGGGGTTTGGGGATATCTGGTTCCCTTCGACGATGCCTCGGGGGATGTTCTTGTTCTCCGTCGACGAAGTCTGTGTCCCATTCCGGCATCCATGGTTGGGCAGACCTCTGGGAGGGAAAACGTCTCCTCTGAAAGTGTCAACAAGGATGAAGAGCATTACGAAGAGGCCAAGGCCAAGAAGGGTGTTCCCGCGGGTGGATATCTTATTGGACGTCATCCAGAGTGCGGTAAGAAGGCACCAAGCCCCAAGGCCCATGACCAGATGCTGATCTGTTGCAAGACCGCGTCATAAAATCCCCCGTCGTGTCAAACCGCCATTGCATACTGTTCTCTGAGAACAAAGGCGGCGACACCATTGCCGTTCTCGAGGATCTGTCCGGCAACGGCACCTTCGTCAACGATTCGCTTGTGGGACGGAACAAGCGTAGGGTGTTGAATGAAGGCGACGAGATAGCCATTCTCGACGAGGCGCGTTTTGTCTTCAGATACCCTCTCAGCCGCAACACGAACCGCTTCCGCCAGCAATACACCATCCTCGAGCAGTTGGGCAAGGGCCATTTTGCGTCGGTCTACCTCTGCGTGGAGAAAAGCACTGGGGTACGGTATGCCGTCAAGAAGTTTGAAAAGCGCACAGGACCCGGGGAGAAGTCCAAGGTGGAGGGCTTGCAACAAGAGATTGCCGTCCTCATGTCCGTGAACCATCCAGCGTTACTCTGCCTGAAGGATACCTTCGATGAGGAGGACGGCGTCTACCTTGTGCTGGAACTCGCCGCCGAAGGGGAGCTGTTCAACTGGATCATTATGAAGCAGAAGTTGACTGAGGCGGAGGCGCGGAAGGTCTTCATTCAGCTGTTCCAAGCTGTGAAATATCTCGTAGGTGGTCTTGGGCATATTCAATGCTGTTACTTACAGGCACTGCCAGCACGAGCGCAACATTGTCCACCGCGACATCAAACCGGAGAACATACTGCTGACTGACAAGGAGTTGCACGTCAAGCTTGCAGATTTTGGCCTTGCCAAGATCATAGGCGAAGAATCTTTCACCACGACTCTGTATGTTGGCCGCTCTATCATCCACTAAATACATGCTGACGTGGTACAGGTGCGGCACACCATCTTGTAAGAGATGCAACGCTTCGCTTGAATGATATGTATGCTAACTGGCCAAGATGTCGCGCCAGAGATTCTGGAAAGCGGTAACCATAGACGATATACGAGGGCCGTGGACGTGTGGTCTCTAGGCGTCGTACTCTACATCTGCCTCTGTGGCTTCCCTCCTTTCTCCGATGAACTCTACAGTCCGGAGAACCCGTACACGCTATCTCAGCAGATCAAGGCCGGCCGCTTCGATTACCCGTCGCCCTATTGGGACTCGGTCGGAGATCCCGCGCTTGACCTGATAGATCGCATGCTGACCGTCGACCCGGAGCAACGCATCACCATTGATGAGTGCTTGGAACATCCGTGGACGACTCAGCGAGACCTGAACCCCGCCGATAGTACCGACGGGTTGACTGGTGCCATCGCCAACCTCGACTTCTCCAAGCGTAAGGTGCATCGCGAAAGGACGCTTCTGAGCAGCATCAATAATATCAAGGTGTCACGTGTCGTCCAAGGACAAAGTGGACGGCATCCCGTCAAGGTCTGGGAGAAGAACCCCTGCGATAAGGCCAAGAAAGGGGCAGTGAAGGAGCAGACGCCCTCGGGAGCTAGGGCGCCTGAAGAGTTTATTCATATGGGCGGGAAGGGAGATGAGCAGCTTTTCGATAACGACGATGGGTCGCACTATGCGGCGAAGGATGTTGCTTCGAACGGGAATCGGAAAGTGGAGACTTGAAGGGTGGGATTTCAGTAAGGCGGGTATGTGGTGCGATACAGTATGCCTCGAAGCATACCGGCGACAGGGACTTTTCGGCGTTCATGGCGGCTGCAAGGACCGACACGGATGGGGATCATCTTGTTAAAAGGAAGGCGTTATGAGCGTCGCATACATGGCGTTAGATTCTTTGCTCGTAGCGCAGCAGGCGTAGCTATGCCCAGCATCCCAGAGAGTCCATGATGGAATCTGTATCGGAGAGGCGTATGAAAGTTAATACCATAGACACCAAGCATATTGCAATGTTTTTGAACTTCAACCGCCTGGGCCTTTGAATCCGCTGCTGGGAAGAAGGCAAGATGGCGTGTACGGAGTACGTGTGTTCATGTGGCTGAGCAGATGGTCCTCTGATGATGATGGTTCGATGGTTCCCTTTCACGGAACGGCCAGGCCCGAGTCCCGAAGTCCGAGTCTCAGTGGCGGCAGCTGCCGGGGGACCTGGCGCCCTTAACGCCAAGAAGGGGCACTTCCCTGGCTGGCCCGTGCCCCTCGATTTTATTAAATCATGGCGAAGACATCAGGGCGGTTTCCCTCAGGAGCCTGAGCCTCTCCCACCACCACCACTTTTCCTGTTCTTCTCCCCCTCCCCTTTCCTTTTCCTTCCACACAATCGCGGAACCATGGGAATGATATCCGATATCGCGGGCCCCCTCGCCCAATTCACTTCGCATGCCTCCTGGCCGACGCTGATCGCCGCCGGCTTTGCCTCCTTTCTCGCCCTCGCCGTCGTGCTCAATGTGCTGCAGCAGTTGCTGTGGAAGGACCCGCACGCGCCGCCCGTCGTGTTCCACTGGTTTCCCGTCATCGGGAGCACGATTACCTATGGCATGGATCCGTACAAGTTCTTTTTTGCGAATAAGGCAAAGGTGTGCATGGCACGTTCCCGGACAAGACAGTCCGAATGCTAATAACCGACAGTATGGCGATGTCTTCACGTTTGTGCTTCTGGGACGCAAAATGACCGTCTGCCTGGATACGAAAGGGAATAACTTCATCCTGAATGGGAAGCTGAAGGACGTGAATGCCGAGGAGATCTATAGTCCGTTGTGTACGCCCGTGTTTGGGAAGGATGTCGTGTACGATTGTCCGAATTCGAAGCTTATGGAGCAGAAGAAGGTGCGCAGTATCCCCCCTCCGTGTTTTTGCCGCCATGTTAACTTCCGTGTCAGTTTGTCAAGTTCGGTCTCACCAACGAGGCGCTCCGCTCCTATGTCACCCTCATTACCGCCGAAGTCGAGAACTTCGTAAAGTCCCACCAGGCGTTCAAGGGCCAGAAGGGAACGTTCAATGTACCGAAAGTCATGGCGGAGCTCACCATCTACACGGCTTCGCGCTCGCTGCAGGGCGAGGAGGTGCGCAACATGTTCGATTCGTCCTTTGCGGAGCTGTACCACGATCTCGATATGGGCTTCTCCCCAATCAACTTCATGTTATCCTGGGCGCCCCTTCCGCACAACCGCGCACGCGATAATGCTCGGGAGGCTATGATTAAGCTGTACTCATCAATTGTAGAGAAGCGCCGCTCTGGACAGGTCAAGAAGGAATCGCACGATATGATCTGGCATCTGATGGACTGCAAATACAAGGATGGCACTCCCGTCCCAAATCACGAAATCGCCGGCATCATGATCGCACTCCTCATGGCGGGACAGCACTCGTCCTCGTCAACCATCGCCTGGATCCTCCTCCGGCTCGCCAGCAAACCCCACATAATTGAAGAACTCCTCGAAGAACAGAAATCCGTTCTGGGCGAGGACCTGCCCCCGCTGACGTACGACGACCTTCAAAAACTTCCCCTCCACGCCCACGTTGTTCGCGAGACTCTCCGTCTCCACGCTCCCATCCACTCCATCATGCGAAAAGTCAAGCAGCCGCTCGTCGTCGACGGAACGAACTACGTCATTCCTCCCTCACACACCCTCATGTCCTCGCCCGGCGTCTCCGCCCAAATGCCCGAGCACTTCGCCAACCCATCCGTCTGGGACCCGCATCGTTGGGACGCCGGCTCCCTGAATTTCGAGGCCGCTGAGGACGACGAAAAGATCGATTACGGATGGGGTGTAGTCTCCAAAGGCACCAACTCCCCTTATCTGCCCTTCGGAGCGGGAAGGCATAGGTGTATTGGAGAGCAATTCGCTTATACGCAGCTGCAGACCATTTTGGTGGCTTTCGTGAGGGAGTTTAGGCTAAGGAATATTGGAGGAGAGGAGGGCGTGGTGGGTACGGATTATTCGAGCTTGTTCAGTCGACCATTGGCTCCGGCGTTTGTGGAGTGGGAGAGGAGGAACAAAGAGAATTAAGGGCTAGAAGAGGTAATTCTTGCGTGGACTCGTAGATTGTGATGCGACAGACATGGGCTTGAGCGTCTTAATTTCGTACCGACGTTCCCCTTTAGACTTGTATATATTAGGGCAGGCCGCTGTATAAGGTCTATGTAATGCTTGATACGTAATAGTGAACGGAGAGGAAAAGGAACCACGAAATCTGCGTAACGGCGGGCTCTATTCGGTTTTGTGAGGCAGTGACGGTCTTGGAGAAGATTGCAAAGGGTGCGACGATAAAGAAAATCAATTTCAGTCTACTTCATATACCTATTGTACCTTGGAAGTCGCAACCCACGTCTCGTGCCTGCCCCGCTACTCCCATCTTTGCCTCCACATGTTCAGCCACGACTTTTTGGTATGTAACTTTAAAGCTATAGCGTATAAATTTAACTAGAGAAAATTACACCAAATAATTATAGGTTCTATAGTGTAGCGGTCATCACATCGGATTCTGAGAGAAGATTCCGGGAACCCCGGTTCGATTCCGGGTAGGACCTTTTTTTCTGCTTCTTTTGCTCTGGCTCCCGCTCTTCCTCTTTTCTTGTCCCTTTTATACTTCAGATCGCTTCTTTATTTATGTATAACAATCATTCATAGGTCGCGAGGGAGAGAAGAACTTGCGGTCAGTGCGTGTGGGCAGAGAGCCACAAAGTTACAACGGCCATGAGACGGGAATGAGGCTTGAAGATGGAATATTCGCTCACTGCGCTGGCTTATCTATCTATTGCGTTCTTCAATGCATGGATACATGTATGATACACTCAAAAGCAGCATGACACTGTGGACGTCCAACCCTGCGTCCACCATCTATGCCCAATTATCAAAATTGAATAACCACGCATATCCTACAATTCCATCCTCATCATCTCCATCCCCTCTAAATCCGGTCCACATCTACACCCTCATCCTCACACTCGTTCGCTCTAACTCCCCGATATTTCCCATCCCGGCAAGACTCCACCTCTCCCCGACGAAGCCCTCATCCACCTTCGCCCTCAGCATCCCGCTTTCCGCATAATACTCCATAATCGACCTCGCCTCCTCCTTGGTCAACCCACTCAGATGCAACGTATCCACATTCTTCAGAGCCTCCATGGCGCGCATGTCGACGACCTTGTACGGGTTCCACATGGGCGTCTCCTTGGCGCCCATCTTGCGCGCCTCGGCGCACTGGATGCTGAATTCGAGGGCGGGATTGGCGGGCGAGTTGGACGAGGATGTGGCCGCTAGGACCATGCCGCCGTTGGGGAGTGTCTTCTTGCCGGAGAGATGATCGACGAAGTGCCGCACAAGGGTCAAGTCGTGGGCGTGGATGGGCTTGACGTCCGCGGAGAGGTACTCCGAGTTGCGCATTATGTGGCTCAGGCCGTCGAGCGCGAGCATAATGGGTGGTCGGCCCGGCTGCGTCAGTTCAGCCCAGAGGGAGGTGAAGACGGGCCAGGAAGATTCGGGGGTGGTGATGCCGATCTCGAGGAGGTGCCTGAGGGTGGCTCTCGGGGGGAGGGGTTGGGGAAGCGTGGGAGAGGTGGTCATGGGGAGGGAGATGAGGTGTTTGTTGGCTTTGAGGAACTGGGAGAGGAGGTTCGCGGTGTAGGTGTCTTGGGTGTATTGGGTAGGCGAAGAGCCCGGTAGGGGTCCGTATTCGGTATGCGCGTTCACGAGATCTTGGGCTGTAGAGATGAGAGAGTTAGCGAACAGCAGCAGCAATCGGGCAGACGGTACATACCTTCCGGGAAGTTAATGATGGCCCAGCCCCTCAGATGCGCCATCAGCAGTCCTTGAAGCACCAGCGTGCTCTTTCCACTCATCCGACTCCCCGTCACGATCCGCCTCTCCGTCTTCTTCCCCTCTTCGACCCCTTTTGCCAACTGCGCCAATTCAGTCGTTTCCCTTCTATACAAAACAGCAGGTCGCCTAAACAGACTCCATCCCTGCCTCGGCTTGAACGCCTCCACGGCCCTTAACGCGTCGACGGCCTCCTCAGGGATGCCCCTCACGAGACCCTGATTCTTCGTATCCAAAACATTTTCCTCGCTCAAATCCACCAGGCTGGGCACTTCGAGCGCATTGTTATTGCTCAGCACGACACGCTTCCGCATGGCCTTGCGCTCACCCACCGCGGGCGGCTTTCCCGTGTCCACAGGCCCAGTCTTGCGTCCTTTCTTGACATTGAGGGTTTTGGTGCCGCGCTTCGGCGGCGGCGTGGAGATGGTCTTCTTCTTCGCTACAATGGCATAGTGCGCCGAAGACGTGGAAAAGGATGCGGTCTGGATGCTTGCGTCGCCGGTTCTTCGACACGCAATTGAGGGCTGAGCGGCGCGTAATCTCGTAAGACCGCGGATGCAGGACGAAGGGGGAGGCATGGTTGGCGGGGCGGACGCCTGCGTTGTCGATGGCGGCTGTCCTCTGTCGCAGAGTGAAGCGTAGTTGTTGAAGTTGAATTCTCGATGTCCGCAAAGCAGCACCCGAAAGAGGACTAGCGCGGAACCCAAAAAAATATCCCACGGCTACCAGAGCCTCGACGTTCCAACAGAATCCTCGATACAGACATACGTACGCATATTTACAGAGGCGCAGGCGTACTAATAGCAGCTGCACATGGCCGAGACCACGGCAACACAACTCGCAGATCGAATCGACGAAGGTGCCATGGACGTCGTTTCGCCTTCGGTCGCAGACTCTACGGCCACAAGCAGACTGTACATTTTCCCTTCTCCCTCCGCACGTCCTCAAAGCTAACATCTTCCTACAGACCCGTGACGGTCAACAAGCCCACGCCCTACACCTTCGACCTGGGCAACCTCTGCGCCTTCGACCCCAACCCACTCCCCCGCTCCCCCGACGAAGCAGCCCTCACGGCAATCGCGCGGGATGCCGCGCAAGCGCTGATAAACCAGCTGCTCACAACATGCGAAGCAAAATCCACCTCTGAAGGCGTGCATCTCGTCCTCCCGGAACCCATCACCGCCCTTCCCCGCGAGAAACCCATCCCCACTGAAAAGCCACCGACGAAATGGGAGCTCTTTGCTAAGAAGAAGGGCATCAAGGATAAGAAGAAGGAGGGGAAGATGGTGTATGACGAGGCGAGTGGGGAATGGGTGCCCAAATGGGGATATAAGGGGAAGAATAAGGAGGGGGAGAATGACTGGTTGGTTGAGGTGGATGAGAAGAAGGAGAGGGAGACGGGAGAGGCTGGGGATGCGAGGAGGGATAGCAGGGCGGCGAGGAAGGAGAGAGTGAGGAGGAATGAGAGGAGACAAAGGGCGAATGAGAGGAATGCAAGGAAGAAAGTGTGAGGCTTGGATTGGAAGTTGTATGGCCGGTTATGACAGCTCATGAAGTCCTCTCCGCGGGTGATGCAGGTCTGCTGCATGTTTGGGATCAGGACTAAGAGCATCGTACAGGACCCTTTATCTACCCCGTCCATGAGGCGTTCAGGCGACCAGGAAGGATTGGGAAAAGAGTAGCATTTATATGGCGTTCTTCAAGGGTCATCTTAGGGAAATCTTTACGAGTGTGAGGGTTCAATCCTTGCTTTGGGACTTGATGCGTGGCCGAATTATTTGACGTCGAATCTCCGTCGGGTAGATGTACATGACCAAACATTGCATCCGTTACACTACTCTCGTTTCATAATTTCACTACTCCACAATTACCTAGGTATGCATCACCTACAAATTACGTCCCTCCTCGTTCCCTTCCACCCACCCCTCCCAAGACCTTTGCAACTCCTCTTCGAATCTCCTCCACAATCTCCCCCGCCCCCTTGACCTCCTTCACCAAACCCACCCCACTCCCCGCATATGCCGTCAACCTACCCTCCGGGCCCCAGCCCATATCCCCCTTCTTCAAACTCTCCTCGTACAACCTCTTATTCTCCTGCTCATCCATTCCGCTCTCCGCATCGGTAAACGTCTTGTTCAGAATGCCACGCCCGTTATACGTATCCATCCACACAGTCCCACGGAGCGCGTCGTAGAGTTTGGTGCGCCCGGTGGACTGTCCGCCATCCGTCGCGCGGAGCACGTCCTCCTGGTATCCGCGCGCGATGTGTACTTCGTGGCTGGCGAGGAACCGCGTTCCCATGGCGATGCCTTGGGCGCCGAGCACGAGGGCAGCGGCAGCGCTGCGGGACTCTGTGATACCGCCGGCGGCGACGATGAGCGGTTTCCCAAACTGCTGATCAGCTGCAGGACGGTCGTTGAAGTACGAATCCACCGCATCCACAACCTCAGGAACGAGCGAGATGACACTTGCGCCTCGAACAAGCCCGTGACCACCAGCATCTGTCCCCTGCAGAACGAGGACATCCGGCTCCGCTGCCTCAAGGAACGCCATTGCATCGGCGACACTCCCGACCTGAACCCAGATCTTCGTCTGAGGTGAAACTCGGCGAATCTCCTGGCTCCATTCTCTGAGCTGCGCCGCTGAAGAGGGAGCGAAGAGCCATGCTGCTGCAGGGCGATGTTTCTGGATAGCAGCCAGCGAGACGGAGAGAGAGCAGCCCCAGACTATGAAGCCGACGCCGAGGGGGAGGAGAGGGCCTGCTGGGGAGGAAGCCGTAGGAACGGGTGGGGTGTGCGTGGAGACGAGAGACGAAGCCGTTTGGAGGTCACTGTCGAGGTGAGACGGGTCGGTCCCGGCGGCGACGAAGCCGATGCCTCCTGGGTATTGTCAGAAGGGTATAATAGAAAAGGGAGTGCTTTAACTGGGCGGAGGTGATGATTTGACAGGACGTGCTTGTTGCCCTGGATGATGGACGTATGTGGAATAGGATTGAAACGAGACCGCCATTGTCATGTACTATTCCTCTATAACCCATGGCTTGACGTCAACTTGAAGTAGAAATAAAAGAAGGTATTCACAAGAGAGACGGAGAAAATGAAAATGATTGTACACCTTCAAAACCTTCTCCCCAATGTCACAATCAAGTCACGCAACACCGCATTGATGAAAAGTCAACATACCGGCCTTCGACACCTCCACCGCAATCTCTGCAAACGTAATCAATCTCAGTGGTGCCTGCACCACCAACGGCGTCTGCACCCATGGATAATCCTTTTGGATTCTTTGAACCTGTGCTGAGTGCATGATGGGCACCTTGACTTGCCAACAGCTGCTATGGTCCCTAGGTGGGTGTTGACTCGCGGGCTTTGAGGTTACAGAGAGTTGAGTCGGAGTTAAAATCAATTCTGGAGGTATGCGGACTCTTCGCGATAGACCACCCTACCTAGGTACGGAAAATGGCCAGTTCAGAGGAGAAGGGACGAGTGCAGCTCTTGAGTAACCCTGTTTGTACGTCAAGTACCAGGTATGCCTTGGTAAACTGTCCGCTGTTATTAATCATAACCACGCTTGACCTGCGGTCAGATGGAAAGAGCGAGAGACACGACCATTCAAGTGCCATTGACTATATATCGGTCAGCCACATAAATCACCTCGGCCTGGTCATGGACCGAAGTGGGGCTTGAAACAAGATATTTGTCCATTTATTTATATATAAATAATGAATTATCAAATGCAAATCACAACACAAGCCAATCCGTTATGGTGTATCGGCTAGCATCCGTCGCTTTCATGAGCCTCAATGGGTGAATGTCAGCTACCGACGAGAGCCGGGTTCGACTCCCGGTAACGGAACTCTCTCCTTTTTCTTGTTTTTTTTTCTGCTTTCAATTCACTGTTGCCATTAGTCACTTCATCCTTCCTCGTTAAATATCATGTGAGAAAAATTGGGTGCGACGAGGCAAAATTATCTCGTTATGCTCCGTTCTTTTTAGTTTCAGAACAATCATCTGGGTTCATTTTCTAGCTCGACAGCATGTCCTTGCGCAGGGAAAACACTGAAAATGTATCGTCAAGTGACTGCGGATACAAACGCGCGGTGTAGTAGTCTCCCTTCGCTTTCCCCTTCAGGGTCGTCGTGGGGATGCTTTGCATTTCCGACTTGACTGGGAAGGACGGCGATCACCGCTCATTCTCCGACACGGCACGTACCGGGGAAGTACACTCCAAGTCGGAAGACGTGATGTGAGAGTCGACCGTGATGATTGAAGGCTGCCGCATTTCAGCAGATCTCGCCGCACGGTGTTCATCCACCCCAATCTCGGTCACACTCTGCGTAGAAGAAGCCCCCGCATCCTCCTCGCCTATCTGGACACCCTCCATCTCTTCAACATCCTCTCCAGCATCATCACTCCCGTCAGCGCGGGCAGCCTTCTCATCAATAGCCGTCATGCGAGTGACGAACTCTTTCTGCAGCTCCCTCAGCCAGGCGGCGAGAACTTCACCATCCATGACACCGCTGTGTGCCTGGACGAGATGCTCCTTGAGATTGAGAATTAATTTGCGACGCCGCTCCTTGATGACCGCTGTAGACGTCTTCTTGCGTTGCTGCATGTGTTGCTCCAATGTTCGGGCAACATCCGTTGCCCGTTCGATGAGACCTGGGGGGAAGGGGACGATACGGGCGAGTGTGAGACCATAGTGTGTTTCGTTCACTGCACCCTCTTTGACTTTGTAGAGCATGGTCATGGTGTCGTTGTTGCTGATCTGAGTTCCTGCTTAGCCATGGAACAAACTTCGCGACCAGGAGAGAACGTACTTCAACAGCAAGATGCAGACTAACAACGCCGTTGCGCTCCGCGAGGATCCTGGCAATATCCCTGAAGTGAGTTGCAAACCATACAAGAGCCCTGCTCTGGACGAGTGCCTCCGCAATGGCTAGTGCAATGGCTAGACCGTCCCTAGTGCTGGTGCCTCTTCCCAGCTCATCAACGATCGCCCTACAACATGTCAGCATGTGTGATTTTTGACCACCCTGCACAATGCTTACAAGCTGCGCCTGTCGATGTTGCGGAGAATGAATGCAATATCCCTCATCTCAGCCGCGAACGTCGATACATTCGTATCAATATTATCGTCCATACCCAACCTGGCGAACAGTTGATGAAATATAGGAAACGAGGCATACGTAGCAGGAACGCTGCAGCCCGTTAGAAGACTTGTAACACTACGTTACCAAAGCTTTCTCTCCTACAAACTGCCTATTTGTGCCATGATACACATGAGAGCGACCGAGCGAATATAAGTGCTCTTGCCTGCGACAAGTCAGATAATGAAATCGGATAGTTCGCGGACATTACCGCTCATGTTGCAGCCCGTGATGATCTGAAACCGGGTTTGCTGCGTGGCATATACATCGTTCGGGACATACTTGTGCTGCATGATCTTCTCACGAATGGGGTGTCGTCCAGCCCTGATTGCAAGGGTGTCGGTGATGTGCGGTCTGACTGCACCTTGGTTATGAAGGATTGGGCTCTCGATTCTTCGGACCTTACCGTAGTCATGAAGGGTCACAAGGTGCGCAAATGCGGCGATCTATACGAATTAGCAGCAGCAGGTCCTACAATGTGCTCGGCCACTGACCATGTCCAGCATGGCGATGGCCTCGCAAATTTTGAAGAGCTGCGACATATATCCGCGGACTTCCTCAATGAGCCCCTGAACCGCCTCGTCACCTATCGCTATCAGTAGACAGCTCACCAACTAGTCAAATATCCTACTCATGAGAACCACTTCATGGTGCGAGATTGTTACCTGCCTTATGTCAGAACCGCCAACCGGCGTGGCACAGGTCATGCTCACTTTCTGGTTACGCTTCATCAGCTCCAAGGTCTGGCACTCAATCGTGTTCCTCTTCCGGAAGACATTGACGAAGACAGGAGGCAACGGCCTATCCCCTAGATCAGCCATTGCGATGCGAATGTAGAACTGCCGAGCAGTCTCATATTTGAGCTCGAGTTGCAAATCATATTCTTCTATGGAACAATCAGCAACAGCCTCCACGATGGGCCCAACAGAGAACGCACGGCTAAGTTCGTTGGAATGCTGATAAGCATCCTCCATTGCCTCCTTATACGTTGTCCGGGCGACATCGAGCAGGCCGTTAACACCGGACTTGACTGCATAGGTGCGCTGATTCCGCAACTCAAGCGGCTGTTTGGCGAATGTAGTGTCCTCATTGATTACGCTATCAATCAATTCCTGTACGGGTCGGACATTGATGGGCGCGCAAAGCTATGTGTGATGTTAGCGGATGAGTGACTCAAATACGTCTCCGCGAACCTCGCGAATGTTGCTGAGCATGTCGCTTCTTGCGCCTGTCAGTGCTTCGTACACTGGACTGACGGAATTGACAAAATGTTTTAGCATGATGACCTGGTTGATGCTCTGTTCAGTGGTATGTATGGTGGGTTTCGTGGGGATAACGATCAGCTGCAATGATCAGTATCGGTCAACATAGGTGTTCTGGCGCTCTTACGGCCGTAAGGATCCTGTCTGCATCGATGAAGTTCTTCAGGGCTGGCTGGTATTAGATTGGCTCATAACCACAAGCTGATCAACAACAGACCAGCACGAGTGGCGAAGAACACCTCCTCTTTTGTAGTTAGCTCCTCCAAGGCATCGTACCGGCCATTGAGGGTGTCGGGGTCAGTGAGGGGTTGAACCACATTGCTGCGAAGCAGTCGAGAACCCATTGGGGTCAGGGTTTCGTTCAGGAGACCAAATAGACAATCTCTGGACTTTGGATCCTGAAGATTCTGTACAAGTTCGAGGGAATGGATGGTCGAGACGTCAATCATCATGGAGCCTTCGGAGGGTTCGTACTTCATTCTGAGAGAGTGATATGGAAACGTCTTGCCCAGGCCGAGCTCGATGTACTTGATGACCTGTGCCATTATGAGTACCGTTACCTGGTCGTCTATGGACCTCGACTCACGGCAGCGATGCAGCAAACCGCGTAATAATTCCCGGATACAGAAACCTTGATTGCCTCAACATCTTCGGCAAACGCAAGGTCTTGTATGTACTCATAGCCAGTAGTTTCCGCCCAGTACCGGCGGTCGAGCAGTGTCAGCTTGCTTTCAATGACCTCCAGATTCTCCTCGATGATAGAGAACAGTTTGGACTTGGGGCTGGAGGCAGTGGAGACGATGAGGATCTCAGAGGGCCCCAGAACTCTCAGCTTGTGTACAGTCCGCACATAAGTCTGACTGTCACAGATTTGGCAGAGGATTGCTTCGCCAGTGTCGAGGTTGACGAAGGCTAAGCCTACGGTGGGAGAAATGCCACGAGACTCGGTGACAGCGCAGATGACTTCCTGAGCTTCAATCCTGGCGATGGTGGAAGCACCGGTTCTCGGACGTGCGATACTTGGACGGCCAGTGCTCTTACGCGTCCTCGGACGTGACGTCGTTGTGGTGTTATACTCACCATAGGTGTAGTAGGGGTAGGAGAGCGATGCAGACGTGCTGTAGGAGGTTGATGGCTGGCCTCGGTAAGCCATGGTGAAGCCTAGGTTCGGTTCAGCGTCAGTAGCTACGAGGTTAGTCGAGATCAAGAATTCTTCCTCAGCTCGAAACTTGAAGTCTGAGGGAGAGCGAAGTGTGGACAGAAGGAAGCCACAACCATAAGCTATGAAATAAGTATGTAAGCTTCACACTAACACAACCCTTGCTAGCGTCCTTCCCCACGCTACCGCTATCGATAACGAAATTTTGGACCTCAATCCAAACTTGTTTGGATAGATCAGTTCAACCTCACTGCACAATCGTTTCTCCTGGCCGCAGCTCAGACTGTCCTGCGGCCATCCTTCGGCATGGCGACCCAATACCCGCCTCCATCCAAACGGCAAAAGCGCGCCCAAGCCGAACTCACCAGTAAACAGCAGGATCTCGACAACACGATCCCCGATGGCACGATCCGTATCCGCTTCGTAGACCAGGCGACGGGCTCTACAGACAATCTCCCTGTCCTCACAGTCCCTCTATCCCAGGCGTCAACCAAGAACCTCGAAATATTGCTCAACGAGCTGAAAGACCAAGCCGACGACCGGATACCGTATCGGTTCTTTCCCGATGGTGCCAACGAGGCTCTGGGTGATAGAGAAGATATTTACAATGCGCTAGTGAAGCCTGGGAAGGCCAGCGCAGAAAGCGAGATCACGCTGCAGTATGCGCCACAAGCCGTCTTCCGCGTGAAGGCAGTGTCTCGCTGCGCTGCGGCGATATCGGGGCACGGGGATAATATATTGGCGGTGCAGTTTTCACCTGTGAGCTCCAGTCGCATGGCGAGCGGTAGCGGGGACAAGACGGTGCGGATATGGGACTGCGATACAGGGACGCTGGTGCACACTCTCAAGGGCCATACGCGGTGGGTGCTGGCAGTGAGCTATTCTCCTGATGGGTCACTGCTCGCGTCTGGAGGATACGATAACGAAGTGCGCATATGGGATCCCGAGAGTGGAAAAGGGATCAATGGGCCATTGAAGGGGCACACACAGTTCATCACGAGTTTAGCGTGGGAGCCATATCATTTGCAAGAGCAGGGTAGACCTCGGGTCGCATCGTCATCGAAAGACGGAACGGTACGAGTATGGGATGCAATAGGTGGGAGAATCGACTTCGCACTCACAGGACATAAGAGCAGCGTTACGTGCGTCAAGTGGGGAGGGACAGGACGCATCTACACGTCGTCGCACGATAAGACGATCAAGGTCTGGGATGCAGGGACGCAGTCTCTAGTCCACACACTGACTGGCCACGCACACTGGGTAAACCACCTGGCCCTGTCTACCGACTTTGTGCTCCGCACGGCATATCATGACCATACACGCAAAGTCCCCGCAACCCAAGAAGAGAAGCTCGCGAAAGCCAAGCAGCGTTTCAACAAGGCCGCTACAATCGCAGGCGAGATCGTTGAGCGGCTGGCTACGGCATCCGAAGACTGTACTTTGTACCTCTGGACGCCGCTGTCAACGTCCAAGCCTGTGACGCGGATGACGGGCCACCAAAAACAGATCAACCAAGTCACCTTCTCACCCGACGGTACACTTTTGGCATCTGCAGCGTGGGACAACCATGTCAAACTGTGGTCAGCGAGGGACGGCAAGTTTCTGTTCACGTTACGGGCACACGTTGGACCGGTGTATATGGCAAGCTTCTCGGCAGACAGCAGGCTGCTGGCGAGTTGTAGCAAGGACACGACGCTCAAGGTGTGGGACCTGCGGACGGGCAAGCTGAAGGAGGATCTGCCTGGGCACAAGGACCAGGTGTTTGCGCTGGACTGGAGTCCGGATGGCGAGAGGGTTGGCAGTGGAGGTGCGGACAAGCAGGTGAGGATCTGGAGGAACTGAGGATGAGTCCAATTTTGAAAGATGTACCTGGGATATACCATGTACTGGCGATGGATAAAGAGCATGGATCGTGGGGGTTGAAGGCAGTACGGAGTAGGATGGCGAGCCCTTTTCCACTATGTGCCGAGTCCTGGCCGCAGTACTACTTAGTATCTAAAATGATACAAGACGAAAGCGGCGCAGGCACAGGCACAGTACAGCACAAACGAGGCTGCCAAGATCATGTGAGCTTGGCACGGCCAGATCAAAGCTTGTTTCGAGGTCTTTGATAATGCATGGGCCTATGACACAATAATCCACAATAACAATCGGTACAATACCCGATTTGTGCGACGCGGGGGCTTCCACTGCGCAGCTACAGTGTGGTACCCATCCAGGTGTAAATGAATATATAATGCATATAGTAGTAGACTACTTGTACATGCTGCCTCGCGAATTGCTAGACGATCCCTTCTCCAAGAGAAAACATTTGAAGCTGCTCCCCCTTGTGGATCACGGGACCCACCGACCTCCATTGATCAACACATCCACCAGTCGTTGGCCTCCAGGCTCATTTCACAGGTGCCCATTCCGCTAATCCCAGATTGGCCAAGCGCGAGTGCGCAAAAAAGAGGCCCCGGCTCCCTCGGCCGTAGACCAACCACCCCACGACTTCTTCTTTTGCTCTTCCCTCCCTCATCTCATCGCTCAGGCCTGCCTCTTCCATCCACCCTTCCTCCATCTCTCCACTCCTCGATTCGCAGCTCCCAGCTCCCTAGCTTCAGGTATGTAGCTTTTTTTGCCAATCTTCCTTGCTTTCCATCGTCCAATTGCACTCGGATCAACCCGTCCGCCCGGTCCAGCGCGGCACAAGAGCACGAGGCTCGCATCCGAGACAAAATGCCTCAAACCCATCCTGCCAAATTCTCGCCGACCCGCAACCGTCAAGTCGCTCTAATAAGTCCTGCCCGACGCCCCTGGCCGCTCCCTTCTTTGATGGTCCCTTCTGCTCTTCCTCCGCGCCCTCGACATCTCCACTGCGCCCGACCTTGTGTGCGCCCATCGCGCTGACAAGCCTGCCTTTCCATCAACAGCTCTAGCTCCCAGATTCTTCATCTCGCCACGGGAACCCCATTGTTCCCCAAGGACCTGAGGATTCGGTGTCAGTCGTAAAAAGTATCCAGCACATGTCCTTCTCAAATCCGCAGAGCACCATCTCCCTTCTTCCCGACCTCCATCGCATCCGCCATCCTCGCCAGAAGCACGTCGCCAATTCCCCGACTCATAGATGGGGGCCAAGACGCCAAGAAAAATGCTCCATTTGTTTCAGATCCAATGCTCCTTTTTTTCGATCACTCCGTCTCCCAGATAAAAGAGGAAGCCTGAGAACGTTTCGGACTGACAATTGGCGCAGATCAACCGCCTACCGCATCAATGGCCGCCCTTGACATGTCTCTCATCGCGCGCAGCGAGGCTACCGTCCACCAGCTGGTGAAGCGCAAGAACTGGGCTGCCCGGGAGCCCGGTGTTATCGTCGTCTTCGCCATTGTCGGCGCTGTTGCAATCCTCCTGATTGCCCTCTTCATTCACAAAAAGGTAAGGGCGGCACTTGAGAGCAATGTTTACTCCTCTCCCGCTGACATTGCTCCCCAGATTTCGGCGCGCAGAGCTGCCAAGGTTTAAGTAAGACTCTTCCCGCCGGACGAAGATTCGAGGTCGCCAAATCATCCCGAAAGGCGAGCGCGCAGTGGAAACAGAACCTTGGATCAACAGAAGTAGACGAAGAGGCGGAGGTGGAAAGGATGTGGAGAAGAACGGCAGGAGATCACCCTGTAAATGCTGGAATCATGTTACCTTTTTACTACCCCTACCCTTGGGCGCTGCCGAGCAAAGGATGATAGCCGGACAAGGCGAATCGGTTACAGCAGGGCGCCCTCGGTTTTTTTATTACTTCTACTAGCTTCTTGACCGTCTGTGTATTGCGTCGCTGTATACCATACCACGCTATCTAATCAGCTCTACTACACCACCCCACGCTCGCTGGTTTGGACTCGGATGCCCATTGTTTGGACGGACTTGTTAGACGGATGATGATAGATTGATGGAGGAAAGGAAGGCAATGGAAGTTTTGAGAGGGTGTTCTGTGTGGTAGTAATAGATCTGTTGGATATCCTAGGGTGGTCATTGTGCAATTGTTGGGAACCTTTGAATCTGTGCTTGGATGCGACAACATACATAAATGTTTGAGCCCATCGATAGAATTGATGCGTCACATGCCGCCACTGCCCTCTCCCCTTCAACAGGTGAATCACAAACACAAGCACCCTGCCCGGCTGCACATTGGATAGCTCCTCTGCACGGTTGCTTGTCCTTTTTTTAGGTGATTGATATCTGTCTGTTTTCACTCGTACAAAAGGAGGAACAGGTCCGGAGCTGCCAGAGATGCAAAACACCAACAGACGAATAAAGAGAAGACACACACTATAGGAACATGTACATACAGCGAATGGAATCGTTCGCTTGGTGGGTCGCCCGCTCTTCAATCTTTTGTCAAAACCCCCCTACGCAAAAGCCATGCTCTTCTTAATCTCCGCAATGGCCAATCCAGGGTTCAGCCCCTTGGGGCACGTCCTCGAGCAGTTCATGATGGTGTGGCACCGATACAGGCTCATGCTGTTGTTGAGCGCATCCTGGCGCTCGGCCTTCTTCTCGTCGCGCGAGTCGGCGATCCAGCGGTACGACTGGAGCAGCACCGCGGGGCCGAGATACTCCTCCTGGTTCCACCAGTACGACGGGCACGAGGTGCTGCAGCACGCGCACAGGATGCATTCGTAGAGGCCGTCGAGCTTCTTGCGGTCGGCTTTGGATTGGCGGTATTCGCGGCCCTAGGGGGGCATGTTAGCACCATTGCTAAATTGAGGAGAGCGAGGCAAGGAACTAAAACTTACGTCTGGGGCGGGAGTCTCGCGCTGGAGGTACGGCTTGATGGAGCGGTATTGCTTGTAGAAGAGCGTCATGTCCGGTACGAGATCCTTGACGACGTACATGTGCGGGAGGGGATAGATGCGGGACTCCTTGCTGGTATCGGTGGGGATGCGGCCTGCATCCGCCGTCAGCTACGCCCTTCTCTCCATATCAATTCAAGCCCAATGCCACATACAAAGACAAGCCAGCGTGTTCACGCCATCAATGTTCATCGCACAGCTTCCACAGATGCCCTCACGGCAACTCCGCCTAAAGGTCAGCGTCGGATCCACCTCGTTCTTGATCCGAATCAGCGCATCCAACATCATCGGCCCCGTCTTGTTGAGATCGAGCGTGTATGTCTGCATTCGGGGCTTCGCGCTCGGCTCGTCGGGATTCCACCTGTAGATGTGGAAGGTCTTGATCTTCGCATCCTTTCCGGGTGTGGGCTCCCGCACCGTCGACGTCTTCGACTCCGGGACCACCTCGGCGGCCCGGTCGGGCACGATCTTCTCTGCGACTTTGGAGACGGGCTCGCGGGCGTGTGTGTCGGTAACGGAGGCTAAGCCGCGAGAGAAGGAGGAGACGGCGGGTCGGACGACGGCTGCGGGGGGGTTGCGTTAGCTGTCTGTTTCTTCCGCACACAACTGCCAATTGTGGCCAGCCGGGATGGCGTACCTGTCCGCCTCGTAGCCAGACGAGCGAGGGCGCGCGTGGAAGCCATTGTGTTGCGATGCAGGAGTGCGGGAAATTTGGGAACGGCGATGGCGAGGTTGCAAAAGCGGTGCCGTCACAAGAAGAGCAACAAGACGGCATTGACCGAGGTGTAGCCTGCGACCAATCAGAGCACGACTGATGACTGAGGACCGGCGGAACGAAGCTTGTGCGCTTCGGGGGAACTAGGACCAGCTTCTTCGCCTATACACTGACTTCTGCTGTTATGTTGGAGATGTGATTTCCTCTTCCTACGAATGCGTCCGCAATGGACCCGACATTTTGCAGCTATTCCAATGCCCAAGCCACGCATTGATCCCGCACACGCTATCCACTGGATTGTGGATTGGGATGGCACCCTGACCACTCGCGACACCTTGGACGCACTCGTCCATGTGGCATCCCGAGCAAAAAGCGAAACCGCAGTCCTTGAAGCCTGGAGGCGCATTACCTCGGCCTACCTCTCCGATCATGCCTCGACCTTGAAGGCTCTTTTTCCGAACGGCACGCTCCCTTCTACAGTCGTGGCAGAGCGCTCACTGCTCGAGAAGCTGAAAGCCGTTGAACGACGTAGCTTGGACCGGGTGATACAGGCTGGCTTGTTCAAGGACCTGAACACGTCGATCATGGAAAAGGGGGGCAGTGAGTGTGTGAAGGGTGGAGAGGTGCGAATCCGGACGGGAGCGTCTGAGTGCTTGAGGCATATCCGCAAGCGTATCGAGAGACACGGGTACGATCTGGATGCAATCGACGTCCTCAGTGCGAACTGGAGCCAATACTTCATCTTGGGCTGTCTGAAGGCCACACTTGACGACGCCGGGCTTCAAGGGAGCGTGGCGGGTACGGACGAGAGCGTATGTCGGACGGCAGACTTCAACCCTGCACCGCTTCGCGGTGATCATGACGTTCCCAGCAAGGTTGAGCAGAAGTGGGGGCTCTGTCGCCATGCGGAGCTACGGGCGTTATACACCAAGTACCCCGACTACCGGACAAAGTGCGACTTGTTGGACCAGTTGCCCTTCGTATCCATCTACGCGAACGAACTGGTCTTTTCGAACAGCGCCACGCAGGACTCGTCTCATCAGCTCTTGTCCAGCGCAGACAAACTTGCGTATCTGCAGAATCTGCGGTTGTCCAACCCGTATACCATGCGGCCCATCCCGGTTGTATACATTGGAGACAGCTGGACGGATTTCGAGTCTCTCCTGGCGGCAGACTTGGGCATCTGCATACGCGACGACCCACTAGGGTCGTCTCAGGCTACGCTAAAGGACAGTTTTGAGAGATTGAGCATTGAGTGTCCGCATATCACGGAGTGGGAAAAGTGCGGAGAATGGAGCGTGGTATGGGCGAGGGGGTTTGATGAGATCTTGAAGTGGGTGAAGGAGTGCCTTGATGGGTGAAGGTCGAGGACGGGATTGAGGGTCAGTATCCCATGGAAGCCATTATTCGGTTGTCTCCAGCACTGATGTATATGCATATACAAGCAGCGTCGTCACATTTATCTCGGACACAGACGTACTCAGACGGTGCTGTACTACAGTATCCAGAAGTTTCGGCCGCGCTGCACGCCCTTGACGCCCAACGACCGGTCATCCGCACATTCTTGTCCGCAATCCTACCACAAAGTCTCAACATCTCTACTCCGTACCACCTGGAACAATTGATGCCGCGCTCCGATCCTCCAGCGCCTATTCCCGACCCTCCGCGCGCTAGCTCCGAAATGGTCAAGAAGGATTGCATCCGTGTCCAATCAGCAGGCCAGCAACGCGAACGCGAGCTCGGGCACTAGCGCATCCGCACCTTGTCGCCAGGGTTGTTGCCAACGTCGAAGCTTTTCGAGTCAAGTCCAGCCTCGTTTTGGCCAGAGCCGGGCCTGGGCAAGGCTGCCGGATTGCCGAGTCCAACAGAAGGATGAAGCCAGAAGCCTAGGGTAGGACGAGGATATATAACAGCCCGGGGCCCCGGAAGAGGAGGGGAATATGGGGAAAATTTTGTTCGTCTTCGGTTTCTACAGTGTACAGTTCTTTTTGAACCTTCTTCGGCAGCTGTAACCAACTTTGAAGGAGTTATTGGAGAGGCACGTTGAAGAGAGAGGATTGAGCTGCCGAGGTCAAAGGCTACCACGGAACTTTGACTACCAGAGCCTTCTGGTGAGTGACACCCTATCCTACCAGATGAGAGGAGACATGGAATCGCAAAATCAACAGCAGTGTGCTAATCACCCGACTCGACAGTGATCCACCACCTCACCATGGCAACTCCGGGCACTTTCTCCAACCCCCCGCGCGAGGACTTGGACTTGGACGAGAAGGCGCGCGAAGCATACGAACAAGGACATGATGTCGACTTCACGGACCCTAATGCTCACACCTCTGTGGCCCAGGATGTTGATCTGGAGAAGGGCGTCCCAAGCAAAGTCGGCTCGACGAACAGCGACGAGCGGACCTTGAATGGAGATGCACATGCTGGAGAGGGCGAGGTACCAGAAGAGATAGATCCAAACATCGTCGACTGGGATGGCCCCGATGACCCAGAGAATCCGCAAAACTGGCCCGAGAGGAAGAAGTGGAGCATGATCGCTGCCCTGGCTGCTGTCACGCTCGTCACTCCTCTTGGATCATCCTTTTTCGCACCCGGCGTCCCACATGTCATGGCTGCCTTCCATGAAACCTCGAACCTCATGGCCTCCTGGGTCGTCTCCATCTACGTCCTGGGCTTCGCTATAGGGCCCCTAATCATCGCTCCACTCTCCGAACTCTACGGCCGCTTCTGGATCTACAACATTTGCAACGTCGTCTTTGTCCTCTTCACCCTTGCCTGTGGCTTGAGCACAAGCATGGGCATGCTGACGGCCTTCCGCTTTCTTGCAGGTTGCTCGGGCGCCGCCCCCTTGACCCTTGGTGGCGGCACCATAGCAGACATGTTCCCCCGCGAGAAGCGTGCGGGTGCAATGGCCATCTGGGGCATGGGACCGCTCATCGGACCCGTCGTCGGTCCCGTAGCCGCAGGCTTTCTCGTCGACGCAAAAGGCTGGCGTTGGGTCTTCTACGTGCTGGCCATCTGCTCCGGCGCCTTCTCCCTCCTCCTCCTCACCTTCAGCCGCGAGACCTATGCTCCCACCCTGCTCGAACGCAAGGCCGCTCGCCTCCGAAAGGAAACGGGCAACCCCCACCTGCGCTCCAAAATGGCGCTCGACATTCCTCCCCGCGAAGTCTTCATCCGCGCCATCGTCCGCCCCATGAAGATGCTCTTCTTCTCCCCCATCGTGCTCCTCATGTCCCTCTACGTCGCCGTCAACTACGGCGTCCTCTACCTCCTCTTCACCACCATCACCTTTGTCTTCCAGAAGCAATACCGCTTCTCCTCGTCCATGGTCGGCCTCTCCTTCCTCGGCTCGGGCATCGGCATGCTCGCCGGCATGGTGGTCCTGGGCATCCTCTCGGACAAGATCATCCAGAAGAAGATCGCCAAAGGCCAAGTCAAGCCCGAACACCGTCTCCCCATCATCCTCACCCTGCCCGGCGGCGTCGCATTACCGATTGGCATCTTCATCTACGGCTGGACCGCCTACTACAAGGTGCACTGGATCGTGCCCATCATCGGGACGGCCTTTGTCGGCCTGGGCAACCTGACGAGCATGATGACGATCCAGACGTATCTCGTCGATGCCTTTACGATCCACGCGGCGAGCGCCATTGCCGCGAATACGGTCCTGAGGAGTGTGTTTGGAGCCGTGCTGCCTCTCTGCGGACTCAGCATGTACGATTCGCTGGGGCTGGGCTGGGGGAACAGTCTACTGGGCTTCATTGCGTTGGCGTTGATTCCGGTGCCCGTCCTGTTCCGCATGTATGGGGAGAGGATCCGGACGAATCCGCGGTTCCAGGTCAAGTTGTAGGAAAGTTCACGTTCATACGCACACAGGGTTTCCTCTTACATTTCTTTTGACGGGTACATGCATAGGCATTAGCAGGCGTTGGCTATGGGCACGGAGACTGTGATATTATTTGTGCCACGCTCCTCTTGTACAAGATGGTGTAACTTATGACGTGTGTATATACCCCTTGCCTCGTTTATTCAATTCTTAAACATTTGTCTTTATAATCTCATCGTGTATCCTCTTTCTAGGCAGGGAAAGACCTTCCAGCATCACACATCTGATGCATCACGTCACTAGTGAAGGAAGAAAGATGCTTCCAGGGGCAGGTAAAAGGTATAGGGTAGGATATGGCATTGTATGCGAACCCAATATATGAATAAAGGGTCGATGAATGAATCCTCTTCTCCTGTCTACTGTGTCCTCCAGAATCCCGCCAGTACTCGACACGCCCGGATACTCTCACCTCCCCAAATCCACCCCAAGGCGTAACCAACGAACAAAACAAGTGCAAGGGCGCCATTGCCAAAGATCCAGGAATGATTTCCATGCCCAAAACAGAGATTCCAACTCCTCAACCCATCCATGGTGTTCCCATCGAATCCGCAACCAAGTTATTTTCCGCGCCCAACACCGTACAGGAACCGGAAAAAAGAGGTGGTATCCAACTCATCATACGCTTGCTCGGGAGCGTGAGTAAAGCAGAGCATCAACATGCCGTCGTGTCCTCTAAAAAGAACATAGGAAAAAGTGGATAGGGTAATGTAAAATAGAGGATGCGTGAACCCATAGAGAGGAAGAAGGGTACTAAGTCTGTGGATAGCGAGTAGCGAGCGACAGTAGATCGGATCGCCTGGACCCGAAGGCATTATTAAGTGCAGGTAAACGTGAATTCTCGTACGACGACGTTTTTGATCACTATGCACTTGCCTCACTCAACCCTCCTCCTCTTCCCCCTCGGTGCCGGGTCGATCTGGGGCGGCGCAAACCGTCCCTCGATGGGTGTGCTCGTCGCGCTATGGCTATACGTGACCGTCCTCGTAACCACCTCACGTACACTCACGCGCCTCGTCCGTCCTGTCTTCTTGCCCTCCAAGTCCCATGGCTTGGGGCTCGCAGCGGAATAAGGCGACGTGATGCTGTGCGCGCTGCCGGGTGAGCGCACGCCAGGCGAGCGCACGGTCGAGGGTGAGTAGGGGGACTGCGGGATGTAGAGGCGCGGGGTGCGTGCGGATTGGGGACGGGTGAAAGGGGACGGGGGCGGGATGGTGACGGTGTGGAGTTTGGTTGGGGGCGCCGACATGGGGGGTTCGGGTTGCTGTTGTTGTTGCAGCTGTTGTTGCTTTTGTTGTGGCGGTTGTTGGTGGCAATGCTGATGTTGGTGTTGGGAGTCTTTCTGTTGACACGACTTCTCCTTGTCGCAGTTGCAGCAGCTGCTTGACCTTGAGGATGCGCGTGATGTGGTCTTGTCTGCGGGTCCGGAGGTGGAGGTGAAGGAGCTGGAGCTGGCCGAGGTGGAGGAGGAAGAGGCCGACGGGATGGAGGTGGGACGGTTGCCTTCGAAGACGAACCTGGTGCTGGCACTGGAAGGGAGGGGGCTCATGATGGCCGGAGACAAAGTCTTGAGGAAGTCCAGGTAGGCGCTGGGCGGGGTGATTGGCGTCTTCAGCGACTCCTCGCGCTTGATGAAGGTTGGGGTTGAGGCAGAGTGAACCATGGGAGATCGCAGCTCGGAGGGATAAGTTGCAGACAGCGGCGTCTTGAGAGTGGACAAGGCCGGCTTGGAGTCGGTAGAAGCGGCCATGGCGGAGAGCAAGAGATGCCGGTGTGTACTAACAACGAGAGACTGTAGACGTTTCCGACTCGTGGTGACGTAGGTATCCCCAAGTGAATGAGGAGGTGGTCGAGCTGTGCCACTGTCCAGAAGAGGTGTCTATGTCGGGTTCAAAAAGGAACCCAGGCGGCAGCAAGCAAAGACACAACTTGGGGCCGCCGGGGTGGGCGACGACTTTTATTATTGCGGGCACGGCAGGTTGTCTCGTTGGTAGGAGGCCGTGGGCGTGGTGGTGGTCGACCTTGTTTCTTCCTTCTAATAATAAACGCTGGCGCTTAAGGGAGGGCGACTGGACGCGGGGCTGAGCGAGGGTGAACCGTGAACCGTGAACGAAACGGAGCGAACGGGGGGGTCCTGTGAGTGATGCAAAACAACCGCCCGACCAGGGATGCGACACGGCAAATCAAACGTCGCAGAAGCGCCCCTTCGAAGCGCCGACGAGTGGCAGACTGTGCGCAGGCCGTGAAACGTGCGTGTGATTTGCGCTGAGGCCGTGCAGCTGTGCTGGCGCCGAGTGCTGAATGGCCTCCTGATTGGAAGGGGGTTTTGGCCCAAGAGCTGGCTGCGAAGGATGCGGATGCGGGCCTTGCGGGAGGCTGCGACAAGAGAGGGCGGCCAATACGGATAGCCTCCTAGACGGGACGGTGAGACACAGGAGCTGGAGAGACAGCTGATGAGTCCTGACCGGCGGGACCGGGTGGGTGGACTGCGGACAGGGTCGTGAGGGTTGAAAGGAAACGAAGAGCCGTCTGGGGAATACTGCCAGAGTACTCCGAAGGATATCTGTATGTACAGTGAATGGAAACCGGACTGAAGAACCTCGAAGCCTGCGCATCCTTTTGCTTCCCTTTATGTCGACACAACCGCTGGCCGAACCCGTCGTCTCTATTTTCGAACTTCGACCAGATACTCGCGCGAGTTGCCCGCCACACATCTCCCATCCAGCAACCACCCGTTTGGCCAACAGTCCAACACCGCTCCCCCTAGCGTTTGCTCCTCCTCACTGCGCGCGCCTGCCATGACCCAGCGCCTGGCCCCCGCCGAGACAGAGGAAGGGTCGTTTGAAACCGGCCAGCTAACTTGCTCCTCACAGGTCAAACAGGTCTCCTGGGCCCTCCTCATGATACCAAATCTGACCAGCGCTTACCTCCGCACTCCCCCATCCACTGCATCGTCAACCCCTCTGGGTCCGATGAGGTCTCGTCCTACCCTGCCCATACCCTCGTCGTCGCGTGGCTCTGCTATATTTGTCCCTCCATAGGACCCAGAGAAGCGCCTGCTGCACAACATCTGCCATGTGTGATGCGGTGACGGGATCTTGTAGACGACCAGAAGAAACCCCCCGCGCGCCGTCCAACAGCTATGTTTAGAAGCCCGAATGGAATGCGAGATAGAAAAACAACCCGAGACCGGCTTGCATAGACGCTCCCGCCGTTTCAGCCCACGAGAGCCCACAATCGCGAGTCGTGCTCAACCTCATCATCCAGGAACGGGTGCACTGCATCCCCGACAGCAATGGTAGGATACTGAGCCGCGGGGCTCACTGCGCCGTCCATAGCAATGTGACATGTATGTTCGCCAAAGTAGACTCGCCCATCGAACCGGCGCGTTTTCGAGAGCGTCACGAATGGCTCCTGGTTCCTCTCTGCCGTCTGCTGGTCCACACATACCATCTGGCAGCGGCGGCAAGGGCCCAGAATATCAAAGTACTGCTCTCCAATCTTTAGGTGCCGCCAGTGATCTTCTGCGTACGGCTGCTCCACCCCAGACAGAGACTCCAAATTCTCCGCAACCACAATGTTCGCTCGGAAGACGTCAGCTTGCGCCGCTTTGCCGCCCTCTGCTTTAATTAGCTCGTTCAGACGGTTGAGGCTGGACCGCGATATCGTAAGGATCGGGCTCTCATTCGACAGTAGTATGGGCATTGGAACCCTTGCTCCCAGCGCTTGCGGTGTGGAATCGGGAAAGGCGCCGGGTATGTGCATATTCGGTTCCTTTTCAGGCTTCTGTAGATGCGCTTTAGTGTGCCTGGACGATGTTTCTGAGCTGTTCCTGTTACTCAGGGCAGGAAACCGGGCGAGATGACAGGCCACCCCGAGAGCTTGACTGAAGAATGCTGCTATCTTGTCTGACTTGTACTTCTTTGCTCTGATGGCATCGCCGCAGACCTTGGCATGTGAATCCGTGTACGTCGACACGTCAGAAAACATACGCGGGTCGGCGGAGAGCGGAATGGTGACCTCGTGCTCATCAACAAGCCTTCTCAGAGGTGGCGCCAGCTCCACGCGCAAGAGTCCCGCCTCCAAGTCGATACTTGGCCGGATAAGAGCCATCTTCGGATAGCGCTTCTGGCTCAGAGCCGCACCAGTGCCCTGGTGAACGAGGCACCATTCGCGGTCCCAGGCAAGGCCCTCACGCCGCACTTCCCATGCCACTCCGCGGGGTACGCTCCATCCTGCACAGCTCTTGACTGGATATATCGTCAAGCTTTCCACGTGCAGGTTACTCGGTGTTGGTGGCTCTACCCTCAGTGCCGCTACTGGCAACACTGCCTCGGATTTGCTTCCTTGCACGAAGAACTCGCGCACAAAGTCGACAAATGAGACCACATCCTCTAGAACACTCATCGCCCCGAGGCTGACTCGAATCATCCCGGTTGGTTTGCCTCGGATGGTGTCGTTTTCGTTGCCGCACCGCTGTCCTGCGGAGAAATTGTCTCTCATCTCCCATGGCGCCAACCCAAGAGACGACGCAACGCCGCCTGGGTTGCAGAGCCCGCCGGTCCGCAGCTGGAAACTCTTCACGGCGGCAAGCTTCTCGACTTCTGCGTTGCTGACCCAGCCGCCAAGGGGGTTCCTGAGGTTGAATGCCACAATGGGACCCTGGCTATTCGCATCGCCGTACGTCGATGTACTGCCCTTGTATACCTGACAGACGGCCTCGCCATTCCCATGACGCAAAGACGTGAGGCCTTCGTAGAGCTTCGCCACTAGGAGCGTCGTATGTCGCGACACGCGTTCCAGCGAACCATACAGCTCCTCATGAACGGACATAGCCGCATCCAAAGCCATTATGCTATGAATAGGCAACGTCCCATCCTCCAACTTCTCATGCAACGAATCCGACTTCTTAGCATGCCACTGTTCCTGCACGCACACCACCATCTCGACCGTGCCTCCCCCAAAATAGCGGCGTCTGCCAAAAACAGTCCCCGCCTCTTTCCGCACAATCAAAGCGCCCAAATCCGGGAAACCGAACATCTTGTACAGACTCAGAACCGTGAAGTCGGGCGCAGCGTCCACGTCACTTAGGTCCAGCGGCGAGGTGGAAACGAGAGCTGCGGCATCCAATAGCGTGTATACAGCTCTGCCCTTGCTCGTGCGTATGCGGCGCGTCCAGGCCAGCGGCAGCCGTCGCCCATTCATGTTTGACTGAGCTGGGTAGGCGAAGAGCCCTGGAAGTGCTTCAGCGCCAGGCTCCTTAATCCAGTCTTCCACGTCCTGGTCAGAGGTAAAACATCGGGAGTCTTTGGCTGATTCCCGTACGCCAATAAGACTGGTATGTGAGTCCATGTGGTATCCATACCAAAACCCGTCCCCATTGTCCCTGAAAGCTTCCATGACCAGCTTGATTCCCGCAGTGGCATTTGCAACGAATATAACGTCGAACTCTTCCGGATCCGCCTTGAACATTCCGAGGAGCCTCAGTCTCACATCTTCGATACGGCGAGTAGTCAACTGGGAGGAACTGGATGCTGAATGTGGATTTCCGTACAGGTTGGATAGCATATCCGCTGAGAAGCGTTCGATGGCCGATTTAGCATACAGAGTGGTCCCGGCATGGTCGAGATACGTCGTGCCTGCGTCTTCTATCAGATTTGAGGTTCTCAAAAACCGGTTTGCGGCATACCACGCAGCATAGGATGTTCGCGGAGGCGAAACTCCTCGACCGCTTGGTGGTATTCTCCGCACTCATGCTCCTTCATTCTAGCACCGCGTGTATCCATCTGTCAAGACTCCTAGCCACAGTCCATCAAGATCCAAAAGACTTGAACAGGTAAGGGTTCCATTCGCAATCGTAGACTTAGCTTGCGAAAGTGGGGTGGATGGCAAATGGTCGCTGGCAGGTGATAACGGCCACCTCCGATGTCCGCACGGGAAGCCCAACAGATGGAAGGTGAGCACAGAATGAACGGGTAGCCGGCTGATCGGAATTCGTCGGTACTGAAGTATCAATACGCAATTCTGCAGGGTGGATGCAATAAAGGGCAAGCTTCCTTTCTCGGGTTCTGCCACATTGCTCCCTCGAAGACATGGGCCTTTGCGCACGGGCCTCACCCAACTTCACATGCATGCTGTTGATCAGCAGACTTTATGAAGGTGCAAACACCATAGAAACGCACGAGAGCAGAGTATAGCATTGAAACAGCTGCTATAAGATGGACGACTATCCAGTGTCCTGACCCAAACAACGAAGATATTCCTTGCCAGGACCTCGCCAGCGGAATACGGCCAAACGCCCACTCAACCTCGTTAACCTCCCTCTTCAGCAGATCTTGCAATTTCCTGCATAGTCCCATTCTGACACGCCCAGCCTGCCTTGGAGCGTCCCGATATCTATAAGCCCATAAAGCTAGTGATCATTCAAGCTGGCAGATCGAAGATGTCGCGAGTGTAGTCGACGTCGGGAGCATAGTACATGCGGATACCCAAACCGAAGATATACAGGCGGGCATTCTGAGCGATGTGGAGCGCCAATTCCTCGCTTTCGAACTGGATCGAGGCGGCCTGAGTGCCATTCTTCGGGTGGCGAGCTTCCTTCATTTGAACAGTGCAACTAGAAGTGATGCAATCAGTCATGCCCATGACAGAGAGATGAAGCAAGTACTTACAATCCGTACGGTTCGAACGCACGCCTCACGTCCTCCCAATCGGCATCAGCCGCGATATTCGTAACAATGATTCTGCGTCTCTTGTACTGCTCCACCGTCACTGACATGGCCTTCTTGAGCTCTTCTTCACACTTGGCGACGTATGCGGCTTTCTCTGCCTCCCACTTGGCCTGATATTCGGCAGTGAAGTCCGCCCAAAGCATGTGGATCCTTTCGGCAGCCCAAGTGCGCGCGTAATCGAAGTCGAAGCCTTGTTTTGCCAGCTCAATTGCGACGACGTCGGCGTCCAGCTCAATTGGCCTCGGCTGGTGCTGCTGTTCAGTATGGTTGAGCAATGCATTGACGTCTTTGTGAAAGATAGACGAGGGTGGCAGCCTCGGATATCACCGGAGAGAAGGCCTACTTACACGGAGGGGGGTGGGGGAGTCGGCACCGCAGCCAAAGAGGGCGGCGCGGAGGCGGTTCTCCATGGCGCTGAGCGCCTCTTGAGCCTCATCCTCGAGGCCAGTCCCGGGCTCCGAAAGGAGCACCTTCTCGGTCTCACGGCGAGATCCCTCGCCCATGGGAGCCTTGAGGCTGCCCATTGTGAGGCCGTGAGGCCCCACTACCACCTTGGTGGCGAAGAGGATGCTCATGGCTATGCTCCGGTTAGCTGTAGGCGACTTGGAGTGGAGAGGTACCTACTGATAGAGATTGATTATGGATTCGAAAAACTATTCCGCGTTAAAAGCAGTGAGCAACGCGCAGCAACAATAAGGAAACTTACGAAGTAACGGTGGTGGTTGCGGAAGGAGGGGAAGGCGTTTGTTGGGAGGGGAAGGCCTTATAAGTCGTTGCTGGAGGCCCGGGCGTACCTCTCCTCCAATGGACCCAAATGTGAAGGCAGGTTTAACAAACGCGCCGAACTGTCTCCAGAGATTCACCTAGCTGTGTATTGTACCTCCGATATACGTCATGATGAATACGGGTTTGGTTATGAAGCACTCTCCGCGTGCAGCATTTCGTCTTCTCTTTACGCTTGGGATAATAGGCTGCACCGCTGTGTCATGCAGCCATATCCGCCTGGTACAGGGTGGAATAGATAGAATCTTTTCCCAGTGACGAATATGCGAATTGAAGAGAAAAAATAAGTGAGACACAGAAGAGAGCTTTACAATCAATAAGAAAAACTAGATACGAATCACTTACTACCAAGCAGAACTTCGGGAAATGAACTACCTCCTGAAACTGATTCCCGCCGTAGTAAAGGGCATGATGGCGTACATAGACTTCGTTTCGGAGGAGGAAAGTGCGAATTTCCGGGCAGAAAGAAGCGAGACGTGGTAAGAAGCTTTGCAATCAGGCCAAGAGAGTATATATGAATCACTTCCCACCAAGCAAAACTTCAAAAATGAAACCATCTCTCAAAGTCCATTGCCGCCATGGGAAAAGGGCATGGTGGGATGAATGAATCTGTTCCGGCGAACAAAAGTACATATTGAAAAGAGTAAAGGAAGTGAAGACAGGAAGAGGAAGTTCTCCAGTCAGGACGCGAAACCCTAACTGAATCACAGATCATCAAGCCAAGCCTCAAGATGAAACCACCCTGTGAAGCTCATACCATCCTATAAAAGAGCATGACCCAAACCTCATGCACAGAGCAATAAGCAAACAATACATACCTAACGCTAGCCCACCTTTTCCTATCCATTCCAGACCCCAAACCCAAAAGCGGTACACCCAGTACACAGAAAGTAATCCGCTATTGCCTCTTCTTCCCGGTCCTCTTCTCCTCCGCCATTCGATCCATTTCCTCCATCTCCCTCTCCTCCTTCCTCAGCGCATACCATTGCCCGGCCTGCAACACCAAAACGCCCACCAGCACAAGCGCCAAGATCGTGTTACTAGCCGCGAACACCCTCAGCGTATCTTCACGGCTGATGTAGTCGTTTTCCTCCCCTTCCGCGAGTTGATCCTCCGGAACCGCGCCATAGATGCCCGCCGTCACAACACGGAACCCCTTCACGATATTGGTGAGGTAGACGAGGATGCCAGCGAAGTACAGCACCAGCGACGCGCCATCGAACAGGTAATTAGCCTCGGTTGCGCGGTACAATTTCGTCAGGAAGCCCACCAGGCCGGTACCGATTGCGATGTGCAGGATGCGCGAGATGATGGGCGGTGATGCGTACAGGAATTTGATGTGGTCTTCGAGAATGTTGAAGTAGATGTCCCGGTTAGGCGGCGTGGTCCAGAGGACGTTGTAGTCGTAGGGGAAGGAGGAGAAGAGGATGCCTAGGAAGAAGCATGTGGCTGTGGTGGATTCGTGTTAGTGTGTGAAGCTAGAAGAGCTATTGGGAGGGGAAACGCTCACGGCCGATGATGAGGAAAGTAGCAAAAGAATCTGTTTTGCTGGCCATTTTTGGTACCACGCGAATGTTGGGAGGAATGCTATGTTCAGCCTTGTTTGGGGGGAGGCTTGGATTGATAGTACTTCCAAGCCCTGGAGGTTGTAAGACGGCAGAATCTATTAATCCTTTTCGGGAAAGTGAAGGAAGCGGGCTTGGCACTCTGCTTTGCCTCGAGTAGGGCAGGTAGAACCGGAGAAGGAGCCAAAGTCCGTCGCAATAACCTTGGAGATGCTTGCCAGAGAAATAATCAAGTTGTTGGCGCTTCTTCCTGATTATGGGATAACAGCACGCATGAAAATTGTATTATCCATAAGTGTGCCTGGCAAACATAGCATGCGAATCGCGCTAGCTATCAAGCTATAGCTACATCGCCCTACACTTGATTTGCACGAAGTCCACATAGTTACTATCCTTTGTTTATTTGGGCTTTGGGGTGTAGAAGTGTCTTCTCAGCATGGTGAAGAAGTCGTTCATGCTTTGTAAAGCTGTTGATATTACTATCCCTTACAAGCCAGGACTGGTATATTTGATATCCCTGACCTGGAAATCACCGTAGCCATTTTCGTCAAACTTCGCCCTCTCTCACACTCTACACCACAAACCCACCACTATTCTTCTGCCTCGGCTCCCCTGCTGCCTCAAACGTCCCATTCCTCAACCTTCTCAGCCCCTGCGCCGTACTCTGGCCCGGCGCAACCCACGTAACATTACTCCCCAGCTCCTTCAAAAAGGCAGTCGTCCCATTGTCAAATCCGTATTCGAAGCTCACCTGCGCCGGAACCAACTGGTCGTGGATTCTCGGCTTGGCCAGCGCTTCCGGCACGGTGAGATGGCCGTCGAGAATGTGCAGGAGGTTTTGGATTGTGGAGGTGATGATGCGGGAACCGCCAGCGGCGCCGATGGCGACGTAGAAGGTGTTGAGGAGGGTGCGGTTGGAGCGCGTGGGGTGCTCGACTATGACCGGGGAGATGGAGCTGAGGGGGCGTTTTCCGGGGCGGATGAAGTTGGCGGGACTGGGGATGTAACCGAAGGCGTTGGTTGTGTTTGGGATGCTGAAGTCCTGTGCATTCTGTCAGTCTTGACAGATCTTTCAAGGACATGGCCTACTCACATTCATCTCGTTGTTCATGATAATACCCGTCTCAGGGACTATGAGCTTGCTCCCGAACAGGAGATTGACCGTTGTAGTCAGCGAGATCGCCAGACCGGTATAATCCGCTGTGACCACATGGCTCGTTCCGGGGGTATCGAGACTCTCCAGGCCCTCAGGGTCGTAGTAGCTCACGTCGAAAGTGGCCGTGTCGCTGATCTTCCTTCTGATCTCTTTCGCTGTCTCCTCCGAGATCATCTGGTTCTGGAATTTGTCAATGCCCTCGAGGAAAAGTGGATCTCCGAGCTGAGTACGCTGGCCGTAGGCAAATCTCATTGCTTCGTCGAGTCGATGTGTCGTAATGTTGATCTGCTCCGGATCTCCCACCCCGGAGTACCCTTCCATGATCTTCAACGCTGCCAGAGCCACATTCCCTCCGCTGGGTGCACTACAGCTGGTGAGCTTGTAGTCTCGGTACTTGATCGTCGAAGGCTTCCGGATGGCCACTGTGTAGTTCTTCAAGTCTTCCAGAGTCATGGTTCCGTTATTCGCCTGCAAAGCCTTGATAGTCGCCTCAGCAATTGGGCCCTCGTAGAATGCATCAGCTCCTTCACGTGCAATCGTGTCTAGCGTCTCTGCATATCTCTTCCTCGTAATCGTTTCATTGAGCTTCAGCAGCGTTCCATGGGGCGCAAAGTCCTTTGCCCATTCCGGATCGTGAACAAGGAAGTGCGTTTCATTCGTCTCGGGGACGTTGTTCGTGGCTTGTTTGATGTACTTGACAAGATCCTCGTTGACCCTCCAACCTTGACGTGCAATTTTGACAGCTGGAGAAAGCACAGTGTACCAGGGTAGTTTCCCGTAACGGGAATGGAGGTATTCGAGGCCGCGGAGTTCGCCAGGGACTCCGGATGCAAGACCGCCGGTGATGGATGCTTGCTCATTGTTCTTGTACATATCCTCGAATGCCGCTGCGGGGGCTGTTTCGCGGAAGTCGATGAACTCATATGTCCCGTTGGGAGAGCGGACGAGCATGAAGCCCCCGCCGCCGATACCTGTGGAGGATTAATGAGAGCGTGATTCCGCCATGTCCGGCTTTCTGCGAATGGAACTTTTCGAAGTGCTGTGGCCCGTTCATGGGATCCGCTTACTCGACGCAGAAACAAGGAGATCAATCACGCGACAAAATGCGCAGAGCAAAAGAATTCTGGTAAGAAGAAGATGACTTCCTCACTCACCCGAGTGATACATGCCCACAACCCCAACGCAAGCCACCGTACCAACCATAGCATCCGCAGCATTCCCCCCCAACTCCAGCAAACTCGTGCCTACACGACTACAAATATCGCTCTCCGAAGCCACAGCGCCCAAATGTCCCGCCTCTTTCGGCCGTGGCGGCGAATGCGGATACCCTGGACATGGCTTCTCAATCGGGCTACCAAACGTGACCGCGACTTGCAGCGTCAAAAGACTGGTGAGGTATCGAGACGCCGAGGCAAGCATGGTCGCTGGAGAGGGCAAATGCTGTCGAGGAATCTGGGAGAGAAAGTCCGGGAGCGGACTCATGATTTTATTTTATTATATTTCCCTGCTGCACGAGCGTTCCCTCTGGCTGGATGCGAGCCCGTCGACCAGGGTTCCCGTTGGGATTGACGGTTCCCGCGTGCAACTCGTGTAACGCGCGACCTGATTTGGCAACTCCAGAGTTGCCGATATGGATGCAGGAACAGAGCACGAGTATGGCTTGCGGAATTGCATCATCGGGGTGGTGTTGGGGTTTTGTTTGCTGACCGGTTACTGGGAAGGGATGCGGGGGTGTAGATCCGCATGGTGGTGGTGGGGTTATCTATCTTAAAGCTGAGATAGCGAAGACAAGCTCGGTATGAAGAAGAACGCTGGACATTTGTCGTTGCTACGCCAGAGATGCGCTGTATTCTTCTGGCTCGCCGTGCAGAAGGGCGTCCCCCGTAGCAGGTTAAGCCATGGTTCCAGGATTCAAGATTTGGCTGACCTGAAGCATTGTCGCTCTTCTTCCCACGGCGTTCCTCTGGTTATCCGCCTGCCTTTGTGAGACTAGTCGAAGTGGGTCCATTTGCGGGTTTATTAGTCCCAGGATCGAGAGACTTTGATACCATCTCTGTTATTCTCCGACTTTTCACGGTGGTTATGCAAGAGTGTTGGACAATCTCCCATCATTCGGGCTTCTGGAGTCTTGTGCTGGAGGAACGACGGTAGTAAACCGTAAATTGTCTCCTGTTCTGGTCCAGGCGGGTTGATCAGTTGTGAAGTTTTACTATCCATGGGTATCTTACAGAGCTCTAATCAAGCTTTTCCCCCCACTCTGCCTTCTCTTCCACTGCCTTATCCTCTCGCAGTGTACTCGTGGCGATCTCACTCTGATCACCAGCCTTTCGGAACACCGCCTGCATCCAGCAACGATACATCTTAAGTCTCCGCTGGCGATTCACCAACATGCGCCTGTCAACACCCATGTGGACGACTTCGAATGATGGTGTAGCGTCCAGTTTCCCGTCTTCCGTCGCATTCGTGGCTTCCTGATCATCAGGGTCATCGCCACCGTCTTGAAGCTCAAGCTTCCCGAGTTTGTCTTCGAGTAGTGCGTCCCCCTCACTTTTCTTACCGGTGATGATCCTTCCATGCTTGTCTCGCTCCCCGCCCCAGATGTTCTCCAATTCTTCCTTCTCGAAGAAATAGACTCTTGTCCCATCACCCCTGACATAGAAGTTCTCCGCCATCCACCTTCCCTTCTTGAACCGCACCTGCGCCAGATCCCCCCTGCCGTAGTCTCGGAATAACACTTGCCCTCCCGGCTTCAGCACCCTCCAGATATTCTTGACAGCCTGATCCCACTGTTTCGGACTCAGCGCTGAGAAAATGAAGATCATAAGCACGACATCTACGCTGCCCTCTTCGACGCCGGGCGGCAATCCAGCGTTTTCGCTGTCGGGAGATGCTGCGACATCCCATACATCGGCTTGGATGAACCTCTCATCGTAGGCTTCGTTCGCTCGAATGACCTCGACTGCCTTCTTCGAGAAATCGCATGCATGGATTTTCAACCCGGCGTTCTTGTTCTTGGCTAAGATGGGAAACGCGCTGTTCCCGGCACCAGCCCCAACCTCCAGTATCTTCGCCGGCGGAGAATCCTCCTTTGTAACCTGGTCCAGTATTGGAAACTCCTGGGCGAGCCATTTCCGATTCTTGAAAAAGTTGGCTCGATTGTTCTTGTAGAACAAGTTCCAGAATTTCTCCGGCTGTGCATTATAGCGCTCACGGTCCTTCTCGGACACGGGTTCGGCACGCTGCTTCTCGTATTGCTGTTCGATAAAAGCGTTGTACGAAGGGTCGACGGTGACGTGATCCCAGGCGTTGAATTCGAAGATGTCGTCGCCTTCCTCGAGATAGCGCGAGCCAAAGGCAAAAGGATCGGTACGCTTCTGGTTATTGGAAGGAGAATGGGACCGTGCCGAGGGGTTGCGGATAGGAGCAAAGGAGGCGGGCACTCCGTACGCGTCCGATTCGGGGAGTGGTTCTGTGGAGGGAGTGGAGGTCGAGGTCGGTGGACTTGTTGCTCCTGACGCAGGGCTTTGCACCGAATGCGGTATTGGGTCCACTGTGACTGCATAGCGTATGTGTTCCATTGACTTGCTGAGCTGCTGTCTCGGATGGGCTTTCTGTGTGACAGAATTATCTGTCTGTGAGAATGTAGTGTCCATGATTTTCAATATCAGTGCCAAGTTTCCACGAATAGCATGAAATATTGGATATCTCTTTGTGTGTTTTGAACTGGCGGCAAATGTGGCCAAGTGTTGTGGTCAATGAGTGATGAGGGAACCCTGACGGTTGATTCTGCTGTATAGATGGTGGGGAGAAATTCGAAATTCCTTCCCCTCTCTTATCGATAGCGGGCAACCCCTGGACGACCCGAACAACCTAAACGAATTGAGAATAGCGGGATCGACGAACTCCCCGATTGTTCGACATTCGTCAGAGGCCGACCGACCGACCGACAGTTTGACTATCCACTGGGCAATTGCCTGCATAACAACTCTGACTTTCGTTTATCCACATCTTTACTACATAATAATGCGCTCCTTGAACTGCGAAACCATGTTACTGAACGGCCATTAACCATTCTTGTTTTTCACTCTTTAGCTCGCTCACCGCCTAAACTGCGCTCCTCCGCTCCGATTTTCTCCACCACTGAAGGAACATTCTGAAGGAACATTCTGAAGGAACATTCTGAAGGAACATTCTGAAGGAACATTTGCTCCACCATGTCCACAGCCAAACTCCTCCCTCGCTCTCGTCCTCTCCCCTCTCTGTCCCGTCTCAATCTCCATCAATCTCCCCGACGAACCTTCCTCCCGAACCCCTCCGCCATCCTCTCCCCGCTCACCAGCGGTGCCCCCCAAACCCTCACGACAACCCGCACCCTGCCCTATCCCTCTACACCAATATACACAGTAATATCCGACATCCAATCGTACTCCCAATTCCTCCCCTACTGCCTCTCTTCCACCGTCACCAAATGGTCCGCCCCAGACAAAACATACAATAAGCGTTGGCCCAGCGAGGGCAAGTTAGAAGTGGGATGGAAAGGTATCACCGAGTCGTTTACCACGCGCGTCTTCTGCATACCGGGCCAAGTCGTCGAGAGTATCGGCGGGTCAGCAGTATCGAGTCTTCCGTCGCATGCGATAGCGCATCATACAACAGAACAGGAGCGAAGGCATGCGGGAGAAGAGGAGGAGCGACTATTGTCGCATTTGCTGTCGAGATGGGAGCTTACGCCGCTGGGACAAAATGCGATGAAGGTGACCTTGGCGCTGGAATTCGCGTTTGCGAACCCGATTTATTCGGCACTGAGTGCGGGCGCGGCACCTAAGGTAGCGGATATCATGGTCAAGGCATTTGAAGATAGGGTGAGGGAGGTGGTGGAGCGGGATCCGGGGCTGCTGCGTAGGAGGTTAGGGGACGTGGAAGCAGGGGCTGGGTGTCCAAGTTGAGACGATGGCTGAAGAGAGGGATTTGAGGACCATGCTGTACCGCACTTGTTGCTCACTTCCGAGGTTCAAGTAAAGGTTAGACGGCAAGGGCAGTCAGAGGGCAAGATATGTTCGTATTGTATGAGTGTTTTGAGAGTGGGGAGGATATGTAACATAACGAAGCAGAGCATTTGGACATATAGTCCAAGGGTAGCGATAGAGAATATAGTGCAGGATAGTTCTGCTTATAGAAGTTGATTAGAATACATAGAATTAGAATACTTAGAATGCTCATTGCACAGTCTTTTCTTTGCTGTATCCACAGTTTTACGAAAATCCACCGGATCAGGGGACTTGCCTGATCCTGTATTCTCATGCAGCTATGTCAATCAATACGCAGCTGCCGGATAGGCATTCAAAGACTACAAATCAAATTCCATTCGTCGCGCATGCTATCTAGGTACTCACCCCACCAGCGCATCCCTGCCGCCCCTCCGCGCCCCTCACCCATAGATGGCACAATCGCAGGACATTTTTCCCTTCCATACACACCCCCAGCTGTTCCCCAGACGACCTTTCGAGACAGGTACTAGAAGCAAAAGGTTTTCTTTTTTAGAACACAAAGCTAATCATTGAACAGGATTATATCAGAACCTCTCCAGAATGGTCCTCGAATCCATCCGCTATACGCGCGGCTCCCTCAGCATCCTCGACCAACTGCTGCTCCCCCACCAAACCCACTACGACCCCATCTACTCGTCGACCGACGCCTGGCATGCGATCCGCAGCATGCGCACGCGCGGCGCGCCAGCCATCGCCATCGTCGCCGCCCTAGGCCTCGCCGTCGAGCTGACCAACATGAAGATCTCGCCCATCGCCGAGGAGGTCGCCATCTTCATCCTCGAGAAATTGGACTACTTGGTGACGAGCCGGCCCACGGCGGTGAATCTGGCGGATGCGGCGCGGAAGCTGACGAGGAGGGTTGTCGACGAGAAGGCGAGGGAGGGGGCGACGGGGGAGAGTGTGAGGGACGTGTATGTGACGGCGGCGGAGAAGATGTTGGTGGATGACGTGAGGGATAATGAGGCGATTGGGGATCATGGGGCGAAGTGGATAGTCGAGAAGACGGAGGCTGGCGCGAGGGGTCAAGTGAGCGTGTTGACGCATTGTAATACTGGGTAAGGCATGCCATTCTCAAGAGTGGTAAGAGCAGTAACTGATGTAGCTGATAGGTCTCTTGCTACGGCTGGATATGGCACTGCCCTGGGTGTCATACGGTCGCTACATAAGAAGGGTGCGCTGAAGCATGCTTTCTGCTCCGAGACGCGGCCGTATAACCAAGGCTCGAGACTGACGGCTTATGAACTGGTGCACGACGAGATACCGGCCACCCTGATCACAGACTCGATGGCAGCGGCACTCCTGCGCCAAAAAGGGCGCGAGATGAACATCGCAGCCATTGTAGTAGGCGCCGACAGAGTTGCCGCGAACGGCGACACGGCCAACAAGATTGGCACCTATTCTCTGGCTATATTAGCCAGGCATCACGGAGTCAAGTTCCTGGTAGCAGCGCCACGGACGACCATTGACCTGAACACGGAGAGTGGAGAGAAGATCGTCATTGAAGAGCGGCCTGGAAAGGAAGTAACGCTTGTCAAGGGGCCGCGCTTCGATGGGGTGTCGCTGGATTTGAACGTGGTCGAGACTATAAGCATTGCTGCGAGCGGCATCGATGTGTGGAATCCCGCTTTCGATGTGACTCCGGCGGCACTCATTGATGGAATCATCACTGAAGTCGGGGTGGTGGAGAAGGATGCTCATGGTGTGTTCCATCTGGATGAGATTTTCAAGATTGAGGGCGATGAGCTTAAGCCATCGACCATTGGAGGTATATGAGCAGGAGCCAGGACAAGATGATCCGGTCCCCTCTGACGGTCTCTCCTTAGGCCGCCTTTGAACCAAACACGCCGGCGATTGAAATGTCGGCTCTGCAGAGCAGGATAGTAGCCGTCTTGGCCGATCCCGGTCGTCGCTCTGCCATGCTGAACGTTCACAGGGGTATATGTAGAGTCGTCCAGAACTCCATAGCACATGTGGAGTAAGAGAAAGACGGTCGATGCGCTCTCACACCGGGTCCGCCCCAGGCTTTGAAGTAGCGCTGTCGACATTGTCTTGCTTTGATTCTCTCTGCTCTGTCCTCTTGCGGTCCTCTTCGTCTGCCTTCGCTAGCAGCTCTTCAATCTTCTTTTCCAACGCATCGAGGTGGTTCTCCAGGGCAGCAGCTGTTCGCTCACCCCGCGCGAGGTCCTGGAATGCCTTCAAGAAAAGTTAGCCTGCATTATCTATGACATGTCCGCAATTGCGCCCACTTTTGTGAAATCGGGCTCCTCATGGGAACCCTGTTCTCCGTTCTGCCCACTCGCCATGATGTTTATGGGCAGAGTGCAGTGCAGTCGATGCATCGCAATCCCACCACTTGACTTGCCAAGACACTAGCCGCCTCCGAACCTCGAAATATTTTGGATATCGCTGTACCAGGCACCACAACCAGCAAATCACTTGTAAGAGCCGTACTTTTACAAATCCGTGCCTTACGGTGCCCGAGATGGTCAGAGCCTTGTTGAAGCTTCGCGGACGTTGCTAACATGGAGCAGTCGTACAACAACCCCACCCAGATTTTCGCCGAAGACGTGACGGAGGAGAAGGGCGAGAATGCGCGTCTCTCGGCGTTTGTGGGAGCTATTGCTGTGGGAGACCTCGTTAAAAGCACGCTGGGTCCCAAGGGTATGGATAAGATATTACAGTCTGCGTAAGTAATGGTCGAAGGGTACCGGCATTGAGACGAAGCTCTAATGTTCCAAACCACAGCTCGACTGGCGAGATCATGGTCACAAACGACGGAGCTACGATCCTGAAATCGATTGCACTGGACAACGCCGCCGCGAAAGTCTTGGTCAATATATCGAAGGTGCAGGACGACGAAGTGGGTGACGGAACGACTTCGGTTACGGTGCTAGCTGCGGAGCTCCTGCGCGAGGCGGAGAAGTTGGTTGATCAGAAGATACATCCCCAGACGATCATCGAGGGCTTCCGGATAGCGAGTCATGCAGCCTTGCAAGCGTTGGAGAAGACGGCGGTGGATCACAGCGGGGACGAGAACGCATTCAGGAAAGACCTCGAAGCCATTGCGAGGACGACGCTCAGCTCCAAGGTCCTGAGCCAGGATAGGACGCACTTTGCCAAGCTGGCTACGGATGCGGTGCTGAGGATGAAGGGGTCGACCGATCTCACGCACATTCAGATCATCAAGAAGGCGGGAGGCAAGCTCAAGGACTCGTATCTGGACGAGGGATTCATTCTGGACAAGAAGTTTGGTGTCAACCAGCCGAAGCGGATAGAGAACGCCAAGATTCTTGTTGCAAACACGGCAATGGACACGGACAAGATCAAGATCTTTGGTGCGCGGATGAAGGTGGACTCCACGGGCAAGCTCGCCGAGTTGGAGAAGGCGGAACGGGAAAAGATGAAAGCAAAGGTGGAGCGGATCAAGGCACATGGGGTCAACTGCTTCGTCAATCGTCAGCTGATCTACAATTGGCCCGAGCAGCTCTTCGCAGACGCGGGCATCTCGTCGATTGAGCATGCCGACTTTGACGGCGTGGAGCGGTTGGCATTGGTCACGGGCGGCGAGATCACGTCGACGTTTGACCACCCGGAAAATGTGCAGCTTGGCCACTGCGACCTCATTGAGGAAATCATCATTGGAGAGGACACGCTGATCAAGTTCTCGGGAGTGGCGGCAGGCCGGGCATGCACCATTGTGCTCCGGGGAGCTACCGAGCAGCTGCTCGACGAGGCGGAGCGGTCGCTGCACGATGCTCTTGCAGTGCTTTCACAGACGGTCAAGGAGCCCCGGACGACGCTGGGAGGCGGATGTGCAGAGATGAACATGGCCAAGGCGGTTGCAGAGGCGGCGCAGAAGGTGGCGGGCAAGAAGGCGCTGGCGGTAGAGGCCTTCTCGAGGGCTCTGCAGCAACTGCCCACGATCCTGGCCGACAATGCGGGCTTCGACTCTAGCGAGCTCGTCACGCGGCTCCGCAAGGCCGTCTACTCTGGCCTGACGAGCTCGGGGCTGGATCTCCTGACGCCGGGAGGGGGCATCGCAGACATGAGGGAGCTGGGGGTGATTGAAAGCTACAAGCTGAAGCGCGCGGTTGTCTCGTCGGCGTCTGAGGCTGCAGAGGTACGTGCACCGTTGAAGATGATGTGATTGCAAGCGTGATATGGGACGCAAAAGAACTAACAGTAGCATAGTTATTGCTTCGGGTAGACAACATCATCCGCAGTGCACCTAGGAGACGGGAGCGGGTGTAGATAGAGGGAGGGGGTTGCACTCGCATAGAGAGCGAGGAGGGAGGGTACAGCGGGAGATGGGTTGGATGTGGTTCCGCATCGATTACGGATGTACTGTGTACAGTGACGACGACAAAGTATTATTGTACGGTTTATCACCGACCAGCGACTCTTCTGAATCTGCTGTTCTGAATCTGCACCCATTGTTTAACAAGTACTCCCTCCCAAGACGCATCCTCACCGTCGTCGCCTGTGCAAAATTACATGCTTGTCCATGGGTAGGCAGGGTAAGCACACGACAGGTTTAGCCCAGCTTACGAGACATGACACAAGGTCGGACGCAAAGGAGGGCAAAGTTTCATCCGCGTGTTTCATCCCCGCAGTGGATGAAATCTTTGAGGATGGGATTGGTGTGCGAGGGAGTTTGAACGGCGTACGGGCTAGGAGCACCTACAAGTACACAGTGCACAATAGGGTCACGATGCATGGTACAAATCTTGGGAAACCATGACCTTCTACAGCCTTCTCTGCCGTGAATAGACACACCTCGCTGGTCCCGGTGCGCAAGACCGCGTGTCATGGTTCTGTCGCACGACAGCCACCGGCAAAGACCTCTTTTCCCTGCAAAGGCCCGCCATCTCACTGAATGTGCCGAGTATGTACACGGATACAATGATGATATACCGCGACAAATCCCTTCTCCCGTCCTCTCTTCACCCACAAGACCTTCCAGCGGCATCCAGCGGCCACCAGCGTCGGGAACTAGCCAAGGCGACCCGAAGAGGCAAGGCGTGGTTATCCAGTCGTTCCTTCCTGAATCCTTCGCGACTTCCACCCTGGCAGGCTTGGCCTGGCTCCTCCCACCCTGGCTGAGCTCCCTCCTCCCCACCCTCCCTCGGGGGAGTTAATATATCGGACAAAATCTCACCTCTCACCCACACACGGAGCCTGGTCCTGTGCTCACCTCCTCATTCTCCTCCCTCCCAGCCTCCCTCGCTCTCTCTCCTACACACTCTCTTTTTCCATCCTCATCCCATCCCTTCATCGCTCATGATTCATCTCTCCACTTCCTCCAGCCTCCCCTAGGCACTGACAACCAACCCCATACTCGCAATTCGGCCCGCTATGCCTCGTCGGCGCCCGCCCGGTGCGGGCCCCGGATTCCGGAAGACGACGGCCCTCATCGCGATCCTCTTTGTCCTGCCCTTCGTTACCACGGCCGCTCAGCAGCAGCAGCATGTGCCGCAACACAATGCCTCCTCCGCTTCTTCCTCCCCCGACGCCTACCTCGATGCCAATCCCCCACCCAACTCACCTACGCCACCACCCTCGAAGCGAAACCCCTACACGCCGCTGATCGTCCAGAACGAGCGCGCCGTAGCTACTGAAGTCTCCTCTGCTCCAGCCGATCGTGCTGTCAGAGCCCCTCATGCCAGGAACGCTGCCGCCCCTTCGGCTGGCCTCACGCCCAAGAGTGCGCGTTCCCTGCAGGATTGGGAAGTCGAGGACTTTGTGCTCTTGGCGACCGTCGATGGAAAGATCCATGCCAGAGACAGGTACAACGGCCACGAGATATGGGCCCTCGACCTCGGCCAGCCCATGCTCGAGACCATGTACAACCACAATGGCTCCGACGGCAACACCCCCATCCACGACCCCTTCTTGTGGATCGTCGAGCCCGTCGAGAACGGTGCCCTCTATATCCTCAAGCCGGGCCCCCATCCCGTCCTCTCCAGCTTGCGCATGACGGTCAAGCAGCTGGCCGAGGAGCTTTCCCCCTATGCCACCGGCGACTTTGTCTACCTTGCTGACAAGAAGAGTTTCTTCTTCACCGTCAATGCTCAGACCGGACAGGTCACCAGCACCCATAGTGTCAACGGCTCTAATGTACGCGACGATCAGAGTTGCCAGCCCAAGGACCACGACTTCCTGGCCGTCGGCGCCAAGGAGCGTGAATGCAAAGGCATCTTCAACATCGCCCGCACCGAATATAGAATCAGCATCCAGAATCAGCTCACTGGAGAGGCCATTTGCAACATCAAGTACTCGGAATGGTCGACCAACAACAGGGACCGCGATCTGCATGCCCAGTACTTGACCACCATGGACAATCAGTACATCTACACGAGATACGACGGCCACGCCATCTCCATGGATTACAATAGGCCCAAGCCAGCGAAGCGCCCCGTGTTTGAACAAAAGTTCTCGTCGCCCGTGGTGCGCGTTTTCGACGTAGCAAGACCGCTCGACAATGAGAGACCGGACGCTCCTCTGGTCCTCCTACCCCAGCCCCCAGGGCCGGCGTTTACAGAGGACCGAATCAAGCATGTATGGCTCAACACCACCGAAGACGGAAGTTGGTATGCCCTGTCCGAGATGAACTACCCTGCTGTTACCGATCAGGCACCCCGCGCCTTGTGCTACAGTCCAGAGTGGAGCAACAACGAACTGCTCAACATAGACACACATGCGCTCCCCGACAGGCGCGGACTGGTCGGTGTCCACATTCTGGACCATGTGGGAGAGGCTCGGCACGCCGTTCCGGGAATCGAGGGACCCAAGCACGACGAGGAGCCCGTCGGACCGATCCCGGAGCTTCCAGAGCGGCCCACGTATTCGCCGGTAGAGACGAGGGCTGACGATCACCGCGTTACCATTGAGTCGCGAAGCTGGCTGAAGACGTGGACCACAATCGTGGTTGTCGTGGTACTAAGTGGCTATTACTTTGGCCTGGGTCAATCGACAAGTTTCCTGGAGTTCAGGGACAACCTCCGATCCAGGTTCGGCAAGATGGCGCATTCGGAGCCGCAGAAGATTGCAGTCCCTTTGGTTGAGCGGACTGAACCGCCCATACCCGAACTCGTAGCCGATCCTCCCACTGCTGAAGCTGCGCCTGCCGAAGCTCGGGTGGAAGAGCCAGCCGTGGTTGACAACCCTGTAGAAGTGGAACTTGAGAAGAAGGTCCGGTTCGACGTGCCGGATGAGGAGGATGATCTCGAGCCCCTCTCTCGTACCACCACTGCAGAAACATTGACCGAGGGCGGGCATGACGCCAACGGAATCGTGGATACAGCTGCAGAGCCAGGTCAAACAGCGGCCAATGGCGAAGTGACCCCCACTAGCACCCCCAGGAAAAAGAAGGCGCATCGTGGCAAACGAGGAGGCCAGAAGAAGAAGAAACCCAAGGACGGCGACGATGTGGATCAGTCGGTCAATGCCGCGAGGGAGCTTGAACAAGATCCGGCGCTGCATCCCGATGAGGTCATTCCTGCGGGCGATGATGTGCAGGATGTGTCCAATATCAAGAAAATTGGGAAGCTGACGATTGACTTTGATCGTCTCCTTGGCAATGGTAGCGGAGGAACGTTCGTGTTCGAAGGGAAATGGAATGTAAGTTCACTGCCACTCAGTCAAATCCCCTCGCGTCTGACATAAAATCAGGAACGCGATGTCGCCGTCAAGCGAATGCTGCCCCAGTACTATGGACTGGCGGAGCAAGAAGTGAAACTACTTCAGGAAAGTGACTTTCACCACAACGTCATCCGTTATTTCGACGATGAAAAGGACGAGAACTTCCTCTACATCGCAGTAGAGCTCTGCCAAGCGAGTCTCTTTGATCTCTACCGCGATGGCAGGGCCGGCGAGGAGCTCACCGAGCGTCAACGACAACTCGTAGCCGAAATCAACGCCGATGTTCCAGGGGCCCTGCGTCAGCTTGCCGAGGGTCTCAACCATCTGCACAGCTTGAGAATCATTCATCGCGATATCAAACCTCAGAACATCTTGATAGCGTACCCAACTCGTAATCAGAAAAAGGGCCCTCGTCTGGTGATTTCTGACTTTGGCCTTTGCAAGACGCTCCCCGACAACGTAAGCACGTTGATTGGAACGACTGGAAATGCAGGCACAGTGGGCTGGAAGGCTCCCGAGCTTATCCTACAGCCCAAAGACTTGGACAGAGGCAGCTCTACAGGCCAGTCTCGCGATTCTTCCAGTTCGACCGATCCCGTCGCTCAGGGCGTCAAGCGCGCTGTCGACATCTTCTCGCTTGGCTGTGTCTTCTTCTACGTCCTGACCAACGGCTCCCATCCCTTCGACGACGAGGAAGGCTGGATGCAAATGCGCGAACTGAACATCAAGAAGGATAAGGCCAACCTCGACCAACTCAGCTTGGGCAACGATTCGGAAGAGCCCCGCCACTTGATCCGCTGGATGTTGTCCAACCGGCCCGAGGACCGCCCTACGGCACTGCAGGTCATGAACCATCCTTTCTTCTGGCCCGCAGAGAAGCGCCTCAATTTCCTCTGCGATTGCTCCGATCACTGGGAGCGCGAGTGCAGAGACCCTCCCAGCCACCATCTCTCCATCCTCGAGAGCTTCAGCGAAGCCGTCATCAGCGACGGCAAAAAGTCCGATTTCCTGGCCAAGTTGCACAGAAGCTTCGTGGCCAGCCTAGGCAAGCAGCGCAAATACACGGGGGACCGGATGCTGGATCTGCTGCGGGCGCTCCGCAACAAGAAGAACCATTACGAGGATATGGACGAGTCGGTCAAGGCGCTGGTGGGAGATTTGCCGGAGGGGTATCTGAGGTATTGGACCAGCAGGTTTCCGAATTTGCTGATGTGTTGCTACGAATGTGTTGTCGAGTGTGGGTTGCAGAGGGAGCCGAGGTTTAGGCCATACTTTGAGCACATGAACGTGTCTTAGGGAGGGTACGCGATGAGGAGAGCTGGAGGAGCGAGATGGGTGTATGTATGAGCTTATTGTTGGAGATGATAACTAGTTTGCAATTTCGTTTCATCCTTCCCGCTGCGATCTGGAGGGGCCGGTGCATTGTATCGCCTGGTGCTGCAGAGTTGGAGCGTCTTGGCATTGAGTGCAACTCGTCATCCTCAACATACTATTATGTACATCGTCGATCCGGCGTGGTTATCCTGAATCCAATCATGTCAGGGGAAGAGTGTGGGGTGATCTAGTTATATGAAATACCCGCTCTGCATTCCAGTTCTAGAGATGAAGTGGAAGAAGTCATTAGGAAGGAAAGGGGGAGGGAAGATGTTCTTGGGGAATTCAGACAGAGCCGGTTGGTAAATATAAGCGATTCGGTCGTTCTCCAGTCAGCCGCTTCGAAAGGGTGAGAAAGCGATGGGACGGAGAGTCGGAAGGCATATATGCAACGCATCGGGCACGTATCTATCAGAATCATCTCCATGTGATCGTATGTATAGTAGAGTATTATATTATCGCTTAAAGTTGAGCGGATCGGTAGATATATGTAATGATTCCCTCCCTGGATCATTTTCGTGGGTATCTGGGTCCTTGTCACGACTAGGAAGGAGAGAAGACAACAACAGCAACAACAGCAACAACAACAATAGCGACAACGGAATCCCAAATCAGCTGAGTGGTAGGTGGACCGAGGTCGAGGCACTGGTCGGCGAGAACGAACGACATGCCGGATGAAGAGGGGAAGAAAAATTCCAGGAAGGTGGGAGGTATGAGGGCGGATGAGGGTTATATAGATGGAGAAGAACGAAAGAAGGGATACAGACGGACGATTCCGACGAATGAAAAGATGCAATGATCGGAAAGATATAACGGAACACAAACAACTGTGCTATGCTCGCGCCTCTGGACGGACCGAGGATAAGGGAAAAGGAAGAAGGCAGATAGAAATGAAAGACATGGGCTTGGCGCTAAAGGTGACAAGGAGGCGTTATCCTGTAGCCTCCTTTTTCTCCTGTGCCTGGGGTTGGGATTGCGATTGCGATTGTACTTCGTGTCGGGTGTCTGGTGCTGTCGTCGGGGTGGTTGATGGAGGAGGTCGCTCTCCCATGTCCTCCTGATGCTCGTGTTCCTCTCCATCTATATCCGCATTGCCATCACCCTTGGTCGTCTCATTGACTCCTTCTCCGTTCCCCCTCCCCACTCCTTTCCATCCCGCTTTCACACCCCGCGGGTTATACTCCTTCGCCTGCCTCTTCGCCGCCTGCACCCTCTCCTCCGCCTCCCTGAGCACTCGATGCCGCAGATGCGTCTGCTCTTCCAGTGCCGACATGTTCCTTTCAGGTCCCGCATAACCCAAGTCTCCTTTGCCCTGTTGTCCATCTTTCTTCCCACTCCCCTCTCCTTTACCTCCTCTCGCACCGTCCGCAACGGCTGTAACAGCCGCCTCCATCCTATCCAGCATGCTCTCATCGCTTGAACTCAGAGAGCTCAAACTGGTCGCACGCCTCGCCTGCGTAAACACGATCCTCTGCCCTTCCTTCTGTTTCCGCTCCCTCTGTTGCTTCTTCAGCGCCGCCATCTCTTCGGCTTGCGCCTGGCAGTCTAGCGTTCGAATGTGTAGGCCCGGGAAATTCGCGGAGAGGAAGTCGTGTAGCAGGGGCAGGAGGGAAGGGTTCGGGCGGTAGGTCCCGCTGTCGTTGTCGATGATGAGTTCGTAATGGTGGGGCGAGTTGTCCTGGTGCATCTGTTTTTCCTCTTCCTTGTCGGCGTTGTGGGATCGATTCGAGGATAAGGCCGATAGCCAGGATTTGGCGCCGCTCGACTGCGAGCGACTGTGTTTGTGCTTCTTGTTGTCGGCGCCGTCTTCGGAGGCGTGTTCGTTGTGCTGATTATCATTACTATTAATATGATGGGCATGATGATGGAGCGCGTGAAAGTGAGGATGAAGGCCACCCTTCTCCCCCTTCTCCCCGTGCTCTTCATCCCTCCCCTCCCACCTCCGAATGAAGAATTCCCCTGAGAACGCTACATACGGCGCCACATCGCTGTGCATCGTATGCTTACTCAACATGTCGATCCCGAACTCCTTCCCCGTCTCCGTAAACCGGAAAAGCGCATCCAGCGTCAGCACGTACGTGAAGATCCTGCCGCCCCGATCCCAATGACATAGCTCCAGAAACTTTTGGGTGAATTCGATGCAAGGGGAGGGAACCCGCTCGTATGCCGTCGATTGGTCAAAGTTGTAGACGCGGGCGTGTTGGGCGTGCAGGGCTTTGGACAGGATGAAGCCGCGCACGCCGGTTGCGGTGAACATTTGCTTGACGAAGGGTTTGAATTCGACGTAGCGGTGATACATGGGGCCGGGGACGGGGCCGCGGAGCTGCATTTGGTTGGCTTGGAAGCTGTATGGTGTTAGCAGGGTGTCAGCTCCCTTTACCTCCCTCGTTTCCCTCTGCTCTTCTTCCGTGCGGCTTCCCTGCCCGTAACTTATCTTCATTCCCCGGCATGAGTAGACCGAGAATCAAATCAAATCCAAGGCAACGAAGAAAAGAAAAGCAGAATACATACTTGTACCTCTCCGGCTTGGGCTTCCCCGTCCTCCTCGACACCTCCCCATCCTCCCTCGGCTCCTTCTGCCCCAACAACCTCCCCAACAACGGACTGTAATGCCGTATCCAATACTGCGGCCCCACCGTATAACACCTCCCCCCTTCCTCATCCTCGGTCCTCCCCAACACCTCGACGCTCACATACAATGCCGCCCGCATATGCTCCACCTTCCCCAGACACACGGCGACTCCCCGTAACAGGTACGCCCGCTTACTCGCCATGCGCATCTTCACGGGGAACCCTTGATTCTTGATGCCGGCCCACTCCTCATCCAAGGGACCCGTGTCGATGTGCGCATTTCCTAGGCGATCGTCGTGGTCCGCAGGATCTTCGTCGAAGATGCGACACTTCATCCTGAAGCCTGACGGCGGGACGTTCGCCACGATCCACTCGACGTTCCATTCCGGGTTCGTGGACTCGCGCACGGTGGGTGTGCGGAGCGTCAGCGGCGGATCAATCTTGTGGCGCTGTGGCAGCGCCGTCGTGATGACGGCGACGATGAAGGGGTCGGCGGAGAGGGTGTTGATGTCCGCGAGGGGGAGATTGGTCGCGCGGTGGAACGTGATCTTCACCGTAAATCCCGGCGGTGCGTGCGGGATAGGCGTGTCGTCGAAGCCGCCGGCGGGTCCTTTCTTTTTGCTCGACGAGGTAGTGTTGGTTTTGCGCACGAGGGGGAAGGTTGCGACTCGGTGAGCGGCGCTGGGCTTGGAGGGTTTGCCTTGGTCGGACGTTGGAGGGTGTTGGGTTGCGCTACCGTCGGAGCCCCCTTCCGGTTTCTCGCTCGAGGCGGCCATGGCATGAGGGTGTTGTGGTTGTGGTGTGTACTCCGTCGTCCACAGAAGGGTGGGGCCGTTCGCACTATATGATACAGGAGTGACGCATGCGAGCGTCACTGCCTTGTTGTTTGCTTGGGCGGAAAAGGTCGAGGGAAGCGCAGGAATGGGCTACACCGTAATACGAGCAATGAGCTCGAAGGAGTGGCTGGGAGTCTCAAATAATGGGGGACTCCTCTTCAGCTGCGGTCGGGGGTTTGGTGGCTGACGATCCAGCCCCCAGCTACGGAAGCTCACCAAGCTCAAGTAAGCTTTCGAAACAAGCTTCGCAAGACTATCGCCAAGGCCTACAAGACAACCGCCTCCCTCCATGTCCAGCTGAACACCCCCCTGTACTTCTCCTCCAAGTCAGATTTATTACCTATTTTAGCAATTCAATTCGTCACATTCTGATCATGCCACTGGAGCATGGCGTCAACGCGTTTTAACGCGGATTGTACCTGGACAGAGTATGACCCTGCACGTTCTACGTTCTCAACCTCTTTCAATTACCAATCCCTCCCTCTCACTCCAGCTTGGAGCTAATATGCCTCTCAACTCCATTGATCCACCCATACCAAACCCTCAATCCCATCCCCACCGCTCCCATTCCCGCAGCCGCACCCGCGAACAGCCCCACTCTCTGCCCAACGGTCAGTAGCTCCAAGATTGGATACGGATACCATCCATTCCTCGCGTAGCACACTTCGAGCCAGATCCAGTATGCTACCGCGAACCCAGTAGTGAGACCGAGCGTGATGAGCGGTGCACGTGGGTGCGTTGGAGTGGTCGGCCAAGGAGGGGATAGGAGGAGTGCATCGAGGGCCAGGAGAAGGGCGGGGAAGAGGTGGAAGGCACAATCTATTGAGAGTGGCGGTAGCGGAAGATCTGGTGGGACGACGAGGGCGGGGTCGACCTGATAGGTGTCTTAGTATCGTGGCGAATGACATTTGCATAACGAGAGGACGAGGGGGAACCACGTACAGCTCGAAATCCCCAATACAACAAGGCAATCAGAATCTCAATCGGCGCTGCGACTAGCGAGAGATAATTCTTCGCAGTAAATAGAGCATAGGAACCAGTCATGTCGGCCAGGAGGCCGACGGAGAAACATAGCGTCGAGATGGAGAGGCCCAAGATGGTAAGATATTGAAGGTGCCAGCCGAATGAGGTGGTCTGTTGGGTGTTAGTGGGGGCTTGTACCCGCTATTATGCGAGGCGGATGGAATGGTTACGGAGATGTAGGGGTTCGTACGATGAAGTTAGGATTATCCGCCAAGCTGTCAATCGTTAGAAACCGTCCATGGCCAATTTTTTCTATTTTCCTTTCTTCGAGTCCATGCATTCAATTGATCATTTGAGAGGAAGACATATTAACTCACTACTTGAACCCAACGTAGAAGTTCCACAATCCTACAACCTGTCCGAAACATATTCGTCAGCCGATCAGCCACTACCCCGTTATATTCCCGCACTTCTCCAAACTGCCCGATCACTCGAGACCAGGCAGAAGAAGGACTCCAAAAGCACTCACATGCACAACCCCAGAAAACCCCTTGGACGGGGATTCAAACTTCTGTAACGGATGTCTCTGTCTCTCCCTTGCCTGGATCTGCCTTCTCTGCTTCTGCCTCCGTCTCTCCACCTCCGGCCGTTCTGAGGTTTCACTCATCGTTTCCTATTTGAGAAAGCGAAAGACACAATCGAGGCAGGCGTGAAACGAGCGTGAGGATCCCGAAAAAGTGATTGTCTTGTGCTAGATCATTACGGCTGCAATTGTCAGTCGAAGAGAATGACGTCCGCGAATCCCTGCCCCTCGGGAATAAGTGGGTCCGCTTGCCGGCCCGCAAAAATGCCATGCACAGCCCTGCAAGCGCTAGCCGCATTGAGGACTTCACTGCTCCTCCACACTCCACACCTGTTGAACAAGCAAAAGTCGAGGAGTTATGTCACCGTTGCAAGAGCATTGCTCTCACACCACCGCACATAGAAGATACAGCTATTCTTTTTCTGGATTCTAATTGACTTGCTCCATCCCTTAAATCTGTACAACCGAGACTGTCCGAATCCACCCTTATGCCACCAGCATCATGTGCCAGCCTGACCATGAAACCTGGAAGCGTTGCTGAAGATCAAAGAATATGGTCACCAAGGAATCCGGACTTTGCACAGCCTGCGGAAACGGGAAGAGCGTCAATATGTTGTCCTGAGAATTGATAATTGGCCTGATAGCGGTGCTAGTTAGTGCATGCATTTCCCAGATGGAGTGTATTAATGGTGCAGAATGTTCCATATTGGAGGTGGTAGTTGAAGCTGCAAGTGCCAACAGAGAGCAAGCTGTCGCCAATTTTAAGCGATCGAAAATCCAGCAAGCAAACAGCGGGGGCTGGGGGTCGGTGTGGATGGGCGAGTGCTAGGGGAACACGGGACAGGTGGGAAAAGGCAGAGGGCGAGCAGCCAGGACAACTCCAAGCTGTACGGCCGGTTGGAACAGCATCCAGCACGATCCTTGTACAGTGGGGAGATGTAAGAAGCTCAGCCCGTGGATGGGGAGGGGGGCGCGGTGACAGTTCGTTGATCGTCGGCATCTTCATGGTGTTGCTGACGGTAAGCGTTGTTGAGATACAAATGATCCCGGTACTGGAAAGCATGCTGTTCGTGTCCTAGTCCGTACGAGTAGGCGTGGTAATGGTAGCCTACAGCATGAGGATGGTGATGGTCAGAGCCCCCTTGCGGGTATGCAGACAAGGCATTCTCTTTGTTGCTGGTGTCGTAGGGGTATATGTCGTTGTATGGCTTGAGAGATGGCCACTGCGGCGCCGAAGTTGGTGATGGCCGGTGGTAGCCCGTGGTGAGGTAGTTCATGGGGGCTGGCTGGCCGAAGGAGTCCTCTTCGTCCACATAAACCGAGAAGTTGCGTTTGCCTCGAGAACTACGTTCTCCATGCCCGTGAGCGGGACGGGCGCGGGTGCCGTGCGATCGCTTAGGACAGGGCAAAGCCGGAGCCGGAGGCCGCACGACTTGGCGGGGACGACGCCCGCTGTTGACGTCCAAACTAGCAAGGACTGGGCGTGTGCGGGAAGGTTTCGGGCTCTCACGCCGAAGCGGGCTGCTCATCTCCTCAAAATCGCATTCAGAGCTGGAGATTCTGCGTTTCCTCTTGAAGGAACCTTGTGGCGTGAATATAAGCTCGGTAGCCTCCACTTCCAGAGAGTTGATCTCAAGCTGCTCAACGACTGAGCTGTCCTTCTTTTGATTACGCTTGCGCCGCATCTCAGGTGTAGCCGCATCAAACAGGTTCATTCCCGGCCAGAGCACACCCTTCAGTTTTGAGGCCTCGCTCACCGCCATGGTGTCTTCTACGCCGGGAGGGTCGGCAGCATCTTCCTCGATTGCGCACGTATCCTCAGCAGCGTGTTGGGAGCGGGTTAGGGGCATGCTTTGGTCAGAGTACTCGCTCGAGGTCTCGTAGTCTGGATTGGTATGATTCGACGTGGAAGTGGATCGGGAAGCCGTTGCCCAGCCCTGCACGCGAGGTGCAAACGGACGGTGACAAAGTACCGGGCCCGGCTGCGGGGTAGGCGTAGGCGTAGTTGTGCACGACCGTTCGACCTTTACAAGCTGGTGTTCAGAAAGACGAGGGTCTAGGAGGGTGCCGACGGCTTCGGAGCGTGCGGCAGGTTGAGGAGTGGGAGCTTGGATATCGGGTGGGGCGGAGGGATTGGCACGAGCTACAGAGACGGGAGTGACTGTCAGAAGGCATCCTCTGGTCAAAGAAAACCAATTTCCTACCGCTTGGCCTAGCACGCGTCCGGCGTTTGTCTTTTTGATTCATCCGCTCGGACATGAGTTCTTCGACACTCCACTCTGCATACCATTGATCGTAGGCCTCAATCAGACGACGAGATGCGTCCTCAGTGCTGGATCGAACCTTGACCTTGTAGTAGTTTGAGAGGTGGCCCTTGCTGGCTATGTGGGTGAGGAGATGCGAGACATCGCTGAAGTTTGGTTTCTTCGGGCAGATGTTGCAATGCAGCGGAATGGTGGCCATTGCGAGCCGAATGCTGCCAGCCGGTAGCGACCGTGGATGTACAGATGGAAGCCGAAAGTGCTATGCAACAGGCAGACAATGGACGACTGGAAAGGAGCGGACGGAATCCGGAGAAGGCGGAGGCGGTGGGATGAGAGAGCATGCAGATAAAGGGTTGGGGGGACTAGACTGCCTACAACACGCAGGGACGAGCAACAAGGAGAAGGAGGAAACCGGCAGCACGAGAGATGGGTGAAGGAAAGAAGGATGCATTCAAGCGAGAAAGAGAAAGTGGAGCAATTTGTAGCTGACGATTTGGGACCCCCAAGGAGGGCAGGCTGACCACGTGGAAAGAGCCAACCATCTCCCATCACCGCAAGCAGCTTCAATCTCCTCAGGCTTTGTATCTCTAGTCTCATGGAGAGGAAACGAGAGTTATTAGATAGCATGAGGAACGGCTTGATTGGAAAATGAGGAAGAGGCGTGCAGAAAAACGAGGCGTGGAGAGTCACGGGATCTTCCCGACAGAGTCGTGAATGCATCCTATGAATGGATAGGGCTGCACTGACGCTTGACAAAGAAACAACGCGGAGAGGAACGAGGACAGTGTACTGTAACAACCGGCGCTGATTAAAGTGCACGTTCAATGCTTAGGGTTACTTAACAGGACTCCAGATGTCCTCTGTAAATAATCAGGTGTCCTTCACCTTTTACTCACGTATTTGCTAGTAACCGCTTTCGGCATGCAACTGCATCATGCATCAGCAGCTTCTCCTGTCTTGCTCTTCGAAAGGAAACTTACTACACCGGGTCCACCTCTTCCAGGCCAGGATACTTGAGGAGACTCAAGCCGGCGATGCCAAAAACGGTATGGAAGACATCGACCATGTCACCCGGCCGATCCGCCAAACCACCAAGCTCTGGATCCTGCGTCTATCAGATGTGCATCTTCTAATCCGTCCAACTGGCAACTCACCTGGCACTGCAGGATGAAAGAAGTCAACTTTTCGCCATCGATCCAGTGTAGCCTGTTGAGCATCTCCAGGCTGCTCATTACCCACCAGCTGTAGCAGACATCCTCCTTCTTCTCCGGACGACCATTGAGACCTCCATTCTTGAGTTGTCTCTCGCTGAGCCAGGCACCAAGCTTGTCTCGGTCTACGAGATCGAGGCGACCAGCAATGGACAGAGCACCGAGGCATGTAAAGATCTGGCCCGAATGGGACTCGGCGCCCGGGCTGGTGCCATAACCGCCATCGAAGTTAGCACACGACTGCACGTGTTCGACAGCCTTGTCCACGTCAACCAGATGCAGCAATCCCATGAGCGACAGGGCATTCAGTGCACCATATAGGAAACGGGTGTCTCTCTCACCCCACTCATCGCCCGCGAAAGTGCCCGTTTCTCGGTCCTGCAGAGCCGCAATATCTGGCGTTCATGAGCATTGAAGCCCCGCATCTCTCCTGAAACAAACATACATTGTCCAATCTTCAAGCGGCCCCCCTTGACGCGTGCTTCGAGCTCGTCGAAGGCATCCAGGGTCGCGAGGATTTGCACGCCGCTGACCGTGTACAACATATGGGCATCATGACCAGGAGCCGCGCCGAAGCCGCCACTTTCATGCAGGCACGAGAATACATATTCCAGAACCTCGTGCCGTGGCAGGGCATCCAGGCGACCTAGCAGATGCAGGGCTGTCAGACCCCAGTACAGTCCGTTCAGGCGCAAGTGCTCGGTGAGCCAGTATTCCAATTCATCTTTGCGCTGCGACCGGCATCAGCGAGGGTCCTCGGAGAAGGACAAGGAAGGCAGATGTGTAGCTGGTTACGGGCGGACGCACGGTGTCAAGGCTCTGGATGTAGGTGACGTGCTTGTCGACGTAGAGGCGCATTTCGGCAGGGAGATCAGCCACGCCGCCGCCGCGGCCGGGCCCAGAGACGAGTGACATGGTAGCGAGCGAGAAAGCAGCCTCGTCTTGGGTGTGCCGTAGGCGTCTGGAGCCTGGAGTCTGGAGTCCGGAATCTGGGGGAGCGCGAAGATGGCGAGATGGCAATCAGATGTGTTTGAGAGATGAGTGAGGTGCATTGTCGCGGCAGACCGGGGGATGAAACCACCTGGCTATGGTCTTGGCGGCGTGCTCACGAGTCACCGTTGCCCCTGGGCGCAGCAGCACGTTCAATAATAGGTCAAGTGAGGATTATGCCCAGCTTCTCAAAATACTGTTAGGAGCAAAATATTGTGACGAAGCAGATTGTTTGCGGCAATATCTTCCATGTCACGGGGACGCCTACCCAGCACCTACAGTTGGCCTCAAGTGCTTGGTACCAGTTGACCTAGCTTGAGGTATCAATTGATGTCGCACGCCTGGCGCTGGTGGTCCCTGGATTCAGTGTTGCGCGGCTTTCCGCAGGCCCGTGCGCTCACCGTCCAGATGTCCACCCGTCCTCGCCCTGCACCGCACCCTGACCACTCTTTGGCGCCGCTCTGAGACTCTTTCCCCTCTGCTTTGCAGACGCTGCGCACCGCGCTCGCCGCACGGTACGCTGTCTCGTTGTCTTTTCCTTGCCTGGTCCGCGTCCTTGCTAGCAGGCCGCAATTCGTTCTCGCCTGCTTTTCCCTGCTCCTTGATCCGTCGCCAGCTTCTCCCACAAGCCCACAACCTACACCCTTCCTCCCACCGTACTCTCCCCTCCGCTTCCAAACCCAACTCGGTCAACCGCCGCCATAGCTAACCGTCTTGGAAGGACGCCCTATTCGTTTTGGCTCAGGAAGAGGCTTGTCGGATTGCTGAGCACCCCGCTCGTTTCGCTATTCTCACTTGAACCGCCGACCGCTCTTTGTTTCGTTCCTCGCACGTCTGGTTTGCGCTTCGTGATTCAGGTACAGCTGGTACGTATGGTCGCCTCTTTGCCCTGCAGTCGTGGCACATCCACCAATGTCGTACAACATTATCGGCTGTCTTATTTCCTCCGGTCCGCGCTGAGGCTAACAAGGACTCGACGCAGACATCGGAGGTGCCTCCCACCCCAGCCTACGGAGTACACCCACAACTACGCCGTCCACACAAGAGTAACCTCCTCTCGAAGAGGCGCCAGCAGATATCTCGAGTTGAAGGAAGATCGCACTATTTCCTGGTCATATCCGCGGTGCATCTCTGGGCTCGCCTGGCTTCTTTGCCCGCACTGTGAACTGCTGAGGCTCCTCGCCACTACATTTGGCGATACTGCAGAGGTACCTGGCAAGGGACATTCGTCGGGCAGGGGCTCTCACGGTTCGTACTACCAATCCCTGTTCTTAAAGCCCGCATTTCGGCAGCCTGCTGTGTGTTTAGCTCTGGCTTGCTGACCATCATGGACAGTCCCAGTCGACCCTCTCGAAGAGGCACGCCTTCTAGCCTTGCAGAAGTTCCTGAGACGCATGTTCGCCGACCGCTAAACGCCCATCTGACTCGAGCCTCCCATCAACGACTCAAAACCGGGTCGCGTCCGACGCACACGTTCACTCACCCCCGCATCGAAGCGCTTCTTCTCCATACATCAGCAGAGGTATTTAGCCCATCGTCAAGGCCGCAGGAGCAGGCGTGAAAGGAAGCAACGTGCTTCATGGTGCAGCGGGTACTGAATCGTCATAGTTGTGGCATACGCCCCTTAAGCCTCTGAGAAGGATGCCCAAATCTTCATCTCTGTCCTTGGCCATGCGGCCGAAAGGAGGGAAAGAAACCGACGCAGCTCCTATAAGTCCTCGAAGCCCCGGTTCTCCCCGGTTGGATTATCGTGATGCGGAAATAGGGTCGCCCATGTCACCGTACAACAACAACGTGCCGCAGTCACCAGCATCCCCCAGAGTACGCAAGGAATCCAAAGGCATATTCGGTAACTTTGGTGCAACAAAATCGTCGACACGGATAGCCTCTCCTGAGAATTCCATAAGACCGGTTCGCGACCAAGAGAAGGCACATACACCGTATACGAATGGGAGTCGTAGTGGTTCCACACCGGACCTGGGCCGGCCTGTCCAGACGCCCAATTCTGAAGGTACCGAGACACGTGGCTTGGCTTGGGGTATCGCACTGACTAGGGCAGACAATCGATCCGAAATCGCGGAGGTTGATCGACCGACCAATAGCGGCTCCGGAAAGTCCACCGAGACGAGAGATTTCAGCAGCGTGGAGTCTGGCTCCAAACGTGGTCAAAAGCTCAAGAAACAGGGCGGACTTCCGAGATCGAACTCCATCAAAATAGAAGATGATTCCAAGAGCAAGGCAAAGCTCAAAGCGAATCCTCCCAAGATCTCCCCTGACCCGTCAGCTACATGGTCCGGATACGGCGAGGGAGCACCTTTAAGAACTGCGCCCTTGGAGAAGGGACAGTCATGGCGGCAGAACATATCCTTTGGGAAGTTACGGACCCACTCTGCTGATCGACACGACGGCTCTCATCACACGCATCGTGACGACGATGCATCTTCGCGGAAAGAGAAAGCAGAGCAGAGCTCGCTTGCCTCTGGGTCTTATAACGAGAGCAGAGGGGCTACGCTCATGTCTAGTCTTGGGTCCGGCGCCCGCAAAATGGGAGAAAAGATGGACTCGGCGCGTAAAGGCATGTTTGGAAAGTTGGGTCGCAGCTCCAGTACCCATGACAGAGACCTTCAAATCCCGAAAGAGCCGTACCAGTTTAAGATCATTCATCTCGGCTTGGTTGAACAAACCCGCCTGACCAGGATATCAAGTCGACTGGAGAATTCCAAGGACAAGACTGAATTCTGGATGCCCGCGCTTCCATGGCGATGTATTGAGTATGTATCGACTACGTGGCTCGAGGGGCGTATACTGACGAAGCCGTGTGCAGCTACTTGAACATGAAGGGGACCGAGGAGGAGGGTCTCTATCGCGTTCCGGGAGCCGCCCATACCATCAAGTATTACGAGCAGAAGTTCGACCAAGGTATGTCTGTTCGTACTCAGATCTCTTTTTATCATGCCGCTAATTTGGGCATAGACCGCGATGTCGACCTGATTGCAGATGAGAATCTTAATGATCCCAACGTCATCGGCTCGCTGTTCAAGAATTGGCTGCGCCAGCTTCCGGACGAGATATTCCCGAAAGCCATCCAAGCAAAGATCCAGCAGGAGTGCCAGGGGGCCAAGAGTGCCCCCCAGATGCTGAAGGACGAGCTCTCGAAGCTACCGCCTTTCAACTATTACCTCCTCTTTGCCATCACGTGCCATATCAGTCTTCTTCACTCGTGCTCAGAGCTCAACAAGATGAACTATAACAATCTGTGCATATGCTTCCAGCCCGCCATCAAGATTGACGCCTTCTGCTTCCAGTTTCTGATCTTGGACTGGAGAAACTGCTGGCAGGGTTGCTGGACGGAAAAGGAGTATTTGGCCGAGGAGTTGAAGTATTTGGAAGCTCAGGAAGCCCAAGCCGCGATCGCCAACGGCCAGGCTCCACAAGCCCCTGGAAAGCCCAAAGGCTCGCAAGCGTCGGCAGGGCATGTCGGTGAGGGATCAAAGGCTACCTCATGGCGAAGCGACTCGGCAGATCGCATCAAACACTCAAGGCGAGGCACGTCGGCTGATGCAGCCGCTGCCTCGTCTGGTCGCGCCGCGGCCACAAACGCATCCATGTATGCGTCGGACATGTCAGCCATGTCTCGAAGCGGAGCTGCAACGGAGCCAGATAGATCTGCCGATCGGGCGCTTTCTTCGGCGGACGGCCGCGAGCCATTCCATGTCCAGGCGACACCGCATCGTGGACCCGCATCGGTGCACACAGAGTCGTTGGCAGAGGAGGACGACAGCGGCGCAACACCGACGCAGGCTCAGCATGCTCGAGGGCCATCCGAGACACAATTTCGCCTGGACTTGAGCAACCCGCCCACCTCTCCATTCTCTTTGAAGTTTTGATTGACCCTCGTCGTTTGCACTACCACCTGCTTTGCAGTGGTTCAGCAAATGCAGAGAGGGCGATAAACGTTGAACCTTTGGATTTTCATTTTCTGATTTGCATGCTTGGTTCACTTTTCTGTTCAGGGAGTCGCGATACCCGTCCGTTCGTCTGCTACGTTTCTGGTGGCGGTTCTCTTGCTTGAGGGGTTGTGTCAAGGAAGGTTGATCCAGCGGTAGAGTTTCTGCTTACACTTGTCAGCCATAGCTGGAGCAATGCGGGTATCGGTTTTTGTACGATAGCAAGCACAGATAGTCTTTTTTCCATTGAGGCAGAGGACATTGTGCGCTGTGGCATGCATAGAACCCGAAAGGACTTTGGTGAATAAATGTATGGCTCATGTGTGACGATGAAGTTGCCGGTGATGTTGCAGGAGATGGGCACCGACTGTGCTGTAGACGTACTTTGTAGACTCAAGCTGTGCACTCGGCGGTGAAGTGAACTACACAATGCGATGCTACGCTAGACCCCTCGGGGTTAAGCAGTGATTGACAGGGGTTGCCGCCAGTGCCCAAGTGCCCAGCCCGCCCGCCGCCCGGCCCCTCGCAAGGCACCATGACGTATTGTTAGATCTATCAGATCCATCGCGAGCAAGCCCTGCTCGTCTCTCATCCCTCATTTTCTCGCCCAACTGCTGGCCTCTTCCCTCTCTCCCTCCCTCTCCCTCCCTACCCCACCCTTTCTTCCCCTGAGAAAGGCCATTGCAGCGGCCCATCTTGTCTCCTGCTCGCTGTTGACGTCCTGTGTGCAGTCGTTTGGGCCCCTCGGCCAATTTTCTTCTCGCGGCGCCGTTCCTCTCTCCCCCTTTCGCTGGTCTGCTTCAATTGTCACCACTTCACACTATTTGCCTCGATTGAGCTCGATTGAGTCCTCACTTGCACATAGACTCACGGCACCATGCCTTCGTCGTCTAGCTCCTCTTCACAGGCCGTCTACCTGCTGCCCCTGACGGACGCCGGTGCGCCAGATGTTCCAGGAACATACATCTACCTACCTCCTCCATCGGATCCGGCCTATGTTGTCCGCTTCCAGATCGAGGGCACCAGTTCAATATGTCGTTACGGCAGCCTTTGGGTGAATATTCCCGCCAAGGGCGACAGGTTTCAGCGGGACCACTACAGAGAGTTCAAGTCAGTACCATCCGTATTCTTGCCCTCGGGGGTACTGACAGCACCCCAGACTGAAACCTGACTTCAATGGGCACATTCAGATAGACATTGCCATACATGAAGCCAACGCCTACTCCTTCTACACGACATATTCCCCGCTCCCTCAATGGTCCTGCACAAATGTGTCCCCTCCCTCGCCCACACGCACCCCAACGTACTACATCGACGTGTGTCCAAGACTTACTCTGCAAGGGGAGCAGATACCTGTGTCCTCGATAGCACTCTTGTCAATCCTCTCCAAGTTCATGGGGAAGTTTCCAACCGACTGGGACAACCATCTACGTGGTATCAGCGAGAGGGGCTACAACATGGTCCATTTCACACCACTCATGGTACGCGGCGAATCCAACTCTCCCTACAGCATATACGATCAACACCATTTCGATCAAGGTGCATTTCCTAATGGGGAGGAAGATGTTGCGTCAATGGTAAAGAGAATGGAACACGAATTCAGCCTGCTTTCTATGACGGACGTTGTATGGAACCATACAGCAAACAACAGCAAGTGGCTCGAAGAGCACCCAGAGGCAGGATACAATGTGGTTACTGCCCCATGGCTGAGACCTGCTCTCGAGTTGGACACGGCGCTTCTCCAATATAGCAAAGACCTGAAAGCACTTGGTCTGCCCACGAAGCTCAATACCCTGGAGGATCTACTCAAGGTCATGGAAGGTGTCAAATCACGCGTGCTTTCAGGCACAAAACTGTGGGAGTACTATGTGCTCGATGTAGAAAGAGACTCGAAGGCCATTGTGAAAGCGTGGACAGAAGGTCTGGCCACCTTTCCGGAAGGCGGCTTCAGCGAGACGGGCCCAGGGGCTATCGGGGCCGTCAAAGATTGGTCCCTGAAACAGAAGGCGGACTGGTTGGTGGATCACGCCCTTCGGGGCGGTGACCGGATGGGCGAACGATTCCGTCGACACATGGATCCTGCTGTTGGAGCTGGTCTTCTGTGTGCTCTTTTTGGACGATACGACAATAGCACGAATAGTACTCCTGATGAGGGTGCAGCATATGGCGCAATCCTTCGCATACTTGAAGAGGTCAATTTGGTATACTATGGCGAGTACGATGACGATGCGCAGGAGATATTGGAGCAGCTTTTCAACCGCATCAAGTACGTTCGTTTGGATGCCCATGGCCCTAAGCTAGGGGAGATCACCGACGCCAGCCCCCTAATCGAGACGTACTTCACACGCCTCCCCCTCAACGAAACAACCAAAATGCATAACCGAGACGCCCTTGCGCTTGTCAACAATGGATGGGTATGGGCGGCAGACGCCATGCGAGATAACGCCGGGTCGAGTTCCCGCGCCTATCTTAGAAGAGAGGTCATTGTCTGGGGTGACTGCGTAAAGCTCCGCTATGGGGATGGGCCTCAGGATAACCCTTTCTTGTGGGATCACATGGCCAAGTACACGCGGTTGATGGCCAAATACTTCCACGGCTTCCGAATAGACAATTGTCACTCGACGCCGATACACCTTGCCGAGTACATGCTTGATCAGGCTAGAACGGTCAATCCGAACATCTTTGTGGTCGCCGAACTGTTTACTGGCTCCGAAGAGATGGACTTCAAGTTTGTCGAGAGGTTGGGTATCAGCGCACTCATCAGGGAGGCAATGCAGGCTTGGAACACGCAGGAACTAAGCAGGCTGGTACACCGTCACGGTGGCGTGCCAATTGGGAGTTTCGATACAGACGAGGTGCTGAACGCAGACTTAACCGATGGCGAAAACACGGCGAGGCGTGAAGTTATTCGCAAAATCAAGCGAAGTCCTGTCCATGCCCTCTTCATGGATTGCACACATGACAACGAGACGCCGGCGCAGAAGCGTGACGCGCGGGACACTTTACCGACGGCTGCTTTGGTGGCCATGTGTGCCTGCGCGACCGGCAGTGTCATGGGCTACGACGAGGTCTACCCTGAACTTATTGAGCTCGTCCATGAGAAGCGGTTGTACTCTTCCATCAACTCCACTGGCAGTGCCATAAAGCCCGGAGCTGGCGAAGGTGGCATTGGAGGGATCAAGAAGGTCCTGAATCGGATCCACGTCGAGATGGGCAAGCAAGAGTATACCGAGACATATATTCACCACGAGAATGAGTACATCACGGTACATCGAGTCAATCCCCGCACCAGGAAAGGTTATTATTTGATCGCACATACGGCCTTTCCAGGATACAGCAATGGGAAGGGAGTTTTCTCATCGCCTCGCATTCCAGGAACGCAAGTTAAGCCCATTGGCAGCTGGAGTTTAGAGGTCGACGACAGCCCTGAGACACGGGCTGCCATCATCGGCGACAATGAATTGCTTCGTGGTTTACCTGCTTCTACTAGGGGATTGCAAGGTATAACTATAGACATATCAGAGGATTGCACTACGATCAATATTCCTGACCACTTCCCGCCTGGAAGCATCGCGCTGTTTGAAACCTCGGTACCAAGTGCTGAGCATGGGGAGGGCCTGGACAAGTTTGCTACTTCTGATGCTCGAGCTGCATTCAAAGAAACCACTTTGGCTGATCTTAATATCATTCTATACAGATGCGAAGCGGAGGAGCGGGACTTCTTCGACCATAAGGACGGCGTATACGACATTCCTGGACATGGGCCCCTCGTATATGCGGGACTTCAGGGCTGGTGGAGCGTGCTGCGCGACATAGTGAACGAGAACAACCTTGGACATCCACTGTGTGACCATCTCAGAAAAGGACAGTGGGCGCTTGATTACTGTGTGGGTCGTTTACAAAGAGCGTCGGTGAAGGAACGCCATGCCGGTATCAAGGGTGTTGCGGCTTGGCTGAAGCAGCGATTCGACGTCATTCGCAAAGTGCCCAGCTTTCTCTTGCCACGGTACTTTGCCATGGTCATTCAAACGGCGTACAATGCGGCCGTGGACCGTAATATGGACCTGCTTGCCGACAATGTGCGCAACGGTCAGGCATTCCTTCGTAGCCTGGCTCTTGTCAGCACTCAGGTCACAGGTTATATGAACAATGCTTCCCTCTGGGCAAACAAGAGCGTTCCGAGTATGGCTGCTGGTCTTCCCCACTTTGCCTCTGATTGGGCACGATGTTGGGGCCGCGACATTTGTATCTCCGCTAGGGGTCTGTACATGGGCACTGGACGGTATGCTGATGCCAAGGAGCATATACTGGCCTTCGGCAGTGTCCTCAAACATGGCATGATACCCAATCTTTTGAGCAGCGGAAAGCTTCCCCGCTACAACTCAAGAGACTCTATCTGGTGGTTCCTACAAAACATCCAAGACTACACGAGGATAGTGCCGGATGGCTTACAACTTCTACAGGAGAAGACTGCTCGCCGTTTCCTGCCATACGACGACACTTGGTTTCCCCACGACGACGAGCGTGCCTACTCAACATACTCCACCATCGAAGACGTCATTCAGGAAGCCCTCCAGCGGCATGCCTCGGGGCTTGAATTCCGTGAGCATAATGCCGGTCCCAGTCTTGATAGTCAGATGAAATCGGAGGGCTTTGACATCAAGATCTGGACTGACTGGGATACTGGCATCATTTTCGGAGGCAACCAATGGAACTGCGGTACCTGGATGGACAAGATGGGTGAAAGCGAGAAGGCGGGTAACAAAGGGGTTCCTGGAACGCCTAGGGATGGTGCACCGGTTGAGATCACTGGAATGCTCTACAGCACCTTGAAGTGGGTAGCCCAACTGCACAGCGAAGGAGCGTACAAATACGATGGTGTCACCCTTGACGGCGGCAAAAAGATCACATTCGCAGACTGGGCGTCCAAGATCAAAGCCAACTTCGAACGCGTCTACTACGTACCCTCACAACCATCAGAAGACAGCAAGTACGACGTGAACACCGCCGTCATCCACCGTCGCGGCATCTACAAAGACGTCTACCGCTCCGGCAAAGAATATGAAGACTACCAACTCCGCCCGAACTTCCCCGTCGCCATGACCGTCGCTCCAGACCTCTTCGATGTCGATCATGCCCTCGGGGCTCTCCAAATAGCAGACCGCGTTCTCCTCGGCCCGCAGGGCATGAAGACCTTGGATCCTTCAGACCTTAATTACCGCCCTTATTACATCAACAGCGAAGACTCGGATGACTTCCATACAGCCAAGGGCAGAAATTACCATCAAGGACCCGAGTGGCTCTGGCCAACGGGTTTCTTCCTCCGCGCCTTGTTGAAATTCGACCTCAAGCGCAGGAAGTCGGCTGAAGAAAGAGTCGAAAGCTATCAGCATGTTACAAGGAGGTTGGCCGGGTGCATGAAGGCGATCAAGGAGAGTCCTTGGGCGGGCCTGACGGAGCTGACGCAGAAGGACGGGGCATTTTGTGCGGACTCGTGTCCCACCCAGGCCTGGAGTGCGAGTTGCATTATTGATCTGTTTCAGGATGCTAGGGAGTATGAAGAGAGCTTGCGGAAAGGACAGGATTAGAGGCCTTTATCGGGAACGTATCGGAAGTTTTGAGCTGGAGTTATTTCCAAAGAGATTTATTGAGATGAAGGGGTTGGTACATATCTTATATTTCTGCTGAGGGATGTTGGAAAGGGATGGGGCTAGGGCTAGATGATAATGGTATACGTAAAGCTATTTCATTTAAGATTTATTGAGATGGTCTCGTTTCGCAGTCCTGGATAGCCCTCGCCACCTTGCATAATTAGCTATACTTCTTACTATATCATGTGCGCCGGGAATTTCCCATTTTAAATCCCCTCGAGTATTCTGTCAAACCCTTACCTTCAATTCATTATTAGAGCGTCAGATGGCCTGAACTTGGTGGGGTAACCAGCGTGAAGACCTCGTATTTCGCATAGGAGATGGATCTGATGCAACTTCCCAGGTCTCGATCTGATCAGATCCCGACGTCAATCACTCACCCGAAGCCATGCACATCCAACAGGTTGCACGCAGAACAAGTCAGATTTCACTAGCCACCATCGATCCAGAAGAGATCGAGCCGTTCCGAGACGACTGGGAGCATGACACGCAACCACTTGCAGGCGACGCCATCCAGGCGCGCGGCCACGACGCGACAGCGGCTCCGGCTCCGGCTGACTCCTCCTCGTTGTGCACTCGATGCCAGAACTTTGATGTACAGTCTTTTGCACGCAGCGCCAATAGACGGAAAGGCTACCTGCTAAGAGACGTCCAAGCCGCTGCGAATCAAGGCTGTTCGTTTTGCGCGCTGTTGCTAGAGGCGTTGGAAGGGGTTGAGAAGCCAGAGTACTTCTACAACAACCTCTTCGTCGGAAGGACAACGTTGAACCCGGATCTCTATGTGCATATGACTGTTTCTGAGAGTTATTACGATGATAGAGAATTATGCACCTCTTTGTCGATGGGGTTATCGGTTAATCGCATCTTGGTTGAGCTCGGAGATCGGTTCAGCGGTGTGCGAAATCAGTCAAAGCATGAGGTTTGTATTGCAGCAGATCCTGGTAAGTACCTCGCCTTCTGCTAGAGTAATGAAATCCTACGGGATATGAAAAATGATATTGATTCGTTTCAAGGAAGTCCGGCAGTGTTGAACGGCGATATCGTGGGTCGTTATATAGGCAACGATCCATCCTCAGCCTCACATTATGAGACGGCACGAAATTGGCTTCAAGCATGTTCTTCCCACTCAAAATGCAATCAAAGAGTATCCGGATCCGTTCAGATTGATCCCTATCACTCTCCACTTCCTACTCGGGTGGTTGAGATCACACGAGAAAACAATCAACAACGACTGTATCTCCGCCAGACGGAGGGGCTCAATGGCGCATACATCACGCTGACCCACCGCTGGAATGAGTTTACCGGCAAATGCATCACGACGACATCAAATTACGAAGAACGCTTACTCGGTGGAGACTTCGGAGAGCTGCCACAGCTATTCCGTGACGCCCTGACCATTGCGGAGAAACTCAATATCAAATTCATCTGGATCGACTCCATCTGCATCATCCAGCAAGGCGACAACCTCGCGGACTGGCGACGCGAAGCACCCAAGATGGCCCAATACTATCAATTCTCCGTCTTCACCCTGGCGGGAACGGCCGAAGATATGACCGGAGGACTTCTCCAGCCCTACCCGCGAGATTCCGTGCCATGGGCCTCGAAGCTCGTACGCCTGCCTTACCGAGACAAGGCCGGCGCCGTCGCGGGGGACTTCTACGCATACATACGGCGCGTCCCCCTGGTGGGCGAATACATGGATCAAGTACGGTCAAGCATCCTGTTCCGTCGGGGTTGGATCCTGCAGGAATGGCTGTTGAGTAAACGACTACTCTGGTACACGCCCAACGGGCTGTTCTTCGAGTGCCAGCAAGAGCTGCCCCGATCATATGATCAGGCGCAGATCGCGTTCGGTCGAGCCGGGGCGGAATTGCAGGCACATTTGCAGCTGAAAGCCTCATTTCACTTCTCCAACAGCGATATCCTGAGCTTCTGGTATCACGCTTTGGAAGTGTATTCCGGTCAACACCTCACGAAACCGGAGCTGGACCGCATTCTGGCGGTCGGCGGTCTGGCAAAGGAGGTTGCGCAGATTCTCGCGGATCCGGAGCGTCTCGCCAGCCGGGAGAATGAGGCTCAGAACGAGGTTTACGTCGCTGGATTGTGGCTTCGGGATATTTATCATGGGTTGCTTTGGGAAAAAGAACATCATGCCTCTGAGCAAGATACAAAGACAGTAGACAAAACCCCATCCTGGTCTTGGGCTTCTCTTCTAACACTGGTTCGCTGGCCCGAAAGAAGCAAGGGCACGAAGAGCGCGTTCACAGTTACGGGACTATGCTTCACCGAACGAGAAGCGCACGAAATTCCCGACCATGTCGTCTTCGACGGCTGCAAACTTCGGCCATTCAACGCAATGACGGAGCGACCCACATTCGACCCGGCCAACATGTTTTCATGCCTACATATCCGCGGCAAGCTGCACACGGTCCACATCCGCGGATATCTCGAGACTGAGGAGAATCTAAAGAAAGCCGCCCTCTCAACCGGCTACTCTCCCATCCCAGAAGCGTGCAATTGGCGTGCCATATGCTCTGCCTTCCAACCAGACATCATCGCGGGTTGGGGATCGCTAGAGCGACTTCAGCCACGATATCCGTCGGCGTGCGATGATTTCGGCATCGCGGTGTATGCGTTGCATGTCTCGACGCGCTACTTGCGCCATGGAGTTTGGGTCAAGAGACAGTTGCCCGTGTTGGATGTTTTATTCTTGGAGGAGGTAGTGTCTCCACTGGGCACTCCTGAGCAGACTGCGGAAAGGAGGGTCTCGAATCGATTCCGACGGCTTGGGATTGGTAGGATTGCGGACGAGGGACTGATTGCTGAGTTTGAGGAGGCCGGGGAGCGTGATATCCAGCTCATATGATGCATCCCTTCCTACGCATCCTATTTACCCACGTTCGGTGGTGGTCCGGTGAAATCAAGCAAGAGCAAGCGGCCGACGCCATAGTTGCGACAATCACTCCTGCCTGCTCCTCCTTTCAATTTCCCGCTCTTGGGCCTCCCGTGCCGCTCGATACGTTTCCTCCTTCGCCTCCTCTGGCACATGCTTCCACACGGCCATGAAGAAAAGCGTCACCATGCTTCCCGTCGAGGCCGCCGCGTAGGACAGAGCCATGACGGTGAAATAGAGACCCGTATATACTAGACCTTGCCAAAGCGCGAGAATCCTCCGTATCCGCGCAATGTCTGCCGGCGTGATGCTCTTCCAATGCCTCAGCCTCTCCTCGAATTCGTTGGGCACGTCGTAGAACACCGTGTTCCAAAATCCCTTGAGTGCGAAGTAGCCCGCGAGAAGAAGGAATCCAACCCGGTAAATGGTCGGACGGAACCGGAAGTCGGACTTTGTCGGACGGCCCGAGTGGCCCCAGTACGACGTACATGCAGCATCCGCACAGTCATTATATTTCTTGATATACGCACGGGTGCGGATGAGGGCCGGATTGCGGTATGCCTGCCATGGGAAAGCACGACGTCGAGGATCGTAGACGGTGATTTCCCCCGTGTCCTGATTCTTAAAGGTGCCTCCTGTGCCAAACCAGGAGGGTAAGATCGAGATCATTTGCTTCCAAGGCTCGGGAGGCGCGATGCTGAATCTTTCGAAGAGGGATGCGCGAATGCAGTGCTTTGCGGCGTAGAAGGAGAGGAGATACAGTCCGAGTGGCATGTCGAGACTCCTTTTCAGCGTACTTGGCAGAAATTGTCAGTTTGGATAGTTTTCATGGTATCTGCGGTGTCTTGTAACTTACGGAGAGGGAGCTCTGAGGTCGTATGCCCGGTCTTCGTGGATGAAGATGGGAAGCACAATGAGAAGAATGGTGCCGTAGGTAGAGAGCACCACCGGAATTATGGGGTATGAAAACCAGGAATGCGGGCCAGAGTACCGTTGCGGCATATACTCAAAACGAGCTAGGGTTGGACAACGGGAAGGAAGTGTAGCGTCCGTAGCTGAAGTCGCATTCGGCGCATCGTCCAGCTCCCGCCCCTGATCTTCAGCTTCTTCATCGTGAACTGCGTCCAATCCCAAGGATTGTACCTCGACAGGTCCGGCAACTCCAGCGGAGTCCACATCCAAGAGCAACTCTTCTGCTGCCAGTGTCTGTTTTCCGTACGCTTCGGCAAGATAGCCATTCACCTCCGTGCCGTCTGCTGGCTCGTCTCTATAGGGTTCGACAGCGGGAGGCTCCCAATCCTGCACTTGCCCTCCAGCGGAAACTATAACGCTCCACTTCACTACCGGCTCAAACTCCTCATTACTCTCATCCGCAGCCAGCAAGTACTTCCAAGCCATCCACCACGCCAGTCCAGCGAGCGGAACGAAAAAGACGATTGCCAATACAGCCGTCACAACTCCCGAAAGCAGAACCATATCCTTTCTGAGGGCCATCTTCAGCGCCCACACATGCACCACTCCATTTGGCAACGTCGTCAGCCCAAGGATACCCGCAACAACCCATCGATACCCTCTTCCAGGCCGCTTGAACCCCAGGAATCCCCCGGGGTCTCTGAACAGGAAATGCCAGACGACCCTTGCCGCAACCGAGAGACTGAAGGCCAAAAAGTCGGGAAAAACCGACGGAGAATGATGAGTGCTGTAGTGCCAATAGAGTTTGCCAAAGTTCGGTGTGAGGTGGAGGCCTGCAGCGCCTCGCAATACCCATCGGTACCACTGTAGGTGATGGACGTGGTAGAGCTGGCGCCAGGTGCGCGTTACGTGGCGGCTAAACGCAAAACGTTCGCTCGAAGGGTTCCATACATCCATTTTCGGTATTGCATCACATACAAGGACATTTGGAGGTTGATTGTGAAGCGCACGATTCATCAGCCTCGACACTCAGCATACAGTGTTACTCTATTGGCTTGGTGTTGTAAAAATAACTGTGATGAATTCTACGCCAGGGATGACCAAATATACACCTTCGTATAGGAATAGGCCATCGTCTCCCTTTCTCGCAACCCCAGACCCACGCCTTTATCCATCTTTCCCCACAACGAGAAAATGCAAAAATCTACCAAAAAACATACAACACCACGCTATTCGCAGCTGGTCACCCACGCTACTACTCAACGGGCGCTACACGGCTTGTGTATGGTCGATCGGACGAGAGGCCCAATTTTCCGTGTTCTATGGTCGTATGTGAAGGAAGTACATATAAAATACATCCATATACCACAAAATGCATGGCGTATTACATCATGTGGCTCTCCTGGGTTCAAGGCTCACGTTTGCTCTGAGGTAGAGACGAGGATGGTCATCTCGGGTAGATATTTCTGGTATATGATAGCACATCGGAATACTAAGTCAGTGGTACATTGCTAACCTACTATCTAAATTACATAGCTTAAATGAGCTGTTAACACACTAGATAATGGGATGAGACCTAGTACTTGATGAAACTACCGTTACGTATGGGTTTCTTCGGACTAGTCTCCGAACGTCACGGTTTCGATTCCGAAGTTTTATTTTTCCGCCAATGTGTATATACCTAAAGTTTATCAGCTACATACTAAAAATATATATGCACAATGCAAAAACATATATACACTTACCGCACTAGAAAGAGGTTATCTACACACAACCTCGACAGCCGCTTTACCTCACCATCACCTCTAGACCCGTCTCTAAGCTGGAAGATCACACTATCCCACCCACTTGACTCACCTATACAACGTACCCGTAGACTTCGGTCTCACTGTTGGCTTCATACCGTCCGGCCATGACTAAGACTCCAGAAACTCATGTTCGAGCAGAACTTGCAACGAAGAAAAGAGGATCTCGAAGGTTCTGAATATTCCCGTCTCCAAGCCCTCCATCAGTATGGCACAGATGGTGCTTGTCTTCATGAACTCTTGCCAAGTTTGGTTGAATGATGCACTGTGTGCAGGCTCTGCCGATTCAGTCGACTCAACTTCCAAGGGCTTGCGACTTCTTTTTAGCCAGACCATGACATCCGCTTAGACACCAATCGAATTTATCATTGTTTTATGTGTCTCTGATGACCTCAGGTATAGACTGGACTGTCAGTCAACACTGGTTGAGGGCAAGAATTAGGAGACCAGGTATGTATAGAGGCAATCGAACACTAGATGTCCAAGATACTGACGGCGGTTTGGTGACAACATCGCCAACGCTCAAAGTTGTACATGCACAGAAGGTAACATGTAGACACAGCCGTGGGAAGCAGTCGGATCATCCGCGAACAATCAATATCAATATCGAAGCCTCCGCTTTCGTAGTGGGAGCAACCAGGACGGGCGCCACATATGAGCTGTTGAGCATCGTAGTAGCACAGCATACAGTGAAGTATCTGAAGGGTACTCCTTAGCTGAATGGATTCCCACCGACCCTGCCCGAATAATCATGGTATTCTGACATAAGTCGCTATCTTTCAAGCTTTTTGTACTAGATCCATCTTTGTTACGCCCCTGGATTTGGCTCCCTGTAGTCTTCCCTGATTTAAAATAGCCGACGAACAATTGGGAGGGTTGTGCGAAATCACTAGAACGGCAAAAGCAGTAAAGACCGAATGAAGGTCTGTCAGTACGATTGAGAGGCGTCAACGGCGATCTTTTAGATATATCTGAGATATTAAGGGGTATACAAACCGTATCCTCCGCATGCGCTGCCCCATTCTTCACCGCATGACATGCACCTCGACATGCTCGCACTCCGGGCGTGGCTTTAGATTATAACCAGAAGGCGGTTAACCACATAGCCGAGCCTTCTGACTGATGTGGCCTCATGTAACCAGGAGCAAACCGCCCAAGCACCGCTCAAAATGGCACTATCCGAGATTTCTGGCTCCACGTTCTCTAAAGCGTGAGGTGGCGACGGCCCCCGGAGTTCTCACGGATATAAGTATAACTAAATGCAACCGGAGAGCTTCCGATTACCTTCTATACCCCTCACGTCTGCGTTTCGGTGACCTCGACCGATTGCGTTGACTAGACAAACTCTCTTCTCGCCCTCCTCGCCTTTCCAACTCTTTCCGCTTCTGCCCTTGGGCCGTCAGTCCGGCCATGATTCTTTCCGCACCACTCTCCCTACCCACCTCTTTGCCCGACGGGGTCGCGGACTTGCTAGAAGCAGCAGAGCCCGACTTCGCAGCAGGCACAAAAGTTATAGAGTCCCGCGGATTCCTAGCATTTGCCTCCTCCCTCGCTTTCAAAATCTTTTTCTGCGATTCTCGCAGTTCTTCCGCATACGCCCAACTGGGGAATGTGGCAGGCACCGCCGTGTCGGCTGGGAGCGTCGACAGGTACTGCTCCTCTTCGCTAATACCAGCAAAATCCATCAGACGAGGTAGATGCCCGGGATCTCGGAGCACGCTTGAGCTTTCCAATCTCCGGTTGAAGTGTTGTCCCTTCTTCTTCAGGTCCAGGAACTGAGCGAACTTGTTCGTTGATTGTTGAGGGGGCGATCCGGGAGGAGAGTCCGGAATGTTGAAGTTTGGAATGGTCGGAAGCGTGAGATTATGTATTATCGTGCGAGTTGCGGTACACGGCGAGGCCTGGGGATCGTCAAGAGGGGAGTTTGACGTAGTGAGAGGACGGGATGCGGTTGGTTCCAACTCTGGACCGCTGATGGGGATTTTCGAAAACCCTTCTGTTCCGACTACTGGCGTGGAAGGTGTTCCTGGCAGCTTTTCGGACTCTGCTTGTGGCTCTGGTGCTTCTACGACTGAGGATGGTACTGGCGATTTCGATCCGCTCGCAGTCGCAATAGTTTTCGTAGTTGCTGTTGCCGGAGCAGGATGTGGAGCTTTCTAGGACGCTTTGCCATTAGTAGCTATCACATCCCAACCTTTTCCTCAAGGACGTCTTACATCAAGAGGTCCGGCTGATATTTGTTCCTCTTCATCGCTGCTTTCGTAGCCAATTCCGAGATTCATGTTGCGTAACAGCAAAAATCTGGCCGTGTGCTATGATGAGGATCGGATATTCCCAAGTTTGAAACCAATTCACTATTTCAGAATTCTATCTCTCTCTCTCCCCAGTCTGATCCGTGCTTGCGCTTCGTCGACAGGCTGGAGCTTGGGCCAACAAATCTCTTGGCATGAGCGGCTTGTCCGCAGCTTCCAACGCGTTCCCGCTGCCTGACCCACCCCCATCCAACATACATATACTTATACCATCTGCACTGACCTCACCAATTCCACACCCCATTCGTTCTCATTTCCTCTGCAAACTTCCTACATAAGCGCCATGAATCACTTCCCGCAAGCTTGGGGCCGTGTAAGCCCACCGATTCACCACTTCATGGCAATGAACTGACCGCATTGTAGCCAAGAGACGATATCTACGGCGCATACGACCATTCGCACTTTCAGACTCATGGTCCCGGTGGACCTAACCAGCACACTCAGAGGCCTATCGTTACAGGGACGTCGGTAGTTGCCGCGAAGTTCAAGGATGGCGTGGTCATCGCAGCCGACAATTTGGGTAGGCTCTGTTGGACAACGATGGACCCCTGGCAAACTCACTAAAGGCTCCCAGCGTCATATGGCTCTCTGGCCCGCTTCACTGATGTCAAGCGTCTCCGGAAGTTCAACGACCAGGTCGTCGTAGGTTTCGGCGGCGACGTCTCCGACATGCAATACCTCAACCGCATCCTCAACTCTCTTGACATCCGCGAGAACTACTCTAACCCCGAGAACCCCCTCAACGCAAAGAATCTCCACACCTATCTCTCCAAAGTCATGTACAAGCGCCGGTCCGACTTCGATCCCCTGTGGAATCACCTCCTAATCGCGGGATTGGATGGCGAGTCGAAGCCTTTCCTGGCGAGCGCAGATCTTCTGGGAACAACGTTCTCATCGCCAACTCTTGCGACAGGGTTTGGAGCGCATCTTGCACAACCTATATTGAGGAAGACGATCCCCGATGAGGCATCTGTGGCGAATGTGAGCGAAGAGGAGGCTGTCAAGTTGGTTAAGGAGTGCATGAAGGTGCTCTTCTACAGGGATGCCAGGAGTATGGATAGGTATTCCATTGCGGTGATCAAGAGTGAAGGGGTTGACCTGAAGGAAGACGAGAAGCTGGAGAACCAGAGTTGGGCATTTGCTGAGCAGATCAGGGGTTATGGCACGCAAGTGAATTGAGGTGGATTGAGATGGCACTCGGATGGATTCAAGGGTTCCTCTGCATGGAAAGACGGATTTTTTATGGATTCAAGCGGCTGGTATGGTCTTTGGAGGGATACTCCAGAAACGATAGATACGAATACACTGACGTAAACCCATTGGAATCCGTTGTCATGGCGATAATCACATTGATCAATACAGTGATGGTGGTAGTCACGTGATAATGAAGCTTGGACCGGTTTCATCTTGGCATAGGCGTCAAGCTCAACGCGTAACCCATAGCTACATCGAATCTACAATTTGCACCCCAGAACACATTCAGAGTTGCTTCTCCTTCAGATAACCACCCTCCGCGGTCCCTTATCCACATTTCTATCCGCCCAAAGCATCCACAATGGCCGCAGTCTTCTCCGGTGCGCCTCCGCAAGGCGGTCCAGGCTACTCATTCAAGCAAACCCCCACAGCAGCATCCGCATCAGGCGAACGGCAGCACAGCTTCTACCCGTATTTTTGATCCTCTCTCCTTATCTCCCGACCCCATCCCTAACCAAAGCTCCAGATACACCGACAACGGCGGCTCCACGCTGGGCATCTCCGGCGCCGACTTCACCATCCTCGCCGGCGACACTCGCTCCACATCCGGCTACAACATCAACACACGCTATGCGCCGAAGCTGTTCAAGATTGGCGGCGAGGGCCCGGACAACAAGGGCGCGCGGATAGTCCTCTCGGTGGTCGGGTTCGCGGCCGACGGCGATGCGCTGAAGGAGCGGCTCGACACCATTGTCAAGATGTACAAGTACCAGCACGGCAAGAACATGAGCGTTGCGGCGTGCGCGCAGCGCCTCAGCCATATCCTGTATGGGAAGCGGTTCTTCCCGTACTACGTCCACGCCATCCTCGGCGGATTGGACGAGGAAGGGAAGGGTGCGTTGTACTCGTACGACCCCGTCGGGAGCTACGAGCGCGAACAATGCCGGGCCGCGGGCGCTGCCGCTTCGCTCATCATGCCGTTCCTGGACAACCAGGTCAATTACAAGAATCAGTATGTGCCGGGCAGTGGCGTCGGGCACGAGTTGCAGGCAAGGGAGGCGGTACCGTTACCGAGGACCACCGTGGAGCAGTTGGTCAGGGATGCGTTTACGAGCGCGGTGGAGAGGCATATTGAGGTGGGAGACGGGTTGCAGATGATGATCATTACCAGGGAGGGGATCGAGGAGAGATATATGCCGTTGAAGCAGGATTAGATGGGGGTTGCAAGGGAGGTGGAGGGAGGGAAGCGGATGTTGGATGCGTGGGAAGCGGGAGAGCGAAGGGAGTGTATTATGACCCTAGATGACACTCTATGAAAGAGCAAGACATGCTATGACATTCTGAAGGTCTCATGCCCTGCAGTTCAGTGTGCTTCCGATGATCAGTACAAGACGAACAGCCCGGTCTTCCTCTCACCGCACGAAGATGTCCCATAGTACTGTTCGAAAACCGTCACAATCAAAACGACTTCCACTGAGATCGCACATTATACATGAGCCAAGATGACGGGCATCCGGGGGAGCAGATGGTCAAATGGTATACCCCGTATATCCTACCATGGTTACACAGTTATAGCAGAAGTTTTATGAGCAGAGTGTCAATTGATATCTATATATCTATGGGTATACTTGCACATACACAGCCTAGCTAGCATCGGAAAGGGGTATCTGCAGTACAATTCAGCAAAATTTTCTTTCAAATCACTTGTCCAGACCTCCCAGTCTCTCAACCAACCACCTCCACCTCGTCATCCTCACATTCAGCGGCACCTTACTCAACACCTCCCTCATCTCCCTCCTACTATACGCCAACCTCTCCGCCGCAACGGCCTGCAATATATACCCGCAAACCGTGCTCTCCGCGAGTGGCGGATCGCGCAAGTGTCTTGCTATTTCTGCTGGTGATAAGTCTTGGTGGTGCCAGAGGTGGTAAGCGCGGAGGACGGTGACAGTGGCGCGGATGCGGGAGGTGGCACTGGAAGAAGGGGACGAGGGAGAGGGGATGGTGGTGTGGAGGTAGGTGCGGGCCCAGGAGTCGGCAGCGAGGTAGGCGGAGGACTTGGAGGTGACGTCCGTGGCCAGAGATGGGAGGTTAAGTGTCGTGGTACTGGTGGTGGGTGGCTGGGAAGGAGTTGTTAGTTTCGCTCTCTCCTTGATGACTTCGGGTGAGCCTGAGGTAGACGGGGAATCGTCGGAGATATCGGTAATAGTAGTCTCCAGCGTCAGAGGTTTGATGCTCAGCTGACCCTGTTGGATGATCTCAGGGGCTGATAAGTTGGTCTGGTGGTCCTCGAGATCGTGGAGCTTAGCAGCATCGTTCTTTACTGGCATATCGTCCTTGTCAATGCCGCCCTGAATATCGACCTTGTGACCCATACCGCCAGCACGCTGCTTGTCCATGCTCCGGTGGCCACTCTCCGCTTCCCACCCACTATCGGCTTCATCCGAAGATGATATGTCCGGCAGTGTAGGATATTTGACGTCGGAGCTAAGGAGGGATCCGATATTGATACGGCCGATGCGTCGTGTCCGTCGAGGCGCAGATGCGGCCTCTCCGGTTACCTTGAGGCGCGCGCTTGGAACATAATCCGAATCGGGTTCTTCATCCAAATCTGCGCTTTCAGCGGAAGATGCAGACTCTGAATCCTGCTCTTCAAGCTGTTGACTGTCAACAAGATCCTCGGCCGCAGTCTCATACGCTGCTTCGGACTCTTCGGCATCCTCGACTGCCGCCTGGGGCTCCTCTTCTTGCACTGGCTCCTCTACAGCTTTGGGACCGGATTTGGCACATGGAGCGGTCCTCGGTTTGGTGACCTCGTCATAATCACACACCTCAGGACGGGGAGGGACAGGCCTCAGCCTCTTTCGTTTCGCTTCGAGAGCATCGAAAATGCGTAGGCTGGCATATGCATCTGTCGCAGCGTACGCTATCTGGTCGCGATCCAAACGCTTGCTCCAGTCGCTCTCCCGTACCTCCCCTTTGTACAAGGGAAGCTGGAGATGTTGGTGGACTTGTTTGGCAAGGGAGGAAAGTTTCTTGCTCCCAGCCTTTCTCGGATCAGAGTCGCTATATTCCACAAGATTATGCAAACGGCTCAACTCGAAGACTCCTCGAGCTTTGATGCCCAGGTACTTCTCAAGGCGTGAGAAGTCTCCTTTGATAGCGACACCAACTTTGAGAATATCAGGGGATTCAATGATGGCGCGCAAAGTAGGAGGAATCAACTCCTCGGCTGTTGTTCCTGAAAACAAGGCGATATGGAAGAGAGCGATCCGATCCTCAGAAGCAAGTTGGATCAAAGATGCATTGTCCTTGATGGATTTGATGGCTGCCCAGGGTCTCCACTCGATATCGAAACCTATGACCTTCTCCTGCAGAAAATATGGTGCGACCCTCTCTGCTGTGGCCATGTTGTCACAGTAATGGACTGTCAGAAACTGATCATTGGGACCACGGTAGAGGGTCTGGTTGTAATAGCTACCAGGGGTATTGGGTGACGCGGTCATCGCGGCACGCAATGCCGCAGGAGGTATCTGAAATGACATAGGTGTGTGTGATTCAGCATCGTTCTCAGAGGTGTCCTCCACGACGTCCTCGTCAGATGGGCTTTCTAGCCCTTCCTCGCAGGATCGTTCGGTATCAATCGTGCTTGGGATATCGATTGTGACGAGGTGTAGATCCTCGGGCGTCTTATTGTCCACTGTGGTAACCGGCGCGGGGGGTTGCTGTTCGACTGACAATCCTGGATTGTTATTGACCTTCTGAACACCCTGCTGGTTTTCCATGTCTTCCAGGTCGCGTTGCAATCTTGAAATGCCTCTGGAAGGATCTATCACAGTGTCTACACGGTCGGCGCGCCGTGAAGGAGTGATTGTGTCAACAGAGCGATTGGCGCCAGGCGATGCTTCCTTCTCAAGCGAGAGGCCGCCTTGAGGTAGCCTTGAATCCAAATACGCTGGGGTAACGTGAGGTGCGCTCATTCGAGTGGACTGCGTGAATCGTATGCAAGCTGAACTCCCAAGGGGGACCGGTATCGGAAGTGAGGTCGCTCCATTGACTCCCACCCTGGCAAGGCCCTCCTCAATACCGTCGATAGCTGGCACTGTACTGGAGACGGGACTCATGCGTCCATCCAGTGCATCGCTTTCTAAATCTCTTGTAGTGCGTGCGGAGAATGTTATAGCCAAGCCCGTGTCTGGTGGCCCATTAGTGACGGCTTCCTGATCCGTAGGCGTTGGATGGACTTCGCTTGGGAGGCAACTGTCTATGCCAACGGGAACGACATTCGATGAGCCACCTTGAACTATGCCTTCCTCATGGATTATACGATTCAGATCATTCCCTTCGGTCTCCTGTTCAGTCCCTGCAGGAGACGTGCTTCCGTCCGTATGGGGCCACTGTCCATTGTACTCAGCGTCACGCTGTCCCGGACGTTCCCGGCTCGCTCGCTTGACATGGATTGCCGACTGGTCTTCCAGAACAGTACTCCCGAGCAGTTCCTCTCTAATTTTTCCATTCAAAACTGTTCTGGAGAACTCCAATCCCTTGCATAGACGGTCGGAAGGCCCAGAATTGCCCCTTGTTGTTTGCCTTGGAGTGGAACATAATCGAGGTGCTGTCTGTGGCACGCGTTCGAACTTTGAAGATATGGGACGGGCAATGGGGGCGGACGGACGTGACGTTGTATTGTATGACTGGTTGCCAGGAGCAGGTTGATAACATCTCGACGGAACGTATTCTGTTGGGGAACCTCTTTGCCAAGTTAGTTTGGCCCAGCGAGGCAAGTCGAATTCAAAGCTTACCTCTTTTCACCGCGGCCGCTCGTTGGATGCGATGCCTTTGCAGCGGATAAGGTGGTGGGTGCTGTCATTCTCTGTTGACTCGGGCATGTGCGGAGGAGAGCATTGGGCGCTCTGACAAGAAGAAGAACGCGTCGTCTGCGGAGCATTATTGGGCTCCATTGTCGTGCTCCAGCTAGGCACCAGTCTTGACAAGACGATGGATGGTACTGTAGGTCTGCCTGTTGTTGAAACCCATGACAAAGGCCGAGGAAGAGCAGGGGGAGGTGTCTTGTTGGCGACCCTGGACAAGGCACAAAGGGAACCTAGCTTTTCTTGGTCTAGCGTACCCGCTGCAAGAGGGCGGGAATGCCAAGATATCTTGAACACCAACCTTGAACCTCTCTCAAAGTGACGACGGCTCATCAGCAGGCACCACTAGTCGTTACCACAATGCCCAGCGAACCTCTCCTTCCTCTTGGTTAGTGGCGTGATAGCGATCGTTACCTGAATTGGCTGACCGGGCGCGTAGAGCTCATTGACAAGTGTGTCGGTTCGAAGATATGGGTGCTGATGAATGGCGGGAAAGGTATATGCTCAATGCACATAGTTTTGATTTCCCTTCCTGATTTTCATGCTCAGAGTTTGTCGGAAAACTTCTTGGTTTTGACGACTACGTGAGTAAGTACGTGGCAGTTGGCTAGGATGAAAAGCCACTTACGAGACCCAAGACATGGTCCTCACCGACGTGACTGAAATGTAAGGCTGGTGTCCGTCGTCTTTGAAGCCGAGTTCGACTAACAGTGGTATAGCGACCCGATTGAGGGCAAGACGCAGCTTGTCAAGATCCTGCTCAATGGGAACAACATCTGCATGGTGAGTGTTGGGTTCAGGGTGGGTTCATGAATCATCTGGCTCACTTCAAGCTAGATGATACCTGGAGGAGACGGGGAGGAAGTGTGGGAAGAATGAGGGGAGGAGCAATGAAGACGAGTGCAGCTTGTCATGTCGCCAGCGCATTCCTCGTCGGGGGTGTCAACACGGTGCAGCCATGGCTACCACTGTCGCCCTCGCAAGACAGTCTCGAGAAGCCACCGAAATGGCAGTAGAGTGCATACAAAGATGGCACAGTACCTATGTACCTAACTCCCTTGACGGCGACGCTCAATGGTGCGGAGCAAGCTTTGGAGACATCAAATGAGTTGATTTGTGCCCTCCATTCAGCCATGTGGTTGGTTGCTAGCTGGAAGATAGACCGGGAAGATCGCAATCTGAAATACCATCCATCGGTTCAACACGATTACGAGGAAAGGTGCAGGCGGGCGTGAGTTGAGTGAGTGCACGTGATGACTTTCCCACCGCCCATGATTTTACTCTGTGGTAGGAACGGGGTTAGGGAGGAGAGTGAGGGTCCGTCCAATCATTGGCGGGGAGCGCTCCGGTTATGTCTGGGGAGGGAGGGGAGGGGAGGTTTACCATTGTACCTAGGTAGCGGTGACGGTGCATTTGGGGAATTCCGCTCCGAGTTAGGTGCCGCTTGGCAGTTCGACGTCGCGACATGATTTCTTCGATCTCAAGCCTTGTGCTCGATCGCCAAAAAATGCCATTGCCATGCACACAACCCGCACCCATTCCCTCACCCTCACTCTCGCCCTCACTCAATCTCGCCCCTCTCCCTCTCCCCCTCCATTTTTGGTTTGCCATCCCCACCCTGCCCCCACCATCCCGCTGCAGGGCTGGCCCTCACACAACACGTTGACACGGACTGGCAATTGCCCTTGCCTCGTGGCCGACCTTGGAAATACTATATTCCCAGAACGCACAAGCTTCGTCGCGCCACGACTGTGTTTCTTTTCGGCTTTCTACGCTACTGCCCTGGCTTTCCTCCTCTCCCTCAGACTCTCCTTTCCCCAACATGATCGTCCACCGCCGCCCTGGACTTCTCTCTCACAGCTACCAGTAGGTCCGCGGCCCAAGTCCAGGAATTCCAAGAGTCTTCGCCACCCCGATGTTCCCGGCCTACTGTTACACCGTACCAGTCCACCGTGAGAGTGCCCGTCTTCGCCTGTTGGCTCCCGCTCCCGCGCGCGCACCGCAAAACGCGACACACTCAAATGGTCCCCTTCATCCTATGTGGACACATCGACGGCCTACTAGGAATCCCCTACTCCGTGCTAGGACCAGCCCAATAGCCTTTTCTCCGCCATAGCTGCGCCTCTTCGCCGACTTCTCGGTCTCGAGGTCAAGATCCACCCGGTCACGCTACATCCACGCGACGACGCCGGTTCATTTATGGACGAGGCCTAGTCGCAATCCTGACTACCCTTCTTGCGCACCATCTGCGCCCTGCAACAATTACCACACGCTTGTTTTCCCCCGATTGCTGGACCCATTACCCACTGCTCCTCGCTTTTTCCGACCCAGCTACCACTGTAAAAATTACACCTCGGTCCTTTCCCGTTTCGTATTTGTTTCCCGTAATTTTGCATCAAAACCCCCATACTCCCTCGCCAGTCCCTACCCGCTTTGCCCAAGTTCACCCATCTAACCTGTCTGGATACATACAACTGGACAACCACCGCTCCCCTTCTGCTACCGTAGTACGCATCCGCTGCCATCGCATCTCGAGGCTGAGCCGGGCCAAATCGTCGGGAACCAAGGCCGTGAGCGCCCTCTCACTCACTTGCATCGTAGCTGTGATTACCTGGGACCTCTGCCTATATGAGCGACCTGGGAGAACGGCTAGAGCGATTGGGTTTGGCCCAATATCTGGATGCCTTCGTTTCCGAGGGCTTCGACACGTGGGACACGGTCCTAGACATCACCGAATCCGACTTGTACGTGCGCCCCCGTGCATCGCTCCTTCCCCCACAAACATGCCAAGATTGACTCTCTCTCTCTCTCCAGAAATGCCCTCAACGTCAAGCTTGGCCACCGAAGGGTATGATTCCTCCAGCTTCTTCTCCTTCCCGAGCCTCTAACCTTTCCAGTTGCTGACGTCGGTGACACAGAAACTACAAAGAGCCATCGCCGACTATCGAGGCCAGTCGCCCGATCGCCCCCTTCCTCTCGCTCTCAACCAAACCGTTGCCATCGAGAGTGCCTACAGAAGCGATGACTCTGCCCCCGAGCCCGGAGCTCGGCAGCAACCCGAATCGTCAAATGCCGCCTCGGTAGCTCCAAACGCGAAGAGAAGGTACAGGCGTCATCCAAAGGTTGGTGCATGTCTTCTTAAGCTAAAACCCTTTGTTCGCATTAACATGGCCATAGCCCGACGAGAATGCCCCGGATCGCCCTCCGTCAGCATACGTAATCTTCTCCAACCGTTTGTCCCCCCTCCCTTGCGTTGTTGCGTCGCTAAGAAGAATGCTAGAAGTTAGGGAGACGCTGAAAGGTCAGGATCTCTCCTTCACTGAGATCGCAAAGGTGGTTGGCGAACGGTGGCAGGTCCTGGATCCTGAGGCTCGAGAAGCATGCGAACGACAGGCTACTCTGGCCAAGGAGAAGTACTACGCCGAGCTTAACGAGTACAAGAAAACGCCCGAGTACGAAGCATATCAGAAGTATTTGGAAGAGTTCAAAGCAAAGCATGGACCTTCCAGCCAGAAAGGTGAGTCGTCTGCGTTCTTTCCAATCATGACCCTACAGGCACTTGCTGACTCGGGCATAGAAACCAAACGTCCAAAATTAGAGACTGAAGCAAGCACACCAAGCAGTGCAGAGCAAATAAGCCGGCCCTCGACTCGGAGAATCAGCGCTGTACAGTCTGACGCCATTGGCATGAGTCCGTTTCGCCCCAAGGCGAGTCCTCACATACCTCCTGTTCGTCTCCCATCAGCCCCGCTCTACCCTTCCCAGTCCGACTCACCTGCCATGCATTCTGCGTCCGCATACACCTCCCCACGGACGGGAGACTTGTATTCTCCCACAGCTATGTCGCCACGGTCTGCGATACCGCCACGGGAAACCTCTCATGACTTCTCGACCAGTGCCGTGGGCCGCGAACCCAGAGCCCAACCTGACAACAACCCAATGTTCCCACCTGCCTATGCCGCATACCATCCCTATTCTGCGGCATCCCCTCCAGTCACGCATTCTACTCCATCGTCCTACCAGATGGCACCCATCGAGCTCCCCACGAGGCGGTTCTATAGAGAATCAGCAGGACCACCATCGTTGACCCACGACGAGACGACCATGTCGTCCGAAGGGGCGCAGAGTACCCCCGGCAGTGCCTCATACCCGGCATTGCTTTCCGTGCCTCCCGCCGATTCCCGAAAAGCCATGCGTATGCTGCCCCACCCGCTCAACGTGACGGCCCCTACCCCCACCCCGTCCTTTCTGCCGACCTCCTCTCATCTTCCCGACTATCGAAATACATCCTCTCTGGCCGCTCTGGTCAGAGCGGGTGAACTGGCCAGAGCGGCGGATGGGGAACAACCGGAAGAGCGCAACCCCCCGCCAAACTGACAAGGCAAAAATGTCTGCGTGTTGCCGGAAATCTGGACAACCTACCTACGCACATAAGCTTTCCGTTTCTGCTTCGTCCCTACCACGGCATATCCAAACATCGGCTTGCCTCATACTTTCTGAGAGCATGAAAATCACTCAGCGTGCCCATAGGTTCAAAATTACCGTTCGCATTCGCTTGAAGGATTTTGTGCATACAAACAAGGAGGCGGAACTTTTCTCTGTTGGGCGTCCAAGAATGCCTTACAACCAGATCTCACCCTATCCAACAGTTCCGGGTGATGGTGTCGAAAAACGCAGATTATGCTAGATGCATACGGTACAGTACAGTGGATGATACCCCCAGGTCGTCATTTTGGTTTGGCTATAAAGATCGGATCTGAATACAAATATATATTTTATTGGACTCTGAAGCTGCTGTCTATCCTACGGAGGGACGTGGTGGAGACGCTGTAGGTCGTGATCCAAGAGTATGCAGGTGTCTACCTTGGTACCTGGAGTATGCGAATGTGGCGCAGTACGGGACGAGGTGGACGCGTCACGGGAACTGGTGGCAACGAGCATAGAGACCTCACATAGCAGAGATACAGTACAGTATACAAAGGTTTGAGAAACAGGGCGTGTGATTAGATAACCGCACTTTTTTTTCGACCGGGGGCATCTCTATACCGGTGCGGAAGTATCACGGTGCAGAGACTGGCTGCATGGATCCGACCGTCCGCGGAGGCTAGAAGCATGAAGGAAGCTGGCGATAGGCTGGCGGTTACTCGTTTCGGCAGGGACGGGCAGGCTGCCGCCATATACCTAGGTACAAGTACAAGTATGAGGTCCGCGGAGGCACTGGCATCACATCTCCTGCTTCTCCGTTCGTGCCGCATTGGCTGTCACGAACTTGGTTACCCGTACGGATCAGAGCTAAGTGCGGAGTACAATACCCTAGGGTAATTGCTATGGGTGGAACCGGGTATTCTGGCACTGAGAGCTTACAACGAGAAAAAATGGCGAAATGAAAATGCAAAAGCAGTGTCGGGTTACTGTGTCGTACGTGCGGTAAGAAAGGCATCATCTGATGTGGCGACTTCAAGTCACGGGCCACCAAACCCGGAAGATGATCTGTACTACGGCAGAGCAAATCAGGGGCCGTTGACCCTAAACACACTAAAAATCAGACCATTTCAATTCTCGATGAGGGAAGAGATATGCAATTGTGGGAATTTCGCATGGCAAATGGGCTGATTTATTATTCATGGACCCCGGACCACGTGCAAACCTGCTCCGCGGAGCGGCCCATCATCGAGGTCATGGTTAAAGACGAAGGAATCCGGGCCACCACGGCACGAGTTATTTGCCACTTCTTGCGATGAGGATGGGCGGTTTCGGGTGTGATGGATGCTCGTCGTTTGGCTGCGGTGTCACTTGCACAGCGAGCGAAGTCAGAAGACTGAATATGCCCAGGTGAACAGGGTTTCGAGGACGACATGGGTGGCACGGATGTCCCGCTGAATTCACCTGTGGCTGCCCTGCATGCCTGCATGCGCCTCACTACTGTGCAGGGTCCTTGGGGACCTCGGGAGCGGAGAATCTTCCAAAAATATGGATTGGGTTAGGCCCAGATCGACCCGCCGTCACGGGGCCAACCCATGCCATGCCATGGCAGCGGAGCGGAGTCTTGTCAAACTCCCCGCTGCAACAGCTTACAATTCATTTCCATCCGTTCATTCGGCGGAAACCGCAGGCCGTTGACTTGTCTCTCTCCTGGAACGGTGTCGGATTAGCAGTATGTTAAAACCAACCCATGGTACTGAAAGGGGCCATCCTAGGTGAGGTATTGACGGTTTGTGAAACTGGACAGAGGATCTGAGTGCGTTTCCTCGGCCGATACATGCGGATTGCTCTCTATCCTTCGCTCTGCTTTTCTGGAGGTGCATGTCGTTTTCAGGACCAAGGTTTGTCAACATGCTTGCCTTCCGCACCGGATTCGAGCAATGCTGCACTTGTTTGCCAAGGACGGTGATGGGTTTTAGGGCATATATATGGCTTTTCAACGGGTCCTGGATATGAGGGGGAGACTCAGGGCAATTCAGAGGGGAATATCCAACATTCATCAATGATCATCAACACTTGGGAGTAGGAAGTGAGGATCGCCTCACTGACGTCGTGCACTGGTTCGGGCTGAACATTTCGGCTGCCAACCTCTCTTTCCGGTAACGTTGGATTACATGAGTGATTTCGAAGACCATTGGGTCTTGGTCTTCATTCTCATCAGTCAACGGTGTCGACCGTCAGTGTCTTCCACTACGCTTCCATCGACCGCTTCTTCGCCTTCACAGTTTCACTTTGGACGTAGTCGCTACTTCCCGCTCTTTTGAGGATTGGTAGGTACACCGCCTACGCCACTACGGCGCCTGTCACCGCTTCTCATCAGGCACGAGGCCGTCCCGGCGAGGGCCTGTGTCTCGCCTCCCTGGATGTATAAACACACAACTTCTGCTCTCTAACCTACAGCTCAACTCAACCTTATCTCAACCTCTGACAACCCGCTTCTACAATCTTACACTTTCTTCTCTCACATCACATCTACATCTTCTGAGATTCAACATGCACTTCTACACCATCCTAGCCTTCGTCACCGCCGCGACCGCCGTGGCATTCTCCAACCCCAAGGCCCCCCAGCCTGGCCTCGAGCTGCCTCCCAACTTCCTCGCCGAGTACAAGGGATTCTTCGGAGGCAAGGACCTCACCACCTCCGCAGACGACGCCTTTCCCCTCGACCCTCAAGTCACCGACATCGAGGCCATCGTCGCGGCCACCTACGCTGCCACTGTCACCTCCAACGGCATGGCCCCCGGCTGCGGCACCATCCAGCAATCCGACGGCAACGCCTTCCCTCTCGTTGGCGACTTCACCTGCCGCGAGCACCTTCGCGTTATTGATGGGGCGGTCGTCATTCGTCATGGTTGCACATGCCTCTTCTTCAAGGGGTAAGTATTATGCCTTCTATTAACCTTTCTCTTTCCCCTTGGAAACGTTCTGATCACTTTTTGGCAGTGTGCCGGGGTGCCTCAAGACTGATAGTCTGGCTTTCTGGTTGGTCGGCCCGAAGCGGCAGGATATCTCGCATGACTTGAGAGTGAAGTGGTATACCTGTGGAGAACACTAGAGCGTGGCTCGAGTATGTAGGGTACTACCTCTTTCCAACCTTGAAGATTTGTGGAATCGGTGGATGATGGCTCTAGTTGCATTGGTGGACCTCAGGGAACGGTTGTCTCCTTGTGGCTTATAGGGTTTTTCGTGCAATGGATTATGTTTCTTTTCTCACCCTGGGTGTAGCTTCTGCGAACTGATATGGGACTATCAGACCTGAACTTCTTCGAGCTAGACTACTCATCTGAGCGATTGAATTGGTGACAATCCGATTCGCCGTCTCGAGGACTGCGTTTCGAGGCTTCCCCTAACTGGACGGAGGCGCTGTCGAGTCCATCCCGACGTCAGCCATACCGCTGCAACCCTAGATGTTAAGTAGGATGTGAAAAGAGGCTGTAGTAACCTCATTCATCCCCATTCTTATACACAAGTCTTGCAGCTTGACTTGACGACTCCTGAATAATTACCTAACAGACCTGCTGGCATATATCTCTCACGAGCCATTAATACTCCGACGCCTAACGAAGACGTTCTAAAATATCTCAATCGACAAAAAGCGATGAATGTCGTCAAATTCCAGGATTCTCGTCAAGGGGGCCAACCCTTGCTTAATCGGGCGATCCCAAGCGGGACCGTCCCCGCCGCGTGTCATCCCCGCGCCTCCTTTCCCTTTTGAGCTTTGAGAGCTCCCCAGATACGAGAGCGGTAGCTCAGCCTCACCAGGCTGGAGCCAACGACATGTCTTCGTTCCACTCCTTCTTCTCTGTTGCTTCTTGCTTCCAAGGGATTCTCTTGTGGGAGTGGGTTTCCGGGGAACGCGACATATGACTAGCCACAAGACGGCGACCTTCATGAGCAACATTGTATACACAATATCACACGCTGTGTAGAAAGGAAGCGACGCGCACTTGGAACGACTCACTGGACACAAAAGACCGACTGTACGGCTCCGACCGACTTCGACAGGTCGCTCGAGGGTAGAATCTAATCGTCCTGCGGAGGTCGTTCAATCTAGACGTGCACGGCTACCGGGCCAACTCCGAGACATACGGCTATCCGCATACATCCACAACTGGCAGGCATCATGGAACGACCGGGCAACGTAAATTTCTCCAACCAAGCTGGCCATGCTCCACCTTACGGCGCCGCAGGTACGACATCTACCTTGACCTCGAAGACTCATGCAAGCTGATAACATTCCTTATAGGTTACCAAACCGTGCCTCCGACGACCAACTCACAATGGGCACCTCCGGGACAGCCCCAGGGGACGCAATATCAATATGGAAGTCATGGAGCTCAAACACAGCAGTATACATATGGAAGTCAACCCCCTCAAGCACAACAGGGCGTGTACGGCACTCAACCGGCACAGCAAACATATCCTCCCCAGCCCACTCAACCTGTCCAACCCGTTCAGCCAGTCCAACCGGCATATACGAATACAGTACCTACGCCAGCGCCAGCAGGACAACCACAGTGGGTGCAACCACAAACGGGCCAGCAGGGGACTTGGGGTCAGCAGGGTCAGCAGGGTGTCGGAGCAGGAGGAGGTTATCACGCAGGGGCGTATGGAACTGCACCTGGATATGGCCAACAGGTACAGCAGCAGCAGGAACAGCCTCCAGTTCCGCCTCCGAAACCGGCCGGTTTCACAGCGGCGGTGCATTCGGTTCAGGGGCAGCCTCAACAGCAACAACAGGGAGGATATCAACAGCAGCAGCCCCAGCAACAGGCACCAGGATACCCACCTCAAGTTCCACAGCAACAAGCATACAACACTCCGGCAGCACCTCCTCCCCAGACCCCCGTAGCATCCTACTTCCCGCCCACGTCGCTTCCCCAAACCAACACATACTCCACTCCTTCTTCGGCCATCTCCCAATCCCAACAACCCCAACCTAACACAGTCCTCACTCCTGATGAGCAACATCCCGCATACGTCCCACCCTCCCTCAGCGGTCAAGGTGTCACTTCCTACATGCCCGCCAACACGAATCCCATGCCGGGAGTCTACCTTCCTCCGCCCCCGGATCTACCGGCATGGCAGCATGCCACGCATGCGCCGCTGCAGGGGACGGAGAAGAAGTGGAGATATACGGGTTTCGGGGCGCCGGGGGGTTATGCGGTGCAGGCTGGGCAGGGTCAAAGTGTGCCGCAGCAACAGTCTTATGGGCAGCCTGTTCATGATCAGTTTCAGCAGCAAGGACAGCTTGTGCAACCAGGACAACCGTTGCAACAGCAGTTCGGGAATGATGGCCTCGGCCATGGGCAGGTTCAGCAACCACAGCAGCCACAGCCACAGTATCCACCAGTACAGCAAGGACAGCCTATACAGCAACCAGTACAGCAGATACAGCAGCCAGCCGGGCAGTGGCCACAAACTCAACCCATCGATCAGACATACGGCCAGCAGCAGTCCCTCCCTGCCATACACGGTGTACAACAACAAGCCTGGTCTCAAACACCGGTTCCCGCCGTAAGCCAACATCAATCTACACCTAGTTACTCTGATATCCAAGCCCCTAAACCCCTCGGCCACTCCTCCACCACGCCCCCCTCCTTTCTCAATCAATCCAGTCCCCAAAGCCAGCCCGTCTCGCCCATCCTCAACCGCCAAAGCGTGAGTTTTGCCTCGGGCCATAACACGCGCACTGGCTCTGTCAGCTCCATCGCCATCGAAGCCCTCCGTAACCAGCATGCTCAAGCTACAGCTAAACCGAGCTCTCCAGTCCCGTCGCTGCGAGAACAGCAACAACAGCGGCAAGTTGCGATTCCTCCGCCAGTTTCAAAACCGGGTCCTGCGTCGGCGTTCAGTGCTCTTGGTGCTGGCGGTCCGTCGGATTGGGAGCATTTCATGGCACCGGGGGAGGAGGTCGATGATGAGGAGATATTTGGGAAAAAGAAAGAAAACGGTCCGAAGGGGGACGGAGAGGTGAAGGAGGGAACAAAATCACCTTCATCTAGTCCACCTTCTGCAACGGATGGTGTGACACAGCCGAAGCCAGCGTCGCCAGCACAGGGATCGTCTCCTCAACCCCCACAGCAGGAGTTCGTCATGGGGGATGCAGTCGTGGTGTCGCAGTCGCAGTCGCCGAAACCAAGTGAAACTTCACAACCACCAACGACACAGCAGAGCTTTGTGATGGATGATGGAGGGTGGGTGCAGCCAGAGAAGTCGAGTCAAACCGCGACACTGCAGCAACCGCCTTCTGGGCAACAAAGTTTCGTCATGGACGATGGTGGGATTGCACTTCAATCGCAAGGCACAAATACCCAGCCACAGTTGGATCAGCGGAACGAGATCGATCGGCTCTCTGCGGAGTTGAAGGCGAGTGTTCAGGATCTAGCAACATATAGGACCAATGCCGAGAGGGAAAAGGAGGAATTGCGGGTGGAGCTTGAGAGGGTGAAAGGAGAGCTTGAGACGGCGAGGAGCCAGACTGCGAACGAGAAATTGGAGGTGGGGAAATTGAAGGTTGAAGTTGATTCTCTCAAGACTGAGCTCGAAGCTCTGAAGGCTCAATCAACAAATGATAAAGCAGAGATTGAACGGGTGAAGGCTGAGAGCGAAGTCTCCAAGACGCACTCTGCGAACGAGATGGCTGTGCTGAATGAGCAGATACATTCCATGAGAACAGCCTCCGATCAAGCGAAATCGAATGCAGCGGACCTCGCCAAAGAGAACCAGAACCTCATCGACAGGCTGAAGGAAGACATAGAAGGCAAGGACGATAGCATCAAGGAGCGAGATGCCACCATTGCGGACCTGAAGCGGCAACTTGAAGAGGAGCGATCCAAGGAATTTCCTAAGCCTACGCCAGCTGACTTGATCCCCGATCTCGATCCTTGGTACGCTGGGTCTTTGGAGAGATTTATCAATATGCTAAGAGTGGAGGCGTATGAGCCGCAGGTGGAAGAGAAGATCAAGATCTTCACTGGCTTCTTGAGAGCGGAGTCTGCCGCTAGAGGATTGGAGTATTACTCTGCTCCTCCTGCGCCTCCGGCAGCACAGCAAGATATCATCGCAGCAGGAGTAAAGAAGGAATCGCCGCCGATATCGAGAAAGGCGTCGAATGCCTCGAGTAGAAGGCAGGATATACAAATCAGTGTTCCAGAGCAGATAATCGTGGAGCAGGATCTGGCGCAGTATAGCCCTGGAGGACGGCCTATTCTCCCAAGAACAGGGCCGAGTATCAACGCATCTGCCGCAATTGAGCAGACGCGTCCGGCCTCGACTCAGTCGACCGCTATTCTTACGCCAGCGAGTTCCGTGGATGACGACGCGAGCAAGACGCCTCTTATCCAGTCGACACCAGAAGAGCAACCAAAGCCGCAATACAAAGCATACGTACCGCCTGCAACCTCGACGCCCGCCCATGATTTGACCTTGACGCACAGGCAGTCGATGAGTTTTGTCAGCCCGGCATCCATGGCAGTGCCTCTCCATATGAAGAAACCAGAGCAACACGACGAGATTTTCTTTGGCGAGCCGCAACCTCCCACAGCGCCCATCAGGCCTGTAAGCATTGCTAGCATACCAGCAAGTGGCGACGGCATCATTGTCGAAGACGCTGTCCCTGCTCCTCTATCAGTCAAACCTCGCATCAGCAGGGATAGCAGTCCCGCAGCGCCGGCGGCCCTTGAAACTAAAAAGAAGAAGGAAAGCGCATGGCAAGCCCTCGACTCCCTCATCCCAGCTCAAATATCCGCTTTACCGCCGCACCCCCGCCTCGTCGCCATCCGTGCCCACTTATCCTCCCTGGACAACTCCTTCCCTTTCATCACCGAATTGAGCTCCAAATGGGAGAAAGAAGCCGCCATCGTCCGCAAGAAGAACGATGACGCCCGTCTCCGCCGCCAGGAGGAGTCAGAAGCCCGAACTGACCAACTTTTCAACGACAACGAGATCTCCTACGCCGAGATTGGGGCTATGGAAGATGAATTCAAGGAAAAAGAGAGGGAGGGGAAGGCGAGGGAGGATAGGGAAGAGTATGCTAGTTACGTGAGAGAGGTTTTCGAGAAGGGGTATGAGGGATTGCAGGCAGAGATTGGGGGCTTGATGGAGGCGGGATGGGAGATTGAGGAGTTAGTCAGGGACGGAGTTTCGGGTGTGGAGGCTGCGTTCGATAGGGGAGGGCGTAAGTCCACCGTCGAGGGAGAGGGTGGGGAGGCGATGCCCCTGGTCGATGTCAAGGCTGCGCTCGAACTCCTGGTTCAGCTGCATGAAGCAATCTCGCTCCGCCATCAACGAGTCCATGCTCTTGTGCTCGACCGCGATCGCAGGTACAAGAAGACAGAATTGCAGCCGCTGTATGCCAAAGGTGATATCCCCAAGATGAAAGCGATGGAGAAGCATTTCGAGGCTGCGGAGAGGAAGGCGATAGCGAGAGGCAAGGAGGAGATTGCCAGGGGGATGAGCGAAGTTCTCGGCGTAGTGGAGAGGGTTGTTCGAGGTGTCGTGGGGAGAGAGGGCGAGCTGGGGGAGGAATTGTTGGGCTGCGTGCGGGATGTGCTTGAGGAGGAGGAGGAGGGGCAGGATGAGGCAAATGGAGAGGGAGAACGAACGCAGGAATGGAAGACGCAAGTCCTGGGTCGTGCGCGGGACGGTCTCTCCGCCTTGAGCGCTTCCAGCCAACAACTCATGACGGTTTTCAATGGCGTGGAGATTGCGACGGCAAAGGCGTGTCTGGAGGCGGAAATCGCAGCGGCAAAGGTCGACGCTGCTCCCTCGGCGTCTGACATTGGAGCCCAGATCAAAGAGATGGAGGAACGGTTGGCTGGACTGGAAAAGAAGATGAAGGAGGAGTTTGAGGAGAGGATGGAAGTCCTCAGGGAAAGGGAGAGGGAGGGGTTGGCGCTGGTTGGGGAAGTTGAGGGTGTGGTCAAGGAGGGTGGCAAGGGGGGTGTTGGGATTGGGAATCCGACGGAGGGGGAGAGCGAGAGGGAGAGGAGGATGAAGGAGGCGCTGCTGGAGGCTAGGAGGAGGAATGGCGAGGCTGTTTGAGGCTGCGTCTTCCCTTGGTCCTTGTGTTCTACTATTGGTTGTCAGTTGGTATGGTTTGTGGTTTGTGATTGTGGTTCCAGCATTTGAGCGCTAGAAGATATCCCCGTTGCTTTGTCGTCGGCTCGTTGATGGGTATAAATCATAGGCGGCTCTGGATAATTGACTATATGTACCTCTTTCAACCTGCCAAGTGCAAGAGAGATGTCACTTTGTGTGATATAGGTGTAGACATGAGAGATTCCTGCTCTGACATGTAGAGTTTACCATGAATGGTGCGCTAGCCGAGATTTAGGGAATTTAACAACTGGCGTCATGAGATCCAGATGCATGCAATAGAGCGGGACCTGAGGGTCCCAATGTTCAGGATCATGTGGAAAGTTGCGCTCTTGGTATGAAGTCTCCTCGAACATCTATAACCGGTTCGAGCCATTGAGTATTCGTCTTCACCTATATATACTCCACCCTGTTTTCCTTCCATTCCGCTGCGGCCATTGCAACCTCTACTCGCCATCGCTTCCGCTCTCGTCTTCACTGCCCTCCTCGTCGCCCTCCTCATCATCATCTTCTTCATCTTCAGCCGAGTCTTCCTCCCCTTCAAGCCCATAACCATCTTGGAAATCGACGAGCTGCTTAACTTGGATCTTGAATCCGTCCTTTTCAAATGACTCTTTCATGCCCTGTTCAGGTGATGTTAGCCAGTATTCAGTGCACCATACAACCAAGAGAGACAAGACCTACCTCCACGGCATTCCCGCCGCACGTAACCACCAAGTCAGCCGTCTCGGGCTTAAACACGTTCCCCACCACCTCCTTGAGGATATTCCTCACATCCTCGGCGGTCACCTTCCTCACCTCGGCAAGCACCCAGTCATTATACCCCTTCCCGACCCCTTTCACCACCGTATCCGTAAACGCGCCCCTCGCCGCCTCCACAATCGTCGCCTTCTCATCCAAAAACTCCCGCACGATGCTCGAAATGGCGCCCTCGAGCGCCAGCTTCTCAAACTGCGTGGTCCCGTCCACATACCCCGCGATGACGTCTTTCGCCTTGCGGTACGCGTTGTACGCGTTGCCCGACTTGTAGATACGGAACTTGATGAGGCCCGTTTCGACGTCGCGGAAGAAATTCGCCCCGTATGCGAGTCCCGTGCCGCGGATGTTCTGCCACATGGGTCCCTCGACGGCGTCGAGGTAGGCTTGGGCGACCATGAGTGGTGGGAGTTGCGGGGACGTGTAGCTGTCCGGGCCCTTAGAGGTGAAGACGGCGAAGGAGCTGTCGATCGGCATTGGGACAATGTACGCCGCGCCTCCTGGGTTGCGGCCAATGTCCGAGAGCACTGCTTTGCGGGAGTCGATGGGGTTGACGGAGGGGTCTTGTGGGGGCTTGATTGCGTCTGTGAGGTGCTTGAAGGTAGAGACGGGATTGGGCAAGGTAGTGAAGTCGGCAATGGCAAGGACCCGCATGTTGGAGAAGTTGAGGAGGTGTTTCCTCAATGATTCCAATTTCTGGATTACCTGGTCGGGATCTGTCTTCAGGAGTTTGAGGATCTTCTTTAGATAGACGGCTTTGACGAGCGTGTTTGTGGCGCGGACGGAAGAGGCGGGCGCGTAGTGGATCATGCGGTCGATGGAGAAGGCCATGCTGTTGCCGTCACGCTTCTCATCGGGCACGTCGGCGACCATGCGCTTGACAATGGCGATGAGGCGCTCGGTGTCGAAAAGAGAGTCTGTGAGCAAGGTTGCGAGCCACTTGACTACCGTTTCGAACTTCTCGGCTTCGGCCACGAAGTAGACATACACCATCTCAGAATTGCCAATGTCGGTGCCCCGGTCAATACTGTATTCGATGGTGTCCTGTTCAAGGCTGGTGATGACTTGTTCGAATTCGACGCGCTTTCCGTCTTTCATGATGGGCGTGGCGAAGAAATTGGTCAGGTAGACTCCGAGAAGCGGCTTCAGCTCCGTGGGAATGCCTGCCGTGCCCATGGCAACACCGAAGTGGACGAAGGATGTGCGGATGTGCTCGAAATGGATGAAGAGAGGGAGGCCGTTCTCGTCACTATCAATGACTTTCTGAATGCTGTTGCCAGAAACGCCAAGCTTCCGAGCAAGACCAGAGCGAGCACTGATAGTGTCGAAGAAATGGATCGACTCTGTCCCGGGGACTTTCAGGTTGGCCAGGATCTCCTCAGGAATCGGCTTGTCGTTCTCCGCCTTTGCCTGCTCGAGCTTCTCAGCAAGTTGCTTCAAGCCCTCTTCGCCAAGCCTCTCCTGCTGCTCCTTGATACGCGCGGCTTCATCGGCCTTGATCTTTTCGGCCAATTTGATGGAAGGTTTCCCAAGAATGGAGACGTGATGGGCGTCAGATATCCATCTCTTTATAAATGACTTCCAATCGTCCTCTGTCCACTGCTCCAAAATATCGAAATCGCTCAGGGAGCTCAAAGCATGCTGTAGATCGGAGCCATCCCGGTTCCCGAACAGGTGATCTTTGAGCACAGGGTCCTTCCACTCATCGTTGGAAACCTCGGACGTAAATCTGACCTGACGCTTGAAACGATGGAGGCAGTCCTTCATGTACGCCATATCAAGCGGCTTGGACATGTGGTCCCGGAGGACTTCGAAGAAGCGCTTCTCTACATCCGCGAGCTTCTCTGTCGCTACACTTGTCAGAGTGAACCAGATGAGCATATCGTAGTGATTCTTGACCCAGAAGTAGACCATGCTGGCAAGATGTTCCTTCTCCACCAATGCGTTGACGAGCACCGAAACTGAGGAACCGGCAAGATACATCAGCGCGGTATTCAAAGCCGTCTCGGCCAAGTCATCGCGAGCCTCCGGGCCGATAAACGCAATTTGAACCTCGCCGGTCGATTCATCCTCTTCCGGGAACTCCACTGTATCAATAACCGTCTCCTTGAGCGGAAGGGTACGCTTCGAGTCAACCCAGGGACGCTTGAAGGGCGCATTATACGACGGTACATGATCGACAATGTGGTTCTCAAACTCATCCATGATTTCGAGCAGATTGCCGTGGTCCACCTCTCCTATCAGGACGACGCGGAGGTTCTTGGGCTGGTACATGTCTTTATGGAACTGACGAATGCGATCAGCGGTCAAGACGCGCAGGTTTTGGGTCAGTCCACCCGTCTCATAACGGAACCCGTCCCCATCACGATAGAGATGGCGACGCATCTGGAGATCCATGAGATCGCCCTGGAGGTTTTCGCGACCCTGCATCTCCGAATAGACCACACTGGGCATGTTAGCACATATATAAACATGGCGAAGGGACGACATACCCAGCATCAATGCCTTTGCCATCCACATGGTGCACCTCAGTGTAACAAGCAGCATCAGTAAGCGTGGGCACGATGACATGGTCAAGGTAGATGGGTAGTAACTGCGCAAAGCCCTCCCAGCCCGCGGTGGTCAGAGAGTAGACGGTCTCATGGGTGTCAGTCCAGGCATTGGTATCTGAATAGGCTCGAGTTGCAATCTTATCCAATACGCCTTTGAAAGGGTACCTCCTTGACCCCATGAAAACCAGATGTTCGAGCGTATGCGGGGCTCCTGAATCATCAAAGATCTCTGTCGCGACGCTAAAGTATCCGTAGAGCTTGGGGCCTTTGCGGTCTACTACAACGATGCGCATACCAGTTCGTTGGGACTCATACTGAGTGATCTCAGCGTCGGTGTAGTCTGGCTTGAAGTTCTGGATCTTCTTAAAGTGGTTACGCCCTTTCATGGAACCCATGTTGGCGCACTGGAGAGGCAGCTGAGGACCGTTGAGGGGGGACTCTTCGAAGGGCAGAAGTTGAGGTGTTCCCAGAATATATCGATCTGCTTTTGGTGTACAAGAATTGGCTAGAGGTGTGGACGTTGCTTTGTTTGAGGACGGATTCGCACTACCATTGTTCTCCGTTAGGGGCCGTGCTTGCGTAAAGAAAATATGCAGAACAACGTGACCAAGCTCGCACGGGGACTAATAGATACGCTCATGTGTATACCGAAGTCGAAGCTTGGCAGCTAAGGATACTTGACCCAAGATATTAACATGGGTGAAGCAGAAATGATAAAGGAAGATAATGGATGTTGGTTCTGCATTTCCACAAATGAAATAAACGAGGAATAAACAAATGAACGTATATCACTTGTTACAATCTTATGTACTTACAAATAAGCTGAAACGATGGCGAGAAGGAAGAGGAACAACACAAGCCTTGCAGCGCGCTGCAGCTTGTCTCAGAAATGGTCTTTGACGGTTTCGTCGTTGGCGGAAAGCAATGCCGTAGTCCAGGCTATCCAATGCCCACTCCTCTTTACAGCAATAAGAGAAAGGTAGGTTGCTGTTGCTCCCAGGCGGAGTTTCGTGTCTCAGGCTCTCGATGTACTGTGATATTGCTGAACAGGGCCACTCTGGGGTGGTGTTGAAGGGTGGGGGGATGGAGGGGGATATGCGGGTGGCTTTGGTAGGGCTGACGCTATGACCATCTATCCATCTATCACTCCTTCCATGAGTACCTCGTCTACTGTATTTGCTATGACAACACAGCAGACCAGTCAGGTTTGCGCAAACTCGGCTTGAATCGATAATGCCATTCTTCGTCTAGTCCCATGGCGCCTACGGTCCCAGATCAGGAGCTTGGAGAAGCCCTTCTCCAATCTGTACAGTATGGCTCTTTTCCGCAGTCGGAACAGGTGGCCTCCGCACCTGTTTCCCCAACAGCTCTACCCAAGCTCCTCGAAGTCGTCCGCAAGGCCCGTGATAAAACAAAGGTACGTTGGCTCCGAGTTCTGCAGATCTGAAACTCACAAGCATATGGTAGGACGAAATTCGTAAAGTGTCCCGCGACGCCGCTCCCGACGTAGACGGGTGGATTGAACAAGCACGCAAACTCCAATCAGACATCAAACGCTCCCAGGAGACGGCACAAGAGATAGTCCAAGAGGCCAAGGCTAGGGAGGAACACGCATCACGCCTGGCAGACGCAAATGCTAAGCTCAGCCTCCTCTACTCGGAAATTGCATACAACGACAATCTGGTTCAGGTCATTACACGCCTGAAGGAGTTGACTTCATTGCTAGATGCTGCACAAGATAATGCTGTGCATGGAGATGTTTTGGGCGCCTTGAATAAGCTGGACGAGGTCGTTGGTGTCATCACTACCCGGCTCAGCGCCGCACCTACACCCACTAGCGATGCATTACCGTCCCCGAATCTCTCCGTGGCGAATGCCCGGGTCGTAGGTGTTCTGCAGAACCGAGCCGCCGAGTTGAGAGAATCCATTGTGGGGAATATGACCGAGTTATGGAATGCGCTGCTCGTGGTTGACTCGTCTGCCGGACGAATCAGCTGCAAGGAGACCGTGGAGAGTGAGCTATGGCAACGTATAGTGCAGAGAGATATGCTAATGGGGAATTCAGAGGATAAGTCTGTCACAATCGATACGGTTGTGGAAGCTCTCACCAAACTAGGTCTGTTGGAAGGCCTCATAAGTTCATTTGCGCGCCAGTTCGACAAAGTCATCATTTGTCCGCGCCTTACAGGTTCGAACCAAGTTTTATCTTCTATCGCGGTGGAGGGTGCCGATATCCGAATCACTGGGCAGATCAAGGATACGGGCGTAAAGGCTGCATTAGAGGATATCCACTCTATAGCCGAATACCTCAGCACTCGCCTTCCCCGTTCGGTTGCAACAAGCTTATCCGCAAAGCTTGTTCCAGTTATCTCAAATCGATTAATCAAGAACTGGCTGTTGCCTGCCGTACCGTTGTCCACTGATGGCGTCCAAGATTTCCAGGAGCTACTATCTTACGTACTAGGACTGGCTGAGTATCTCGATGAATTGGGGTGGTCTGGTCAGGAACGGCTTCGCCACTGGGTCGATCAATCAGCTCAGATATGGCTTGCGAGGCAGAAGGAGGCCGCAATTGTGCGAGTACATCAATTTTCGCCTAAGCTTGTCCGGGAAAAGAAAACAGTGGAGAGGGTGGAGACTCAGATGGTCTCAAAAGGCGATGCCATGCTCGGCCATCAGGAAGATCAGGAGGAGGAATGGGGAGCAGAATGGGGAGAGGAAGAGGTCCAAGAAGAGGAAGAGCCATCTGGAAAGGATGCCGCACCAGCCCCCTCACAGCAGGTAGAAGAGGAGGACATGAGCGCATGGGACGACGAAGAGGATACTCGAGTGGAAGATGGCACCGACCCTGGGACGGAAGGAAAGAGTAAGGTGGAAGAGCACAACGGCCAAGAAGAAGAGGACGCAGAAGCTTGGGACTGGGGAGACGAGGGAGAGACGGAGCAGGCAGAGCCCCCTGCTTTAAGCACGCGAAAGCCGGAAGAACAGCGGACTGGCAAAGGCAAAACAACTGCCCCGCAACATTCAGGCGCAGAAAAGGAGGTCACATTGAGGGAAACATATACGGTCACCGCTATTCCTGACGCTATCATCGAGCTCATAATGCAAGTCGTTGCAGATGTTGCAACACTCAACCATCCTGGCCTGGCAAAGTCAGGCATCGCTCACGCAAGCGTGGGATTATACGCGATTCCTGGACTTGTACTAGCTATGTACCGTGCTACGGCGGCTTCGTACTACTCCAAGGATATCGCGGGAAACATGCTGATCTACAATGACTGCACACGACTCTCCGATCGGCTGCGGACCTTTGTGAAAGAACAAGCTGAACGGGACAAGTCGTCTCCTTTACCATACAACCTTCGCTCATCCGCGCGACTGAACTTCGATGATGACATTCGGGCAATTGAGCGTTTCGGGAAGCGGGCATATGGTCGGGAGATGGAATCACAACGTACGATCATCAAGGATCTCTTAAGCGGTGCTCAAGGTTTCAAGACTTGCACGACGCCTCCGTTTGACGCCGAATGCGACAACGCGGTCGCCATGACGATAGATCGTATCGAAGAAGTCAAAAGGCACTGGCAGGACATACTCTCACACTCAGCTCTTCTACAATCACTCGGCTCTATCGTCGCTACGGCGCTTACGAAATTTATTGATGACGTAGAGGAGATGACTGACATTGCAGAGGAAGAATCGAAGAAACTCCGATCATACTGTGTCTCCCTCTCTTCGCTATCGTCACTTTTCCAGACAACTGACGATGCTGGAGAGCTGAAGGACATGACGAGTATTTATACCCCCAACTGGTTCAAGTTCCAGTATCTCAGCGAGATTCTCGACTCGAGTCTTGCTGATATCAGGTATTTCTGGACGGACGGCGAATTGAAGCTGGAGATGGATGCGGAGGAGGTGGTGGACTTGATCAAGGCGCTGTTCGCAGAGAGCGAGCACCGCAGGAAGGCTATTTCGGAGATTCGCAGGACGAGCATGACCAGGTAGAGCAAGGCGACCGTACCGCATCCCTTGGACTCCTCCTGCAATCCTTCAACATAGAGAAATATATAACATTCTGAAGAGTATGCCGATCATGTGGAAGCACAGGCGAGGTCGGAGTTTGAGATAGAAAATGCCGACCTTCGTCCCGCGCTAAACCCGATTCAAAAATTTCCTTCCATCTCCAGATTCTTGGAGCCCAGAGAACACAGGACAATTCACAACCCCAACGTATCCTCGAAATGGACTCCTCAGCAAAAGAGTCTGCCAAGGTGCAGCTACGTTTTACCACCAGAGATGGGGATATCGAAATACCAGAGGACTCGCGGCTGCTCTTTGCTCCAACATGTAAGCTTTCACTTGGACAGACGCTTTGCGGCATGCAACTAAGCATATACACATCATACTGACTATCCTTCTAGCCCTGAGACGAGTAGACCTCTCACGCCTAGTGAATAATCTCCTCCACACCGAAAAGCCGATTCCCTTCGAGTTCCTCGTCAATGGCCAGTTTCTCCGGACTTCCATCGACGATTTCCTCACGCAGAACGGAATCAGCGCCGAGTCCACGTTGAACGTCGAGTACACGCGCGCATTACTACCGCCACTACATGTCTCGAGCTTTGAGCACGACGACTGGGTCTCTGCGGTGGACGTGTTGACGGAGAGTTCGCCGGCGGGAGTATGGTCGAATGGCGTGCAAAGCGGACAGGAAAGGATATTGAGCGCGAGTTATGACGGCCTACTAAGAGTGTGGAATCTATCTGGAGACGTCTTAGCGACATCCACGGCCCCGAACAACGGCGGCAGGATAACAAGCTTGAAGACCGCAAAGTGGCTCTCAGACAAGAAGATCGCAGCAGCCGGCCTCGACAACGTTGTCCGAGTCTACAAATACGACGACGATGCGCGCTCAATCACACCCTCCCTGGAACTCTACAACCACAACTGGGGCGTCGAAGACATCGCCGTCCACGGCCCCTCCAACCGCATCCTCTCCGCCTCCGCCGACACCACCATCTCCCTTTTCTCCAGTACCTCAAAAGACAGCCCCGCCGCTCCAGAAAAGCTCCTCCCAACCTCCACAACCGCATCAAATAAGCGGCAAAGGCTCTCCAGACCCGATAAAACGGTTCCCGCCCGCGGCGCCCTGAGCACACTTAGCGGCCACTCCTCTCCGGTCTCAAGCGTCATTTTCAAACCCGACGATGCGACTGTCGCGTACTCCGCTTCACACGATCACACGCTTCGGACCTGGGATCTGCCGACGTCAAAATGCGTAGATACAAGGACGACAGGGCATTCCCTTTTATCTCTCACGGCACTGCCAAAACTCAATCTCTTAGCCACGGGCACCTCGGCGCGGCACATCACGCTGATTGACCCGCGGGCATCTGCCACGCAGATTGCCGTCATGACGCTGCGCGGGCACACCAACGCCGTTGTATCCCTGGACACGAATCCCACTTCCGAATACGGCCTGGTTTCGGGCTCACACGACGGCACAGCGAGGATATGGGATGTTAGGAGCGTGAGGCCGGCGGTTAGTGTAGGCGAGGGTCAGGTGGGCGAGAGCGTGTACGTGATTGAGAGACAGGGCGTGGAGAAGGCGAGGAGTCATGGGGAGAGGGTGAAGGTGTTCGGTGTTCGGTGGGAGAGGGAGGTGGGTATCGTGAGTGCGGGAGAGGATAAGAGGGTGCAGGTTAATCGGCAGTAAGGGGACGGGGAAAGAAGGGTGTCAAATAAGGGAGAGAGAGGCGTCTCGGGCGTTTGAGAGTGGACGTAGATACCAAAGGGAATGGACACAGCGTCTCGACTTCATCCTATGGCTTTTGCATGTTCTGTGATTTGGTATTGCAGCTGTGAGAGCACTACGTTCGAATGGACTCCGTCATTAAGTCCCGGAGTTTGCTTTTGATTTGCATCGGGTGGTGTCTCCTGTATGTATGAGAGTAGGACACCATATCCCATACTCTCTGACTTTAGATAAGGAAAAGGGTATCATATCTTGTGGTCTGTGTCACTGTCACTCCTCTTCCACAATGCGCCAAAAATCGCTCTGATGGAGAGCCAGCCGATCCATCTCATCTTTTGTGGATCTCCTCCACCGCCCACGTAAACAATCCGCGCAGTCCTTCCTTTCAATCCTCAGACAACTCCCCAGTCCTCTCATCCCTCCTTTCTTCCCTGTCACCACCTAAACCAAATGCGCCGGCAGCAAGAAATTCGCAACCCCCTCCTTAACCGCATACTCGTGTCCACAGTTCCCACACACCAGTTTCCCCTCCCTCACACACGTCTCGATAAGTATGCGGTGAAGATCGCGCGCGGTTTGGCTGGGAGCCGGATCGGATGAAGAAGATGAGGAGGTGGGGGAGGAGGGCGCGACGAGGTCTGCTCTCGTGGGAATAGTTGGCGGGAGGGTTGGGAGACCGAGCTATTTCATTCATCCTCATATTAGCGACGTGGACTCATCATTTTCGAAAGATAGATATGAAGTGTACCTCGTCAACCACAACTCTCAGCTCATCCCACATCAGCCTCGGCAGGATATTCTCCAGGAACTTGAGGTTCAGGTCGGCCTCGACGATTTCGAGCTCTGCGTCGCGCGGGTGCAAGGGGAAGGACGAGGGCGACGATTTGCAGGTTTTGATGGCGCAGGTGAGGAAGTTGAGGGTTAGGAGCTTCATCTTGGTGGATTTGTTGTTTCTGTCTTTTCTAGGTTTGTGGTACTTAATTGGGAAGTTGGAGGAGGCGAGGATGTCCAAGTAGGAGTGGAGATAGCGTGGGTTGATTGGGTTATGTACCAGTAGGAAGGAAGGGAATGATGCTCTTGAGTGGGTGAATTTTCGTTCACGGCGGGGTGCGGAAGACCGGGGTGAAAGAGTTTAAGTTTAAGCTTATTTTAGTGCCTTGGCGATCTCAACCACTGACAGTACATATCATGAGAGCATTCGGCGGCGATCTACGAGGTAAAGGTGAAGCACTTTGTGGAGCCATGGAGTAGGGGTATTTTCGCTTCCACATTTAGCGAGTTCTTCATCTGTCGCAAAATAGCTTCATCCATTTGCAATATTACGTCGGGCCGTTCAAATCTGCATTCATTCTCGTGACATGAAAAGGGTATCGTAGCAAAAGCAGAAGCAACCCAACTTCCCTAGACTCCAGTATTCGCCCAAAATCCTGGTTGAAAATCCCCGAAGTACTCCCAAGTGAACCTCAGCCTGCCACCCAATACGCCGTATATAGTGTTCGGAGACTATGGACAATAATGAAGTTCCGATATTGACTATTTCAGGTGAACCTCAATGGATTCCATATCTTCGACGTCGGTATTCTCTATGGTATCCATGGGCCGCAGTCGTTCTCCGTCGAACATCAGCGTAATCGGTTGACTGCTGGGAATCTTATTGTATTCCCGGAATGCAGAAGCAAGATGCTCGATCGTCGTGTCCTGAATATCGTCAGTACAATTCCGGTCGCTTTGCATGCTCGATTGGAGCACAAACACACTTACAGGACGAACCGCAATCTTGAATAGCGGATATTCCTTCGATTTCAACTTTAACCTGATATTCGCCTTCGCTGGTTCCGGCTGCACGGGCTCTGGCTCTTCGATCGGCGGCTGTGTCTCAGGTTTCCTCTTCTTCAGCTCTTCTCCGGCTTTCCATTGGGCAAACAACTCGTCGGTCCACGCCTCAACGTGTATCTTAGGCAGATTCTCATCGTCGTATATCTCGGCTGTACCATCTACCGTGATGGCACCGCTGGGGTCCAGCTTGATCCCTAACCGCTTTATTGTCGTGCTATCCACCAGTTTCTTGTGCTTCCACGTGAAGAATATGTTTTGAGTCTGTTCGTCGGAGTAGCGGTTATATACGCACCATGCGGTCCGCGCCCTGCCTATTGGGTGGCCTGTCTTTACCGTGGTTATGAGGGGTGCTGAGCCTGGAATCTCTGACGTTATGAGAAGCTGTACAATCTTGTCATCTAGCGGGTCTCTCTTTGGTATGCTATCCAGCCTCGTCGCTTGCCGTTGCCGTATCATGTTCTGCAGCTCGACGTCTACTACTTCCTCAACATCGTCCTCCTCATTTTTGACGGGCGCAGTCGAAGGCGGGGTCATGGTAGATTTGGTGTCTTTGTTGTCCAGGTCTTCTGAACTAGAAAGACTACCGAGATCTATGATCTCGGAGGTCGAAGGGATTGTGGCTGAGGGTTTACGGATCTCAGTGAGAGCGTCGTACTGCGTGCTGAGGGAGCTGTTGTTCTTTGCGCGATACGGGGAGACAGGAGTTCGACTTTTCCTGGAGTGACATCAGCCGCAATTCGAAGGCGCATACAGGGAGAAGAGCACGCATACGTTCTCCGCTCTTTGTGATCTTCGAGGGAAGCATTGCCCGGGCCTTGCCCCTCCTCACGTTCAAGTGACAACTTCGCGCGCTTCTTCTCCCGCTTCTCTTCCTCCTTGCGCTTCTTCTCCTCCTCCTTCTTGCGCTTAGCTTCTTGTTTCCTCCTATTTTCCTCGGCGATAATATCTCTGAATTCATTTGAATGGCTGAACATGTCGCGATGGTCGTCGTCCTCTTTCTTCGCTTGCCATTCTGCCTTCTTGAAGGCGAAGCGCTTCCTCTTTGGAGGTTCGGGGTTCTCTGGTTCTGTCATGTTGGCGCATGGGTGTGGTGAGCGCGTCAAAAGTGGTGCATCAATAAAGTTGTCGAATGCGCGCAGTGGGGCGGTATCGCGTAGTCACGCTCCGTCACAGATGGTCCGTGCGTCGACGATCGCCAAGTATCACATTGTACATGCATATGGGGAGCATTTGATGCTGAACATTGTCTTCCCCACATCTCCATATACAGAGATACTCCGCAGGATTTGAAACCGATACGCTTGTAATTGAAGGCAACCCCAGTCAGCTCATCCGTCTCCACCGTTTCAATTTTGGCCAGACCGTTTTCATAGTCCCAATGTCGACCCCGGAGCAAGAAGCTAAGCCGCTTGAGAATGGCGAGGGCGAGGGAGGAGATCCAAGCGGCTTTCTGACAGATATTCTCGGCTCAGATGTCACGGTGAAGCTGAACTCGGGGATAGTCTTCACGGGTGCGTACTATGTATTTCTTTTCACTGTTTTTGATCCGAACACTTCTGCCTATTCAAGTCCAATCCTATCATTCAGTCCGTTGCGTGTATCCGTTGGATGGGCATGTTTGAGCCACAATCTTCAGATGCTTGCGCCTCGAGACTCGTTCCCGAGGCTCGAGAGAGTTGTCATTTCGTTCCTTCTGCATATGCCTAACACAAGGGATAGGAACACTTCAGTCAGTGGACGGGTATATGAACATCGCTCTCGAAGGTGCCAGGGAATACCTCGACGGCTATGCAGTTCGCCAATATGGTGACTCGTTCATTCGCGGCAATAACGGTACGCATTTGAAGGCACTTAGACTTGATTACTTGGCTAACGAAATATTCCAGTGTCTTACATCTCCGCTGGGAAAAGCCCTAACCTGAAGAACTGAGCTCGTGTTTACTTGTGGTGGCAAACAGCAAGGCGTCATGGAGCCTGGGTTACATAGATATGACAGATCAACATGCGAGGATTTAGCTCATGCTCCAGATTACCCTTATTATGATTCTGTATGAACTCAAACATGTCACTACCCTGAATCGGACTGCTTTCCGTGTATCTGATGGCCTTTGATGGAGGGTCCGGATAAGAAATTGAGCGTTTAAGAGCTCCGTATACAATGTATGTACTTTCACTGCCAAAATACTCTTCGCTCAGTGAAAGCCAGTCCACTCAAGCCCGCGCTCCATGCGCCCCCTCTGCCGTCCGTGCATACTGCTGCTTCTTGCCCTCCTAGCCAACCTCTAACTATTTCTTCGCTTCACCCATTGTTTCGATTTCTCTCCCTCACCCAACCTCAACCTCCCACCTCCACAACCCCAAGTTCCTCTCACACAGCAACCTTTACGCGTCACTTCCACCTCTTCATTACTTTCTTTCTGATAAATACATCCAGTTCTTCTGCTCGCTCTTGCCCATCACCATGACTGAGAAAAAGCCCTTTTGGAAGGGCCTAACGGTCTCCCTCTTCGGCGGAAAGAAGCTGAAGAAGCCCAAGCCTCCCACCATGGAGCAGCCAGCCCCGGAGCCTCGAGCTCCCGAGACCAACCAAGGGCAGCAGACTGCCCTCGTACGTAAGTATCACTACTCCGTTTTTGCTAAAGTGCACCTAACAAGAATACCTAGCCTCCATGGCGGACCTCTTCGGAGGCAGTCCATCAGCCTATCCTCCCGTCCCCCAGGGGCTCTTCCAGCAGCAGCAGGAGGCTGCCGTGGGCCGCAGAACCCTCCCTGTCAACACCCCGATCCCTGGCCACGGCCCCTCCCGCCAATTCCCGGTCCAGGGCCTCCCGGCGCCCCATCAGCGTGAGGGTCGCCGCCGACCAAGAGCCCCCGTGCTGCCTCCTCGCCGCTCGCCCCCTTCCTGGAAGAAGCGTCCCGTAGGGCCATTCAGGAACCCCATCCCGTTGTTCTTTCCGGGGATGCCTTCCAGCCTGAGGCCCGAAGACCCAGAGTTTGACGATTGGCTTGCGGAGAATTCCTGGCTGGATGATGAGGGGAGGTTGCTGAGCCAGCTGGAGAGGGAGAAGTTGTTGGAGAGGAAGAGGAAGGAGGAGGCGGGGGAGGAGATTGAGGAGGAGGGGAAGAAGGAAGAGATGGAGGCAGGGAAGGAGGAGGGGGAAGAGAAAGAGGCAGAAGAGAAGGAGCACGGAGGGGAGGAGCAGGAGGGAGATTGGGAGGATGTAGAGGATGAGGAGTAGTAGGGGATCGCTGAGGGAGGGGGGTAGAAGGAGGATGAGGTGGGCTCCGGATTATCCATCTCGTCACTTGGCTTTTCATTGCTTTGCTTTCTTTACTTTCCTTTATTCTTCTTTTCCTTTGTCATGGAGTTATATACCCTGGGGTCGTGTCGGGGTAAGACATGTATAGGTTCTTGCGACCTTGCCGTCTGTACAAGTATCTTTCTTTTCCCGAGTATTGCTTCCCTACATCTGACTGCATTGAGTAATGATGCCTTGAGATGGCGCAGGAGCTGCTCATATGGCAAAGCATTCCGCCGCGAAGTGAGGAATAGTGAGCAGGGGCGGAGGATACATGGCATCTAGGCCGTACGCTAAGGCATTCGTAGTTTGGATACAGCAGTCCAATGGAGTTGACAGGCATGCGTAATTATGTAGAAGCTGACCAAAGGGAATAACTACGGGATAATCATCTCGAAAAGCCTCCTGTCCCTCACGCAAGAGGCTAAGCTGTAATATCAAGAAATCTGGCTCTTCATAGTCACGCGAAGGATTGGTAGTACGGGTTGACTGTCGATTTGAAGGTATTTGACAGACCATATCAGACTTATATGCTAGCCGTGAGATGACTCACGAAGGTATCTTGAGCAGAAGGTTTCTGCCACATGCCTGTAAATAGCCAATCTCTAGAAAGTCAGGGTCAAGTCTCCCTAACAGAGTGGAAGGTCCGTAGTTTGGATATGAGATGCCAATATCAGGACTGATCACCGGGCATTTAAACAGGGACGCTATCTCTAACTGCACCAATGCGACTGCTTATACTAGCATATGTGTTATTTGCTATGACCTACTCCGTTAAAGAAACAACCTGGGAACAGAAGCCGAGCCGGATTTTCTTGATAGAATTTTCATTTGGTGCCGCCAGTTTGATACTGCAATGACGACCCAGAAGGTACGAAGAAGCAGCATACGCATGAGTCTCTTGCCGGAGGGAACGAACGCACGAAACAAGACGGGGAATTGGTCTTACATTCACAATAATTACGGCCATGGTTTGCTTTCAAGGATACAGTTCGATTACATAGCGGTGGGGAGGTCGCTGTCTGATCTATAGGGAAGGAACTAGGGAAGGAACGCTCAAGTCACCACCCAAGCTCTGCCCCAACGCAATGTCAGCCGATACTCGAACACCAACACCGAAGGCTCCCATGGACATGAAATCCATGCAATCTTCTGGGTCCAGCCCACTGTAGTGGTACAATGTACCCTGACACGCCCTTATTTATCGGGTTTAACCTCATCGCGCCGGAGCACAACGTTGACGCTTCCATGTTTTTGTTGCTACATCAGCGATGCGATACTCGTTCTCGGCGAGGTCCAACATAAAAGGCGCATTTTGGACAGTGGACACTGTTCCCGAGACAGAGAGGTGTCTCCTCAAGCCCGACACCCTTGTGGATTGTTCCTCACGCCGGTAAGTGCCACCACAACTTCCGCCATCTTCCGCTCATACTTTATCGGAAGAATGAAAAGAACATCGCTGATTCGTTCCAGACCAAGACATCGTGGACAGACGTAGGATCGCCCTCCCTGTGGCCTTGGGAAATCAAAGACGAATGTCTCCTACACTGGGGACTCGCGCCGTCCCCACTACCGAACATCGTCCTCGGAGCTGTGGTTGTTGAGATTCCTTCAGTACACGCCTTCAGATAATGGATAGTCATGCCTGCGCCTCCCAAGGCACCTCGCAATCACGGTCTTCGAACGGAGCGTCTAGTCGAATGCTCGATGGACAACTGACCCGGGGGATATAGTTATCAAGTGGAAGGTTGTCGGAACGTCAATATGGGTTGGGACAGAACTCATTCAATCCATACGGCACGACCTGAGACACGTCTTGAACCCCGTCGAGATTCCGGAGATCGAGTCGAACGAACCATATCAAGTCCTAGAAGAACAAGTGGTATTTCAGATGGCCATGCCGGATACATCAGACAAAAGCCCACTCACAATCCTCTGCGTCCCAATCATAGCTAAGATGGAAAACACGATATGTCTCTTTCTGAAACGCTTCATTTGTAAAGCAATAGAAAGCCTGCAAGATGCCAATCGGAGCTAGGGTCTTTCCACAAGGATGATTGGTCGCGCCATTTCCTCAACGAAGAAGAAAATCGCCGGCACTGCTCAGATGGAATCAAGAAGCCCAATTGGCGCTGTTTTAGAGTGGATTACAAGAGGGAGGAGACTATGGACGTACGAATGCTGCACTGCAGGCACGATTACGTGGCGGCATGTCCTCGAAAGAATGGTGTCCCATGGCAACGGTAAACGATCAAAACGGTGAAGAAGAAAAGAGAATTGCTGGCGTTCCAGCCTCCATGAGATGTCGTACGAACATGAAGAAAGGCAGTAGCAGAGAGAGAACGAGCATACAAAACAAGACGCAAGAGGGGCTGTGAAGTGGGGACCATCATGCTACACAAGGAACTCGACAAACCACACAACTAGGCCAGGCCCATGGAATGCTCGTCGACGTACCCGAGCATCCTAGTCTACTGTGTAGAGGGTGTGTCCACACATCCATACTCTGCTAGGATGGCTGTCGAGAGCCCATTGCTCAATGTGACATTGCTCGATGAATTGTAGGTACGTCAACCGCTCACGCACGTCCTGGTAGGGCTCGACGAACAGAGTTCTAAAAGTTTCGATCGCTCTGCGCAAGAAGCTCGGCGAAACTTCCTGTACTAGCAGCACGGTCACGAAGACGTGCACCCTAACACTAACCCGGTCATCCCCTCTTGTACACAGTACAAGTAGCAATGACCGCCTCGGATGGGTAGGAGGGGCCATGTCAGACAGTGCATAATGCAGCATTAGCAAATCCAGGGACAGCTGTCTTGCTGAGGCTGTTGTTGCTGCGGGTAAGATAAGGTGGAGTATTTTACGGAGTACGGATACTGAGTAAAACTTTAGTGGGATGGTTGACACAGGAGGCTGAGGGATCGCGCGGAATCAGTTTGTACGAGCCAGCCGCCTCAATCGATCTTCTGGCGTTCGCTACGAGCAGGAAGGGATTCTACACAGTACACAGGATGAGGCCATCAATAATGGCGTGCCTTGGAAGGCTGATGAATCCAGTTTGCGGACGTGGATGTTCCTGGGAGCTGTGGCAGCAAGCTTGACAACAACAAATTGCAGCATTTACTGTGTACAGCATTTGCCGCAATTTCAGCAAATTCGATGCAGCTTCCTTGGAAGCGAGGCCCATCCGCAGAAAGAGTCGGCTGGCGAATGATGGCGAGTACTCAGAGCGCGTTCAGGGAGCAGGTCTTGCGCCTGGAAGTTTCTTGGACGCCATCCCAGGCGATGCCGCGATGGAGCTCGGGATGCTTATTTTAGGGGGACTGTTACCGCTCAAACGAGACAAGGCGGAGCAGGGGGTTGGGCATGACTGGGCGACGAGGCGATGCTTACGATATTATCAAACACATGTTCATTGTTCGATACCGAATTCTTCTACTAGGGCCAGGCAACGAACTGCGACCAAAGAAGCCGCATCAATATTACCGCCCTGGTTTACGGAGCTGCCGGCACAGGACAGATACCGATCGAGGACGGCACGAAACACATTTTGCATGCTCTTTGTGTGAAGACAGAGTGAGCGGTCGGGCAGTGAATTGATCTATTGTCTGGGAGGGAAAGCCATTCCCGGCCGCCAATCCACGACAACACCTGCAGCACGGTCTTGTCCACCATCCTCGGTCTGCTCCCGAAAAGCCCCCTGGCAACACTAACCTGTTTACACAACGGTACGCAGGTCGACTGTATTGCATCGGAAAGATCCTGTTACGCGTCTTGTACATCGTCGATCAATCGGACGACAAACTCCCTATCCCTCATCCGCAGTCTTCCATCAGATCCAACGTTTTTGCCCGTGCCCACCACCAGCAGTCCGTTGGCCGCCGTCCTTCTTTCTCTTGCCACTGCACACCACACCAGTCGGCCCACCCACCAGTCACTCGTTCTCGTGCAACCCTGTGACGAACTGCTCGAACACAGTCGTGCCGCGCCTACCTGCATATAACTTCCCTGGTAAGTCGCCGTCCGCCCCCCCTTTGCGCTCTGTCCCATCCGTGGGCAGCTCCGAGCCAGTGGCAGAAAACTGGGACTGCGACCCCCGAAGAGGCTGCTGTCCTTCACCCGACGCTGGCAGAGCGCGATCGACTCGAGCGGAGCGGACCCGAGCATTCATCATTTGAGCATCTAGGCGACGTTTAAGTCCCCCATTAGCTGTGTTCTCTTTGCTCCGCCGCAACGCCGAAGTCCATCCGTCTCACAACACACACCCACTTGCTTAGATCCCGTATCCAGCCACCTCGACGTCTGCTCCAGCCGCACCTGCTGCTTCTAAGAAAAGCCGTTCAGGCCACCGAATGGCTATTCGCTCTTTCAACCATTCGCACCGTGTTTAACGAGCTAATGCTGATGACAACCATCCAGTGGGACCATCCGTGAGAGTCACTCATTGTCCTTCCTCGCCGGAGCAACCTCATCGCTTTACCATTTTCTCTTCGATCCATACCCCGACCGAGATATCGTTTCTACTGCATACACATGCCTGCTTAAAACATCCCCGCATACTTCGATAACATCCTAGGCTCTGCCGCCACGAAGGGCCTTCCTCGCCCCTTTTTCACACAATCGTTCAACATGGGCAAACCTGGCTTAGGATTCCTTCAGCCGCGAAGGAGATCCTCCGGCAATGTCCTCGACGACGCGGATCCCTCCACCCACCTCACCGCCCCCGCCTCTACGGAGCAGAGCAGCTTTCGCGTGCTCAGCCGCAGTGATATCGAGAAAGCAAAGCAGGAAAGGCAGGAGCAAGCGCTGAAGAAGGCGCACGAGAAGACTTCGAAGTTTGGACGCTTCAGCGCCTTTGGCAGCTCGGGCAAAGCGCGGACACGCTCCGTCGACGAGGACTCTCCTTCTTCCTCGAATCGGTAAGTGATAAGTGAAGGATGCTACTGCCCCCATTCGGCCCCAACTGAGTATAATCAGCGACAGCAAGTCCAGCAGCGGCGCACAATCGTTTTCGTCCCGACCATACCATGGTGGCGGCTCCAGTTCTACGCTTCCGTCTTCCGCAGAGTCCGATCCCAGTGATAACATGTTTGCGCTCCCCTCTCGCCCGCATACCACCCAGCACAATAGCTCTCCGGGCGCACTGTCGATGGGCAACGTGAAAAAGCAGCTCCCACCACCGCCTGCCTCGAGGCCAAATGATACCTCTGGAAGGCCGTACGGAGAGCATGACTCGTCTGCGTCAGGGGTCGGCGCCGCTCGCGCACGAGCAACGACGACCTCAAGTTACGCCAGTACAGCTGTTGCGCCGAAACTAGAGGCAGACTTGGATTTTGGCGACTCTGGGTTCGATGACTTGTTTAGTGGTTTGGACAGGAAAGAGTCCCCGGCGCCCACAAGTGAGTCTTTAGGGCAGCCGGGGCGATCGTTACTGCAAGGGAGGCGTACGTTCCAGTCTGAACCTATCAGGATTGATCGGAAATTAGATATCGAACCGCCGCCCAAGTCTTGGGACAGTCGTGGTTCAGGAGACAATCTCATAACATCACCGGTTGAGGACAGGTCCCCACCCCCCGTACCGCCCCACAAGTACCCAGAGTACGCACCCGTGGCGTCACACAGCCCGGAACTCAACGACGAAGGGTTCGAAGACGAGGACGCGAAGCTAGTGCGGCAGTCCATTGAGTCGAGGAAATCACTAAATGCTCCTGAACCGAATCCGTCTAGCACGTCGTTGTCTGCAGCCATGTCGAACGATGCCTCCTATGCATCAACGCCTTCGAACAGCGGTGCGGGTTCAGGCGCCTTACGTACGCCCGCAACACCATCCCCTCGCCGTGAAATGGAACAGGGGGAAATGTTCGGCTCAGCAAATACCGACCGGACGACCATCCGGAGGCCGTTGTCTCCATTGAGAGAAAATGCGGCTTCCACATCTGCGAATCCGTCTCAACGCGGGCCAATGCGAAGAGTGATGACGGCAGCCGAGTTCCAATTGCACCAGAAGACGCAGATCATGCAATCGAACGACGATAGCTCAGAGGATGATTATGAGGACGATGAAGAGGATGCCATTCGGAAGCAGGAAGAGCAACAGCGTCTGATAAGAAAGCAGCAACAGATGCGGATTGCGCGGGAACATATGAGACGCTCCACAGCGCCCACTGAGGCGAGAGCCCCCGAAGGGTCCATGTCAGCCGGTTTCCCTTCGGAGGTGTCGTTGCAAGCAGACGAATGGAGTGATGAGGACATTCCTCTCGGCGTTCTCGCACAGCACGGATTTCCTAGTCGTAACAAGCCACCGAGTCAACCCCCAAACCCGATGCCGTCCTACTTCAGATCCTCTACGCCATCTCTCCCGGACCGTCCGTCCTCTACAGGCGCTTTAGGCAATCGAGCTTCGACGTACCGACCGCCCTTTGCGCGGAATCTGCCCGATGACCCATTTCCACCTGTCATGGGCAACGGCCTAGTCCGGCCATCGATACGGGAGTCAATGGGCTTCAATAATCGTGCTATGTCGGTGTATAATGAGCCTATGGGAGGAATACCCCTCGAGGCCCAACCGCAATACACATCTTTGATCGATCAAATACAAATGAGAGATCTGGCGAAGCAGAAGTATATGGGCGGCGCATCCAGCAAGATGCCCGCAGCAGGCCCCTTTACCGGCGCCCTCAGCAGCCAAATGAACGCAATGGGCAACCCGAACCGCTCGACCCGCATGTCCGTTGTGTCCCCGATGCCGATGAACGGAATGCCGGGAATGAACCCCATGACGATGAACATGAACATGATGGGCGGCGGTTCAATGCAAATGCCCATGATGGGGTACCCCATGTACCCGCAAAATGACCTCATGATGCAGCAAATGTATCAACAGCAGCAGATGCTCGCATTCCAGGCCCAGAACGCAATGTTCGCTCAGCAACAGATGCCCCAAGATCCGCGCATGTCAATGATTTCCAATGGCGGGGGCTTCCAGCACCCGCAGCAGCAGAACTTGCCTCAGAACCCGGCCTTCCTAGGCGTAGGCAACGCTCAACAACGTCCCATGTCCATCATGTCCGTCGCTGGCCCACAGCCGAACGGGGCGATGCAGAATCGCCCGTACTCGACCATCGGTGTTCCCATGCCTGGATTCCAGCAGTCATCTGGGCTACCAAATGGCTACACGCCCTCGATTGCACCGAGCGAGCGTTCGAATATCGGGCTCTCGGCGCGCTATAGACCGGTCGTTACGGGCAATGGGATGGGTGCGGATTCGAAGTCCACGGTGGGAAGCTCGATGACGTTGCAAGCGTCCGGAGGTGCGGCAGCGGAAAAGAAGGTCAAGGGGATATTGAAGAATAAGTCTCAGGGGCAGAAGGAGGATGATAATGAGGAAGAGGATTGGGGCAAGATTGCTCAGGCGAGGAAGAGTAAGTTTTTGGGTGGGAAGGTGACGGAGAAGAAGGACGATGGTGGGCTGGGAGATTTGGGAGACTTGGTTAGGGGGCTTGAGGGGTTGTGAGGGTGACGAGGGTGGTTGATGGGGTTTATTGTTAGCGGTGGATACCTGTTGGACGGGTCGAGGTCTTTCTTCGGTTCTCAGATGATGGAGTGCTGATGGACCGTTGGTTTATTTGGTGTTTTATTGTTGGAGAGGAGTTTGCATTTGCTGGCGTTCTTCCTTTCCTCATTTCTCTCCTTCATTTTCTCTCTCCATCCAGCGGTATTTGTTGTGGTAAAAGCAGATTTATTCTTCTTCGTTTCTCTTTTCCTTCGTTCTCTGTATACGCAGGGTTTGCATTAGAGCGAGCGGTTGAGGTACACGAGTAATACATTAGTGGCATGAATGTGGAGGAGAGCTGGGAAAGGGGAAGAGCATGGAAGGGGAGGCAAGATACTTGTAATATAATCGCATATTGAGTCACATGCAAGATATTAGAGGAGTGAGTATATGCAGAGTTCAAGATGTATTTCCTTCGCCACATGGTATTATGGACACTATTTCCCCAGGCCCAAAAAGTCGAGCTCCCATTTCCTACGAAACGGGTATCATACGCCCAACGCCAGACGCCCATTCCGCTTCGTCGCTCTTGAAGTCCCGCCTCAGCAATTTTGAAGCATTTCCCCTTTTCCCCTGGTTATCCCCATTACCAGGGGTTTCGTATCCCCCAACGGGAGCTTCCAAGGCGCAATTCCAACCGATGAAAGGCCACTCGCGCTCACCTCTCCACTTGGCCGTCCCGATCTAACAATTCCCGCGCTGCAATCACCTCCGCTTCATCGTATCCCGTCCACCCTTTCCTCCCGGAGCTGTAGTTTCGGATGATTTCGCCGAGTCTGCTGGTAGCGAGTTCCTCGAGCTTTTTCACGGTTGCGAGTGATGGGGGAGGTAGATCTTCGTCATCTGCTGCGTCCCTGTCCTTGTCCTTGTTATCTTTGCGTTTGCTGCTGGAGGATGCAGTATTGGTAGGCGAATCGGAGAGTAAAGGGATGAGGCTTTTGGAGACGAGCTTGAGGCCGTAGAAGCCTCGGAGGTAGGAATCGTTGAGTTCGAGGGCGCGGCTGAAGTATCGGAGGGAGGTGCTCAGGGAGGAGATGTTTGGAGGAGAAGACGAAGTTGCTTGGAGGTAGTGGAGGGTGCCGAGTTGTGCATGCGCCTAAAAGGTATAATCAGCATAATCGATTCAAATAGCACACGACGGAAATGAATGAGACGCACACTCCACGCATTCGGCACCAAGACCAACACCTCCTCCATACAGAAAATCGCCTGGCTCAACGCCCCCTGCGAGGCATACAACTCACTCGCCTCAGCCCACGCCTCGACATCCGTAGGACTATTCTCAAGCAGCACCGTCAACGCGGTGATGGCATCACTCGTCCTCCCCAGGCTCTTCAGCACGGCAATACGCCGCTTCCGGACGGCGAAATTGGTCGGGTCGTCCCGCAGCAATTTCTCGTACCTGTGGAACAGGGCCTCGAGCTCCTTGTCCGTCTTCGCCTGGGCCTCCTCGTAGATGCCGCGCAGCGCGACGATGCGCTCGTTGTCGGCGCCGAAGCGCGTGGTCAGGCGGTCGAGGGCCTTGCGGGCCGAGGCGTCGTCGCCGGTGCGGAGGGAGGAGAGGAGCAGGTTCTCGTGGATGGTCCAGGTGGAGGGGTTCTCGGGAGAGAAGAGCAGGGAGAGGGGCCAGGGGAGGGAGGAGCCACTGGGTGGGGAGGAGAGGATGCGAGGGGCTTTTTGGGAGAGGAGGAGCGCGGTTTGGGGGGTGATGGTTTGGGGAGGAGTGAGGAGGTTGGGCGGATGAGGGGGCATCGTGGGTTGAGGTGGGAGGAATGGGAGGAAGAGGAAGAAAGGAGGAGAAAGCGTTGCGGAATTGGGAATGAGAGTAGCACTCCAATTGATGTACTGTGTAGTAGGCAGAGGAGCTGGACTTGGTTGTGAGATGTGGCCCGAGCTTCCAATGAATGTTCGGCGAAACTGGGAGGCCGGCGGGCAGCTTGGGTTGCTTGCTTCGTCACTGCCCGGGATTGCGACACATGAGCATCGAAACAAGAGGGCTTTTCACCGCTCTGCGCTTCCTTAATGACTCTTTTATGATATAGATAATCTTCTTTCTAATACCTCCTTCTATCAACCGGCCTGGCGATCATGCCTACTGGTTCTACCAAACACTCCGTCTCGACCCCTCCTCCAGTACCCTTCTTCCCTTGCCATATCCCTAGGCGGCACTCCTGAGTGAACAGCAACCATGTAAATGAATACTCCTGCCAAAAATCCAGCAGTTAGAAGGGAACAACTAACATCTCCAGGTTCGAAAAATCCCTCTACGACCTCATCCGCGGCCTCCGCAACCACAAGGGCTCCGAAAAGGAATACATTGCCGAGTCCATAAAAGAATGCCGCAAGGAAATCCGCTCCAACGACATGGACCTCAAGTCAACCGCCCTCATGAAACTCACCTACCTCGAGATGTTCGGCTACGACATGTCGTGGGCCTCGTTCAACGTCCTCGAGGTCATGTCGAGTCCAAAGTACCGGCACAAGCGCACGGGTTACCTGGCTGCTGTGCAGAGCTTCCGGAGGGATACCGAGGTGCTCATGCTGGCGGAAAATCAGCTCAAGAAGGATATTAGTAGTCCGACGCCGACGGTGATAAGCTTGCCCTTGGGCGCCATCCCGCATGTGATCAATCCGAGTATGGCGAATTCGGTGCTGTCGGACTTGCTGCCTAGGTTGACGCATTCCCATGCCGCGATCAGGAAGAAGACGGTGGTTACCTTGTATAGGCTGGCGCTCGTGTATCCGGAGACGTTGAGGCCGGCGTGGCCGAAGATCAAGGAGAGGTTGCAGGATGAGAGGGAAGATCCGAGCGTGACGGCTGCCATTGTGAATGTGGTCTGCGAGTTGGGCTGGAGACGACCGCAGGACTTCCTACCGCTTGCGCCAAGGTTATTTGACCTTCTTGTTGAAGGAGGGAACAACTGGATGGCGATAAAGCTGATCAAGCTTGTATGTAAGGCGCTTGTGATGCTGTGGTCAGAGCTAACATAGACACAGTTCGCAACCTTGACACCCCTGGAACCGAGACTCATCAAGAAACTGTTACCGCCCCTAACGAAGATCATGAAGGAGACTTCCGCAATGTCTTTGCTGTACGAGTGCATCAATGGCATCATCCAAGGAGGCATCCTCGAAGCCGTTGAAGGCACTTCAGAAGGTGAAGAGGTTGCGCGGCTATGTGTCGGCAAGCTGAGAGGTATGATGGTTATGGAGGGTGATGCGAACTTGAAATATGTTGCACTTCTCGCTTTCGAGAAGATAGTGTGTTCCCACCCACATCTTGTTTCCCAGCAACAAGATGTTATCCTGGATTGTATCGATGACCCGGATATCTCAATACGAATGCGCGCTCTCGATTTGGTCGTAGGCATGGTCAATTCGGACAACCTCACAGCCACAGTTGGCCGTCTTATGCGGCAGCTTCGCAACGCCCCGATTGCGTCCGCGCCGGATGACCACATGAACGACCGCGGGAGGACATCTGGAGTCGTACCGTACGCCGAATCGGACGATTCAGATGCAGAGGAGAGCCTCCGCCACGAGCAAAGATCGAACCAACCTCCACCGCTTCCAGAGGAGTACCGCGTCACTGTCATACGGAGGATATTGGAGATGTGTTCGCGGGATACATATGCCAATATCACCGACTTTGACTGGTACATTGATGTCCTCGTCCAGCTTGTCCGTGTATCTCCTGCAACGAAAGCCGAAACAGAGATAGAGGACGAGGAAGATATCGAAGATTCCGACGATGTCGGCCACGGCATTGGGCGTCAACTTCAAAACGTTGCCGTAAGGGTGAAAAGTGTCCGAGCTGAAGCCGTGGATGCAGCTCAGTCGCTTGTCATGGTGGACCGTCGCGACCAGATGTTCCCATCCTCCGGCAACGGCGGCCTCAGCGTACTGGAATATGCTGGCTGGATAGTCGGAGAGTACGCCAGCTACCTTACACAGCCCGATGCTGTCATGACCTCCCTGCTGCATCCTACATCCGCTCAACTTCCTTCCAGAACACTTGCTATATACCTCCAAGCAATTCCCAAGATCTTCGCAAGCATATCAGGCAACGACCAGATATCCTGGACACCGGAGCGAAAGACCTTGATGACGCTGCTCATGGCACGCATAATCCACTTCTTGGAACCATTGTCCACACATCCAAGCCTGGAGGTACAGGAACGAGCTGTGGAGTATCTGGAACTCATGCGGTTAGGTGCAGAAGCTGTGTCCGGTACCGCAGCCGGGGACCCACATGGAGACTTCACAGACCCGCCCTTGTTACTCACACAGGCGATTCCCGCATTGTTCACAGGGGCTGAGCTCAACCCAGTGGCACGTGGAGCGCAACGCAAGGTGCCCTTCCCAGAGGGGCTGGATCTCGACACGCCCATCAACTCCAACCTACATAGCTTACTTGCTCAAGCTGAACTCGAAGCGTTCGAGACAGAAGAAGACGATGTATACGCCGCTTACTCTGAACCACCTACTTCATACCTTGGAGCAACTGCTCCTCAACCCATCTCCGCGGCTGAGCGTCTGGACGCTAAGCAGCAGAAAGAAACTACATCGTACCAAAACGCCGTAGAAGAGGAATACCTTGATGCAGATATAATAGCGCGGAGGAAGGCAGAACGCAGGGAACGATACAGAGACGATCCGTTCTACATTGATCCTGACGCAAAGCAAGGCTCTGGTGCCGTCACGCCGTTGGCTAGCATTGTCCGTGCAGGCAATGAAGAGGTTGACATTGACGCCATTCCCATTATGGACCTTGATCTCGGAAATGGTGGTGGGAATAGTCGACGCGCGAGCGAGCAGCAAGTCCCGCGCACCCGGAGCCCGCGGAAAGCACCTCGGAGGGTGGAGATCATGGGCGATGAGACGCTGGGACCTGCCGAAGGCGAGGCTTCGTCCGGTAGGGAGGATATTGTTGCTTCGCCGCGGCGGCTGAATAGCGGATCCAAAGTGAAGAGGGGTCTGCTTGAAGTGGATAGCTCGTCATTGGGGGCACTGAGCCTGGAAGACGATGATGGCAGTGGACGACGTATGACGAAGCTGGATATTGAGCGAAGGGAGCAGGAGGAGGCGGAGATGAGGAGGGCGTTGGCGGAGGTAGAGAGGAAGAGGTTGGAGCTGCAGAGGATGAGTGAGAAGGTGGAGAGTAAGGGGGAAGTGGCGGTTAAGAGGAAGAAGAAGAAGGTTCGGAAGGTGGACATCGGCGGGGAGGAGCTCGAGAATGCTGAGGCAGTGGTTGGTGAGATTCGAGAGGATGAGGGGGAGAAGGTGGTAAAGAAGAAGAAGAAGAAGGTTAAGAAGCCGGAGGAGGGCGAGGAGGTACCAGGTCAGGAGGGTGCGGTCAAGAGGAAGAGGAAGAAGAGGAGGGAGATCATGCTGGATGAGGGTGGGGTGGAAAGTAGTGTGCAGGATTGAGACAGCAAATGGCATGTCCTGACTGCGTGATTTCGTCTGCTATTTAGCAGGGAGCTAGACGGAAGAGATACCAAATGGCAAACAAACTGTTCCAAAGCAGACCTGCTTAGACGCTTAGGCATTCGCGTGACCCCGAACCCATACAAACTTTGTCCAATCGTGACCTCATGATCCTCACCTGGGGTATCGTACGTAATATACATAGATCTTCTCTCTCCTCATCTTCCAGATATTCTCCCTTTCCGAAGTCCTATCCATACCCTTTCCCTACCAGAACCATCCCTTCTTCTTCGCCTTCTCTCCCTCCACCGCCTTGGTCCCTTGCTCCGCCAGCAGGGCCTTCTCCGCTTCGGCCTTCCTCTTCAACAAGACCTTCAACTCGTCTTTCAACTGTTGTATCTCCTCTACGCAATCATAGTCAGCATCCATCCATCCATCCATCCATCGCAAGGACGCAATCGGCTCAGACACGAAATATATAGGGTAGAAATGGGAACCGGTGGAGCGAGAGGACTTCCAACCTTCCTTATCCTTCTGCTCCTCGAGCGATTCCAGCTTCATCCATAACCAATAGGTAACCTGGTACGTGAAGAGGGCGCCGAGGAAGCATTTCGCGATGGGGAGGCCGAAGGATTTGTAGTATGCGCCCTATCCATTCACTCAGTCAGAACGGGTTTTCTTTCGAGCCGATTCCCCTAACCAATACAGGGTCCCATCATTACGGAAATCGGGCATGACCTACCGCGAGAGACTTCCCCTGCCCCTGACCCTCCGACTGACTGGCGTATCCTCTTCTTCTCAGTGCGCGGATGGGAGTGGTGGTCTTGGGAACGGCGAGTTGCGGGGAAAGCGGGAGGCGGATCCTCGAGATGGCAGAGCGCGGCGTCATCCTGTACGTCCGTGGCGTTGAGTGTATGCGTTGTCCTCTGTCTCGTCCAGGCACCAGTCCTTTCCCTCTCTCCCAGGTCGTCCTCTCAGACGTCTGGAAAGCTCCTTTTTCTCCTCTTGCCTTGTCGTTGGTGGGCGATGACTCTTCAATTCTTCTCTTCAACGTGTCCTTTTTTTTTCTTATCTCAATGAAGATATATAACGAGCACAATTCAAACTTTTCCAGTCCGTCTCACTCTTCCCTCTTTATCGATATTCGACATCACAAGCTTAGCTCCCTGGCACCTCCGCTCCAGCTCCGCAACCAGTTGGTCTGTGCGTCGGGACCCTGGATCGGAACACCTTGCATCACCCTCGATCTGTTTCTTGGATCTCGTTCTCCAAGTGAACTTCACCACGCAATTATTTGAAAGAAACTCGAAGAGCGAAGATACCGTTTTGGCCCCTCTTTCACATCATATAGAAGAGTGAAAAGGACTGCGGCGAACTCCCACTACTTTGGCTTTAGTTTCCTCCACCACCGAAGCTCTCTGTTCCCAAACCGCAATCGCGAGCTCCATCTCTCTATCCTACCTTCCAACCACCTCTCTTACCCCCTCTACCAACAACCCCCCAAAGATGGTACGCCTGAGCCTTTCTGTTCTTACCACCATATCTCAAAATCCTCTACTAACAATCCCCTAGGCTCAAACACCACAACAACGCGCCGCCAACGCGCGCTTCGCCAAAGAAACGCAGACCAAGATGGGCAAGCCCGCCTCCGCCCTCAAGCGCAAGGAGAATCTCAAGAGCCCGATCAGTAAAGGGTGGATTGGTATGTCCCTCGTTCCTTTCCATCATCTAGGAAGAGTTGTCGAGAGCGCCGGCGATGGTGACAGGGCTGGCGAACCGATGAAGAGACAATGATTGTAGAAGAGAGGATGAGTGCTAATGAGAATTGCAGTGCTGCTGGCATTCGTACTCTGCGGCGGCGTCATCTTCGAGGTCCTCAGGCTATTTTTCTAAGGCGCTCGTCTTCGACCCATATCCGTATCCCAGACAAGGTCAAACTTCGTGCTCCCTCTTGTCCCCCTTGACCAAGTCGGCTATCGCATACCGTGGAGTCGAGACTCGATGCGCTTGATTGACCCTACGGCCGGCGCTACTGTACAAGCACAGTCGGACAGCATGGTTGCAATACACCTGCGCTCTGAACAATACCGCCTCAACAGTTCGCTCTGAATTGCGACAACGTCGGACGAGCGACACTCTCCAAGGGGGAACGGTGCAACCATCGTATGGGCAGGCAGATACTCGAAGTCCTCAATCGCCTTTAACGCGGCTTTTTCTCTTTCCACACAGTTCCATTCAGCATACAGGCGTTTAGGGAGTTAGATATACATAGCAATCAATTCCCCCCGAATGAAGTTTCAAAACAAGCATTTCCCAAAAGCTCCTCAACGTTCGCCAAAAGCACTAAGAGAGTAGAGGTAGTCAGGAACAGAGATCTCATTCTATGAATTCCACCCGCTAGAAACTGTGCTGTGCTGAATGGAAAAGGGGCTGGTGCTACCACTTGTGCCACTGCTTTGTTATATACACATCCAACCCCTCACCTCACCTCTTTCCTACTTTCCCAGCGTGAACACACTCACACCTTACTCTTCATTGACCCCTAACCCATCTACAACACCCTCCCCGCCACAGCTGCGGCACTCCGATCCTTCGTCTGCACCTTCCTCAGGCCCCTTCCTTTCTGAATCTCCCCAAGTAACGCCCCGCGATCCGGCGCCCCGCCAGCAGGCCTCTGCATCATCATAGGAGGCGGAGGCGGCACACCACCCGGTGGCGGCGGTGGACCGGGCGGGGGCGGAGGCGCAGAACCCGTCGGCATGGGTGGAGGCGGCGGTGGGATACCAGCTGGAGGGGACGCCACAGTCGGACTAGTAGTGCGAGGGCTCTTGTCATCCATGGAGGACAGTGGACGAGGAGGTGCCATGGTGCCGAAGAGGATGGAGGCGAGGTGTTTGGCTCCACCTTGAGGCGCGTCGTCGTCGTCGGATGAGGAGTCGTCCGAGTCGACAACTGACCAGTCGTCCTCTTCGGGGCGGGCGCGTGTGCGGGCTGGAGGTGCGGCTGCGGGTGCGGGTTCGCCTAGGGCGACCTTGCGGTGGAAGGGATTCGTGGAGGAGACCTCGTTGGTGGGCGGAGGCGGTGGAGGCGTGGGAATAGCGTTGTTCTCTTGGCTTGAAAGAGCCATCTTCTTCAGGAAGGGGTTCTTGGTCTCTGTATCTGCATGTGCCACGTGAGGGCTCGTTACTGAAGAAGTCGGTGGGCTTGCCATGGAGGATGGAGGGGTGCTTGTCTGAAGAGGTAGCGGAGGAGCAGTCGGGATGGGAGGTGCAGCAGGTGGTGCTGGCTCCGAAGGCAGCTCTTGGCTAGTCGTTGGCGTGGTCTCTTGTGGTGTGAGATTCTGGGGTCCCTCATCGTCGCTCGACGAGTCATCCTCATCATTGAGGCTCTCGAGTTGTAGTTGCAACTGGCGTTCGCGTTCACGAGCAGCTTCGAGCTCAGCACGATGGGCAGCCTCACGAGCTTCCCTTTCCTTTGCTTCACGTTTCTCGGCTTGCTTGCGACGTTTCTCTTCCTCTTTCTTAATCTTGCCTTGTCGAACTTGTTCTTCCAAGGCGCGGAGTCGCGCTTGTTGAGCTTCGCGCTCCTTGGCTAGCTCCTCCTCTCGCTGCCGTTCCTCATCCCTATGTTAGGTTAGTGATAGCGAACAGACGTGTATAAGACAAAGGTTACTTACTCTAACCGCTTTCGTTCGGCTTCTTGGGCCTCTTGCTGTTCCTTGAGGGCCTTCTCGGCGATCTCCTTGTCAGCCCTCCTCATCTCTGCTTCAGCTTGCTTTTGGTCGTGCTGGGCAACCTCTGTCTTGCTCTTTCTCGAAACCGGTGGTGGTGGAGGCTTCTTCCCGCTTGGCTTCGTGGTAGAAGGTGGAGCGATGGATTCGTCCTTGAGACGCCTCTGCCTCTCTTCTTCACGCCGAGCGTCCTCTTCTTCAGCCTGGCGAAGTTTCTCCTCCCTCTCCCTCTTCTCGCGTTCCTGTCGCTGTTGCGGGGTCTCACCAGCCTTGACAGGAGGCCGCAGACCTAGAGCCGCAAGGCGTTCCGCCATCCGCTGTTCCGCCTGCTGTTTGATGAATGCAGCGCGCTCCTCAGGCGTCTTGTAAGAAGAGTACGAACCGCCAGCGGAAGTGGAAGTGGTACGAGAGGCTGGCTCGGGGCTCCGAGCCGGGCTAGAGCGTCGTGCAGATAGGCTCCGGTCGCGGGATGAATCCTCCTTGCGTACGCGGGCAGCTTGGCTGCTCCGTTGGAGATCGAAGATGAAATCCTTAACTTCGTCTTCCACTCCCAATCCATCTTCCCACCTGCGTCGTTCATGCTCACTGGCAGCGTCATGGCCGCCTTCCTTGAGGCTTGCATCCAGGCCTTTGGTGTACTCCCGAACACTGTCTTCGACATCACGAATCATCCGTTCATTGTTCTCTCGTTCGGACCGGATGCGCGAGCTCTCCTTCTCCAAACGTTCCGCCGCCGCACCAGTATCATCACTGACTGGAACCGGCTTTCCCGTCAAAGCAGCGGAGCGAGCTTGCATCATAGCCCTCGCGCGTGCCTTCAGACGGTCTGCTTCTGTGATTGACCCGCCAGGACCTGTACCCACGATGGACGCAGCGGCTCCAGGATGGGCTTTGGCATCTTTGAGTCTGAAGAGCTCAAGCTGAGCGTCGGCAATTTCACGCTCCGTCCGACGGACGCTCGAGGCAAGCTCAGGGAGGCGATCAGTGAGCTTTTGCAGCTGCCGCTTCAGTGCACGTCGTTCAGCGTCTGAATCGGAGGATCTCAGGGACGCTTGAGGATGCGCATCAATATCCTCCTGTATCCTGCGAATGCGGCGATACAGGTCTTCGGCCTCTCGTCGGTCCCTGCGGTCGAGTGCGTCTTCTTCGTCGGCTGCATTCTCATCCCGAATATCGATAGCATCAAGCAGAATCTGCTTTTCCTTAACCATCTTCCTGAGTTGGTCGATGGACATGTCGTCAATAGACCGTTCAGAAGCCGGTGAAGGAGACGTTGCGGGTGACGGAGAACGACCGCCTGCGCCAATGCGGTGACGTGCGCTCGAGCGATATCCGCCAACCATCTCATCGTTATTGCGGAACACAGTAGCATCTTTACGCCCGCCAGTAGCCGGGCTTCCTGACCGAAAGGAGTGATTCTTAAGGTAGCTGACTCCTGTACGCTGAGGCTGGAGAAAAGCTCCTGAGCTCTTACGCTCTTCTGCATCTCGCGAAAGCAACGATTTCATGGTGCCAATGGAGTCGTTAATATTGCGCGTCGATGGCGGAATCAACTCGGGAGGGAGCCGGTTGGGCACAGGGTAACCGTTCAGCTTCCTGTAAATAAGATGCATGGCAACAGCAAACTCGTCCAGGTTGAGCCGACCGCGGTCAGCCGAATCAGCGAGCGTCCAAATACGTTCCAAGTCCTGTTTTGGCAGCCCGCTCTGACCAAAGATCTCAAGTGCTTGCTCGCCACTGATATAACCTTTGCCGAGACCATCCCAAGCTCTAAAGGTGTCGTCATAGAGCTTCTTCTCACCCTTAGTGATAGCCCAAGGGATCTTTGCATTTCCAGTGAGACCGGCAGTGGTGTGTGGGACGTCACGTCCTGTCTGTGGCATCATACGCTGGGCCAAGGCCTCGATATTGGGCAAACCAGTAGCAGGGGTATTCACGAGACCCCATTGACCTGGGATACCTGTAGGCTGAGCATTCAACGGTGCTGCCATGCCAGTTGGATTTGGCGCTAGATTTGAACCGAACCCAGTGGGCATAGGTGGCATCGGCGGTCGCGGTCCAGTGTAACCGGGGGACATACCAAAACCTGTAGCCTGAGGCTGAAGGCCAGTTGGCTGGGATTGGAGGCCTGTTGGTTGTCCAAATCCAGTGGGTTGGGAGACTAAAGTTGAGAGCAACTGGCTGTTGGATGGTTGAGGCTGAGGCTGCTGGATTGTGGGAATCTGTTGAGAGCTCTTGTTCAGCGGCTCGTCGAATTTCGGCGCATTGCTCGCCGGTGCAGGACGACTTGGCTGATCGTCCGGAACCCCAAATGATATAATGTCAACCATGCTCGAGACTTCATTCCTGATTTTCTCGGGCAGAGTGCTGGGAAGATCTTTGCCAGTCAATTTGAGGTTGCACAGATACATGGCCAGTGCGAATTCGGGGAACAAAAGTTGGCCAGATTTGGTGGTATCGGAAAGCGTCCTGCGAATATTAGCGGAGGTGGCGATATATAGTCTCGCAAGGTCCTTACCAGATATGCGACAAGGCATCTCCGGGCAGTTTGGATCGCAGAAGCAAGTCCCGCGCCTGGTCTCCCGACAAGGCCTGAGCACTGCCTACGGCAGACTTGAATAGCTGCTCAAACTTGGCCTGGTCCTGAGCCGTTATAAATGATAGCCGGATGTTCGGAATCTTGGTCGACTTTGCGGGAGGGGGAGGGGGAATGGACGACGGGGAGGCAACGCGGAATGAATCAGCAATCTGGGAAGAGGTCATTCCCGTGGGCTGTGGTCGTTGAGGTTGAACAGGAGGAGGTGCTCCGATCTGAAACGGCTGTTGTTGAGGACCCTGTTGCTGGAAGGACGGAGGCTGTTGACCTGGAAAGCCCGTAAATTGGGGTTGTAGTTGTTGGGGTTGCTGGAGTTGCTGCCCGAAGCCCTGTGGCTGTCCTGGGAAACCAGTGAATTGCGGCTGCAATTGTTGTCCTCCACCGAAGCCTGTGGGCTGGGGCCCAAGTCCGCCCTGAAAACCACCGGGTTGCTGGAAAGACTGCTGCTGGCCGTACTGAGGCTGTCCCGGTCGGGCGCTGTTCGCACCCCCTAAGTAGGAGTTGGACCCGGAGAACATGATGGTCCACGCGTTGCAGGTCAATCAAGCGGCTTGGGTGGTGCGCATAAGGAGAGTATGAGTGAGACCCTGGCGTAGAAGGGCTGAAGGCGATGAGGGTAGTAGCAGTACTGTCTGTGTATGGAGTTGGCCGAGTCTGTGCGGTGAAGTTGTGGTGGTTGTCTCCGGGTCCCTGGACAAGCTCCCATTGGCGCTAATTCACTAGCTTCGTCATCAGCCTCCGAGCGCTCGGCCGCCGCTAACTTTACCTCAACACACCCCAGGCGCAACTGCGCAACTTTGTCACAATGTCGAAGCGACTCGCTCTCGAACCTCTCGAAGAAGCGGTAGACATACCGTCACCGGCGTCCAAACGTGCTCGCACTGAGGAGAACGAAGAGCTACTTGGTTCGGCCGCATCCAATGGCGCAGCTACAAATGGACATCTCATGCACCCCCGCCCCGAGGATCGCGACAAGATCGATATCCTAGGCGCAGCTGATGAGGAGCATGAAGAGCTGGAGGAGGCTGGGGCGCTGGGAGACGACGACGAGGACGAGCCTGTAGATTCGGCTCACACGCGACAGGAGGCGCCAGAGGCAGGATACACCGACTTGTACCTTGACACCATCGACCGTAAGGTGCTGGACTTTGACTTTGAGAAGCTATGTTCCGTCACACTGTCCAATATCAATGTGTATGCATGCCTTGTATGCGGAAAATACTATCAGGGCAGAGGGCCGAAGTCGCAGGCATACTTCCATGCGCTGGACGAAGGTCACCACGTCTACATCAACATGGAAACGAAGAAGGTCTATGTGCTGCCAGAAGGCTACGAGGTCATGTCCAAGTCGTTAGACGACATCAAGTTCGTCGTGGACCCCCGACTCAGCCGAACAGAAGTTGCGCGTCTGGACAAGGATCCGAAGGTGTCCTGGGATCTTCTCAACCAGGAATATATCCCCGGCTTCGTTGGCATGAACAACATCAAAGCGAACGACTATTTCAACGTGGTCATACAGGCTTTGTCCCACGTCGTCCCCCTCCGCAACTACTTCATGCTTGAAGACCTCTCCACTCGGCCCCAGCTTGCGCAACGCTTTAGCACGCTCGTCCGCAAAATCTGGAATCCTCGAGCGTTCAAATCACACGTCTCCCCACACGAACTCCTTCAGGAAATAGCACTACGCTCCTCCAAACGCTTCACCCTTACAGATCAATCAGACCCTGTTGAGTTCCTCTCCTGGTTCCTCAACAACCTCCACCTTGCTGTGGGCGGCTCCCGGACCAAACCAGGCAGCAGCATCATCCAGAAGGTCTTCCAGGGCACACTCAAAATTGAGTCCCAGGAGATCACTGCTCGGGCTGATGTAGGCGATCGTCTGCGCTTCGAAGACGCAGCGGTCAAGACCGAAGTCTCCAAATTCATGATCCTGACCCTAGACCTACCCCCGGCACCTCTCTTCCAAGACGCCCTGGAGCGAAACATCATTCCGCAAGTGCCCCTCACGACCATATTGACGAAGTACGATGGCGTGCGTCCACAGGAACGCATGAAGAACCGCGTCCGCTACCGACTCATGCACCCTCTCCCTCCAGCCCTCATCTTCCACATCAAGCGCTTCAGCAAGAACAGGTTCGTCTCGGAACGCAACCCCACCATTGTCACTTTCGATACCCGTTCCCTCGATATGTCCCCGTTTGTTGAGCCTAACCCCGCCGTGCATCCTCCGGGAGAACCTATCTGGTACGATCTTGTCGCCAACATCACGCACGAAGCTGTGAAGATGAAGGATGATAGCGTGGAGGGCGAGCAGGATAGGAAGGTGTGGCGTGTGCAGTTGAAGGATCGCAGTAGGGATGAGTGGTGGGGAATTCAAGACCTGTTTGTGGAGAAGGAGAGGGGTGAGACGCTGTTCACGAAGGAGAGTTATGTTCAGATCTGGGAGAGGAGGAGGGAGCCAAACAAGGATAAAGGGAAGGGGAACGCGACGTAAGCGGGAGTCCTCAAGGATCTGTGATGGCTCTGGCGGTTCTGGCTACTAACTGGGATGTGGGGGAATGATGATTGGTGGAATGTGATACCAGAGCGCAGCTGGCATGAAACGGCGGTCTGGCCGGCAGCTCTGTAATGTAAAAACAACTTGTACGATTCTCATGCCTGATACATACACAGGACAGAAAATGTGTGGGCGAAGACCATGCTCCCCCACACCTTAGTGCGCATTGCGGCGGCGTTGATACATAGCTAGTGATTACATTAGCAGTTTCTTCCTCAGAAATATAATAGATTTTATTACTCTTGTTTTCACAGGACCATTTAGAAAATATCACATGCAGCCTAGCTTCAGCTTCTTTTGGCAGAGAGGATGGACCGCCTCCAGTGGAGGTAACTAAGTAACCAGCAAGCTCTCGAATTGCCGGCGGATGGTGACCCGGCGGCTTTGGAAGTTGTTGATGAAAATGCAGCTGGGTTTGCGGAATCGATAGGAGATTACACTAAGGGCACGAGGAATAGACCTCGGGGGCTGCGAGTGGAGGTTGGCGGGCTAAGAAGAGGACAGTGGTGGTTACGGTGGTGGTTACGGTTGTAGTTATAATTCCGGAACAAGAAGACTATGCAGAGGTTACGGTCTTGGCGCTGTGAAGGCTGATACCTGTAGAGTGACGCGTATCTCAGTCATTATTCGCCTCCTATTTTCAAGAAGTAAGTCTGCTGTTAAGCTTTCACTAGTCTCTATAATCGGATACGGTATTCCTTTTTTATTTTTAGCAGACTGATTTCATGTACAGGAAGATAAATCAAGTTGAACGCAAAATAGGCAGAGCCGGCCAATAGGATGAGATTTAGCATTCATTCCATCTTATACTAGACGATTTGGAAAAGCACAGCCATCCCTGTCTACTACAGAACTCGAGCCTCTCCTTAACACTTATAATTGCAAAGACAAGTAAGACTATTAAGCATACGAGCAATCAAGCACATTCAATTTTAATCGTAGACTCTGCCATCAAACTGTCCGCACCCTGAATTTATATATATTGAAGCATCGCAGTGTGGCTGGTGAGTCTTGGCTAACCAATCGGCGAAGAGCTGTGGCTATTGACCTTGAACGGCAAGCAGAAGTCCAGCTGCTACAAAGAAACTCCAACCCACTGCAGTCGCAACCGCTACCTAAATACCTCCTACCCGTCTATCTACGGCCGCTCGCACCTCTCTTATACCGGACCTCGCATACACACCCCGTACAGAATTTCCCGGACATAGCGAACCGCGCTGTAAAGCTTCTACACCCCGCTGCGATTTTCTCATTACCCTACACTCGGAAGATTGTTGGGAAGGAAACAGTGACGGAACATGAACGCACCGGACAGGTAAGTGGATCCGAACCATACCTTCACGGAGCGGAGGGGTAGTCCTGGTAGCCGGGTGTGGAAGCGGCGAACTTGACCCGCCAGAGGATTCTACAACATCGAGACGATTGTGAGGTAGACTGGCATGACACCTCCGGAACACGCGAAGCTCTATCAGGCTACTGGTGCCTGCGAAGGGGATTGCTGTTGTACACTTTGCGATCCACGTCCACTGGAAGGAAGAACGAGCTCGAGACCGTTGAATGCCTCCTACGGTATCCAGCTACTAGGACTGCTCGCCTTTTCTCGACATGACACGCCTTACTGACGACGTTCCACATAGGCACGAGAGCTTTTTGCGCGACTACGGGGAGAAAATTGTCGAAGTGCAGGATGAGACTCGTGAGTATCCCTCACCACCGAACTAACAGGCGCTCTAACGCACCGTTCCAGGCACCCCGAATACGTCCCTTTTCACCTTCAACAAAGAAGACCACACCCTCGGCAACCTAATCTCACAGCGCCTCCACAAATACCCCTTCATCCTCTTCTCCGCATACAAAGTTCCGCATCCGCTGTTCTCGTCGTTCGAGCTAAGGGTCCAGACGGATGGGAGTATTACACCCAAGGAGGCCGTGTTGAGGTGCTGTCAGGAGATTGTGGAAGACTTGCATAAGCTGAAGGGCAAGTTTAATACGGAGTGGGCGATTCACTTGGCGAAGCAACAGGTTGATGAGGAGAGGAGGGGTAGGGAGAGGGAGCAGTTTTAGGGGGGTGGGTACAGTGATTCAAGGGCATAGATCTCTATGGAACTGCCGCGTCTGGTGGATATCTGACTAGTTTTGGCGGGAGTTTTGGCGTCTCGACGACTGATGTATGGTCCGTCACGATGGATTAGACGGTTAAGAGTATGGTCGGAGCATTGGCGTTTCGGAAACTCGGCTTTTCTTGGTAGATTGAACTTGGCCGTCAAGATCTCGTGGCAAATAATGCATAGTCCAAGCCTGCGCTGATGATGCTGTTGTTTGGCTTAATGATAAGATGTGCATCGCCATTCTTCGTCCCTTATTTGGAAGTTTCTATGAGCCCGTTCCTTTGGCCACGATATCCTGGAAATGGTTCTCAAGATAGTGTAGGAGCCTGACTGGTTCCCATATTTTGAACAGTACGTCTACCGCGGCCTCAGTTAGGGGCTTTTTCATCCAAGTATGCGTACCCTTTTATAACAGACAATCCGTCCTGGTCTCCGGTACGCAAGGGATATTACATAAGCCAGTGACATCACGGGACTCCGTGTTTAGCGTGTTTTTGCCCCTGTTGATGTTCAATGCGTCTCGCGTCTTCAGCTGGAACATTTACAACGACCTGCAGGGCAATTGCAACAGCCAATCTATCTCAGACTTCGACGACAGAATGTCACGTAAGAGGCCTTCTGATTCCTTCGAGTTGGATTCGTCGCAGCCATACGCGCTCAGCAACCCCGGTTCTTCCCAGAACGGTTATCCGACCGCGAATGCATATGCATATGGCGGGAATGGCCATCATCTATCCCCGTTCTCCACCCAGGAACGTCAGCCAAAGCAAGCGCGGACAGCATCAAACTCATGCGCTGGATCGTCCCAGGCCAATCCGTACACCATAGACGACGACGAGGATGAAGGGGAAGACGATGGCTCCCAAGAAGTCCCCGACGCGACGCAGGACTACAATGAAGCCGCAACCCGCTGGGGTCTCTATGGCATCCTGCCTATCAAAATCGTGGGAGTTCGATATTACCGTGGATACGCTACTGTAGGGGAATTAGTCATCTTACGACGCGAGCCACAAAATCCATATGATAGCAACGCTATTCAAGTGCTCAATGTCCACCGCGAACAGATCGGTCATATCCCGAAGAACATGGCAGCGAAATTGGCCAAGTACATGGATAACCGTAGTCTGCTTCTCGAGGGCACGATCACCGGAACGAAAGGCCAGTTTGACTGTCCCATTGAGATTAAGGTGTATGGGACGGACGAGCCTGTGGCGAGGGAAAACCTAATTGCACAGATGAGGGCGGATAAGCTGCCAGTTGGACATGCGATGGACAGGAAGAGGAAGGAAGCGAAAGCAGCAAAGGAGAGGGAAAAGCTTGCTGCTAAGGCTGCAAGAGAGGCGAGGAAGAATGGTGGTGCGGTGGTGTGGGCTGGGGACGGATTGCAGTTTAATACTCCGCTAGGAGAGTATGCCGCTGGGTCGTCGCAAGGGTTGGGGTTGAATCCTATGAGTCTGGAGGACATCATCGGGAACAGCGACCGGATCAATCCCAGGAGCCTGGAGCAGGTTGTGGAGCAATTTGGGATCAAAGAAGAGGAGCTGGAGAAGATGCCAAAGGCACAACAACCAGATGCACTGGCTACTGAGCTGCGTCCGTTTCAACTTCAGGGTCTACAATGGATGCTTAATCAGGAGAGTCCCAAGCTACCTGCACCGGGATCGGCAGATATTGTTCAGCTCTGGCAGCGTGATCCTACCAAGCCGAATGCGTTCATCAACTTGGCAACCAACTTCTCCCAGAATAATCCGCAACTTGCGAGCGGAGGTATTCTGGCAGACGATATGGGCCTGGGCAAGACGATTCAGGTTATCAGCCTGATCATGGCAGACAGGGCGCTTGGACGCCGCGCAGGCGATGCTTGCACTGCTACGCTGATTCTCGCTCCTGTCTCCGTGATGAGCAACTGGAGCACGCAGATGGAGCGACACATCAAGCAGGAGTATGCCCTACGTGTCATGTTCTATCATGGTACCAGGAAACAGCCCATCACGCCCAAAGAGATTGGAAACTACGATGTGGTCATCAGCACCTACGACAGCGTGTCCTCGGAGTGGCATTCGCAGAAGAGTACTACGCTTCCTAGACGCTCAGGTGTCTTCTCGGTGAAATGGAGACGCGTGGTACTCGACGAAGGCCACAATATCCGTAACCCGAAAGCAAAACGCACCATCGCTATCCAGAATCTCATGGCGCAATCCCGATGGGCCCTTACTGGTACGCCTATTATCAACAACCTCAAGGACCTCTACTCGCTCGTGCGCTTCCTCAACCCAACCGGAGTTCTCCAAGATCTGCAAGTCTTCCATAGCGCAATCATTCGCCCGGTGGCTCAGGGCGACCCGCAGGGCAATCAGATTCTGCAGCTCCTCATGAAAGGCATCTGCTTGCGCCGCAAGAAGGAGATGTCTTTTATCGACCTCCGCCTTCCCGAACTATCGGAGTTCGTGCACAAGATTGACCTTCTCCCACACGAGAGGGAGAAGTACGATGCGCTTGAGGCTCAAGCAAAGGGCACGTTGGAGATCTACAAGCATAACCTTCGCACGCGCAACAATCCGAACGACACGTATCGTCATTTGCTCGAGGTATTGCTACGCATGCGCCAGCTGTGCAATCACTGGAAACTCATCAGCGAGGAGAGACTGGAGAGCGTGATGGCGCAGCTCGAAGCAGAAGGCGTTCTGGATCTTACGGAGGAAAACAAATCCGCCTTGCAGAAAATGTTGCAACTCAGTATCGAGAGCCAGGAGGATTGTCCCGTGTGTTTGGACAATCTGAGAGAACCCGTCATTACTCGCTGTGCGCATGTCTTCTGCACAGCATGCATAGAGCGCGTCATCGACACCCAACACAAATGCCCCATGTGTCGCGCCGAGCTCGAATCGCTTGGCTCGACCACCGTCAAACCAGCCCAGGAAGCCGCTGCTCCACCTCCACCTACCCAAGAACAACTCCTAGACAAACACTCCCTGGAGACATCAAGTAGCAGCAAAGTTACCGCTCTGCTTCAAATCCTTGATGCAAGCCGGAAGCAGGACCCCACTGCTAAGACTATCATCTTCTCACAATGGACGTCGTTCCTCTCGCTGCTAGAACCTCACTTGGAAGCGAACAACTACAGCTTCACCCGCATCGACGGCTCCATGTCTGCAACCCAGCGCGACAATGCCATCTCCCAACTCGATAACAATCCCAGCTGCACCATTCTCCTCGCCAGCTTAGCTGTGGCGAGTGTAGGTCTCAATCTCACAGCAGCGAATCAAGTCATTCTCGCAGATTCCTGGTGGGCACCTGCGATCGAGGATCAGGCCGTCGACAGGGTATACAGATTGGGTCAGAAACGGGAGACGAGGGTTTTCAGGGTGGTCGTTAAGGGGAGTGTGGAGGAGAGGGTGTTGGACGTGCAGGGTGAGAAGAGGGCGCTCATGGGGGTGGCATTCGCAGAGAAGGAAGGGGGTGTGGGAAAGAGGAAGAGAGGGGTGGGTTTGGGGGAACTGGAGAGATTGCTTGGTGGTGGTGGGAATGGCCAGGCTGCTGGAAGTGGTAATGGGAATGCAAATTAGGTGCTGGAAATCAGGGGTTTCACTTAAGCGTATGTGGTGGACGGCTTTAAAATCTTCTGTCCAAGAGAGCGATGCCTAAGGCGTCATGTGTGTTACAAGGGTCCTGGTCGAGTATCAGGTACAGGTTCCGTTCGTTTTTCTGGAGTTACTCGGTGTAATAATGGAATCTAGAGAGAGATCCAGCAATCGAAGAGGTCCGTAGGACGACGGCTGGACGAGGTTCGATCGCAATGAATAGAGACCTCTGCTTCAGTGGCAGAAAGACCTACCACGATGCTATAGAGCTGTGATGTCGACTCAAATCCTAAGCTGTGCAATGCACCAAAGCGAGACGCTCCTCCATCTTTCCCCATCGTATGATCACGACGTATCTCCTCCCTCGGTGTTAAGTGGACACATGCGCTAATATACTTGCGTTACTCCCGACACGAAGTAGTGCGGCGGAACAGTATGCAAGAGAGTCAGGTGTAACTAGGTGGAGTGAGAATATATAAAAATTTCAATAGAGGTTACCAAAATTGTCAGTTCACGTTCCATATCATCGCTTCACTTGCAGATTGGTACACAGTGCCGCACTTACGATGTTGCAGTTATTGGCTCCTAGATTGACGTGTTACACTGTTACGAGTTGTCACCATGCAGCTAATGTCACGAGTGCAAAGAAAGGTTCAGCGATTTATAATAGAATATGTGTTCGATATCCGTAATATCCCCTCGGTTGTAGGACTGCTAGAGGACCACGGCTACTAAGAATTCTATATAAGTCCAGCCCCCTCCACAAGAAGAGAGTCTCTTTCCCAACACAGCCCATCGCAACAGTCTTGCTATCTCAGACAATTTCAACCCCACTCGACAAACAGCCTCCAAACAATACCACCATGCATATGTCCGTGATTCCCGCCCTTGCTCTCCCCTTATTCGGCGGACTTGCTGCAGCCGCTTGTTGCAAAACGGGCCTCGATTACTGTGGCTATAATCTTCTCGGAAAGGGCATGTCAAATATCTCATGACGTCGAGCGAATGGTGCTAACTACTTCCCCCTCTACACCATAGGAGATTATTACCGCGAGATTGAGACCGCGCTCAAAAACGCAAACATGCCGACCGATACGAACCATTTTAAGTACACGGTGTTCCGCTGTGTTGGCTGCACGAACACGCCGGTCGTCAAGTATTGTGGCGTGGGGAAATGTATTGATGGGGGTTCGGGGCATAGTGACTTTTGCTCGCCTTAGGTGCTTGAAAGCCTGGGAGCTCAATTTAAAGGGAGAGTACCTGTCATTGAAGCGTGTATGACGGGTTAGTTTTGCATTGTGAGCGGTTGTTGCATGTGTGAATGCCTGACTCACACGGCTGCACATGCCATCCTGTCAGTACGCCAACTTAGGATAGTAGGGTATGGCGAAGACCCAGGCACTGTTTGTCTCGAGATCGAGGAACGGGCAACTTACGTTGAACTTATAGTTACCTCATAATTGTGTGCAGCACATTTGCAAGTCGCGGGCAAGGTCAAGGGCTCAAGATTTGCGCTTGTATGAAAAGTTATATTTCGCCTCTTCCGGTGATTCTGCTACTGTTTTGAGCTGTAGGAAAGCTTGAGCCTTGCCTTCAGTTCGAGCAACTGGTTTAGAGTCGTCTTGGTATTCAGCTCACATTTACATAGGGAAGTAGAAGTGAAACTGTTGAAAATGACAGGATCTTTTTAATCACATCTGATGATATGACCTGAGATCTATATGCGAGAGGGGATATAAAAGAAAGAAACCCAAGCAAAAGAAACCAAGCATCTGGTCCCGTTCAGTCGAATCAACCGTACGCCGCGAACCGTATGTAATCAAAAGAAACAAGAAAGAAGAGACTAACCAAGTGCTCTCACGAGATCGAACCTTACGCCATCCAAGAAATGCGCGCTGGACTCTCAGTGTCAGGCGCCCTCGGATGGGGCTCGGTGGGCGTACGTGTGGGTAAGCGTATTGCATTGCTACGTTTCAGTCGGGATGTTCATGTGGGTAGACACGGCACAGTCTGGGCAGTGCGCAGTACAGGCCGACGAACGTAAGTCATTTGAGAGTCCTTCGTGGCGCGGGCAATAGGCTCAGTCAACGCGGTCTCCAGTGCAGGTCGGCCAACATAGCGCTTAACAATGTCGTCCTCCATGGAGTTGCGAACAACGAGTGTCCCACTCTCCAGATAAAAGCAGTGTGGTTCCACATGGTGCTCCTTGACAACGTTGAGGGACTTCTCCGCACCTTCGTCCAGAGCCTCCGCGTAACACTTCTCAGGACTCGGGCGACAATCCCTCCTGTTCCAATGGAAAGAAACCCATTTAGTTGCGCTCAAGGACGCGGGAACGAGTAGGGAACGTTTATGAACTGGGGAGTCCTTAGCAGTAGGGACGGGAGGAGGGTTACGAACAGGCACGTGAAGAGGCTTCCGAGCGACAACCAGTGCGTTGACAGCTGTGTGTTGTGCAATCCCTAACTGGAAGCGAGCATTGTTCGCCTTGTATTCTTCGTCCTTGTGGGCCTTAAAGGCACGATCCAGAAGGGGGAGAAGCTTTGACATATCGTCGGCGATGTAGTCATCCGAGGAAGGTTGTAGAGATGAGAGTCTCGTGGAAGAAGGTCTGGGGCTTTTGCGGAGTATGAGGCGACGGAGAGCTCATCCAAGGCCACCCAGTAACACCATTGGTAAAAAGCAGAAGCTTAGAGCCCTGGAAAACGTGGATGCATACTGGAAGAGTGTATATATGTATATCGAGAATCAACGTGGATATAGTCGCTTCTACAAGAAATCTTCAAGGCCGGAGATCTTGTATATATGTCTTGGCTCTGTGGCAAGGAAGTCGTTGATGGTCTGACGTTGCATTGTTTAAGATCCCTGTCTGCACAGGGAAAGCGGACATTGAGTTTGGCAGCTGAATTCCCAGGGTTGTGGATGGACAATGTGTGGTAAGGGTATGTCCAGTTGAAACCGGGGAGCGCGGGAAAGCGGACAGCGTTTATGCGATCGTTGGGATGTGTTTGACGGGGCGCAGAGGGTTGAATATAACTGATTTGGAATACCTGTCTACCTGATCTTATATGATTACTCCTACGATGACAGATACGGTTTGTTCGTAAGACGCGGGTATCAAAGCGTTGTAACAAGCTGCTCAATTATTTCTCTCGGACTCAAAAGTTGTCCGTGAAGCTTTTCCAATCAAGACAAAGCATGTAACAGAGACAAAGAATATTATAATTTACGTACCGACTGGCATCCACTACATGCGGGCGCCTTGGGGAACCCTATCAGAAATAAGTCCCTACATTTGAGGAGCATTCCCCTCTACAAGTCGTTTGGATCCGAACTCGGTGTTTCGACTTCGCGGACCTGGGTAACCCACTCGCCATCGGCAGCGACCTTGAACTTTGGGCATCGCATACAAGGAATGTGGCCGCAACAACAGGGTTTGTCGAACTTGACTGTGAAGGCCTTGCGCTCTGGGAACGAGTCATCAGCTTCATTAGCCCAAGCCTCGTCAGTCTCGCCGTCCTTGATCTTCCTGTAAGCCTTCCAGATCTTTTTGCGTAGCGAGTTATTTGGAGCCCCTTGGGATTGCGATGCTTTCGAATGTGCTGCCAATTCTATGCGCTCGCGGAGGTGGGAGCGGCCACAGTTGCAGCAGACGGAGCCGAAGAGAGACTGAGGAGGACCGCTGCGATCCGCCGGGAGAGACACCATGAACATCATCCCTCCCATGGGCGTGACGTCAACGTTGGTAGTCTGTGAAAGCGAAGTGATGACTGCTCCGCAGCTTTTGCACCTACAGCGGCCGAGAGGCCGGACTCGATTTGTTTGCTCAAACGCGTTTGCGACTCCACATCCTTGACATTCCCAGAACGAGTCTGCACTGACTCCGATTGGAGACGGGTATCGTGGAGTATGCATGGAAGCTGCGCAGTGGGAGTCTGTTTGTTGTTTTGGTACTGACGAGTCTGCAGAGAACCCGCCCTGCATTGGGGCAGACATTGCTGGTGGAACTATGAGGGAAGATGTACGAAGGAAACTGAAAATAGTGCTTTGGGGGTGGTAGTGTTGGGGATAGTCCTCTGTATAAATAATGGTCTCGCACTGTTGCACTGTGAATGTATATGCATTGTTTTCTCAGATACTTACAATAAGTTACAAACAATAGGACATTGTGTATGCATAGGACACGGTATAGTGTTGTAATAGCATCCCAAACGTGTGCAGCGTTGTGGGGAGTGTCTGTTTTCGGACTAGCGTAGAATGGGGTAGAAGTAGAGTGGGCTTCACCGCCAGCAACCCTTGGGAACCAAACAGTTAAATCTTTCCCCTCTTATCCTCCTCAGCTCCATCACCACCGTCAGCCTCTCTGTATAGAAGAACTCCATCTATCTGCTGCCCAGTTCCTCGTCTATAACTCTTCAGCCTCCGTCCTATACATTGGCCCAGTACTAGTTACTGTTCTGAAGCTCAAATCTCCTGCTCGTCACACTCTCGTTACCCTCGTTCTACACCTCACACTTCTCAAAGGGATCTTCAAACACACACCGTATCATCACCATGGATGATATGACCTCGCTGATGAGTGCCTTCCGCAAGGCTGAGGTCGACCCGGTAACAGGGTTGACCCAGTCCTTCGCGGAAGCGCACATCGATGATGTGGAGATGGCAGACGCGCATGGGGTGGAGGAAGAAGGCAATCCCCATCCCAATGGTAAGTACTGATCATAGGCTCAAAAGGCCTACGAATCCATTCTCAGCAACGCTAACTCTCCTCTGACAGGCCATCTGACTCTCCCTGGACTCGACCCAAAGATTCGGGCCATGATCTTCGAGGAGCTTTGGGGTGAAACGCCAGTGATCGAATCCTTCTTCAGGGGACATCCAATGTATGTGGGAAGGGGGGATACAAGGATGCCTGTGACGCGCCGTGAGAAAGAGGCTTTCATAGGCCATGGCCTTCCCACCTGGCTCCTGACGAGCAAACAGTTTCTAAACGAGGGATTGAAGCACTTTGCGGCCAAGGAAGTGAAGATATCGTGGAACCGCGCCGAAACCCCCGGGTACTGGGATGCAAAACTGCCACCTACCATCAAGAGATTCTGGAGCCGAAGCTTTGGCCTGCTGGAGCTGACTATCGGGGCCGCAAAAAAGATAAGCATTCAAGAATATCTAGACGATACCTTCCAGCGGGTCAAGGGCCTGGACCGAAGTGCTGGTGGCGATTTTGCTGACTTCGTTGATGCGCTACTGGATGCGGGGACTAAAGTGAGGCTTCTCCGCTTCAATATAATTCTCGACTACAATTGGATTCTTGACCAAAACTTCAAGTGTGGCATCTCATTGGTGCAAATGAGGAAACTGGCTCCCCTTCCATTGGAGCGTCTCATTATCGAATTCCGCTCAAACGCCCATCCATGGCGCGCGACATACGATATCGTCAGGAACAGTCGCTTTACTATGGCAATCAGGGCGGAGATCAATGGTGTGGTGCGGCATATCTTTGGCCACGATGCCGTGGAGAATGAAATATTGTTCGACCCAAACGACATCGAGTACTTTTCGAGCCAAGAGGAATACAACATCCAGATGCAGCAGATTGTGGCGAGTAGTCTGCTAAGGGAGTATGAGAACGTTATGAGGGAGCGGAAGGAGGAGCTGGCGGCTTCACAATACCGCCGCATCCCCGAGGATGACCCCTTCGAATACCTTGATTGCGGAGCGACGTTGCAATTCGATTGCAAGAAAGATGCAGACACGGCAATGGAGTAGGAAGCGAGGTATAACACATATGTTTCAAGCATCTGTACACTAGTTCTTTAATCGGTGATGGTTACCGTTGAGGCTTTACGGCATGTATGTGCTTGGTATAATCGTACTTCTCGCCATTGTACCCCTTCTCTGCTCTCTCCAACGTATATACGTATAAGTACGTGGATTTTTGGTTCTCAATATAAACATAAAGCAATAACGGCAATCATTTCACCTGTCGCGTCCAGAATACAAGTTCTTTTGTCAGCAATGGTAGCAATTCAGGATTGCTCTCCATCGTCTTGACTCCGTCTGCTCACCTAGTGTACGTACTACGTGCGCTGGTTTGGATACTTCATAGTATTCACATGACATACGGAGTTCCAGTATTATCACTGGGAATGTTTCTGCCATGTCTATCCGCTGTGGGTGGTGGAGGAGGTGATGGAGTGACGTTCCGGGTTCTGACGTATGATTGGACGCCAGGGGTGCTGGGGTCATTTCGCGCCGTCTCCCCATCCACGAATCCCTCCCCAGATCTCCAACATCACGACACGAGCTCCCAAACCTCCGGGTGATGTTCACCAACCACACGTCCATTGGGTTATGGGAACTTTGTCAGATTTGAATCCCTTATTTATGCCTGTTCCAGGTCCACTTCCTTCGCTCCGAACTTGATGTCACACTGAAGTTGCTGCCGAATTGCGACAATGGGGCTCGGAATCCTCGAAGATCACAAGCTGGAACATGTCCCGGGGACGGCATTCGTACTCGAAGACGAGCGCAGAAGAGAGGAAGAGCAAGCTATTGCAAGAGATGCAAACCTCAAGTATGATAAAACAGGCAAGATACTGCTGGTCCCACAGCCGTCAGACGATCCCAACGACCCTCTTGTATGTGCCATGTCCTTCTGAAACAGAAACATGAAGAAAATTAGCTCACTCGAGTTTGTCACGTAGAACTGGCCGCTTTGGAAGCGCGATATTATCCTTTTCATCCTCTCCCTTGTTTCCGTCATCGCCGCAACCCTCTCGCCTCTCCTCGCCGCGGACACCGTCTCCCTGGCCATATACTTCCGGCGTAACCTTACAGATATGGCACTCTTGACGGGTTATCACCTCCTCGGTGTCGGATTCGCAGGGTTTCTCTTTGTCCCATCGGCACGCATATGGGGGAAGCGACATTTATATCTTCTCGGAACCGTTATAGTGGTCTTCAGCAGCGCGTGGGGTGGGGGGAATGGGAAGAACTACAAGAGTCTGCTCTGGGCAAGGATATTCCAGGGAATCGGGCTTGCGCCATTTGAAGCTCTGGTCAACGCTAGCGTGGGCGATCTCTACTTTGTCCATGAGAGAGGGACGAGGATGGCTTTGAGCAACTTTGCTGTTTTCGGAGGGGCCTTCTTCACCCCTGTGCTAGTTGGAAAGATCGCGGATTCAATGGGCTATGAATGGGTGAGCAACAGCGACTCTTCTTGATAGTCACCCGCGCGACGGAAGGGAGCATGCTAATGGTAGCCAGACCTTTTACTTCGTCGCGATCTTTGCTGGAGCCATGCTTCCATTTGTCGTCTTCTTCGTTCCGGAGACAGCGTATAAGAGGGAGCAGCGCTTCGATATCGACACTATGGGGAATCTGATCACCACCGGGTCCCCGAAGAGACCCGAAGCCCGTAATGCGTCGTCGACAGAAACTTCACGTGGCAGGGACGAGGCCGGCAACGGCACTGAGACCATAAAACCTGAAGGAGAGAATACTGTCCAGGGAGTTGCAGCTGCGGACACCGGAAATGATCCTCCGCCTCCCAAGGCTTCGTGGAAGCAGTCACTCATGCCGTTCAATGGACGTAAGACCGACGAGCGATATCTGCACCTGCTCCTTCGACCGTTCTCACTATTCTTCCACCCAGGTATCCTTTGGGCTTGCCTAATCCAAGGCACCCTCATCGGCTGGACCGTCATGATCGGCGTCGTACTAGCAGGCATCATGCTCGGACCACCTCTTTGGTTCGGCGAAGTTGAAACCGGCTACATGTACACGGGGGCCTTCGTCGGCGCTGTTCTCGGTTTTGTTGTTTCTGGCCTGATAGCTGACTCATCAGCCAAATGGCTGACACGTCTGAATCACGGTGTTTACGAACCCGAGTTCCGTCTCGTGCTGGTCATCCCACAGCTGATCCTGGGGTGTGCGGGGTTGTACGGTTTTGGGTTCACAGCGGCAGACGCAGGAAGATACGGATGGTTCTGGCCAGACTTTTTCTTCGCTTTGGAGGTTATGGGAATGGTGTGCGGAGCTGTTGCAAGTGCGTTGTACATTGTTGATGCTCACCGTAAGTATTTGCCCTGCCTGATCTGTCTTCATATCTCTAGGAAGTGTGGCTGGCTAAATTGGTTCCTCCAGGTGATATGTCCATTGAAGGGTTTACCTGCCTGCTTGTGTTCAAGAACATCTTCTCCTTTGCGCTCACCTTCAAAGGCTTCGATTGGATTGTTGCAGGACAGATCAAACCGGTTTTCATGGCCGTGGCAAGCGTACAGGTTGGCGTATGCGCCCTGACGATTCCCATGTGTGAGTATTACTTTGCTTTCGATGAAGCAACCCTTGCGATTATGGGCCGTTTGCTGACGCAGCATAGATATCTTTGGGAAGAAGAACCGGAGCTTCTTCTGGAGACACAACGTCTTCTTCAAAGTGACAGACTGGATAGCAGATCGCTTGACGTTCTGGTGACACAAGCCGATAAGGGGGCAGTGTAGCTAAGGTGCAGGAGCAGCGCGGAGCTAATACCGGGAGGAAATGGTGCGTTCGAGCGTATGATAGCCCGGCGTCGGCATCGATGATTTAACGGATATATATTTTAATGGTAATGGTAATGGTAATGGGAATTGATTGATGGATGCATAGATGAAGAAAAGCATGTGTGTTAGGATCCTCCGCATCAGTTGATATGGTAGAGCTTGTGTTCAATGCGGATTCCCACTATATGCAAATGTCGCATTCACAGGTGACGTCTTTTTATCACCTATCCACCCAGAATGCTCCAAGGGAAGTGTACCTAGGTACTACAAGTATGTGGTGCATTGTCTGTGCACCCACCAATCATGTTCTCCGACTTACCATTACTCAGGCGCCGTCTTGGCAAAGTCAATTCCTGCCAGTGTTAGGTCCAACAACCGGTCCTCCAGCAACAACACCACACACGTCAGTTCCCCCCCATCGCCCTCTCCTCCCGCCGTCGGCTCGGGGCCAGCTTCGCATCACCATGTTGGCTCGCTCAGCGTTGCGCTCGGCTCGCTCGGTCGGCGCTGCAGCCCGGAATGCTGCCAGCAGAACACCCTCGGTACGCTCCGGTCATCCCACGACGCAGCTCCTCCGAGCTTCAATGCTTCCATCTCGGGAATTGCGCTGCTGCCAATGAGCTTTGCTGCTTCAATTGAAATATGTGCTGACGAATTGGCCCAACAGCGCTCCGCTTCCACCTCCAGCTCCACAGCCGAGGAAGCGGCCTCGTCCTGGAAGACGAACGCTCTCCCGGTCGGAGCCACGATGGCTGCCATCGGATCGGTTGCGTGGTACTATCATCTCTACGGACGCAATGTCGATGCCATGACGCCCGCCGAGGAAGGGTGAGTTCAATCCAGAGAAGGACGAAATGAGGGAATATGAGACGCAGAGCAATTGGAAACGATGGAAGCTAACGTGTGGTTCTCGCAGTCTCCACCCGACTCAATACCCCTGGGAACATGCGAAATGGTACAAGACATTTGACCATCAGGCGTGAGTCGGCATCCAGACTTTGCAGGTCTCGCACGTGCTAATATCAAATCTCCCAGACTCCGCCGTGGCTTCCAGGTCTACCGTGAAGTCTGCGCATCCTGCCACTCACTGTCCCGAGTGCCGTACCGCGCCCTTGTCGGTACGATCATGACCGTCGATGAAGCCAAGGCCCTCGCCGAGGAGAACGAGTACGATACCGAGCCGAACGACCAGGGCGAAATTGAGAAGCGGCCCGGAAAGCTCTCGGATTACATGCCCGCTCCCTATAAGAACGACGAGGCCGCCCGCGCTGCCAATAACGGTGCTCTGCCCCCGGATCTATCCCTCATGGTCAAGGCCCGCCACGGCGGCTGCAACTACATCTTCAGCTTGTTGACTGGTTATCCCGAGGAACCTCCTGCGGGTGCCGTCGTCCAGGAAGGTCTCAACTTCAATCCCTACTTCCCCGGTACCGGTATTGCAATGGCTCGTGTCCTTTATGATGATTTGGTTGAGTACGAGGATGGCACCAAGGCGTCGACGTCGCAAATGGCAAAGGATGTCACTGAATTCCTCAACTGGGCAGCCGAGCCCGAGGCGGATGACCGTAAGAAGATGGGCTGGAAGGTTTTGGCGGTGACGAGCGTGCTTCTTGCCCTCAGCGTGTGGGTTAAGAGGTGAGAACATTACCCAAAGTCGTTCTGTGTAAACGACGAGGCTAACAGCTGGATAGGTACAAGTGGGCCGGACTCAAGACCCGGAAGATCGTCTACAACCCCCCCTACACCGTCAAGGAAGCGCCCAGGCTACCCAAGGGACCTAACCAGTCATGATCGTCCTGTTGGAGCGCCAGGAACGATGATGTCAGCATCTTTGAGAGGGAAGCGATCGAATTAGACAGCGAGAGGAAGGGATGTGGCCTTGTGTCTTATACTCTGTACATTGTGCCAGCTACTACCTATCAGCTCAAAAGAAACAAGACTTCAGAAGATATCTCTCTGTTTGGGCTTTCTTTTGTCAATGGATTTGTTCTGTAATATGTATGTTGTGTGAGAGCGTTTTGTGATTATGATATCCTTGGTCTGAAGCGGAGGTGAGTGCTTCAAATCAGCACTTCCTTCCCCTGATGTTTCCATAGGTGCTGAATTACGTAGATGGTTGCATGGGAGACTTGGTATGTTTTCCAACTTCGGACCCTCCACATGCCCGCATCGAGGGATCAACGAAGATTTTAAGAAGAGCGGAAGGACGTGCGTGCGTATATAAGCGATCCTCTTCTTCTCCTCACTTGTTCTCTCTCCACCATCAGCGCCAGCTTGACGCGGATTCGGATTGAAGGGTGTCTAAAAAGGCAGCATGCGCAATCCTATGTGCCGGTGTTCGGCAAGAGACATTACGAGACATGATGTTCAGGAGACTATAATGAGGATGGTGAAGTTGAAGAAAGTGTCTTGTTGGCAGTCACTAGGGTGGGCTGCGTATATAGAGAGGTTCACTCCTGCTCTCAAGGTCTTCATATCACAATACCGTTGCCACTTTTAAAGAATTTCCAAAGTGGCAATAACCAAGCCGATGTGCACACAAGCGATTCAACTTTTGGGCATGTGCTGCTGAAAAGCGGCGGAAACAGATAGAAATACGTGAAGATGACTGAGATGTCCCGAGTGTGGTTTTCGGTATGTGATGGATGTATGGGAATCGGGAGAATCGGGAGAATCGGGATTTGAGTGGACATGTTGTGTTGATGAGCTTCATCACCAGCATAGACATGCGATCATATAAACCCATCGCTCTCCGCCTTCCCTACTCATTCCCTCTACACTGCATTGCAGCCTCTTGGTGGGTTTAAAACCGCGACCCTGAGGGAGTATGTTCCGGAATCCCGGATTGTCTTCGCCTTTGGCTGTTTGGGTCTGGGTTTGCTTCGGGAAGCATTGGGGCCGTATCACGATTTCAGATAGGTCGGTAGACGACCGTTAGTGAAAGGCATAGGTTTAGTCGTAAGGGTTCTATTGCGTTTCCATGGCCGCAGAGCTAAATGCAGTCAAGCCGACCTAGGTATGTTTCAGAGGCAAGGCTAGAGTTAAGAAGAGAGATTGAAGAGGGGGATAATGTAGTGGCACCGTGGATGATTGACAATACAGCGTGAAACGAGCATCTGCGCATAAAATGTGTTATGGAACATTAGCAAGCTACTTTGTCATCACACGCAACATTTTCTCCACTTTACTACAATGATGCCACTTCTTAATACGTACCTCTACAAACCATCTAAATTCCTTACACAAACCTCGACTTCAATGTTGTTCATTCGGAACGAAAGCTTATTACAGCCTGCTAACACTTCTGTTGTGCGCAGTGAGAGTAAGAATATAACACGCGCCGCTGCTGTCTTTGTACAATGTCCTCCGAACAACCCTCAGAGCTCATCGTGCCCGGGCGTTGGACCAGTCGGAGGAGGTCTTTCTGCACTCGATCCCCCGCCTACATTCCGATTAACCGTATATGGCAGCCGCGACACAAGATTTGCGATATTGATATACATCTCTTGCATAAGGTCAGCCTATCCCAAGCATCAGCATCATCCAAAACTCTCAACAAAACAGCAGCTGCTCAGAAACCACCACCTACCGTGCTCTCCTCGATGAAAACGCCAATCTCATCCGCATGATCCATCCGGTCGTTGACGCCAAAATGCCAATAACACCCCCGTTTCCCAGGCTTGCTGAAATCGAAATCGGGCAAGGTGCTAATGTTTTTAGTCACGGACTCGTCCGGACCGTGCATCGACGCCGTGTTCACGATGCCGTCGTTCTGGTACCAGTCGCCTACGAGATTTGGTCCTAGCAGGTTGATCTGGTCCTGGGTAAGGTCCTGTCCTCCCATTGCGTATACACTTGGCAAGAAGATGGGTATGACGTCCTTGCGGGGTATGTATTTCCCCGGCAGCGGGAGCTCGATGTTGTAATCAAGCTCTTGCAGGAGTCTGGTGAGGATCGCTTGTGTGACCCAAGTTACAAAACGGCGGAACTGGGTTATGTTTGTGACGACTATCCATCCAACATTGGGGACCCAGCGTATCATCCAGTTTGGAAGTATGGCACCGAAGAAGTCGCCTATTTTAGTAGGGAAGGATGCAATTGCATCCCTACCCCACTGAGGCCATCGTTCGGGAAAGGGAACCGTTGCATGGAAGGAGAAGGTGAAGTAGTAAACCTGTGTTGAGGGGTTGCCTGCTTTGACAGCGAGGTCGTGGACACCTTCGATGCTGTTATCGTAGAGGGCGGTTTTGTTGGAGTTCAGCCATTTCCATACAGGGCCAGGGTCCGATTCCAGACGCTTGCGCATGTCATCGAACGTTTCGTCTGCCTTTTTTCGGATGCCCCAATGGTCGAGCTGAAGGTCGTAAGCCCTTTTATCCGGGGGATAGAAGGATGCTGCCGCGAAGAGTCTCGCAAAGAGTTTAATAGCTTGCTCCTTTGATTGCTACGGATTCGGTTAGCTTCGATAGATAGAATATGACGCTCCCTTGCGAAGACGGCGAGTGTAGTTATGTAGATACCTACAGAGAGGAAATTGTAGAATGCATTTATGATGGTCGTTCCCTTGTGCGGGGTTCCCAAGGTCGTGACCGAAATGGTCCAGTCGTCTCTTCCTGGCTCACTGAAGTACCTGGGGTGCAACGTTCCTGCGCCGCGCTCCATCAAGCTGATGAGGTAGCGGACTGTGTTTCCCCCTTGAGAGTGGCAAACAAAATGCACTTTGTGGTTTCTCTTCCACGTCCAGTTCTGAAAGCTTGGTGAGTTTGAAACGAGAATCGCTCGTCTCCGACCCGTGGTAGTGGTTTGTTCTGGCGCAGCTTCTGGATTTGCATCAAAGTACGTACCATAATCAACGTCTACGTCATGGACTTCGTCAACCATGCCGGTCGTCGGATTGACGGTGCTGAATCTTGCAGCAGTTAGCTCAACAATGATGAAAATGTGTTGGATCGACACATACTTTCCAAACGTAAGCTGCCGGTACAACTCGCAAGCGCGTTCCCAGTTGGAAGATATCGGTGCAACCGGGGAGATGATAACCGTGTATCCTGCGTCTGCTAGGATTTTTGGTATGTCTCTCACGCCGCCGAAGTAATTGAGGGCGCCGAATAAAGGCGCGCCCCAGCCAGAGAATCCCGGCACTGGGCTATATTAGACAGATCGATGCGTTTAGGGCTGTTCGGAACATCTACCAAGTACGATTGGCACCGTCTTGTTCTCGGGTAGGATGTTTTCAACCTCTCGAGCGAGATTGCGCAGATTAACAAGGCCATCTGGGTTATCGAGCATCTGAGCTAGCACATCAATGCCGAACAGCCCGGCTACTGTAAAGATATGGAGAAAAGCTGGAATAAGCAACATAATGTCTGTAGCTGACTTCCGCTTCAAATACACAGTAAGTAGTAGATGAGTGACATTGACGTAGTTAAGACTACCTTTGTAGACCGCTTAAGCCTGCCTTGATTGGATAAGATGAAGCTCACATGTTGCAGTGTTCACCGTAGCTCTAGAACGGACGCTTTCATCACATGCTTAAATGCTCAAGAGGTTCCAAAGGTTCTCTACAAGTGATAGCTTACCTGATATCCCTCTTTTCGGGCGACCCCGCCTAGCCAGCATCGAGCAACCCGCAATACGCTTTGTGCGCACTGTCGTCCACATGCCTAAGTGCCCTTGTAAACCAACAGTGACATCATCATGAGTGTAACGCAATGACAGATACGATCGCCTGAGTCCGCTGCGGAGTTTTGAGGATGGGACCTACCACAGTACAACAATGTCCGACAAACGGATACCGACTCTTTTCAGAAGATATTGACATCAGGTGGGTTTCCTCTGGAGCAATCATGTGACATGATCGAGCGTCACGTGATGTTGTCTTCACTGGCCACGCAATCTGGTGAACAGAGTTGTTGCATGGTGTTGTGGAAGTATGGGCGTTGATGATGTGTTTGGTCAAATGCAAGCATGACACCAAAACGGTGGATATCGACTAGAGTATTGAACTGAAAGGCGAGTCGGCAGTATACTGTGTAGTCCTGTAACAGTCTCAGCTTGAGCCTCATGCGATGACGTATACCCAAGAGACGTGCAATGAGAGAATGATCACAATCATAGCTCCAAACCGGCGTATGCTTGAGCATTCTTGGGAAATGTCTTGATCAGGTTCAAGGCCAGAAGGGGGTACGTGGTGCGGTCTGTTTGAGATGGCATGGGAAATGGCCAAGTCACCCGATTCTTGGCGGAGGAGGCTCGGGCAGAGCAGTCAGCTGCATCGTGGGGGTGCCTTGATCCCAATCGAGCAGGAATTCGGGAGTCTCCAAAGAGCAGCCTGAGCAGTACAAGTATGCTGTATATGTCCTGAGCGGTGATTATAGCGGCCATGGTGCTGTGATTGGAGGTCGGAATATATTGTACCCCGCGATGGGCAGGAGAGGTTGGAGCGTGGGAGCCAATCTGGATGATACACGGCGCCTTGTTGTAGTGTGATTGGAGGGCATACCTAGTCGACGACCTGGTGAACAGGAGGCTCTGGTCTCGAATACCTCAAGATGCACTGCTGGTGAACTACTCGGCCAAGGCACCGACGACGTCGTCCATGTTGGGCGTGTGCAGGTGCCTGTCCAGGGGGGAAACGGTCTTTTGAAGGTGTTCATCACTTAAGGATATACATACTATGGTTACGTGATTGAGGCGCGGGACGGACGGTGACGGCAAATGGCGTGCTGTTTTGCACCAAGTCCCGTCATGGTGAGGTCTGGCGGACTCTGGGATGGGAGACATGCCCCCAGGTGGGAGAAGGGGTGGCACGGGGCCGTGGCAGCGGGCGCGTCAGGTGTCCTCCTCCTTTCGACTGAGCCACTGAGGCATCTCGATCATGTACAGAGAAAAGAGATACTCAGGGAACAAGACGGAGCGGAGGGTATGCAAAAGACAAGAGAGCACTCGTCCTCATCATCCCCATTGTTATAAGAAACTGTCGCTGCTGTTCCCCCGGCGCGTCGTCGCGACCATATGGGATCACCTTGACGATAAGCCCTGCCGATAAGTCCAGGCGCTAAGCCCGTTTCGAATCCCCCAGTCATCCACCCTCTACCTACCTACCTACCTACACTCCCCTACCTTCTCTCCTCCAAGCGGCCGCCCTTCTCTCCAACAACTTCTCTCAAGTGCTCCCGCCTTCCTACACCCTTCTTCGCTCTTCCTGCCACCTCTCTTTGCACCCTTCACCCTGCCTCGTTTGCTTTCTCCCCTCCGTACTCTCTCGCACCCTTCGCCGCCCAGGCCAGCGTCCCGCCCAAGGGTAGCTTGCCGCCATCATTCGTTCACCCGTCCACCCGTCCACCCCGTCCCCCATCCAGGCCTCGATAGCCCTTAATCCCCTGCCTGTTATATAGGCACCGACCCTTTGGCCGCCTTCCCCGGACACCATCCGCCTTGTCTGTCCTCTTCCAAGCCATCCACCTGCGCATATACAAAGCCCAGGCCGTGTCCTGTTCCTCAACCGCTTCACCATTCCCTAGCTCGCTGCTCAGAGCTCGCGAGTGCCACCGCGACCGCCAGCTTTCCCCGACGCTCCCTCGTTCCGCCCAGTTACGTCTCATGCACAACGTTCTTACTTCGGTGCTGTATCCGCATCTCCGTTGGTAATTGAACACTCGGTTCTCTGAGAGGTGGAACACGCATCTTTCAGGCTGGTCCGCCCGCCCTGCTCACCATGTCGACTCGAGACTCTCCGCCGTACAAGCCGCGGCGGGCCGAGTCAGGCTCGTCGAGAGCATCGGATGCTGTCGTCCGCATTGGCGATTTCCAGCGTATGGAGCATATTGGGAAGGGGAGCTTCGCCGAGGTCTATCGGGGCATCCATATTGTACGTGCTTGGCTACACTTCGTGCCGGGCGAGGCTGCCTTTCGCACAAAACTGATGCTGATTGTGAGCCACAGGAGAAGCGGCAGGCCGTTGCCATCAAATCCGTCAACATGAGCAAGCTGAACAAAAAGCTCAAAGACAACCTGATGGTCGAGATATCCATCTTGCGCAGCCTGCATCATCCGCACATTGTGTCCCTGATAAATTACTATGACTCTCCACCCACGGCCCGGATGCATATCGTCATGGAGTTCTGTGAGCTTGGGGATTTGTCCGCCTTCATCAAGAAGCGTGACTCGCTAGCAAAGCATCCCTCGACTCAACGCATGATGGAGAAATATCCAAACCCGCCCGCTGGCGGCCTCAACGAAGTCGTTGTACGCCACTTCACCAAGCAGATGGCAAGTGCCCTCGAGTTCTTGCGCTCCAAGGATTATATCCACCGGGACCTGAAGCCACAGAACCTGCTCCTGACTCCTTCTTCCATGTATTACTCGCAGAGCGGCACGCTCGAGCGCATGCCCTTGGTTGCCGATGGAAGCTCTCTGATTCCCGCAAGTGGTATCGCTTCTCTTCCCATGCTTAAGATTGCCGATTTTGGCTTTGCCAGGCTGTTGCCCCAGACATCGCTGGCGGAAACTCTTTGCGGTTCCCCGCTGTACATGGCGCCAGAGATCCTGCGTTATGAGAAATATGATGCCAAAGCCGATCTGTGGTCCGTTGGAACCGTCATGTATGAGATGGTCACCGGCAAAGCCCCCTTCAGAGCAAGTAATCACGTTGAGCTGCTTCGGAAAATTGAAGAGCAGAGAGACCGTATCAGATTCAACGAAGGAAACGTCATCAGTAGGCCCATGAAAGACTTGATTCGTGCTCTGCTGAGGCGAACGCCACTGGAGCGGATGAGTTTCGATAAGTTTTTTAATGACCCTGTAGTCGTTGGTGAGATTCCCGGGCTCGTCGACGAGGACCTGCCGCATCAAGTGGAGGATTCTCTTGTCAAACCTAGGCAGAGTCAGAAGCTGCCTGTGGGTGTGGAGCGGCGAGCGCAGGAGAGTCCATACTCACAGTCGCCAAGAGAGAAGTCCTCATTTGGAGCCACACCTCCGTCAAGGCCAACTTCCTCTCGGAATACGAGCGGACAGCAATACGGCAGTACTCCTCCGCGTCCGTCATCAGGACGGCGAATGAGCAACACCCCGATGCCCACGATTGAGCAGGTTACGCCGCAGCGCGAGCGACGCCCTACTCTTCCGACCGCAACGACTGCTCCGGTTCGTCCAGCCACGATGAGCGATCGTGAGCGGGCTCTCACTTTTGCAACTTCTGGGCGTCGGTATAGTCGGGGAGAGGCGTCTGGCCCAGCGACTGACTCGAAAGCAGAGCCAGGTAATGACAGAGTGCCCAAGCGATCCGAGACGGGAGCAATGAGAGAGAGGGCGGAAAGAGTCGGCCAAGACAGTGCCATTGACGATGGTTTTGTGTTTGTGGAGAAGAGGCGTGTAGAGATTGATGCCCTCGCCGACGAGATTGCGGCTAGCCCACACGCCGCACGTGACCGTATTTCACTTCGTGACGCTGGTATGAAACGCCGCGCCACCACCCAGGGGTCGCCTACCTCTACTACGGGAGCTACAGTTCCGTCCAAAGCCATCCAAATCCAGCAAAAGCCCTTCCACCAGCGAGGCAGTTCGGGACGCCAGTATCGGCCTAGCTTTGAAAGCGCAACGTCCGCCTTGTCGAAAGCAATGAATATGGTCACTATCCGAGGCCTCGGGCTTTCACCACCAATGCTGAAGGGTGTTTCGCCACCGCAGGGGTACGCAGCGTTCCCAGCCTATCCCGCCGCCCAGAGCAGTCTGGTGGTCGTCGGGGAACCCGGAAAGACGGTTGCCAAGGATGAGGATACTGCCATGATTGACAAAGTGGAGGAATTGGCCCATCTCAGCCATATCGTGTACGGCTTCGCCGAGGTGAAGTATACGCAACTCGTGCCGAACCCACCGAGCGAGACTGGAGCGGGCAATGGTGCCAGGCGAAACATTGACGATGATGACGACGACGACGAAGACCTCACTCTTGACGCCATTATCCAGCTTTGCGAGGAGGCACTCGTGCTCTATTGCAAGGCACTGGGTCTCCTCAACAAGGCCATGCACGTAACAGGGACGTATTGGAACCGTCGTCATCGAAGAAGCTCCTCCCCAACCGCCGGCAGCCGCACCGTGGCACCCCCGGATCGCTTGAACCACATCGTCTCTTTCGTGCGAGATCGTTTCAATGAATGCTGTGTAAAGTCGGAAATTGTGGCTCGCAAGCTCAAGCAAGCGCAGAAGCAGGTGTCTCCAGACCATCCAGCTCATCCCTCCAATCTCTCCGTGCAGTCTGGGTCAGCCAACACCATCGGCTCGGCGGATAACATCCCCTTGTCGACTGGCGTTACCGCAGAGAAACTCATGTACGAGAGGGCATTGGAGATGAGCAGGTCAGCTGCGGTCAATGAACTCGTGGGAAAGGATCTTGATGGCTCCGAGAGAAACTACTTCACGGCGATCCGCATGCTGGAGGCTATCTTGGAGGAGGAGGAGGAGAGTCCAGCTGACAGGAACGAGAATGAGGATATCAATGGGCTCGAGTCCGAGGATCGACAATCCATCCTCAATCGTAAGGGCTCTTCCTTTTTGCCTATCATACTTGCACTGACACGGAGACAGTTCTGGATAGCATGAAATCCCGCCATCGTGCACTGGAGAGGAAGATCAAGGCGGCGGCGGAAGCGGCCAAAACGACGAAGCGGAATTCCATCACGGGCGCACCTGGATCCTATCCGCCGAGTCGCAGCCCCAGAGGCTAGATGAAGCAGCCACAAGCTGTCGGCGCGCATGTTTCGCGTTGCATATGATAAGGCGGCGATCGAGACTCTCATGGTGTTTGCCCTTCCTATATCGAGCGCACAATGGTTCCGGCTACTGTCTATGAGACACTGACATATTGCATCCCTCCGGCGTTCATGTTGATGCGGCTTTCGAAGGGTCGAAGGCCTGGTTTTCTACTCTCTTCTCAATCTACTACTCTGCTTCGCTGTTCAATGATACCAGGTCTCGCGGTCTCGCACAGGGTTCCGGTGTCATGGGATATGGCAGCGATTGTGGGCTTGGGTTTGATTTTCTGGAGTCACGGCATGGAACAAGTTTCTATTTGTTTTGTTTCGCATTGTCCCGCCGCTCTTTACGCAGTTTGCCGGCGTTGTCTTCCGCTGTCGTTTGCACGTCGGGAAGCAGATTTGAGAGCCACGCTTTCTTCATTTACTCCCGTTTCTGCTTTTATATACGGCGTTGTTTTCATCATAGTCATTCATCTTGTCATCAGGGTCACGGGAGCATCATGGTTCGCAATTGTGGGAATTGGGCTCAGCTGGGATCTGGCAACACGGGCGGCGTCGTCGGAAGGATCGCTCGGTGGCTACTTTTGGCCGTCATAGATTGGTGCGGGTGCGTACTACCTTTCGAAGATGGGATTGGGTGGGATCGTTTTCGGGGTCTTGGGTGGATACTGTGAATGGTTCCGGGCGTACAGACTTGAATCAATCAGAATCAATATAATTGGTATATACTATCTCCAATGCGCTGGTGAATTGTAGGCTCGTTCAATGTTGGGGGTGTGCGTGATGCTGCCGGATCACGCCCCGGTTTCCGCCACATCGCTTGGATCCCTGGGTCCCGAGACAACTGAAAGAGAGTTTCCTATTAGGGAGAACGTGAGGATAGGAGAATGGGCGAGGTGGTCGAACTTGATGTCTTCCAGGTTTGGGGAAGCTCACTCCCGTGGATCTGGATTTTACCGCATGAGGTAAAGCATCTGAGCTTGTTATCGATAACAGAGCTCTCGCTGTCCGATTCTGGGGGGTCTGCGAGGAGTTCTCTTTTCATAATCCATCCATGGCGCCGAGGGATGGGATTGCCTAAAACACTGGAGATGAAAAGATACTTCACTTGCTGCACAGCCTAGGCAGGTGCTGGAATGCGGAAGTAGCGCCCCCCTTGGACCCCCGACGGACGACCTCCAGCTCAGCTCGACGTCGGCGTCTCCGCCTTGCATGTGAAGAACAAGACTGCTGGTGCTGTCTCATTTCGTCACGCCACATCACGCCCAAACATGCTGTGATTTGCGGCTGCGAGTTGCAAGCCATTCTTTTCGCATTGTACACAAGAGCGAGGAAGTCAATTGGGCGGCGTCATATTTACAAGATATCGGATATCTGGCCGTTCGCACCAAAGAACGCGAAACCGACTCGAAGACCGTCCAGCCTTCCCTCGACCACAATCGCATACCCACCTCGACAATGCACATGTCCGACGACACAGGACCTTCAAGCACCCTCGCATCGTCCGAAATAGAGCACCTCGAGCTCTTCCGCCGCTCCCCGCACCCGTACCACCGTCATCAACACCGCTCGAGTCCCAGTGGGCCCCCTTCGTCCAAATCCTCAATCGACAACTCCCTCCGCACAACACCCGTCGCAATCTCCGACGAAGATGGGAGAAGGAGGCGGAGGAGAATATCTCAATCGCCCAGTGCGAGCGGCACCGAGGCCGACGACGAGGCTTACGCTTTCGTCAAGGCCCTACCTGCGCCTCCGCTGCGGCCAAGAAAGGGGTTGAGAGACGTAAGGGGGGCTGGGGTGGAGGGCCCGTCTATGAGTCCGCTTTTGACGCCTAGTCAGGTGGATGAGGAAGGGAAGAAGTATGGGGTGGAGTATTTTAGGAGGAGGAGGGGGAAGGGCAGTGTTGGAGAGGAAACGGCGACGTTGGATGAGGAGGCGAGGAAAGCAAGAGAGAGGTATATCAAACGCAGGAGGAATGAGTTGCTGAGGAGGACGACGGAGACGGGGTTGTTGGTGTGCATTGCTGTATTGACGGTGAGGGGTTGTGGTTGTTGGAGGCAGCTATGGGAGAGGTGGTATAGAGGTTTGACAGACCAGGAGTATGGCTTGGGTCAAGAGGCTGACTGATGGCAGAGCTTCTCACATATGCTTGCGTGATTGCGGGACTACTTGGTCTCTACCCCCTGAGACTACTCATATACTCGAAAAGAAGAGGTCCGAACACACAGCTACTGCAACGTCCTTGGATTCGAATCCCCTCCGCCTTCGATCCGGCGACAATCCTATATCCGCCCATCATCCCAGTACTAATATCGATATCACTGTACCCCTCAATGGAGAAGATCTTACTCCCCAACATCATCCTCGGTCTCGCCGCGCTTCCCTCCCGACTTATCCCCTTCGCGCGATCCGGCGATAACTACACCTACTCATCTCTCCACTGGCTCCTTTCCATCCTCCCGCTCTTTGTTTCCGAAAACACCGCCTTGGTTTCAAAAGTTCACGCAACAACCCCATACAAACTCAAACTACCCGGCCCGGAAAAGGGGCTCCATCCCGAGGTCTTGGCCACCCTCTTCGCACTGCACCACGCCCTCCTCCCTCCGCTCCATTATCTCACAACGACCAGTCTACTGCCAGCCGAACTGCAGCTTCTTTCCATCGGACTCATCAATCTGCTCCTCTTCGCCGAATCCCCTCAAGCCATCATCCTGCGCACGATAGTCTGGGTGGGCGGTCTGGGCCTCTTCATCCTCTGCGGCAAAGTCCTCAGTTGGAATGTGGCTCTTGCTCGGATACCACGATGGCGTTTCCGTCGCGCGGGCCAGATGATTAGGAATCGGCAGTCCTTTCTAACTGCGTTGACGAAGGGGTTGAAGCGGCGGTCTCGGAGTGCGGGAAGCGCCAGTCGAGACAGTGATGCTGATGATGATGAGGATGAGTTCCCTGGTGTTGGGATCAACAGTTCTTTCAAGAAGACGCAAGATTTGACTCTGAATATGTTGATTGGGGGACGAGGGGGAAATGGCCTGGTTGATAAGGAAATCAAATCTGCGATTGAGCCAAAGAGACCTGCCTTTGCGGAACCTGCCAATGACGTCGAAGGGACCACGCCCCCGAGAAGAAGAAATACACTGCCAACTCTGCCATCCCAGGACAACGTCACCGCTCCCTCTCGAAGTCTCCAACATCGCCGTCGTCGAGGCAAATGGGTCGCTCAGTCGTTCCTCGCACTCACGCCTCGCCAAGCCGTGCTCCGGAAATGGGGATACGCAGCATACTTTTACGCCGTCGTTATATTCCTGACATTGGGGCCTATTCGCTATCTTATGGCTCATCAAGCCCTCGACGGACAGGACCCTTTTGGCTGGGCAATCGGATACCTCTTCGGCAACACGCCGTCGTTTCGATTCTTCGTCTTCAACCACAACCTCCAATCCTGGATCCCACTCCCGCCTCTACCCGACGGCCCCGTCCCTCCAAACCCACTCCTCACAAGGCTTAACCGTTACCTCCTCCCTTCATCGCTGCACCTTTCCCCCGGCCCGGCGTCCACCCGCCTCCTCCTGACTCTCTACCTTCTGATCGTCTTGATAGCAGGCCTCACACTCGTCCTCTCCCTCCCCTTCCTCTCCGCCACCATCCCCTTCTTCCCAACGCCCGACGTAGACACGCGCCGCAAAACCTTCCACTTCACCATGGTCGCCCTCCTCCTCCCGACACTCTACATCGACCCTTTATTCCTCCACCTCGCCCTTGCACTCGTCCTCGCGCTCTTCATCCTAGCGGATCTGGCCAGGGCCGCAATGGTGGCCGGGATTGGACAGAGGATTGCACGGTTCCTGACGCCGTTTGTGGATGGCAGAGACCTGAGGGGTCCCGTCGTCGTGAGCCATTTCTTCCTCTTGGTGGGGTGTGCGGTGCCCGTTTGGTTGGGGTTGGCCGGTGTGGAGCGCGACGTTAGTGCCGGACCTTGGAGGGGGTGGGATCTCGTCTCCATGACTGGCGAGACTGGGGTGAAGGAGGGGAGTGGTGGAAGGGACGTCTCCCTCGTTGCCGGCGTCGTGTGCGTGGGCATGGGCGACGCGGCGGCCAGTCTTGTCGGACGGCGGTGGGGGAGACGAAAGTGGCCCTGGGCAGGGGGCAAGAGTCTTGAGGGCAGTGCTGCGTTTGCCGGTGCGGTCATGTTGGGGTTGGTGGTGGGGAAAGTGTGGTTGAGGGTTGGGGGGTGGGAGGATACCCATCGTGCAGGCTCAGTGGCCGAGGGTGGCCTTGGAGGAGGAGGAGGAATATCGGAATGGAGTGGCGTTCTCCTGAAATCGCTCCTCTGTGCTCTGGGCGCCAGCCTCAACGAAGCCGTGCTCACGGGCGGCAACGACAACGTCATTGTGCCTATTCTGTTGTGGATCCTCGTTCGGGGCGTTGGGCTCTGAGGGATGCAGGGGGAAACTATACAGATACTTAATCAAGAGATTTGTAACATCCCAGCCATTTGTTTTATTATCACCAGTGAATCTGGTTGGAGTCGTGTGGTCTTATTTATTGATATGTTGATTCTATGATACAGTCATCTAGTTGTACTAGATATGCGGGAGATTCCTTTGCATGAAGGGAGAAACCCGCCCACTCTTGAAAGCGTTGCGTCCTTTCCTTTATGATCCGCTATGGAGTGCACAAAGGTTCCGTAACCCTTTTTCATAATCCCTCACCCTTTACCCTCGATCGTCCTGGATTTTCAATAGATACGAAAAATCGCTTCCTCCCATCCTCCTCACAGCTTCTCCTTCTCCCCCAGATACCCATTCTGCCTCAACCACGTCGCCACATCCTCCCCGTCCCGCTCAACCCACCTCGCCTTCGCCCTCACCGCATCCAGACTCTGCGCCAACGCCTTATCGAACCCCTTGGTGCTCTTGTCGGCAAAGAACTCCTCCACCATGCTCACCTGCTCTTCCTTGGTAAAGCTGCCCGTGCAAATCGCAACCACAGACGACAGCAGACTGCTAGTCGGCGGCAGTCTCTTCTGCAGCTCCTCCCAGTTCTCCTTCATCCATTCAAACTGGGCCTTGACGCCTTCGGGGTGCGTGCGCAGCGCGGCGATGGGGAGGTAGATGTCTTGGCCTTTGACGTCGGGGCTGAAGGCGAAGGCGAGCGTGCGTTGGATCAGTTCGGGGGATTTGGCATGGCCAAGCGAGCGAAGCGCAGAGTTACGTTCGTCGCTCGTCTTGGCGTTCTTGTAGGCGTTGACGACCACGTTGTACTGGAGGCTTGTTAGCAAAGCTGAGGTTAGGCTTGATGATGGCATTGACGTACCTCTTCCTCGCCGCCGTTGGCTAGGGCGAGAGCGTACACGTTGCCGCGGATGTTGGGATGGATGGCCGAGGCGTCGCCGGCTTTGAACTTGTTGAACATGTCAAAGGCGGCTTTGATGACGGTTTCGTCCTTGGCGACGCCGGCGCTGCCGAACATCATCGCCTTGAACTGCTGCTCGATGTGGCCATCCTGCTCGGTGAAGGTCCAGCCCAACTCATGCGTCTTGTCCTTGATGAGATTGAGCTGGAACTTTTTGAGAGCGTCGCGAACAGCCTCATCCTCGAACATCCAGGCGCTGCGGAGCGAGCTGATGCGGCCGATAATCTCTTGCCAGACAACAAAGTTGGGCTCGCTCCTCATGCCGTCCAGAAGGGCAAGGATGCCGGAGGTCTTCTGATAGCCAGCTGCAGCCAGAGAACCAGCATCAGAGACCATACCCGCACGGTCTTCAACGGACAAGAGGCCTTCCTTGGCCGCATTGCCCAACTTCGAAAGCCGCTCAGGAGAATAGGACGTCCTGTAGATGTTGGTATGGTCGGCATTGAGCTTGAAGAAGCCAAAGTCCTGCTCACTGAGCTTGAAGTCGGCTTCGCGAGTAGTCAGAGCCAAATCCTTGTTGATGCCATCCTTCGTGCGGAGACCCAGATAGACAGGGAAGAGTGTCTCATCTTCCTCTGGCTTCACGTCAGCGGTACGCAGGAAGCGGTTCTGCTTGACGCGGATGGAACTTTGGCTGGGATTCTCCGTAACAGTGACCACGGGGAAGCCGACTTTCTTCGTCCAGATGTCCATGACTTTCTCGACGTCCTTGCCGCTTGCTTCGCCCAATGCTGCCCAGAGATCGCTGGTCTGCGTGTTGCCATAAGCGTGCTTCTTGAGGTAGCGTCGCACGCCCTCCATGAAGACATCCTCACCCAGCTGCTTGGAGATCATGCGGAGGACGCAGGAGCCTTTGGAGTAGGAGATGGCATCAAAAATTTGGTTGATCTCGTCTGCGCGCTTGACAGGCACTTCGATAGGATGGCTGCTTCGAAGAGAGTCAAGCGAGAGCGCGCTGGCCAGGTTATCCGTAACATAGCCCTCCCAGACCTTCCAGTCGGGATAGAAGACATTGCAGGAATACCAAGACATCCATGTCGCAAATCCCTCATTCAGCCACAACCCATCCCAGAAATCCATCGTAACCAGATTACCGAACCACTGATGTGCAAGCTCGTGTTGCACAGTCTCGGCTACTCGCTGCTTGACGGATGCACCACTGACCTTCTCGTCGATCAGTACATCAACCACCCGGTAGGTAATGAGACCCCAATTCTCCATGGCGCCGGCGCTGAAGTCGGGGATGGCAATCATGTCCATCTTGGGAAGCGGGAAAGGACTGTCGAATGTCTTCTCGTAGAAGTCGAGCGTCTTGGCGGCCAGCTCGAGGGAGAAGCGTCCATGCTCAATGTCTCGGTCTTTCGGCGCATAGACACGCACGGGCACGCGGAAGTTGTTTGTCTCGATGTAGTTGAGCTCACCGACAACGAACGCCAGCAGGTAGGTAGACATGAGCGGCGTCGGGTTGAACGTCACTGCCTTCCTCTTTCCCCCTGTTATTGTCGAGTCGACTGTCTTCTCCGAAGCTACGTCCATGTTGCTCAAGCAGGTCATCTTCTCGTCGGCAACGAGGGTGACGGTGAACTTGGCCTTCAACGCAGGCTCGTCGAAGCAGGGGAATGCTCGCCGCGCGTCCGTGGGCTCCATCTGCGTCGTGGCCATCCATGTGGTATTTCCGTTCTCATCCTTGAACGAAGAGCGGTAGAAGCCGGCCATGTGGTCGTTCAACGTGCCCGTGAAGGTCATTGTGAGGGTAGCTTTGTTGCCGGCAGGGATGGTTTGGTCAAAGCTGACCTTGGCCGTCTGCGTGTCTTCATCGTAATCGACAGTGGGGTTCTCTGCAATGACGCGGTCGCCTGAAGAAACGGTGGTCTTGTGGATATCGAGCTCGAAGGCATTGACCGAAATCGAGGTAGTGTCTTCTACCACATCCAGTCTACGGCGGGGTCAGCAATTGCGATACAAGAACCACAACCGAACTATGGCAACATACTCAATGGCGACCTTGCCTTCATAAGTGAACTTCTCGAAGTCCGGCTCGAGGGTCAAGTCGTAGTGTACGGGCTTTACGTTGGCGGGGAGAATCAAGCGGCCCTGTGTGATGTCGGTTGCGGAGCCATCGACGTCGTCACCTCCGAACAGCTGCTGGTGTCTACACATGTTGCGGCGATGGGAACAGTAGCGGACGGAATTGAGTGCGAGAGTGGCAGTAGGTTTCCAGGGAAAGGTCCGTCGTGGGGCATGGGAGGTGGTGGAGGAGGGCTGGAGCGGTAAGGGACGCGTGGTGGGGTAATAATATGCGGCGGAGGAGGATCGGGAGGGATTGGAGGAGCTGTAGTGCAGGAATTGGCGATTGCCCTTCACCGCAGGGAAGAGCTTCCCGCGGCAAACTGAGAGCGGCCGCCCCAGGGCCGTCCTAGATTGGAGGCAAACGGCTGCATTTCGTCTGAAGCAGCGCATCTACTTCGTCCTGTGTTGGCGGCGGTGAGGATGACCGCCGATTTGTTGACGCCCCCAAATACTGAAAGGTTTTTTACTTTGACTGTTTTCTCCGACACAATGCAGGGGAGACAGGTCATGTGATGTGCAAGCCACCCCTGGAGGGCTGAGTAATCCGCCAAGGCGCTACCCGAACCTCAATGCCTCAAATTCTTCTGCGACCTCTTCTCTTCCTTTCTTCCTGTACGCAAGGAATTAGTCCTCCCAGCGCCCTCATTACCCGTCGGGCTACTGGATGTTCTGGCAACACTTGTCAGCCCTTGCCAGACGGAAATCGCACACGTTTGAGACCATCCACGATCGCTGCATGGGGTGGACGGTTATAGGTGATGTGCCACATACCCTTCTAAAGTCTTGGACCTATTCTTTTTGTGGTTTCGAGATCCTGTGAAAGACGCCAATCTATTACATCTGATAAAGGGTTGAATGGAGTAGTCGACGATGAGAGGTGCCCCTCTTTACGAAAGTACGATGCGTGCTGCTCGTTTTTGAATCTAACGCATACACTACTACTAGTGAGGGGTCGCTGTAAGTACATGGCCGAGTCTGAGGACCGTGGTCCGATCGTCTATGCTGATGCCTATCGGTATACTCCATTTCATGTTTGCTCCTGCACCTGTCAAATCTGTTATTCTTCTGGTCACTTGATTATTCATTATGAACATCACATCAGGGTCCAGTTGTAGTTTGAGGAAAGAATCGGTCAATTGATTATATCATAACGAGAGGGACAGATGAGAATGCAACATAGCATTTACCTTCCCACTTACCTTACTATAGGCGATAACATGGCCCCATGCCCTGCCCCCTGGCACTGCCGAATTAGCCTTCCACTTAGTCGGCATCGGTGCTCTCGTCATAACTGTCCTGCAATGATAGACGGCACTCCTCATTGGAGACAGAGAACTCACCAGGAACGGAAGCATTCGATCTGCGGAACAAGAGACGTGGACGCACAGTCTCCGGCACAAGCTCATGATAGCGCCAACCATAGAAACTCTGCATCCTCAGCCTCAGAGATCTTGATAGCTCGGAGCAGCCTGGCTGCTTCGGCTCCCTGCTGCCTCTCTTCAGTGTCGGAAGGAGGTGCGAGAGGAGTAGACGGCCGTGTTGGAGGCGTGATGACGATTTTCGGAACTGACAGCCCGAGGTGGATGCCCCGCTTGTTGTCCTCGACCTGCCGGTTTCCAGATGAGAGGCCACGAGAGAGGAGGCGTTTGACGCGCTGATTCATGGCTTTGCGGGTCTTCATCGTCTCTCGGAAAGACATCTTGATACTGGAGTTCAACCTTGCAGCGATGATCGACTGTAGGAAGGTTATCAGTGTGTGGTTCTCTCGAGGTGTTGCTCGACTGATCTGGTGGCAGAAGGGAGGAAAAGTTCCGCATTTTGTACCTCTCTGGCGCATGCATAGTTCGTGATCGATGACGGAGTTGTGCGTAACGGTGCATGAGCAGAGAGATGGTTGTAAGTCGACAATGTCAACTACGAATTCGACACCACCCTTCACGACACACACATCAAACAGATTGTACAGAGTCTACCACTCGGGAGCAAGAAGTAGTACTAACAATAATAATACAATCATAACACAGTCATATTCTTGTACGCTGCAACCAGAAAACCATCAAGGCCCTCAATCCTCACCGCGTCAGCGCCCTCGCGTCCTCCCCATCCGCCAGCTCAAGCTTCGACATCTCCCCCTCCTTCACCCCATCCGGCGACAGAAACGCACTTGCCGACGCCGATTCTGCCCTCTGTCCTGCCCCTTTGGCCGCCTCCCCACTCCTCTCTGCCATCTCCTTGGCCGCCTTCGCCCTCCTCATCTGCCCCGAATTCATTGGGTCCACCACCATGTAGTGGTCCCCCACCTTGACGTATTGGAGCCCGCTTTCTGCAAGCAGGTAAGCGTAGCTCGGAAATATGAGAGTCGGAGCCTCAGGGCAAGGTATACCCGTTCGCGTGGGCTCGCGGGCGGGCGAGGTACCCGGCGTTGCGGGAGTGATGGATATGGTTGGGACTGCGGAATCAGTTTGAGTGCGCTAGCGTACTTCTCCATTGTACTCACTGCGGGAAGGAAAGAGACGCACTATGAAGCGCTTGAGACGCTGCTTCAGGTCGCGGAGCTTGCGGCTCTTGGATCGTGAGAGGGAAGTCATTGGGTGTGGGATGTGCGTGTGTGATTTCGACGAGAGTGTGTGCGCGGAAGGCGGGTGGGCTGAGAAGGAGAGGTAGAGAAGAGTAAGTAGGTGGTAGAAATGGTGGTGAATGTGAATTGTATGAACGCGGAGATGGCGTGTTGTTCGCGTACAATGCTGTCGGTGACTGTGAAGCTGGTTCTCACCTCCGTGCCGCGAGGGACTGTTGCATGAGTAATAATATAGAGAGGTCGCTGTGCCTATTACTGTGGCTGCTATTTGGTCTCTTCATTCAAAAGCCTGTAACTGTTTCCGTTCTGTTTATAAGGTCTCGCTCAAATGGTATTGGCAGAGCTAGGTGAGTGGTTTGGAAGGTCGAACACCCAGAACATTGCATTCAGAAGTATATTGTTGAGGAGAAGCGAAACACCAAACATAAGGTAGGAAAATTAAATTTTGCGCTGGCTCTTTTTATGACTTTATCGACCTTGAGATTAATCGAGCACATGGCGCCCGCACATGGCATTTGCTCTTGAACACTCGAGGATGCCGGCTTCAAGTTGAAGTCATTAATGACCATGATCTGAGCATCATTGAACGCAACCCTGACGCGTCCGGCTTTGTTTTCATACGCGTGCCCTTGATCTCCAAACCATTATGTATAAGGTAAGGAGATTTGTGAGCCTAGCGTCATATATAATCAACCAGAATCTCCCCGATAGCAGAATTGTAGAGGCTCAAACAAGCAGTATATATTATTTCAGTTACGGAATATCGAGCGGAATATTCACTCTACAGCAAAGTTGGGGTCCGCCACGCACACATCTCGTGTGAAAGCTGTATAAGCGTTCACTCAAAAATATGTTTATATCCGTCAGTGAAAGCACCGCAGCAAAGAGGCATGCCGCGAGACAGACACGTCTTCCTAAATGGGCTAGCCAAATCTGAGGGTTCATTCACTCCTCCTCCATCTGTGAAAAGGTTTCTTACTAGCAACTTCCCGGCTGTACGCAGATTCTCTCACAGACGAAGCAAGCTCATACTCGACCCTCTATCCTCCTTTACAAGTCATTATAACTCGCCATGTCCTCTCAATCCACCTCCCCGTTCTTCACCAAGTTCCCGCGGGAAATCCGCGATCAGATTTACCACGAAATCTGGCTCCAGACACCTCTCATCACCTTCTCCTCTCCGCATTTCGGCAAATGCGACATTATATACGAAGGCTCCGAAGCCAGCGATACAGAGCACCCAGACTTGAGTTGGCTCCGCTCGTGCAAACAGATGTATAGCGAGGGAATGGAGCAGCATTATCGAAAATCTCGCGCCATGCAGGGCGTCACAGGACCAGTTGAGGAGGTCTCCGAAGAGCCAAATCACCCGGGAGAGTGGATGCTGCTTCGCTGCAAAGAGCTGCACTTGGGCCTGAATACCTTCCTCACTCATGACATGGCCGGGGACATGACTTTCCGGGAAACATGGATAATTGCGGACTGCGACAAGCGCATGCTGCTCAAGCTGCGTCAGTTGACGAGGAGTATTGCGCCGGCCTGGAAGATGGCCACGGTGCACATGATACTGAATTTTGAGGCTGCGGACTGCAAGTCTTTCCATACTTTCTGGAATACCTTTCCCGCCATCAACTGGGACTACCTCGGGAATCTGCTTGCTGGGCGTGGGCTTGATGCCTATACCATGTTGATTCGGCATCACTGTCCGCCGATCAATTGTCACGACTACTATTGCCCCTTGATTGGGATGGAGACGGCGTTTGGGGGAGAGCTGTCGGCCTTTGGCCGCAGAATTATTCGAAGGGCCAGGGTGGAGACGAGTGATATGGAGCTGGGGAATCAGCGCTTGCGTTGGGTTTATGGCGTTTCGGTATAGATGTTGGAAAAGTAGCGGGGCTTGTAGTTTGTCACTAAAAGTTGTACATGTTCAGAATTTGACTGCTTTGATTGACTTAGCAACAACACCTCTCTTGTCGCAAAAGCGAGCTCTCGTGATTATTCCGCTCCGTTACCACGTACTACGTACTACGAAAATGTCACCTGTGTTGTCAGCAATTCTACTGACGTCAGGTGGGTGCGCAACACGCGCCTGAAGCAATCCCACCTTCACAACAAACATCACATGACCACATCATACACTTCCTCAAACTTACGCTTTTCTTATGATAAAAGCCGCCTTGCTCCCGATCATACTATATCAATTTTAATTCAGTCAAAGTTTCGACCTTGAGAGCAATAACGTCATGGAAGCTCCGAATTTCTCGCTCTGCGTCAGTGAAAGCGGTTGCTTCGCCAAGCCTGGCCTGAGGCATGTGTACCTATTCAGTCCCCCGCCACCCCAGACTTATTTCTGTACTCCAACTTGAATATATAGAGAACATTCTCAACACCTTCTACTTCTCCATTCGCACCACTACCGAACTTGTTATAATATCTTCAAAATGTCGCTCTTGCCTGCCTCCGCCCTCAATCCTGACGCACTGCCGTTCACACCTTCTGCGATCTCCCCATACTCCCAGAGTTATCGTCACTTCAGTACCGCCACCGTGCCTGTCTCCAATTTAAACCCCAGGGCCGCGCCGTTTACACCTGCGTCAAAGCCTTCGGCTTTCTTCACCAAGCTGCCACGTGAGGTGCGTGATGAGATTATGCTTACGCATGGCTTTCATCACCCGCTATCAATCTTGGTGGACTCCGTTATATCTTTGCAACTGAGGAAAAGCCCGCGAAGCGACGCTAGCCCGGCGTACTGGAGTTGGAGCCACGATTCACAGGAAAATACCCTTTGTGGTTTGCGGCATCTTCCCAGTTCCTAGAAGAAGCGGTCGGACAAGCCCACCGGGCGGGTATTGCAAGTATTGAGCCAGGCTCGGCAGTTAATGGATGGGCACGGCGTCGTCGGGGGAATCAGAACGCAACGAGCGTCCAAGATCTCATGATCGAGTATCCTATCTCCTACCTTTAACCCCTGGGCTATGAGATCGCTAAGGGTTCATCATTTCATCGAGACACAGGAATTTCCCAGAGCTTCTGAATGTACGCTCCAGATCTCTCACGCTTCTATGGCCGAACTCGGCATTGTTCTGCCAGTTCCTCACAATGTAACCCCCAAGGTCCAGTACATGGAGCTGCGGATGAAGATCGAACTCCTTCCAGGAGCGGATTACATGACGTACCGTGCGAACTTTTCTCGTCTCGAAACCCTATGGGTGCCGAGTCTGAGAGCAATGAGCATCTCGCTGGAATTCACGGCCGTCTCCAAAATCGACGCTTCGCCTCATGTCGCTGAATGGACCTCTGCAGAAAAACAAGAATGGGAGGAGAAGATCGTAAAAGTGACCAAGAAGGAGGTCGAGAGGGTCGGGCGTAGAATGCTTGGGGGAACATGGCGTGAAGAGAGTTGGGAAACGACTATCGAGCCGGATGCGTTTGGCCAGTACGCCGAAAAATACAGTGTGAAGAAGTAATGGCTGGAACCATACATGGCGGTACGGCGCCCCTTCAACGACATTCCCTTGTGCAATTGACGTTCTAAAGCGCATGTAATAAGACTGCCTCCATGTCCACAAGAATGACTCCGAGATCAAGAAGACGCCCAGCTCTCTTCAATCACTAGTATAATCTATATATACAAACTATCCATCAAGATCTATTTCTTCCACAAGCTCCACCCGTGTATCGTTTTGACCCCTTGCAACAAGCTCAACTGCAAAGAGAAACGGGGGGCGGCGCTACCCCGTCCCTCAACGTGGAGACGCCGCCATTGATATCTGGCAACCTCATCTATGCCCTCGTATATCAACAAGAACAATATCAACCGATTGAGGAGGCTCGCAAAAAGGCATCACCAACTGGCAATGAGTTATCTGCGAGAAAAGCTCTGCCCGCGAAGGCCGTCACTCAGATCCCGGAAGAATGGAAAGGGCTCTCGAAGGCGGAACTTCAGAACAAGTGTAAGAGGCGGAAAGTCAGCTTCGCCCCGTCGTCGACCAAGGCGGGCCTTCTGCAGCTACTTAGCGACGATCGCGCAAGATGGTTTATGGCTAAGGCTGCCCCCCCGGCCCGGTGATGTCCAAGAATTGACGCGAACGCGTAGAGCAAATGCCGCTCCAACAACTTCCGAACCTCTCAGAATGCAATACCCGTGGCGAACCCGAACTCTTAAACTCCATGATTTTATATACACAAAGAAGTTCTTCGTCGGCACCGCCTGCCACCTTCGCCTATCTCCAACTTCCGTTGATGAATTGGCAATCATTCCGCCCGTACCCGCCGACACAGCGCCCCGTGTCAGACTGTGGAACTACGAATTGTTGTCGAGTTGCTTCCAGGGGAGGACTTCAACAACTACACGGTGGACTTCGCAGCTCTGGAGACACTGTCCGTGCCCAGTCTAAAAAAGCTCGTGGTGTCTTCGGATTTTGTCAGCATTCTAGAACAAGGACCCGGCTCATTCCCCGGGTGGTCCACGGCCAAGAAGCGCCATTGGAAGGAGGTAATCATGGCGCGCTCGCTGACGGAGGTCAAGAGGTTTTTCCGCATCATGCTGGGGGCAAATGGAACAGTGAAAGCTGGGATATTATCATTGAGCCGGATGGACTCGGTCAGGGGTCTTTTAAATACATGGTGGAGAAGTTTTAGCTCAGTCCGCGAGATAGGCACTATCGTCACAAGAGCGGCGAAACCGTCCGAAACGGGCGAACCGAATACGGAACAGGACTTTGCGAAGGATACAAAAACGATCAGTACGGCCGATGATCGAGTTCGTGGAATATATTTGATTTCTCTGCGCTTGAAGAACTGGTGGTCCCCGGTCTTCGAGAAGTCCGCCTTTCGCTAGAACTCGTTAACAGCGCAGCTTCCGATGCGTCTGGACGCTCCCATCTGGGATTGTCGGAGGAGGAAGAGGACGAATGGAAGGAAAGAATTGCACTGCTTTCTATGAACGAAGGGAAGAGATTGGCGAGGACATTGCTCGGCGGCCAGATCCGTGAAGAGACGGTTGTGGATACGTATGGACCAGACGCGTTTGGGCAGTGGTCACGGCTGTTGATTGTTAAGAGGAGGAAATGATTTGTTTGAGACGCTGCTGGGAGGACGCAGAATGGAGGATGATAATGACATCATTCCACGACGATGACCCATAGGTCTGGCGCATCTGAGGAGCAACCAGTATCTGATACAGCTTCTATCGCACCTCTTACTCAGGTAGAAGAGGAGCAAGGCATATCCAAGAGACGTTCCACCGAAACTACCACTCCAGTAAATGAAGAGAACCCGCGCATCTTTACAATCCGAGCTCTGCATATCTTCGAAGCACATAATTCCCCACGGTGAATTCTCGCTCGAATAACCCAACCCGACCCAAACCCCGCTTTTTGTACAGTCCGCGACTACGTAATCTGTACAGTGGAGTATACTAGTACAACAACCTTACAAACAAATCGAAAGCATATATACCTTATCCCAATCTTTTCCTGTTAACGGCGCCCCTTGTACCATTACAGTCTCCACTCTGTGGAATTGTTCTCCGCGAATATATAAGCGTAAAATATGTATTCCCTCTGCCGCCTCCCTCTCTCTAGCCTTTTGCCGCGGCATACACCCAACCATTGTCGGCCCATCTGCGATTCCCGGCTGAAGGAGGGTTCGCCCGCCTGGCATCCTGGGTGGAAGAGCTGGCCAGCAACCAAACCGAGGGTGTTATTCCCCGCGTGGCCCCGTGTATAGCCACATGTCGAGACGGGAAAAACAAGACCAGCTACATCAAGGGCGTTACAAAGGGCTCGGCAGAGTGGCACGAGTACAATGCCGGGTCAGCGCTCAGTCTGGCAATCAAAGGTTGGCATTTCAGCGGGACGATTGGTCTGGTCACCTCCAACATGAACCCCGTGGGCACTCCGGGCAACAACTGGCACACGGTGGCTATGGTCAGGTTGGACATATGTGTTTGGGTCCATGACCCCTGGTACGATCCTGCGCGATACGCCACCGACGACAGGAAGCGGGTGTTATTTGTGACGGGCAACAAGATGGCGCTCCGCATGGTGCAGAATTGGCCTTCCGTGAACACGGTCTACTATCAGGGCCCTCCATCCAACTACGATTGGACTCAGCTGGAGTGCATGGGCAGGAGTGATAAGTGGATCGATGCGACGTTAAATGGAAGTTTGCCCTGGCCACCTAATGCTGATGATCTGGTTACAGGGGGCGACTGGTATCCTCATCGTAAGGACTAAACAGTAGATTGATAGGTAGATTGATAGAAAGGAGTGTAAATGCATGAAACCGTCCAAGGAAACCACCATCCCAACCGTGCTACATGTCCGCCCTATCCCCTTCTCCCTCGCCTCCCTCCCCGCCCTCCTGTCCACCCTCTTCCTCCTCCTCCTGCTCCCCTCCTTCGGCTGCCTCTCCACCTTCCCCTCCACCTCGTTGTGCTGTATAGGACACAAGGGCACATCGCCTTGCGGAACTGAACATTTACCTACACTGCATGCCGGCAGCGTCGCCACTACCCGGATCCTTGAGTTCCGCATCGTATAAAGGCGTTTCCTTCAGGTGACTACGCCACCTACTCGTTTGATTTCTCCGGCCTCGCAATTCCGGCGGTGGCCAGCGTCCGGGCAATTCGAATCTCATTGGAGTTTGTCGTTAACGAAGCTCTTAACGGACGCATCCGTCATCCCGAATGGTCTGTTGAGAAAAAAAAAACGAATGGAGAGAGCACATTGCGGAGTCAGCAATGAACGAGGCCAAGAGGCTCGCGGGGGTGTTGCTCGGAGGGCAACAGCAGGTCAGAAAAGAAGCCATCGTGCAGACATATGAGCCTGATGGGTTCGGGCAGTCGTCGCGCCTCTTGATTGTCAAAAAGCGCTGATGGGCGATCAGCTTCGAGGTTCTTAGTTGGGCGGTGCCTAAACTATCGACGGCGAAGTCATCCGCATCTACTGCACTGTGTATCAACTTAGCCTTGCGACATCCGGTCTATATTCTCGCCATACTCCCCGTCCTCCACAAAGTTCGGTTCCGGACCCCCGTGTTTCCTCCCCGAAGTTACAACACAAAATTCTCCGTTTCCATCGACGACAATAGTCTGCGTAGACATGTCTGCGTAGACATAAACTGTATAGTACTGTATACGGATGCAGATGCATGGGCACGGGAAATTCTACTGTAGCTGCGGCTTCCCTTCCTGCCCTGCGGTATCCCGACTCCATCTATCCCATTCATACGGGGGATTTTCCCCCCGGCCTGTCTTCCTCTACTTTGGTTTTCAGCGATGTTATTATTCTATGGGTTGGGCATGCAACACACCTGGTTTCTGGTTTTCACAGGCTGCAGACAATGATGTCGATACAATGTCCTCGTTGAAAAGCCTGCGAAGCATATGGTATCTGTCTGCGCCTTGGGTGAAGTGTATATTAGCGCAGATGATGTCAATCAAATAATAGTTCTAACTTTGTATCGACAATCCTTGCCATCTTGCTACTACCTCATTAGGCTTCATATCTTGTCCTTCCCTAGATTCACGCAGTTGGAGAGGGTAGAGTATTAGATATCGACCTAGAGGCTGTCCCGTTGCAAAACTTAAGTCTCGAGTACGAATGAGAAAGGATATTTGCGTGTGCCTAGCTAGCAAGATAGGTAAGGGCTCAAAGTTGATAACATATAACGCATTATTGCTAAACGCAGCAATGTTCCTGTAGCTCTTTCAGGGACTCGCCTACTCGCAGACTTGCTCCCTATTTTTTTTATATAAATATGACAAACTCATAACTGTCGCTACGAGAACGCATTTCGTAGATGCCAAGGAGAGTTATAATTATTCTCCCATTCAGACTCTTTGCAGTGCCTTGGTCTCAGAACACAGGAAGGATAAAACGCTTACAATGAAATACACCACGGCACGGGTGCGAACACTGCTATGGGAGCACAGCACATGGATTGTATCAGTATCAATATCACTGCTGATTCTCTCTATGACCACCTTATTCATCCCCTCTCCGTCTCCCTTCTCCTACACCCCTTCATCCCAGAAAATGCACACCTAACCCTCTCTATACTCCACCCAAAACCCATCCATCTATCCCCATCCCAGCGAGAAACACAATCTCCCAAAAAGAACCCTATTAATTTATACATTCACGAATAGAAACTCGAATAAAACTTATCCGGTAAAAGCTCAAAACACCAAAGCTGATTTCGCCGGCTTGCTCAACATGCCAGGCACGCGCAGTCGAGAACCAGTGAGGCCAGAGAAGAAGGAGAAGAGAAAAAAAAGAGTCGCACTTGCACTAGCACGTGTGAAACGACTAGATGTAGAAGAGAAAAAACATCGCCGCTGGCGAGTCCGGTACGACCGGTAATGCAAGTAAGAATGTTGTACAACGCCGAGGCATGCAAGAGTCGATCGAATAGGCGGACAGTAACAGAGGAAACTTGGTGGTAGCAGCAGCGGATTCTCCGCATGGTAGCTCGGCTGTTCGAGGTTGGGAATCAAAGAATAAAACATGTCGTCTTTGTCTCGTAGCTCGTCGTCTCCCGCGATGGTTGAGCTTTATAAGTGATGCGCTGTGGTGTAAGAAAATGAAAGGGTTGAGCTCTTGGCTTCAACAATGTTCGTTGTTGCTCGATCCGAAAATAATGTTGCAATCCGGGAGGCGTCCTCGAGAGGTGTGCGGGTCGACATGTATGTGCCGATTTATCACTGGCTCTTCCCAGCCTCATACACCCTCGCCATAAAATCGTCCGGATGCATCTTCATCTCCTGCACGGCCAAGTTCCGCAGCATATCTTCCACCTCTCCCTGATAGAGCTTGCTCTCTCTCACGCCAAGCAGAGCCACAGCGGCGCGCGGCGCAATCTTGTCGCCCTCGACAGCATAGACATCGATGACTCTAGCGGCATGCTCGACGGGTAGACGGTCGCAGAAGAGGCTGGTGAACATGGGTAGGAGGTAGTCGCGGGGCTCGACGCGCAGTTCTTCCAAGCGCCTGGCCAGGGTCGGTGCTTTTATGGATAGTGTGGAGAGCGTGATGTCGTAGGCGGCCATCATGGCCGTGTGGTCCTGGACGAGAAAGGAAAGCGGCAGGTGGCGGTTGAGGAGGTTGCCTAGGCAAATGAACGTATCCGGTACGCTCATGTTGAGGAGAAGAAGGCCTGCCAGGTGCTGGTGCATGTCAGTATAGTCCGACGGAAGATGGGATGAAAGGCATACATGAATACCGGTCAATGTCTCGACGTCTGGTCGATACGAATTGTACGCCAGACAGATATTGACCAGGTCGTTATGCAACGGCTGCTCCTCCGCGCTCTCGGATTTGGGCGCAAACATCTTCAGCTCGGGGAAGACACTCCGGGTGTTCTCCACAATGAAGGGCACCTTTCCGCCCAGCGCTCGGTCGCCCAGCTCTCTGATTTCGGTTCTCGCCTTTTCAAGTGCCACCTTGAACGTGGTCTCGGAGATCTCCAGCTCGTTGCCGATAGCCGTCCTCCAGACAGCACCGCGGACTTGAGGTGGGATGCCGCTCCACCAGAGCTGACGGTACGTTGCTTTGCCCGCTGGCGTTGCAACCTCGGTCGCGTACTTTGGTAGGAGGACATTTTGCCAGAGATCTGCCTTTTTGCGTCCGACCTTCTCACGCGCTAGCTTCTCCTCTTCCTCCTTCCGAGCCTGTTCCCGCACTATTTATGGTAAGTCAGTTGAGGGAGCTATATGGGATGAAAGCACATCATCTTACAAGCTTCCTGGACACGCGCTTGGATCTTTGCGTATTCCTTCAAGTGCTTCTTCTCCTCCAATGGATCTTTGGGCGGGAGCCATGAAGGGCGAGTTCGAGACAGGTGTTTCTCTTTCTCAGCTGAGGGCTGGAAGGGGTCGATCAAGGGGTCGCTCTTCCGCAACGGCGGAAGCGACGGCTTCCCGGGCTTCGGTTTGGCCTCGACTGAAGACGATCGGGACAAGCCTGGCTGTTGCCTCTTGATTTCCTGCTCTCGATCCAGTTCAGACTGATACTCCTCTAGTGCCTCGGTGACCTTCTTGGCGTCCTCATCAAGAGCCTGGTAAGTATCCTCCCAAGTATTGATCCGCTGGCCAGTCAACGACTGCGCCCGGAGCCCAGGGGTAGCTGGATTCGGGGACGGCGGCTGAGAAGAGTGGCGTCGAGGGACACCAGGAGACATGCTCCGCAGCGAAGCAGGACGGCTTACGGGACTTGGCGTGATTTCGGGCCAGCTGTTGGGGAGGGAAGGAGGCGATCCTCGCTCGGAGAAAGGTCTGGGGGAAATAGGGACATTTGGCATCATCAGATCCTCGGGGACTTCGTCGTCATCATCATCGCACTCGGCTTCCCGTTCCTTTGCGGTTTTCCGGGGCGCGTGCTGCCACGACTGCCTCCTTCCTTCCATGGTCGTCGATGTTGAGACGGCAAGACTATTCCTAGAGCTGCGGCGAGAGAGAGAACGGGGGCCAGGCGGAAAGGTTTGTGGTTGAGAAGGGGAAGGAGATCGGGAACGGCGGCCCGGCGCAGCGAGATTGGTGATGTTTGCAAGGGAGGGAGCGGAAGGCGATGTGAAGCCTCGTCGAGAGGAGCGGTTCGGGGCACTCAATTGCGTTTGCTGATGTACCGCAGCGTTGACCTGACCCTTCAGAGTTGGAAAGCGAGGCTTTGTACTGCCTGTGAGGTCACGAAAGGAGTGGGTCGAGTGAGCATGGGACAAGCTTCGACCGACCGAAGTGGAAGTCTTGGTGGCTTCGAAGAGGACGCGATTCGAGGGCGAAGGCGGCAGTGGGAAGGAAGGGGGACCTAAAGCAGCCTGAGCATCGTCGAGGCTGATTTCCTCGAAGTGTGCGAGGTCATGGGGGCCCATGACGTCCGAGAGGGAGGAGGAATGGAAGGAGCTCGACTTGGACGACTTGGAGTTGGTCAGGTCGGGCGGCGATCCAGGGGCGCCTCCCATGACCGCCATTGCCGGGTTGTGCGAGTATGTGAGGGCGGTCATGGTTGCCAGTGGTGTTTTGTTGCGGCGCGTGGACTGCGAAGAAGAATGTCTCTGAGAACGGCGAGGAGGGGGTCGGAGCGCGAGGGGTGGGACGCGAGCGTCGCAGCAGACGGGCAAGCTCAAAGAGTGGACGTATTCATGCTCGGCAATGATGTACAGGTCGTTGTTGCAGCTATCGGCGTCGGGGACGAAGGGGAAGGGAGGGTGGTGAAGGTATTGGTGTTGTTGCTGGCGGGCAAAGAGAGTGGTGGGCATCTCGAGAAGAGCGCAGGAGAGGCCGAGCAATTTCGGGAAAGTAAGCTAGCCCCTGATCAATCTGATGGTTTGGCGGCAAGTTGTGCAGGGCTACCCGGCACCGCGGAAAAGAGCTGGCCCCTGCCAACGGCGACTAAATTATTATTATTAAACGGCGGATTCGGTCCTTGAGGGTGACGTCGATGAGGGTTGAGCGGGAGAAGGGGGGGAGTACAAGTTGAAGATGTTCGTCTAAAAGTAAATACGAGTGAGGGAAAGGGGGGCGACGAAAGTGTTTTGCAGATTCCCAGGCACTCCCCGCCGCAGGACCGGGGGCCCAACAACTTGATGTGAGAATCAAGCGCAGGAGTTGTCAGGGTCGTTGGACGTTGGAGAGCGTGGCCCATGTGAAACCTGGAGGCTGGTGAAGCGTGGTACCAGCCGTTGCGCCGTGCATTATGTACTTATTTGAGGGCTGGTAACAAGCAGGCCAGACTATGAGGTCAATATCACGACGTTGCACCATGGATAAGGTCAGGAAGGGGCCAATCATTTATTATTCACTGTCGATGAGCCTGCCAGCTTCCAAGGTCGTTCTCCATGTCGATAACATTCACTCATTCCGACTGGACCATCACCCCCCACTCCCACCACACAATCCGGTTTTCTCCAAGGACATCCAGATATCACGACTCAACGCCCTGCACCACCACTTCCGCTGCGCCCTGCACGCCAAGCCACGGCCGCATTCTCCAACATGCGCCTTTCAGCGCCACACCGAGGACGGGCTGTCGCCATTGTGTTCCCTATCCACGCCAGAAAGGCCCGATGTTGTGTCTGTCTGCGCTGAAACACGGCCTCGAAGGCCTTACATGTCGACCTATTCACGCGCATCAGCCTGGTTGGTCTGGACCCTTTTTCTTCTCTCGGACGTGAGACCCTCCAATCAAGCCACACGTACCACTGAATGTGCTTCCGGGAGATGACACTCCGGACTCTCTCCACGTTTTGTCTTGTCCGACTTCGCGTCCGCCGCTGCAGCATTACATATGCGAGAGCCATGAGGCTTTCGACTGTCTCTGTTGTTGAAATATTGTTAGCAGCCATTTTCCATGGTTTTGTTCCCTGATTGGCCCTCGGTTGTGCCTGTCTGTGATCGACAGTGCATGCCAGGTTCGATAGCGCATGCCATGTTCCTCCAATTCTTCCTTGCCTTGTAGTTGTAGACAAGTCTTTCCATGGGAACTTGGAAGAAGTGTCGACTCACTGATCAGCAGCCGAGAATGCGTTGGCCTCGCTCTACTCAGGCTGCGCACATACTCAAAACACCTCACCGCCGCTTCGTGCAAGCCCTGGTGCAGGTTCGCTAGCACCGTTTCGACCGAGTTGAGTGATGTGTCAATCAACATGGCTTGCAGCTGGATCTTGAAGCCACTTGGTACGGTTAGCACAAGGAAAATCTCATCAATCGATCAATCGATCGCATCTTGCTTTTTTCTCTCTGCCCAACAAAGGCAGGTTTTCGGATTTTGCGGATGTAAAGACGACAAATACTCACTTGAGCGTTTTTCGATGGAAAGTCTGACCTGGCACCTTCGCCATATCCACCGTCAGCGAATCCACCACACCTGCTATCGTCAGACGCGGACAGAAATAGGGCATCCTGCTCCCACTTACTCGCTTGACCAACACGCCTACTGTTCTTGCTGACTTCCAACGTTTTCGTATCGAGCAGCACGCCACAATAGGGGAATCGGCCATCGGAGGCACACCTCGGAATACTATAGCCGTCCTCGCAGACCGCGTCAAAGTTGACCAATGACTTCTCCCTCTTCACACACAAGCCATAGTCATCGTGGGTGCGATGTATCACCTCTACAAAGCGCTCTGCGATCTCCCGCTTCGTCGTGATGAGGCAGAAGTCGTCGAGCAACCGCAGCAGAAGAGACTCGGCCCCCAGAGCGAAGCCGAGCTTCTCCCTCTCGAACTCGGCATAGAAGTAGTTACATAGTATGCTCGACAATACGGAGCCTTGCGGAATGCCCGTCCGCTGCCGGTAGAATCGCTTTCCAATCTTCACCAGGTTCCGCTCCACATGCTCTCGCAGCAGACGCATGAGATCGTGCTTGGTCTCCACTTGATGAGCGGCTGTATCCACGAATATGGTGTTGCCCTTGGTTGTGGCAACTTGATCCCGTACGATATCCCCGAACGCTGCGAACTCCCCAACAGCTCCAGTGTGGGCGACGTAGCGTCTGATGGGTAGCGGATCCACATACTCACCGTCGAGCCGCTGCAATCGTTCCAGGGGCCTAAGTTCTGCATGCTTTCCTGACTGGTAAGCTTCCAATGTCAGTAGACTCTCCACCATGGCGAGTAGCCTTTGCTGAGGAATGGTATCAAAGCACGATTGCACGTCGACTTTGGCAAAGTAGAGCCGGCTGTCCGCAAGTCCTTGTTCGCTCAGCGAACGTTTGAAGCAAGTTAGTCGTGGGAACATGTCACCAACCGAGAAGAGTGAGCACCCAAACTTGTCTGGATGGAGCGACTAGACACTCGTTAGATGATGAGCACAGCATTGGAAAAGACCATGGCTTACCTTCTCGTACGTGATGGCGTTGAAGACGGGCGTCATCACGGAATTGATGCTTCGGCCAAGCATGGTGACGCCGTTGCGCCTCAATTGCTGCCTCCTTTTGAGGTTCATGATTAGCCTGAGCCCACTTTGTTTGGGCAACAATCGGATCTTGCTATATCCAATGGGCCTGTGAGATAATACTCTTATGGCAGACTCATCAGCCATCTCCTCAAACATGTTCACCCTCAGGCTCGCAAGACAGGGCTCGGTTAGCATGCGCCATACGTCGTGGCGGAAGTAAAAGAGCCTGTTCCGATGCACGTTCGTCTCCGTCACACGGAAGTTGGATCGGATCAGTGGAACCAGAAACGAGTCAAACACCCAGTATACAAATTCTTGGAAGATCTCCAGACGTTTATCCGAATCGGTCTTGGCCATCTTCGTGGTGGGGTCCTGCCCAGGCGGCCGGAGCCAGGCTAAACTCGTTATCTGCGATGATGGAGTGAGCATGGATACATAGTGACCAGATGTCACGAACAGCGACCTACCTGGATTTTCTGCATGACCTGGTGCAAGGAAAGGCTCTCAAATTTCCTCAGGTAGATAAACTGGTCTACCCAGTGCATGATTATGCGCCTGTTGTTCTCGTCGCCCCAGAAGCCGTTTGGAATCACTCTGGACATGACTGCGCGACAGAATGCTGATACATGCGCGGCCGGGCATGCCATATCTGTAAAGCACGTTTGTCCCGCAGCCCGGGTTCGGGAGTTGTGTGATATACCCCTGACGCGGCTTGATGGGTTTGCAGCTGCAGGTACGTCTGTGGTCGGCTGAAGTAAACTGTTTCTGCAGCCTGACGTCGGGGATAAATCAAGTCCCTGAACATGATCAGCTAGACTTGACGTATGCGGGTCTATTATGAACATACCTCGACTGGGCAGTAGTGCCGGAGCAGCTCTACATATGAGCATTTCTTGTTGAGCTTGCGCATTCGTGCAACCAAACCGAAGGGCTCCCCTCTTAGCCTTGCTGGCAGTCTAGATTTCCGCTTCAAGATCATTTCGTCGTCTATCTCCTTGCCCTGGGCTTCACGAGCGAGCGATTGATTGATTTCTTTCTCCCGCAGGGTGTAATCTGTGAAGGGCATGGCGGTTTCCCGGCGGTCGATCTTGGAGGTAAAGACGTTGTGTAAGCCAAATTGACGAGGGAAGATGTAGCGCATAATATGAGTAGTCTGCTGTGCATTGTTCACATCCGGGAAGCGATTCAGGACGTCTAGGCACGATCAGCAGCTGTACCTGAATGACGACAGGCAGCTCCTCCTTACGAATATGTCGCATGCCAAACCGGACACCTCCTTTGGCGTTCAGTGCGGCGTCAGCGTAGAGCATGCGACTCCGCACAAAGACAATGGCACTGGGCTTCCTGTTCTCCCCGCTCAAGGCAGCTTTGCGTGATGGCATCGAGGTGGAAGCGACAGGTGCATCGGTCGGATTCCTAATGTCTGAGGAAGGGTAGCCTATTGGCTGTCAGCACTTGTTGCTCCACAATGGTCATGTTGCGTACCGCTGATTTGATAGTAGTTTGTTAAACTCCCCTCAACACGACTGAAGATTGCACAATTGAGGAGTAAATCCATCATGATATCATTCCCGTCGCGACCGAGGAGAGAATGCAATCGGCCCCATAGAGGCCCCTTGAGCAGTTTCACGTAGGCGTTGGACGTGCAATTGACGTTGCCCGGTGGGCGTTGCCGTCCGCCCCTGTCAACACCATTGTGTGTAGCTGTACTGGGCCTCTGAAAGCTATGGCAGAGCAGGTGAGAAGGCTTGCTGGAAGGAGACTTTTGGAAGACGAGCCAGATGACGAAGTCCACAATCTAGTAGTATTTAGTTTAGTGCCAATGTCCAAAAACGCCCCGGTGATAGGTGATGTTCAAAGGAGCGAAATTTAGGAAAAGGGACAACGTCTCACCTCGGATTGCAGGAAATATCCAGACTTGAAGGTATTGCCAGAGTTGGAGTCCTGCAGCAGCTGGGAAAAGCGTTGGAGGTCTTCCTGTCGTGGTCGGATCGTCTCGTTTTGGGTGGTCGAGGATGCTTGGCAGCCAATCAGCGTCGAGTCCAGCAGCTCTGCGAGTTCGTAGTCGACGCCATGCGAAGGATCCAACTGCCGCAGTTGCGATATTCTCCGCCGCCTGTTTTTGGACGTAGTAGGCAGTCTGGACAAGACATATTGGCGCAATGTAAAGACCTGGGGGTAGAGGCGGCGCAGGACGGGATGGTCGACAGTTGGAGGTGTGGCCGAGGTGGATTGGCTGGAGATGTCCCTAAGCCGCTTTGGGGTTCTCTCGGCCATGTGCCCGTTGCTGCGCTTTCTCTTCATTGTTGTCCAACGGAGCAACGCATGGACGCGGGAGGTGAAGGATAGATAATATAAAGCCGAGAAGTAGGATGGGGAGAACACGGATAGTGGTGTGTGTGGGTGTGTTACTGAACGTGGTTCCCAAATAGGAGGAATGGGATTGCCAGGGGTGCGCTCTTCTGTTGATTGCTCCAGTGAAATGGCCCGTAGATGGGAGGAATCTCTTCTCTTTGTACCGTGTGATCCATCCGCCGCAACACCGTCACACAGCAAATCTACTAATCGTGCTGCGCTCTCCAGCCCATGCGCTGAGATGGCGGTTTTGATGTGCCCCAGGGTGGATATCTGTTGCGGATCGGATCGTCTGTCCAGAGAGCGATTGAATCGATGCCGGGAGCCAGGAACAGCCCAGGCAGGCTAACCGGATCGGCGTCCGTCTCCCGTCTTGTTGCGTCAACCGCAGCTGGGGTGAAGGAGGTCCCGACGGAACAGAGACTATGTATCGATAGGTACGGAGTACACAGTACAGAGTAGTGGGAGATGGTGCTGAGCAGGGCTGGGCAACGGCGCGGCAAGCAAATGGAACAACAGTACGGAGAATTCTGTATGCGTAGCAAAAACGGCAAAGTAACCTGGAATGGACTATGTCTTGTGTTGCCTTTGTGCTTTTGTACAAGTACGACGGGAGGGGAAGGTACTTGGAGGGAAACACCCACACGACTGCCCAGGTGAGCAAATGGCAGTGAACGGCCGCTCAAACAGTTAAAGGTGTTGTTTCCTGTGGGACTTCAAGGCTGCCAGGCTCTCTCCCCTAATCCACCCGAGAGGCCGCTTTTTCCCTAGGCTGTTGAAGGATGTACGGTGTAAATAAGGTACCAAGAGAGGACCTTTGGTGCGTGCCAGAGAGGCGGCGGGACTCATGTGAAGTTCCCGCCCGGGGAGCAGACAGACAGACCCCGGCTCGCTGTGCGCACCACCATCACCACACACCACCACCGCCCACTTCGCTGTCTTCGTAACCTACCACAACATCCTTTCACGCCCCGCTCCCTCGCCCTCGCCCTCGCCCTCAACCCCAAACCCCCACATACCCAACCTACCGTCACCCCGTCGCAGCCGTTCAGTTGTGTGCGCCCCGTGCACCACTTACCTCCCCTTTTGTCGGCCCGCGCCAGCTAATCCCCGATCCCTCTCTTCCCCTCTGGCGCCTCATCTTCAGCCTGAAACAGCTGGCCGAGGGCCGCAACCTTGGGCCGCCCACGCTGCTGTTCCCTTCATTGGCTCGTCCCCCGATAGATTGGACCTCATCACCGAGTGAGTTGTCCCTCTCCGACCCTGGCCGCCGCCATTTGAGTGCGCTTGAGCGTCCCGGGCCTCCATCTCTGGCTACAGGCTGATTGGTTCTACCGCTAGCTCCCTCGCCAGCTTGTGCTGTACTCGCTCACTGACTTGGTTTCGCGCTGGCCAACCCGTTGCATTTGGTTTCTGGGCCATGGTGGCCTAGGGTGGAAGAATGGTGCATCGAGATAACACCGCCATGCATAACTTCGCCTACCATCCCAGCGTCGCAAGTTGGGTACAATCCACCTCGATTGCGACGCAACTCGACGACCCAGCAGAAGATCCCTCCGACCCTTCGCCTGACGACTTCTACCGCTACCCTCCACCCGATGTCCCATCCAGACCTCTCGCTCACACCGACGGCATGACGACCACTCGCCAAAGGCAAACCTCACAAGGCGCAGTCGGTGCGTCAAGGCCTCCTTTTCGAACCAGTCCACACCCTCCTCCTCGGACCCGCCCTCCACAAATGCCTTCGAATCCTCGAACAATCCTCCCTCCCGATCGGCCGAGTGTCAAGAGTCTGGCTCAAAAGTTTAGTCAAGCCCCGGAAAAGGATGAGTCGCCTGTCGCATCTCGTAGGCGGGCATACGACGCCGCTGGGTCGACTCCACCGTCCCGTCGCCCTCTCTCGTCGCGATCTGTTTCGGATACGCAGGCCATGGCTTCTTCGTCTTCCCCGCGCCCCGCGAGAGAGATATCGTATGGTCCCCATAAATTCAACAACCTGAAGCCTCGCGAGAGACCACAACCCGCGCCTCCCTCCCCCGCCCGGCTGCATAAGGGAGACGGGAACAGGAAGGATGTAGAGAAGCAGACTTCTCCGGCGAGACTAACACCGTCCTCGAGTCCACGAAAACATCACCGAACCGCATCATCAGGCAGGAGGCCGTTTTTTGGCGAGGTGGTGGGTGAACACGATGCGGGCACACCGGGCTTTGGGATACCAATAGCTGACTCGCTGCCGGGCTCGGAATTGAAAGACGAAGTTCCTGGCGAGATTCCCTTGCCTCCCAATGAAGCAGCGGATCATGCGACTATGTCAACAGGCCAGGGAAGATCTACAAGCGGGCCCCCTTCCGCATCGACCAACCTAACCCTCTCAAGTACGCCGCCCGACTCGTCAAGTCCTCGAGAGAAGCGACGATCACCACCGTCACGAATACCCGTAGCTACTCGGCGCCTGAGTGTAGCTTCGGACTCTAGCTCCTCAGTGCGCTCGTCACCAGCCAGTTCAGCAAGGCCACCCGGTGGTTTTGCTAGGAACAACCATTCACGCCGCCCTCTTGGCACAAATGAAATCCTCCCCGCAACTTCAAATCACAATGACCGTGAGCGTGGGAAGCAAGCTACCAGCACGTTGACAAAACCGGCAACATCATTCGGTAGCGCAGCGAAAGCTGCATCGCCGCGCCTTCGTCACGCTCGTGAGCGTCAATTCCCCACCCCAGGTTCGACAGGTGCACATTCACATGCTCCTGAGGGTCCTGATGAGTCAGTCTTCACAGCGTTCGAGTCCATTGTGCAGCACAAAGTTGACCACAACAGGCTCCGCAGTCACACTGATCCGCCATGCAATCCAGAAGAGCTGTCCGCGGAAGACACGTCGACAGATCACGGCCTGACCAACGCAATAGATGGTGCTGATGGAGTAGGTGTTGCTAGCCCCGCTGCAAGTAATCATCTTACTCTAGAGACTGCTACTCTCGGTGTGCCTCACTCCCAGGCAGCTCCTTACTCGACTACGGATTTTCAGTATGAGGAGTCTCCCGTTCTGGGTATTCCGGGCAGTTTCATGGTAACTCCACCCCTCGCGCACACTCAGTCGCCCATAGAGCAAGGGCAGGGTTCACAGCAGTCACAATCACAGTCACAATCACAACGGTTGAGCGGAAATGTGGGTGCAGAGCTTCTACAGCCTTTAGTGTTCCAGCCAGCGAGTGTGTTGGATACGGTCAAGACTGTCCTCTCTGAGGCCACTGAGAACGACCCCTCGGAACTGGGGGTCCGGGAGTCCATTCCAATCATGCTTGGTGCTGAAAACGGCCCTACCCAAGGGACCGGGTCGAACGAACGCCCAAAGGCCGCAACTCGTCTCAGCATTGGCGACCGAAGATGGCGCGCTGAACCGCTCGACGATTCTGGGACAATATCGTACCTCGAGGAAGACCATTCTCCTACGGATCCCAATCCCCTTCCAAATCGCGATACCCTACGGCCAGAAGATTCAGCCAGCAATGTCGCATTCTATAGCCAGGCCAGACAACCCGCTGAGAAGTGGGCTCCGCAGGCGGCATCGGGCCAAGAATCCAACGGAATGACACTAGACAGCGAAGCCTATAGTGTCATCAACAAAGTATTGAACACCTATCACAGCTCGCCAAAAATCACACCTCAAGTTGCCGAAGACGCTCGAAGAGAGGTCCAGCGCGTCTCGCCCGTTATAGCACAACATGAGGACTGGGGCTCCAAGGAATCCACTGAGACATACCTGGCCCGAGTTCTTAGTGATGCCAATGGCGTGCAGCAACGATCAGCGGGATATACCAGCGCCACGACCGAGTCTAATCATATCATTAGACACAGTAAAGCAGTCGTGGGCTACAGCGAACTTGAGGACGACGCAGGCGACTCGCATACCAGCGGAACCGCAATCATTTTCCCGTCGGAATCGCGGCGATACTCGCGCGGGTCCCATGCATCGACGGCCACAACGATACACGACGATAGAGGCCGGGTCGACACCTCTTCTGAGGACCGTGAAGCGGCTACGCCCGCGCTCCAACTTCTCCCCTCGACGACTTTTGTGCCGCCCCCTCCGGCCCAGGATCAATCCTTTGCGTCCGGCCCTGTCCAACATTACCGAGACAGTTACGGGCGTCCAGATCCCGCTTCGTACCATTTTCTCCCTGAAATTAAATCCACGGGCGAGGGCCTGGGACTGGGCCTCGAGGCAAATCAACAGAAGCAAAGGCGACTGCAGGAGGAAGAGAACCAGCATCTAGGCCAGTCGTCCAAATGGCCTGGTCACTCGTCGCTCCCTCATTACCCTCCCACCCCTACGACATTGCCTTCCTCCGCGTCTCAGCCCACACAATCCTTCACATCAGATTCAAACAGAAGAGGCAACATGCGTCTCCCTCCAGCTTCCGAATACGTGGACGGATCTCATGACGATTTCTCATCGTACGCACTGACCTCCTCCGTGAGTGGCAGTGAGAGAAACCGCTTTGCTACTCGCGCCGAAAGAATTCAGGTCGCGAAAGAAGCTCGCGCCATGCACGAAGTTCAGACCGGACAGCAGACCCAGACCGCGCCGAAAGCACAGACAGAAGTTCGGCCAGGGTATGGAGTTCACACTACACAAGAGGTCCAGACTGCACATGCTCCGACAGATGATGTATCCCTTCATCCGACCTTGAACGACTCCTTGGAAAAGCTGGATAGGGGAAAGAGTCAAGAAGATTCCAGGGACATTCATGGTGACAAGTCGCACGAAGGAGGCCGCGCGTCTGATCAGACCACCGAGAGTGTGCACCCGGCTGCCTTCCCGGGCGAGGACTCCGATGCCATTGCACGCCGATTGCACCATAGATACCGTATCATTGAGGAGCTGTGTCGAACCGAGAATGACTACATGTCTGATCTCATGGTTGTCAGGCATGTATGGATGGCCACGGCACAGGAAGTCTTTCCCGATCCCCATGACCAGGCTACGCTCTTTTGTAACGTAGTGGAGCTCTCTGATTTCCACAACCAGTTCGTCATCGACCTGAAGAACGCTTTTAGACAAATAGCCCATTGGAAGTTCGATAAGGAATCTGACGAGAACCTGGAGCAACAGTACCAGCAACCGAAGGAACCCGAGGTTCTCTTCAAATATTGCAACCTGGATAATGATAACCATACAAGTGTCGGCTATGTGTTCAAGTACTGGCTCCCGAAAATCGAGGCTCTCTACACAAAGTACCTGCTCAATCATGATAAGGCGAACAAGATGATCGTGGCCCACCGCAAAGAGCCCGATTTCGATGCTTGGCAGAAGGAATGTGTCAAAGGGTCCAAGGACATCACCGATGCCTGGGATCTCGATTCGCTTCTTGTCAAGCCAGTGCAGCGGCTGCTCAAGTACCCTCTGATCCTGCAGTCTCTGAAGGACGACTCCCCGAAAACACATGACGACTATGCGGATATCGTTTTCTCGTTGGAAAGCTTGCTCGACATCAACAAACGCATCAATGAACTCAAGAAGCGCCAGGAAACTCTGCGTCTTGCAACCAAGGAGGGCAAGAAGGAGAAGAAGAAGGGTTTCCGAGGTATCGACATTGTAAAGGCACTTAAGGGCAATCAGAAATCTCCCAAACCGGCTCCAGGAGACACGATCTTCACCGATCCAGTGTACGAGCAACACTTTCAGAAATTTGGGGGCAATTTCTTTCAGCTTCAAATTGTGAAGCAGGACCTGGACAAGTACTCCGAGGATCTGACCGCTGCCTTCCTCCACCTCAACATTGTGACCATGCAGCTGCTTGCACTTGCTGAAGACCAAATGGGTACAAACCTGGAGACGAGGGCCTCTTGGCAAAGAACCGTTCAAGGTCTCCTGGAGCTCCGCCAGAAGCTCCTTGAAGATCATGTAAGTTCATTTTCACGTCATTTTGGAGAGATGGTGCTGACTCTCAGTTGCAGAAACAGGCCATACATTTGAAGATCTACAGGCCGATCATGGAAGTTTGGGGCCTCTACAGTAAGCCGCAGGCGCACATGGAAAAACGCAAGAAGCTTCTCGCGCAATATACCAAGTACAAGCAGGCTTTGGACCGCAAGGAGGAGGTGGACTCGAAGCTCAAGGAGGCTGCACAGCAGTTCGAAGCTCTCAACGAGACTCTCAAGGACGAGCTTCCGAAACTGTACAACCTCACAAGATTGCTCATGATGAGAATACTCGAGAGCTTTGTGAACTACCAGAAGCAGTTTTGGAAGAATTGCCAGAAGAAGATTTTGCCGCTTCTGGAGTACGAGCCGGAGCACACGTCGTCGTTTACCCATGACCTGAGAGACTATGTTGCTCGTTTCAAGTCGGATTTCTCGGCCGTACAGAATATGGTCAGCAACTTGGAAATCTGCAACGGCCGTTTGATCTACGACATGGCCAACTTCCAGTCGCCGCACACGTCTATCTATACCGTCACGGATGATGGTTCTTCTCGCAAGTCCACGTCCCGTCGTACGGAATCAATCAATGCAGTCGCCGAAGATGGTTCGTCTCGCAGGTCCACGTCACGTCGCACCGAGTCAATCAATAGTGACACGTCTCTGCTTGATCATCGACACCGTCGCAGCGGAACGACGCCGAGCCAGCGCAACGCGCACACTTTAGAAGCACCTCCGAGGTCCGCCCCTCATGGTGGTATCCAGTCCCAGCAAAAGTCAGCCGGCGACTACGCTTGGGAGATCCCCGCCGTAGGCTCCAGCAGCCGCCTTCCCGCACAGAATCCGAGCCCAAGAGCTCTACAGGAGCAGCGTACCCTTTCCCCCTCGTCCGAACGCAGCGACCTCACCGTGACCAGGACCGGCCGCTCTTCTCTCCAACCCTTCCCCAACCTTGGCAACCCTGAGGACGGATGCCTCGAGGGCGCAAGCTCGCCTCGCCCCGTGGGCCAACTCGGCTCCTTCCCAAGCAGCTCCCGCGGCTCCGCCATCTTCTCCTCGGCGCTCCCCATGAGCGATTCCCCGTCGGCCAACCGCTCCGTCGAGGAGCTGCATCCCAGCACGCCGGCCGATTTGGAGGAACCCGAGGTTCTGTTCCTGGCGGCATCGCTGTTCGAGTTCAACATCGCGCACGACAGGCGCGAGGGGGGAATCCCCTACCTGGTATATGTGCCCGGCGAGATTTTCGACGTCATTGGCATGAAGGGCGAGTTGTGGTTGGCGCGGAATCAGGATGATCCGAGTAGGACGGTGGGGTGGATTTGGGAGAAGCATTTTGCGAGGATTTTGCCTGAGGAGGTGTGAGGGTGGGAATAGAGGTTTGTGGGTAGGGTGTATCTTTTGTTCTCTGGATTAGTAGGCGTTTTTGTGCGGGAGGGAAAGGGACGGGGAGATGAATGGTTGGGAGGGTCGGTTGGGTTAATGAATAGGCGTTTCTTGATGGCCGCGCTTGATGGCCTGTGGGTTCGTCTGCTGGGTTTGCTTATACCCCTTTTCTGTGGAGTGGGTGGAGGGTCTTCCGGCTTACTGGGTTTTCTAGAGCATAGGTCATGGTATTCATGTGCATGGCAAGAGATTTCCTGTTATGAATGGCTTCCTCCGCCAGATGAGTGCAATTTTTTCCAAATGTGATGGGTCGGCGTTGAGCATGGCAGTACCCTTGGGATTAGGGTGTAGATGTTCAGGAGTGCAAGTAGGCGATACTCAATGGGCCAATGAAACGATGATGAATAAAAACTCCCATTCGTTCCATTAAAGTACTCAACTCGAATACGCCTACCCAATGCGTAACCCGGTTGAAAGAGCTGTAATCAAATGCCGTTCTTTCACTGCACCGAACCATGCATTCACGAAGCAAAGCCCAAAGCGCAAAACAAGTATCCACATCATCCTTTCAACCTATCCCTTCTCCCTCCCTCCCTCAGTCACTGTCCGACTCAGAGGAACTACTACTCTCCTCCTCACTATCATCATCACCCCCAACAAGCAGAGCCTTTTTCGCATCCGCTCCCTTCTTTTCTCCTACCTCGACCTTCGCCTTCTTCAACAGATTCAGACTCTGCGTCGAAGGATCAAACGTCCTTCTCCGCGCAACGTTCGCACTGCCCGCCTTAGCGGCATTCAACTGCTCCCTAAGCGTCGTGTACTGCGATGCGCGTGGTCGGCGGGCAGACTGTGACCCTTGTGGTTGGGATGACGGGAGCCGTTGCGAGGACGGGAGCGGAATTGGAGTTTTCGATATCGCGGTGCTCGTGACAGTTTTTGTTGTTGATGATGTTGTGCCGGGGAGGGGAATTGGGGTTTTGGATATCGTGGTGCTGGTAGTAGTCTTTGTTGTTGTCGTGCCGGGGGGTGGGATCTCTGAGGAACGTGGTGCGGCGAGGGACACGGCAGGTTCTATCGGGATCTCTGCACGTGTTGGGCTGGGGAGCGTGGGTCCGGATGATGGGGGTTCAGGGATGGATGGAGATGGGGCGTCGGCGTCAGCGTCTGGCATTTCAATGTCCTCATCCGAGTCCGTCGAGGTGTCGCTGTCGCTCGACGATGTTTCTGTGTCAGTCTCCCTCTCGACGGCAGTGGCGGCAGACTCAGGCTTTGCAGGCGCGGCAGTGCCTTTCTCGTCTTCATCTCCCTCGTCATCGTCCGGGTCTGTCTGCTGCGGCGTGGGCGAATGGCTCAAGTAACGAGCAGGTTGGCGCACGGCCGGAGGAGAGGACCTCGTCGAGTTGACCTCACTTGGAGATGTCGCCCTAGATGCAGCATTTGCTTCATTGTCCGGCTCTCCTGTAGTCCGAAGCTCCGAAGGTGGAGGCAAGCGAACATCGTTGTCGGCTTTGGACGCAGGAGTTCCATCGGCTTCCTCCTGCGGAATGGCGTCTTGTCCTTGAACGGCCCCAAAGTCCCAACTGGCACTGCTGTCCCATGGCAGTGGTGGTAGTTCTGGGACCTTCTCCACGACTGGTGCATCTTCCTCGTCTGCACTTGGTTCAGCGACCTCGGCGACAGTCTCTTTGTTGACTTCATCGTCAAGTTGTGCTTGCAATTCCTCCGCTTCGTTTTGCGCATGAGAAGGAGCTGGACTGGATATTTTCTGCTCTCTCGTCAGAGTAGGCGAGAACGATACATGTCTCGACGAGCCATTCGACAAATCAGCGGACTGAGACCCTTGACTTTGTCTCCGTTTCGCAAGGATATTCTCTTTCACGCGCTGCAATTGGGCCAATATAGCGGTCGTTGACGTCGGTTTCGGCGACGTAGACTGAGCAGAGATGCGACTCTTCGCAACAGAGCGAGGTCGTCCTCGTGCAGCTGGACGCCCCAATGGACTTGCTCTGTCTGGTGCCTCCTTCGGCGGCGGCATATTATACGACTTCTGAGAAGGTTTCTTGAGCTTCGACGGTTTTGCAGCCTCTAACGTCCCATTCGATTGGACGTTCTTTGTCACCGACTCGGCTGGCCCGCTTTCTCGTAATTCTGGATGGTCGTCTGGAGACAGGTTTGCCTCATTCGCACCGTTTGTCTCGGGCGTCGAAACGATATGATCCGGATCTGAGAACCTGAAGCGACGAGCCATCCCTACAGTACCATTTGCTAATCTCATCTTTACAGGGCTATGGCGTATGAGTACCCGGGGAGATGGAGCTCTGGACGTGCCCCTTGGTTCAATCGACTTCTGCTGCCTTCGTGGCCTGGCATTACGGGCATACGTCGCTTTCGGCTTCGAAGGTGACTGAAGAAATTCGGGCGAGGGTGACACCTCATAAACGGACCTTCTAGGTACAGGAAGCGGAGCAGTTTCAACGGTAGTGGGTTCTGGCGAAGAGCTCCTTGGAGACTGATGTACACTGTCTAGATCCTGCATTCTCTCAGCCTGCTCGACCTCCTCTCTTTCAATCTCTACATCTTGCGCACGCAAGCGTTGTTGAGTCAGACCAATTGTAGGATCCTCATTGAGAGAGCGTTGTGACCGGCGCGCAATAGGGGTCCGGGATGGAGACGTCGCCTTTTCGCTAGACCGAGGCGTACGTACTGCACTTGCTGCAAGCGGCGTGGATTTTTCGATTCTTGAGGTGTGTGGTGAGGAGAGGTTCAAGTCAGGAATGGTCCGCGCAGAAGGCTCGCCCAAGTCGGGGGATTCGTCCTTAAGCACCGATGCGAACTCCGCTCCTCCTGTTTGCGCATATCCAGTCTGAATAACGGAGCCAGACTTCGATCGCCGGGCCTTTCGTTCAGAGTGCGTTTGAGCCATGCCGTTTGTATCGCGCGCAAACTCGACGCTATGGTCTGACTCAGTAGACGGAAGCACACGGTGCTGTACGCCCCTTCTGCTCGTCTGGACATGGTCCTGCCCTTCTAGGCGTCTTCTTTTGGTTGAGTCATTCGCCTGCGCTTCTTGCTGGCGTTTCCGTGCGCTCGCAGGGCGAAGATTCGATGTTAATGGGACCGAGAAATCGCGGTATACGAAGGTTGGTACAACTTTGATCATCCGTTTCGCCGGGTCTGGCTCTCCTTCAAACAATGACCGCACGGTATCTCCTACATCTAGATCGCAATCGTACGCATCCTGTAATACCTTGATGGCGAAGCTACTTCGATTACTGTTAGTTTTCATGAAAGAGCTGCATACGGAAGCTTTTGACAACGTACGCGGCCTGTATCGGAGTGAGATAGTTCTTCTTGTAGCGTTCTTCAATCTTGCTCCAGACTCTCTCAATGGTATCGTCTATTTGTACTGGCAGTGCAAACTTCCTGCCTTTGAAAGCTGCGAGCGCAACATCACGGTATGGGCCGTACGAGTTCTCTTCGGCAAGCGGAAGGACTTCAACAGTCAAGCGCATTTGTGCACTTGCGGGTAGTGTCGCCATGTCGATTGGCTGAAGGGAATACGCGCGACGTGATGACGTGCGTACATAGTGAGGCGCCGCCAAAACCTCTATCCAAGCTCTCTGGGAAAAGGTGAAGTTGGAGAAATCCCCGCCCGAGATTCATCCGAGAGGTCTCGGCGAGTATTACTTACACGTGACTACGCGTTAGCGCGTTGCATGGGATCAACGCTCCAAATCTCGAAATATTTCACCTTCGTCGACCTACATATCTTCCCAGCTGGCTCTATCAGTGGCCTATGCCTAAACCAGTGATCTTGTAACTGACCCTACAGCTGCTAATCACAGCCGCTATTTAAGCGGTACACGGTTCGATTCCAATTGAGTTGTGCGAAGCGGACAACGCGATCGGAGGCTCTTCTGGTTGCTGCGGGACCTGCTCTGAGCTCACTCATATCGAGCAAAGACCCCAGATTCCTGAAGATGGGGAAGCGCAGGAGGCTATCAGCCTCTCCAGACAACAGTCACACAAAACGATCACGGACGACATCCAGAGCGAAGTCAGTCTTTAGAGGCGACCGAGATCCCTACTTCCCGAGAAGTGAAAGCTCATTGCCGGCTCCGTCTGACTGGACATTCCGTGTGAAGGTCATTTGTGCTGACACAGCTCCTGACGAGGAAGTCTTCAAAGAGGCCGTCCAAGGACTCATTCGAATCTGTTTTCCTGATACCTTCCTTGACGATCTGGGCTTGAATGTGATTGAAAAGCATATGCGCGAGTTTAATGCAACGGAGAAGCGGATCCAGAAGATGCGCGAAGTCTACAGCACTGAAATGATTCACCGTGGCAGCTGGATGCTCGCACAAAACTTGGACAGCCCGGAAAAGGTGCAAACTCTCCTTTCCTCGGTAATTGCCGCCACGAATCGACTGTTCGGGAAGAAGACGGATCGTGAGGTGCTGGATGATATGATAGAGGCATTCCGGCGTCTTCGGGATAGCATTTCCTCAGATGATACAGACCACCTTGCAAAGGGTGGTGGACTTAGCATACCTGCCGCTGACCGCGAAGCTTCTACTGTCTTAGAAACCAGTGAAGTTGTGCCCGCTGTGGCTGACAAAGCGAAGAATGATGAAAATCTCGAGATTAAAGCCACGACTGCGTTGTCAAAGAAACGACACAAAAGTTTCAAACCATGGACCTGGGACATCGATCCTGAAAATATCACTGCCCAAGATGTACAGAAACATTTCCTCTCGGCGACGGACTTGTTTGCGTTCCATGCACTCCCTATCGCCCAAGCATCCGTGGGTCAAAACGCAACGAAAGGTGCTGTTCGCAAAGAGATGTCCAGGAGATGGACGTCTTTATCCAAGCAAGACCGCAAGCAGTGGAAGACATGTTTGGAGAGACTCTTAAAGGGGGATCTCAGTATGTTGGAGCTGACCCGCCCGGATACCAATGGGGAGGACACCAGAGCGACGCCATTTCCCCAATCAACTTCAGGTACATTACTCAATACTGATAAAGAGGATCAAAACCAATACCATCGGGACGAATCTGGGACTGCACGTTCCCACAATGATGTAGAGCGTACCCGGAGTGCCAGCCTTATCAAGGTAGAAAAAAGCCCTCCTGTCGAGATTGCAACTCCGCCAAAGCGGTCGTCAGCCGATCACAAGGTGAGCAGAAACCCCGGCTGTCTCCTGCCCACATGACTAATGCACGTTCAGGCATCAACCGAACCGAATACACTGACCCCGATTCTATCTAAAACCCCTATTGTTGATCTTCTCTGGGGGAAAACCCCTATAAAAGACAACGAACACAAAATCGTAACCAGAGTGGTGCTGCGCGACCTCGATAGACGCGTTCCATTTGATCAATGCACCTTCCAGATATTTGGCGGAAGCTGGACCGTCCTGACCAAGAATCGACTTGCTAGCTACTTCCGATCCATATTGCAAAATCAGAAGACAACGGTTGTCCAGAAGAGGCAGAAACTGGAAGATAAGCTGATCCTTTGGGTGGTCATGAACATCTCGGCCTTTCCTGAGCTGGTTTCGCAGCCCTTTCTGTTCACCTACATGCATCCAGTACGTTCAAGTAAAACCACATACCCTCTAAGAACCCCATACTAACTTTTAAAGAATGAGACTCCCGTAGTCGACCTACTTTGCGGCCCTGACGTCAACATTACCCACCACAGGAATGACAAAATTCAGATCCTGATTTTGAACTCCCTCAAAGAGCGCAGTGTCAACATGGTAAATGAAAGCAATTCCTCCTCCCTGCTTTATTCTGACTTCACGTCCCAGGCATATAAAGTTACTGGCCAAGATATCCATCAATACTTGAATTCCTTGGGGAAAGACACGACTCTAAGCTCCGAGTTGAGACGCGTCCTTCTCGAGCGTTACCTGCGTCAGCTCGCGCTCGCCCATATGAGCGTTTTCCCCGACCTGAAGAACTCTCCATTGGTGAAGAAGTGGGAAAGTGTGTCAGGCCAGCGATGGGGATGAAGCGTGTCGGATAATGAAGGAAGGTACCGACGGAGCAGAGGGCAAGGGAGAATACTGCAGCACCCGTTTTACCGGGAGGTCTGCTGTTCATAATGTGGTTTACTGTCTACTCTGTGGGACATTTGCACGTTTGTGCATTGTGCATGCGTTATCAAACCTGCTAAACTCTGGGAGGCGTCCGAAGCGGCTTTACGGCTTACATTCGACATATCAATGTAGAGCCTTTGTATTCACACCGGATCAGTTCACGGGATGGGGTTACTTGAACAGACCCATGCATGTACATGTTTCTGTTAGAGCGGGCCAAACGGTACAACGATAGGTAGAAGCTTCCTGTGCACGAAGCCGTTAGCATGATGGTCGTGGAAGGCGCTAATTGGAGGACTGAGGTAAACATCCGATGGTGGGCGTCCTTTGAAAACGGCCTTGTTGCCCAGAAGGTTATCGCCGCACAAATCCCAAAGTGGGTTTCAGTTCCTACCCATTACTTTTGAACTTCCCGACGCATCAAGTAGCAATGACGTTCCCCATGCGGCAGCAAGGTTATGGATAGCTGCAGCTGCAGCAGATCTGATAACACGGTAGTGGGGCTTGCATACCCTTCTGACGAGAGCGCACTTATTTCAGTCTTTCTTCAAGCTCCACAGTTTCCGCAGGAGTGGTCCGGTTGATGAACACTAGACTTGTTGATCAGCCCAGTGGAAGCATCTGATCGTTTGTGGAAATGTGTCTAGGACGTCCACTGGATTATAATACAAGATTTCTACTTAATTAGAGCAGTGTGTTGTGGTGACGGAGCAAGTCCGACAATCGTTCGATTTAAGTTCGATTTATCTGCGCGACACAGTCGAACGTAGATACTGCTGGCCTGACTCCTTTTATCTACCGGATAGCAAATCTCACGATGCCCAAGGCAATTTGTTGCTGAAAGGCTAAGAAGTTCCACATGTACGACGTATACATTCAAATTCGCAGGTTGCCATTGTCCATACCGCATCGTATCCTCACCCAAATTGTCCACTGCGCCATGTTCTCAGATCTTCCCCATGACAGCCACTCCCTGCTTAATATCTTTCTTCTCAAGGGCCGCGAGCGTAAACCACCTGTTCCTCCGCCTAGCCTTGCAAACCTCTACCTTGCGGCAGCTGGGAAGCGCATCAGAACATGATCCCATCGATCGAGAGGCTATCGACCGGTTTGATGCAACCTTACATCAAATCGGTCAATAGCTCTCGATAGATGGAATCATGTTCTAACAACGCAACCCAGATACCCGTAGATAGAAGGTTGCAACTCAGAGCATCATTGGAACGGTATTAGGACCGTGGATCGAAGCCGAGTTATCGCAGTCGAAGTGCCGCTCGTGCGATCTGTACTTGATTGATATCAGTTATTGTACGTAAACAGAAGCATTAAAGGTACCTACCTTCAGATCTCACGGAAAGAATTGACTTGCGGAAGTGAACAAACCCGAGCTCTAGCGGGCACCGTTGATGGACGGGGAATTCGGTGAGGATGCCGAAGGCTACGAAAAAGTTAGTCTGCGTATTGGGGTTAAGCGAAGGCTTTGAAATGTATGAGCTGATACTCTACTAGTCAAGAAGTTTTCCAGACTAGCTCGTAGTTGGGCTCGGTTGTCGACGCAGAGGCAAAGTGCAAGCGCGGGATCAGATAGAATAGAACAGATAGAAACGGTTGTGCTTTTGCACAGCCGTCTGATCCCTCTCCAAAGGATGCCTCACCTTGCATGTGTCTTCAACTAGTGTTAATCTTGGCTGTGGTTGTGCGGATATAGGTATAGATTACCAGAACCGACTTTGAGAACCTTCTGCAGCCTGATATAACAAGGCGGAGGAAATTGATAGTTGAAGGACTTCCTTCATAGACTTACCTGCTCTGCTGCCTCCAATTACAAAGGAGTTTGTTATGGACGTGATTGAGCGTAAAAAGAAAGAGGTGATCTCCCTTGACGACAGAAAGCCGGCGCGTCCCGTGCGTGTGTTGGTGATATAGTTGATTGAAGGTGGAGATAGAAGATGTGGTCAAAAACTGTGGAAGCCGTGATTTGTGTGCGTGAATGCACTTCGGGTGTGAGAAAAAAAATTCCCGGTGATGTTGTGGGGAGAAGAGGCGAGGCAGTGACGGTGACAGAAAAGTAAACAAGGCTTGGCATGGGACAAGGCAACTTCACTGCGAGCGCATCGATTAGTCACCTGTACAATGCCTCTCCGTGTATCACGTGTACTGAAGCCAGCCTTGGGGTAGGAGCGAATCTTGGACCCTTCAATTCCGCTGCAGTGCTCTTCCCTGAGGAGGGCAAGCCCAAGATGCTTTAGCATCCGTCAGTGCTATCAACTACCCTCTCTTTATTCTCGGATGTTCTCGTACTCACCGTGGATAGTTTACACCCAACGAAGAATACTATATCCTCAGCTTTATTGAGCGCGCTCGGTCAAACGGCTCGTCCTTTGAATCAGAACGACCCTCACAACTACCCGTTATGACGAATATGCCGCACTGAATATCCCCTTTTGCAGAGATTCGAGATGGACAGTATAATATGGAGAGCTTGATATACCGTCATAACAACCATGAACCGGCGTTGAGAGAGGACAGCTCCAGAACTCATCCTTCCACTAATATTTGGAACAGCTTTCCCCTCATCCTAATATGGGCCACTAGGGCTTGCGCGCCTCAGAACCGAGATTACAGAACGGTATATGCGAAATCCTTTCACGATAAGGCCGGCACCATATATCATCCCTCTATGCAATTGGATATTCTCTGGGCAGGTTGTCAATGCCAGAACAATACCGTAAGACCGTAAGAGACGGGAGTGGGCGGGCTGCATGGGAAGATTAGGAAGCTTCCGCGCATAGTGTATACGGTATATTAACTGCGGTCATTGGCTGAGACCACACTCGATTTCCGTATGCCGCACAAATGTAGGATTATGTCGAAAGTTTTTCATATACTTGGACTCACCAGGCTATCCGAAACCTCACTATGCGGATTTTAAGTAGTTTAGGAGTTTTCCATCAATTCAATCCCCACCCGTTTGCTGCATATTCGACATGATAACTACAGTTTTATACAATAAACAGACCAGTCCCCAACTCCAGCTCTCCTCTCAGCCCTCCTCCTCAGGCTGGCGTTCTGCGAAAAACATTCCCAGCTGCTGAAACTCCTCCGCCGCAGGATCCAGAACAATAGGGGATCCAGGCCCCGTCGCCGGCTCGAAATCTTCCTCCTCTGGCTCTGGGAAGGATTCGTCAAGTTCCCAAGGCTCCAGCAGCTCCGTAGACGCAATTGAATGCTGGTCTATATCGAGGTCTGGTACCTCATCTTCCTCTGGTACTTCGGGCTGCTCCTCGTCGAGGGGAGAGTTCTGGCCTTCGACCTCGCCAGCCGAATCCGCCTCCTCTCCAGCACCCTTCTCTTGCTCCTGCTCCTCCCTTCCCCTCTCCAACGCCCCTTCCCGCCGTTGCCGCTGCTGGGCAGTCTCTGCTTCGAACGCTTGCCAGCGTTGCCCCATGGTGGGGTGTGTCGTAATCAGCCATCCGAGCTCTCGGAAGAACGAGTTCCGCCTCACTCCTGGATCCGTGTAGTCGAAGGCGCGGGTGTAGGAAGGGAACTGTAGACGGGTTAACATTCTGGCATCTGGCATCTCGCTTGAACGACGACTGCACCAGGCGCCAAAGCGCTCGCAGTTGACGAAAAGAAGTTGGAACAAGCTTACAGAGTATCTTCTTCTCCTCTCCATGGCGGCTTCCATCCTGAAGTCAGGCTATAAAATTGATATAGAAGCGCGAGATGTGTGATGGTGTATATAGAATCTGGAGCTTGGTATGACGGTGGTTACGGAGACGAAAGAGGGCCTACGTGAAGGAATTTGAATAATGCGAAGTTGAGCACTCACATGAGTGAGTGAACGACCTCCGGTACCCCAAGGAAAATAACGGCACCTACGTGCCCTACTGCCGCCTCTACCCTACACAGTCGAGGCAGGTCAACGTAGATTAATAGTTTCGTATTGCAGACTCTATATTTGCGAAATAACCCATGAGCAAGCCATGGCCATTACGCGTGCCAAAAATGCAGACGCAGAGCGTGTTGTTTGGGCGTCACGCAGTTACTTGAGATAACGCGTCCGTTGACAAATATCATGACCAAAGCATCAGCTGAACGAATATATATTCCCATGTGCATTACAGAGAATATCCAACCTAAGGGGAAGTTTGTATCTACCAGTACAAGCTGAGGCATATCGCCGCAATCCCGTGCCTGCAACAGCCTGTTCCCCTATGCACGTTGCCCAAGTCCACACTCCCTCCACCGACCAAAAACTAAATCCCCCCAGTAAAAAAACATTCATCTCCGTGACTCGAACTACGCCCCTCCCGCCCAAATCTCAAGCACCAAAATTTCCAAAAAGAAACACACAACATACCTTTGATGAGCCCGGCCGTCCAACCACTCGGCCACTGTCCCGGAGGACAAGGGTAGTGCTATTTGTGCAGATTATATACGAGATGATGGGAAGATTGAGCTTCAGGAGGGTGGTTGGGACAGGCAAACAACTTGAGGCAGGCGCGGTGGTGACGACGCTAACGTGCGCCGCGCTAGTGGATTTGGCATTCACTCAGGCCCCGGCCGCAGTGTGCGCTTCGCAGTGAGGCTAGCCTGCATGCAGAATCATTTCTATGTCTCCTTACAACGTGAAGCCAGTTCCCACTTCTCTCGGACTTACAGCTTTTCCAGATATCCTACACCACCTCACTGTTCCCAGCTCATCACTCGGCGTCCGCCTCCTGCGGCGCTTCTGTTCGCACATCAAGTCCACGGTAAGACGCAATTGTAATCATTGGGCATATTTCTCTGTAAAGAACTAATGCTAAGTAGAGATACAGTCTACATATCAATCGCATAACCGCCGTCTCCGTAGTCCACACCGCCATATACGGAGTTATACGCGTCCAGCTGCCCAACCTCACCTTGGAGCCTCCGAGCAAATCCTGCAAAGCCAAACCGTAACGTCAAGTATAGTACATCCGCGACCTCACTCTATCTTGGCTGCCCTCGCTCCCTTTCATACCTCGTTCAGCTCATCAGACTCGCCTCGCACCCTTCTAGTCCTTGTCTTTCTTTCGAACACAGGAACGAAAGATGGTGTACGTTGGCTTCCTCTCAACAAATGCAAGATCCGGTCAAGCCGTTTTCGAACTTATGTCTGCAGCTACGGGATACGAGGCCGCCAGTCTTGAGCACTGAAAACGCGTTTGCCAAAATTCGTTCGAGGTAACTTGCAGGCAGCTAGAGATGGAGATGGTAGCTAGGATAATCTCACCCCATCACTTTGCGGTGTAGTCTTATCTCACTGAACATAAACATTGAGCGGAGTCATGTCGCTCCTCACCATATCATCCCCCGTATGTACATAATGAAACGCGAGAACTAGAGGCTGAGAAGAGATACGCAAATTTCGCCGCACTATCGGGACACACTGCTGTCCTGGCAGAACCATCAAGGGGAAAGCGTGACTCCAAAAATGCCCACGGTATGATTGTTTACATGTGTGAGAGTTCCGTGTCGCCCGGTATATATCTCCGTCTCTTAAAGACCGCTCCTTGTAGGTACTTTGTCATCTGCTCATATGCCAGCCAATGAACACCAGCTTTTGAGATGCAGATGATCATCCCAAACCTGCCCCTCCGAATACCTACCCGCCATCCGTGGATCCTGCGTCCAAAACCACGAAACCCGTCCCCTCCAAAAAGATCCCCCCCCTTAAGCAGTTATGCTAACAGCAACACCTGTTCCCATTCCTCATAGAGACATGGCCAGATACAACACCGGCAATGGACGATACAAGCAGACGAAAAACCTCTGCACAAGGACATCTCTTCGCCATACCATTTACTTAGTACCGAGATATGCGCCTCTTTTCAGATTGAAGGCACGCTGGTCCTTCAGCCAGCGGCGATAGTCTGCCACACTGCCAATCTTCTCGCCGTAATAGTCGGGGACGGGATTAGCCATGGAGGAAGAGGTGGGGTCGACGCGGTGGCGTTTGATGCGATTGTAGAATTCGCGCTCTTTCTATGGAGTTGTTAGTGGGATTGCTCATGGGAACGTTTTCCATTAGCGGACACTGAAGGCGGAAAGGCTCCTTGAGGGGGGTAAGGATGAGATGGAAATAAAGGTGGTACTTGCATCTTGAAACTCCTTCCTAATTGACGAATATCTCATATTGAACGCCGCATTTCCAAAGAAAGGCCCAATCAACCAGCCAACAGCCAGGAACGCAATTGTACTCAGACCGGTGGTCAGGATAGGATCCAGACCAAGGCTCGTGCTGAGAGCGGTATCATATCCCGCCTGAAGGAAAGACCGCAATCCCACGTATGCTGTGGCGACCGAGCTGATGCTTGAAGCAACAACGCTAATCTTCCTGCGAGTGCGGCGCAGAGTCAGGAAGCGGTTCCAGGTGAGGGATGATGATGTTGCGCTTGGGGACGGGGCGTTCGGTGAAGGGGAGGTCGCGTTTGCAGTGGATGCAAATCGAGCAAATCGAACGACCGGGAAAGCGGCGGATGCAAATAACGGTTGCTGTGTGCGTTGAATCTTGGTTGGACGTGCCGACGTCGTGAATGAAGCGGTGCAAGGGATCAGGCGCACAGGAAAGGCTCCCGTCGGCCGGAGGGAAGGTGCCAGAAGCATTGTCGCAGTTCTTCGGGTTCGAGCCTACGTGACCGGAGACGGAGAAAGTATTGTCGTGTGTGTTGAAGCTTTGAGTGATGAGGTACAAGTAGCTTGGTGCTTGGCGCGCAGGTGCAGAAAGACAAGGGGTCTGCGGGGAGCAGAATTGCACAAGCCCTGCTAAGTGGAAAGGGAAAACGATCAATGAATTGAGAAAAGGGTCAAAATGAAGTAGACTGATTGCAGTGACAAAGGGAAGAATGAGAAAGGGCAATTCTCCCAGGATTCGCAGGGAGTTCCAGCAAACGTCATTCGATTCGGTGATGCGCGCAACGGCTGCTGACTCATCCACAGCACTGATCCATAGCCATAATGTGGAGACAGCAATACGTATACGGTTTCGTCAATGTAAATCTTGAATCCGATGTGCACTTTGCCATAGAAATTATAGTTCAAGACTGAAAGCTCCGATACTAGAACTGCAAATGGTCGCATAATCTTTCCTCTCACCTCCTGCTTAATCGTTCAACATTACATTCAACATCACATGTATGTGGGTATATCTATTGAGAAGGTTTTTACAGGGAGTTGGCAGTCTCCAAACCGTTTTCCGTGTCTCCCTGAAGCCAGGTCTTCAAATGTCGAAATGGAAGAATTTAAAGTGTACAGATCGAATGTAAACACGATACATAAATGCGGTAAATTCGGAAGACTCAGCGCTTGGCGATACGGAGGGAGGATTGAGCGAAGCCGTGCGTTAAAATCGGCAGTCGTGATGGTCAGCCAAAGAACTCTCCTGACACGAGAGACTCCCATGGTTTCCCGGTATCCCAAACTTTCTGCATCAAGGAACGAGCTTTGCGAACCTGGATACTTGTTACTATCATTGCCGAAGCAATAAGCAAAGCAACCTTACCTGCGCAATCCCAAAGCCCTCCACACATCTCAGCCTCTCGATAATCTTCTCCCTCTGGCCTTCGTTCGTAGCCTCGCAACCAGCAGCAAACATTGGGAATAGCAGACATGCCTCAGCAGTACCCCCTCTTCTGACCTTGTAGAGGAGGTGGATGATCTGGCGAACGGCATTTTGGACTTCAGGATCCATTGTAGATTTCCCAAGAACACGCCGGAAGAGATGAATTAGCCCTGCCCAGTGGAACATCTCATTCGCCGCATGGATCTCAATAGTGTCACAGGCCATTTCACTCTCGGTGCTGTCGGCCGCTCTGTGACTGCAACTCTTGATTGTAGGGTTGTTTATCCCATTCTGGAGCTCTCTGCGGACCTTCTCCGCCTGCTCAACAATTTCCGGTGCCGGTTGCCAACCTTCACGAATGTTGCCAGTCTCGTCTATGCGCTGAGGTTCGCATTGCATCGCAAGCTCTGCCACACGAGCCAGTGTACCAACGCAATGGTTAGTAAACCCTGTCAAACAGTCGATCTGGTAGTCCTCGTCCGCGACGGCGTCCTCCGAAGACCAGTAATAAGACGCAAGCGGAAGATCGTTCTTATTCCCACTCAGAGAGCCGAGAACATCTAGATAGGCGAACCATCTCGAAAGGAAGTATGCAACTCGGTCTTGTCCGTTGAGGCTTCTCGGGCCCCCGCGCGCAATGATCATCTGCCGGGCCATTGTGAGATGGTCTTGCCAGGATATCGGAACTTCAAACGTGTTGGGGGACATGATCTCAAGCGAAGCCATCATCAGAGAAGGAGCGAGTGTGGAATTAGATATCTTGTTGCTGTTGGTCAAGGCTGCTCGGAGCTTCGGAAACACATCCTGCACCCATAGTGCGATGCGATTGACAGGTTCGGGATGGTTGAGAAGTCGGGCGCGATGGGATGCGCTGAAGGCGAGAAGGAGGTGTAGTATATTTTCGTCTCTTACAGCCACTGACTTGGTCAGCAATGCTTGTGATCAAGGTAAGCACGACTTACTCTCAGGGAGAATGTGCCTGAATGGGTTCTTCTCACAGTCGTGGGGAACCAGAATGCGAGCTGTGTGATTGAGGAAATGATGGAAGTAGATCAAGTTCATTGGATTCTCAACAAGAAGTGGAGGGAGAGGCTCTAAAGACTTGGGTATTACGATCGGAACTGGATTAGCATAGTACCCGCCTTTGCTGAAGGCCATATGCTTCGCTCTGGTTTCTGCAATTCCATATGGGCCTCCGTCCTCATAGTCCATTGTCTCGCTCGGAGGGGTGAACATCGTAATGGCGTTGTCATCATCATTCTTAGGGATGTCAAGGTCGGGACACCCGCGATCGTAGCCGTAGGTAGTGGTACCATGATCTCGGACGGGTGTTTGTTCATCTGGCAAGGATTCGGGGGTGTAGGCTCGAAACCTATCATCGGACGGTCGTGCTAGCAGCGCTTGCACCGATAGCCGGGGGTCAGCAGTAAAGAATGTTGAGGCTGGTTGTTTCGGCAGTGTTCGGGAACAACCATCTTCAGCGTTCATTGACGAGTTTGATGTCAACGGCATTGCCAGCAAGGGGCTACGGGGTGTAAACGGACGCGTATAAACCATATCGGCAGACCGGCTACGCTGATGCCCCTTGTTCATCATTTCTCTGTACTCCCGAGAAAGTAGACCACTCGACATGGCGTACCCAGATTGGATTGGAGGCAGTAGAGATGGAGGAGAAAGCGGGGCATTCGCATCAATGGTCCTACCGTCGGCGCTAGTAAAACTATCATATGCAGTTGTTGAAGCCACTGGTTGTTCAAGCGCTTGTGAGTATAGAGCAGCATCTGGTTGGAAAGGACCCAGGTTAGGACGCATTCTCTGCGGCGAATGTGGACGCTGGAAAGACTGAAGTTGTCCAAATGGCTCGCTGAATGTCAGTATAGGCGTTGTTTGCGCTTGACTCCTCGCCACTAGCTCAGCTTCAATAATGAAGGAGCCCGATACAGCAGGGGATGCGGCTTCCGACTGTGACCTGACATGACGGATGGATCGGTGGGCGGGCTCAGGGGAATCTGAAGCGGTAGGGGAAATGAGAGGAGCGAGGGTCTCGCCGAACGGATAGTTCAGAATATGCGGACTGTTTGTTTTACTGGAAGGCGCCGAGGTGGTGTTTTCGGGCGTTCTCTTTGTTCGACCTCCCCACGTGAGACGGATACTGTAATCACAGGTTTCGCCATATCGTTCGCAGTTTGCACATCGAGGCTTCTCTTCTCCGCTGCCGCTGTGTTACTCGAGCTTTCCTTTTCTAGACCGTTTTCTCTAGATTACCATTTCACCTTTCGTGCTTTACATGGCCTATAAGAATGTTACGTCAGATCCTTCTCGTCTTCTCTATTAGATCACGAGTCTTTACTTACCAACAACCGGTTCTCGATCTCTTCTTTGGCTCTGCGGCTCCAGGTCTCTTGGGGCGTGGCATTTACTGAATGCTGATATGTATCTTTCGTGATACCTGCGAGGAAACGCTATGAACAGATTTGAATTAAAGTCGGAATATGAATGTTATCCAAAGTAACGAACGACGGCCCATTTATGAAGGGAGGAAGTGCAAAACACAGTAATGTAGCTGACTCCAACGGCTGAGGTTGCAGCTCTCGATATAGAGGAGCGGGGGAGTCAAGACCTCCAAGCTTTGCTTGTGTAGCTTGCGTGCAGATGTCGCGCCCACATTGGGTCCCTGCCACAGCCCTCGAGTCAAAGAAGGCGGTGCGGGACGTGGAAGAGAGAGGGCCAAGTCCTTGCGCAGCCTCCCACCGGAGCGTGCTTCCGGTTTATTTCGAGGGGTGGGTGGATTCTGGAAGGAAGTTTGGTGATGAAAGGGCGGTCGACTTTCCTCGGTAGTGGCCCCTGCGGTGGGTCTTAGTGGTCATCTTCACCTCCGCCGCGTTCCCTTTGTAACCGTAAAACTGTTGAAGTCCTACACCTGGACGTCTCACTTTCCTCTTGTCAGCTTCTCATCGTTCTCCACAAACGTTCCATGCTGCAACAGCGTAGCAACAGACAGAAGGAGCGACCCACATGCCCATTGGGCATACGGCGCGAATTGAATGCCATCCGACACCGCGCTCGCTGCGTCAGTTCATAAGACTAGAGCCCATGCCATGCCATACTTCTCGCCTTCCTGTTCTTCGGCATACAAATACGACGAAATGCAATAACGCGAATGCAGTACCCGCGCGACCGCCCGTCATATTACACCGGTTTAGGCATCAGCCCTATGACACATTATGAGAAAAAATGATGGCTGAGAGCTGAATTGCTGCGACAGAAATATCCCACTGACATGGAACAGGCGTGCTTACCCTAGGGGAACTGCGGATGCCTTCACCGCGTACCTGAGGTTCACCCCGCGGTTTACCCGACAGGGCGTGCGGCTGTGAAATATACGATGTCTGCGCTTGTGAAGCCACACTTGGTATTCTAAATCCTTTGAGAATCTCGACCATCCAGACGAAAGTGTACTCTGCATGATTTGTCCTTGTGTAATCCCTCGACTACCGTAGGAAAGGTAGTGCTCAAACCCCATCAAGTTCTATTCACGGACGGTCCTCGAACAGCTTATCCTAGGGTAATGTAACATGAGTCCAAATATTTCGGCCGCACCGGGCCATTCAACTCATCATCACTCATCACAGTCATCCTTCCCTCATTGAAAATCTCTCGTTCAGATGTCATCTCAACAAGCTTGACATCTCTACCCTTTCGCGACATATTGTGGCACATCGCCATGCCAATGCCAAGAACAATGGAATTGATTCCGGTCAACTGACGTGCCAGCTGCAGCCACATCTAAATATATCTGTGGCGCCACGCCAACGTCCAAAAATCTTTGGTTTCGGTGGTAATTCCGATGTCGAGTTACATCGCTTGGATAACACCTCGTTTTTGTGTCTTGGATGTGAGACTGCATGTTTCGCTTGCTCCACCGCTTCTTCGCGTGGAGGGCAGGGAGGTGGCTTACGGATAAATGAGACCACCGTGAACCAGGCAGTGAGCCAGCTCCAAGAATTTCCGTTTTGGCTCTACATGACAAAATTGCTGGGTTTCATTCCATTCCATACTCATGCCTTATGTGCTGTTAGCAAATTCTGTCGATTCTGCCTCCGCCTTTGCCTTTCCATTAAAACCATCAATAACAGGATAGTTGACATCACTGTATAGTAATAAATCGGGCATCAATTCAGATCAACATTCATACTTGCGCAATGAAAGCATTGGTAGAGTCAGCTTCCTGGTTTGTCCACGTTCCCAGAAGATTCAACGGACAGCATTCTTGGTGCTCCTCCTCTCTCCTCTGGCCTTGTAGGTAAAGCCCCCGACGCTTGCTCTAGGACCGTTTCGTCTTTCCTCCTCCTGATCCGGTAGCTCGCACAATATCCCTCAGGAAGGACTTCATCTTCCCTCTACCTAATCATGGAAGTATACATTCCCAGCAGCCATCACATCACCATACTCTCCTCCATAACCTCCAAAAGACCCAGAAGCCATGGGACCTTGATACCCACCTCGAAAGGCGGGTGGCTACGCCCCGTATGCTTTTTGTGTGGTAGTCGAAGAGGTATTCCGGATGCGGCGAAGCGGTGCTTCGCATTGTCGAGATCGGCGGCTCGAGAGCACATTGTAGGTCGAACTGGTGCATACTGCATTTGCCGTTCCTTAAAACTCAAACTCTGCTGTGTGTTGGCTGCTGCTCAGAGCAAAGACAGGCATTTGTGCATACCAAGTTGGAATTCATGATCTTGGACTCATCGCTGTCTCCAAGTTGGGACAGCCTTGGCCTTCTGGGCTGGCTTTGTGGTCTTCTGCACACCTCCAACGGGTGCGGCAGAACCAGCACGGTTTCGCACCGTACAGCGATAGCGAGGGCAGCAGTGGTTTGAGGACGACCATGCTTCAGGACCTCGTAGAGAGCTTGGGCGAGTTTTCCGGTAGACATGGTGATGGGTTGGTGAATGAGTGAGGCGCAACCTGCCATACTCCTGGTTTCCGGTATATGAGCGGAACGTATCCACCAAGAGCGTGGGGATATCCATGGTAGATCGAAGTTGTCGTCCTTGAGCATCATTGAGTATTTCGCACAAATAGGGTGCTCCCAACAGAAGACTGACCGGCTCAACCATTGAGTTCTTGAGCAACGGATTTTGCAAGGGAAATAATGGCTGGAGGACAGTCTGGGCAAAAGGTGAGAGAGAGGAGAGGCTCCTGGGGTAGAGATAGGCGTCAAGTGAGAAGTCGGGCTTAGGTAAGCCTTTTGCCAAGTGTGAAGGCAAATTCGCCCTCACTGAGCTGTTTCTTTCACTTTGTGCAAGTATGTAGCAGTTACAGTGGGAGTGACAGATTGGTTGTTGTCCCAGCTCATAATACTTTCCAACAATGCCCCGGTTCCTCTTGTAATGGATTCTCCTGGTGATGTAGGCGGCAGAGCGGAGCTTCGATGCTGCTTGGGGATGAAGGGGAGCATCATAGATCATAGGTCAAAGTAGCATTGATTCAGGATAGGAGGACTCATAAGAGTACCACAAACACTATTCTCATTTGCACCAATTCTGAATAGCGGCGTTATCTTGTCAGTTGGTGGTTACTACTGATTCCAAACACTGTTTAAGTTTCGGCGCGGCACGCGCCTCTCACGCTCCAGTTGTCCCGTCAAGGGCTCTTTAGGAACATCAAAAGGCTAACAATACTTTTATGCTATGAAAAACCTCCCTCATTTGAGGCATCAACACTCTTTCCATTGACGCTCGTACAAATGCCTCCAAGCACCCCATCCACTGACCGGCTACTACATTCTCATCCGTCCCCACCGCTCATCTCTAATTTGCCCATTTGCTTGCGCCCAATCCGCCGCGCCCAAAGGTGGAGAATCCTCGTCCTTTGCGCCTAGGAGCAGGAGGAGGCGGCTTCTGTGCCGTTGAGGAGTCTTCCTTCTCTGGATTCTGTGGACTCGTTGTAGTTTCAGCAGTGGACTCCACTGACTGAGTCTGGGTTCCGTTCTGAGCAGCCGCCGCTGGGGCCGCCGGGGCCATCACTGGCGTCGACTCTTCTGTGATGCTTAAAGTAGGAGACGGATGGATAGATGGTTCCGCGACAGACGCAGCGGTCAGAAACGGTGTGGGCGTGTACGGGTCAAGAAATTCATTGGCCATATTCCGGAGCGGGCTTTCCATCGCCTTAGGAGCAGCCGAAAGTGCCTTTTCCTTCTCCTGAGTTCGAGGGCCACCAATATCAAACACTTGCTGGTGTTTTCTCTTTTCATCGCTGGCGCCATTCGATGTCGCCAGAGGTCCCGTTTCTTCTTTCTGCGTGAACTCCACTTTCTCACCATCTCCTCTCGAAAGAATCTCCTCTTGCAGACCATTGCCCAGTCTTGCCTTCAGTTCCACGACTTTCCCGATTGCATCGTTGAGGAGGGCAAGGGTTTCTTCGTTAGAGAATGCAGACTCGCCAGCACCAGCCTTGGCTGCAGGCGTCATCGCAGCTTCTTCCAATCTTCTGGCCAGATCCACGAGTTTCTCGTTGTTAATCTGACGTGTTTCCTGTACGGAGCTCGAGGAGGCCTGTAAATGACCCCTTCCCGTGGGATTGGTGGTTACTGGCTTCACAGTGATTTGCCCTGGATCGGAGGCGATATCCGTAAGGCCGTTGAGTTCGGGTTGCGGCATCGTCGGCGTCGGGAGCGGAAGCTCCTTTCCCTCATTACCGGTTTCTCCTCCACCTGAATTTGTAGTAACTCCTTTGCATTCCGCAGCGGGATCTATCCGAGCAAAGAGCTTGACCTGAGGCCTGGTGATCGTTACCGATGTGGTTTTTGACCCGAAGCGTGAATTCGCTTGTGGTGGAGCGGCAGGATTCTCTGGTGCGTTGAGTTCAGCGCTCGCGATCGGGTAGGTTCGCGGGTCAGCAGGTATTGTGTCAACAGATCCCGGTGTACTATCTAGTTACTGTCAGCAGCTCTTAAACTCTTGCACAAAATTCCAGCGGGTCCACTTACCGCTGCCTGAAGGGAGCTCCAGTCCACCACAGGGATCCGCGAGCCTCACAGTTGTACAACCCGTCCATTTCCCGGTCATATTGAGCTCTATCGCAATCCGAGCCTGGATGCAAAGAGCAACTGACGAATACTGAACCGTATACAGCTCATACGGGACTCCATGCTCGTCACTCAACTGATCCAGTTTCGACATACGCAAATCGCCACCGTTCGGACGATCGAGCAAGTCATAGAAATCTGTGGGTCTGATGATCCAGGCGTCTGGGAGGTTCGAAGGACGAGAGACCCCAAGCACACGCGTCCATCCGCTAACAAAAATCTCCCTGGCCAAGAGTGGGGGTATCACGAGGGCTTGCTCCCTGAGGACGAAGTCCACGGAGAGTCGGTTGCCGTCAACGATGAGCGGTTCATGATGGCAGGCGTTGAAGAATTCTGCGGCGGCTTTGGGCTGGACGAAGACATGAAGGGCTCTGTTCATAGGGTCGGGGGTGGCGGAGTAGAGCATGCCGCATTTTATTTTCTCGACTACGGCGTCGACATCGATGTGGGTTGTGAAGCTCCTGATTCGAATGGGCTTAGCCGTAAGGACTTTGGAGGTCGCTGAAGACATTTGCGGTTGTGTCACAGCTTGCTCTGGATGAAAATTCATGGGTTAGGTAGTCCACAGAAGCAGAACGATATGCTCAAGATGGACTGGCTATCGGACGCGAACAAACAGAGCAGCGAAGTCTTCACGCTGCGACAAGCAGTAAAACGGTCCCCGTCAGAGTACTTTGCGCGCAAAGAGGTTGGTGTTGCCAGAAGGGTGTAGGTCGGGGTCGCTGTTTTGGTTGAGGGAGACCAAGAGGTATGGCCGAGATATATGAAGCCTTGCCAAGATTAGCGGAGCAAGAGTGAAAGGGCTGAAGGCACAGTCCTGCTTGTCATGGGAAATTCGAGTATATTCTTCTTCTTTACGCACATGTTCTAAGTCAAACTGTAAATCCAGGTCTCGTCAAGGCGATTTCAATGCAAGCGGACTGCAGGATCTGTTATATGTAGCCATTGGCTTGCACCTGCATGTGCTCTGGTCATCGTACAGATATCCGCAGCATGTTATGAGACTGTGGCTACCTATGCTTTTTGGAAGGTCACAAGCTGATAAATACATGTAATGCACCAACGAGCGAATAGACTTTACTGTAAAATTTCTTGTCATTCTAAATACATAATGTACATGGACCCATCTGCCAACTCCAAGAATGCGGTCATCGCTACGGAGGTATTCGCGCGGATAGATAAATCCGTAGGTCCCTTGGGAGTTCGATCGAAAGGCAGCCATATATGAAGCACCAGTGCCATAGACATTGATCATGTGTATAGCAAAGAAGAAAGAAAATCTTGGGAAGGTCGAAAAGGTTCAATCCACGCTCAGAAAAGCTGACGAAAATCGTGGCGAGTGCCCCGTCTGATCCGTCTTGGAGTCGATGTGCGAACTGGGTAAGTCGTATGTGCCGAAGCAATGCTGGTCGAGGACCTCCTTGAGAGTCCAATGACCATCAAGCCGTACCAGAGGGGAACCATTCTGCGAGGGCAGCAGTAACAAGTCTCTTATACGATCGAAAACATCGAGCACCGACAGTGGAAAGGACTCCCCTCGATCCTGGCATAAGAATTTTCCCTGGCCTTGCTCGAGCGGAATCCTTTCCACTGCCGGTGTTCGATGTTCTCGATCAGCGCGATCAGCCCGTTTACTTCCGCAAAGTTTGCGAATGCATACAATCTCGAAGTCATCGTAAAGTCAACGCTGGAGATAGATGAAGTCGTATGTGCCGAAGTACGGTTGAGCCCAGAAGCCTTCACAATGGGTGTTCATCAGAACACAGCTTGCAGCTCGTTAGCGGACTATTCCACAAGATGAAGGCGCTCAAGCAGACAGTACCTGGAGATATTCTGTGCCTCGTCATTCACAAAGACAGCATCCGTGCATTCGTGTAACTCCAGGTTTGATTGGGAGGAGAGTGGCGGCACATTCTCAACCCGGTAACCAGAAATGGCTTTTTCCATCTCCGCCTGGTCCGTCGAAACGGGCATGACGCTCGGCGTACTGAATCGAGGCTCCGCCTCTCGATCTTCGCGGACATAGACCAGTCGGCCCACCAGATTCTGGTTGCTAAGGTGCTTGTCGCCAGTCACTTCGATAAAAGCCCCTTCAATCCTGAGTTAGCGGACGGCGGAGAGCTTGGCCGTAGTCAACATACAATAGTAGGGTACCTCGCCCATGGGGTTCCAAACGACCCTCATGCTGCAACAAGCCAAAGCTGCTTCGAAGTTGCTAGGTAGGTAGAAGGTGCTAGATAGATTCGAATGGGAGTGTGTGATGAAAGCTGTAAGTGAAGGGGGTGCAGAGTTTTTTAAGTCCGCCTGGCAAACGCTGGGTGGTGAAGCAGTGTCGCTTGCTTACATAATAACAGGTGCCTGGGAGTGAAGAGACCTTCTCGCAGGTTCCAAGTGGCTAGCATGCCTTGCAATCTCTCTCACTGTAAGAACAACCCTGGTATTCACTCACATAGTGGTTGTAGGGGTGGTTGGGAGGCATTGCGGTGAGGGCACGTTCACTGTCTCCACAGTCATCAGCGGTGAACGCCGGCGGGGAAACACCTTCACAGGGGAGCCGTAGAATGTCAATCTCGTGCCCAGAAAAGCAAAAAGAAGCTCCTTTTATTCTCTTCCGTCGGGTTTCGAACCTGGGGCCAACAGGAAAAAAAAATATCGTACAACAGGATAAGAATACAACCAACAACCAACACGCCAACGCACCAACACGCCACCACACTAAGAGCCCAGCTCTTGTGTGGTGGCAGTAATTCTCTCAAAATAGGCGCATTATATAGCAAAATAAGGGTTGCTGAGGGAGGTGAACGTCCTGCAAGACAATGGTGTTGGGGTGATTGTGTTGAGGTAGCTCCGCGACAGTGGGGGCATGTGCCTTAGGCGTAAATGTGTATATGTGTCTGCGATCTCCGAAATAGATTTCAATAGCCGATGATCTAGAAGATAAGGCTACTCCATGTGTTTTTACTACCCTCATTGCCCTCCTGCTCAAGAGCGGTTTAGTTTCTGCTCTCTGATTCTCCTATGCCTGTGGAAGTTGGCTCTGCTCCGGTGACCATGAAATTGGCAAACGACGAGGATGATCTTCAGCAATCTATAATCTACATACACGGGTTCAGCAGAGATAGAGTAAGTTGAAGGACAAATCCGAGAAGGCGCGTGGTAGACTTCAAAGAGCCAAATCATCGTCGGACTGTTACAAAAGAGGTATGCATTTGTTTTCATTATGCTGATGTCTGGCCTGACAGTCATAGCTGGCTACTGCGCGCGAATTACTGGCTGACAACTGTAACTCCTCGCTGTGCTTAATGCCGTGGAAGATAACAGTCCACAGCAGAGATAATGGACCCGTTCTACATATGGCTCCTCATCTCCAACCTTGCATGGCGGACTCTAGCAACGCCAATACCCCACCCTCAGAAGAACATTTCCCTCAGCAGACGCAGAGTATCACTCGGGTCCTTGACCGCATGCCCAATAGTTCTCTTATCATCGTATATCTCCCAATCATTCCCGCCGGGATACGCCTTGTCCCCAAAGAAATGGATCGTCGTATACTCTACTCCATCGGGTCTGTCCTTCTCCGCCTCAATGTGTCTCAAGCAGTAAGTCTTGTCCCATCCCGTCGGGAACACGTCGAAAGATATTTGGCCGCCGATGGAGTACGTGAGACCGAGGTCCGGAAACGCCTCCTTGAGCTTTTGGACCATAGTGGTGCGGATGCCGTGCTCCTTGTCGTACTTCTCGTAAGTGTTGCGTTCTTCGGTGGACGCGTTGCGGCCGATCGGAGAGACGTTGATCATGCCGTTGCGGAATTCAATGAAGGTGCCGCGCTTCACGGGAATGTCAAGGTCGGCAATGTAGTGGAGGATGCTGGACAAAAGGTGTCAGTAGGACGGATAAAGGGTCTTCACAACCCAGATACACGTACAACTTCACCAACTCCTTATACTTCTCCTCTCCAATCCATTCAATGAAGCTCGATCCTGCAAGCTGCTCGCCTAAACGGTATGCGGTGAGACCGTTCTCAGCGAAGCAGAAGTCGAAGAGGGAGGTCACGTCGACGTTCGCCGAGCCCATTTGTTCCTGTTGCTTAGGCAGGTTGGAGCCGCCGACAAATCCAATTGCGACTTTGTGACGGAGCTCAGACAGGGTCTGGAGCATTTCTGGCGTAATGCCCTATTGCGTGAAAGTGAGTTTATTTATTTGCCTTCGGGATGTCCAAAGGGACTTCCAAGCTCAGTGGACCGCGTGCTACTAGACCTTACATACCTGACGGGGAATTGTGAGTGTATTGTCCACATCGAAAAGGAGAACGGTATTCTTGATGGGACGCTGGTTAAGGGGAGGGTAAACAGCCCCAGCAGACGCCATTTTGGAATTTCGGCGAGAAGGTGAAGGAGCAAAGCGAGGGCAGGAAATTGAATGAGGGACTATTGAATATAAAGACTTTGAAGCGACCAGACGAGTAAGGAAGGGGTGGCGGACGCGTGGGTCAGGGTCTCGATATTCTGGCGGGGACGTTGCTTCCTGCGGGGATTATGGTCTCACCGCCGAAACGTGGGGTGCGAACTAGCCGTGTTCCGCCACGCTTTGGATCCTGGAGACGCCACAGGCCGGGGCCTTGATGAATTAGACACGGGCAGTACAGGAGTACGTTTGTCTATTGATGAGGTTATACTCCGTATTACAGAGTACGATAAATCTCCTTCTACTTAGTCGATGTCTCCACACTGATCTGTCTTTGTGAGTATACTACTGCAACGCGAGGAGCCACTATTCCAGCATGGTATAGCTTCCGCCCGCTCCGTCGGATTCAGATGAGGTTGGATGGCTGCCACAAGACCTCCAATTGCTTCCGAATGCAGACACGGAGATGCATATTTGCCGTTAGGCTCTGAGACACAGAAGTGGTTCAGGCGAAACGTCATTATAATTGGTTGTCTTGTCATATCCCATGATGCTAAGAGTGGGTGGTGTCGACCATATCTGAGAAGATTCTATCCATGCAAAGCCGGCGCAACTCATGATCATCAATCATACCTTTTGCCCTCCGTCTTTTGTGCTCTCCATAAAGTGAAACTTCCCGCTGTAGGAATACCTTCATCCTTCTTCTTATCACATACCGTGGGTCCCAGGCCTCATTTCTTGAGCGCAACCCTAGCCTTGTGTGCGGCGAGAGCACCAGACAGATTGTACTGGGAGCCGATTCCCTCAACACGGTGAGTAGAGTTGAGGTTCTTTACGAGAGTGATTTGGAAGCAGGTTGCTGTTCCCTGGCGGGAAGCGATCGTCGAGTAGGCGAGGAAGTATTCCCAGATCTGATTCGTGTCAACTTTCGCCGTAGCACAAATACATGAATGGCATCACTTACCCGAAACCAGCGATCTCCGTATTTCGCCTTCACCTTATCCTTGTTGGCGAGCCAGTTTCTGTACCAGCGCCAGAGGGTGGCTGAGTAGTGCACGCCAATGGTATCCACATGCTTGACCTCGAAGCCAGCACCCTCAAGTTTGTCGACAACAAATCCAAGGGGAGTAGAAGCATCGGCCCCAGGGAAGACATACTTGTTCATGAAGAGACCCCAGGTGAAATCCTCAAACTGCCAAGCCTTGCGAAGACCGGCGATCTGGAGGAAGAAGACACCGTCATCATCAAGCATGTCGTAGACCTGCGAACAGAAGGATCCGAAATGACGAACACCGACGTGCTCCGCCATTTCAAGACACGTAATCTTATTGTACTTGCCCTCTGGGACCGGGATATCGCGATAATCCATGCATAGAATCTTGGACTGTTCTTCGGGGACGCCAGCCGCCCTCAAGCCTCGGTTACCCCATGCTGTCTGATTGCGGCCGAGGGTAACACCGGTAACATGGGCGCCATAGTGTGTGGAGGCAAAGCGGGCAAGAGTGCCCCATCCGCAGCCGATGTCGAGCATGCGCTCGCCCTTCTGGAGCTCAATCTTCTCGCACACAACGCCCATTTTGTTTTCTTGAAGCTCCTCGAGCGTCTCTTCACGGGTGGGGTCAGATATGATGCCGGCTGTGTAGATCATTGGCTTGCCGAGGAACCAGGCGTAGAAATCATCTCCGCGGTCGTAGTGGTCGCGGACCTGCTCTTCATCTGGAGACTTGGTAGCAATTTGGACAGTACATACGGAATGTCAACAACGAACCTTGAGAGCGGGTGTGCATGATTAGCTCGGGGATAAAGGCAAAGAGGAAATGCTTGATGTTTCCGATAGTAAACCGGAAGTTGCACCAGTCATGCCTCCACTCCAAGATCTCCAGAGCATCTCCATTGAAAGAGACGTCGCCATCAAAGTACTTCTCATAGAAAGTCTGCATAGGGATGGTGGTCCTGCCGCGGTACTTCTCACGATCCTCCTCCTTGTGAAAGGTCAAGTAGTGCTCAATGGGCTTGCCAGGGAATTTGGCCTTATCGTTCTTGCGGGGGGCATATTCGGACGTAATGATCCAGAACGCAGCAAGTAGAGGCAGGTCCAGAATAAGGGCGAAGAAAAGGAAGGTCTTGAACCCCCCGCCAAGCTTCCAGGAGGTGTATGCCGGAACCAGAGTGAGAAGGGAAATGAGCAAAGGATTCGAGAAGGAGTCGGCTCCATTGCCTTCTGCTGGCAAAGGAGCATTGGCGATGGTGGGATACTGTAGTTTGCCCGAGTCAGCATACCCTCAATTTTGAAAGCGCAATATGATATGGCTCGAGGGGTGGGGGTTTGCAATTGGCCGGTATGGCGGAAGAACTCACGTCTGTTGTTTTGACACCACAATCAAATGATGGCTTGGTGGGTGACGGCGCCGGAGGCGTGTCAATCCATTCGAATTGGTTGTCCGACTCGGAGGAACCCATCCTGCAGGAGATTCTGAATTTTGCAAGATGGTTCAAGAGGGAGGGATGGCTCGAGGGTTTTGGTGGGCATATGCCAAGCAGCAGGAGCTGTGTGGAGACGCGCCCCTACCTACTGTGCACTAAGCGACCCAAGCTCCCGAAACAAGGGGCACCAGCAAGATTGGACCATAGTGCACGCACGTGGTGAAGTCATCCCATGTCCCGAGGTCGCGTTTAGTACCTACATACACACTAATTCCTATAAGGGGGGGATTGGAAGTGCTATATTGAGAGCCAGTCCACAATGGAAGGGAGCGCGAGAATCTGCAGCTTAAAATATTGACTAGTACCTCTGTATTCGGGTACAAGCAATCACGCAAGCAGCAAGCGCTTCACCTGATTTCTCATATAGATGTCAACCCCGACTGATTCCAAATACGCTTCTATCCCTCCGTATCTCGCATGGATGTGCCGATGAACCAGTTCAACAACATCAGGAGGGACGCTTGCAAAGTGCTCTGAAAGTCCAATGCTTGCAATTTCCTTCAACCGCTCCTGCCTCTCGGGTTCCAATGCTGGACCCGATAACATGTAATCATAGGTAATCGCATCTTCACTGACACCCAGCAGAAAGAGGACGAGCATGATGACCAACCCGGTTCGATCTTTCCCCTGCGTGCAATGCACGAATACAGGGAGGTTTTGCTCATCCGTCAGGACTTCGAAGAATTTCCGAACCTCCTTGGTGCATACATCCAGAGACTCCGTTGCAAGGCCGCTGAGGCCCATTGATTCCATGTGCGGCGCGAGGATTTTGACAGCGTCAAGTCGATATCCGAAAAGCATGAGCACAATGAGCCAGAAGAACTCGAGCCAGGACAGCTTGGAAATCAGCATGCGGGAAAAAGCAGAGCCGTTGAAGTTGATATCATGATACTTGATTCCAGGAATCTTCAGGGGCTTCGCAACATCTTCGTTCGATTGTGGGACTGCGGCAGAGGTTCTGATTCTGGCATCGCGTCGCCTCGCTTGTTCGATATGTTCTGTTTTGGTCCTCAAATCCACTATGCTTTTTATTTTATAATCCTTCAATAGGCGCTGTTTATCTTGGAACGACGCCTCATCTGGAAAGGTTAGCTCGAATAAGTATCTTCCAGCGGGTGCTTGTAGACACATACCAGGACGGGCACCTCGGAACAGGATCCCAGTCCTCAAAGGCTGTCGAGCGGTGTTTTCCCCAAAAGAGCTCGAGGGCTTGTATCCATTGATGATGGCTCCAACATCTCGGAAGTTAGGGATGGTTGTTAACTGGGTTGGCGGGGTATTCGGTGTGTGGGCTAATGGAGCACTGCTAGCATAGTAGATTGATCGTTCTGCGCTGGGTAGTAGAGTCTGGTCGCCCACGTGCATTTTATTTCTCCGGATAGAAAGGAGTATTCCGTCTCTTCTCACATCCGACTGAACAACCCTGTGTACTTCTATTCCGAGTTAGGTAGATTACCCTGATTACGCCACTCGAGCACTGTGGAAAGGTGATTGTACCTGGACAGAGGCGCCGTCAAGAAGCAAAAAAGAGCCAATTAGAAGGTTAATAACACTTGCGCGCAGCGCGCACGGTCGTGTTCAGTCGGACGTGAGAAGAGGCAGTAGGGTGATGGAGCCCAGGCTTTGGCTGTTGATAGAATCAGGGCCTGGAATGGGGTGGACCCTGGCCGCCATGCCCAGAACTGGGCCTCCGAACACGGACTGGTCTTGTGCAGACGGCCCCGGGGATCCCGAACGTTGATCACACCCCCAGTGACATCATGAGCCTCTACGCACCAACCTCTGGTATCATCATCATACTCCTCCTCAACTATGGCGTTTGCTTCTCCACGCTCTATCGCTGCGCGGCCCTCCACTGTGCCACGCTTATGGTCCTTTCACCATCCCCGGACTTGACTCTTGAAGGCCACCAGAGGCAGTGCATCCGCTTCGTAAGCAATACGCGCATCAATGGCTACTCAGACAGAGACGGCGCAACAGGGACCTAATCCACAAAACCCACGCCATGATACGGATAACGCTGTCGAAACGATGGGTCTGCGTTGTCCCGATTCTTCGGCCCACAAGACAAAGGACACTTCTCAAGACCATGCCTCCGCCCCTGCTTTGAATCCCAGCACTCTTTCGCAAGTGTCCACGCAAAGAGAAATGAATCCTCTTGGTCCAGATGGAAGGCTGTCCACAGCAAGTAAGCAGAATCTCTGTTCTGCTCTATTCACTGCCGTCACCTAAGCCATCTCCGCTCCGCCCACTTCTCCTTTTGGCCCGTCCCAGCTGACAGTCAAAGGTGCCGCAGCGAGTTTGAAGCACGCGCGCGCCCACGAACTTCCTAGCTTTCCTGTTGTCGGTATAGACACTCACATATCCGCCAACACTGCCGCGAACCTTGCGCACGCAAACAGAAAGAGCCCTGAGTGGTGGAAGCCTGAACGTTCTCCAGCAGCAGGCAGAGCCGCCCTCATCGCGAAGGACTACAAGATGCCACCTCTTTGGCAGCCCGAGCCTAGCGCTGCTGGATCAAAAGCTGCAGTGCTTGCTCACAAAGGCAGCATCAATGTGGATCGCCGGATGCCGGAGCTTAGTGTGCGTGGCACCTCAGCGGCGAACTTGGCCGTGCAGAGACAAAGGGCCGTTCCTGAAGCGGATTACGGGTATGCTGAACACGAAGATGGTGGTTCCTCGGTTGCTGCGCCAGGAGCGGTTCCCCCCTCTAGACGACCACGGGCAAAGTCAACCCCTGAGCAACCTGCAATCTATCCTGATGCTGAGATCTCAGAAAAGAACGCGCTCAACGCCGCTACAGTGGCTCATAGGCCCTCAACGAAAACCACCTCTATGCCTTCGGATCGTTTCGGCTCTGACGCAATGGAGGCTGCTCGCATACAGCATGCGAGGGTCTCTAGAGACATGTATACTGCGACCCCTCCCGTGTCCGTCGAAGTCGAGGAGAAGAGAAGGCAAGATGCACTGCGGGCCTCCGCGGTATCTATGGCGAGAAAGATGTACGACCCTAAGCACCCGCAGACCGGTCAGCCTCCAGATGTAAGAGAACAGGCTATGAAATACATTAGTATTCAGGAAGCTGCTCAAAAGCTCGCAGCCGAACGGTTGGCCAAGATCGGCTTCGACGAGGAGGCGGCGTACCGTAGTTATTACGGCTACGAGAAGCCGGCTCGGACCAGACTCTCGCTCCGGCTTGGTCGTAGACGTGCCTCTACCAGTTCTGAACTGGTCGATTCGGATGACGAAGATGAACTCCAATCATGGAAGATACGCTCTCAAATGTCTCAGTTCAACCAGAAGTTGGCCGAAGTGGATGAGAAGAAACGGGCGCAGGACAGGAAGCAGCTGCTCGCTGCAGCACTACGTAATGTCCAGGCGGAGATGGAAAGCCTAGACAAGAAAGTCTTTGAGCAGACCGGTTATATGTCGCCCTCAATGGTTGAAGAACGGTATGCCCGGGCTCGTGCCAAAGCGGCAGCAGAGAGTGAGGCGCGGATGGAGGATCGGGGAAAGGTGTACGTTGGGCATGGAAAATTCATGTCTCAGGCGGAGATTGATGCCATCGCTCTCGCTAAGGTCCAACCAACTCTGGACGAGATCACCGAAAAGACTGAGAAACGCAGAGCTGAGGAAGAAGAGCGACGTCTCGAGCTAGAAGAGAAGAAAAGGGAACAGCGCATTGAGAAGGAGAGAGCTGCTGAGATCAAAGCCGAAGAGAAACGCTTCAGACGTGAGCATCTACAACCTGAGAGAGGTACGGTTCTCGTGCTAACAATTACAGGCGAGGAGAAACTAGCCGCCAAAGAGCGAAGTGCGGCAGAGAAGGCGGCAGAGAAAGAGATGAAGTCGATAGAGAAAGAGAAGACGGCGACTGAGGACGAGAGTAAGCCGGAAGAGAGCGGAAGGAAGGCCGAGGAGGAGCATGTTGCCACGGAAGCGCAGTACAAGGAGGAGCAGGTGGAAGAGGCTGTCGTGGCAGCGTCGGCACCTCCTCCCGCGACAATGACGGAGGAAGTCACAGCGATTGAAGGAGTTTCTGGCGAGGGCCCGCACGCAGTCGGTGTTGCAGGTGAACCAGTGACGCAGACTGAGGCCGAAGAGGGGTCTGCGGAGGGCGCTGTTCCGACGTCTCCACCAGAGCCCACCAGTCCGCCGTCCGAGTCCAGGGGCTTCAAAGGCTTGTTCAACAAATTCAAACGACGTTCACGGCTCGCCCCGGCACCCGCTGCGTCTGAAACGCCAGGTTTTATCGGCGGGGCAGCCCTTCGCCAGCCACCCACGCAGTCAGATCAAGATGCCACTCCGTCTATTCCTCGGTCGGCTGAGCAACAGCAACCACAAGTCCCGCCCGTTTCGTCCGGACCGGATGTGGGCCGTAGTCCATCGACACAGCGACCGGGTACGACCAGTCCTGGGCCCGCCGGGGTCAATGATGAGGAACGGGAGTCTAGGGATGGGTTCGACGAGGAGCTTGCTCCACCGCCGAAGTTGCCAGCGCAGGAAGTACAAACCGGGCGGGAGGAAAGTCCCAAACGGGACTCCAGATTCCGTGAAGTTGGCATCTAGGTGTCGAGAGCAACGCCGGATGGGCATCGATGCCGTGTCTCCCGCCAAAATTGTGTCTGGTACGACGGGAGCCTCTCTTTCTCTACCCACAGGTAGAGGGTGGCCTGGGTGTCATAATATCATTTTCCATGACTGGAATGGAAGTTGTAATAGTGGCGTTTGGTTTTCCTGTACAAACAGGCTGACTTTTCCACTCCTCCACCGATATAAGTATTGATCGAGTTTGAACATATCTTCGCGAGTAATAGTCCTGCAGCATACCGGCCAGTCAACGTCATGCCTTGGCGATAGGGTGGCTCCGGAATAGTGCCTAGTCGTTTATTAGGAGACCAACCGGAATCTAGAGAAAACCAGCTGAGCTAATCGTGAAGCTAGCACGGAGTATTGTCCAAATAGATATAAATAATGATACCGTGTCTTTACTTTTATTAACGCATCCATCTCCACCAGCACATTTCCATCTTTGAAGGCGCCGACCATTCGCATGCAGAGAAATACCAAGCGCGCCCGCCTATCTGAGTTAGCGCCCATGGCATCAAGGAAACTTCGATTATGTTTCTTCCTTTCATCGAAACGTGCAAAGCTCGAGGACTGCTGCGTAAAGAGCCTGCGGTGACTACTCCAGTCGCTGAATGGGTTAAGCCGCCAAGGTTGCACTTCCAAAGCGGGAGGTCCACCAACCGAGGATCCCTCACGGCACTCCAGGGCTGGGTTGGGGCAGCGGCTGAGCTGGCTGCGTTTCATTGGCGTCGTCGGCGCTCCCTCCCTGCGAATTCTGTGTGGCGCCCCATGTTTCAGAGGGCTGCTTGGCCAGTGATGGGTCGCGGAAGGGTGGTGAAGAGCAAAAGCTGCCAAACTGGTTTTGGAATCCCGGCCTGGTTGGATCTTGTCCAGGTGCATTCCACGTCAGAACACCTGCAGAACATCCACCAACACCGCGCCCCTCACTCTGGACTCGCCCTCGATCGCTGAAATATAGAGCATCTTCCCCCAACAACTTCGCTGCCCTGCTTCCTGATGGATGGAGGCGTCATTCGCTGATAGGCGCACGCAACCCGCACCCGCAAGGCCATCCAATCGCACCACCCTTTAACCGCGCTGGTGCGATCTCTACCACGTTGAGTAGCTGACGCAGATATACCTGCGCCGCAGCAGTTTTCTTGGTTGTAGTCGTACTGTGCCTCTTTCCCCCGAGTTGTAACTATGTTAAGCTCCTCCGAAACCCGACGACGCAGGAAGGACGTAGACCGGGACCGCAGCAGCCCAAAGAGCAAGGAAAGGGATGCGGACGAGAAAAAAGAGCGACACAGAAAGAGCAAATCGTCCCGGTCATCACGAAAACCTAGCTCCATCACCTCAACCGGCGAACGTGGTGACGGAGAGCATCTTCGCGAACACCCCTCTAGAGAGCGCATCCGGTCGCCTTCGTCCACCCCACAGACACCGACCAAACACCGAATGTGCGTTGTACCAGAAATGGAGCGGAGAGGCTCGCTGGGAGGCTCCCTGAGCTCTAGAAATGGCTCACGCTCGAGCCTATCCGCATACCCTTCGCTCAACAAGTCATACGCCAAGGAAAACATCTACGCTCGGGAGGACATTGGGGATAGGAGGAAATCGCCTCTCACACCTGAGGCGACCGACGTTGGCGATGATGGAGATGGCAAAGATAGGGCGGAAGGTTCGGAGAAGAAGCATGTACGTGCTTCGCCGGCCAAAGCCCCGCCCAGCCCTCCCCTGACCGCAACCACTGGGGCGGATTTGAGGAAAACGGCCAGTGCCAACAGTATGAGGAGGAAAACAACGGACACGATGCGGCCTGGCAGTGAGATGGAGCGAGGACGGCGCAGCGTTGATAGCGGCACACGCCTCACTCGTGATGCCTCTGGAGCTGGCTTTGGTGCCTCTCGGTCTAGTCTTCGTCAAGATGATACGGGAACCTATGGGACTGACCTCACCTCGAGGACTGGTAGTTCGCATCCCAGCACCGTGAAACAGGCTGCTTCAGGTGGCAGAGGTGCCAGCCTCGAAACTCCAACCGCACCGCCTGGCCGCTCCCCTGATCTCCCCAAGTCCGAGCATCGTGATCAGGTGTCTGGAGATGCTGCTGCTCCCGCACCGAGCAGGTCACGTCAGGCTTCCGAGTTGACGCAGACTACAGACTCGGACGCTACCAGCGTCGCGCTAGGCCCAGGGGGAACGCGATTGCACCGCGTGCCGTCACCCATAAATTCGGACGCCTCCCCCGCATCCGTTGTCGATTCCTCTCCCCTCACTCCCACTCAGCATTCTGTTCTGCCCTCGGTGATCGCTGCACAGAAGGAAAGGCCGCCCACGGTGGAGATTTTTGCAGACACTGCTTCTCGCTCGCAGTCAGTCAACCCGGAGCACAGTGACGCGTCTTTTCCGCCTCCTCCTCCTCCACCGCCTCCACCACCTCCGCCTCCCGTCCTGAACTCCCTCGCCCCACGCGTGGATTACCTACTTCCCAACGGCGGTCTTCCTCGTCCAGTTGTGCGCCACCCTCTTGCAGCCATTGGTGGCGGCGAGGCCGTGGAATACTCAAGCTACGCATCACCACGACCCAACGAGCAGCTCGATCTGAGAGCCCGACTCCTCTTCAGGGAACTTCAGGACGTCTTTGACGCCTACAACACCGTCCTCGACCGCGGCGGCTCCTTGGCAATGGCAACAGGCTACTATTCGGTTGCTCGCCGTCTGCTCGACCGCTTGGAGCACGTCTTCGCCAGAGACATCTCTGCCGAGTTCTGCTCATGCCTCATGTGTGCGGACAACCCCAATGGCCATGTACGTGGCGATGATACGGCTGGAGTCAACTGGGGAAGAGTTCTGGAGTTCGTGTCTGGCCGCCTCGACCTTCCCCACTGGCCGCCCATTGACAACCACAATACGGCGGATGCGCTTGGGATATCCAGCCTTCAAACTCCTTGTCAAGAGATCGATGTCGACGTGCCCGAGGAGTACCGCGCTCAGTATGCACGTCAATCCCGCAAGACCAAAACGCTCGTCCAATCCTGGCTACAGGATCAGCAGGAATCCGCGCCGGATGAGGTCGACGACGAGACTCTCACGTTCGCAATGATGACCCGCCTCGAGCCCGAGCTGAGGCCCATGTTCCATGCGCTCTTGTGTGGACTTGGTCATGTCCCTTCCGCCGTCCCCCAACAACTTCCCACGCAGACTCATGGCAGCTCCCCCCTCCTGAACAAGTCCGCCATCGCGCTTCAGCGCCTTTACCGCCTGTCTACGCGTCCCCGAGACCAGCTGGTGGTTATGTACCTGATCCGCAACCCGGACATGCATGACGTCCTGGCTACCATCGCTGCGATTCGAACTCACGAATGGGACTTGTTGGTATCTGGTCGCTTCGATGGCTTTATCACCGCCAGCGACGAGTTTGGCGCCGACAGCACCACGCAGTACACTGCCGGCTCGAGCGACACCACCGCACCTCCCGTCCCGCCTACTCCATTCAACTCCGTCGCCTCGCGCCCTGGTTCTACGCGTCCTGGCTCGAGGCCTGCCCCTATTCAATTGGATCAGGAGACTGAGAGTGCCATCCTGTCGGAGGTTGAGAGGAATATCTACCACACCATGGACATCCTGGAGAACGTTTTCGAGCACATGCACATCCAGGCGGAGGCCATTAGGGCGAAACTCAGGACTCGTAATTCCAACATCCTCATGGCAGAGAGCGCTCGTCGTGGAGGACCAGGAATCGAGGTTCGTATCGCTACACCGGCTGCGGATCTCGACGCAGACAATCTCGATGACTTACGCAGCGACATTGGACCCGACGACTCTGCCAGCAATGTGAGCCACAATCGTCGGCGTGCCCACCGTCACCGCGTCCGTCGCACACCAGCTCCAGTTGAGGAGGAGCCCGAGGAGGAGTTTCCTTCTCTGGCTGAGCGTGTCCGACGCCGTTTCTAGATGTTCAGAGCTGCTGGTTGTTCGGGCCTATTGTCTCGCCCGCAACCACGACGACTTCCTGCACTTCGGCCATGGTGCGATGGCGCTTCTTCTACTAGTCTACGTTACACGGGTTTCGGGCTTTTGGGCGTCGTGGAGTAGCAGCACCATAGACGGTTGAGGTCGACCGATTTTGCTCACACCGAAGCTTTATGGTCCATCTGCATTCTAGTGCTCTTTCCTTTCAGGTTATGGCCACTCCAAGGCGTCTCGGGTCATCGTGGTCACGATATGGGAGGCTGAGGGACATATTGCATTCATGGTCAAGCGATTTCATTCTCCTTTCATTCTGTTATGTTTATGCACGATCAACGGCCTTAGTATAGATACCCTTTAGCTGCGGAGGAACTTCACTTTTTCTTTCCATTTACGGCAACGTGTCACGCATTCCACCCTTCGGTATATGTATGGTGTGTCCCATGCCGAGCTTAGCATGTACTTTATTAGCTACAATGAACGCCATAATGTGAGCTGCAAAAAACTTCCAACTCTCATGTGTATTCGCTGTGTCGGGCGGGTCGGGAGAGGTGTCGTCAGGCGCATCTGTATTCATGCGCTTAAGAAGACCGGAAGACCAACGGATCCCGCTCTTTTCTATCCTCATCGCCAGCCTGTGTGATCACAGCATTGCGTGTATCCAGAAGCTATGCTACCTAGTTTGGCTTACTGTGAGCCGTGGGCGAATCAAGACGCATAAGGAACGGCCAGGCGAAACAGCTCTATGCCCCCTCCGTAGCACCGGGAGAGCGAAGCTGCTGCTTTCACAAGGCTATGCACTGCCGGTGAATTGGACCTTCAAGGAGCTGAGCGACGTAAGCTGAGCTTCCCATCGATGAAGCCATGAGGTTCATTACATAGGTAATGCAGAGCAAGTGAGGGAGAATCAGCGAACAGCTCCCCGCGCTAATCCCTGTCCATTGTTCGACGCGCCGGGGCAAGCCAGCCCATCCATGACAACGGAGAGAGGTAAACAGGCAGTGCCCAAGAGCTGGCAGCCCTCTCAATCCATCACCACTCGCTCGCCCAGGAAGGCAGAATCAATTTTCCCCTCTGTATTGTGACCTTCTCAATTGCTCGCGCTGTGGCTGAAGGAGATGGAAATGTGAACCGGGGTTCCAGCCTCAGTTCTTGTTTACACAACACCGTCGTCGCGGGGACTCCACCAGCGTCATTACCTGCGCCGGAAGGCCCGGAACACGCGGAAGACGTACAGTAACATTACGCTCGCTATTCTATTGAGGGTGGAGTGCAGTTGGTGTATGCCAGAGTCTTTCACTACCAGTCCCTGCAGCACCACGCCCTGACCGCAAGAGTTCCTTTCAAGCCATACAAATTCCAGCTAACATCGCCCACAGGCAGGCGCTTTCCCCCCCTTCACTACAACGCCCTCCTCGCTCCTTCCTTCTTCCCCTCGAGATCACGTAGCGCAGCTTCGCCGCTAGCGATCACGATATCATCTTTTCGCCGGACCCTTCACGCTCTTCTTCCTCTCCACCGCTCGCTCCGCACTCGTTAATCATCGTCTCATCTGTCGACTCCATCCCCCCTCACCGCTGTGCCTTCCTATCTTTCTTTCGAAGCCTGTAAGGCTACCCTCCTTCTATACACACCATCGAGACACTACGCTCGTGAGGACACTCGTACAGCATGTCGGCTGAGCTTGCCAGCGGGTCGGTGAACCCAGAGACGCTCTATACCAAGCAGCAATGCATCGGTAAGGACACATAAGTGTAGTTACGAGACGGGACTCTGACGACATCACAGGTGGTGGTAGCTTCGGCAAAGTCTACAAAGGGTGAGTCTTGCATCCTCACGGTCGTCCGTCTTCCTGACATGTATAGCATCGATCGACGTACTGGCAAAGTTGTGGCTATCAAAATCGTCGACATGGAGAATGCGGAAGATGAGGTAGACGACATCATCACCGAGATTGCCATGCTCTCTGGCATGAACTCTCAATACGTCACGCAGTACTACGGTTCCTTCATGGCCGGCTCCGATCTCTGGATCGTCATGGAATTCTGCTCTGGTGGCAGTTGTGCCGACCTGATGAAGCCGGGTCCTCTTAGCGAAGGCGAGATTGCTGTTATCCTCAAGGAACTCCTTAACGGTCTTGTGTACCTCCACGATGATCACAAGCTCCATCGCGACATCAAAGGTGGGCTCCCCGGCCGCTAACCATGTTCTCTCAATTAACCCAAACCCAGCCGCAAACATCCTCGTGAGCCACAATGGTCAAGTTAAACTTGCTGACTTCGGCGTCTCCGGCCAGCTTTCTGCCACAATGACCAAGAAGAACACCTTCGTCGGTACCCCGTTCTGGATGGCGCCAGAGGTTATTAAACAATCGGGTTATGACAGCAAAGCTGACATCTGGTCAACTGGCATCACCGCCTTGGAACTTGCTATGAGGGAACCCCCATACGCTGACATCCATCCTATGAAGGTGTTGTTCCTGATCCCAAAGAATCCACCACCGACGCTTCAGGGCGAGTGGTCTCCGGCTTTCAAGGACTTCGTAAGCCAATGCTTGAAGAAAGACCCCCGCGAGCGTCCAACCGCCAAGCAGCTACTAGAGCATCCGTTCATGCGCAAGGCTGGAAAGGCTGCTCGTCTCCAGCCATTGATCGCCCGATATCAGGAATGGCAGCTACGCAACCCGAAGCAGGAGGAGTCGTCCGATGAGACGACGCCACAGAAGCGAAAGCCTGTCAACGAGGACCTGTGGGATTTTGGCACCGTGCGTCCGCTCAAAACCAATTCCCGAGGTACCACTGCATTGAGCCCTATCACCGCCGCTGGCGCGAATGCTCGTAACGTCTCCCCGCCAAGAAAGCCTGTTCCTGACAGCGGAGATGAGAATGTTAACGCCGACATAGATGACACTGTGCGCATGAGTCCCCTGTCTCCTACCAAGCTTGCTGCGAACATTCCATTGCCCGTCTCCCCGGACAAGGCGAAGGAAGTTGTACCCTTGCTGCCATCGAACCGTTACCAGCCATCCTCACTGACAAAGAAGTCTGCGGTCCCAGCTCTGTTCTCCCCCGGCTCCCCTACCAAGGGCATCTTGTCCACTCCACAAAGACCTTCCCCCCAACAGGGACGTCGCATCACCCCCCTGGCCCGCGACTACGATGACTACCTTCAGCGTTCGATCGCGGCGGATATGGAGGCCATGGAACTCAGCATTAATGCTGAACCGACCCCTACCCGTGCATCCGTCCTCCCCCGTCTTAATTTGGATATCCCGCCTTACAAGGCTAGAGGGAGCGGTGTGGTAGCGAACCCAGAGAGTTACTTGAACGAGAAGCCCCACGATGACAAGGAGAATAAAAACAAGGAGAAGAACGGGATGACGGAAAAGAAGGATAAGGCGTTGTTAGATGGGGCTGATACCAATGGCAAGACGTCGAGTAAGCTCATCAGTAGCACAGGTAGGAGATCGAAGAAGGCCCTGCACAGTGACAATAGCCCGGCTTCCCAGCCCGCTATGGTTCAACTGCAGAAGCCTCTCCCTCCCCTTGGCCACATACCCATTGCCAGTGAGAGCACGCAGCTTCCACTGTCTGGTGTGGGACTCACTATTGCGACGCTCGAGGGTCAAAAGCCGCTTCCTCCGTTTAGTCCGCCGAATAGCAAGGTGTCGGTCTCACGTCCTGGATCCTCCGCCACCAACAAACAGGCCATATTCGGAAGTTGGGCACCTCGTGGCAGCAATCCCGGTTCGCCAGTCTGCACCTCACCGGCCATGAACACCCCCGTCGACGTTCCAGAATGGACGACGGGCTCTCCTCAGTCACCGACTGCCCCTACCGAGATCACTGCACTGCATGGTGTCGTTGTCCCTGCGTTGGAGGCTGCTGTTGCGCGACGAGCCCATCAGATCTCCGCCAAGAATCGCGAGGAAAGCAAGAACGCCTTCAAAGACCCGACTGGATTCCTGGAGCGCCGAAAGGAGAGGAACGATGCCCACGAAAACGTCAAGAAGATTGTCCGGCGCGTAATCGAGGACCTCAAGATGCTCGACCTCTGGGATGCCAAGTCGCCCGTGGGCATGGGCGGAGGCGTCACCAACTTCCTCGAGGGCTTCCTTGAGGAAGTCCTAGTCCGCGTGGAACCGTCGGATGACTAGGGGTGCTGACGAGGGTGCCATGGATGTGAGTGCGACTCCCCGACCTCCACCTATATCGTACCAGGAGGAAGACGGGCCGTGCTTTGCGCAGTATTGGAACCACCCTCGCCACCTTTTATGCACGACGGATCTATGTTGCAATGAATCATGATGGTCACGATTGACGTTTTCAATTTCGGTGGGCACAGACTCCTTCTATGGCGAGTAGGAGAACGTAAAAGGCTCCGGATCACATATGGCTATGTATCGCGACTGCGGAGGATGCTCATGGAAGGTTCTCCTCGCAGGATTCGTCTCATGGTACGAGGGATTTGGTGCTATAATGGCGATTTATATTCCAATACAATTTTCAACATAGTTAAATCGAATGCAACCGCGTTTGCATGTATAGGATTCAATATCTCCAAGTTGTGGTGCTGGATGAATTTATGTATGGTCGCGCTTTCGTCTGATCTCGGTTGTGACTGATCCACTACAAGCTGGATTGTCGGTCATGGGGAAAATCAGGCAAACACCACACCTAAGGTATCACAGTGTTTTGCACAACAATACCCCAAGCACGCACAATTGCACACGAGATGATAGCGGAAAGATTTCGCTTTGGTGGCCTAGAGCTAAACGCCCACGCTTCCATCACCCTTCCACCACCTAGTCTACCAAAACCACCCATGCACCCGGTCACGGAGTAATCGTGATCTGTGAATCGGATGCCGACAAAGGGATCATTCGGACTGCTGATTGCCGATTATAGCCAAGGTGGTTTAAGTTGAAGAAGTCGCTCATATTGAAAATCTACTCACTGTTTCATCATAAGGTAAGTAAAGCTCCCGAAAACATAGTCCAAATCAAAGCAGATCAAGGATATTCGACACAGGCCAACTCCTTGTGAAAGAAAAGCAACCAAGCACTCGCAATTGTTTATCTTACTTGACGATTTTGCAGACAAGGTCTTGTGAGTCGACCGAGTCGCCCTCGCGGACAGACAGGCTGCCAATCTTGCCGGAGTGAGGCGCCGAAATAACCATCTCCTACATAAACTGTTAGCAAGCTCTTCGACGGAAACGGGATTTTTATAAAGAGGAATCTCACCATCTTCATAGCGCTCAGCACAGCAATGGGATCTCCCTTCAAGACGTCGCTCCCCTCGTGCACACGAACCTCCACAACCACACCAGACATGGGCGAGCCAACCTGGCTGCTATCCGTCGGGTCAGCCTTGGTGCGCCTGACATTCTCGACAGCAGCGTGCTGGTCCTCGACTGTGACGGTACGCGTCTCGCCGTTCATCTCGTAGAACACCTCCCTCGTGCCCGTCTGCTCCGACAGCGGACCGATGGCGAGCAGCTTGAGAATGAGCACCTTGCCCGGCTCAAGTTCGACATGGAACTCCTCGCCAATTTCCGGACGAGAGAGGAAGAAGCGCGTGGGAAGGACGGACAAGTCGCCATACTTCTGGGTCCACTTCTTGTAGTCTTCGAAGACCTTGGGGTACATGACGTAGGAAGCGACATCGCATTCAGTGGCGTCGCCCCACTTCTGCTTGAGGTCCTTCTTGATCTTGGCAAGGTCAATGGGCTCCAGGTACAGACCGGGTCGCTTGTCCATCTTCCTGCGACCACGGAGAGCCTGGGTACGGAGCGGTTCAGGGAACCCACCGTACGGCTGGCCCATGAGTCCCTCGAAGAACTCCAAGACAGAGGATGGGAAGTCGAGCTGCTCAGCCTTGTCGAGAACGTCCTGGTAGGACAGGTTGTTGGAAACCATGAACTGCGCCAGGTCGCCGACAACCTTGGAGGTGGGTGTGACCTTGACGATGTCGCCGAGCAGATCGTTGGCGAGTTCATAAGCCTTCTTGGTCTGAGCCCACTGCTCTCCGAGACCCTGCTGAGAGGCCTGGAAGATCAGGTTGGTGAGTTGGCCACCGGGAATCTCGTGCTCGTAAACCTCCGGATCCGGACCAGTGAGACCGGCCTCGAATGGCGAATACAGGAGGCGGAGCTGAGCCCAGTAGGCGTCGAGATTGCGGATGGCGTGGGCATCGAGACCGGTGTCGAACTCGGAGCCCTCGAGGGAAGCCAGGATAGCACCAACGCTGGGCTGAGAAGTCATGCCCGACATGCTATCAATGGCGGCATCAACGGCATCAGCGCCAGCCTGAGCACAGGCAACCATGGAGGCAACACCGGTACCGGCGGAGTCGTGGGTATGGACGTGGATCGGGAGGTCGGGGTACTTCTTGCGGATAGCACCGACAAGGAGAGTAGCAGCCCTAGGTTTCAGCACACCGGCCATATCCTTGATGCCGAGAATGTGAGCACCCATGCCAACGATCTTGTCGACTACGCTAAGGTAGTACTCAAGATTGTACTTCTTCTTGGGATTCAACATGTCACTGGTAACGTTAGAAATAAACTACTCCGAAGGAAAGAGGAGACGGAACATACCCAGAGTAGCACACAGTGCCTTCAGCAACACCTCCAGCCTTGAGCACGGCCTTGATACCAACCTCAAGCTGATCAACATCGTTCAGCGCATCGAAGACACGGAAGATATCGACACCATTCTTCTTTGCCTGCTCGCAGAAGTGGTAGATGGCGTTATCAGGAAGGGAGCTGTAAGCAACTCCGTTGGCGCCACGAAGAAGCATCTGGAAGGGAATGTTGGGTACGAGCTTCCTCATCTTCCGGAGCCTGTCCCAAGGATCTTCGTAAAGGAAGCGCATGGCGACGTCAAAGGTGGCGCCACCCCAGCACTCCAGAGCCCATGCGTTGGAGAAAGCGTGGCTGGTTTCCTTGGCAATGTTGAGCAAATCGACTGTCCTGACGCGAGTTGCAAGCAAAGACTGATGGGCATCACGCCATGTGGTATCCATGATAAGACATCCCTTGTTGGCACGAACAGCCTTCGCAAAAGCCTCTGGGCCCTCCTTGAGCAGGATGTTCCTCCAGCCCTTGGTGCACGGTTTGGAAGTATCAATGACTTGGCCATCGGAACCAACGATGGTGGGGATCTGGATCGGACCCTTGAACTTGGGTTCGCCGACCTGGCCCTTGATTTGAGAGCCGTTGACTGCGAGGTCACCAAGATATGCGAGCAATTTCTGCGCACGGTTCTGGGAGCCGATGAGGTCGAACAGCTCGGGGCTGGCACATTGTCAGACCATACCAAGACATTATCTGGTGCCTCAAACTTACGTATCATCAATGAACGTTGTCCAGCAGTTGCCCTCAATGAAGGTGGGGTGCGTGAGAAGTTTGAGCAGGAAAGGGATGTTGGTCTTCACACCACGGATACGGAATTCGACCAGCGCTCGCAACATCTTCCTCCGAACAATTTCAAAAGTCGATCCATGGCATGAGCATTTTACCAGTAAAGAATCGTAATGAGCTGGTGGTGGTGAAGTTAGCAAGTCGTAGTCCACGGTGAATGGCTTGAGCAATGTACGTACGGGTGATGATCGCTCCAGCGAAGCCATTGCCACCATCCAATCGCACACCGTTCCCCCCTGCACTCCGATACACTTCAATCTTTCCAGTGTCGGGAGAGAAGCCATTGGCAGGGTCCTCGGTAGTGATGCGGCACTGGAAGGCAAAGCCCCGGGTGGAGATGTGATCCTGTGTGAGACCCAGCTGCTCGAGCGAAGCTCCAGCGGCAATCTGGATCTGAGCCGCAACGATATCGATACCCGTAATCTCTTCCGTGATGGTATGCTCGACTTGGCTGGAAGCACAATGTTAGCAATGCTGAGGGCTTGGCTGGCTTGGCTGGGGGTCACTCACATTCTGGGGTTAATCTCGATAAAGTAGTAGCGGTTCTGTTGGTCGACCAAGAACTCCGCAGTTCCTGCATTGCGGTAGTTTACCGACTTGGCGAGCCTGACGGCATCGGTTAGGATGGCGTCGCGGACGTCGATGGGGAGGTCCTTGGCCGGGGCGAGTTCGACGACCTTCTGGTGGCGGCGCTGAACGGAGCAGTCACGCTCGTACAGGTGCACGACGTTTCCGTGGTTGTCACCGAGAAGCTGGACCTCAATGTGCTTGGGTCTGTCGAGGAAGCGCTCAATGAAGACGGTGCCGTTGCCGAAGGCGGACTTGGCCTCTGAGGTTGCGCGCTCGAAGGCATCCTTCAATGCGCTCTGCTCGCGGACGACTCGCATACCGCGACCACCACCGCCAAAGGCCGCCTTGATGATGATGGGAAAGCCATACTCGTCGGTGAAGGCCTTGGCGTCTTCGTAGCGCTCCACGGGGTTCTCTGTTCCGGGAACAACGGGGACGTTGCACTTGATGGCAAGCTTCCTGGCAGAGACCTTGTCACCGAGGGCCTCAATGGTGTCTGGCGACGGCCCAACGAACTACAAGAAATAAAGTAAGCCCATGTTACACATGCTGTGCCCAAAACGGAAGAGGAGAAATCTGGATGTCAGCTCCAGTGATCGGCGCCGGTCCGTGCAGAGACAGTGCTTTTCCAGTGCATGTCAATGCATGTAGCCGGCCCCGCGTGCGTCAGCCACCGGACCTCCGAGGGGGGGCACCAGATAAGTTGCCGACCACACTGAAGTAATGCTCCTTGGTCATGGCAACAACAGAAGAAATAATGGGAGTACTCACGATAAGACCGGCCTTCTCAACATTACGTGCGAATTCTGCGTTCTCCGACAAGAAGCCGTAGCCCGGATGGATCATGTTCACATCGTGCTCGAGGGCAATCTTGATGATCTCGTCGCCGGCCAGGTAGGCGCCCACGGGAGTGTACTGTCCGCGTTTGCCAATCTCGTAGGCCTCGTCTGCCTTCTGCCTGTGCATGGAGAGGCGGTCCTCATGACTGTAGACAGCGACTGTGTGAAGAGACAGCTCGTGGGCTGTGCGGAAGATGCGGATGGGAATTTCTCCCCGGTTGGCGACTGCTCTGATGGTTAGAGGGCGCGCGGAGAAGCTTGTAGAGGGCCATTGAACGTACCGAGAAGCTTCTTGAGCTGCATAATTGAGCTGGTAGCTCGCAACTTGTGGTGCACCGAGTTGCGGTGCGGGTGGTGCTCGCCATGCTCGTCATCCCACTCGTTCTCATCAATGGCGGACGAGGACGCAGCGGGCTTCTCGACTCCCATTGAAGGAGCTGGGGCGGCCATGATTGCTGGCTGCACCCTGGGGTGAGGAGGGAGAAGAAGTAGTGGTAAAGGGCAGGCTGGAGAGTGGTGTTGGGGAAAAAAGGGCCGAGGAGGGAGGGCGAAGAAATAAGTACTTGTAAACAGATGGAGGTGCAGGCAGGTGGGCAGGGCGGTATCGGATTTGCGTCAACCAGCAGAACGGGAGGCTTGGCGGGAAGCTTGAGCAAGTCACGGAGCCTACTGGTCACGACGTAGGCGGTGGACACGGGCGAACCTACACACCCTAGTGACTAGTCCACTGTTACCGCGGTTTTCCACCTGGGCATGTCCGACTGAACGCCCGGCTGCAATTCCTCCGTAGGTGGAATTACCTACCCAGTCCAAGTCATTTGGCTACGACTCTCATAATGCGACAGGTAGAATTTTCTTTAAGAACTGACTATACGTAGAGGCGCGCTACAAAGCTAATTGCAGGACCTCCTATTATTGCTGCGCCTGCTAGCTGTTTAAATTGGATATGGAAAACAGCAGTACAGAGGAAGTGCAGGGGGTTGTACAGTTGGATGTTGAAAAGAAGCACTGGATGCGGGACTGGGGGTCTGATTGACGATATCATCAATCTGTGAGAAGGCGATGGCAGATGCCCACCCACCCCATCCCTAGCCCGCCAACCCGGATGAGGCACACAGGGTGAATTGGTTGATTGGGAGAACCCGCGGGGAGTCCAGATCTACCGTATCGCAGAAAAAAAAAAGCAAATGAGAATGCGGTGCTGAATGAGGGGAATGTCGGGGTAAAGCTGCAGGAAGCCACAGTGAATGGCTTCCCTTCCCCTCCTTCTTGTGCTTCCCCATCCCACTCTCAGTCAGTGTCACATTCAGAGACTATTCACTTGCTCTCTGCCAGTCCCCCCTGTTCCAGCCGCTCGTGCATTTCTGCCCCTCCTTCAGCTTTATCGACAAGCGCACATTCCGCATGCTGGCCCGCCGTCTCTCATCACGCACTGCGTCACTCGCATCACCCCTCGCATCTGTGCCGTGTGGATCTCGAATTTCCCCTCTGTAAAACTTATTGCCAACGCTCCCCTCCCCCCCACCGTCTAGCCTCATCAACCTTTGGCAAAATGCCATCCCACGTTCATCGAGGGTCAACAATCCCCCCTGGCGAGGCACTTGCCTTCGTGACTCTTCTTTCGCAAATTTTCCGGCTCCCTTGCCGTTTTTCCTCTCCACCACGGTCTCTTCCAAGGCCCTTCCACCAGCTCACCGCCCTGGCTTTGCCTTCTATTTTTTCGTGTCCATGTGCAGATACCTACTGCGGCTGCGCACGTTCGACGAAACATCTCCTTGCAGTTCTTCTGTAGTTGAGATTCGCTACCTTGCACAAGCCTATTAGCTACATCTAAATAATGCAACAAGTAGAAATTTGCTTTAGAAACTTAATATACGTAGACGGAGACGCTTTAAAGCTAATTGCAAGATCTGTAAAATTGCTGCACTGCAAGCAGCTTATTTAGAAGCGGAAAAGAGCAGTACAGAGGAAGTGCAGGGTGGTGTTCAGTTGGATTTGAACACAGGCAGTAGGTAACGACTTCGGCACGGGCAGAAAAAGCAACGCCAGCCTAGCAGAAGAACACTCCAAGCTGTTCACTCTCTCGCTTAGCGTCGGCGCCCATCGGTCATATGTACTGTGTACTGCAGCTTCCACACCGACTAAACATCCGGCTGCACTTCCTTTGTAGGTGGAATTACCTACATCTCGCAAGCTATTAGCTACAATCTATTAATGCGACAGGTAGAGTTTCGTTTTAGAACTTACTATGCGTAGATAGAGCCGCGCGACAAAGCTAACTGCAAGACCTGCTAGATTGCTGTGACTGCTAGCTGTTGAATTAGACCTAGAAAACAGCAGTACAGAGGAACTGCATGGGGGTGTTCAGTCGGATGTAAAAAGAAGCAGTACTTCCTCGCTCTTCATATAGCCCCTATACAGCGTAATGCCTTCAGATCTCGCCAATCTCAGGGTTATGACACCGAAAGGATCAATCATTATAGTATACACTACAGAACGTCTTGGACTTGCATTCATGCTCCAGACATTCCATTTCTCCCCTTGAAAACGCCATGTAGAATACACTGCTTGCAATCGGCAAGGAAACCGACCAAGTCCACTACCCAGAAAAGTAGCCCACTATCCTCCGCTTTTGCAAACGCTCGCTCCCATGCACTTCAGAACAGGTGGCAGGACTACATTCCGTCCGATTATCCTTCACACTTCATGTCATAGTGTGAAGGCGTCGAGGAGCTTAAAAGGCACGGAAGCCCCCAGTGGGCTGCGGAGCAATCCCATTGGACTGTCCATACGGACCAGGTGAGGGTGCCGGCGCCATCGGTCCTTGTGTAAGCATCAGGCGGGTTCCCAGAATGGGAGTCTCCTCCTCCTTCTTCTGTTGTGACGCCTCGCGCGCCTTGCGCTCCTCATTGTCCTTCTTCAGCGCCTCGATCGTCGCCGTCTGCTGCGCAAGGAAGTTGATCATGTACGGCTGCAACAACGTTAGCCACGGACTCATACCGGCAATTTCCGCAATCCGGCTTACCATTGTGAAATCATGGAGGCCGTGGCGCCAGGAAATTTCCAACACAAGGTCCGGCCTGATGAGATCGTAGCAGGCATAGAGCATGCCAACATAGCATTCGCGGCTGCCAATGTCGACAAACTGTTCCACGATTAGTCACTGTGCTGTTGCCTGCAAGAGCAACACTTACGTAGCGAAGCAAGTCTTCCACAACTTCAGGCTTTCCTGACATGGCCGCGGTCTCAATAGCGTCCTTGAACAGCTTGTCTTGCTTGGACAGAGCAATCGATTTCTCCCAGCGCTTGTTCTTGCGGTAGATGTTCGCTGCGATCTGGCGGAAGAAGACCAGATCGTGCCGCTCGAGGCGTTGAGCCAGCTCAACCGGATCGTAATTGTCGTAGTTGTTGACCGAGTCTCGGAGAGTCTTGTAGTCTTCCTCTTCAATGAGCAGATCGTTGAGTGCATTGTTCACCTCGCGCTTGTTCTGCGACTGCACGCTGAGGAGGAATGGCTTGATCAGAGGAACATTGTCCGACTTGAGGAACATGCGCACAACGCGATTGACATCGATCCTGGGCGTCAGCGCTTGCAGCAGATCCGTCAAGAGCGTCGGGTGCTCCTCCAGATAGAAGCTGATTGCACGGTAGTATATCTCCAGGTTCGTGACCTTGACAATGATATCCTTGAAAGACTGGTGGTCCCAAGCATCGGCCGCACGCTCCATCATGGCAAGCGCCGCATTGTCGGGTTCATCGTAGTGGGTATACAGGAAGACTACCTCTGGCCAGAGATGAGCCTCCTCGCAGGCTCGAATCATCTTAGGGATGTTCAATCTGAAAACTTGTGAGAACATGTATACAGCGATCACAGGAGCCGACAAACCTAGACCAGAACAAGCGGATGTGCTCCATAACACGCTCAGGATGATACTTGGACAGAGCGATGCCCAACTCGGTGAACATTCCCATATGAGCTGGGGCCGTTATTAGTTGAGTTAACCGAAGTGCTGTTGGCATGCCACTTACCACGTTCGAGACCCAAACCTGCTTCGAGGAGGCTGATGAGTTCGTCGAAATAGCCATTGCGCTCGTACTGCTTGACCAGCTCCGCAAGCTCCTCGGCGTGGACAATCAGATTAAGACCGCAGATCTGGGCCAGACGGAACTCCTTCTTAGCAACGCAAGCTTCGCTCACTTGACGCCAGACCTTGATGCTGTTTGCCTTGCGGGCGCACTCAACAGCAGCCTGGTAGTCCTCAAGATATACAAGAGTGGTTGCGAGTTTGGCCCAGTTGGAGATGCTGGTGTAGAAGATCTTCGCTGCCTCGTGATAGCCTTCCTCGTACGCCTTATCACCAGATGCCTCGACGTCAGCAACGTTAGTACCTCGCAAGAAATCCTCAAGCTCGGGGAGCTGGTTGGTGCGAGCATAGCAGAACGCTAGTGCGGTATCCACAGGCACCTCACGGAGTGTCTTCCTCGCCATCCGCAGGAACTTGATGAGATCCTCATCCTTACCAGCGTGGGTGGCAATCTCAATGACTTCGAGGAAATTGGAGGGATCCTGGGCGCGGAGATAAGATTCAATGGAATCAGTCACACGTAGACCATCCAGCTGGGCCTTGGCGACCCTGCTCCACACCTCTGGAGTATCCACCTGCTCGGCATACTCCTGGGCACGATCGATGCTGACGACGTGGTCGATGAGAACATTGATGGCAGCAACATGATTCTGGTGCTTCTTGTAGATCTCGAAAGCTTCCTCATACATACCCACCTCAATGCACTGCTCAGCGATGTCATCAGGCGTGTAGTGCTCCAATTGGTGAATATAGTCCATCACGCGGCCCCGATCGGACTTGACAGCGGTAAGCATGAGGAGATTCTGGAGCGACGGGTTGTCGCTGAAACTGGACGGCTCCAGGATGATCTTCTCGAGGAGCTCGATCAGCTCACCGGGCATGTCGCTGCTGAGGAAGGCCTTGACAGCAAGCGAAACCTTCTCAGGATCTTGACTTTCTGGCACGGCCGTAGATGTTACCTGATCAACAAGCGACCTACGGTGCATATTGTTGGGGCTAAGGACATACTCCCAAACCTCAAGATCAGCTCGATCCAGAAGGTACCGTGCTTGAGCCTTGAACATCGAGTTCTCGTTGGTGATGTTGATGAGTTCAAGATCATTTTGGCCCTTGCTGTAAGCAATGAATGCCAAATTGGGGTCGCGCTTCTCGCAGTATTTTCCAACAACAAGCGAGTCGTATTGGTCGTTCTCCTTGAGGAACTTCTCCGGATTGTTGTTACTGTCAATATAGATCTTCGCAAGAGCATTGAAGACAGCCTGCTGTTGGTTGCCACTGGCAAGAGTTTGCTCCAAGAATGGTAGCAGGAGCTTCAGACGATTGCGCGACTCGACCTCAGCAACAAGTTCGTCGACGGGAATAGAGGTAGGCGTCACAGAAGCCAAGAGATTCTTGATAATGCTCTCCTCGCAGTCAACATCGAGGAGGCCTCCGATCACGGCGGGAGTCCTGGAAGGATTAACACGCTGGACGTAGACCTCGATCGACTTGAATTGCTGGTTCTTGTAAAGGTAGAGGACCAAGTCGTGGACGAAGTTGAACCGATCGCAGACGATTATAAGAGGCAACTGCTCCTGAAGATTCGCCTCCTTGAGGAAGTTCTTCACCTTCTCGGGATCATAGTAGTTGTTTTCGCGGCAGATCCGTTCGACCTCGTTGAGCTGTCCAACCCTTGTCGCCGCCTCAATGTACTTGAACACTACATCCTTGTCCTCGCTGACATTGACAATGGCACCGAGATAGAAGAACAACCCTTCAGCGGTGCGGTACTTCTCCAGCAACTCAATGATTCTATTGGGTCCCAAGAGATCCGAGTATTTTTGGGCGATGCGGAGCACCGGCTGCAGGTTCTGGCGGATATTGAACTTGAGCATCTCATCCAAACACTCCAGGGAGAGTTCCACCGTGAGTTGACCGAAGTAATTGATGAGCCACTCTTCAGGAAGCTTGTCTGTCTGAACAACGATGCGCTTGATGGCGACTGGGTCGTCATTGTGCTCTAGGGCACGAGTGAGCAGACCTGCATTCTCGCAAAGCTGAGCAATCCGCGCCTTGTCGTAGTGCGAAAACATGTCATTTCCGAGGATGGCGTCGGCGACTTGGGGCGCATTCAGCAGATTCATCTCCAGCAGCTTCGTTTGCAAGTGACCCTCTTCAGGCAGGTTGTTGGAGAGAACATCAAGCAAGAAGGATGTTGCTTGCTGGATCATCCCTTGCGATTGGAAGATGTCCACCACACGATCGAGGCTGACGAGCGGACCGCCTTCATGTTTCGCCAGTGTGCTGGCGAATTCAGCTCCTTTATCAGGGCTTACCCGCACAATATGCTGCAGCAACACATTGTAATCGGGTCGGTAGCCGACAGAGTCGCAGTACTTTGTGATGAGATCGAAATGGCCCAACTCGGCCAGTGCCGCAACTGTCTTTTGGTACACATTTGCATCCTTATAGATGGCAAGTGCGAGATTGAGATCATGTGGTTTAACAAGGTCACCGAGCTCTTCGGAAGCATGGAGCTTCTTATCTTTGTGCCACTTCTCGAGGAGTTGTTTCCGGCCTTGCGCGAGAACTGGACGAGCAAGTTCAAGCGTTTCTTCCTTGTTCAGAGTGCCCCTGTCCAGCAAGAGACCGAAATACTGCAGGACAACGGAGACCTTGGCGCCTTCTTGGGGAGGCGCCGCCCTGAGTCTTGCGATAGTCTGCCCTGTGCGCAGGAAACCTCGCGGAGAAGTGGCAGCAACCTTTGCGGCTTCCGCATATTGGCCTTGTTGCATCAAGCTCTCAAAGCGTTGCTGGTAAAGTTGGTCGGCACCAGGGAGGCCGCCTTTCGATGCGAGCTTGTAGGCGATCTCCGAGCACGCTGGGTTGTCCATGACGTAAGGGACCAGAGCGTCTTCACGGATGGTAGTGTGCAAAACCTGACCGCGCTTGTTGATCACAACCACTCCTCGTCCGTCCGAGTCTCGGGCGCTGGTGAAGACCGTTTCCTCGGATATCCGGTTCAGGAACAGGGCAGTGCCCGTTTCGAGATCATGCAGATGGATGAAGCCGAACTTGGTGATAACCATGATAAGGCCATATTTATGGGCGATATGAATGCCGAGCGGAAAGTCTCCGGTGCCCTCGGCAGGCCAATGAACAGGAATTAAACGCTTGGGGAAAGGCGGATTCGCGGGGTTGTGATCAACCTCGACGATGTTGAGCTTCGCTTCCCCAGTCACAGACCGGACCGCGAACGCAAAGAGCTTGGTGTCTGAGGAGGCGCCGTCCAACCGAATGGTCCCGAAGGTCGCGGCGTGGCCTTCCAAAGGCTGGCTGATACCCCTGGCCTTGGAGTAGAGTTGCAGATTACCACGGATACCGCCTCCTGGCGCGGGGGCGATGCCCACCAGGCACATCCAACTCTCGTCATCGTTGACGACGTAATTGATGATCTGGTTACCCTATACTTGATTTAGCTGGAGTTCACAGCTTGCTGTCAGGATGCCCAACCTCGAGCTGTTCTTGACGATCGAAGACTTTCACAGGGACCGCTGCCTGGGCACCAATGACGTCCCAATGGAACACGGACTTGACGCTGACTATGGCCAGAGTAGTTTGGCTGATCCACCGCCAGAAGACGACGTCCTCGCCGTGGGTATAGGTCTGCAGCTTCTGCTTTGTTTCCAAATTGAAGAGCTGAAGCGTCCGTGACTGGGCGCGTAGGGCGATAATCGGCTCGGTCAAATGCATGATTGCGCTTTCGGCTCGAATGGGTCGCCGAATGATGTTGTTCAGGTTCTTGAGATCAAGAATGACCGTCTCGGAAGGGGAGCTGGGATCGGTGGACTGCTGGCGCACGCAGACATAGTGGTCCGACTCTAGCGTCTGGGGATCGTTAGTCGGAAGATGATCGAGATTGCGGTGAACGACAACTTACGCAGTTCTGCCATGATATAGAAGACGGCTGCGCCTCTGTTAGCGTATTGTGTCTTTGGAAGGAGGTAAGAGGCAGGCCATGGGCTCAGGAACGTACGAGGATGTTCAAATTGGTGAGCTAGAGATTCCTATAGTTAGCTTCTTCTCATTAGACGATATTCAGACAGCAACATACCAGCACAGGCTGGGTCACCTGCAATGGAATAGGCCGCTGCGCCATGATTGCGACAAATCAGCTCCTAGCTCACCGGGAGAGATAGGCGGCACGAGAGAAAGGGTATCGACAGAAAAGCAAGAGAGAAGAAGACCCCAGCTGCAAGAATGGCAGAAGCGCACGCAGAAAATGAGAGAGGGCGGGGTGTGACGCGGGGAGAGAGAAAGGATGGGTTGTTTGGTGGTGATGGTCGTTCCAGAAAGGAGCTCATCCAGGGTCGACTGCACACATTTCGTAACGTGGATGGAGGCACACGTGACGCTTGGCATGGGGATTGTTTGGAGGCGCATGGAGCCTATCAAACACTTCTCGATTGACAAACGGATTTGTCTGCACTAGGCGTCGGATTTGACACCATACTAATCGAGTACGGTGGGAATGCGCCTTCGAGACTCAATTGACTTGAGGTTGTTGCTTCACATAGAGCTATTTCCGTCACCCTTTTGAAGCACGAAAGCTCGGATAGTCGCCAATGATTGCTCTTAGGACAGCAGATGTCACCTTGAAGTTATCCCGATGTCTTACGTGAACCGACGCCTACTAAAATACAGAATTCTCAGAAACAGCTTCTTGACAGCCCAGTGGTACTCATAATTGTATCCATCCTCCATGTGCCAACGTAGAACCGGGCGGATGCGGCGTCGACTGCAATTGGGCAGCAACAGGCAAGGTTTGTGGCGGTGCAGAACAATCAGCGCCGAGCCCGACCGCGACCTTTTTTCAGGACTTTGTCGCGTTGTCCTGCCCCTCCACACACAACTTGTTTCCCGCACATTTCACCACACCCCCATAGATTCGGCGCCGTCGCACCCACCACGGGACAACGCTTGTAACAGCGAACCGCTTCGATACACATAAACGAACAACAGCCTCTTACACAACCCGTTATCGCAATCATGGCTCCGGGAAAGTGGGGTACGTCATCTGCCAGCGAGAGCCATGAGAGAGATGGAGGCCTGGCCTACCTCTGTGTACTCTGCGCTTGACTCTGGAGGTGCCTCCTTGCTAATTATCTTCTTGTAGACGACGAAGAGTCGGAGAGCACGCCTCCCTCCTCGCCGCCCGTCATTGCCCGCCGCAGCAAATTCGACGATGAAGAAGACGAGGATGTACGTTAGCCCTGCTACAGAAGCCGGGAACCTGTCCGGCTCGCACCCTTGAAAATACTTGCTGACCACATGCAGGTCCTAGAATCCTGGGACGCCGCCGAGGACTCGGAAGTCGAGCGCGAGAAGGCGAAGAAGGCCGCCGAAGCAAAGGCCAAAGCCGAGGCGGAAGCAAAGGCAAACCACAAGTCCAAAGCTCAGCGCATCCAGGAGCGGAGAGAAGAAAACATGCGCCGCCGCCAGATGGAAGAAGAGGAGTCGGACGAGGAGGAGGAAGACGAGGCGACCCGTCGCGCACGCCTCCGCAAAACCGAGCAGGACGCTGACCTCGCCCATGCTGAAGATCTCTTCGGCGACCTCGGCATCAGCAACAGGCGCGCCGGTAAGCCCATCACCGTTGCAGACGACAGTGATCCCACCAAGGCCGTGGACCTCGGCGCTCTCCGCATCTTCAACCCCAGGAACAAGGAAGAGTTCGTCAAGCTTAGGGAGACGCTTGTGCCACTGCTTACCGCACACACCAAGAGCCCGCAGTACACACTCTTCCTGCAGGAGTTTACTAAGCAGATTGCCAAGGAGCTCCCCAGCGACCAGATCAAGAAGATTGCCAGCGGCCTCACGACGCTGAGCAATGAGAAGATGAAGGAGGAGAAGGCGGCTGAGAAGGGTGGTAAGAAGACCAAGGCGGCCAAGACCAAGACCAGCCTGGTGGCCTCGCGGGCTGCGGTCGACACGAATGCCTATGATGACGACTTTGGAGAGTGAGTCCTCATTTCTTCGCCCGGTCCGTACTCATACTGACCATTTTCAGTGACGACTTCATGTAAACCGGATTAGACTACATGTGGAGCTTCAGATTTTCTTCGAAAAAGTTCAATTTTTCTCGTTCCAGCGATGCATAGAGCACGCAGATGCTGGTCGGCATCGGCGAGCTCCTTTCTCAGCATGCGCGATGTACAGTCTGTCTTGTGCACGTATCTCTGAACTTCGGCGTTTCGGGTTCTCTTCTGCAGTCTCATGGAGTTCGCCTTTGGACGTTGCGCGAGGATATCCGGATGGGTGCTTGCATTGAGCCTCTTTTGGAAGAGGGGTAGGGTATGGATGGGGGAGGTGAGGAGATGATATGGATCATGGGATGGTACATGCAATGGCCATGATAATAGAGACGCATTAATGAGGATGTATACTTTCCTACATCCCTATTTGCTTCAAGTGTTCGTGTCGCTTGTGGATGTTGCCGCATGCCAGCATCTAGATTATGAGGAACTGTAACAGTCGGATAAGTAACCATATCAAAATTGAGCTCTAGCTCCTTACATCGGAAGACCCCACCGCTTGTACCAGAGTAGTCACCCGTCCATACCCCTTTTGGTTCGTGATCCAACGTCTGTATTGCTATCCACGAAGATTTGTAGGGTTTGCGAAGTTGCCCGGTCGCTATTTCATGCTGTGGCCATCATTGCATGTGACCCAACCACAACTACCTAGCTACGTACCTAGGTATCCCCTATACCTCAGAATTATCGACCATGGGTGCCAAGGGGAAGGGTGTCCGCGGAAGATATGGCATCGCTGCGGGTTTCTATCTCCGGTTACGACTTAGTAGCAGCCATTCGCACACGAACAACTGCTCAGGAACTTGCAACCTCATATGTTGATATTGTATGCGGAAAATAGGGGAGATGAAAACTAGCGTTCCATTCCCTGCCTACCATTTACATCTATCATCCGGAACTTAATGGATGCGGGCGTGTTGAGGTGTGGCGCCGACGCTCTGGGACCGTGACTTAGGGTACTGTGTATATTATTGCATGGAAACGAAACGCAGAAGCCGCCTGCACATGGGGAGCTATTCTTAGAAGCAGATTTACGAAGCGGCCTGCCTAATATATATTTACCAATATATGTATAGTCTAGACTATTTTATGACCTGGGAGACTTAGGCTTTTCGAAGGCGGAGAGTCGTTGAAGATGGAGGATTTGGAGGATTACGGTCTCGGTGCTCGAGTAGCTTGATGCACAAATGATCAAAAGATGAGGCTCAGTGGACGTCATGTTGCAGCTTTCCCACAGGATTCGCAATGGAAGCCAGGTCTTGAAACATAACGCCTGACGGAACTCACGTTGGGGGAGACGCTCCACATCTTCTCAACAACGTTAAAAAAGTACGAGTAGGTCCATCCGTGGGCTTCATCTCGATAAGCAATTGTTATTAGCCTTGTGCCTTGATTTTGCCAGGTTCCGCTCTGGCGACGCATGGCAAACCCTCCCGTCCCGCTCACAGGGCGGGCATATGTGGCGTAATTGGCGGGTTAGCCACACCGGATTGGAGGGCGGACGATGGACGGGTTCTCCATAATCAGGCTGTTTCCCACCTCTACTCTTTAGTAGCTCTGGATTTTGGGAGGGACATGTTTTCAAAAAGTGGATGCTTCCCCATGCTGACGTTATGAGCGTGGACGGAGTTGAATCACTTGAATAGGTTTGCCAGAATGAGCGGTTGGAGGACCGTGGTTCCCGCGCCGGCCGTTAGCACTTCGATTCGCGCGTGGGGTTCCGGCAAACAAGGGGAGAATGTAACCGTTCACAGTACTGTGTTCTGCGTGGAGCAGACGATGGCGAAGGGAGGCTACTTTGATGCCGTCTCCGACCTGACTACTGTAAATATCGTTGACGACTGCGAAGCTGGAAGCCCGGATATCTCGACGAGTGTCTCCAGACAGTTCGTCCGGTGTGGCGCTCGTATTGCGTGGCGCACGGGCGGGAATTCCACTCAAAGTGCTGGTCCCAAATTCCCCAATGGATGAATGGATGTGCCGCCTTGGTACAATTGGCCCGTGCACAGAATTTTTGCACAGCCCCAGTGGCGCCAAGACCGTCCCTCATCACAAGGAAGAGGGAGGAGGAGACGTCCGAATCATAAGAATAATAATAACAAGCAGAGAGAAGGCCAGAAGAGAGGAGAAGAGGGACCCCAGGGAAGGAGCCCAGAGAGAGACCCAGCCATTGATTGCCAGAGTTGCTCCTCATCACCTTCCGCCCCTGCTGCTGCTCTCGCTTCTCCTGCCAACAACATCATTCTCATTCTTGCCCATCACCATCACCACTTACGGAGTCCCCAACCCACTGCGCGCCCCTCTCCTTGACCTTGGCAGCCGCAAAGCAAGCAATTCCGCGCCCTTGGGTCCACTTGGTCAAGCGTCAGAGGACCTCGCTCGCCCCGACGAAGGCCCACTGTCCTGTGTAGTTGCAGAGAGAGCCCAGCCACTCGTCATTGCCCACCAGCCTTCTTCCGACAACCTTCCACACACCTTCTCGACGCCTGCACCACCACAACATCACACTTTCAGCTCATCAGCTTGCTGCTACCTCACTCCGTACCCTTTGGGAGACACCACACACACTCTGCTGCACGTCCTGTGCACCTTTTGCCTGCGCGCCTTTCACCGCGAGAACCACGACAAGGCCCGCCTCGGCTTGCCCGCCTCAGCTCCCAGCCTCATCTGCCCTGCTGCTCCACCACGCGCACCGCCGCACCTCCATCCCGTCATCAACTCCACAGTACACCCTCTCGCCCTTCTCGCCACTCGGAACATTGGCTCCAGCCACGTCGTCCTCGTCGGAACCACTTCGCGCGAAGTCGTCCTCAGCCCAGCCGAACCATCTCAACGTGCGCGCCCAAGGCTCGTTAACAAAGCTTCAGACGACACCAAAAGTTGTGTTGCCACAGTCGCTCCTCGCCTTCCTGCGAGCCCTTCCTGCGCATGACTGTCGACTGACATCTCTTGGACGAGTCTGTCGCGCTTTTTCCGTCCTTCCTAGAGGTACTCTGTAGCGAGGGTAATAGGTTCGTTCGCTCCTGCCCATTGCCTTCCAGGTTGCTTGCCTATTGCAGCACGCACCTTTCCCAATTCCCTATTCCTCCCCAGAGAACAAGTCCGCGTCTCTTTCACTCCCCCACCACCAGCCCAGGATGCAGGACTGCAGCCATCTCGCAACCACAAGCATGCACTGACATCTCAAGCTAGGCATCCAGTATAGACACACTGCATTCCTCTTCATCCCCCTCATCGCCTTCTGATGGCAGCTTCAACTCGGGCCATCACACCCACCCATTCCGGCGCCTTCAGTGCGCCCAACCGTCCAGACACGCCGGGCTCCATTGGTGCCAGTAGGAACCACAGCAACGGCGCCGCTTTTGGTACCCATCTGACAAAGTCTCCCCGAGGTCTCTCACCTAGACACTCGCCACAACCGCTAGCGGAAGCCACCACCCCTGCCGACGAGCGTCGCGAAAAGTCACGACAGCCAACACCAAACCCAGGCGTCGCGGTACTACAGTCTTTACTCGACGCCCAGGCCACTGCGCGGCCCAAAGACGGTCCGCCAGAACCCGCACAAATGAGTGCCGCACTCGAGAAGGCGGCCAAGTCGCTCGTCATCCCGGACCAGCTCGGAACTGACACAATGCACACGAGCCCCGTGAGCCTATCCAGCTTTGGCTCCAACGATAACCTCACTACCGCTGCCACCGCGACCGCCCCCGAGCCCACAGCCGGTCCTATGCCGATGCAGGAAGGAGCCCCCCAGCTCCAACAACAACAGCACCACCAACACATCGTCCCCAATATGGGCGACGTCGCAAGTAATCGTTCCTTCACCTTTCCCGGTCCCGCGCCCCCCGAGCACGACCCCAGAGCTCCTTCGCGCCAGATGAGTTTGCCCGGCGGCTACCAGAACAGCCCCAAGTCTCCGGGCAAGCGCCACAAGTGTCCCTACTGCTCGACCGATTTCACAAGGCATCACAATCTGAAGAGTCACCTGCTGACCCATAGCCAAGAAAAGCCATATGAATGCTCCACTTGCCAGCAGCGGTTCCGCCGTCTCCATGACCTGAAGCGACACACCAAGCTCCATACCGGTGAGAGGCCACATACCTGCGAGAAGTGCGGACGCAAGTTTGCGCGCGGCGATGCGCTTGCTCGACACAGCAAGGGCCAAGGCGGCTGCGCAGGCCGTCGTTCGAGCATGGGCGAGGATTTCAGCGAGCACAAGGTCGACGAGACCATGGACGGCATCATGTACCACGAGCGCGATGGCGAGGGCGATGAAGATGATGATGGCACGGGACGTCGAGTGGGCGAGCCACCGCGTAAGAGGCAAAATACGGGAAACTCTATGCAAGGTCCGTATCATCAGCAACACTCCAGCACCTATCCGCCCATTGCTCGTGGCCCATCGAGCCACAACCTCCACCCTATGTACTCCTCTGGACCCGTGGGACCTTCGCGCGATCAGGCCACTGACGTGTCGCCCAAAATAGCTCCTGCAAGCCTCAACAACCTCCCCTACCATGCCAACAGCCAGCCCAATGTCTTTAGCCAAGGGGGAATGACCGAAAGCCCAAAGCCTTTGTCTCCTGGCCAGGCGGACCAGCACCGTTTAGGTGCGCACGACGGGACCCTTCCGAGTCACCCACGGTCGCCAAACATGGGCCAGCAGATGCACCAGCAGAATTTCTCTAGGCGGACTGGCAGGGGGTCCTCACCCAGGGCTCTGGGTCCGCCACAGCAACATGCCGGTGGACCTCAGTTGCCCCCTCTTCATGGCATGGCCCAGGGCGGGAAAGGAAGCGGCCCGAGCATGCTACATCAGCAGATCCCTGGTCCCGGAACGGAATCGCAGCCAGGAAGTATGTCCAGCCACGGAGGCAGCGGCAGTAGCATGCGTGAGATCATGGGCCGCCCGACCGTTGACGTCTGGCAGACGGTGCGCGAGATGGAGAACCGCATGGCTCGCATGGAGGAAGAACACCAAAAGAGGATACAGTCTCTGCAAGAGGAGGTTACCAAGCTCCGTGCGCAACTGGCTCATCAGCACGTGGAGGCGTCCGCGCCCCATCAAGAGAACAACCATTAGGAACGGGGATCTCAACCAAGCCAAGGTTCAGCGAGCAGATCAGGTTGCCCGTTGCGCATCGGTAGTTAGACCGTACTGGGAAGACAGGAGCGCATAGATGGGGTCGGCTGGTCGATGCTCCCAGGCGATTGTGGGGTTCTACAACGCTCTTTCAATAACCGTTGGAAGACGTGTGTGGGGTGTTGGATGAGAATCCTCGTACATGTTCGAGGCACTGTGATGGTGCTTCGTACGGAACCTTGACGCTGCGCAAAGTGCACTAGGAGCTAGCTATATCGTCCATTCCAGGAATAGGCCTCATGAGTTTGTGTTGGTTTCCAAGATTTGTGAGTCTGGGAGAAGTGTTTGGGAGTTGGGAGCTGGGAAAGATGAGAGGGCTAGATTGAAGTTCCGGATCCTTTCTCCGAGGGATCTGTTACAAAAGTACCGGATGCTTGTATTCCTCCTTCTCCTTCTTCCTCTCTCTTTTTCTACCTCTCATCGTCTCAATCTCTGGCTCCGTGAGATATTGTCTCTTGCTTCGTTCGGACGTTTCTCTCTTCTTCTCTCTTCGGGTAGGGCCTTTGTAGCCCGTGGATGATCACGGCATTGGGTCGGGGTTCATCTTCGAAATACTTGCTTTTCTCTATGGGTGTTCGCGGAGGAAGTGTTCGGCTTCAGGGGAGAAAGAAATGGTGTCCGAGGCGTTTCCCGCGAATACCCTATGTGTTATTATGTATATCCCTTCTTTTCCTTTCTTCTTCTTAACTTTTCTGAGGGTGGGTTACGGGTATCGGTAGGAGAATGGATATGTGCGGGAAGTGAGATGGGCGGTCCCTGTAACGGCTATCGACGAAGGGGTTCGAATTGAGACAAAGAATTTGAAATTCAGGTATATACCCCGTGTGTGCAGTTTGAAGGTGTGATATTATGTACATGTGTGTACATGCATATGCTCTATAGCTACCTCTTGCTTGCCTTGCTTTACCTTACTTGGCCGCAGGAAAAAAGATTCGCCAAACTCCGCGCCATGTTTGTGGGGGACAGAGAGTAGGTAATGACTCTCCCCTTCCAAGACGTACGCCAAAACTCCAGGGTCTATGCCCGAATGCACATATCCATCCTGATCCCAGCCAGACTCTCACTTCGTTCCCTTCCCTTTGCCTCCATTTACTCAGCCTACCGCCTTAACGCCCCAAAATCCAACTTCCTCGCCACCTTATCCGCCCTGCCGCCCTCGACCTCCTCCCTCTCCCCCGCCACCCGCTTCAAATCCTCCCCCAACCTCTTCTCCCCATCCTCCCTGCTCCCGGGCCGTCTAGGCAAATCCTCCTTCCTCGTCGGCCTAGGCGCGACCTGCCAATACCGATGCCTCAGCACCTCCTCGGAACTCAGTCGCTTATTCGGATCCATGGTCAGCATCCCCCGCATCAACTCGATGCCCTCGTCCCCCAGGAGCGAAAACCGCTGCTTCCAGAACGAAGCCGGTTGGCCCCTGCGCGTGGCGACGGTCGTGCCATCCATGCCCTTCTGCGTCGAGGGCGGCATGTAGAGCTCCAGTTTCGAGACGCCGGGCCACGTCTCCTCGGTCGGGGTGCCGAAGAGGTCGCAGTACATGGCGAGTTGCTGGAGGTCCGTCTCGCCGGGGCACAGGAAGTTGCGGATGGCGAGCTCGGCCATGATCATGCCGACGCTCCAGACGTCGACTTTGGGGCCGTAGTGGCGCGCCATGTAGAGCAGCTCGGGGGGCCGGTAGTACCTCGTGATGACCTGGTGCGTCATGGGGCGACCCGGGTCGGCGAAGGGGCGCGCGAGGCCGAAATCCGCGAGCTTGAGGCACCCGTCGGCCGCGATGAGGCAGTTGTTGGACTTGATGTCGCGGTGCAGGACGCGGTGGCTGTGGCAGAACCACACGGCGCGGCACAGCATGAGCATCCAGCTCTTGATGTCGGCGTTGCCGTAGGGGAGGTGGTGCTTGTGCCAGACCTCCTCGAGGTCGCCCAGGGGCAGGTGCTCGAGCACCAGCGAGATCTTCTGGTCCTTTGTGCTGTACACGGCGTGCAGCAGGATGATGTTGGGGTGCTTGAGTTCGCTGAGGAACCGTATCTCGCGGATCGAGTCCATGGTGATGCCGTTGGTCCAGCCCGTCTGCAGTCGGATCCGCTTGATGGCGACGAGTTGCTGCGGGTCCGAGGCGAGGTGCGCGGAGAAGACGTCGGCGTAGGTGCCGCGGCCGATTTGTTTGGCTTGAACGAGTTGGTTAGATGGACATTGTGTTGTGGACAGGAGTGGAGAGAGGGCAAAACGTACTGATTACATATTGCCGCCGTACTTGCTCGTTCATCTGCGCACCGGCGTCGAGGTCGGTATCCGCCGGGGGGGTCGGAGTGCCGGTCGGGGAGGCGGGTGCTGTGGATGCATGTTGAAGGGCGAGGGCTTTGGCTTTGGAGATATTCGAAGGTGGAAATTTAGAGGACGGGGCAGAGGGAGGCGGCTGCGGGGAGAGGACGAGCGGCGAGGATGCCATGTTGTGGGGAATCTGTTTGTGGTGGAGTCGAGGTGTTGGGGCGGAAGTGGAAGACGTGCGCGAGGATTTCGTGAGAAGACGGCTTTGGCGTCGAACTATTAGGTGAAGAAGGGGACTGTCTGCCGTTCAGAAACTTCGAAGGAGAGGGAACGTCTATTACGACCGCTGTAGGGATCTAGGCGCAAAGACAGTGGTTTCTTGTATGTTTAATGAAGCCAAAGGGTCTTGCGGTTTCCGGTAGAAAATCCAGGACCAGAGTCATGATCCGGGGATGCCTAGCATATCTCTTTTGCTTCTCAATCACCGAAAGGAAGTAAGCAAACCCAATCCCTCGACCGCGAAGTGAGGTTGAAGCATGCACATCCATCATCATGCTTCATTGATCTGATGCGGCGGTTCTGGTGGTCCCAGCTTCGTCTTGGCGCCGCCAAAAAGTTGACCACGGACTTGATTGCCATCCCATCGCGCGACCTCAGATCCCCAAGCCAACATCGAACGAGTCGGCCAGCCCGGCTTTCCGCTCATTTGACAAAGTGCGTTGACATGCACATTTCCCTCGAAATCAACACTCTGACATATGTCTAGTCATGATACTCCGGCGACCCACCCTCCGCGACCTCACAGCGGCCCTCTCCTCCACCACCTTCAAGACCTGCATCCGCCCTCTCCACTACAATATCCCCATCCGCCCGGTCCCCAAAGCCATCCCCTTCATCCCAGACCACATCGCCTTCCTCACAGCCATCGGCCGCGGCCTCTCCGCCCACGCCGCAAAGATCCCCTCCTGGGACGCCCTCTTCACCCTGACCTCTCGCCAACTGAAGGAACTCGGCATCGAGCCCGCGCGCAGTCGGAAATACCTGCTCAGGTGGCGCGAACGGTACTGCAACGGCGATTTCGGCATCGGGGGCGATTGCAAGTATGTAAAGGATGGAGTCGCGGAATTGAAACTCGTCGAGGCGCCCGTCGCGCCGAACCCCTATACTGGAAAGATGTCGCCCCGTTCGGCGACGGCGACCGCAACGCATGATCCCGGAACGAGGAAGGTGGTTGTGAATGTGCCCGCCGGGGCCGAGGATCCTGTGGAGCCGCTGGAAGGGATCGAGGGTGTCAAGGGTGTGGTGGTCAAGAGAGGTAACACGATCAAGGGGTCATACGTAAAGTTGGTGAAGGGGTCGCAGGGGCTTAGGGCGAGGATACAGCTGCGGGAGGGCATTTGGGAGCTAAAGAGGGGCCAGAGGGTGGATGGTGGTGAGAGGAGGAAGAAGGAGGTTAGAGCGAAGAGGAGGGCGGCGGAGAATAAGGCGAAAGCGAGATAGATGGATTTCGGGAGATAACATGTATCATTATGGCTGTTGTACCGCTACGGTATGCAATGTACAATCGGATCATGTACAAGTTTCTCACTGATTTTTCGACGCAACGTATCAGGTCCATCCCAGGTACTGGTATACAATGTTCCAACGGTTCATTGACACTGAGGAACTTCTGAAATCTATCCTACGCTCCTGTCCCTCCTCTCCTTCAGATACGCTTCACACGCATCCTACACCTGTCAAACGGCTTCGCCGTGACAATCTGAGACTGAGACACAATTAGCACTCTCATAGCCAAGATGGATAGGCGAATCAAACTCACATTAAACAACTCCGACTTCGTCCTGTACCGGCCCTTCTCATCCAGTATCGGCTTCCCCTTCTCATCCACCTCCACCTCCCCAGCTCCCACCTTCACAAAATCATACCTCCGCATCACGCACGCCAAAATGGCCCTCGCCTCTAGATTCGCCAACTCCTGCCCAATGCAATTCCTCGGACCCCGCTCAAACGGCCTCCACGCGGAAATGGGAATCTTACTCGCCCCCGTCTGGCTCCCCACTTCGTCCTTTTTCTCCGCGCTCGTGTCCGTGTCGCCCAACCAACGTTCAGGCACGAAATCGTTCGCCGTCTCGCCGTAGACCTTGGGATCGCGCTGGATCAAATACGGACACAAGTAGAGTATTGTCCCATCCACGCACACGTCTTCTCCAGTGGACAACCGCACTCTCAAGTCCCTCCCAGGAGGACTCATCCGCGCCGAGCCCGCCGGCGGCCACAATCTCAGCGCCTCCTTGATACACGCACTCGTATAACTCAGCGCCTTGATCGCTTCATCGGGTCTCTTTCGAAATACGTCGATGGGGTCCTCGCTTCCGAACACAGCCTCGTGCTCCTCTCTGATTTTCGCCAAACACTTCGGATGGATCGACAGCGTGTAGAGCAGTCTCTGCAGGAGGATAGAGGTAGTATCGTGGCCCGCGAAGAGGAACGTCCTAACTTGATCGGCGGTCGTCTGTAAAACGTCGTCAGTCAACACATCCGTATCTTTCAGCGCCAGAGCGAGTACGGAGCGATCCTGGGGGCCCCTCGTCGCCTTCGTCGTGCTGTTCTCGGCCTCCTCGGTTTCGGAGAATTTGGATCGTATGCATTGCTTGATCGCCCGCTCGGCGAGATAGGAATACCATAATCGCATTACCAACTTCCTGGCATTCAACCACAGTGGAATTCTCCCCGTATCCGAGTAAGTGGAGCCCAGTTCATTGTAATACTTCACGATTTCATGCCTTTGGGCGTTGTCCTCGCCCTGGGCGTGGAAATCCAGATCCGCGACCACTTTACCGATGATGTCGAAAGTGATGTTCGTACAGAGGGAGTCCAGTTCGAATTCCTGACCCGAGGAAGACAATGCGTCCAGCTTGGAGACGAAGATGGAGGTTTTGGAGAGGATCTGGGGAAGCAAGGAGAGCAGGTGCGAGGGGGCGAAGCCGGGATTGAAGCGCTTGCGGAGGGCTTTCCAGGATTCGCCCTGGAAATGGTTTTAGTTGGTCATTCGTATATTGAAAGGCAGAGAGAAAGGCCGCCAGGAATCAATGTATTCTGGGAGAAATCATAACCTGAGTACAACGATAAACGTACCTCCTCAACCAAGAGCGACTGCTTGCCAATAAGGCGCTCATACTGCCTCAGCGTCGGCGATTTGGTCACGCTATACGGATACATCTTCGTCGCTTTGGAGATCTGCTCCGCAACGTCGTGAGAGGTTACGACCGTCATCCCATACGAGAGAGGCCGCATGTCGAGGACCAGAATATCCGGGCGGCCTGCAGACTCGACGAGGTCTTCGAGGATGTAGTCTAAAGGAAGAGTCGTTGGTACACGAGTTGGGTATATATCAGAGGTCAATGATCTTACCAACATGGCGTCTGGTGTCTCCGAACTTCTTGTAGCCCCTGGCGAAGAGGTAGATATGGCCGAACAGGAGGGAGTTGGGGTAGGCTTGGGGCAGGTGGCGGAAGCGGTTGAAGCGCCATCTACGGATGAGCGTGTAGAGGAATGCTAGGGGTGGCAAAATGAACAGAATGATGTATGGAAGTTCCATTGCTATCTCTTATATGAATAATGTCATGTACAAAAGTTCCCAATTGGGTGTTCGAAATGCGGCGGAGGAGTTGTACAGCGGTTCGAATCGAGGACTGGTTGAAAATTGCGGGGCGAGCGAACGATCCTACTTGACTCAAAGGAGCTGTCAAGACACAAAGTAGAACTTTGCGAGGAGAGGAGAGGAAAGAAGCGGACATCCCCTCTCTAGTAGACTTCCATGACGTTGGTCCCAATCGGTAATATCGTAGGGAGGACCACCATTCTTGGCATCCGTCCCGTCTCCAGACGGAATAACTGGCCCGTGCGCGCCTCGCGTAGACGCATCCCAATGCAGTTCCGTGTCGTCTTGATTAATCGTACAGCGAACTTGCAGCTTCGCTAAGGACGTTTGGTTCTTGACGGTTAGACTCTGGGGAAGAAGGGGGGTTAGCAAGGTGCGGTGAGGGGGTATAAGGTGCCCAGGTGGCACAGTGTGTATACTGGAATATGGACAACGTTTGGATACGCTCAGGGAAATCCGGCACTCTGATTGCATGACTTCGAGTCCCTTGATCTAGACGCAATGGCCAGGGACTTCAGCTTGTACGGATGTACGTGACATCGGAATGGTTGCCCTCGGCGTCGACTGAACATAAGTAGTATCGAGGAGCAGCGGAGGTCCTAATGATAAGTACAATATTCATATGGCTGGATATCCAATTCGCAAGTTTGAGCTTGCTTGGCCGGTTCAGGGTCCTAGGGAGAGGCGCAGATCGTTCTGGCAGGCGTTCACCGTGGCTTGTGGAGCTCTACCACAGTACGAGCACAATCAAGAGAGATAGACTTCAAGAATGCTAGAGACACAATGTAGATGCTGGAGAGCGGTTGCTGCTGTACCTGAGTACCTGACATCAGCAACAGTCCATTCCCCTTCTGTCCTAGCCTATTCGGTGACGTACTTTCATAGAATCTCGGAGCGCAGCTGTCCCGACCGTGCTCACTTCTGTCAAGGCGTACGAATAACGGACGAATCTTCCAAACTCTCCAGAACAGCTAAATTCAAAGTTATCACAATCTTTTCAGCATTCTAAAGTTTTATCAGACACTTTCAAGAGTTGATATTCGACCCAAAACGGTAAGTACCTGGTTCAAGACGTTCTGCAGGAACCGTCCAATAACACACCTGGAGCACAGACAGCACGCAATCTGTACCCGCAATGACAACTGAACGCGCCATTGACGATGTCGCCTATGTGCGCCGCAGCTCCCTCGCTCCGAAGCATTCCTTTCCTCCCGTCCCTCAAACCTCCCAAGAGCGACTCAACGCTTCCCTCGACGACAAGCCGCTCGACCACCTCACCTTCACGGAATCTGAGCTCTCAGCAGCGGAAGAGAAGGGCAAGACGATCCTCTACCTGGCTTATGGCTCGAATCTCTGCGCTGAAACCTTCCGGGGGGTACGCGGAATCAAGCCCCTATCCCAGATCAATGTCGTCGTGCCTGAGCTCAGGTTGACCTTTGACCTTCCGGGCGTCCCTTACGCGGAGCCATGTTTCGCAAACTCCGCCCGACGCGATTATACTCAAACGCCTCCGAATGACTCCAAGTCTCGTTACCACAAAGACCGGTGGACTAAGGGCATGGTGGGCTGTGTCTATGAGGTGACACTGAAAGACTACGCACACATTATCGCGACTGAAGGAGGAGGGTCGGCATATCACGATATCCTAGTGTCGTGTTATCCGCTTCCCCATGGGGAGACCGTACCCGAATTGCCTTCAACGAAGTCCTTCAAAGCACATACCCTCTTTGCACCAGCAGCTGTGAAAGGCGGCTTGATACGTCCAGATCCCAGCTACGCACAGCCTTCGGCACGCTATCTTAAGCTCATCTGGGACGGTGCCAATGAACTCGACCTGCCCGCCGAATACCAGAGGTATCTTCACGATATCCGTCCCTACACTGTCACCACAAAGAAGCAAACAGTTGGGAAAGTCTCGTTTATGGCCATATGGATGCCCTTCGTTATCATGATCTTTGGGCTTCAGAGACTGTTCAAGGATAAGAGGGGAAGGTCGCCCAAGTGGCTGGCTGCCATATACGGAGGCATCTTTCGGGTCATGTGGCAGAGTTATGATGGTGTCTTTAAGCCCATCTTCGGTGACGGAGAGAGGACATTGGAGGATCGGATAGATGACATTGCTCCGCTCCGGTTTCCGACTGAGAAGAAGAGGAGATGGAGTGTGGTAGAGTGTCCTGATCCGGAGGAGAAGCAGCGCTTGCTGGTATAGTAGATTCTCGATATCCGATGTCAAACACAATTATAGAACTAGCGGGAAATCAATCAATCGGCATGCCTTTGCGGAGGTCATAGGGGCTGGTTGTGCCTGGATGGGGTTCAGTGTAGTCCACCTCCGAAAGGTCGCCGGCGGAGGGATGTATGCTGATGTATCTACCGGATGAGATGAATGAGAGTATACGCAGTGCCCTTCTTTATCTTTCGGATAGCACATTGTGTGATACAGAGTTATAGATCCCAACCCCACCTCACCTCCTCTCCCTACTCCTCGCCCTCGGCGTAACACTAACAGGCAACTCTACAATCCCCGTCCCTTCCCCATCCAACTCCAACGGATCCACCAGCCCTTCCCTCTGCCCAGGAACCGGCTCCCGTATCGATCCCCCACTACTTTCTTCTTCCTCCACCCGTTCTACAACCACGCTCAACACTTGACCCCTATTCTTCTTCCCCTGGAAGACTCCCGCCATCGAGCCTTGAGACGTCTCCCTCATCTCTCCACCTCCATATCCGAAGCCAGCACTCGAATCCAAAGGACTAACCGGCGACGTAGGCATCGACGTCGACCTCCCTCTCCCCCAACTGCCCCAACTACCCCTCCTATCTGCCTGCCGTCCCATCGTCCCAGGCAGTCCCGCCGCCGTGGAGATATGCGCCCTCCAGACGTCTTCGGGCACGCCTGCGGCAGCGGCCTGTGCGGCGAGGAGTTGGCGCTTCAGGCGTCGAATGTAGAGCGTTGTGGAGACGAAGAGGAGAGAGAAGAAGAGGGTGATGCTGAGGGTGATGCCCGCTTTGGCGCCGGCGGAGAGTTGGCGGTTCGATGGGCGGGGAGCGAAAGGCATGTTTGTGGGGTTTGGGATGGAAGTGGTTGAAGGGATTGCGGAGGTTGTGAGGGAGGAGGGCGAGGAGGTGGATGTTATAGTTACCGACGCGGTGGAAGGTGCTGCCTGTGATTGGGTTGTGGAAGTCGTGACTGTGGACATGTTAGAATGTGCACAGAAGGCTAGGACGGGAGCTGAACTAAGTACCTTGCAGAGTTGGTGAGCTTGAAGCTGAGCTCCTATCTTCGTTCGAACCAGTGTTTCCCATGTCCATTCCTACTGCGCGACATGCAAAGCCTACTTTATCCGTCGCCTCTTTCCTATCTGTTTCTCCGCATCCTGTATTCAAGCAATTCTGAGCTGAAGCAAGCGCTCGTCCGCCTCTGCAGTGACATTGGAAATCGGTCTCGTTGTCGCAGCCATCGGTTGTAAGGGTGGTGATGAAGCAAGTTAGCGCGCATGTGGGGAGGGCTAGTGATTCGAAGGAGGATTGCCTTGTTACCCTTAAGAGTGTTCCGCTGGAGTGAGGTATTGCGGAGGTGTGCCGAACCGTTGCTAGAAGACAGAAAAGCTGTATGAAGCTTGTGGTGGTTAAGGAATAGAGCGGCGGGTAGAGATGCCGCATGGTAGCAGACTAGTATCAAACCAAAGTGAGCTGCGCCGCGTCCCCCAATGCAATCACATCAAAGTGAATGTCAATAAATACGATCAACTCAAAGGCGAATATCTTGAATTCCGCTTCTGATCCTTTTGCGCAAGAGCTTCAACGCCGTTCTCCCAAACCGCTTCCTCGTCACCTGCTCCCCAAGTATACTCCGCCGCACTACATCCCAAACAGTGTATGCCTCCAAATCCCATTTTCCCCGGCCCTGCCCATCTTATGCGGCTTTGTGTGCAACTACCGATCCCTGTCCCAGCCAATACCGCACGTCATGCGTAATCGTTTCGGAAAGCGAGCGAGCGGGAGAATCGCAGGCATAATAGTGTGTCGGGAGAACATAGGTTCGGAACAACAATGCAGTTACACTGAGGAGGTTAATTAGCCTTGTTTTTGTAATTGTGGGGAAGTTCGATTGAGAGAGGGTAGCATACGAAAATTCTCCATATCCTCCATTCCTAGTCTCGCATTTATCATTTCTAGGTCGTCGACGCGGTCGAGCGCCTTACCAAGTTCGTCGGCGGGAAAGAGTTTGTATAAGAAAACAGCCGTTGCTATTCCAATTGCACAGACGATGAGAGGTTGTCGTATTTCCTGCAGCATTGTCCAAAGGGGTCAGCCGTCGGATCGGGCAGTATGGGCGGCGCTTGAAGCCAGTTCGGGAGGAGCTTGTAAACGTCCGGAGCGAGGTAGTGCAAAGAAATAACGAGGGGAATTGTGGCCACCATATTGATCGGGATGCCCTTTGATTGATGATATCTCGTTTCTGATCTTGCTGGGAGTTTGGACAGCGTTTCGATTCAGAGAGTTGGAGAGGCGTGTGGCTGCCGTCGCGCGTGAAGTGGGGAAGCAGATTGCGTTCGCATGTTATAGTGGGAGGCTATTGCGGCGAGGGCCGTATATAGACAGTGTGAAGAGCATGTACATTCATGGAGTTATTTTACCTCTCGCTAGCAATGCACGGCGCGTATATAGAAGGTATAAGCTGTCAATCCGTCTTCATCCTCATGTCGAGCAATTCAGTATTGTGGTTCTTTGGGATTTGACGGCATGGGCGTGGTTCGACCTTGATATAAACAAAGCATGGAATCACAGATATTGTCCTGCGTGGCCACCAGGGACACTGACCTTATATATGCCTATCGATAGCTGTATGTACATATTTCAGTATTTGAAAGCTTTTCGAGCTGAGGCCGCATCTTGTCCTATGTTCTTGGTGTGGTAGCGCGGACACTGCGGCCACACCTGCACAGTTCGGCGCCTTTCACCGCCAGGGCGGTCAGTGCCGTCGCGCCACACCCACACCCACAATTTTACAAAAAAAGCCCTCAAATTCTGACGGCTCCGTAGTCGAACCCGCCACGAAAAAAAAAATGGTTTCTCTCTATGATTAAGCGTGTCATCCTTAGTGCAGGGGCCATGCTAATCTTCTGCATTGGGAGGTTAGTTGCGATTCACTCATGGTTAACGGTGGGACGACTGACCTCTGTATTTTTCCAATGACCAGATGCCCCGAAGGGCGAAAGAGGCTCTTTTTTCATAAGTTATATAGTCAAAGAAGGTGTGGTGGGCGGTAGGTGAAGTGTTTGGGTGGCGCCAGGCGGCTGCGTCATGTGATGGCGGGTGCCTGCGGTGACGAGTTGCGAACGCCTACGGCCCCTGCACTGTTTTGCAAGGAGGAAGGGCCTTATCTGAGTAAGAGACTAGATATCGCTCTACTTTGAGCATCAAATGGAACTATATCTACATGCAGGCGGTGATGCGGAATCCACTTCGAAATGTACAAGCACCGCTGCTTCGCAAGGCCTGGCCAGTTACACTCTTGACCGCCTGATTGTGTATCTGATCACCTTCTATATCACGTCCACCGGTGTTCTTCCCCGTACGCACGGTTATCAGGTGCGTCCGGGGTGCCATCGTGGAGCATCCCGGCGTACATTGGAATAAGCGTAATGATATAACTATGGCTTGCATACAAAACTTAGAACGCAGGAGATATATTATGGACCTTGACAGTGGTTCTCCCGTGCACACATAAGGAACTTCACGGGATATTCAGTGAATCTGTTTCTATCTTGCCAGTACCATAGCACGATGCGGCTGCGTTTACTTCAGGTATTAGGGATTTAGCCAGATTGTATCTTGTCCAGCTGCGGACAGACTATATAATCTGCGTAGGTCGAAGTGCTCACTCCGGGGCTGAGCAATCTGCATATCGTCACTTCAGTATAGGTGGTGGGTCCACCGTAAAGGCTAGGAGTACGCAGGTGTAATGAGCAGCCGTGACACCTTCCTGAATCGAAAAAGCCTCCGCAGATGAGGACACCAATATTTACAATTGAGTCCCGCATGTTTGGCCAACTTGGAGTTATGGCCATTGGAGCAATGCAAAAGATGCCCGTCCCTGCAGCAGCCGAAATTCCCAATCAAACTTCTTAACGTTGTCAGATCAAACGGTTGGAAAGGCTTTTCCTTGCAACAACATGATGATCTATTATCTAGACCAGCGGTACAGCATCCTGCCTCCTTCCATATCTGACTGAACAAAACTCTGCACTTCTTCCGTACTGCTATGTTCTACGTTGAATGAAGCTAGGAGGTGCAGCAAAATAACAAACCTTGCAATTAGATTTGTACAGTAGTAGGTGTTCAGTTGGAGGTTGTAAGCCATAGAAGGTATGGCGCTTGGACTCGCGTGCCACCCCTGTTATTCCCCACCGGTGGGGTGTTCCTAAGCCGAGGCGGTGCTGTCGCGTTCCCAGCAGACGCGTTGCGGATTTCACCTTTACCGTAAGGGTACTTTTCGGAGTCCACACTCACTTTTTACTCTCTTTGCGTCACCCCACTTAAACTGCCCTTCCTTCATTCTCTTCTCCTGCTTCACGGCGTTCCGGCTTTTCATTTACTCCAGGTGCCGACCTTTTGCGGTGACCAGCATCGCCAAAGCTCTCTCCGCCTGTTCCCCACGTCGTTCTCTTCCCTGGATAGCTATTTTTGTGCAGCCAATTCACCTCAGAGCAGCTCGACCCCTCGGATGTTGCTGGTTGTCTATCCATATCTCATTCCCTCACCGCTACATCAGTGTCTCAACACTGACAGTCTTGGCATACTGTGATTGCCGTCAATACTTCCACGCTCCAACTCTGAGGAAAAGACTTCAACCGGCTGTGCTCAAGAGAAGACCCTGTTCTAGTCTCTTACCGACAGAGCCAGCGAGCAGCCATGATGGACCCAGACAGCGAGAAAGAAAATCTGCCTCCACCGGAGTTTGCACGAACAGACACGGCTAGCAAGAGCGAACCTCTCCCTCAACAGGATGAGATTGCAAGCTCGCCGCCATTGGTACCCTTTTCCGAGGCAATGTCGCCGACGTCGAGTGAGCCGCCAATCTTTTCGAGCGATGGTCCGGAGCACATGGACGACGTCGAGAACTATGCCTCACCACGCGACAAGCGCAAGCGCGCAGGGCCTTGGTGGGAAGGCGATTCAGAGCGGCCCTCTGCGGCGAAGAAAGGGCGTAACATGGAAAGATACGATTCCGGGGTTGTCGCCTACAGTGATGACGTCGACCAGTTTGAGCCCGTCCCGGAAGCGGCAGGCTCATTTGATGAAGGTCATAAGCACTTCGTTCAACGACTCTTGGACTGCGTACACGCGAACCGCGACTACTTTGAATACGATACCGGAACTCTCGAAGATCACCACCTCGAACAAGTCTACCTCTTAAACCAAATCATCAACCCTGGCCCAGATCCTGGGACAGAGGTTCCTGCCGATGGCCAATATCGTTCCATGGTCCCAAGACTGAAGTTAAATTTCCGTTGCAACCAGCTCTGCAGACTCCATATTAACCTCTTCTCCTTAGAGAATATAACGTCTCTCACCCTAAGGGACAATAACATCCAAGAGCTGTCCCCACAAATAGGTCAGCTTCGCAACCTGGTCTCGCTGGATCTGTCCAACAACAACCTCTTCTGGATGCCATCTGAGCTTCATTCACTCCTTAAGCCCCATGGGAACCTTCGAGGATTCAGCTGCGGTGGGAATTGCCTGCCCTGGCCGACCCCCTCCGGCTTCTGTAGATTGAGACCATTCGCTCTCCTGAAGCTCGAGGATCCACCCACGCGCGCCGAGTGTCTTCACAACCTGTGGGAGAGGTACCGTGCGGCTATCCTGCTTGAAAAAGAAGAAGATGTTCCAAAGGAATGGGAGAACTATGATGGGTCTCTGGACAAATATAGAGAGGACCTTGTTTGGGACCTGTCGTTCTTCGAGTACTGGGAGCACAAATACCCAAATTTTTGTAGTTATTTCAACCGCCATGTACTGCTAGGATGCAGCCCGGTGTCCTACTTCTACGAACACGGGCAGCTCATCCCTGGTTCCTTCAATCTGGAAACGTTGTACGACGTCAAGAAACGCACCACCGACATCGGCTCAGCCTGCGTGGTTCCAACCAGCAGAGGACTCATCAGCTTTCCACGGGTTCACCGAGAACGCACCCCCTCCCCGCCCCAATCGTCTTCCGCCGTACGCACCCTGTTTTCTCTCTCTCTCAACGAAGCCCTGAGGAACGAATCTCCAGCCACCATCCGCCAGTTTCTCGGCGCCGAGATCCCCCCAGTGATAGACGCCGCTCTCTCTCGGGCGGAGGACAACAAGGAAAGGCTGCTCACCACATTCTTGACTTGCCGCTGTGGCAAGAGCTTCCTGATTCCCAGGGCGGTGTGGTTCGAATACTGGCTGGATCTGTACGGGCCTCAAGTGCCCTATAAGGTGCAAGTGTGTTCGTGGGCCTGCGCAGAGCGCTTTTACATGAAAAGCTATCTGGATCCAGAGGAGGATCCAGTCCTGGGACGCAGGGACTGGATTTCGCGGCTCCCAATGGAGCTCCAGCGGGAGATGGAGGAGGACGAGGACAATTGGAGTGAATGGAGAGAGCTGAGTGGAACTGAGTGAGGTGTGTTGGGTGAGGAGTAGTCGGGGAACTCCAGTCGGCTGCATTGTAACAATGGAGGTCATGATTGTTGGAGTAGGCCTGTAGCATGAGTCTTTGCAAGGCGTCACGGGTCTCTAGGGAGATACCCATCGAATAGAGCTCTTCATTACATCTAGTCATGACTTGCCATTATATTATGCTCCAGTGCTACATCAAGATCACTACCCCGACCATAGCTAACACCCCAGCACCCTATATATACACCTTCTTCACTGCCGCTTCGTCACGGGCTTCTATGGAGATACCCAGCTGAAATAGAGTGCGTCAATTACGTCTACTCATTACTTGCCATTACACGATGCTCCAGTATTAGATTAAGATCACGGCCCCAGCAATGGCTAATGCCCCAGCACCCCAGATAGACACCTGCGTCGCTGCAGCTGCTCCCGTGAATTCTCCTGGCAGCCCAGAAATCGGCTTGCTTGGCTTCCCTGCTCCATTTGAGGTGCTACCCGTAGGAGAGGGCGGTATCGTCGTTGGCGTGTACAGATTATCCAATTCCGTGGACGAACTATCTATGGGTGCTGGAACAGGTACAGTGGTGCCATCAACGACGATGATATTTGTAGGCGCAGGAATAGCTGTTCCACCCACCACAATGACGCTTGGTGTATCTGTAGGAACGAAAACCTCTGTGCCGGAGATCGTGGTAGTACTTCCGGGAGAGAGGGTCTCGCCGCCTGGGAGCACGACCACACCCGTAGGTGGACTTGAGGGGACGATGATCTCGTGGTCGGAGATAGTCGTGGTAATGCCTGGAGTGAGGGTTGGGCCTCCGGGGACGACGACGCCTGGATTGTTGGGGGCAGGAATGACAGGAATTGGGAGAGATGGGCCGGGGAGAATGGGTGAAGGTTGCGGAGAATTGCTGGGGACGTTCGCACCGGGATTATTAGGGTCGGGGTTTCCCGGATTTTGATTCCCAGGATTTTGATTCCCAGGATTTTGACTCCCAGGATTTTGATTTCCAGGATTTTGATTTCCAGGATTTTGATTTCCAGGATTTTGATTTCCAGGATTCGGTGTCTCAGGGTTCGGATTCGGATTGGGCTGGGGTGAAGCGTCAGGAGAACCTGGAAGAGAGGTCTGGGGATTCGGTTGAGGACCGCTCGTACGGGTTGGCCGTGGGAATGGGTTGCTCACTATCGGTTGAGTTGCGATTGGAGGTCGAGAGGAGGATAGCTCTGGAGCCGCGGTCGACTGAGCCGGCTGGTCCGGCTGTCCTGGTGCTACTCCAGTCATTTGGATGGTCTTCTTGGAATGCTCAGTGAGGGCAGTGACAGGCACATGTATGGAGGGTTCGCCCGACCCCGGAAGCGACGAGCATTTCTTCAACCATGGAATCTTCGACGTAATATCGGGTGTCTGCGCGATCCAAGCATCCAGGACCCCGGTGGGAGCTTCAACGTCGTTTGCAGGGCCGGTCCAAGCGGTGGTCTCTGGTGCAAAGACATAGCCTTCGGACAGATAATAGAAGCTCGACTGTGGATCTCCGCTAAACGGTGCCGGGGTGCAAGTCTGAGCACCGGCCGTGTCAGTTCCAATTCCTCCATCTGCATACGCTATCTGATGGACCTCCACGAAAGGGGTTGGATAGGACCTAGCAGATAGATGAGCGCCAGAACAAAATTTGAAGATTCGGGGCCATGGCTTACATGACACTGTCCCCCCAATAGTCCGATAGTACAGTGGTAAGATGAATAGCTGTTCGCTCATAGACTAAGACTCCCGGAAGCAAATCGGTTGAAATGCTGGTGTAGAAGTCGTCTGGCTTGACTTCATTGTATATGGTCGATGTTGCATTCGGTATCACGGTGTTATTGTACTGGAGGTACTCTGTGACGACCGTCGCCACAGTCGCTGTAAATGACGAAGTCCACCATACGTTCAGACCCACGGTCATTGGTATGTAGAAACAGCATGGTGGCTCAGTCACGGAGGCCGAAGGGCTTTGCGATGTCACACTTAGGGAAAAGTTCGAAGTTGGGGCTGTCGATGGTTAACGACCAGAGTAGCGAACTCGGCTCAAGACTTACAGGGCCCTTGGGCCGCAGTTTGCTGTACTGCAAGGAGCAGCAGGCCGATGGGTAGTATGCGAGCCGCCATGTCGAACAATAGACGCAGTGGACGGAATGGCAACGCGCTCTCGCGCAAAATGAACGAAAAGAGAGGTTTGGGCGCCTTTCAAACGTGCAATTCCAGCAGGACGGCGTGATATGTTTTTGAACGTACCCAGAATATGGGCCGCATTTTCCAGCGCCCTGGCCTCGAATCCTACTTGATCTTACTCAGCCTCCTCGCAGAATCAGACCTAATCTGTGCAGCCTTGCCACCCTCTGGCCTATGGGATTTGCTTGGCGAAGCAGCCACCATGCAGATATGGTAAGGAGCCGAGATTGGGTCAGTCGTGGTGTTCTTGCGGGCGGTTACACAAAACCACCGGCAGAGGGCACCAAAGCTGCAACCTTTCTCTCGCTGTTCTAGGCCATGCCTGGTAAGAATCCCACTGCATTGTTGCTGACATATTACGCGCTCGGATTGTTCCGGACCCTCCGAGGACGCAGAGGTGTTGTCCTAAGGCCGTTCCAGGAGGATTTGATTCGCCAATACACAAAATGGCAGCTTGGACAAGGTAACGTCACTCCCAGTGCAATCCTTGGTACCCTATAATCCGGGAATCGGTACATGGTGCGTTAGGAAGGATCACACTACTTAAGTCCGCGTGGTCTGGTTGTCAGCTTATGAGGTCTGAGTGGCTGCAGAAAGCTTGGAATTTTGTCAGCTTCTTGACCTCAACTTCGGAAATGGAGTGTACCAGCAAATATCATAATAAAATCCGTGTGGAAGAGCGACTAGAACCCATTGATCTTCGTGCCATGTTGTGTACAAGATGAAAGTGTGGGTGCTTGAACAACCCCATCAAAAACGTGGCACAGAGAGCGCAGTTGCAGGTGCCATGCAGGTCGGGTACTTATTTTGGGGGTGCTTGGCGCTAGCCTCTGAACGAGTCAGGCCCAATACCATTTGCTGGACCACCCAGATCTCTTCTCCATCGCATTCGGCCCCCCCGCGCGTAATTCCGCCTGCCACTGTCCTGAGCCAAAACTCAAGGATGTGGGCTCACGCATCCTCCCGCAGGCGATAGCCTTCCCGGATCTTTACCGGTCTCTTATTCTTCCTTCATGTCTGCATCTCTGCGGCGTGCCTCCGGCGCCACTGCTTCATCAACACCATCATGGGAGATGTGAACCGCACGGTGCCGCCGCCCTTCGTGTTTGCACCCTCACAGGCCTTCGATGGCAACGACGGTCGCTGGTCTACTTTCATCGTGCGTGTAGGCACCCCCGAACAGAACTTCCGCGTGCTACCCTCGATACAAGGCCATGAGATATTCATCCCCCTCCCCGACGGATGCATTGAAACAGACCCGGATAATTGTGGCGACCTTAGAGGCGTTTATCCCTTCAACGGCCAGAAAAGCACCGGATTCTTGACCAACGCTTCCTCATCGTGGAAACCGATTGGATTATACAACCTGTACCTGGCCCAGGAACTCAACTATACCGGCAATGGTCTCTACGGGTTTGACACGGTGGGGCTCATGCTACAGAACTCCGGCGGACTTACGTTGGAGAATCAGGTAGTGGCAGGCATCGCCACCAAGGACTTCTATCTCGGCCTGTTTGGGCTCGGTCCAAAGCCCTCCAACTTCTCAGACTGGCAGTATCCTCAACCGTCGTTCATGCAGACTCTAAAAGACAAGAATCGGATACCCAGTCTCTCCTTCGCCTACACTGCAGGCGCGGCGTATCGGATCCCAAAGCTCCCTGGAAGTCTTACGCTCGGCGGATATGATGCCTCCCGATACACGCCCAGCGATCGGACTTTTCCCTTCAGTGCGGACGACTCCAAAGTCCTCAGCGTGGGCGTGCAGCGCATCACAGCTGCCAACACACTGAAGGGTACCGTTAGCCCACTCGACATGCCCATCTTCTCTTTCATTGACTCCACTGTTCCGCACATCTGGCTGCCGCGCTCTGCATGTGATCGATTCGAAGAAGCATTCGGACTCAAGTATGACCCAACAACGGATCTCTACCTTGTGAATGACACCATCCATCAGGAGCTGCAGCGCTTACAACCCACTGTTACATTTTCCCTTGGGAACGATAACAACCCAGCGAATATAGTTACTATCCAGGTCCCATATGGAGCCTTTGATCTGCAAGCATCGCATCCTATCTACGAAAATTCGACGAATTATTTTCCTATCCGCCGCGCAGCAAACGATACGCAATATACCCTTGGCCGCACTTTTCTACAAGAGGCCTATGTAATAGCAGACTACGAGCGCGCAAACTTTTCTGTTCATCAGGCTGTCTTCCAGAGTCCTATGCCTGCTCAGCAAATAATACCAATCCTCTCCCCTTCGACGTCGAGGAACACTTCCACCCCATCGGATACCACTTCACCGCAAAACGACGGTCTCTCAAGAGGGGCCATCATCGGTATAGGCGTCGGACTGGGCGTCCTGGCTCTCGTGCTCGCGCTCTTCCTGCTTTTCTTCCTCCGTCGCCGGAAGGCAGCTAAAAAACAAACGCCAGCCGAACTCCCCGCCCCCGCTACACACGAAGCCGAGTCCAAAGATCAGTACGAGCTTTACACAGGTCCTACAGAGCTATACAACGCAAAGCATGAGCACCGATGGGAGGTGGAGGCCGATGTGAAGCAGATGGCTCTCATGTCGGACGATGCTGCGGGAAGAGACCAGATACGGCATGAGCTTCCAGCGGACTCGAAAGCTATCCACGAGTTGCCCAGTCCTGAAAAGCTCGTCGCCAGGCATGAGGTAGATGCTGGGGTTGAAAAAGCACCGTTAACCTCCGAATCCACCAAGCCAGACAAGGACGACTGCAGTAAGAGTGGCATGATATGATTGAGGGTTTTGTGAGTTGCTATCTATACATGTTCCGGGAAGGCAGCTTTATTGTTCTAGGGAGTACTGGAGACTTCAAGAAGCAAGTAGGCACTGCAAGTGGAGCGGTTACAGATGACAGTCCTTCAGGGTCTTGAACACTGGGATCATGCTAAGCGCCGACGAAGCGATTTATATTAATGTACTACTTAATGAATACTTACATCTCATTGAAATTCATAAACTGACTCCCTTGAGTCATGGGAGTTGAGTTGGAGAATGAAGTCGTAATCACGGGTGTATCACGTGGCGCATGACATGCACAACCTTGGGACTCTCCTGGACTTTAGGTGTCCTGTCAGACATTCTTTCATAAAGGAAATGGCTCTGAAAACTGGATACCTGCGCGTCGTTGCGCAACGGTTATTGTCTGCCTTCTAGAGTTTCTCTCTCACCCTCCTCGCCCTCCCTCCTCTCTCTCTCTCTCTCTCTCTCTCTCTCTCTCTTTTTCTCACCCTTTCCCCCACAAAGTTGAATGAGGCCCCGACAAGAAGGTACGCCTTTCCTTGGCCTGATGGCAACTGCCACTTTCTAACATATATACAGTACTACGGAGATTTGCCCTAGCTATTTCAATCATCTGCACTCCGAGGCGCTTCTTTCCCACGTCTGGCACCTGGGTTGGGAAGTTACATGCTGGGCCCGTCAAAGCGTGCACCAACATCGCTGGGGTGACCTGATTGGTCTTGTTCCACCGTTGCAGACAATAACGAGATCGTTGACATTATGCATCCTTCGGCTGCTGGGCCGTCCACTGGTCCTGGCGAGACACAGGTGGCTCCGCTTGTCTCTCAGGGCTCCCGCTCCACCTCCTTCAGAGACAGTAGCCCCGTTTGGATTGGGATGAGAATTTTTCCTGGAACGGTTACGCTTCGATGGACAAAAAAAAAAAAAAAAAAAAAAAAAAAAAAAAAAAAGGCCCCAGTATTTTATCAACGTTCAGTCGCGGTGACACCGATATGGAAAGAAATACCTTTTGAACATGATATCAAGAGGGCCCCAGGATAAGGGTAGCGAGCTATTGACGGAAACCAGGAAGCCGTGCTTGTGCCACGAGTACACCGGCTAGCGATGTCTGAGTTCGATTACTGACGTCGAAATGGATAACACACCAATTCGACCAGCTCAAAAGGCTCCCGGGACTTGTGTCGCGAGTACATTGCCTAGGTATGTCGCTTTTCTGGGCCTTGAGCATTGATATTCTGCACCATGAACAGTACAAGCTGATACCGGCAACAGTTCGCCGTCTCGCCACTAGATAAACAGAGAGGGAGTCCGCTCCGGAAACGCCGCCGGAATCTCTTACGGAACCATCCAGAAACGAAGCCCTCGGCCAGATCTCCACCCTCGCACTCCCAGTGATGCAAGTTGGGACTATGCTGCCGTCCACGTATCTTCGTTTCAAAGCCCTTGATGGGCTTGCCCCCTAGGAGGGCATGATGAGGAAGTCTGGCCACTCTCAATCCTACAGCATCACCCACGCCGACCTCGACACCAGCTCCATTGGGCAGTGTGCCGCTCGACATCGCGATGCGCTACTGCACGCAACTCCCGGATGATGCAGGAAAGACTGTACTGCCGTCCACGTATCTTCGTTTCAAAGCCCATAATGGGCTTGCCCCCCAGGAGGGGATGATGAGGAAGTCTGGCCGCTCTCAATCCTACAGCATCGCACACGCCGACCTCGACACCAGCACGGCTGGGCAGTTTGCTGCTCGACATCACGGTGTGCTACGGCCACAGGCCGTCCAAGCCTAGGTCGCCGGGGGGAGTTCTATCACAGCTCAGGGAGGAGGAAGGTGATGGGAGCGAGCTATTCCGGGGTGTACGAGGGAGACTCATGTATTATCGTTGTCGGTGCTGGCGGGTATGGGATTAAGCTGCCCGGCGAGATGTTGATGTACTATGGTAGTATGCGGCGCATCTCTTGAGAGCATATGAATTCTATCAGGTCTCTATTTGCGATTCAAGATTTACCATGGCGTCGATTACCCGAAGGTATGCTCCTCGTCTTTGAACGCGCAGCGCGTGCCGAATACGCTAGGATAAAGAAATGCGCTTCCCATGCCTGCGTTGTTCTTGTTCCGCCAACATACCTCTTGAGATCAGATATACAAGAAAAATAGAGCCATTCCATAGATTAGCATTACGCGTCCTAGTAACTTCCAGTATACACCCGTCCCTTAGAGACTCCGTTACCAAACCCATCCATATTCCTGAAAGATACCCTCCGCAAATCATCCTGACTGCCTTTCCCTAAGCCCACAATATGATAGCGAAGACTAGTGCGATTAAAGTCCGCCACGGTGTTCGCACACATGACGCTGCCATTCCCGGAGAATGACTCTGACGGCCTGTCTCTTCCGGCCTACCAACACGGCCATCATTTCCCCCGGAGTCGGTCGGGATACTTAGAACGGTCGTCGTACCACCAATTGTGACAGTCTGTCCTATCGTCGCAGTGATAGAGCCACTGATGATGTATGCCGGACTAGACGTTGGTGCTGGACCGATTCTCACCGGTACACTCGTGAAGATCGCGCTGGGTATTTCCAGAACTGTGGTCTCGCCGTTGACAGCAACCGTCTGCCCTATGGTTGCTGTGGAAGAGGATCCCGGCATGATGTACGCTGGCACCGATGTTGTCCGACCGTCGATCACGGTAGGAACGTACGTGAACACGGGCGATGGCGCAGGCCAATCTTGCTGGTCGCCTTGAAGAGCACCGTTCGGTGTACCAGGCGCCCCAATGCTACCACCATTATTGGGGCTGGCAGATTGCTGTGCCTGCGGTCCCTCCGGAGGCCCATCGCCGAATCCAGTAGTTGTGCGCTCTATTTGGGCGGCCGGAGACGTCACTCTGGGCGGTGTTTTGGTTATAGTCGAAGCATCTCCAAAGCCGTTGGCGCTGCTTTCCAGGTGGGCGGCGGCTGGAGGAAGGGGGCGCCTAGAAGGTTCTCTGTCCCAACCTGTTGCTGTAGGCTGGATGATGACAATTCCGGGTGGGCTAGTCGATGTCGTGTACACTGTGGTGGTAACGGTTTCGTACTTGGGAGCCGAGTATTCTGTAGGAAGAGGGACTGCTACGGGGACGGATTCGCAAAAAGAAAAAGCCGACTGAAAGGGAAATGCGGCACGGAAGAAACGCGCGTCGGGTTCATCTTTGACTGGGGCCCATAGAGGCACATGCTCTGTTCCGAGTGGATCGAATTTGCCTGGAAATACTTCCTTAGGCTGCGGGTACTCAGGATGGTCGTTGAGCGGCGCGTTCGCGGGGCTGGGAGTCGCGGTGGCGCAGACGAAATTCGATGCCTTGTCCTGCGTCTGAAGTACACCCTCCCAATGCAATTCTTTCCAGTAATCAATGTATGGAGTTGGGTAAGTCAATGTCGCCCAAGTTGTGTATCCTTCCGACTCTCCCACGGAAGCGGTCAATATGACAGTGCCCTGCTCATTGGGCCCCAAGCTGTATAGATTGTAATCGGGGCCGACTGGGTTGTATAACGTTTCAGTATACGGAGGATACGTAGTATCTTCCAGGGTCGTGTATATGACAGACACTGTCGCTACAACAATCGTGGTTGTGTATATGATCTGGGACGCGGGAATCCATTGTATGGCTGTGAGGGCCGGGTACTGAACAGAGCAGCGGTTTTCGCAAGGGAGGTCCGTTGACGTGGGTGCGGGTGCTGTCGCGTTTCGATTTCCATCTGTGGGTGCAATACCTGAGAGGTCAGCAAACAGACTAGCAGCGGACCCTTCTTGGATTGTCACTGACCTTGTGCCAATACTGTGAGGGCAGGACAACCTAGGGCTGCGCCGACAGCGGCCCTTTTCACCAACATGATGATTCCGAGTCCATATACTCTGTATAATGTCCTAGCCGTACTCAAGCGTTATAACAAGCTATAAGCGAGCGCGAGAAGTCGAATAAACATGATTGTAACGAGCGAAAAATGGAGTTCCAAAGCGTGGAGGAAGGGAGCGGGAGGACCCATGTGCAAGATCGGAAGGTGGTTCAAACCAAGCCCCCAATGTTTTGACACCCTGTGTTCCTTGTCTCGTCCAGGGTATCTCGGCGAATTGGCATTGCAGGCAGAAGGACGGAGCAGAGTGGCATCGAAGACCTATGTCAGCATGGGATCGGTTCTTCAGCCGTACTTTACAGGTCTAGAGAGCTGTATGGGAAGAGCAGCGTGGTGGGTGTGTGCTGTGGTGGTGCTGGAATAGGCTAGTCTCTCGAGTCGACCAAGCAAGGGGGCTGGCCAAGGGAGGGGTCGGCCGCGACTTCGACTCTCTCGAAGCTGGAGTGGATGCCGCTTGGACCCTAATCGATATCATGTGCTCAAATGAAAGGGGTGAAACCGATGATAGATATGCATATCATGTTTGAATCAACAGTTGCACTCATGTTCTTGAGCTGGGAGCGTTTGAAATGGAGAATGCGGAGTGGGCGGGTGGCGTTGCGTGTGGCGGTGCCACCACTACGTTACCCGTATGTACTCCGTACTGTGTAGGTAGAGCTTCGCTCGACTATCCCACCAAAGATCATCAACACCATCTTCCAATGCACATAAAGTTCGGAATCATGTCGGAGATGATTCTGATTCATGGCCACTGGGAAGCTATGAAGAAACTGATTGAAGAAAGGCTCTCGAGTCAAGTCTACCCCAGGCTTGCCAAAAAGTCTTCGGCGGTATCATCATGCCCTCGTGAAAGTGCGAATGAATGGTGGCACGCATTTCGCGGCAGAAGCGCTTGCCGCTCGCAGCCCCATTCATTTCATCAGGGATAGTACCGACGATGACAGTAACTATTGCTGCAAGTCTTCGCCTTCCATGGAAATGCAGGCCCGATGTCTTCTCCGAGCAAAACTGACCTCTACACCTGGACCCAGCAAACGCCTTCATCTTCTCTTTCCACCATGCCAGGTTCTCACCACCGAAGACGAGCGGACAGACTCCACACACCGAGTTCCTACCGGAGAACATACCGGCTGCTGTTCTACTAATCGGCGTGCCGCTGGTGGGATCGAGGTTTTGGATTGTGAACAGAAGCGGGCACTGCGCATATGGTTGCTTGGCTTCTAGGACTCCACGTGGATGTGTAGCTGAGGAGTGAGGTTGTACATTTGGGGTGGTAGGAAGGGAATGAGACGGAGTTCGTGGCGATGGAAGAGGTGGTGAAGGAGAACTACCTGTCTAACTTGAGACTAGGTGACCTTGAGAGGACCGCTTTCCCTGCGCCAAAAACTTGCGCACTGACAAAGGCACCAGAAGACTTTCATTATGATCGAAGAAACTCGTCCGCGCCCACATCGCTTCCCGTGACGATCCTGAACCACACCTTGGCCATATTTGTACACTGCTCTGACATCTCCAGCTCGCCCATCGCGCGATAGCCCTCTCCAAGGTACTTGAGCGCTCGAACCCCTTCGACGTTCACGAATCCCGAATTACTTGTGACTTCAAATTTCTTCTCCGCCACGCTCGTCAATATCCCGAAATTCCGCAAAAGCCTTCTCGCATACTCGATCATCTTGCCCGTGTTCCCAACCCCCCTCCAAGCCTCGGTCAGGAACAGCGTGGGATGCACAAGGCCCAGCCTGGGGAGGTTGGCATATAGGTTCTCCTCTTGTGGAGCAGAATATAGTGTCTCGAGTTCCCTCAAACCCCTGGCAATTTTCTTGATGGAGGTGATTGTGGTTCCGCGCTCCCCCAGCTTCATGACAACAGCCTTCAGCTCGGCGAATCTCTCCAGCCTTTGCCTCCTCTTCTCCGCAGATATGCTGCCATCGACCTCGCAAAGCTTGCAATCACACCGGAAACCCCACGTCCCCTCAAAAGCCCTCTGTCTATCCTCGATATCGATCTCGGGGGATATGTACTGTTGTGTGAGCTCCTCGCCAGCGTCAATGTCGCGGGTTGCTCGAAGGAAATGCACATCGCCTATAAATGTGCGCACAGTGTTCGGCAAGCAAGAGTGATTAAGATACGAGGCATGCAACCAGAAACCGGCGCGGAGCTCAGGGTTGCTGTTTGGCGGCTGCGTGAGCAGATCCAGGGAGCGAGTGGGTACGGAAAAGCAATTGAGCTGGCGGATCTTCTCAACTCGGAACCTGAATCATAGTCAGTATTCATTGACTCGAAGAGACGCACGCTAACAGCAGGCAACAAATCACACATACACGTCAATCGGTATCTCCTCGCCCTCTTCCACCTCCCAACCGTTTTTCTTCCAATAACCGCCGTCGTCTAAATCGAAGTACTCTTTTCTCAGCGTTGGGTTCGACCGCAACTTCTGAACCAGTTCCTTGAACAATAATGCCCCAGGCCTAGGGCTCGCAGTCTCATCTCCTAAGCTGTACAAAAAGCAATCGGAGTTTCTGTCCTGGATAAAATAACCTGGCATCGTGAACGCCTTCTCCGCACACACCAGATCGCCAGCCTTGAACGAGCGTTTCGCAAACAACCCCCGGCCATGACTCTCCGTGCTACGGGCTTCGGTGTCACAAATATAGTTGGCAGCGTCAACATGCAGCGTCAGTGGTCCCACATATGAGGATATCAGCGGAAGGTCGTACACGGGCTCGGATTGGAAGATTCCCAAGTCGAACTTGATACGTGCGGCAAGGACTTTGAGCGGATTCGGAATCTGAGTTGCAATTTGATGTGGGTCTTCCATACTGTGATTACGCAGCCACTCATTGATCACCGGGGGGTTCGTCAGAGGAGAGTCGGCCAGGGATGGAGTAGAAGCTGCATGTGTCGATATTGCGAGGGCGAGGTCTTGCACCGCATCATCAAGACGGAGAAGGACAATGTTGACGCCGCACTTCTTGCGGTAGAGGTCAATCGCCGCGGTGGCATGAGTGGAGTGGTCGAGTTCTTTCAATCCCCTGTCGTAGCTTCTTTATTGTTAGTTCGATAACGAGCGTGGTATGAGACAGCTTGTTCTCACCATTCCAACGCGTTTCGGAAGCGCTTCTTCAGGAACATCATGTCGCCTTCCTTCTTCCACTGAGTTGCATCTTTCTGAACATCTATCTCTTCTTTTCTCCATTCCTTGGGCACAAGTTCGTCATGAGGTTTCAGCTCCTCAACGTCCGATGGTTGATCGACGCGCACATGATAACCTCCATCCACAAGCCTGGTCCAGAAGGGTTCTTTGATAGCAAGAACAGTCCCCTCTGGAATGAGCGGCTCAACTACACTGTCTTCGAGATTGCAAAGCGTCACACGGCAGACGTTGCCGTCCTCGTCTTCTGCCACAGTAATTGAGGCAGAGTAGACATAAGGGATCGTGATGGTTCTCAGGATGATATATGTGTTTGGGATACGCCTTTCCACATTCAAGTCTTCTAGCTTAATCTGAAAACATGTAAGTCCCCTGATTAATCATATAAAATAATAAACTGACCCTGCTGGAAGAGACATTCCTAAGTGAAATGCGTGAAGGCGGGTATGGCAGAGGCAGTACGAATGTTCTAACGGGTACATTTCCTTCGGACAATAACTTGAGTTGCACTTGGTGCTCCTTCAAGAGCTGGTCCCGTGATATCTTTGCCGGCGAAGGTGTCGGTTTCGTCTCTGCAGGTGTCTTGAAAAGCTCTTTCAGTCTTTCTGGCGATTCCTCGTAGCTGTGGCGTGTCGGCTTGGCTGACCGCATCTTGGGCAATAAATTTATTTGCACGTTTTCGGATCTCAGAGATGTTCCTATCGGGCAGAATCAAAGGATGTTGTGTTGGACTGGTGATGAAGTGAAGCGGAATAAAATTGGGGCCCCAAATTCTCTCCCTGCACACCCGCTCCGGATAGCAACACCATGAGCGAAGCAAGCAATAGAATATTGTAAAAGAAAGAGCATAAGAATGGGGAAGACCTCTCTTATGAGGTTGGTGGAATGTAAGGTGGCCTTCATGATGCGGCTAAATTATGCTGGGGTGGTAATATATTTCGCGGCTACACATATTGAAGAATGAAGATGATTGGACTGTTATCTACAGAAACGTAAACTAATCCTCGAAACTCGCGGATGTCGGTCCTAGTTTGCATGTATACCATTGCAGTGTTATTCCATAAATGAGGAGAGTACACAATCATCAGAATGGTCATTGAGATGCCTTATGTCTCATCGTTCTATGACATTCTCCTTCCTGAACCTCTACCCACTCAACCTTGCATAATGTTTCTAAAATCATTGATTGTGCCTCCTGCTGCCCTATTGGCGCGGGCCTGCATCCTCCGTCCCTCCTCTGATCATTACATATATGTTGACGGATGAGTCCAGTCCGCGAAGCCACGCCAGGTAGCGTGGTGCCAGACCAAGCTCCTCGCCTCGTCGAGCCAAGTCCGTATCCGCTCGGAGAACGGTGCGGTGAAGGCGGGAATCCCAAATCATATACCCAGATGGGAGGACGCTGTGCACATATGAAAGATCGACTGTGACGCGGTCTTTGGGGTCGGTGGCAATTCCTGGGGCGTTGATAAGAGCAGAAACAAGAGCCTGGACTCGTTGAACCTCAATCCAGTCGTCCAGCCTAGGTTGCGTCGTCGTCGGGGTAGTCGGCTGAAAATAAGGCGCGTTTGGATTGAAGGCAAGAGTCGTTTGCATGTCTGCGGACGGAGGCGTGGCGAGTTGAGAGGCGTGGAACCCAGCCTGAGTCATCCCTGTTGTAATCTTAGTGATAAGTTGAACTGAGTTAAAGGTCTCAATATCTGACCTGCTTGTTGGCTTCGATTCGTGAAGTCTTCATGCCACCGTGGCGGACCATTGAGCGTAGCGACACGATTGTGCGGAGACGGAATAAAGTCATACGATGATACCGATTCCGCGTCGTCATCCCGTCCCTTTCTGATAGTCTGGGACTGAATATTCGAATTGGTCATGGTGGGACGTGAGTTAGGTGCTGTTTGGTAGTATCGTTCGCAGGGAAGGCGAGGGGAGGCAAAATCCCGGGAAGTTGTGGAGATGGTTGTATGGAGAAGAGGTATATGGGGGTTGAGTTGATGGTCATATATACTTGAAGGAGCAGGAGGCGGTCAAGGTGGGAGTGAACGCGGCTTTCTATTCGAAAGCAGGAAATTTCCGTTGCCCTTCTGGTGGTGGGTGGAATCCCCTTTCACCGAAGCATCTGCCTCGTGAACCGACCAATCAAAATCGGAGGAGGCAACTTGATGTAGAATCAATTTTTGCTTGGACGAGCTCATTGAACTACATTGACCGCAATTCTGAGTCTGTTGGTTTCATGAAGATTCCGCTCAGTGACGTATTATACTCGGCCCTGCGGACGAGCTCTTCGCCATAGATCTGGATGGGCTCCTCAGCAACAAGCGCTTTTCACAGACATTATATAGTAGTGCGGTTTTCTATGCTTGGCCCATAGGATGTTGGAGACTGACCCTCGGAACCGCGTGCAGTCCTATCTAGAAGGTAACTGACCACCTCACAAGGCTAACAACCTATGGTGACTCTTGAAAAGATATCTCACAAAGCTCCTACGTTTGCAACCAAAATATCACCACAATCCATATGCAGATGACGGAGGCGGAATGGTTGTCTACCAAGTGCGGGTCAAAAGGGCAGGGAATCCTCCATGGGCGGCGTGTCATGTAGAAGGTCATTGAAACCCCTCATGACCCGCTCAACTGGACACAAGATCTGCAAAGCGTGATCTTGTGTTCTGAGGGTGGACTCTATCCTGTGTTGAGGAGCAAACAAGTCCAGGACGCAGAAGAAACCCATGGCATATATAAGAGCCACAGTGGAGTTCCCATTGCATTGCCTATGGTGACTATCAACCATTCTTATAACCGCCATGGCCTCGTTTGGGGTCTCTCTATAGTAGCATCCTAAAGCTCGTGAATCCAAGCTCAGTCTTCTGAGCACAAGACCCCCCGATCAAGCAACAGTTGCAAACACCAATATGAAGCTCTCCACCCTATTCCTGGGTACCACGATCAGTACAGCTCTCGCCGTCTCCATGAGAGTCCCTTGCAACCCCAAGACCATGAGGTCAAACGCGTGCTTCGATCGGTGCTGGTGCACGTAGCGTTCGTGCCCCGTAGCATACGAGAATTCCAGATAGACTACCGCTAAGGAGCGGGAGGAATACTGGCGAAAGCATGTATGTGGTGACACAACTCGTGGTTCATATATATCTGTAAACTTATGCTCTTGAATGGCAAAAGAGACAATGCTGCGGATGACGTGTGCGATGAGCGATTGGTTTGGTAGTGTCCGGAATGATGTTGTATGTTGGTGTGATAGTGTTGAAGACGGCTCTTCCGGTGCTGACGTCTTTCAGGAACCGCTCTTAATCGGGGGAGATCTCTGTTTTCTTAATAACTGCATTACAACTCCGTCAGCAGTATACTGCTGATGCAACACAAGGCCATCTCAGAATTCCGGTACACCCTGGGGCAGCTCGTAAGCGGGATCGCTCCTCCTTCATAGTAACGAGAGAATTGCATTCAAATGTCAATGAAGTACGCCTCTATTTCATAAAGAGGTGATAATAGGAAACAGCTCCGTGATACGGCGGAAGAGGCGTGCGTTTGCCCAACCAAGGCCCCTTCTCTCGGAACCAACGGCCCTAGAGAAGCCCTTGCAGCGGCCTCACCGGTTACACAGACACCGCCCAGCTTTATTTCGACTCCAAACAAATACGTCAACAATACGGGAACCAAACATCAACGAAACCGCTATGGGGATTGTTCTCCTTCTCTTCTGGATTACCATTGCGAGCTCCGGTGCTCTCTCAATCAATTCCGCCCGACGAACACAGCTCGTCCTGAGTGGCGACGAAAGTCGAAGCACCTACCCTCGAGTATGTCCGCCTTGCCAGACAGAAGCCGACATGTGTGTTTGGAGCAAGCGCCAATCCCAGCTCGCCGATGCTGAAGCCGTCAAACGCGAGTGCGGCCGCTTTGTGAGTCATCTTGTGTACTCATGTGTATTTGTCTGCTTGTTTCGACTAACCGCACTCGAGCAGTATGGATGTATGAATGAACATTGTGTTGGAGGCAGCGCGATGGAGGGGGTTGTACTGTGATGAATGATGGAGGTCTACGCAGCCGGGCACAGGAGACCGTAGCCCAGCTCCGGATATTGCAACTGAATCGAGGCTGGGGTTCGAATCGCCTTGTATCCATCAGATGTGTTTTCTCAGCTTATAGCGATAATGCGGCCAGATCAATTGAGGTAACAGACCACGGCATCGGGGCGCAGCACTTCGGTTGGGTTATTAGCTCTAGGCTGGGCGCTCTGGGCGGCGACGTTGGCAGCCATGAGATGGTTCTCGCGGCTAGGGTGGGAGTAGCTGTAGAACCTGTTCACGTTATCGAATTAATGGAGTGAATGCCATATAGCAGTTGTCAGTCTGGGTCGAGTGCGGTTGAATTAAACTCATCGACGACGGCATATTCCGCCGCGAGGCGGTTTCCGTCTCCAATCCGGGCCGTTGGCGGCGCTCCCGCGTGGTTGTGTGTGCAACGCCACGTTTATCACCATGGATCGATCTTCCGTGGTACTAAGGCTTGGCATCAGGATCCAAAACGACGACATGACGAGGGTCTCGGCATCACCAACGTGCCGAACCCGTCATCCATGGCGCCTTTCGCTCCTTCTTCTTGTTCTTTTCTGTCGGTTGTTCTCTTCTGTAGTTTTTCTTTTGGACTTGAGATATCCTTTTCACATTTATCAACCAAGTTTCACCATCCCGGGAGGATTCGTCCGTCCACCATATCCCACTCGATATTTGTGGCACAGGTTTGTTGGGGAAAGGCGCCGGACTTGCGCAACAACAGTTCCCTCCTGTATCAGGAGCCCTTCAAGGCTCCGAGAGCAATCAATGGCGTTCCTCCGTCAGACATGGACTCTCACGAAGAAGAACTTAGTGGTGGTCTTTAACCGCCATTGGTTTTTTACCAGCATTCGAGCATTCTGGGCGCCGATCATCTTCGTATGCGCGTAAGCTTCATCTCTTAGCAGAGGAATGATCTGACATGTTATTTAGATGTTCTTCATTACATACGCAAAGAACTTCTTCGTTCCTCCCTCAGAATTCGGAATCGGACGACCTCTGCCAATTCTGGCTCTCAAAGACGCCCTCGACTCTGCGAAAGGGGGGCGTGACACAGTTGTGTTTGTCAACAACGGCTTCACTGGCGGAGATATCGAGAATGTAATTAACAAGGTCTCCGACACGGTGCGCGAAGTCGGAAAGAACGTACGGGTGGTGCAAGATGAGGTGGAGCTGCTCACGATATGCAGAAGCACGCTGCGAGGCGCAAGTACATGCTTCGGGGCAGCCATGTTCCATTCTTCGCCGACAGAGGGAGATAGACATATCTGGAACTACACTTTGCGAGCAGACGGCGCCTTGGGAGATCGGGTGTTTGTGAACCAGGACGACAACGACGTCGAGATATATATTTTGCCTTTGCAGCGTGCAATTGACACCGCCATCGCTTCCTCCGAAGGCTCAGATTCACCCCGCGACATCGATGCATATATCTTTACCGATAAGACTCAGAAAGAGCGCGATGAACGGATCCGGACGCTGTATATGGGCGCCCTTATTGACATCATGGGGGTTGCGCTGTACGTGGGCATCTGTGGCGTCACTTACCAACTCACTGGACAGATGGCTTCAGAGCGTGAAGACGGCGTGTCACAGTTGATTGAGGCAATGGCACCATCAAAACGGTCTTGGTACATGCAAGCTGCGCGACTTCTCTCAAACCATATCGCTTTCGATGTCATCTATCTTCCAGGCTGGATCATCATGGCAATTACACTCAATCGTCTGGCGTTTCCAACGTCGAGTGCAGCCATTCTGATCATCTACCACATCCTGATCGGCTTTGCTCTCACAAGCTTTTCGATATTTGGCGCAAGCTTCTTCCGCAAAGCTCAGCTGTCCGGTATTACCATTACTATCCTCGGTATTGTCCTCGCCATCGTTGCTCAAGTTGCTGGACCGTTCAACACGGGCGCTACTGCCATTCTCAGCCTTCTATTTCCGTCGATGAATTATGTCTTCTTCGTCATATACCTGGCCCGCTTCGAACGGGAGCTTAAACCAACTACCCTGATAAAAGCTGCGCCGCCATACGAAGGCCACACCTCCACGCTTCCGGGAATTGCATTTTGGGTATTTTGTCTTGTCCAGACTCTTGCCTTTCCGGTTTTGGGTGCCATGGTGGAGCGGTGGCTCTATGGGACTGTATCAAAGGAGCGGAAGACCTCGACATCGTCCCCGGATCACAGCATTATCCTCACAAACTTCTCCAAGCATTGGAGACCCACCTGGTTCAGGAGGGAGGTTCTCGCTAAGTTTGGCATTCACCCTCCCGAAACCGTCGTTGCGGTCAACGATTTGAGTCTCAAGGCGCGAAAGGGCCAGGTTATGGTTTTGCTGGGCGCCAATGGAAGTGGAAAGTCCACAACTCTGGACGCTATTGCTGGTCTCAATACGCTCACAAGTGGATCGATTGAGATCGACGGCACTGGTGGTCTGGGCCTGTGTCCGCAAAAGAACGTCATGTGGGATGATCTTACGGTCTTTGAGCATGTCCAGATATTCAACCGCTTGAAGTGCGCGGGCAAGGGTGATGACAAAGAGACCATCAAGAGTCTTATTCGAGCATGTGATCTGGGCCATAAGATGAATGCGCAACCCAAGACGCTGTCTGGAGGTCAGAAACGCAAACTCCAACTGGCAATGATGTTCACAGGAGGCAGCCGCGTATGCTGTGTCGACGAAGTATCATCTGGACTGGACCCTCTGTCTCGAAGAAAGATATGGGAGATTTTGCTCGCGGAGCGTGGCGACAGGACATTCCTCCTGACAACGCATTTCCTCGATGAAGCGGACGTCCTTGCCGATTATATCGCCATCCTTTCTCGCGGAAACCTGAAGACTAAGGGAACATCTGTGCAGCTGAAGCACGAGGTCGGCGCCGGCTATCATGTCACTGTTCCGAACAACGTTGGGGTTTCGCCAAAGGAAGCGGTTCGAAAACCCTCTGCTAAAGGCACGATCATGTATTGGTTCCCCACCGGCATTGAAGCGACCGATTATATCCGTAGGCTCCGCGAAAAAGGTATTAACGACTATGATCTCATTGGACCCACTCTCGAAGATGTTTTCCTGGCTTTGGCCGAAGAGGTCAAGGAGAATCGCCTGAACACTGGGGTTGTTTCCACCAAAGATCACTCCTTGATCAAGGAGGCAGATGGCGTCCCTCTGGCTGAGGAATCTTCCGATTCGGATAAAGGGGCCAACATGTCAAAGGGTACGGGGACATCCATGCCCACGCAGACGTGGATTCTGATGCAAAAGCGCTTTACCATCCTTCGTCGCAATTTCCTGCCCTATATTTGCGCTGTTCTTCTACCCGTTATAACAGCGGGGCTCGTCACCCTTTTCCTCAAAGATTTTGAAGCTATCGGCTGCGATCCCGCAGCACAGGCTGATGATCCAAGGGTCTTCACGCTTGCAAGCCTTCCCGGCGACCTAGTACCACTCGTGCCCGTCGGACCTTCCAATCTTGTGGACGTCGAGACGATCGCCAGACGGGCTGGGGTAGACGTGTCTGCCTTTGAGGTTTTCAACGGGTTGGATGACTTCAACCGCTTCGTTCAAGACCGCTTCAGAAACATCACTCCAGGTGGCTTCTTTGTACAAGCCGATGGCCCCGCCGTCATGCCCTACCTTGGGAATGTCGGTGTCTATGGCGGTCTGATTACTCTCAATGCTCTTGACAACATCTTGACTGGCGTTCCAATTGCCACTCAATACCAAGAATTCGCCAGACCATTTGCTCCCAACACCGGAGACAGTTTGCAGCTCGTCCTTTACCTTGGTTTGGCAATGTGTGTATATCCGGCTTTTTTCGCTTTGTATCCTACCATCGAACGTCTGCGCAAGGTTCGAGCTTTGCATTATAGCAACGGCATCCGCGCAGCGCCACTTTGGCTTGCATACCTAGCCTTTGATTTCACCTTCGTTGTGCTCATCAGCGCTATTGTTACGGCGATTCTTGCCGGGGTAAGTTATCTTGAAGACTCCATGAAGGAAACGCAAGCTGACATGCAGAACAGGCATCCAGCGCGTGGTATGCCCCAGGCTATCTCTTTCTTGTATTCTTTCTCTACGGGCTTACGTCGATCCTCTTCAGTTATCTCGTTTCAATTGTCGTCACGTCGCAACTCGCAACCTTCGCGTTCGCTGCTGGAGGACAAGCCTCCCTTTTCCTCCTATATTTCATCGGTTATATGTCGATCTTGACGTACGCACCAGCATACCAGATCGACCGGTACCTAGAAATCTTCCATTTCGCATTTGCCACTATCACTCCTTCCGGCAATCTGCTACGCACATTCCTCCTTTCGTTGAACACATTTTCAATCCTTTGCAATGGAAACAGGGTGGCTCTTACCCGGGCGCCCTTAAAGTATATGGCGGGCCCATTCTCTATCTTATTGTACAAGCAATTGTGCTTCTGGTCGTCCTAATCTGGTCGGACAGCGGCTACAAGCCCCCGATCTTCGCCGGAAACAAGGTCAAAACCCAGCATACCGAGGAAGAAATCGAGGCTATAGATCCCGCCGTCGTCGCTGAGATCAAGCGTACGGAAGCGTGCAACGACAGTCTACGCGTGCTGCATCTTCACAAGACATTCGGAGCCAACCACGCTGTGAACAACATCACATTCGGCGTCCCACGTGGCCAGGTCTTTGCATTATTGGGCCCCAACGGCGCTGGGAAATCAACCACGATAAGCTTGATTAGAGGAGATGTCCATCCTAACCGCAATGGGGGTGACGTCCTCATCGAAGATATCAGCATCGTAGCAAAGCGCGCTCAGGCTCGTGGCCACCTTGGTGTCTGCCCGCAGTTCGACGCCATGGACTCTATGACTGTGCGTGAGCATCTGATATTCTACGCGCGTGCGCGAGGTGTATCGGACTTGACTTCTAATATTGAGGCTGTCCTCTCAGCTACCGGCCTGACCCGCTTCGCCGACAGGATTGCGCACAAACTTTCCGGCGGCAACAAGAGGAAACTCAGCTTGGGCATTGCTCTGATGGGCAATCCTGAGGTGCTGCTTCTCGACGAGCCGAGCTCTGGGATGGATGCTGCGGCGAAGAGAGTAATGTGGCGTACGCTCCTGGGCGTTGCAGCTCCCGGACGCGCTTTGTTGATAACAACACACTCTATGGAAGAAGCCGACAAACTGGCCACACGAGTCGGCATCATGAAGAGGAAGATGTTGGCTCTGGGTTCAGTGCGGGAGCTTGGTGACTAGTACGGAGATGCGTTGGTCGTGCAACTCGTCCTGAAGTCTGCCCCTGAGACCACGGAGGAGGAGATGGAGGGTGTCAAGGACTGGGTGAACCGCAACGTCTCCGGCGCGCAGCTCGACAAATGGGGTTCAAGAGGCGGAGGCCACGGCCAGTTACGGTTCCGTGTTTTGAAAGCTGCAGTACATCCAAACAAGGAGGAACATATCTCAGAGGCTGATATTAAGAGGACGCCTACGCAGTCGTCCCTTACCCAGAATCGCAGTATGGATATTGGCGGCATTCCAGGCCTGATACAATTGCTGGAGACCCATAGAGAGCAGCTAGGTTTGGAGTATTATTCTGTCAGTCCGACGACGTTGGATGAGGTGTTCTTGCGGGTAGTGGGTGACGATGAAGAGGACGGAACGGGGAAGGCGAAGAAAAGGGGACTGGCGAAACTGAAGTGTTGGTGAGGAGAGGAGGAGGTGGGGATGATGCCCAGAGATGGTATAATAGGAACATATCAAGCGTAATAGATAATACATAAACCGAGTCCAAGGAACAATGATACTTTCCTTACATCTCGACCTTCCACTTGTTTCTTGCACGTTTTATGGGTTGGGTCGTCGCCCACTCCACGGCAGTGTCAGTTGTCACCAGTACGAAGTAGTGTAGGAGCTGGAAGGGGAGATACGGCTAACTTTATTCGTAGTACACAGTTATGACGGCAAGATATCGGATCCACACACATGAATTATTATCCCATGGTAGTTACATCGATTGTGAGCGCACCACTCACACCTGCGCTCCATCACATCCACCTCAATCCACAATACCTCCATCTGCTCCGACACCTCCACCATACTCCTCGAAGTCCGGTCTCAATAACCTCCACCGTTTCATGCTCGTCCATGACCCCTTGCCCACCACCGCCTCCGCTTAGCCGGCAAACCTAGACCGGACAATAATACGAGAACCAAGAACACTTCCGTGCAATGCCAGCCACAACTAAGCTGCACCGCGATCCTCCAAATTACCTCCAGGGATAATATGAAGCATCGTGGCGCAGCGTAGTTGTGATTGGCTTTACCCCAGAAGCGTTCTTGATCCGTCATATCATTGTCAGGCCTAGGCTTGCGAGCTGCGCGAAGGGGTGTCAAAATGTCCAAGGACTTTTCCCGGACCAATTCCTCGAGCATCATGTCGTTGTTGGTGGCGATCATCAACTTGACCTGTCCCTCATGAGGATTGGCGGATCTGTCATTTCCAAACTTGGCGACATGGAACTCCCTCTGGGAGATCTGCGAGGCAAGAAACCCGACATCACGCAGGTACTTCAGCGAGACAGAAGAATCGTTGATGTCGTCAAAGCGAATGAGGACGTGGATGGTAGAGCCTGTGGGCGAGCGTTTCTCGACTTGCAGAGGGACCGCACTTCAACGAGACAGAAGAGTCATTGATGGCCCGGGCGACCGCACTGCGCTCGGCTCGTTGCCGTTGTCGCTGTCGCTTTGGTGGCGTCTGATAGGGTATGGCGTCTGATGAGGGACGCCTCTTGGAGAATCTCGCAACTGGAATCCAATACGATGCGGAAGGGCCGTCCTGGGTGGCGAAAACATCAAGCGCGTACGAGGCTGGTAGCGCCCACAATGGAGCTCTCTCCGCTCTCAACTGTAGCGGCAGGAGATACGTCCGCATTTTCTTATTAGGGGAGAGGTCCCCTTGCGCGACGGCCAAAGCCAGGAGCGATTTAAATGTCACCTTTCGGAGCTGGAGGGGTAAGCACCCTCTCCCAGGGCGATTTGGCGCTCCATTAGAGAGCCGAACTGTCACCTTTGGGAGCTGGAAAAGCACTTGGATATACCCAAGTCGTGTTTGGGCAACGAAAACAGCCTTTTGCGACCCTGGATTGATATACCCGGTGTTGTGTGGAAAAGGGTGAAAGCTAACAGTACGGGTACTGCGATTGATATGGATAGCTGACCGTTCGGGTGGAAAAGTCTTTCTGCCAGAAAAATATTCCCAGTAATGCACTGTACAATTGTCCACAGGGCTTGTCGGACAAGGGATGGCGCAAGGGAGTAGGCTTTGTCGAATCTCCATAGCGCCGACAGCCCGGAGGTTCCTGAAGCTGGGGAACGTCTGCTCCACAGTGTCCGAATGTGTTTCTCGGGCGGAGCGGGCATAATGAACTGGAGAGTTGGCAACCTCCGTACCGTGATTAGCGGGCTGGGCAGTGGTGATGCGGCTGAACATGCTGCAGGTGCGAGATGCTCGAGGCTGCTCTGGCGGTAGTGCATGAGGCGGCTTCGAAAACGAATGGCTGGCGACCGCTATGAACAAGCAAGATGATAGTTTGAGAGGAACGACCACGGCCTCTTGCGCACTTGAGAGAAGGTTTGTGGATATCCTTGTTTTGCCGGCCCTACGAGACGCAGTTAGCAATGAGGGCAAGCGTACGAGGACTACCGCACACACACATATGAATACTCCGCAATCTGTAGGGTAGATCGTGCCGGTTGCCCTGAGCCAAGCAACTGCATGGACGATAAACCGCTTGCTGAAGCCTTGGTACCCGGATGAGATTGCCCTCTGTTCTGCAGTGGGAATGTCTTCGACTGCCCTTGTGTCACTCGTGACTGATTGTCTGAACGCTCAAGTGCAACAAGTGAGGGCGAATAGCGATGACAGCCGTTTAGGTTGCAAAGAGTGGGAAGTGAATATAGAGCAACTGAGGAAGAAGGTGGTGTCGAGTAGTGTTTTCAACAGCCGTGTGAGGGAGCAGAGAGAAGTTGTCCGCGCCAAGAAAGAGCCTCCTTCACTCACGATTGCTGGTGGCGCAACAAAGCTTGGCAGAGGGAGCTGGCGGGTTGAAGACATTGTAATAGTGACGGATAAGGATTGCCAGACAAACTTAGTCACGTATACAGCGCGTTGCCTTGGTTTTCGCTGCGTTTGCGGTGCTCAGGGGATTCTCGGCTCCGGTTAACGAGTGAAGCTCATCAATAGTATGCCATGAGCGGAAGATCATAGCCGCTTAGAATAGGTTTTCGCTTCTTACTCGGGGCTACGGTGGGTAAGCCGCCTGGATTAGCCGTTGATGGTCTTAGGACATCCCTATGTTCCCGCAGTCAACATGCGCAATGAAATGCTAGCTTTCGGTTGATGCAGGAACGAACGCCGGTGGTGGTTTCGCCAACGCGTAATTGCTTCTCCTTTGCATAGATTGGGACATGAATTTGCAAGACTTGAGTCAAGCTCAAACACCAGTCGGTCGCATGTGGCCAGGTGCTGCATTCGGAGCATGTGCATCCTCTTGATCTCAACTGAAAACTCTCCGCGAGCTATCAATAATTCCCTATCAAGAATATGACGTACATAACTGTTGTCTTGCAGGAATTGTAAATATCACCAACAAGCGAATTGTGAAAAGTTCCCTCGTGTTCACGGCCGCTTCACCTCTTCGTCGCAAATCTTGACCTCACCATCAGGTTGCAACTCGCCGTCCCCCCTCCCATCACAATGCTGTCACCTTAAACTTCGAAACTTTTCTTGATGATTCTCTCTCGGGCATTCTGAATACTGCACATTGCAGGCTGCGTTGCTCCAGCATTGTGCGCGCAACCGTCTAGAAGCCATCTTGCGCCGTCCTCTATCGGTCGTTGTTCCGATCGGCCCCTTAGTATGTACGAATCTGTTGCAGTATCAACGGTATCCGACGAATAACAGGTCCTTTCTGGCCGATACTGTTTACCATTCGCGATGCCAGAGCCGACGCCAGCACTTGACAACAGCGCCGCCGAACACCTTCTAGATCACGCGCCCCTCGCCGATGCCAGCGATCACAGATGAGTCCCATAATAGTTCGATTTGGTCGTTGCCCAGAATTCCGCCTATATACTTAATTCCGTCCGGGTGCTTGCGCGTTGCCACGACCATAATGAACCCGAAGCCGCTACTGGGCTGGCACTGTGGGTATTCCTCACGATGACCAGCTTCCCGTCAGAGAATGAGGGTTCCGGCCGGGAGTACACAAGGGTAGGGAGAAGAGAAGAGTCGCAATCACAAATGGTGTATATTACTTATGTCTCTTTCATTGTGTTGATAAATGGCGGCGGCAATCGTCAGGGCGCCTCAGCGGTGGAATAACGTTCTGCGAGGAAGGAGGTTAGATTTGGGAGAGCGACCAAATGCCTGGAACGGCGCCATATCTTGTGGTCTCATAGAAGCGGCCTGAAGGAGTGTGTGAGCTTGAGGTTCCGCCCTATGGAACCAGTGGAAATGAAACTGGGTCGGTGAAGAGAGACTTGTCATGTGGAATAGAATCTGGGAACCAGCGGGCCCGCGCTCTTTTTTTTCCCTTTCCTGGAGTGATATTCCCACAGTGGACTATGGAATCATTGACTCGCTAGTACGGAACATGGGCGGGGTGAGATACCGATATACGAATGGCAGGATTGACTGTAGTTTCTCGCGGGCTTCGAACTCTACTTGATACTGGTGGGTTGTTCATAACTGCGGAGGCAATTGTTAGATATGGATTCCTGATGGTGAGGACCTCGCGAAGCCCCGTTACAACGCTGAGGGCGGTTCGCGGAGACTGCAATCATTGCCTTAGAGTCGAATGGATGATGAACGTCCTGGTTTGCGTATGCCTGGGGAACCCCAGTTGTCTACGCTCATCGCAGGCACAAGAAGCTGTAAGCCCCCAGGGCGTGCTGCCCAGTGTATCACTGCGCTAATTCAAGCGCTCCTGACGCTGTACGTGAATGTCCTGGCACAAACTATGCATTTTGTGGGGCGGCCAGATAATACCTATGGTGGGCCGGGGCCAGGGTGGGCAGAGATGATTGGGCCTTTCACCAAAGCTGCCTCTTGGCTCTTCCAGAACGGTCCAACACTGACTTCACCGGCGCCCGCACAGCAGTTACCTGGCAGTCCCTCACTCCGGTCTGGCACCCTCTTCCTCCGGTCTTGCTAGGGCCTTTCTGGCTTAGCGTGGAATGACGTCCCCCAGATATATAAAGCCCCTCTCCCCCCGCCCCCTTCCTCCTTCTTCATCTCTCTTTGCCTTTTGGCTTTGATTAGAGGTAGTATCTGTTCTTTCCAGTTTAATCTCTGGAATAATTTCTACGGGAATTTCAAGATTATTCTCATTTTTGGAACCGGTCTTTGGCTCACTGGGCTTGCTCATAGTCAAGGACACAGTGTCGCTGGTATTGCACTACCTCCAGCTGACGCGACTTTCATCTTTTTCATTGAGCTCTTTGGCTTGCCGAAGTCTTGAGGAAGAAGTTGGTGATCGAAAGTCTGGTGCCAGGAAGTCTCTGCATTGCATATAGCTTCTGCATGTTTGATGGTGTGATGCTTGTTATATACGATTGCTGCTCTCTTCGGCATGAAACCTTGTGGAAGCCTGGTGTGTGGTGGGGTATTGGAGTCCGCGTTTCTTGTTCTGGCGCGCGCTGTTGGTGTTTTCGGTGATGTTGTTGTCAGTGCGGAGCGCGTCGGCCTCACGCGTATGACGGGGAAGGGACATTACTGCCACGAAAAGAACGAGGAATCTTTGGATGTAATCATCTTGAGGTGAGTATAAATTTTGGAGTCTCCGCTTGACTGTTCATATGCCGTTCTGTAGTGGTGAGGCCAGAATTTACCACCCTGGGGCAGCTAGGCGTTTGACGGTGAGCGCGTCTCGCTCGCAGCTCTTCGTCCTTGACGCAACGAAGCACAGCGAGTGCGCTTCTCAAATGAGCTTTAAGGACATGATCAACTCTTTTTTGAGACACATCTCACATCTCATCACCACTGTGAGCCATACCTTATGAGCACAGGGACGGTTTCGGCCCTCACTCCGCTGCCACAAACGCTACTGCCCACAGCCGTCGAAATCCGAATTAGATGACCACTACAACAGCAATGGGGACCATGAAAACGTTCGAATACACCACAGGTAGGATCTAAACCTCCATGGAACGCAAGATGTACTTTCTAAGGCTAACTGAAAGAGGGATTTCCCCACACCACACCCTCACCTGCCCATCTGCCACCTACTCTAGCTCGAACCCTCGAACCGAATGAACCGATGAACCGAGAGAGACTGAAGCAGTTACACGAATACAAGGCGTTGACACTCATTACCCCATTGAGCGCCTCTGGCTCTAGCAGCTTTTGCAGCCGACACAGACTCACATACCTACCTCCATTGCCCCACCACCGCCAACCCGCCGGCTTCCGCTTCAGGGTTACCTTGGGCCCAAGCCAAATCTCGTCGAGGCCTTGGGATTCGTAATATACACATCTATGTAATTGAGGGGTTGAATTCAGGTGCGTTGGGTGGCGAGTATACTAAATGGAACCCCAGGACGCCATCAAACTCCGACTATTTCCCTTCATTCTGCGGACTCCGCTCCTCCGCCCGTCCACACAGCGAACCGGACGCCACCTCCAATACAAGTCCGTATACTACACAATTCACAAATGGTGGGCCGGGCCTTTCCCCTGCCAACAGATATTGGCCATCTCGAAGTTGGACTATCTATCAAAGCCCTTGATAATATCTAATCGATGCGGATATGGCAACAGTACCCTCCATAAGAGATAAAGTATACTGAACATTTGGAGGATCATGTTTGCATTCTGCCATCATTTCCCCGCATATTCACTGATTATGCACGGCTTAAGGTCGTCTCTCTCAGAAGCTGCATTCCGTCCACAGAGCAAAGGTATAGAAGTGCGCAATGAGAATCTTCCACGCTATGCAATCAATTTACCAACAGTCGAGTACCAACCTGGCGCCCAAATTTCCTCCATAGAGAACCGCGGCTTGATTTTTAGAGTTGAGTATGGTCCCACCATGGCTCTCCTTTCTCAATCATGTTCAGAATGTCTTCCTCATTGGCGTAAGGTGTCTCCCGCATCAATACTACGTAGGAATGATTAAGTTTCCTTGCTTCATCAGGAACGGTGCGGATCACCTCTTCCAGGCCTAGATGAACACCATGCCGAAATTCGATGGTTTCATTGTCGCGAAGGAAAACCTCACGAAAGCTCCTGCACCACTTAATGAATTGCTCTTTCAACCTTGGAAGGTTGCCGTCCGGTTCGAAGTTCAGCTCCAGACACAGGTATTTTAGATCTAATTGAAGCAATGACTTGAACAGATGGTCTTTGTAATTGTACGAAGGACCACCTTCGATGATGGCAATTATCGTGAGATGAGTGAGGCTGGCACGGCCTGAGGGCCCTATAGCTTCGAGGAACAAATCCAAGGCGCGGTTTTCGAGAATGGTAAAACTTCGGTCGGTGCACAGAATTGAAAGAGCTTCGGAGCGAATTTGGCGGTTGAGACGGTAGATTGGGGATCGGAGAAGCCCGCGGGAGATGTCTTTCTTCGAGCTCCAGGCGACGAGCTGAGGAGTGTCACACAAGGGTAGGTATTTGTATATTTTATTGCGTATTTCGCCCGGGAGATCCATGAACCCTACTCGGCGTTTTGAAGTGGTGCTTTCTGCTCTGCCATTATGTACGCTGGGTTTTTCATTGGCAGGAACCTGTGAAGTAATTGTCAGTATATTCCAACTGACGATGTCGTGATGGGAAGGCGCTTACTTTGGCGTCGTCTTTGTTTCCTTCTCTAGGTATTGCATGCTCTTCCTTTACTCCAGGACTCATAAGTCCTACTACCTGTAATTGCATGAGTGTCGGTCTGCCCGTCAGCCTGCTACCGGTAGGCTTACGCTTACCCCAGTCTCTGCGGCTGGCGCAGCTACCTGACGGTTGCGCCTTCGCACCTGCCAGGCTTTCCAGAGCCTCGATAAATGGGACATGCGGGACATATTGCGGAGTGGTACAAGGGCACTGGTGCCCTCAGAACAACACGTTAGATGAGACGGTAGGTTTGGTCGTGTTGATGTGAGAGGACCCCATACTGAAAGAGCGCCAGTCCTTTTCGGTACTAGTGTACCACTCAGCACGCTTGCAATACATAAGTAGGATCACTTAGCTTCCAAGGTTAGAACTTGCCGCTGAGATGCTTGGAAATATACTCCGTACATTCGTGTTGGAACGAGGCCAAAATAGATGAGATGGGAGTGCGGACGCAAGTATTCATATTGAATGAGTTTTTGCTGTCCCGGCTTCTTCCATTGATTGTACGTAAAACAGATGCTGCTGGATAACTTTGATAATATTAATGTATAGAAACATTCGCTCCAAAACCCGACGTGATGCTAAAGTATCAAAGAGGTCAAGAGGTAGGCACCATCAAACGATCGATATCTGGGCCCCATCCTCCTCCAGACATACTGATGCGGATGGTATTATCCCCGCTCTTCAGGTCAGCATGCAGAGTGCTACTTGAGGGGTCATTTCCCCCATGTGGTAAGAAAGCGACTCTTTGCGCTGCTCCCCCGTTCACACTTATATCGGCGAAACGCTGACTCTTGTCTCCGTTCAGGTGCTTGATCCGGATCGTCGTTCTTGTCGTGGCAGCACTGGTTACATTTGCAAAGAAGACAGAACCAGAGCTAGAACCGCCGATATAGCCTGCAGCATTCTTTCCTGAGCAGCCAGAACAGGAAACCGTTTTGGCGCCTCCACTGAGCTGCGCTGACTCGCCTTCATACGTATTCTCCGAGGGACCAGAGGTCATAGACCCCGACGCAACATTGGGGACCCAATTTACCGCATTCTTCATAGTGGCGGTAGTGCCTGATATTTGCAGAGGTAGCCAGATATAAGTCGAGCGCATCAGATTGTCCTTGACCCACCGATCCCCCATATACATGAAACTGTCGCCGACGGGGAGAATGAACGTGGTTTGGCTGGCATATGTGTTGGACCCTGAGTCTGCAAATTTCTTCCAAGAGGACCACGGTCCGGTTATCTTCGTTGCAGTGCTATAGACGTTGTCATTCGGATCCCAGCCGGTGAGTTTAGACCCGAACATGAAATACACGCCATTCTTCTTGATCATCGCCGGTGATTCAATTGATTCTTTCCACAAATACGTGGATGACTTGACAGTCAGATAATCATCGGCGAGGAGATCGATACGCAGTCCGTTCTTGCGCTGAAACAGTGTTAGACGGGGATTTATCCTTAACAATAATGAAGCCTTACATCTTCCGTGAGGAGGTATCCTTTCTCATCATCGTCCACAAAAACTCCAGAATCCCGGCTCTCAAATCCTAGAGGCCTGAAGCTGCCTTTATAAGAGTACTGGCCGCATGGCGTACTCCCAGTGGCGACGCCGACCTTAGCATCACCATAGTTCGAACTGTCGATGTGCATCCAGAGCACATATTGCTTGGTACTTTTGTTGTATATGATCTTCGGGCGCTCAATGATGCGATCTGGGCCCAAGTCGCCTGAACCCTGGCGGGTCAGAAGAGCCCCTTCGTACCTCCATTCGACGAGATTTTTGGAAGAATAGCAGTTGATATTTTGGAATGCCGAGCCTTCTGTCTTGTCCTCGCCGACCCTGGAAAAGAATGAGCCTGAGGACCGCCGGGTAGGGCAGTAAATACCGACCAGTAGTATGTTTCTCCGACTTTCAAAATGCCACCGCCATGAGCTTGAATGTGCTTGCCGGTGTTCGTCTGCACGAAGTTTTAGCGTGTAACTGTGGAAAGGATACGGAGAAGCTCACCGCAGTCCAGGTGCCACCAGGTACAATTTGGAGAGTGGCATGGGTCCCAACTAGAAGTGTCGCCCCCAGGATGGTCTTTAGTAGATGCATCGCAAGAGTCAAAAAGTCGACCGTGGTTGCACAAACCTAATGATGCAGAGAGCGGGATATGCGTGGGTTATAGCTTGATCAATCGGAAGAATGCGCCTTCAACCTGGCAAAACCGACGTAGAAACCTCCATGTATTGTGCACTGGCCATAGATCACTGATTGAGGGAAAATAGTTTGTGTCGCGGGTATGTTATTGCCGAGACCCCTATATTGCCTCTTACCGGGAAGCAAAGAGTGATTGCGGGGAACCCCTTGAACATGATCATATGATACCAAAGGTGAGTTAGATGGGATAATCGTGAGAGAGTGACCTGTGGTCTGTACAATTCCTTCTTGCCGCTCCCGCAGTCCCGAACGGGCATCGGCGCAATTCGCAATACACGGACCCAGGCACTTATGCGTTGGCAAGAGACTACATCACCATAGTAGTATTAATTCGATGATTCAAAAAAACTTCCAGTCTTGGGATACATGTCAATGCAGCTCTGGTCATTCAACTTGTTAGAAATGGACAATGTGAGTTTACTGGGGAGAAGGATGGCGGTGACACCGAGCAAACCGACACAAACTACGCACGATCAGATCGTTCCCGGAACAATACAATGGTCATACCATGTGTCACACGACTCGCGTTCCAACGGTCGGATTCCAGGGTTTTTCGTCAAGGAGCTTTTGATGCGGTTCCATGCTTGAATAGTGTTCTCCACCAAGGGCTATTGACGCATGTACAAGTCCCGTTGCTGAAATCCGTGTGCCATCACTCCCGTAATCCTGGCGTCAAGGGGTATACTTCGATCTTGTCCTTCCAATGTTCCTGGTGTTTCCCGATCCTCAGACATTCGCTTCAATGCTTCCAGCCCACGGTTGCAGCTGTGCAAGGATCTCACCCGATCTTCGGGTTGCCGTCCGGCCAATCGAGCTTTCAAGATATCCTCCATTTTAGAGTAGGTCCTCCATTTCAGAGTAGGTTCTCCACGCTGTCATATAGCACCCTTTGGAGCCCATGTATGATGGGGCAGTCTTCAGACTCCGCAGGCACGAGAAAAGGTGTTTATATCTTCCTCCAGCCCCTCGTCCAGCTGCAATGGAGCGTTGGTTGTAAAGGTGGCGCAACACCCAGATATCGCGTGGATTACTCTCACGCCTTTTAAGGCGTTCCAGTCTCGGTCGAGGTTGTAGAAATGATGTTGTACGGCGGGGAAAGCAGCCGCAGACGGCGGCCGGAACGGTTTATGGGGAATTTCGGTCGCGAGGAGTTTTGGATATAGGACCGATATGTAGTTCAGGTTTGCATCTTCGTGATATCGTAGCGCTCATACGGAGGTATTTCTGTTCGGTATCCCAAGGCCTCCGGGAGCGTTAACGCTCAATCTGGACTACAGGAACCTCCTCATCGTGCCAGTCGATCTGTTGGAGGTGTTGGAGGGGCAAACGGCAAGGCAGGAGTCCCAGAGCCAAATTTTGAGCCTCACAGGCCGGAAGCTCTCGGAGGACCAACAACCACAGTATCTGCCGGCTTGCGGATGCTGTCGTGCATATTCAGATGCCCCCAAACCTGTATGTCAAAACTCCGAAGCGAATTTCGCAGTGGTGTAGTCGTCGTGAGGGTGGAGGGGACGCCAAGGCTTCATCAGAGAGGGGAGTTCAGGATTTCGGATGCTGCCGGAACCGCAGAATCTCTCTGATTCAGCTCAGAACGGTGTGAGGAGGATCACCGGAGGCTAACAAATCATTTTTGCGAATGTCCGATGGCCTTAGTATTGGTGGTGCTGGTAGGGTGGCTTGGTGCGGCAGCCAGCTTCCACGCCCCTTTAGCTCAACACCACGAGAGAAGCTCCCCAAGCTCCTTGCCAGCTTCACCACTCAACCAGCTCCTCACCACCACCACACCACAAGACTCCGAACCCTCTACAGGAGCTCCGCACTTCTTCAGGGAGCTTGTGACATTCTTCTCTCCGTCCCGGGTAGCGGCCGTAACGCTGATCTTGTCCCCGACGACGGGTTTGCCCCAGAGCTTCAATATCCCACACTCACCACACCTCCCGCAACGCGCGGCTTTGTCCCTCTCCCGAGCATCTCCGGGCAGAAAGAAGTCGTGGCCGCCATTGCCATGCCATCTGACAGGAACCTGCAAGCCTCTCCTTCCTCCGCTGGACCGTGGAGCCTGGGCGCTAGGACGGCCGTCAAAGGAAGCCTTCGAGCACCCACCGGCACCGCCGTCCGCTCGCCGTGGACAGCAAATGGTGCAAATCTCCTGCCGGTGCTGTTATGGGCGAGGTACACCCCATAAACCAGCATTCTTAGCAAGCCAGGTCCGGCTGACGCTCCATGGACACCGCACCCAAAGTTGTCTCGGAGGATCGCAAGCGCTCTTTTCTGCCTCAATGCGGAGATGAGTGTACAGCGCATGACATCAAACGATCATCTACGTAAGTACGCATCCTTGTGGCCGAAGACAGCATGAGCAGCTCCGCATACTGACCGCTTAGTCTGAGTAGATCGTCGTCTTTGGAAGCCACACCCACTCCGGCCGCCGAACCCAACGACATCCATAGCCATGAGCGCCACAGAGTTAAGGCTGAGTCGAGACAGCATCCAAAACACCGCCTATATCGCTATAAGGGAGGGAGCTAGCACGCCTGCGGTGCGCCATGCCTTGGTTGATCACGGTCGTGATTTCCCCGCCACAGGCTTGTGGGGAAGACTTTGCCCAGGCCACAAACACGAATGCACGTTGACTTCCATGTCCGCCGAGATACAGACAGGAACGCTCATGGCTTCATAGTTTGCAGGGTGTGTGCAAGCCTATCCCGCAGCCCGTAGCGGGGAATCACCCCCCTCGTGTGTTGACCAAGAGCCTTGTCGGTAGCTCAGCGATCCAATCGATCCGAGCGGCGTCGCAACGGTAAAGGTAATGACGGCCAAAGGCTACCTGAGAGTCTCCGGGTCGTTTGGACTGACGGACATTGTCACAAATGGCGGACCTTCAGACGTAGTGTGGGCTTGGCTCGTGAGAGTGGCACCTACGTTGGCAGCTGGGCAACCCAGGAGTAAGATGATCCCGAAGTTCTCCGACTTTAAAGTGACCTCGAATACTTCAAAGGCTGTTACCTGAGCCGGGCCCGATGCTGTTTGGTGAGAGAGGAACGCTGTGCTGCTGGGAAGGCACCCTCCCTTCCGCGGACCATCCCGTCCAGTTTGATTTCTGAAGCCCACGACATCTCGGTCAAATTCGATATCCACTCGTCCTCGGCACTTCTGCGCGCGTTACGAACGGTACCTTCCCTGTATCCGACTTCTGGTTGCTCCCGTTTGTCCATCATATCCGGATCCGTTCCTCTTCTGCACTTAGCGTTGCCTTTGGGCGTCATTTTCCTTTCCTTCGTAATCAATGCCCCGCTCTTCAAGTGCTTCTCATCCGGGCCTATGGCCCAGCACCCCCCATCTTCTCTGCTTCTCATCTGTCCGTTGCTCTTTCTGTGCTGTCAGTGCGGCCCATGGCCCAGCATTCTCCCATCATTCCTGCCTGTCATCCTTCCTTGCTCTTTCAGTGTTCCAACAATGGCCTATGGCCAGCACTGTCCCAGTTCTTATGCACACGGTTCTCATCCCATCGGCTCCACGCATCTTTTCTGCATAATAACTTCCCCACCTCTTTCAGTGCTTGTCTCACCGGCCTATGGCCCGCACTCCTCATATCTCTTTTGCACATCACTTGCCCCTCCGCACTTGTGCTTTTGAAATAGGCTTATGGCCAGCACTCACCCATTTCTCCTTCACCGTCTCACCCTGCTCTTTCAGTCCTTTTGACAGAGGCCCATGGTCAGCACTCCCTCATCTCTTTTGCACATCATCTTGCCCTGCTCAGTCGGTGCTTTTCACTGAGGCCTTTGGTCGGCACCGCTCCCTCTGTTCTCCTCGCCAGTTCCCTGGCCCCCAGTGCTCTTCGATTGAGGCCTATGGCCTAGCACTTCTGCGTGTCTTCTCATCGGCCGTCGACGGTTTCTTTGCACCACCACTTTGGAGTATTGTTCTCTTTGAGTGCTCTTACTTTGGATCCATGGTCCAGCACATCCTCATTCATTTTCACACTGCCCTAACCCGGCCTTTTCTTTTCCATATGTCTATTTCCCAGTCTTTTCGTTCTTTTCTGGTGCTTCTTGTCTGGATCGATGGTCCGGCACTTTGCATCTTCTCTCGCATTGCCCTTGCCTCATTCATTTCTTCATCCGAACAGCCAGTCTCGAATTCTTATGGTCCCCGCCCATGCTTCTGAAATGGACCTATGGTCCGGCATGTTCCCAATCCCCGCTCCACGTCATCTAGTTCCTCATCGTCATGCCTGATCATCTTTCTCCAAGTCCCCTCGTTGAGCTCTTCGATGCTTGTCTTATGAATCGATGGTCCGGCAATTCCCCTTTTTTTCCTTGTCGCCCTCAGTCATCTCTTGCCATTGGACATCCGTCTTTGCAGTCCACTGATGCCGTCCTTTCCGATGTCCTCGACAATCCCGCGTTTTCGCTTATCGGTCACTCATGTCTTCTCATCCTGCTCTTTCAACGCTCCGGGACCTATGGTCCGGCATATCTACTGCTTTCCCGTCTATGTTCATCTTCGATTGTGTTTTAGCCCCTGCTTACTGGTGTTCATGGCTTTGGACCCATGGTTCGGCACGTTCCCAGCTCTTCTCTTCGTCGTTTTCTTCGTCGTGGGCCAACTGAAGTCCCATATGGTTTTCCCGTTCATTTATTCATTCGGATCGCTGTCCGGCACCCGTCCTTCCGTCTCTAATTGTCCGTGAGCTCTTGTCTCTTCTCTGGTATGCTCAGTATTTCCGTTCCCTACGCGGTGCTTCTCGGGCCTATGGTCTGGCGCCTGCGTCATTGTCGTCCAGCTCCCCTCGTCCTCTCTTCGAAACAGTCAGGTCTCAAGTCTTTCCTATCAAGTGCGGTTCGGATATTGATGGTCCGGCATTTCTCGATACCTTCTTCGATCGTCATTCCACTTCTTTTCATTCCGACCGGGACAGTTAAACACTCGTTTCTTCCTGGTGTCGTTCCGCGGTATCTTGCGATGGATCATGGGTTCTACAAGAGACTCACTACTCCTGGGATGTCGCATGTAAGCCGTCAGATGTGGGTGCCGCGCATGGATCTTGCCGACTTACCTCAAATTGCGTCAGAAGAGAGCATATCAGGAGTGGCTCTGCTCGGCTTCTCATGATTCCTCATTCTTGGTATATCTCCGCACTAACCCCGGTCTCTGGACTGGAGAACCTGAGCATCAAACTAATGCAGCATTGTGTCTTTTCATTCCGGTCGTGGAAGCGTTTGCAAGAACGGCATATGACTTTCAGTACGCCATCTCAGCAAGAATAACGCTGTTGGAAATGCGGAAGGACTGGTGGGAAATAACGCCGGCTTCGTGATCAATGATATCGATCATGGTATCGACGAAAGGTATGTTCAGGTGGGTCGAGATGTGGAACTCATCTTGTTGACTCTGTTGTAGCTGGATCTGCCTGCTCTGGAAGCTATCATCGTCAGCAGCACAACGGTCTCCCTCTTTCCTAGCCAGTCAGGGCCCGACGACGTTCAGCCAGCATGTCCTCGACTTAGCAGGGTTTATCTGACCTGTTCGGACGTTCCGACTTTGTTATTCCGTTGACCTGAGTCGCTGCATTGGTAGCATGGTGTCATCGGGTTCTTTCGCCTTCCAGTAAACACGGAGTCGGTGACTCGAGCGTCCTATGTTCAAAGCACTGGCCCTGGGTACTCGGCTCAGCCATCGTTTTCACCATGTATCGGTTCGGGAGATCAGCAGCTTATCTGGAAGTCCAAGCGGTATCTGGCTGGACTGTGTGTGTTGTCCGAGAGCTGAAAGAGGTACTCTCTCGCCACTCAGGCTCAGGCGTACGCTGCCCTTCCTTCGCCTAGCCCTGGAATAACTGGATGGGACATCATGGCGCTTGTCTGGCAAACTCTTTGCCAAAGAGATCCGAGGGGTGAATTGGCGCCGGGTTGGGTGGGGGTAGTTTTGTGGATCCTGCCCTACGACTCCGCTTTCAGGGCATTCGCAGCGCTTCGGGTAGCCTACATGGCAGTCGAAGTGTCGGCGTATCCGCAATCCGAGTGAGGAGACGCTTGCAATCGAATCAAATGACGGCTTCTTTGACGAGCAGTAGCGTGGGAAGGAAGCTCCTGCAGCATGTACAGGGGAATATCCCTGATACCGGCGGCATGAATCTCCCGGTAATGGGGTGTACCCCACACGAGTCCAGGCATAAAGGTTCTTTGTGTATAGGTTGCTGTGGCGGTGTTGGGTGGTTGTTGCGGGGCTTTGTGTGAATGCCTGCACAAAACTCCAACCTCAACAAGATGCCAAGCCTGAGGCGGGATAGAGGTCCGACTGCAGAACACCATCACCAGGAGATTGCAGATGATGATTGAGAATCAATGCGAGCTTCCTTGGTTGCATCAAAATCGAGGCCGCCTTCGACCATATGCGACAACGCCTTCGCCGGACTCTGGGGCGACTGCGCCGAGTTGACAATCGGGGCGCAACGGCGACTCCAACATGCCCCGAGCAACCTCGAAGACGCAACATGTCGCCATTGGCACTCTCCAGTCCTCACTCGGGATCTGTCTCTTGCAGTACGAACGACTCAGCTCAAACACGTCTCGCCATCTACCCCGTAGGCCCCTCACTGCTCGGATGTCCGACGCTCGAACCTTGACCCATCACCATCGCTCTCCACCAGACGCCGCATTGACAGCTAGAGTCGACTTGAGCAGCTCGCAGTACACTCATTTAGCAGAAGCCGAGCTACATCACAAACGAACTTGCGAAACGCCCCTGGCTTAACTGCGCGCCGCTGTGAACAAGGCAGGAGCTCCGCCCCCTTCCCCAAGCAGTTCTCGACCAGGCCCAACCGATGAAGACAATGGTCTGATCCTACAAGTTTTCCGAGCCGATCCCCATGCTTTCCCGTGCTCAATACATGGACCGAACCAGCACAAGCTACACAATGTAGGCTTCCATTGTCTGGCTTGAAAGTACGACCGCCCGGCGCGCCGCGTAACCGCGCCTCAAATACATCTACTCTAAGCATCGTAGCGCGAGTTGCAAAGACTTGCCTCGTCTTATGAAGCCGCGCCCTTGAACCTCCCGTAGTTTACCGCGTTAAAGCGGAGACTTCACAAGTCCTCATCTGTCCTGCCCGCCCTAGACATTCCCATCATAAAGTGGCTTCCGTTGATTCCGCCTCCAATCTCCTCTGCTACAGTCGAGGTACACGGGAACGCTCATCGCTGCAGTAAAACCCCCCTGAAATCCCATGTTCAGAGCACCTCAAGTGAGCAGGGGCGACTTGCCATTACTGATGAAATCGTACCCTCAGAAGACATCAAGCTTATGAGGCGCTGATTTGGGAACGTGAATTCGACACCAGGTATTCCGAGCCACCTCCTACATATCCTCGCCCAGCACGTCGTTGTTCCTAGTAGTACTGCAAACAACAGCACCTCCGGATAGCCTTATATCCTCGTGTGCCTTCCTTATGGGCTTGCGATCGGGTTGGGGTTCGGTCTGGTGTTCTGCCGCTCATGGCACAACGAGGTACGATGATGAGCCTGTCGGGGGCGGAGTACTTCCCGGGCGTAGTGGCGTAACGGCCGTTGAAGGTGATGGCTCCCTTTGCGGGCATGCTGAGCTGCGGTGTAGCGTAATGGTATGTTGGTATGGGAGGAAGCGGCGCAAGACTCACGCTCCTGGGAAGTCAGCGTCGCCTGAAGCAAAGGCACTGTAACGCAATGCCTCACCCAAACCGAGACTCAGTTCTCTGCTTCCACTGCCGCTGAAACGCCATCCTCGCTCTGATGTTGAGATCAATGTCGAATGAAAATCTCCATGGTTGGTGGTGGAGGCCCAGAAGGAAAAGACCAAAGGCTGTGGACCTTGCTCCTACGCTTCGAGTGGATACGATACCTGGAAGCTCTGCTCTCATGTACGGGATGAGGGTGCACTTCGAAGCGTCCTGATTGGGTTGACAGTAGCGAGCCCACGGTTGACCCGGTGAAGTCGAATGAGCCGAATCAGGCAGGCACTACGTCGAGTGAAAACAGCCGTTCAGCAGCAAAGCATAAGAACACAAAGCCGAAGAAAAAGAACGACGCTCCAAAATCGTGGGCGCAAAAGAGGAAAAGAAATGCATGCAGCTCTGAGCATGAAACGACCAAAAACAGAGCGCAAAAAAAGGCTTTGGTAATGTAGCGTCCTAGGATGCTACATTACCAAAGATGGACACTATTGGATTCGAACCAAACCTCTCCACCTGAACAGGTGGCGTGCTACCGCTGCACCAAGCGCCCTTGTCCTTCTGTTATGGTACATGTCTAGGATTTGCGATATATAACCTGCATCATTCTGAACGGACCGCACACTTCAACAGCGGATACCAGTGGTCATTGTCAAGATATGGTCGTCACTGGCCTTATAGTCAAAAAACCCCGAATTGTTTGTGAACAGTCTGCTACTACACGACTGGATGCTGGGGCTTAATGCGGCTTAGGCGTTCCCACAGCTGACCGCCTTGCGTGTTGGGATCAACCGCAAAAGCCAGAACAGCCACACCAGTTACCTCTTTCTCGGCTTCTCCGTAGCTGCACTAGCCAGCTACGGCGACGCTTAGTCCCCCCAAACTCTACGTAAAACATATTCGACTTCAAAAGCGGATCGCTGCCTCCAGCAGCAACGGCTCGTTTGGCAACCTTCTCACCTGGATATGCTCCTCTGCAGCATGTTATGCTCGCCGGAAAATACATCCAGATGATCTGCAAAGCCTCGTCTACCTTGGGTTCATAAGAGCCTAATCGGTCCACGGTGTCCCAAATGGCGTATCAAGACCACGTCGGTACATACAGCTACATTTGGAGCCCACCCTCAGGGACGGGGAGCATCGGTTCGGCCCGTCTCCAGAATACTCGACATTACAAAGCATGGTTTCGTACCTAGGCTATGACCCTCCATCCCGGTGAGATAATGTCGGCGGAGCCCGGGCACACGTTCAGGTCGCAAAGGGGACACGTTGTCTATCCAGAAATATCTTGGTTCCACATTTTACCTATCCGCTAGATAGGCAGCTGGATTCAGCCCTGGAGAGTTTCAATTCCGATTGCCGCAGGGTGAAAAGCTCGCAGTCACTCCTCTCCGCAGATACCTCTCCATTTGACCGGCGGAAACAAGTCCTAGCGCGCTCTTCCCATGACTCCTCTGCATGCAGCTTCCTCGAAGCATCACCATGCATGTGTTCCTTCGCAACAACCCCACCACGTCGTCCTTGATATCTCTCAAGAGCTGCGTCTCCAAAACTATCCGGCTCGCCTTCCATTACTGCCATGCTCTCATTGTGCTGAAAGATCGAAGCGCCTCTCAATTTGCCAATACTCCTCGACAGCATGCCAACCACCCGTCCCGTCGTCACTGCTTTACGATTGCACTCGTTGTATATGTATGGCTTAAGTCTTGCTGTGAGGAGGAATTCATGATGGGTATAGATGTGACGTCCAGAGCATCTGAAGTTGTTCGTTCTCAGAATTGTGGACATCAAGGCCAGGTCGTTAAAGCGCGAGAGGCTGGCTTTGATGCTCCGTGAATGGCCCTTGACCACTTCAAGGGTCCCCTTCCATATCGAAAACCATGGTATCCACCCGATACCATGGTTTTCCATAAAGGGACCTGTTTCTCGCCCGAGTATTCATCACGTGACTTTCACGTGGTCTCTCAAGATGCCAGACCACGTCGATGCGCTTCCATGTCTCATTCTTTGGAGTCGGAAGGGGGGACCATGAGCCGACAGAAGATTTTGTGGTAAGAGATACGCCACAAACTGCTCCAATTGCACCCACGTCCCACGAATGTCCCGGATCAATCGCAGACGTGATACGACCAATCACGTGCAAGCCGCTCCAACCGTCCCATCTCTTCTAGAGCCTGAGTCTGTAGGAGCAGAAGAGATTTTGAGTAGTTGTCTTGAAACTAAGATTTGAGGGCTAATCTTTGTGCTTTCAAGGGCGCTGATTCCAGTGGTATGCATGGCTTAACGATAACCATCTCCGTCGGCTAGATATTGCCTCCGAGAAGGGTGGACACACAGCTGTGAAAGGGACCCTGAGTTGGGCGCGAGGAAAATTCAAAAAAATTTGAGAGGCCGAGTTTGAGGAGTGGATATCCTACTTTTGCATGCGAAGAATCGAACGCAACAGCGAGAGACGCCGCACCTCTTACGGTCGCCGAGATGTAGCCATGGAACAGGAAGGCAATGCATGAGGAGTTGGGCATGTGACATGCTGTCGCCTCGGCGGAGAGGCGACATGCAGTAACCTACATTGCCGTGGTTGTTTATATCTATGGCAGTAGCATATTGCCATAGGGATCATGTTTCAATTGCCTGAATTTTGCACCGACTGGGGATCCGATAATTCCAGCTGAAACATTCCGCAATGGTCCATGGAACAGCTCTCGGACAAGCATCCTCTGCTCACAGTAGAGATATCGGACCTTGAAGGATTTCCCAGCAAGATCCAGAGTCTTGATTCGAAAGAGGACCGGTGAAGCTGCGCATGGAGCGTAAAATCAGATATGGCACCGTCCGTACCTTGCCTGATGCTCAGTTGCAAGACATCAATTCTGTCCACATAAATAGTGGGAGTCAGGCCACCCTGCTGAGGGGTCGTTCATTCCATTTGCGCTCTTACTCAGATGAGGTTACACCAAAAAGAGAGAGATTTATCGAATATCCGTATACAATATCGAAAGTTCAGCCTCACTAAAGATTTGGGCGGGACTCCGAGCATACACACGTATGCCGAAAATACTGCACTCGTCCAATCGAGCTATGAGCCATGGGGAAACCTCTGATGTTCCCAAACAGATGGGAGCAACTTAAGCCAAACCCTCGCCCGACCCCTCGCAGCCCTTGCTAATCCCACGTGGTTGCCCTAGTTGCTGCACAATGAAGGACTTGTTCGTATCCACTAAGGAATAGTGTAGTAGTGGTGCTGCACACACTTGTCCCGCTATGATGGATCGCCTGCAGATCCGACGAAACGTCCGTAGGTCGGGATTCAAAACGCTTATGTTTATAGATCGACATTACGCGCGCCGATGTGCATTGTGTAACCCCGAGGGGATCCAAGTCGGTCCAATGCCCGGTCATGCCTTAATACAGAAAGGCTTTTGTTCTCGCTAATTCTGGTCCAGATGCCCATTAGCGGGCATCTCTCGTGCTACCGGAGAATATCCCGCGAACCGGAACAGGTTTCAACCTCCTCCCATTTTCAGACAAGGGCGATGCATGAAGACGAGGGATGGGGAGAAGAAATAGGAAGCTGCGCTGCTGAAGGCAGCATATCAATAGACAAGGCCGGGAAGAAATATAAAAGGGATGGCAAAGAGAGACCTCACCCTATCCGGCTCCTTCACCATCCCTTTCGACTTGCACATACAATCAGAACGCCCAGCACTCACCACCATCATGCATGCCAAATCTCTCTTCCTCATCGGAGCCTCCATACTCTCGTCTGTCTCTGCGAACCCCGTCGAACTTCGTGCTTGCACCGGGCCCAATGTCAATTCCGCTACGATCGCACTGATTAAGGAGTTTGAAGGCTTCGTGCCTAGCCCTTCTCCGGATCCGATAGGTCTGCCAACTGTCGGTTACGGGCATTTGTGCCAGACGACAGGTTGCTCGGAGGTCCCCTATTCCTTCCCCTTGACGGAGTCAACGGCGACGCAACTCTTGATGTCGGACCTCAAGGTATGATATCCCGGGATCCGCTCCATTCACATTCTTATATCCCGCAGTCTCCGCAGCAAACCATAACTCTTAAGACCACTTCAAATGTGGTGCTCAACGCGAACCAATATGGCGCTCTTGTGTCATGGGCGTTCAATGTGGGCCCTAGCAACGTTCAATCTTCCACTCTCCTCAAACGTCTCAACGCTGGCGAAAGCCCCAACACTGTTATTGCAGAGGAGCTTCCGAAGTGGAATAAAGCTGGTGGACAGACGCTCCCGGGACTCACACGAAGGAGGGCGGCCGAAGTAGCTTTGGCGCAGACACCGACGAGTGTGAAGGCTCTTCCGGCTTGCAGCTGAATGTATCCGATAGGTGGTGCTTTACGTTTGCGTAACACGGGTCGTTGAAGATGTCGAGAGTCTGAAGTTTGAGTTACTGCTAGCACAAACAATCATAGCATTATCCTATGGCCTCAACCCTACCTAGATATGTACAATGTTCCTCTTTACTCACCTATCTGCTGGAGCCGGGTTGCGAGGAATAATGCGGTGGTACTGGATTGACGTTTTGTCGTCCGTAGTGCTGTTATGGGTAATTGGCGGATCGTTAACAGTGAACGCCGGCGATTCGCGTTGCTACCGTTGTAAACTATCCCCGTAGCCATGGTATTGCGTTTCACGCCCACCCAAGACCTCGGAGGCGGTGATGGGAACGTTTCGGCGTTTCGACCAACGGCGGGGATGGTGAGGGCGCCATGTTTTAGTATATGGATTTGCCGTACTTGCCGCAACTGCGGAGGCGTAGGTTAACTAGATTTATAAATGAAGTGTATGGCCCAAGGCTAGGAGATCAGCCAGTGTCACGGGTTCCCCACTTGTGTTAATGAGCTTATGAGAGAAAAATTATGTATCAATAACATTAGCGATAGAACACCAGAAACACACAACAGAATTGCTCTAAAGTCAAACGACGATACAGTATGCCAATATCGAGCCATTGTTCTGGACATTTCCACGTCAAATTGTTGAAATTGCAGGTTCCACACCTCTCTTCTCAGTGATGTGCTCAGCAACTCGCCTCCTGGAGAACCGCCTTGAGCCTCAACCGTTGAGTAAATCATACCGTCCACCACGTCCACGTCCACAATTCCGCCTTGAACTGCCGAGTTTGTAGGATCCGCCGCTCTCAGTGATGTACTCAGCAACTTGCTTCCAGGAGATTCTTGTCAAGCGCTGCCCTTCTTAATCGTTGGATCCGCCGTCCTCAGTAATGTACTCAGCAACTCGGTTCCAGAAGATTTTGTCAAGCGTTCCCGACACGCAAACCTTCCTCCACATTCACCTAAAACTGCGGAACTTGTAGGATCCGCCGTGCTCAGTGATGTACTCAGCACCTCCCTCCCAGGAGATTCTTGTCAAACGTGCCTCTTCCAAGTCTCCGAACTTGTAGGACTGGCCGTTCTGGGTGATTTACTCAGCAACTTGCTTCCAGGAGATTTTTGTGAAGCGTTCCTGACATGCAAATCTTCTTCGACATTCACCTCGAACCGCGGAACTTGTAGGATCCGCCGTTCTCGGTGATGTACTCAGGAACTCGCTTCCAGGAGATTCCTGTCGGGCTCCTTCTTTGGTTCTTCTGCGGAGACCAGGTGATCCCACCCATGTTGTTGGGAATAGGACGCAACGGACCAGGTAATCCCATCCATCTTGTTCGGGATGTTGCGCAGCATGACGGTCGTGCGGACATCTTCGGAATTGCCGGAGTCGCCCCTCGGCTTGCAGATCAGCATGATGTTGCCCTAGCGGTGGTTAGCATTATTGTCGATACCTTCATGGAGGAGAGGACTTACTTGGCCCATCTACTGGTCGAGTGCATGATTCGTTTGACAAGTGACAATGAGTCCTACACTGGCGCATCAGTAAGCCTGCGGAGGTCGCATTCAGCGTCACTTGTCTTACCAGGTGTACCTCCACACCGGGCGGCATGTAAAATCCAGCCAAGTTCAAGTAAAATCCAGCCAAGTAGCCTCCGGCTTGACGAGCACATTCCCACTCCACAGCTGTACTTCAAGTCAATGCCGCGTTCAAAGTATCTCAAGTAGTGGCCAACTTACATGCCCAAAACCCCACCCGCCCTAAGTAAAATCCAGCCAGGCTCAGCCCGGACGACCCGCTGCATCCTCGGCGTAATCATGAGGCGGTCCCGTGGGTTGCGGTTGTCGTCCAGGCCGAGCCCGGCTGTCTGTGATTCAAGGAGGCTGAGCTCGGCTCAAGGAGATTCTCTCCAAGTAAAATCCAGCCGAGCTCAGCCTCCGCTTGTCAAGCCAACCAACACCCCCGGGTGTCCGTGATGGGAGTGTTGATTGGCTTGACAAGTACATTCTCCCTATGCAGCTGTTTGGAGGTCAGCACGGCGGAAGCAAACAATGCAGGAGTAAACATACCTCCTCGCAGGAGCGAGCATCAAGTGAAATACAGCCAAGGTGGATGTAACAGGAGACGATAGATGAATTTGTATAAGATAGGCTTTGAGGAGGAAGAAGAGATAGTGAGAGAGGGGGAAGAGCAGAGTTTTTATGCTGTTTGTCTTGGCGCGGCGCTAAAGTGAGGGTGAAACGAGCTTTCCTGGAGACAAGGAGGGTTCTGGAAGCGGGATTGTATGGGTGGACACTTGGGGCAACGTGCAAGAGGGGTTGGGGAAAGAGACAGGCCAAAGGGGACTTCACTGCCTCTTTGCGGCTGGGGATGTCACAGTATGTGCACACAGCCTGGCAGGCACTTCGTGAAATGATGGGATTGAATCGGCTTCCGGATCTAGTTTTCGGCGTCCGCAGAGCCGCTGACTTCCGGAACCCTCCCGTAGAGCGCGCTGCAGCAGTTGAATTCAGTTTGGGAGGGCATTTGGGAACTCACTGATGAAACCCAGCCCAGCTGAGATGTCTCCATTGTTGATATGTATCAATTCCGCTTTGCACGTCGAGGCTAGCCCCTCTGCTCTTCTAGATCGTCCCATCCACAGTCCTCGGTTTTCTAATCATGACAGTGTTCGTTTCTATTCCCTCAGCCCCGTACTTGCTGAGGTCATACAGCTTGACCTCCACCTCTTCAAACCCCAGCCTCTCATATAACGGCTTGCCCGCCTCGGACGCCTCTAGGTACGTCGGCAGTCCTTCTTTGTCTGCCTGTTCAATACCCCATCGCACGAGCATGCCGCCAGCGCCGCGGCGGTGGTGATCGGGATGGGTGCAGAGGATGTGCAGGACTGGAAACGTGGTTGTCAGCATCTCCGAACTCAGAAGCGCCGATTCCACAGAGAGGAGGAGTATAACCCTCTCAAGAAGCTAATTGGGACGAGCCTGCAGACCCAGACAAACAGCTCTTCGCCGGCCAATTCGTCATCCGCACTCCAGCCAACTACATCGGCGTTCCAGTCCCGATGGGAATGCACTCCCCTAACCGTCCGCCGTCCCACTCATCCGACGCTCTACTACCTCTCCATAACATACCCCATACTCAAAGCCACGCAGGTCTGAATCTTTTAAAAGACAGCAGAAAACAGCACTTACAGAAAAACGGCTTCGTCCCCATCCACTTCCACCTCATCCCCTCCAACCACGCCGAAAAATCCCTATACGCATCCGTAACTTTCTCATCCTCTCCAATCTTCCGCATCTGCGCCTTGACCACCTCCTCGCTCCGTTCCTGCAGATTAATCCTCCACTTCGCCCCCGCAATCATCTTGCCCTTGGTGCCGTCGTCGTTGACCAGCTCCGAGTCAACGACCTTGAGGTAATGCGCGTCCGTCTCGTTCTTCATGGTGTTGAGGTGGCGGTCAATGTCGGATTGGATTTGTTCGGGAGTATGAGGTTCCGGGTGGAGTAAGGAAGCCATTCCGCTGCGGAAGGCGGCCGCGCCGAGGGCGACGAAGGAGGGGATGTCGGAGGGGGTCATGGGCTTGAGTTGGAGGACCATTTTGGAAGGTTTGTGTGTCGTCGTAGGTGCTCGAAATATGCTTTGGATAATTGCGGAAGGGAATACAAGGAGAGGAATCGGTGCTATAAACAATGGCGTGACGTTGTGAGGTTCGTCGGGATTATGTAGGGCTTTCGGAACGGGCCTCGGAAGTGGGGTAGGATCGACGGAGGCAACGGCATCTCGGGTCGAGTAGCTAAGTTGGGTGTTGGTCCCCGGGAGAGGTGGGTCAAAGTCAGCCCTTCGAGCTAGTTTAAAAGGGCTGACTTGGGTGTTTCTTCGAGTCAACATCGTGCACAAAGGGCCCGATAGGTTGGTTTTCATGTCTGAGACACTGTATATGCAAAAAAAGTCATCATTGCTCATCTCTATCCCACTTGTCTGGTATCGCCTGCCCCTTTATCATTACCCTATGCCAGGAAATCATACACCCAGAAGCAATTGGAGTCACACGCCCACACCCGGAACGAGCGGCAGAAAAGTGTCTTCCAATCAACCAAGATCTCGTACAAGTCACCCTAGTTCCCTCTCCCCCTAGCCCCGGTAGTAGTAATGCGGCGGTGGGTATCCGAAGGGCCCTTGCGGCGGCGGAGAAGACTGCTGGTGCCCTTGAGGCATGCCATAGTAGGCTTGGGTCGGTGGAAGTGGTGGAGGCGGTCCTTCGCAGAACGGTGAGGGTTGCCGCATCTCGTGCGGCACAGAAGCAGAAGGTAGGGGCGGCGGTGGTGGAATTCGGTCGGGACGCTGTTTGCTCATCAGCAAGGTGCCTGTGTAAACTGCGGCTACACTCACCAAGAAGAACTCGTTCTCTGGAATCCAGTACTCGCTTCTATCAGGACCGGTTGGCCTTCCCTCGCGGTTCCCACACAGCCAACGCCAGTATCCCTCGGGAATTCCGGCCGCGAGTCTGTGCAGTCATCAGTACTCGATAACATGTAAAGAGGATGCAAAGTTGTAAAACCCACCCATGCGTTCGAAGCTTGCTGTTCTCCTTCAGCACGCTCCGGGAGAGATTACTGTCGTTCCGAAAATGCGGCTCCCCGACGACTCTGAGCACCCAGCGCAACTGGATGACGACGAAGCCTTGTCTCTTGTGGTGGACTGGGTACGACTGGCGGGGAGGGTCCAGCAGCTTCCTTGCAAGTTCTCGGGCAGATGGCCAAGCGTAGGGGTCGCTGATATCTCCGCCATCTGGAAGTTGACCGAATCCCTCTCCTTGGGGAGCGGCAGCGGGAGCAGGCCCTCGGGGCGGGACGGGTGCAGCGAGCCCTTGGGGCGGGCCGGGCTCAGCCAACCCTTGGGGGAGGCGGGAGGCAGCCTGCCCTTCGTGAGGGACTGGTGCAGCACCCGTCCCGCCGAGAATGGTGGGCGTCGTCGGGGTCGTTGGCTCAAAGGTCTGGGCTCGGGGGTTGAAACTCTGTGACACTGAGGTCAGCGAAGTTCAGGGAGCACTGCTGTGAGCAAGAAACACTTACCCAGATCTGCTCTGCTTCGCGCAGAAGCTTGTCACTGGGGTACCCGGGGCGGCGAGGGGGCTGGTTTCCAGAAGGGGAAGTCATGGCGAGGGTGGAGGAAATGGATATACAAAAGCTTGAGGAGTGTAGGATTGTATATTGGCGGAACCAGAAGTAGTGGGTTTGGAGGTGCAAGATGAAGCGGCAGAAGGAGAAGAGCTGTGCTTATATGTCAAGGAAGGGAGGGAAGCGGTCCGATCACGGGACGCGAAGCTTTCACCCTCGATACCGCTGAATGGCCTCACGTGGGGCAGGCACCCTGACCGCCTGCATTCGCAATTCCGCTTCTACGTCATGGTGAAGGCTACCATTACGCCCCTTGAGAAGCGGTGAATGGAGATGAGGCGGGCAAATTGGTCACAAGTTTCTATGTTGCGGTCAGGCTCTAATGTGAATATCGGTCTGGAGGGATCTCACGCATAGCAACGCAAATCGATCCGGTTCCTGAATTTGAGTTGAGATTTGTATTGTTATAATTACTAATGGGGAGCTCACAGGGACAGGACAGCCTCTATCGGCTTTGCAAGTCTTTTTCCAAGAGCTCGCGCATTTGCGACAACCTGCCTTCAGGTACCATGCCTACCAACGATAAGCTTAGAAGGAGAGGACGGCCGTATCTCCTTCACAATTCCTTCTCGAAAAACTCCTCCGTAAGCCACATCCCATCTTCAGCGGCGCCGCGCTCCTCATCGTCCCCGCACAGCCATTCACGATACACAGCAGGCAGACCCAACTGCTTTCCCCACTTCCGCAGCGGCGAATCTTTCTTCAGAATATATCTTCCATCGCTCCGGCGGCATTCGAAGTGCGTGGCTCCCGCAACAGCGATAACCCAGTTGATGGAAAGGACACCATGGACGAAGGCATGCGGAGGGGGACACAGTAGGCTGCGGACGATGTCCTTAGCCGTTGGCTTCTGCGGAGACGGAGAATGTTGAGACACTCTGAACGTGCTGAAGTCAATATCGACGGGAGTCCAGTTCCTCGAGAAAACCGGGAGAAGATCGTGTGCAACATGCCTGCCAGCAGGCATGTGCAGCCCAGCATTGATCTTAGCGGACTCGGTGTTGAAGTGCTGGAATCGCTCATCCGAGACCATGTCGTAAGTGCTTTGGTAGCTGGGCCACCTAAAAGTTTGTAGCATGTTTGCAGGAGAAGTGGACTCGGTGCTCGATATTGAAGAAGGTTGTGATCGCTGCGAAGGTAGCATACTGTTCAGCTGTTACAAAAGCGAAGGGGAGCAAAATATGCGGACCGTCCGGGCGGAGGGGGAACTTCCAGCACTTCAGTCGAGCCGCTGACCAGAGGATCCGGCCGAGGTGCTTCGCTCAAGGCTGGAAATGTGGTAGGTAGAGTTGTTCAGAGGTAGTATAAGGTCAGCGGCATTGAAGGCGAGGAATGGAAAGCAAAGAGATCCTGTACATATGTGACAGCCCTGAATACACAATGTCTTTCACAAAGTGCAGCGGACCACTGTTGCCCATTCGTAGATGTGTCCCAACATTCCCCTAGGCCCTACACAATGTTCTTGAAACGCCCTGATTCGGTAGTTTCTAACACCTTTAAGGGTAGCCGATGGAAACAATGTTGAAAGCCAATGAGAGGTAGTTTCTTTGTCTGCAGTATGCATGAATATCAGTGCGCGGTTGAATGCCGGCTTTGTGCACAGGAGCGCTGTTTCCGAAACCCATCACTCGGACACATCATCATCTTCTGTCTTCAGGACGAGCTGATAGCCTTTGAATCCGAGTTTCTGGTTCGGGTGCAACCTCTCCTTGGCACACTGTGCAGCTACGGAGAGCAACATGTATGCAACAAACCGTCAGCGCATGCGCTCGGAACCTTAGAGAAAGATACGTCGTGTGCCTTGACACGATCGTTTCCTGTGCGACATCTAAGCGGTTCGGCTTGTTCAAGGACTAGCCCACCGGACGGCAATGCAGCATGACGCGAGTCCTCGGACTTCCAGATTCGGCGCCTTGAACATGATCCACACTCCATGTATGGCACGATACGGGTTTCGTCGCTGTTGTTGAGAATTCCAGAGTGGGCACCGCCACCAGACTCTGGGCATCTCCGTTACGCTGTCACTTCCGGTCGTCAGATTGGAGGAGAGGGAATATCGTGAGCGGGTGACGCAGTAATCAGCGTGTCTGAGGGACTATATGCGTACGGACCTAGTAGAAAATCATGACAATCGATTGCGTGTAACATAGATGTTACTGGTGATTCGGCATATGTGAAGAAGAGGCGTATGAAGCGCAGATGTGAATAGAAATCGGAAAAACCTGTGGGCGTTCTGACCCAACCCGTGGCGCACATATGGCCAGCCTCTGGCCTTGGAAGGGGGATTCTTGTTCAGGACCACGGCGGAGAACCTTGCTGGATCCGCAGATCGGGTAGGGGTGGAAAGGGAGTACAAACTCCCTGTGTTCAATCGAACCAAGATACCCTCATCCCTCACAGAAATTCTTTCTCTTCTTCGCTGCTTACGCAGCTCATCGCATATACTTCGTAGCGGTTCGATAGTTCCGATAAGAGCTCCGGCGTTGCAACTTATCTGGGGGGTTCTGCGACGGGGAGGATATCTCTGCGACCGCGGACATCAGGTCCTGACGGAATAGAGCCGCTAAGGTATCGTTCATCGTCAATTTTCTCACAAATACATTGTCTCCATCCCTACCAGCAGGTATGTCTCTCTACCGCGAAGGTTGAAAAAAGGTGTACGGTGTACGATGCGCGGTATCGCGGAATCCCAGGATTGACGGGCGGATCTAGCTACATGAGTTCAGCGGGTTAGCAATGACTCGCGAAGATTGACTCATAGGCTCATGAGGAACAGCTTCTTGGAACCCGTCTCCAGCAGCCTGGATGGTCGGCGCTGTTAGAGGGGCGTTGGTTCAGGAAGTCCATCCTGCCAGCTCGCTTTCAACTCCCCGCGCCAAGAAAATGGTCCGAGTGCTGACTAAGTCAAAGGGAGAAAGGAAACGCGTGCCACTGCATTCCATGTCTCAGAACCTCAACAACCGCTGGAATTACTGTGAAGTCTCTTTGGTTACTTATCTCGCCCACACATCACATACGATGAGTTCAAAGAAGGAGATCAGTATAGTGACCGTTTATTTCAGACCCTGAGCCAGGGAGCCTGTAAGTCGCCCCTTTGTTTCAAGTCATTTCGCAGAACTTCGCGTTAGATGCGCGGTTCCCGTCCACCCCCGAAGATTGTTATAAATTACAGAAGAACCCCTCGGAAATGCTTCGAGGCCAGGTCCCAATTCAGAGGACCCAAGTTCTCGTTCACGAGTCCATGAGAACTGGCGACAATCAAGAACCGTGATCCACCTCTCCCAAGAAAACGCCGTAACCGTTCCGAGGCCGAGGAGATGGCCAATGGTAATTGCCCCAAGAAAAGCTGTTTCCGTGAACTCCGACCCTACCCTCCGACGCCGATGCACATGCACTAAAGGTGGCTACGAGGAAAAGAGATGAGGCGACCAAGTCTGTTAGTACTTGTTTGCCTTGTGTAACTTGTGGCCAAAACGGCGTTCATGCTGCAGGCTTGGAATGCTTCGCGGTGTATTCAGCGTGTGTTGACCAGCGTCGTCGAAGGCATGTTGATGAATGGAGTCAGTGGATGAGTCAGGAGAATGCTCGAGGAAGCGGGACGGGCGCGGCAGAGTGCTGGTGGAGCTGTTGTAGCTGACATCCTCGACGGTGATAGACGTGGGTGTAGCGCGATACTGGACGAACTTGGGGTCGGATCTCATGGCGTCGTGGTTGCGCACGGGCATAGGCGGAGGAGCAATAGCCTGTCCAGAAGAAGGGTGGGAGTTGAGTTGACCGTTCGTGGCATTAGCCATGTGCTGATGCGGACCCAGGACCACAGGATGAGGAGTGTTGGACTTGCTGCTAACCATGGCGCTGGTCAAGGAGCTGCTGCGACTCCTCAACCTCTCTTGAACGATTGCGCGAACGGGAGGAAGGGGAGGAACGTCGACCTGGAGATTAGCATTGCTCTTTGGACCAAGGCCCCCTACAACCGAACGGCTAGATCCATCAAACGGGGCATCGGTGGCGGCCATGTTTGCGCGTTTGGCGTCAGCTTTGCGGTCGAAGTGACGGCGAAGATAGATGCCTCCGATCCAGATTACTGCCATGGCAATTGCAATGACAATGACCATAATGACATACTTCCAGTGCTTATCCCACCTGGACAGAAATTGTCAGTCTCGAAGCCTGAACCGAAGTCGACTCAACAAGCACATACCAGGTTTGGCCATTGGATTTGGAGCTCACTGGTTTGGCGCCGGCCGCTCCAGCCGTTGCGGTGGAAGTACCCGTGCTGGTGGTGGCGGTAGTAACGGTCGTGGTCATAGGATTGGGAGGCTGAACAACAGGACCGTTACAGAGACTCGTATAGTACTGGGAGATCTTGGCAGCATTATCGGCGCCGCAGAACTGCTCGCAAAGACTTCCAGAGGAGTGGAGGGGGGTGAGGAGCGCCGACAAGCAGAAGCACGATTGATAAGTGGCCTGATCCGTGACTGGAGCCGCTGGGGGAACGCAGTTTTTCTCGGCCTGGTCGAGGATGGTGCATTGACGCGCACATTCTGGGACTTTCGAGTAGTCCATCACCGTCTGGGCAGACACGTGCAAGGTCGCGGCCGCGGCCAGGAGAAGGAGGGCGCGGAGCTTCATTGTCGCGCGCGGTCAAAGGAGGCTTTCCCGCGAAGGGAGTGCGGTGGAATAACGAGAGACAAGGCAAAATGAGTGTGAGACTATTGATAAAGAAAGCGAGCGTGAGGTGGAGTGAGGGGAGAAAGCGAGAAGAAAGTAAAAGGGCTCGACATCGGTGGTTGTGGTGTCGCGTGGCCCGAGCGCCTGCACTCCTTCCCGTTTGCAATCCGGCCCCGGCCCTCGTGTTCTACTCACAGGGGGGTTTTATATAGGATGTGAGAATATAGCGCGGAAGCCGAATGCATTGCAGAAGAACGTGAGTGTACTATCCCTCTTGGAATACAGATAGATTCACTTCGCGAGTCCATTCCATTGTGAATCCATCATTGCCATATGTTTCTTTCCGGGAATAGCGTACCCGACGACGCGGATGCGGAGAGGGCTGCCGAAAGCTTCTTTCTGCTTAAGCTGGGAACGGGGCCAGTTCTTGGCATCTTTTCTCTCGGAACAAGTCCAACCTTTTGGCCGGATAGCATCATGTAGTCGAGATGAATGTGTAAAGAATTAACCATCCATTTAGCAACCATGGATGGAACAAGCTGTAATGCAATGCCAGTGAACCATCCCTCACTCCCCGTAGCCCCTGACCAGTGGTGAAGCTGCAGTGAAGTCCAGTTCATCTCTGTTTGCCATCACTCCCCTTCACCAGCAATAAAATGAATGCCCTCACCGAACAGGTTCACGGAAGCACAAAAGCTGAACCCTTTCCCAATCCTCCTTCTCCCCCAACCCACCACAGCGCAATGCCGCTGACCATCCTTGCCACCGTGGCCATCGTTGCCGGCTCCGTCTTTGGCGGCGCCCTAACCATCGGAGCTGTGCTGACCATTTGCCTCGCGACATCCGAACAGGGCAGAATGCCGTCGAAGCTGCCCTCCAGAGCGGCAGGGATGGCAGAGAAGAGCAGCGGGCCATTGAGCTCCGCGAGCTGGAGGAGGCTCGGCTGCCAGTAAGTTCTCATATATGAATCTCATCGACTGCTGGATGTAATCTACGCTTGCTAACCATTACTGCTTCTTCAAGGCCACTCCAGAGCGAGCGCTCCTTCGGGAGTATTGAGGAGGGTGTTGGCGTTGGTCGTGGTAGTTTTCCTGTCCAGGTAAGCGCCATCCAACGCCGGATCGGGAACCACGAGCTGCCCCTGCACGCCAAGCGACCGCCCGGAACTTTAATCGGTTTCGGGAACTACCCAAATTCCACCTCCACCATCCCTCAACTCTCACATTTCCCACCTTTTCCTAGCCACTGATGGCTTCTTCGCGCGCCTACATCCCTTCTGCTTCCATTCTCCGCGCCCTTTCCCGTCCACGCCCTATCCCATGCCCCTTTTCGCAACGCCTATCGCTCCAGACCGTCCGTGGCGCCGCCCGCAGAAAGAAGCCGAAGAAACCTCAAGATATCATACCAAAAGATGAGAACATCTATGCTGACCAGTTGGGGAAGACCATCAGCGCAATCGAGTTCTACGAGCAGGACCTCGACGAAGGCACAGCACCCAAGCTCGTCAAGAGGATTTCGACCCGGGAGCAAGCCATGGACGAAGAGAAGAAGTGGAGAATGGCTCTCGAGGACGCCACCAACCCCGACTACGACGACACCGAACTCAGAAAACAGATTCTCGACGACATGCTGGCAGACCCCACCTACGACGAGATCAAAGACTACATGATATACTTGAGGGCGAAGCTGGAGGGGCGGGAAAACGAGACGGCATATGGGCAGGAACTGCAGAAGATTACGAAGACGGAAGATGAGATCGAAGCCGAACAAATGTGGTCTCGGGTCGCCGTGGCCCTCCACGAGAGCGCCCAGAAGTACATCGACAACCCCGAATATGCCTCGGCCCGCAAGGAGCTCGAGGATTTCCAAGCCAAACTGGTCAACCTCGAGAAGGGGAACGTTGGTTTCGAGGAGTCTATAGAACGCCTGAACGCCAAACTTCAACAGATTCCTGCAGCCCAAAAACAACTAGAGGAGGTGAAGAAGGAGCTTCCCCCGGAATGGCTGTCTGACGAATGGTTGGACAAGCTGAGTGAGAGCGAAGAGGCTGAAGAAGACCTGGACGAAGCCGATCCCATCGATCAGTTCAAGATTGACATGCTTCTCATGCAGATGCAGGAGATTATGGCCGCAATGGGAAATAAGGAGATGGTCAAAGAGATCCAGACTGTTTTGGACGACAAGCCAAGCCTAGACCCCGAGGATAACGCCGACGAATTCGAAGAGAAGCAGGGTTTCGACGTCAACGAACTCAAGGCTCGTGTCGCGTCTCTCAAGCAAAGTACTCCGGATATGAAGCCCGATCCAAAGGCCGATGCCGTCGTGGAGAGCATGCTTGCCGATCCCTACATTCTGGACAAGCTCGCCGCCATCAAACACCACATTGTGAAGCAGAAGGCCTACGAACCTCCCAGCGCTCCCGATCCCGAGACCCTAGACAAGTCCCGGCTTACGACGTACAAGCAGCGACTCCGCATGGTTGAGAACGACCCCGAGCATCTGGAAGCCCTTGAGCAGTTGCGTGTCGACCTCCCGCCCCCGTTCAATGCTCATCCCGCTTTGAAGTCCCTCAATCAGGCCCTCAAGTTAGCGTACCTCGGAGCGAGCGACGATGTTCGACGTATTCTCTGGCGCTCGTACATGAGAGCCCGCGAGGTACCCACGCTACTGCAGAACATACCCGATGATGCATGGGACATTCTGTGGTACTCGCAAGCAGTCAACTGGGCGTCCAACCAGAACAGAGATGCCCACCTTAAGCTCCTGATGGCCGATCTGCGGACCGTGGATAAGGAAGGTCCGCCCACACCGCCGGATGCACTCCCGGTTTAGAGCACATGAGTTATGACCACTTTGTACAGTATATGTAGTAACAATATGATACCCCGTCACGACAGGCCGTCGTGTTTTCCCGAAAAGTCCATCAATCTCAGCTGTGCTTCGTTTCATCGCCTACTAGACCTTCACACGTTACGCACAGAAAGGAGTCTGTTGCATATATTGACTTTGTACATGCACAAGTGAATGCTGACGAGTATTGATAGACGACCCCGTACCGCTCATAGAGTCGTCCCGTAAGAAACGGCCGCACCGATTTTGCTACGTTCGTCCATGCCGACGCCCGCAGGTCGTCCGCGATTCCTCCAACATTCCCTATGACGGCCTGTACACCGAGCTGAAGAGGGACATATTGAAACTCGTACGGGCTGCTGGGCTTGTGGTCCTGGTAAGACGACCCATGGTCCTGGACGGATATATATAATGGAATATTTGTTCTAAGAAGGACTGATCAGAGGCTCTGGCAGGTGTCAGGCACTTTCAATGACCGTTATATATCTTGTTTTCTTCTTAGCGGCACGCTGCTTACGATTTACTGTCCGTTTTGGGCTAAGGTGTGAGAGTGATGAGGAAAAGTAGATCTGTTGCGAACTCCCTAAGGACTGTCTGATATATTGAGCGCTCGAGTATTGAAACATTCATGGCTTCTAAATACATCACAGGAAAACGGCGCCTTTCGCATGCTTCGAGAGATTCTGCAAGTGGAATAGAGTCCTCAAGGAGATAATGGGTGCTTGTAGTCTGGGGCTGGAAAGACGTGTCATTGTTTGCGCGCTGTGCGCGCGTCTTCTTAGCCAATGGGGAGTCCTGACTCTCATCCTCACTGCTGTCAGAGAGCCCGCCGGGCAGCTAGACTTGGGTGGCGTCTGCGCGTGTCGTGTCCAATAAGGCGCTCTTATTGTTGAAACTTGGGTATCGCAAGTGGTCGCCCTGGTCATGGCTTCCTGCAATTGTCTTCCTCTGAGTTTCTAGTCTAACGGCTCTTCTCGCCGTAGCTGGGGCTGGGGTCGGGGTAATTGGGGTATTCCCGTACGCTCCAGGGGGTTCAGGGATTACTCTGGAGGGCCCCTGCTTATGCATCTCGTTGGAAGACTTTGCCATTTCTGGTGACAGTGTAGATCTCGCTCTTGCGCACGATCCCGGTCGTTACACTCGCACGTAGCCCTTGGCTCTTAGTGCGTCCTCAGGCCAGAGCTTGCAGCTACTACGGCTCGACTGCGAAAAAGAAAAAAGAATAAGTAAGGAGAGTGCAGTATTGTGTGAGGGTGCCCTACTAGCCGCAATGAGGCGGTAGAGCAATAGGGTTGTATTTGGCAAAATACTGCACTGAGGGCCGGAGAGAAGGTGGCCGAGCCGAGTGAGGGCGCCGAGGGCCCCTCACATACCGACTCTCTTGTGCTTCGATTAGACTGACATATGTATATATATCCGCCGTGGAACAAATAAGCCGAGCCACAGTGGGAGAGTATCGTGCCGGCAGACAACCACTCATTATATTCGAAGCGCAATTGGGAGTATAAAAGATGGTATCCGGTCTGTACGGAAGAATGCAAGGCTCGACAAGACGCCCAAATCCTCTTCTATTGACGCCGTTGATCTATCCTCGGCGCCCATGTATATTGCAAACCCATCTTCACAACGGCTTCCGTTCAAGAGTATCCTGTGACAACAACACATTCCTGCACGGGTATCACTCCGAAACCAATCTCAATCGCCGACCATAGAAACAGCCAAACTTCTTCAGAAGTCGTCGTCCCGAAACCATCCCTCCGGGAAGCGCGGCGTCTCGTCGTCCTCCGCCTCCTCTACTGGTATCCGCAATCTCCCTCGTTCAACCGGTGCTTGAACGTATGTGTCAGCTCCAGAGACTTGTACGGGGGTCTAGGTACGGCAGCCTTTGCTGGGTAGACCAGGGCAGGGAGGCCAGGTGGGAGTGATGAAGATCGGGTCGCGGGTTCGGCGCTCCTCGGTGCCCCGTGTTCGGCATGAGCGTTGGCAACGGGCAAAAGTCCCAGTGCTCATGGTCGGCAGGGAGGTGGAGAGGTGGGTGAATGGCTGGCGGAGGGAAGGACTGGTGCGGACCGGGCTGTAACGAGAGCGGAATCTGCGGCGGTGCGGCTCTGAGAGTATGATGAGAGAGAGGGCGTGGTGGAGCGCCCAACGGCTGCAGAAGCGCAGGCTCCGCTGGTTGAAGGAGTAGGGAAAGCCGTGGTGGTTCACTTGTGTATATGACCGGTGGTGAGAACCAGGTCAGGATTCTCCGCTGATGCTCGGCTCTTTCAGTTAGGTCCTGCTGCAGGTTTCTAGCGTTTTTGAGAACGTCTGAAATGAGGGCTTTCAGGCTCGTTATATCTTGGTGGAAGCCCCCCGCGGAGTAGGGCGATTGAATTGAGGGAGCGGTTAAGTGCGTTGGAACGTACGCGGCGGTGGATGGGGCTTGTAGCTGCTCTGTTCCATTGTCGACTGGCGGATTGTGTTGTTCGCGGTCGACTGTGTTAAGGAAGATGTTACTTGGTTGCTTGGAAAATGTTTGTTAGTAGCGATTGGCAGGACGACGCAATAGAGAGCTTACAATTGTGCTGGCGTCGGTTTCAGGCAGAAGCTGGTCTTCAGCGTCAGTCCCTCCGTTCTCTTCAAATCCATCTTCTTGCGCGGTCTGCTGCAGTTGATTGTATTAGTTCGAATTGGTACGAAGGGCGAGACTCCAGCATACCCTTCTGTTGCGATGTACTATACGCAAACGATTCCCCCTACGCAAAACCGCGACTCCACAGGCGTCATCCGGATTGACCACCGACCACCGCACGCCCTGCTCATCGTATTCGTACACTTGAGATGCGTGGGACATTGTAAAAGGAGCGAAGTGAAAGTTTGGAGAATATTCGTGAATGAAGGTTGTATGTACCACAATTTGGTTGTGGGAATGAGAAGAGAAAACACCAGAAGCGAACCGCAGCTTTACATACTGCACAACCCCAATAGAGGAGCGATCAACTGAGCAGCACACGCATACGACAGCAAACTATACCAGAAACCACGTGAGTCAAAACGCGGGCTCACTTCTGCGCGCACGGCAATCCAGCATGCGGAGTGTGGCAGTGAAAGACTACACTGTGAGAACAGCCCAGCATTGTATCACATCCATTTCATTGGCTGAGGGTAGATATATCTGGGTGTTTCTCTGCCCAGAGGTAAATTTCAAAGAGAAGGGGAAGCAAAGTAGACGATTCTTTCCACTTCAATTGCTGCGCTTTTGATTATCTCCCCAATACCATAACATCTCGTTCCCTCACCTCACACACGATATCTCCTTATCTCTTTTTCCCATTGATAAATCATGGCTTCCACCGAGAAGAACAGCAGCAGCAACAGCAACAGCGAGGCTGCCGACTGCACTACTACAACCACAACCAACACCACCGCCACCGCAACCGAAGTCGACGAAGAAGAGTTCATGCATGTCCACGAACAGCAACCCGCCTCCCACTCAACCAGTGAAGGAGAACCACCATCAGGCTCCGCGGCATATCCCTCCTCCTCTCCTGTATCGAAAGGCGGTCCCTCCAAGAGCCACAAGCTGCCCGTCATTATCCATAATGGGGGCGGGCCGCTAAACGATCCCAATACGTCGACTTCGGCGCCGAGCGCGGGGTACTACAATTAGGGCCTCAGGATGCGGCTATGGGTGAATGTTGCTGTTCTGCGACGGTAGTTGAATAGATTGTGGATGCTGATACGATCCATTAGGTCGTTGTTGAGGACGATCATCCTGGGCCTGAGGCTGTGAAGATTCTTGCAACGAGGGAAGGGAAGCGGGAATGAGATGGTTGTGGGATAGATGGAATGAAGTAGAGTGAGGTCATACAATTGAGGAATTGGGCCCTTGTGCCACCACCGACGCGATACTCTTCTCAGTGCTCATTCTTATGTCCTGATATCTCGTGAGCTACATCATGTCCATGATCTATTCTCATCACCGATCCCCCCCCTCTCTTCCCAAAGGCGGACGCTCATACCAGCTCTCATGCGTATAATCCTTATTCGGCCCAGAAACCTCATACGTGATGCCGAACGTATCCAGAGCCGCTCCACGGAACCTGAATTCACAGCTACTCTTGTACGTGTCAGGGCTGCACCAATGATCGCTCTTCGCCAGCCAGCCCTTCTCCGTGTCTCCTTCAGGCGGTCTTTCGAACACCAACTCGTTGAATATCCGTTCGGCGGACTTGCGGTCTTCATCGACGAAGTAGGTGCTGATCCTGTCCGTCTCCTCATTGTATCGGTATACGTAGCGGCGGGACGCGGAGAAGCTGAAACCGTTCTCCAACGTAAATGTGCCCTCCTCGATATACAGATATTCTGCAGAGAACGCCGGATCCGTGGGATATCGGGGGTGGAAGTGCGCTGTTGCTACCATATGACCGCCGGGCGACGAGGGATGGCGAGAGGTTATTTTCCTCCGCATGGTCCAAACACCTTGCATTGCGCGGAAGGCGGCGGCTGCGGCGAAGCGGGAATTTCTTGTGGCATCTTGGAAAAGCTCGTGGACTTCGCTCATTACCTCAGTGTTCGAGGGCTCGGCTTCAGGACCAGGTATGGCGTATCTTGCTGGGAAAGCTGGGCCGCTCTGACCGGCGAAGAGAGAATCGTTCCGTGGAATGCCAGCTGCGCGAGAGAACTCCTCCATCATGCCCACATAATCGGGCATCCAGAATTGCGGAACGCTCAAATCCTGACCCTTGAGGGCATCCCGGACCCGCTCAGCGTCCGTAAAATTGTCAGCGATTGCTGCAATCTCTTGAATGGGTTGCGCGGAAGACCAGGTATCCGCGATCAAACGCGCTTGCGCTTCCATTATACCCCAGTACGGACCTTCGTAAAACCCCACGAATGCCATTTCGGGGACTTTCGAGTTGAATATGGAGCCCTTAGACAGCAAGATTGGCACACGATGACAGGTCGGGTCGTAGTTGAGCACTTTCTTTACGTCCGGGTCGAGGTAGCTGAGATCTGCGCGGAAGCCGTTCGCTTCGATGATGCCGACAACGTCTTCGATCTCGGTCGTGGAAGTTCCCTTTCTGGTCGATGTCGCTGCCCAGGCACTATTATGCGTTAGGTGTAGTATTCCTTTTCCATCATTGCTCCCATCCTCCAGACTTTCGGCACGACCTTGTACAGGGACAATCAGACCATCCCTCACAAACTCACTATAAGTATCTGAGATACCTGTGTAGCTGGGATATACTGTCTGTTCAGGCCTGTAGACGAGTTCTTCACGGCCGAGATCTCGCTGGTCGCCGCCAATGACGGAGCGGATGAACTCATGTCCCTTCTTCGCTTTCTCCGGCGGAACGGGTCCGTTAGAAGTGGATATGAGCCCGTCGCCTCGGCGAGAGAGATTGTAAAGGACGAGGTCCAGCGGCAGAAAGTCTGGTGCTAGGCGGAAGTTCTGGATGGCGGGATTGTAGGGGTTCTGGGGCAGGAATCGTGGGAGGCAATAGAAGGGACGGTCTATGACATGGTACACTTTGCTGTCTGCCCAGGCCGGTTTGGACTTTCCTGGAGCGTGATTTGCGTCCGATATTTGCATCGCTGCCACTGCTGCCGCTTCGGAGCCACTGATCCCACCCCCGACCACTACAATATTCCCGGGCGCATTGGCCAGAGAAGAAATGGAGCGGAACTGAGACGAGTGCAGGCGGGGTACCCTGGAGGCTGAATACGGGAACAGAGGCGCTTTAGGACGGTCAAAGAAGCCGCTCGCAACTATTAGATAGTCAAACTTGTCTTCATGGGGCGTCGATGTTTGTCTGTCCACTGACTTGACGGACCATTGTCGGGGGGTGTTTTTGCTGAGCTCTGTATCCGTGACAGCACGATTGCAGATGAGAACGCCCTCCGGAATGTATCTTCTTGCATACTCTTCCAGGTACAGTCCGACCTGATTCGCTTTGGGAAACATCGGGGGCAGCAGAGGTACGTCCCCGGTTTGGGATGGAAGCTTGACCGATGTCCAGGGCAAATCCGCAAAACTGACAGTATAGCGGCTAAGGTTGGTAGGCATTGAAGGTGCACATTTTCCGTCAGCATCTCCTCTCCACATACCACCGACTCGGTCAGCCGCTTCGAAGATAGTCACTCTGAACGCTGTCCCTTTGTTTTTCTGGAGGAGAGTCTTGGCGGCGACTAAGCCCGCAGGCCCTCCGCCAACAATGAGAACCGTCTTCATGAGGCGTATGCAGAAGAATTGATGAGACGGGGCGATTATAGTATCGGAGGGATTCGAAGGCTAGGCTTTGGATAGGCTATAGATATCGTGACATGTGTGATGGATGTGTGTACGCGCGTGGCAGAGATTACGGCCGCAGAATGGTCGTACCGGGTGCGGAAGTTGTCGGAGCGGTTTCTCGGTAGTAGAGGAAGCCAGACGATGTGATAGAGAAACCCCAGTGATACAATATGCTACGGTGGATCATTGAGGCTCGAGGCAGCAAGAGGTGTCGTCGAAACCTGGGCAGGATGCAGGAACGGAGATTCCTTAGCGCGAACTAGTGGGGTAAGCCTGTGCAACACCTCGACCTCAATCAGCTCCGCCCAAGCACAGCTCACAATTGACGACATTCAAACAAGGCAAGGCGGCGGATCGAGGCACAGAATAGGTAGTTTCATTGCTCTCCTTTTGTTGCCTACCTCTTCAGAGATGCCTTGTGTTCCTCGTCGGATGAAGGACTTTTCTCTTCGCCGCCAATCTCCGAGTACCCAGGAGACACGGGACTCTTGTAAGACGTCAACAAGCGCGGGGAACCTGCCATGATCTCGTGGAGCTCCAGCTTTCTTCTCATACACTACCGTAGGAGACCCGCATTGATGAGCGAGCTTTTCATTCCGTCGAGCTGCGTCTTCCCGTGCTGGTCTTACGTCAGCAGCAAATCTCAGCAAGCGTTGAACGTGAGATGAAAACGGTGCTTTACCGAGAGCAAGTATCGAATATGATGCTGGGAATTGGAGGATTAGCAACAATGGCTGGTCGAAGAACAAAGTGCGATTGCATACCAAGTCGGTGACATTCCGGTGCTGCTCAAACTCCGATCGAGCAAATTGGCGCATGTCTCGCTTGATTCCAGGGTCAGAGATACCCGCCGTGCTCCTCAGTATATTTCTCCATAAAGATAGAGCTCGCTGTCGTTGTATGAACTCGTCTACATGTTAGTTCAGGCTAAGTATTTAGATCCCCAAACCGTGGCGTACATGATCGAGACTCAAAGGTGATTTGCCGCGCTTCTGAAGACGCGACGCCGCCTTTGTCGCGATGGTCGCATACTGGCGCATCATGCCATTTGCACTTTGAGTTGGATCGTCTACTTTGGTAGTAGAGTAGGATGTTCGAGAGGCTGATGATTGATGGATCCCGAAAGCTTGAGCGGTCTTGCTGTGATACCGCCTGCAAGAGATCCGCCCAACGTCCGTGCGCCACTAAGCGCGATGCCCCTTCTCTATGGCTTGTGGGTCGCTCTACCACAGGACATCCATCACAATCTATATTCAGGTATCGACTGTGTGTTGTTGGGTGTTGTGGTACCTTGTTACTACCTTTCTCCGCTTTCCTTCTTCTCAACCTCCGGATACAGTCTCTCCTGATCTTTACCCTCCTGTCGACGTCCTCGTTTCATCCCTCCATCTCGAAACTCTACGGGTACGATGCAGTCCACTTCAAAAAGGAAAGCCGGCAAACCAGATGAGGATACTGCGAAGAAGAAACAGAATATTTCCACTTCGATGCAAGAGAAGCCGAAATTATTCCCTGATGAGCAAACCGACTGCCAAGCCAAAACGCAAAACCACGATTTCCATAAGACCTTTACCCCTCCCGAGTTTGAGCCGTTTCAATTGCTCTTCCTACTACGCCGCTCCATCGAGCTGACCGAGGAAGTATTGGAGATATGCTTCAAGCTGATTGAGAGTACGTCGGGCACGACATACAAGAGCTCCAGCTTGGGATGGCATCCACGTGAGAAGAGGAAAGAGATGGCCGATCCGGAGATGTGGTACATGATCGTTCAGGATAAAGACGCTGATGAGGGCGGACTCCAATCTGATGTTGATGTCAACCCCGCTCTCTTCGTCGGCTTTCTTTCATTCAAGCTCGATTATGACGATCCTCCCAATGACTGGCGGCGCGTCGGCTACATCTACGAGGTCCATCTCCACGACAAGGTGAGAGGCCGTGGCCTTGGTTCTTTCATGGTATCTCAGGCCGAGAAACTGGTCCACAGTACCGGAATTGGCAAAACCATGTTGACTGTTTTTACGAGTAACAACCCTGCTAGGAGATGTTACGAGCGCTTGGGATATACGATCGATGAAGCCAGTCCTGAGGATAGGGTCACCAGACGTGGGATTATACATGCAGACTACATGATTCTGAGTAAAGTTGTGAAGTTGGACAAGGGCCACAGCCCGGCTAGTAACAAGTAGGTGCGTTGAGCAGCTGGTATGTTAGAATTGTCCGGGTGAGGATGCGGCAAGGTAGTTTCTAATGGCTTTTCACGCTGGTTCGAACGAGTCAAGAGTTCCCTCATAACTCTGAATCGATTAGCTAGTACGATACTCCCCGTGTATTGAAACTGCAGTTTCTCCGCTGCGTGGCTAATCTACTTCAGCTGTTGATTCCATAACATCGACTCTTAGATCTGTGTGAGGACGTATCTATGCCTCGAACAAAGAAACGCCGGCTTTTCATTACGTCTTCGACTTACACCTGCTTGACAGTGTACTCTCGGGTTGTTTATAGTTACATTGAGGACTCACAAGGTTGACAAAACAGATGTCATATACTGAACAGCAGAGATCCATGCCAAAACATTCCGAATAACTAGACAGCTCCGCATATGGTGTGAAACATAGCGAGGTGGTCATCAATCCGTTTGCAAAGATACCCATCTCTAAACCAATTGACTGAAGCCAGTCGTCCTTCGAGTTACTTCCAAGCTAGAGTCCTACTGTGTGCCGTTCCGACCTTATTTCGTCATCTTTCGTCCGTCACCTTCGTTGGAGTTCGAAGTGGAGGCCCGAAACGCCTTGGCACAACCTGGCGGTGCCGACAAGGAAGACTCCAGTCACGGTGGCGACGCTTTCACCGACGTAACATACCCCTGGGCCCAGATTCGCTGTGGCAGTGTACTTGTACAACCGCTGCCTGGACAACAATGTCCCTGCTTAGTCACACCTGGCGCGTCCTGCGCTCGCCTGCATATATAAACCTCTCTTCCCCCCCTCCAACCTCTTTTTTTCTTTCCCCCAACCAAACTCTGAAAAGTCGATCGGGCCTCATGGTCTTGTCGATTCCTCGCCAACCAAAAATCAATTCCTCAGGCGAGGCGCTGCCTTCATGCAGTGGGGGTGAGTTGGTTCCTTCTTTTTCATTCTTTTGCTGGGCAGGTTGCTAGGTATGGAGATCGCTGGAAAACGTCAACATGGCGGCGGCCGGGAGAGCGAGTTGCTGAATACATCATGCGGTAAGTGGGCCAGGTGCTTGCATTGTCACTTCCCTACTCACAGCGAAACAGCGCGGGTGGGCAGCCGCAATACACACTCCCTAGCCCATCACCTCGGCCGCCGACTGCCACGACCATTACCGAAACATCGAGGTGTATGTCCAAGTCAAGCACACATTGCCCTCGATACAGCACCGTGGCTCCGATCCTCCACAAAATTCTTTCCAGGTCCTATGGTGCAAACCGGCTGCAATCACCCGTTCGAGTTCGACTTCTATCTCTGCGCTCACATAGGGCTTCCAAAGGCACGGCTCGTCCTATTCAATACCAGTGCCTTCCGAACAACGACAAGTGGGAGGCCGCCGAACTTCAGCAATTCCTCTTTGAGCATTCATACCAGTATGTTCGATCTTCGACCCCGGTTTCACTTCATCCTGCAGTCTACTACGCCCACCTGCCTGCGGATCGTTGCCAAACTCCAGCAATTCCTATTCGAACACCCGTATATACAACCTCAACTTCCAGTCTTCTTCCGCCGATGTCTTCGGATGCGTTATATATGGCCAAAATGTGGATGCATGTCCGCTTGGGTCGAGTCCCCGGATCCAAACAACCCGTGTTGGCTTTTTTTTTCGAAAACGAGTTGCTGAATACATCATGGCACTCAATATGGCCAAAATGTGGATGCATGTCCGTCTGGGTCGAGTTCTTCGATCCAGATCTCTGTCGGCATTTCCGAATCGAGTTGCTGAGTACATCATGGTTGGGCAAAAAGTTGTTGTGTTGTTTACCTTATGAGAATAGAAAACTGTACCCCCTCGACTTCATGCACTTGCCCTCATTGCTTTGAAACGTGATTGATTCGTGATGGCTCATCAACACTAGAGCAGTTCCTCAGTCCTTGCTTGTAATGTTCGCCCGTGATGTTCCCATTGTACCTGCTCAACGTTCGTGACGTATTGACGTTGATGCTAGGCTCCACTTGCGATATGCGTATCTTCCTCACGGCAACAATTTATGTTCTCTCTGTCAGATGTATAGCTCAGACACTGAACGGCATCAGGTAAGGTACCCTCGGGCAACGAATCACTTCCGACCTTCCCGCAGCTGTTCTCTCTTCTTACATCCAATTCACTCTAGCTCCACGCATACCTACGGCCCCAATTCCACTACCACAACGCTTCTTCCACTGACGCCCATCTTCATTGACTCAATCATCCCAATACCGCGGAAGCTCAACGCCCCAAGCCCCAACCCGGGAACGAGGCACAATCGACCCTACACGAGCCGAGTGGCGATTATCTCCGGCCATATTGCGGAGGGCGAAGCGGATTAAATATGCCTGCTGGGAGAAGCCTTGTACTGAAGAAGTGCAACCATCTATGTGCTGAGGGACAGGGTATGAGCAAACAATGCTCACGGGTATAGACGGGAGAAAGCGGACGAGATGTGGATGAAAGAAAAGTGGGTGTAGCGCCAACTCCTTCGGAGCGGCGATGTGAGGAGAACGTCATCGGAAAGCTTATGGAATGGTTAGCAGAAGGGTAACTACCTACGGCTGAGGAAGCATAGTATGGGAGAGCAAAGGCTGTTGGTGTTTACCTAAGGGATGATGAAAGGCAAGAAGGAACGGAGATGAAGCTTGTGGTGGACAAGTGTATGGAGACAATGGGGGTATAGGGTCAACTCCAATATCATGAACTCGATGAAGAAGCTTCAACCATCTGCACATGAGCGGATATAGCGTGGAAGGGCAAAGGGTAAAGGATCAGTCACGATTGTGGTTATCACCGAATGATGGAGAGCTTGTAAATGGGGAATGCCATCTATTCCGTACGCCATCTATGCATCAGAAGCTTCCATAGAGTAACCCAATCCAATACTCCATGGGGTATACTTGAATTGCTCCAAAACGCCCATGCAAAACCGGAAGCCCACCATTCACAGATCCAGGAATAGGGTATCATCCGCCAAAGAACCAGACGCCTGCCAATTCCATCGCTGCCAATCGGAGTGCCTTAATCAAGACCGAGCACCAGAAGTGAAGAGCTGCCCTGAGTCAGTCAAAACTTGTACTCGCTAAGCACAAGGGATCTTACACACTCTCTACTCCTCCCGAGTGTTCCTCAGCTCACCGGCGTTGAGCTCCAGCGTCTCTTGCTCCGGGTTGTTGCACAACCACTCGAAGACGACTCTTGGAAGACCTTCACTCGTCGCCTCGCTCCTAAACTCGCTGTCCGGGCGAAGATACAGACGCTCGGGCGACGCAGCTGGAGTGGAAGTGCTCACGGCCGATGATGCCAATTGCCCAGACAATGTCGATCGTTACCCTGGTGCGCTCCGCATTGTACAGGTAGTCGGGTGGGCTTAAAAGGCGGTCAACGATGTGACGGATGGAGTCGTCGGGAACTGCGGCTGGATTGAGCCTATCGAGGAGGGAGGGGTGGAGTTCTCCTGAGGTAGGGTCCATGGGCGGAGGAGGTAGAAAGTAGAAGGAGTAGCCACCGCTGGCTGCATCTGCGGAGGCGCTGAGTGCTTGAGAGGGGAAGGTCTGCTGCTGCAGGAGGATAGGTCAGCTTGGGTACCTAGGATATCCGCTAAGGATTCAGCAGTGCACTTACAGTAGCGGGGCCGGGGCCGTTCTCCCAGATGGATGCCGTATTGGGTTGTGTAGTGCTGGACTCCCCTGCTGTATTGGCGCCATGAAGTGGAAGGCTCGTGGCAGCAGTCCCATTCTGCTCCTCGGGAACGGTGGGAGCAGAGGCAGATTGAGGAAGCCCGCCATTTGTAGCGGCCGTTGCACCGATAGAGGAAGTGTCGCTGTCGTGGCCGGAGCTTGAGAAGTCGCTAACGGTGGGACTGGGAGTTCCTTGAGCGGACATTGTCGCAGACACCGGGACGTAGGGAAATCGTATATGTGCGAGGGTCGGTTGAAATGAGGGTTGGGTTTTGGGAAGCAAATGTTGTGGAAAGGAAGTGGAGGGAGTGAAAGTTGTGTGTTTATATACCAAACAAGTAGGAGCGGAAAACAAAGAGCGGAGCGGGCTAACATGCAAGCCGCACCGTAGCTCCGTTGAGAGATTTATAAGGGCTTAGAACAATAGCTTGAAGGGCCATAATCAAGCCAAACGTTAAGATAATAGGCAGAGGCAGAAAAAATGCACCTCTGTGCGAATGGGCTAGAGAGAGTGATGAGCGCTGTCAGAGGAGTACTGTGTTCAGTCTTATAACACGAAGGTATACTGAGGAGGCGAACGGTGTTATCGCAAAAGTGGCATATTTATTTCTCCAGACAGAATGATCCGTGTTCTGGGTTTCCTCTTTATTTCTGCCCAGATCAGCAAGGATTCGAGCGTCCAAGTTGACGGAGACGACAGGCTTCGCTCCAGTCAGCTTGACGAGGGAGATATTGGCGCACTAGGCATTTTATTTCCATTATATATTTGAGCGCGCAAGAGAAACATCCATGGGCGTGGTGTGTTGAAACGATGAGGATAATGCAAGGACTGGATCTTGCTGCTCGAGGCGGACCGCGTTTATCATGGCACGTGAGGTATATTGATTGTCGAATTACATAGGTAAGCTTCGATTAATCAAAGTCTTCCTCTATAAGAGAGTCGTACACATATTATGAGCGCCTCACAGCCCTAAACAGATCTTCCGCCGAGTCACAGTATGTTGATATGCGGAATCTGAGCTGCGGGAATGTTCGTAAATGGTCTGATCCTGCGATGGTCGGCCTTGCACCCAGAGCCCGCGTCAGAGGAGTCCTTCAGAGTTGATCTGCTGCAAGTTTAAGCATTTCCTCCTCAGGATGATTGCAGAGCCAATCGAATACGATGCGTGGAAGCCCGTAGCTCATTGCATCCCTGCGGAACACACTCTTCTCACGTAGATACAGCCTCTCCGCGGTGCAACTGGAGTGGAAATGCTCGCGACTAATGACCCCAATTGCCCAGATAATATCAATGGTGACCCTGCTCCTGTCGGCATTGTACAGATACCTACTCAGGCGGGTGCCGAAGACGGTGGACCATATGAGGCATAGAATCCTGCTCCGCATTGTACTGCGGGTTAATCCTCTCCAGAACTTCGACAGAAAGCTCTCCGGTGGCGGGATCAGGTCGTGGAGCGGGCCCGAAGAAGAAGCTGTACGGCTGGGGTTGCGTTGAAGTAGCGGCGGTCGCGGTCGCCACAGCGATAGTAGCAGCGGTTGCGGGAGCGTTCGAAGCGGAGTTCTGCTGGTGACGACCTTGACCGTCCTGCAGATACATACTATTAGATTGAAACGTTTCGAGATAGGGATTGTGCAGTCAACAGTATATTCACAATGCTCGCCATAGCCTTAAGGACACCTGCGGCCTCACTGTGAGCAAGAATGTGAGGGTGCCCTACTAGGCGCCGAGCCTCTCATTGTAGTCGTCTGCATCCTGCTGTGCCTGCTTCCATTTCCCATCGAGCGTGTAGATAGTTTCAAAAAGCCGCTCCTTAAGCAGTTCCAGCTGCGCTGGCAGTGCCTCTTCCGGTCGTAGTTCGCCAATCTTCCTGCCTTCTCCTGTCTCGAAGTCGTACTCCTCCCAAATAGTAAGCACGGGGTCTTTGTTAGATTAGCCTCGTAGCAGGATTACGCAGTTGTAGTAGACGAAGTCATTTAGCAAGAAACGCACGCAGTGCTTAGCTGGGGTGCTTGTGGCTTCGGGCTGGAAAGATGTATCATTGTTCGCTCGCATCTTCTCAGTCTTCTCAGCGCGCGCCTTCTTAGCCAATGGGGAGTCCTGACTCTCACCCTCACTGCTGTTGGATCTGGAGAGCCCGCCGGGCAACTGGACTTGAGTGGCGTCTGCGCGTGTGTCATCTAATAAGGCGCTCTCGTTGTTAAAACTGAGCTATCGCGGGGGGTTGCCCTAGTCCTGGCTTCCCGCGATCGTCTAACTCTGAGTGTCGGTTTCTGTTCGAACGGCTCTTCTCGCCGTAGCTGGGGCTGGGGTCGGGGTAATCGGGGTATTCCCATACGCTCCCGGGGTTTCAGGGATTACTCTGGAGGGCGGTCCCTGCTTATGCATCTCGTTGGGAGACTTTCTGGCAGCATAGTCGGAGGAGAAGTGCTCGACACCAATCACGTCAACCGCCCATGTAATGTCCATCGTCACGTGTGTTCCGTTGTACAGGTAATCCGGGGGGTTGAGGACTCCTTCGACAAGACGAGCGGCAGTATCTTGCTGTGGATCTGAGTTGAGGTTGAATCTTGCCAGGACGGAGGCTGGGGACTCGCCGTACGTCTGCGGGAATAGAGCCGAGAGAATGAACGATATCAGAGTGGAAAGTCGTCAGTTCCCGAGGTTGTAGAAAATACGGCGTTTGCGCCAGAAGGAGCTGGAATCGGAAATACATTATAGTTGGGCGTCGCATGTGATCGGTGGCCCATTGCGGGTTGAGTAAAAAGCAGGCTGAAGAAACGAAGAAAGTAGTGTGTTTGTTGGTTGAGGCTGCAGCAAGTGTAGTTGAGAGAGACATGAGTACTGTAGCATTGTCAGTTAGAAACCAAACAGGTACATAGGAGCGCAAAGCAAAGAGCCGAGTCGGTCCAGATGTAAGCCTCATTGTAGCTGTGTGGAGTATCAAAATCGATAACAGTAGAAAAGGCGTGATCCCACCGAATTGCAAGATAATAAGTGGAGAGAGACGCTGTCTGTGGCCCTGAGAATGCGATAGAGAGGTGTGAGGGCATACGCAAATAGAGATCCTGCTAAGTTGAAGACGGAATTAAGCAGCAAGAGTTCTCGTCTTATACACCAAGTCTGGCCCGATCCGAAAGCAAAGAGTGCTGTGGGCCGACGTGGTGCAATGAAATAAAGAAGGCAATGAAGAATGAGCATTATGCTTCCGAAACGCCATTTATTGCCGCCGACTTCTATAACCACAATCTAGTTATTTCGCTCCATTTATCGTCGGAGTATCAGACTGCTCGAATGTACCCAATGGTACTTGCTCGCATGCGAATAGTCCTGTCCCTGGGAGCAGAGACGACCAGCAAGTCCGATTACTGGCCAAGATGCCCTCGCATTTGAGCCTGGCCATGATGGAACGATACTGCTTGCACGGGTTAGTACGCTTCGTACAGGCTCTGATGAAGAGTACTTACGATACAATCAACCTCGGCCAGTGTTCCTTAGCTGATCTACGTTGAGCTCGATAGTTTCCTCCTCTGGCTCATTGCAGAGCCAATCATGGATGACACGAGGAAGTCCGTAGCGGATGGCATGACGGCGGAAGGCACTCTCTGGGCGCAGAAACCTCCTCTGGTTATAACAGTCCGACTCGAAATGTTCAACGCCGATAACACCGATAGCCCATGTAATGTCCAGAGTGACGCGGGTCCTATCCTCGTTGAACAGATAATGAGGTGGATCAAGGATACGGTCAACGAGGCTCGGAATCGTGTCACGCTCTGCGTTTAGTTCTGGATTGATGCGGGCCAGTACAGAGGTTGGAAGCTCGCCTGTGGTGGGGTCTGGGAGAGGTGCGGGCCCGAAGAAGAAGGCGGGGTAGCTGCTGGTCCCTTGGGCGGAGGAAGTGGACGGTTGGGTACTGGACGCTTGCCCTTGCTGCGGATTGATTAGTTGATCTATCTGTATAATCTGGCTAGAGCTTGGAGAGTGGCCGTATACTTACAAGCGCACTTGGGTTGCCTTGAACTGAACCGTCGTCTGTAGTAGTCTCCTGGTCGTGAGCACCGCCTTCGACAGCAGTATTGATTCCAGTTGAACCCGTATTCTCAGCCTCGGGTTGTTCGTCGAGTGGAGCTGAACTGGGAGCAGATTGCCGTGAGGTACAAACCCAATGTCCGGCGGAGGGACCTCTACGGAGGACTTGCCGCTACTGACGCCCGAGCTTGACGAATCAGTGACGGGTGGGCTCGGAGTTCTACTGGTCGCCATTGTCGTCGAGAGACGGGGTTCAGAGAGAAGGGAAGAAGCCGAACTGTCAGATATTGAGAAGAAAATCTCAATAACGCGGCTGCCGAATGTTGTGGAAGTTTTAGTAGCAGAAAATGCTTGTGTGCTATATACCAAACAGGTAGGAGCGGAAACCAAAGAGCGGAGTGGGTCCGAGACGCAAAGCCCATGTGGAAGTACTTTCACTACCCTGATAACAGTGCGTCCAATTCCGACCACACACGTCATAAGGGCGGTCTGTTTCGACTTAGTATAGGGAAACATTGGTGAAAAATGCTGCGGTGTGTACTGACGGAGCAGAGACAGCAGCGTTGTGAATGAGCTTTTATGTGAAGCCGGATTGCTTGCTCGGGTCAGATGCGCTCGTCATTGTGTACTATCATCCACGACGAAATCATCCATGATCTCCGCCGCATGAGCGGTATGTACCTCTCTCGAGCGGAACGTCGTGTATAACAGAAGTCCGCAGCATGTGGAATGTCAAGCAATATCCGCCAATTCCAGCCGCGTGAGCTGCCAAACACCGGTACCCATGAGAGGCCAGCCATAGCCCGCGGTTTGCTCAGAACTCATGATCTGTCTCAGTCCGTCTAGAATTAAAGTGCAGATCAGACGTGAACATGTACAGAGGGCAGCATAGAGTGCAGTGTTCCTTCCACCGCCGTCCTCAGGTGCCGGACACCTGGCATTCTCTACCTTCTCCGTGACGATCTTCGGATTGTCGATTATACACTGCATATTGCTCTGCTCTTCCCACAGTAACTCTCCATGCGAAATGCCATTATCGATGCGGGAAAAACCGTAACCGGGTTACGACTCAGGTGCGAAGGAGGATCGGGATCGAGAAAGGAAGCACCTGATATGACCAATTTGTATTCACTTGCTGTGTCTTCTGCATGATTTCTTGTTTGCATGAATAAAACGCAGTATCCTGCGCTGCGTCAGCTTCCAAGAATCATGTATTCACGAGGGATGTTGCGGTCCAGCCGGGATAAGTGGTAGGGGACAAACTCAGACTCACCGGACTCTTGTGCCGCAGCTACCGAAAAGTGCATATACAAGCAGTGGTTTTTGATGACAGACAAGGTGGTGGACAGCTGGGAAATTTAAGTTGACTCGTTCCCGAAAGTCCAACTGTCCGACAGAGGAGAATCCACCCTACTCAGCCGCTACTTGAACACGTCTTGTGCAAGTCTGAACTGAACTTGGCTGTAAGAATAGAGGGACGGCGCCCCAATCCTAGGTTGTTACATGTCCTCGTATTGTGCTTCGTCCTCAAGGTGAGTCTGACAATAGAGTTGTACTTGATCCGGTCTCAATTGTACGCAATGAGAGTAATGCGTGCTGAAAACTACGCAGGTGTGGAACCCCAATTTCGCCACCCGACCGCTTCCGCAAACCGATAGCTATTCCATAGATACGTCTTGACTCGTCCCCCCGTAGCGTACCGCTTAACGAAACAGATAAGCAGTCTGCACTCATTCGGGCTCCCCTCACAGGATTTTGTTGGAATTACTGCATGGAAACGGGTATTAAGGCTATCATAGAAGTGGTGCTTGCTCAAAGAGTATTTCAAAATATTCCTAAGTGCCTATGTATGCCTATGTACCCTAGGGTATGCGTATGAGCGGTCACAAAGCAGGACAACCACAGCGATTCAAGTGAAGAGCGGTTGATGGCCACTCCACATTGAGGGTACTTCAATTCTGCCCCCATCTACGATTCGCCCATGGGGGGTTTTGCTAAACATCCAGCGAGAAGTCCCCTAGCCGCCATTTCTCTCTTCCTAGGTATGTTAGACTTCGTATACATAACCAGTAACAGCGGAAAGTCTCCAAGCTACACGCGGCGAGTCTGCATGTACCGTGCGACATGGAATGTTGGATAGTCATATTATGCATCAAAAACAATCCTGAATTGGCGCCTGCGGACGAGGAGCGCTGGCGATTCGTGTGGGTAGTGGCTCTTGGGAAAGTACAACGAAGTAGTGAGAAATGTGCACAAATGAATGTGAGCGCTTTTCCTTCTGTTAGATTAGAACCAGTTCAAGGCGCACCTGTCGATGTACCTACCTGTTACAGGTACTTCGGCCGGGTTTCCCAAAGTCCCACCCACGTTGGGGAAGCACGTTTACGGAAGGCGCAATCACTAGTATTCAAAATGGAGTCTGGTAAGGGCAGAGAATGAGAAATCTTAGAGCGATAAAAAAGTCTGGCTGGAGCCAGGCCGCTGCGTTGGTTCCGAAGTCACGAGTGTCTTAAAATTGGGCGGTGGGAGTCGTTCACTACGTAAACAAAATAGCTATTCTCGGTTAGCGCCTTTCGGGCTTGCCTTGTCTGTTACTTGATCTCGCAAGGTGCTCCCGTTTGTTTTTCACTCCATACACCTCCTTCCCACGTCGGTACAGTCCGTTCGTGCATCACTCTCTGCTTCAACTTGAGCTCGATTGGCCACGTCCGACATCACTTAGTCTACATGGATTCCGCAGCAGAAGGGCAGCGCAACCCGTCAGGTACGGCACCAGAGCCGACTGCACAGTGTACGTACCTCTCATGTTGTTCGAAGCATCCAGCTGATTAGCAATAGTCACCAGCAACCAGATCAACTATCCAGCGGAGATGCCGACCTCCACTACTTCCGGCTTCGTTAGAGCGAGCAGCGCGTCCCGTGACGAGCCCAATAAGACAATCGACATTATGCCCTCTGAAAGTTCCTATGCACCATGAGAGTACGTGATTCTCAAACCAGGAGCTCATGGATACGGAGAGTATCACGCCCGAATGACCTTTGAGGCGGAGTCCTGCCCTGAAGGGCAGAAATACGGTAAACTGGACGTCAACCAGTTTGGAGAATGGAGCAAGATCCACGTTGGCAATCGCAGGCTTAAGGCCGACGGACAAGTCTCGAAGAGAAAGAATTGCACGAAGGCCAAGTCCTGACAGGAGGTATAATGAACAGACCGAGCGCCTGCGAGAAATTGCTGAAATGGAGAAACAAATCAGCGCGGGAGCAGCTGAAAGAAGACGCAGCATACAAGAAAAAACATCTCATTACTCTAGTTGAGCATGAACCATGCGGTCAAATGGGCGAACCCGGCAGATGGGCAAGCAAAGTTGCCCTGCTCAAGCACTTTCTCCAAAGGCAGATGCCTGGGAGTCACGTCACAATCGAAGTGGATTGCGCGCCGAATCCCAGTCTGCTAAAGGGGTACTACAATGACTGGTACACATCGCTCAGGAAGATTCGGGAGGAGTTTCCCAGCAACGTTACCATTAAGGTGCTGGACTCTTCAATCCTGACTGCGGATGCAGCCGCGTTCTATCCGCCACCTCAAGAACAGGGAGCAACTCCTGAGCAACAATTCAAATGGGAGTGCGATCGCAGAAATATTGATGAAATCTTTGATTTCTGCCGCAAATTCGTCAACGACATGAGCGCCAACATGCCGGCTACAACTTCTTCCGCAAGAGAACAACAGAATCAGGTTGTCATCGACCTAACTGATGACGCCCATGACAATCGCCTCGACGTCGAGTCGCACGGAATGACAAGCCTCAATGCTGTGGATGAACAGCAGGAAACCTTCGTGGACACCCACTCGCTCGGAGAGGATGGAGGAGATTCCGTCGCGGTCTCTGGAGGATCACCTACGATCAGTCGCAAGCGTAGGCGTACACCCGAGGAAGGTGATTTCTAGCCAAATGCCGCAGGATGCTGGATCGTGGCCATATCTTCAACAGTCCAGTTTCTAAACAATACTTGAATGGAGCATCGGATGCAGTATGGGTTCCATGGTGAATTATGCGGAGCCGGACCTGCCCGCAGAGAGTAATGGATCTGGTTTGGGGAGGAACAAAAACCGGGTTCTTGAGCCAGGAACAGATGTAATTCAATGTGTACAAACGCAAAGCCAATGGCGTGTATCAGTATACCGAAGGCTCATTGGTCACCTGGAACACGTGTGAGGGGGTGGTGAGGAATCATGTTTCCCCAGCCTAACTTGTCGACCACGGCAAGACAGAGGACTTTGCTTTTAGCTCAGATATTCACATTTTCCAACCCATGCATATATTTCCTGGAAGTATCCCTTTGCACTCGTGATACATTCGCAAGAATCTATGATGACATGTATAGTATCAAAGGGGCTTGTATCCTTAATCCCCCCCATTTAACAGCCACATGCATAAGCCGCTTCTTGTCTCTCCACCACAGACTTGCGGGAAGTGCCTCCAGATAGAATCACAAGCTTACTCACAGAATTGTCTCAAAGTCCCGCGGCCCTCTGACTTGGAATTCCTGACCGCGCGAGTGCGCAAGGTCTTGTAGCGATCGGACCGGTGTGCTTTCAAGGATTTTGAGAATATTCCTGTGCTCTTCTTGCAACGAAGACATATCGCTAACCATCTGAGGCCCTCCAGAGTCAGGGATGCTAAAATGGCGGGTTTGTAAAAGCTTTTCACCCCAGCGAAGATGCACCTTTCGGAAGGTTGTGGATACATAAGAGGACCGCAGTCCTCTTGACCGAAGCATGGATGATATCCAGTTTGCTTTGTTATACAATCGCATATCAAAGTCCTCATCCCGGGTAGGAAGCTGTTTCGCGCTGCCATTGGAAAGGGGCGTGAATGCTGCAAAGTAGCTGAAATCGGGCAGTGTGGCGAGAGGGACCTATGACAGTCAGGGATTTCCTAATCATCTCAAAAACCTGGGTACTTACCGCAACGTCCTTCAGGGAATATAGATAACCTGGTCTCTGAATCCCAGGTGCCGATATGCAAGGGCCTCGTTTCGCCCATTGTCTGGTATCCAGACCGATTGTCATACCTAAGCCCACAAGCTTAGGGCATCGGTCCACTAGTTCGACGATATCCTCAATATTCAGAAATCTTTCTGCCCCAAGTTGTATGGAAAGGATTCTTAATTTCGCGCCTAAAGAGGCCACCAACGTCGCTGAATCCAATTCTTTGAAAGGCAAGTGCCGGTGTAGGATCAAGATTTCCAATTCAGAGCATGAATTTAACAGGCGACGAATACAGCGACCGTGAATGCGGACCGTGGCGAAACTGCTTCTGGGCTGTGGAGTTTCCGTATGCTAGCCGTCCTCCTTGCCAGCCTGAACTGTGTCGTTATGCTGCGGAGGCGTAGGGGTCCACGACTCACATATGTTCGTCAGGACAAAACGCTTCAGCTTCAACGCCTCTCGTGATGCAGATTCAATAGCGTTCTCTGCATCTATGCATTCGTGCATAGCTAGAGATTGAAGGGATTTCAGGCCGAGGATTGGCTCTGTTTCGTGCCATTGCGTAAGGTCCAGACGACATAGCTGAAGCTCTTTCACGTTCAGAGGATTATTTCTATCGTAGCCGAGTACTGCAAGGGAATTGTTCAGTGCATCTGAAGGTGTCACAATGGTACCGAGGATTGCCATGGAAATTATTTGGGAGGATTCCCGGTGTAATATCGTCTTCAGTAATTGAACGTCAGCATTCCAAGCAACTACAAGGTCAAGGTCTGCTTCTCCATCCTCATTATATCGTCGGAGTTTTACCCAGGCATTCAGGTCTGTTCTTTCATTGTTGCTTCTCTCTTGAGGGGTGACTGGCGGTAAATAAATCTTCGTTACTTGCGTCGCCTTTTCCAACAGCTGGCAAAGAGTACGACAGGTGGCAGTGTTGAGTATCGTGGCAGGCGTGAACGAAACGACCCTCAAAGTACGATTGGATATATATCTTATCATATGCCGAAAAATGCTTTCGGCGTGGTCCCAGTGATCGGTGACTTCGGCTTGCGGAATATGCACCGTTAGCACTCGAGTATGTTCGTAGTATCGGCCACATCGGTCCAGCGCCGCTACATCCATGGCCAAAGGACTTATGATGACTACTGAGTATAGATAAGGCGTAACCATCAGCCACATGAGCTTTCCGCCTTTACATATCTCTCTGATTTCCTTGAAGCTGAACTAGGTCACAGTTAGCGGGATACCTTAACCGCTTTGAACGTGAAGGACTTACTCCGCCGAAAATCCTTTCCGTCAATTCCCTCGGGAAAGTTTGGAAGACAGATTCAATGGGCTTGGGTCCTAGGATTGCGGAGTTTGTAAGAGTCTCACTCCGAGTGACGGGCTCAGGCGTAGGTCTCGCTTTTTTTGATGCCGCGGGAGGCCCCGTCCCAGGCAGTCCGACTTCCTTGCGAGGCGGTTTTGTCCCAGTGGTACGGGGGATTTGAGGCGGTGGTGTGCGCTCCGGAGCTCGCGGTCTCTTTACGGATGCCTTTGGGCTGGTGCTTGATGCGCGCTTCTTTTCTTGCATCGTCGGATTGCTGGAATCGAGAGCTTGAACGGGCGGAGGAATTAATTGGGCAGGTTGTGCGCAAAAGCTGAGGTAGGTATGCGGCCAATGATGGGAGGAAAAGTAAGTTTCGGTCAACTTGAGGTTGGTGAAGATAGGCAGATGAGATTACTGCTCGGTGAAAGGTTGACTTTCACCAGAACAGAACTGACCTCCGGACTGTAAACCGATACCAGCCGCTTGAGCACTTGTACATGACGTAAAGACATTGGGACTCGTCCCCAGTTCCCACATTGCAAATGTATTCAAATGTACACGAGGCACAGCCATGTACACCTGCTGGTCCATACATTGGCATAGCTCTTAAACCCGGAGGTAAGTCACGGTGATCGAGGACGGCACAGTGGCTCTGATAAAAATGAGAAGCCTTGCTACACATTTTCAATTTCCTCATCGCTTCGTCGCAGTGTGCGTTATTTGGTGATGGCCATTGGGGATAAAGCGTACTCTCGTCTTCACCGAAGGTCCAGCCTTGGCAATCTGCGCTGATCGGAGCAGGGGTGCGCGCGCACGGACCCGCGCTAGCAAGCGAGCTGCTTCCAATATCAAGTTGTTCATCACCGCTCTTTCTTCTTCCTTTCTCCCTCTCTTCTCCGCAACCTTCTACATCTTCTCTGGTTCTTCCCCTTCTCCGTCTTTAGCTCCGCACATTGTCTTTACATGGTCTCCCATTCACGCTACTACATTTTTTGGTCATTCCCGTCGTGCTCATCGTTGCCTTCCCCTTCACGGACTCGCTCACCACGCTCGCCATCCCCCCAGCTCGACCGTGACGAGCCTTGTCTTTCAGTTTCCACATACCACCGACCGGTTGACATGCCAAGCAGCCCACCGGGGCAAGGAAAGAGCAGAGACCATGTTCTTTCCGCTTGTACCTCTGTCCAGAGTCAAGAGTGCCCAGGGAGGGCCTGCTCCTCTGCCACCGATGGCCAGCCCAATGGCAGATGCGTAACACCTCCCTCCCATTGTCCACTGGCCCAGCGGAGAGCCTGACCAGCTCTTCGCTGTCTTCGATCGCACGGTGTCCAGTCCAGCGAGCTCACCGGAGCCCGTCTGCCCACTGACCAGGAGAAAAGTGAGCTTCGGTTCATCCTCCTGCCTCCGGATGTCAGCCCAGGAATTCGCCTGTCCACTGACCGGTGGACACCTGACCAGTGCCACCGTCCTCCACACGGAGACAGCCCAAGCCGTTGCTTGCCCACTGTCCAGGACGAGTGACATGAGCGCTCCTTCTGCCCGATGTCAGCCCGTGATTACACGCCCACTGACCTGCAAGAAACTTGCACCACTTCTCGCAGACCCTATTTTTTTCATTGGAATCTCTGGCTTGCAAGAGATCCGAGGAAGAAACTTGCTTTCAGCTATCCTCCGCATGTGTTGCGAGATGGGAGCATGAGCGAGACTCCTCGTTCAGTGTCTATTGAAGACTGCCGCTCCATCGGAGGACCTAGACATCGAAGCCAAATCGCAAGCGTATTGCAGGTAGAGGAAGACCAAATATGCCTTCAAGACCAGAAGAACGGCGTTTTAGTGTTGCAGGCGAAAGAGGCATAGCGAATCCGGCGGAAGAGAATACCATTTCAAATCGAAGACGCAGAAACCTCGTCCTTCTTCCGCGCAACGGCCCGCGACGCTCACTCCACGAGCTTTCCACTCTTGTCTGTCAATTTTCAGATTTCGAATGGGTGTGTCTACTCGCAACACGATGGTAGAGACCAAAACAGTGCCATCCGTTCCCGCGGATGCAGGTACGGAAGCCGTACAACCCACTGGCCATGCTGCCCGTTTATGTTTGTCCATTGTAAGATCGCAAGTAATAACGGCCACACCGGGGCTCACGTCTAGTCAATTCTTGAAGACTTGTAGATGGAGTCATAAATGGCTGAGCAAGGAGCGGTGTCAGGTTCCCGAGGGCGCTTGCTGTGGTCTTCCAGTTCGTGAGTAGAAATGTATTCGTCGAGCGAGGGCGGCTTCGGAGACGGATAGTGGATCAAGGGAAGGCGAGGGAAGAAGCGAGTTCCATGCAATGCCTATTTCCTATTTGATTAGAGCTCAGTATGTCCTCATGCGCTCCTGGATGCAGTTGCTATTACACAAGCCCTCGACCCCGTATGAGACTTCACAGGGATTCCAGATGGCCACCACGGTGTATACGACTGTTTCTTGACAAAGCCGATCCATATGGTGTCGTCTTGGTTCGCACGAGCAGAGAAGCAGAAAAGAGTAGCTCCGATATTGTTTCACGAGTGTAGATCTTCATGTCTTCCCTTTTCACTGAGTGCTGCCTTCTTTGTGATATTCCCAACGCCAAATCAATTTCGTTGCCCATGTAGCGAATGGTACGCTCCCGCAGTCTCCCATGTTACCGCAATCTCTCTGGATGGTGTCTGGCCCGGTTCCAAACGCATTCGATGTCGACGTGAGAGGCGAATGCACGCGCGGAAGGGCAAAGGCGGGAGTATGATCGGCGAGGAAGATGCTATGGAGAGGATGTTCTTGGTAGAGCAGGTTGGAATGCCTGTTATAGTCAGATAGAGCAACCAAAACACACAGATACGGAAAACCCACTGGGCGAACTGGCACCGTCCCACTGACGCGTTTTGCGGCATTGTTTGACTTGCTTCTCTTACGGGTAAGGTATCAAGTTGCAATCGAGGACTTCGGATTTAGATATTGTCAGAATGAGAGGGCGCCGCGTACATGGGGAGATTGAGGTCGCCGCAGAACGCCAGAGTCTGTCTCGATGAGATGCAATGCCAGGATGCCGGTGCGGAAACGATCATGACCAACGGGTAGCTGTTCGCATTCCGAATGAGAACGGTATGAAGACGCGCTTGATCTTTCCGTCTCGGTATTTTCTTGTAACGGTGAGTCAGGCGAAGAGTCTTTCGCGTCTTTCCAAGTGTGATGCCGGACTGGGGGACACTGTATTCGACAAACCTTTCCAATGTTTCCAGTGAGGCCACAACGCAAAGGGAAACGAGAAGAAGGGCCGCGCTTATGTGGCAAATGGATTTGATCTGCTGTTTACAAGAGGGGATTGGCTTGCCATATGTAGCGGTGGAGGCACGTATAGCCGCGATGAGCAGGACACGGAAGGCAAGGTAAACAATGGGACTGTGCTGTTGCTCCGCCTTCCCGGGCGTTGGCAAAGTAGGAAGGATGTATAATGACGATGCGCGCTTCAACGGCAAGAGTCTCTTGAACAAATGGTATATACAGGAGCAATCACCAGCAGAACCGCGCCTAAACCCCCGGGGCCGGCTGTAAACAATGGAAGCTGTGCGAGCAGCCTCTCTGGAGCGCGCGACGCGACATTGAAGCAATACCCTTGAAGCAATCGCTAGAGTTCTCAAACACCCAAATGATTTTGCTCTTCCTCAATTGCACAGTCAAGCCATGCCAATCAATGAAAAGTCTTTGAAGGTTGTGCCAAAAATTCCCCGCCGACCCGAAGGCCAACAGGAGCTGGTCTAGTTGTAGTTTTCAACTAGCAAAAACGCAGCCTCAGACGAATCTTCACTGGCCTGCGTAGTGCCCGTGCACTTGGATGGAGAGGAGAAGGAGGGCGGGAGAGGGAGGGCTTTATATACTCGTCGGGGAGCTGGGCTGACTAACAACTTGTGGGCCCTCAGCGGACCTATCACACATAGTGAAGGATACAAGGTGCCGGATAGGAGCGTGTGGTGTGCCCGGGGAGGTGCGCTGAGCAGGGCATGTGCAGACAAACACTGATGTGCGGTGAAAGCTCCATCACGAGGGGCGGGGGAAACAACACCGCTCCCCGGGGCAGCCTCTGCGGCACGCCCTCAGTCCGGTCATGCACTATACGGCACTCTGTCCCTCCGTCCTCAGGTCATGTGATAGTATGCCTCTGCCTGCGCGGGCACCGAGGAGCTTCCAGTCGGCATTCACAGTCACGTGCATGCCTTCTTGCATGGAGACACGGTTCCTAGTGGCTTCCTCCCTGCTCGGGTCCATGGAGGACTCCATTGTTCATGTAGCCCAAGCTGACGGAGTTAGATTCACTTAGTGTCGTTCATACGGGCATACGCAGACCGCCCAGGTGTTGTTTCGACGCGCTCTGATGATATCCATCATGTTGCATAGCTGCTTCAAGGCTCAATACCGGGCGCTTCTGCATGTTTTACGCACAGCTTCTCCCTCAAGAAGATGTTGCTCATTAGCGCTCAGACTCTTGTTATCATTTTACACCGCACTTCTCCTTCCTCCCCACCGTAAATACTTCAACGTACGCATCATCACCTCAGGCCTCCCTCCGTACAGGAACGCCGGATTTCGCTTCATAACAGGAATTCCTGCCCGCTTCAGTCCGTATGTCCTAAATACGCTGAGCCGGCAGAAACTGAGCAAGCCAGAAACCACACCTTCCGACCCGCATTCGTATGTATCTCTTTTCTACGCCGTCAATCTACATCACGACCGCATTCAATACGTGGGCACACGACTATCTGCAGGCCGCCCCTTTAGCCATGCCAAAAGTCTCAAGGTGTAGCCCACAGAAACAAAGGCATATTTTATGTCACCCGATCTGCCACTTCATACTCGAAAATGGAGCCGTCGCCCGTCGATCAGCGCATTGCGCAGTCGATAAACGTTCCAGACGCTCAAACTGTATCCTACTGACATGTCCACAGAGCTATATCGCACACAAACTTCATCCTCGAACCAACGTTCGCTCCCCGCCAAAGTCCGAGACCACCGACTCGAAGGAAGCCTTCGTATGCATTCCCACCTACTCAGAAAGCGCTGGTTTCACGTTGGGCTAAATGAATAAAACGGAACACCTCGTGGCGATGGTACCTTGTAAACTCATTTTTACATGGCATTTACTCATTCCAGCTAGTTCGATTCGTACGTCCGTCCCAAGAACAGCCGCGTTTCCCTCCACACATCTGCCGTACGGTACATGGAAAAGAGACCGATTCAAGTGACAGATCGGGCGGTTTACCTGCTTTCGTTCGTCAAACATCTATACGAACGTGGCCCAGGACAGAGCTCGGCAGTCACGAGAGCACCAAGGTCGCAGAGGTTACGGCCTGCGGTTTTCGCGGATGAGCATCGGGCGCTGTTTGGCACTGAGGAATCGCGGATAAAGGCCACCAGGAGGAAGCGAGGTAGATGAGTAAGTGTAGCGGGGAAGGGACTCGGGGCATAAATTGGATGCAATAGTAGTGCGTCATCTTTGGAGAAAGACCATCGTCGTCCTTGCTATTCGGTCACGACTCCTCGTGCTAGGCTCTGGATTTCAGGGTATTTTGATCAGGACATGGCTGTACAGCGAGCAGAACAGTATGCCAAATGTAACAGCTTTTGGTGGCATAATAGCTCTCTCTGGAAAACACACATAGAGCACAGATCGTTGAAATCAGAATTGCTTTGGATATTAGGGGTATCATCAAAATGGCTGCAAAAACGTTAATAGAACTTTGCTCTCCATGCCTGCTGTCGTATCCTAACCAAATCATCCGGCGGCTTTCTTGCCTTTCCTTCTCCTCACCTTCTCATTATACTCCGCTACCATCTCTGCCGCACCTCCCAGGTCCTCCTCCGGCAACCAGTCCGAAGCCTCATCATATCCTTCCCACTTCACGAGGTAGAATTTAACGCCGTCTTGATATGTGTGAGAGAGAATGGCCTCAACGGCGTACTCTTCGTCATCCTCCTCGCCACCTCCCTCGTCGGGTTTTGTGCTACCAGTATCCGCTGTTTTGCTTCGCAAGGAAGTGCCATTAACCGGAGAGGCAGTGACTGGAGCATCTGCTGGCAACTCTGCTACCGCATGATGTGCACTTGGTAGTGCAGTTGTTCTGTGATTGAAGACACTAGTGTCAGAACTGGGGGAACTGCGTAGCGACACTACACTCTCAGTTCGGCGACGTTTTGGCTGCCGCTCGTGATATTCATAAGAATCTTCCTTTGACGTATCTCTCGCTCTAGTGCGGGCTAAACGTTCAGAAAGGAGCTGCTGAGACACAGCGGCACTCTCATCTACTTCGACGTCGTCGTCAGAAGTCTCAGCGTGAGTTGTCGGCCCAGTGTGATGCGCGCGCTGCATAGAAGGACCTATGGGAAGGGCGCTATTCGCGACGAACGATGAGCGCATGAGTGGTGACTCCTCTTCTGACTCTTCCGTCTCTGGTATGACCTCGGTGTCAAATCCTCGCTGTGTGGACGGTGATAAAGGGAGAGCGCTGTTGGAAACAAAGGAAGAGCGCATGACAGGAGACGTAGCGTGGATGAGCCTGTTGCCTACCACTTCTTGTCCCTCGTCTTGTTCTTCGGTTTCGCTTTGCTCTTGTTCAATACCCGGCTCGTCGATAGCGGTCCGCTGTAAGGCGTTGGAGAAGGCTGCCTTGGTCATCCCATCGACAGACGCATACTCTTCTTCCTCTTCGGACGGCGGGCGATAGCGCGGTACGACGACGGCCACACGGCCTGGTCCCGCCCTTACTCTTCCTCGTCCTCGTCCTCTTCCTCTTCCCCGCCCACGCCCACGCCCACGCCCATATACACCAGGCACCGCAACTGCAATTGCCGCTGGCCTTTCATTCCTCTGCAGTCTGCGTTTCGCCCTTTCCTCTTCCTCGGCCCGTTTCACAATGGCTTCAACTTCAGCCTCCTCGCGGAATCTCTCATTCTCGAACCTCTCAAGCTCACGAGGCGACACATATTTCAGGATGCGACTGATGTCCACATGCTTTGTCTTCTCTCGCCATTCTACCTGCCCTGGTTGGCTGGGAGGCGCACGCATCGACACCACATAATACCATCTCTTGACTTCATCGTCTGTTTCCCTCCGATCCAAAATGCGTGTTTGAGCTTGTGGGATTGGTAAAGGACAGGCGGCGGGAAGAGTCGGGGTGATCGTCGGTGGAGCTTCGCGGACGTGGAAAAGAGAGTCATAGACTTCAGGACCAGGGGAGTAGTTTTCCCATTCCCACTTATATCTATCAATAACGGCATGAGGAAGTGAGGGGAGCTTTACGTACAATCATCGTTCCGGGCATCGAACGGCGGCCACGTCCTGCTCCACGACCGCGGTTACCGCGACCCCGAACTTGGCCTCTTACCGACATATTTTCCGTATTTGCATGCAGTCCAATGCGCGATGAATCGCAATGACGCGAATGTCGTTCCAAAAAGCGTAGTTAATCTGCGTGGGCGCTAAGAAAGTCATTGTTGCGAAGTCTCCATGCTCACTCTTCCGACGTGAAATCAACGCGTCGGAGTCTTGGAAGCCGCACCTGCGGTCTGGACATTACGTAAGCAAGCTCAGCAACCACAAGTCACTGGAGAAACTCACGACCTCCCATCTCAAGAGTGCTAAGATAAAGGCTATACTGCCCAATCCACTGACTGCTTCCATCTGCACTATATTTCCATAGACCCTGGCCTCGATGGACACTGACCGCAGAGAAGGCTGTTTCATTTCAATGTCCATCATCACTAGCCACGGAAGCTCTTCGTTGTATACTGTTTCCGCCGCTTTGGCGCATTCTAGGTGTGGTGTTCATTACCTCAGATAGACTATAGTACTCCGTACTGTGTAGGCAGTCGGCTTAACTCAGGACGACGGAGGGGTTAGGGCCAGCTTACGCGGAGCCTAAATTATGACCTACCTTTAGTGACATGAAAGGTTTGCAATAAAATTGTCAGCGATCAGGAGACGGGTTGTTCCGTCAGTAGCAAGGCCGATCTGTTCGCCGATGGGAAGAGGGTCCCATATATTTGCCCGATCATCCATGAAACCCTCTGGGACAGAGGATCATTACGGAGATGCTGTCACTGGCTGCAAAATGATGGGCAATACTGGGCACTCCTGCTTCTTGGTTCACAGATCCGAATCCTCTAGAAGTGCCTTGGGACATTAGATGTAGAAGATATATAAAATCGAACCACGCGCAAACAGTTAAACTATCTGCTACGCAGAAGGAGCCTCTTCTTAACGGTAACATTGGAGCACACATGTGGCCCTTTCAAAGGTTGCCGATCCCTTTCGCCCGTAACCGCGGAGAAACCGCAAGGTAACTTTGACCTGGGGAAGAGCTCGAATATGGTGTCTCCAGGTGATCATGGCTCTCCCTGCAGGTTTGCGTTCGGACTTGATAGAAGGTCTCTCTCCCAGGCGACGTGCTGCTAGCTCTTCGCGGGATGAACGAAGCTTGTTGCTCGCTAGGGAGGAGGTAAAAGTTTCATGTACAGTACGGAGTCTGACTGCTTGTTCTGAATAGAGCTATTTGCGGCGCCTACCTTTACGGTAGGATTTAAACCTAAAAGCGCAACCACTTGGCCACGACAGGCAAACGCAACACTCCTCTACTCTGAATAAGCAGAAGCAGAGGCCACCCGCCGCAGTTCGGCGTTTTCGGCCACTGGGCTAACGTCCTCCTACTCCGTGCGACGATCTGTTGAGCGCAGCCCCTCCCGAAACTTTTGCTCCTTTGCTGTTGAATCAATGACGCTAAGCTTTGTCCCATCGCGCGAGACTTCGCGGCTTGGACTCAGCCCGGATCCTAAGGCCCCTTTGTCGCTCCCCGCTCGCGAACATAGAGAGAACATCCTGACGCCAATAGAATCTCCAATACTTTCGACACGACCCCCTCACAGTCCACTTGCCAGCAATGCCATCCTATACACCAATCGTGGCCGTCCCGACCTTGCAACACTGCGCAAAATTGCTTTTCCCCACGCGAGTTCACGATCGTCGTTCTGTGTGCCCGAGATGCCCGGTGCGCTACGATGCTCGTGGATTGCAGATCCCAGTGTCCTTCACCTTGGGCAAGAATCCATAATTGTCCCTGGATGTGACCAAAGGCGTTGGGGGAAGGAATTGCGTAATTGGGGAGACGTTCAGGACCACCCCATTAATATTGACAGATACACGACTTATAGGCGACATCCCCCAAAAGTTAACCTCATGGCTAGGGGTGATAGTGGTCTGAGCCGAAGCTCCAGATGTACTTGAACTTGAACTGTGTACTCAGACGCCCGGAACCTCCACCAGTAGTGGGCGGCCACCATGGATCGCCGGCAACATACATGCTCGCCCCACGCGTGGCCGGAATGAACTATACAGCTACGGCTTAGCGTACGTCGAATAACTTCCGAGCCGCACATGTGCACCAAGCACCGACTAAACCATCAAAACTCTATCCCAGCGACGCGAAGCAAGACCCCGTTTTGGTATACGCTTTGGGTCTGGTTTGTGTCCAGTCGTCCAGGATTTGTGGATCCCTTTCCCATCAATTCAGGCACGCCATGCCACATCGGCGCCAAATCGCCACTTCCCCCCGGCCAAGCTTAAATAAGGGCAATCGGCGTCTTGGTCCTAAGACCTTGGAATGTACGGAGTATATCATCCTTTTACGCCTCCTTCCTCGCTGTGATACTGAGTGCCGGGCCGTAGCTCAATCACCTCGTCAGTCAGCTCGTCTTGAGCAACCAAGCGAATCGCATCCTTTCAAACATGGCCGCACCACCTCCAACCTTTTCCGACGAGTATCTCGCCGAATCAAGGGGACCGGTACTCCTCGCCATTGCCGTCGTCTTCCCTTCCTTGGCCCTTTTGGTGGTCTTACTCCGACTGTACACCAGAATCAGTATCGTGAACAACGCGTCCAAGGAAGATTGGGCAATTCTGGCTGCTATGGTGAGTCAAGCCGCCCGAGGCTTCATTGGGGCCACACCAGCTTACTGATGTTCTGTTAAGGTCTTCAGCATCGCAACAGCCGTATGCCAAGGATTCCGTACGCTTCAACTTTCAACTCCCAATCCCTCCTGCATTGTGCTGATCCATATCAGAGGTAATCAATGGCATGGGACGTCATATGCAGAGTATTACCTTGGAACAAGGCATAGCGGCCTTGAAGGTACGGATCCCTCACCAACGGCCACAATCAGCACAGATATTCTGACACCGTCCTCAGGCGCTTTGGGCCAGCATCATAACATATAACCTGGGGCTTTCGCTTACGAAAACCTCCATTATCCTACAGTATCTGCGGATCGCCGTCGACAAGAACATGCGCAAGGTATGCTGGCTGCTGCTAGGTTTTGTCCTTGCGGCCTGTGCCGAAACTTTCCTCACCGGTTTCGTGACTTGCATCCCTCTTGCAAAATTCTGGGATGACCGAATATCTGGTCGATGCCTCCCCAAAGCCACCCTTTGGTATGTCAATGCGGGAATCAACATCATCCAAGACATCTCGCTCGTCGTGCTACCCGTCTTTATGCTGAGAAAACTCGCAATGCAACGTCGCGAGAAGGTCATCTTGATTCTGATTCTTGGCTTGGGAGGCTTGTAAGTGGAGTCCTTTTCATCAAGTCCCGCAAAACCCCTCTGACGCATGTGTAGCGCAAGTCTTGCCTCTATCTTCCGTCTCCACGCTCTCTATAGCCTTGCCGTAACCCGCGATATGACATGGGACAACCCGGCGACAGCATATTGGTCAACCATAGAGCTCAACGTTGGAATCATCTGCGCCTCGCTCCCCACACTGCGCGCGCTCTTTGCCAAATATGTCCCGTCCCTTTTCAACTCATCCGTCATCAGACGTAGGAACGTAATGGGTGCCTATCAATACCACTCGGAAGGCAAAGGTGGAAGGCGCCGAGCCAGCATGTCTATGGAAGACGCCATCCTTGATGGAGGAATCCATGTGAAGAACGAGGTGGAGATTGATATCGAGAACCGGAAATCCTCGACGTTTCCGAGGAATAACTCCGATGGCAATATCTCGAACTTGACTCACCCATCTGTTACTTCGCCTCCACAGCCGCAACTACGATAATGGGAAATCCAAGGCAAAGCTGGTTTCCCAATGGCAACCATCCGCGATGCTGGTTCTGCCCTTCGATACTCATATGAGGATGAAGGTTGCTTACCATTCCCCGAGGACGCTGCCTGGTCCGTTCCACCTGGTCAGGCACACGTCGATCGCACTCACTTTCTTTCTTTCCTTTCTTTTTAACTGAGTCTCATATGTCATGTAGGAGCATGAGCTTCTGGAAATAGGTCACGCGAGATTAATGTTTAAATGATACCCATCCGTTACGGAGCGTCAATCCAATGTCAATACTCTGTCTTGAAGTGTCCATTAGCTAATGAACAGAGACGCACCCAGGCTCGTTTGGTCATGACACTACGCCCCCCTCCTCCACTATTGCATTTGAGCTGGCTCCCGTAAATTTGATGCCTTCCCAATAGTGCGAGATCCACAGCGTTCCCGAATCGGCCCTAAAAACAGGTGCTCGCGGTCCAATAAACGGCGGCAATGGCACATAGTAAGCCAAGGACCCGCTTTTATAAGTTACATTGCACCCATCGCCTCCAGCGTAGACCCATCTCATTAAACATAAATTTCACCGCCGGTTTGGTGTCACTACAGCAGCAGCAATTGATTGGTATCTACTTGTAAGGTTTCCCTTCGCGTAAGGTCTAATTTCATCAGCTTTGCTGCCCTTTCCGACGCTAGCCGAAGATAATGCCAACAGCGAGCTGCGCAAATGTTCTCCAAGCTCTCCACCGTTCGAGTTCACCGTCCTTGACTCAGGGGGTACTTATTACATTTCACTGGTGCAACCAAGTGCTATCTTCAATCCACATTCGCTCTTTTGTTAACTCGGATACCCAATGGTATTCTTAACGTTTTCAGTCAATTGCAATGCACCTGAGGCAGTTTCGCCCTCCGCCTGTGCTGAGACGTCCTTGTTTCGGACCATGTCGACCCACCTTTTTTGCTTTATGAAACCCCAACAAGATATATCAATAATGAAGTGTTGTGCAAGAGGAAAATTTTCATCTAGGGACATAGCAATGCATTTCCGTAGCTACTATTTTCTTCTGAAACATAATAAAGTCGATCTCTTCCTTGGAAGAGTCAAGCGCACCGCCTTGAGCTTGAGGCTGCACGTTCCGATAACTTTTCTTCGCACCCTTGCCAACAGGGACCGGATCTTCAGCCAAGCTGCCGAAGCGGGCACACGATCTGCAAAGCCGAAGCCATGCATAGCTGGCCGTCAATATCACAACGCCTGGTATATACTTGTACAAGTAGGTAATCGGCTACAGATTACGGACAGGTACCGTAGCCTTCAAGTGTGCCGTGGCATGCATTTGGCCTTCTCCAAATTGTCTCCTGTTCTGCAAGAGAATTTCATGTTAAGAAGATTGGAAGGCTCAAATATATTTCATGAGGAACATAGCAGAAGAACACGTGCATAGATGGTGGGTCCAAAGGCGGGTTATAAAATCCCTCGAGTTATTAGGGCATCGAGCGGCTCTCAGTGCATAAGTTGATTTGCATCGCATCCAGATATACTTGGCCAACATATATGTTTGGGGAGCCATAGCATATTCAAAACGGACGAAACTTATGATTGTGACGGCGTTGAAAGGGACCCCTTGGGTAGGAAGCTGCGTGTCGCCATGTTCAGAAATCAACATGTCCGAAGGCTAGAGTGTTCGTGTTAGGGGATGGTTGACTGACGCATTCCTCTGAGCTTTCCAACGCAATGCGTCGAGTACTACCAATCCCCAACAGAAAATGATATATTCGGATGGAAGAATTTGCGCAAACTCGACACCACACATCTGATAGATGAGAATTTTTTATGCCATCCCTCGCGCACTCGCTTTCAGGCAGTCCAAACTCGCATACCCTATCTTTGACCAGACGTGCAGACAGGTTAGGAGTTCAATGTGACGTGACGTTACCTCAATGGTCTGTGCAAGGCTGCAAAAGTAATTCGGGGTCGCGGAACACCAAGTTTGTGGAATGTCGTGTACAGGTACACGACATATGCGGTCATCCCGGTACGCGGGATAGAGGTGCCAGGCGCTCGGCACCCTAGCACCGTTGTATAATCTACTGGGGTACCAACGTAATCTGGTATTTGCTTGGGCTATTGGACTACATTTCTAGGTCATGTGCTGCGACAAACTACAGTATGTGTTTGCAAGTTTCTAGCCAACTGCACAAAAGCAAAGGGCTCTTCTGGGGCTACAGTTGGTATAAAACAGCCGCCCCGGGGCGTTCTGGGATTTTGACGTTTGCAGGAAAGAAACACTCATCTAGGATTTGAGTATCCTTTAAATGCTCGTCTTAGACTTCCAGCACTTGAATAAGCGCACCCGTGCAATAAGAATTCCGGCGAGCTCTCCTGTGCGCATCTGCATGTTCAGAACCGCACATTTCCAAGTTCTCTACACCGAATCCCGGTTACGCAAATAACAGATCCAATTGAGATCTGCATTCTATATAGCAACCATTCTCACTGCGGACTGTTCGGTTTGAAGAGATCCAAGAGTGTGGGGCTCTGTTCTTGCAGAGCGTTGACCGATCACACTTGCAGTAGACCAGAATCTCAGTTTGTTCCTACTTTCTCGATCAGGCTACAACTCCTGAAACGCTGCAATATTCTACTACTCTCTTGGAAACCTTCATAGAGACCCTCTCCCTCTCCCAGACAGAACTTTATACACGAGTAATCGCCGATGTGTGGAGACGATATGCACCGAGGGGAGGACTGACTATACAACTGCCTAAACTGCAAAACATATTAGCAATCGGAATTTCAAAAACAGCCTCCCAATCCAATTGACTTACTACTTTACAAGTTCGTAAGAAGGGCCACTAGAATCCTTTATCATCTGCAGGGATGATGAGAGAACCTCGCTCGAAGGAAAATTCCGAGACGAGCGTCACCGCAAAAGCATGGTGCGCCAACTTGAACTCTGTACATGCTGAAGGACGCATACAGTGCAACAAACGACTCGATGTTCCAGGGAGCCCGTGTTCTTCACTCCAGCTGGAATGGGTGCTCAACTCCGAACCCGTCGAGGCGGGAGCCAATCTTTCACCTTCACGAATTCTCGAACGAAGTGAAGGAGACCTCACGCCAACTACAGTCTAGCTCAAACTCTTCGCGCGCCTTCCACCGCTACTCTGCCACACGCCTTCAGTCTTTTGTGCTCGCAACAACGCTCCAACCTCACGATAGAGATCCAGCACTTGACAATGCACAATAACCCCCTTCCAGGCCAGGCCCTGGTCGTCGCCATTATCTCCACTATCCTCCTGATTACATCCTGGATAGTCGTGATCGCCAGGTCCTTCATCAGGATTCGACTCAAGGTTTTCTTGATCGATGACTTTTTGATGATAATGGGAACCGTAAGTACGCGCCTCTAGCAGGGGGAATAATCTGACTGGTGTAGATGCTGTTTACGGCAACGACTGTTTGCGCCATCACGGGCGCGTATATGGGGATCGCAACGGAACACTTACATGACGCTGGTTACCACGAAGACGAGTCTCGCAAACCCTACCTGTTCGTTGTCCTGGTCCAGCTTCTCTATGCTGTATCCCTCTGTCCTATCCGATCGAGCATTGCGGCACAACTCCTTCGATTTACCATTACCCAGGGAACGAACCGGCGGACCTTATTGGGGATAATTGTTGCGACAGTCTTTACGTCTATGGTCACTCTTATCGGCATCTTGACTCAAGCGACTCCGCTTAGCTCTCTCTGGGAGGATGATAAGTCTGGCAAACACCCGCCCATCCGGGTGGACTGGTACAGCTACTTCGTCACAAGCATGTCGGTCGTGTTGGATATCCTTCTGGCCACCATGCCTATCAAGATGTTGTGGAATTCAAGTATGACCAGGAGGACAAAGCTGTCGGTCGTGGGGCTCTTGTCCTTGGGAGGAGTGGGTTGCATTGCAACTATCGTGGCACTGGGTTTCACGATTCATTAACATAACGAGGAAGGATTGGGTGGTCGAGCGGCACTGGGCACGTGTCATATAGTGGAAATGGGATGCGGTATTATTGCCGGCTCTGCTGCAGCCTTGAAGCCGTTGTTCAGAGGACGATGGCGCACTGGCGGAGGAAGAGAAACGGCACCACCGCCCGAGGAGTATGTATTCTCCTGAGTGGAGGCCGCAGTCCTGAACTTCTACCTTCAAGAATCAGAATAGCCAGGGTTTCAGGAAATGAAGCCAGTCAAATGTTTACGTCCTTCTCTAGTATCCAATTGATTCTGTTTATCCGCTCAATGTTAATGCTGCAAGCGCAGTTTGGATTGATTGCAATGGGCTTACTTCCAAACTTCTTACAGGAGACACAAATCAGCACAAGTAAAGTCGTTAACCTTTCTCACCAGATCATGCAAAAGCTTTGATTTGCTTCGAAAATAGGTGTTGACTTAGACACGATACCATGCAGATTCACCCATGTCGCACAGGCCTTGCGCACGTTCCACCAGTGTAACACCCTCTGCAGCTGCAGCTGTGACCTCGAGGAACGCGTCGCAACATCCTCTTTTCCAATTCAGAACCCCACGCTTATTTGTTCCATAGCGTCCATATATGTGGAGCAGATGAAGTGTGTTCGGGGGTGTATTCGCCCATTTCTCAGCCAGTATTCACCATTTCTACGTTCCCGAGCGCAGCAGCGGGATTTCTCCATCTTTCTCAGAAAACAATGGCCAACGCCGCAAGCCAAATCGGAGGGTAAGCGAAATCCCCAGACTTCACCTTAATTGAAAAGAGTCAACGGTCAAGCTTATAGATCTAATCTTACTAGATTCGACGGATCCGCAATCTTCTTTATTTTCATACACATCAGGCCGTTATCTCTTCAACGAAGCCAAGCGCCTTGAGGACCGTCACGTTGTCTTTCACGTTGCTGGTCTGAAGCTCGCAGCCGAAACCGCAGTAGAAAACAAACATGGCCAGGTCCGCAGTCTGGAGAAGCGAGCCGAGGGAGGTTTCAACCGGGTGTTCCTTCTAACTTTTGAAGACGGCTTCGAACTAATCGCCAAGGTGCCATATCGGCTGGCGAAACCGGACTATTATACGACTGCGAGTGAGGCCGCTACTCTTCCGTTTCTTCGGCTGAAAGGCATACCTGTTCCCCACATGTACGGATACTCGCCAAAATCGGACAATCCAGTTGGCACTGAATACATCTTTATGGAGAAAGCGCCGGGAGTATCACTAGCTTCGCAATGGACTTCTCTCACCGAAGGCCAAATACGGAAGGTGACCAAAAGCTTCGTGGACATTGAGCAGAAGTTCTTCCAAATCGCTTTCGGCGCGACTGGTAGCTTATATTCCAAGAAAGATATACCTTTGCAGCTTCAGGCGCCGCTCTACTCTGCCAACTTCGTAGCAGAACGTCCCGAGACAGAAACCTTCTGCGTCGGTCCTATTGCCGATTACATGTTCTGGTATGGGCGAAGGGCCAGTCTTGATTTGGACCGTGGTCCATGGACCGATCATGTAGCCTACCTCCGTTCCATCGCACAAAAGGAGATCGAATGGACGCGACGCTATGGCGAGCCAACAGAACCCACTTTTCCTCACAACTGCCTGGGCCTAGGTGTCCAAGACCCGAACGACTACCTCCGACTTCTCGACGACTATAAGTCTCTGACCCCCCACCTGTTGCCAAAATCTCCATCACACCCCTTCAACACACCAATTCTCCACCACCCTGACCTTACGCACAGTAACATTTTCATATCACCAAAAAGCGGTGAGGTTTCGTGCCTAATCGATTGGCAGCACGCATTCATTCAACCGACTCTTCTAGCAGCCGGGTATCCCCCAGCCTTCGAAAACCCGGATGAGGAATGGCCAACCGATTTGGAAGAGCCCCGACTCCCGCCGGAATTGCAGACTTTGGATGATAACGACAAGGCTGGTGCGACAGAGCTCTATCGACGACGCCTCGCCTTCTGGAGCTATCGAGTCCTCAACGGCCATTTCAATAAGCAGCACATAGCAGCTCTACGCGATCCCCTCTTGATCGGCCGACAAATGCTGGTCGATAGGGCCGGCCGTCAGTGGTCCGGCAATCTAGTCACGCTGAAATCCACGATTCTCCTAGCCGCGAAATTCTGGCAGCATTTGCCCGACGTCGAAGGCATCGCTTGCCCCGTGAAGATCGACGAGGAGGAGATGGATGATTTTGCCAAGTTGGAGGAGCGATGGGTGAATATGAATATGGGTGTGGAGCTGTGGCGGACGAGGCTTTGCGGTATGACTGAGGACGGATGGGTCAGCAATGAGGATTATGAAGAGGCGAAAAGGCAGCATGAACAGCTGAAAGAGGAAATGTGGCAGGCTTGCGATGATGAGCACGAGCGGATGGCTTTTCGGACGGGTTGGCCGTGGCGGGATCATGAGGAGATTGAGTGAGCAAGCGGTACGGGAGGATGATATACAATGCATAGTGTAGAGTCTTCTGTGGAATTGGCTTCTCTTTGAGCAACTGGAGGACTTGGACATAAACAGAAGTTGCGACGCTGTGTCACATACCCCGCCCAGACTTGAACCTTCCTGGCTAACAGTAAATCTTTTGGTTTAGGCCGCAGTTACTTCACGACAGGATCCAATGTGCAACACAGCGGCGCCCCGCCTATCACTCTCCCAAATATCGAGGCCGAAATTCAGACATGCCAACTTGTCCAGCGGTTATATATCCGTGTGTTCATTGGTATCAAGATATTCTATTACCCCGACTTCCAGTCAGCCATTGCATCTCTCTATTATTGGAATTGACCCGCGAAGCCTGAAAAAGGTCCAGTCCGGACTGCGCTTCCCATCGGTCCTGGTGACGGTTCGCTGCCTGCGCAGTTCGAGCGAGTTCCAGCTGCGCTTTTCTGACGCTTCCGGCGGCTTTCTTCCCCTTTGCGACTGTCGATCCCTTGAAGGGATCTATATGTATCCACGGTTCTGTGCGTTGTATAGTGCGCGGTGTTGTCATCATCTGAGGGTATTTGCAGTGTTCGACCGTACGCTACCGTACAGCTTTTGCGCCCTCACCTTCGCCAGAACCGTTCCATCGATCTTGCGCCAGGACCAGTCGAACTTGACCTCAGCCAACCGTCTCTGCTTGACCCTCTCTCTGCTCCGTCGTTGATCAAGGGGTAGTCGAACCTTACCGCAGTCCGCTCTCATTCTTCCGCCAACGGCATCCGAACCATGCGGTTTACCACGCTCAGCGTACGGCAGAGGGTGTCCAACACCTCCTTTTCCGAAGCACGTCGATCCATTCCCCGGGTTGGGTTGATATAAAACGCTCGTATACCCTGGCTTGTACAAGTTCAATTATCGCTCCCGCTCCGCAGTCAATCTCAACTCGGAAAATACGCGTGCCACCACAGTGGAAACCCCCTCTTTTCTCACAGACCGCAGCGGATGAGACGCTCAATCTCGTCCATGACAGTGTAGAGGACATAACCATCCCTCCGGCGGTTGTGTTGCAGAATGGTGAACAGCATGGAAGATATTCTTGCAGTCGGTTCTTTCGAGTCGAGATCTCTGATCCAGGAAGAAATCGCGAAAGTGCAAGCGAGACAACGACGACTAGAACCAGTTGCGGGAGCGGCGTGTCACTCATGACCTTAGTTCGATGAACTCTTTTGTAGAAAGGTGAAGAGTTCCGTCTCCATATCCTGCTGGAAGTGGGTTGTCGAGGGATATGAACGGCGAATACTTCTTATCCAAACATTCGCTTGATGAACCTTGGGAAGTCTGCCACAACGGTACACATGGGAAGATACGGATATGCACAATATTTCTCCGAAAAAGCAATGTTAAGATCTAAGCTAACCCGAGGCGGTCGTCAAGTTAAGCATTGTGGATCCTCGACCGCACAACCGTTGCCAAGCAAAGCCTGAGAATAGATTGGTGTCGCAACGTTATCCTCTCGTCGTGAATATCAATGGTTTCCCCAGCTGCAGTTCTCCATGTCAATTCCGTAACTCGAACCAGAGTCCCAACTCCAGAGGTCGCTCTCCGCACGTCACTCCTTTATATCTCCCAAGGACTGTTCCAATTCCGTACATTGGATAGCTTCACCTTATAGCTCCGCTCCGGGCGGATATCACAACTCCCCCCTCCCACCCGAAACCCCCGACTTTCTCGCAGGTACAAATACATATATACACCCACTCATAAACCGCTGTACGCTCCAACCCTCCTCCCTCCCTACGGAACCCAATAATCCCTCCCTTCACACCCCTTCAACCGTTCCCGAAACTGATCCACCCGATCCATCATCCACCCGGACACCATTTCCTCGGCCCCCTCCTTACTCTCGCCCAGCTGTACCACATCCGCACTTCTACATTCCCCGCCCTTAAAAGACCACCATTTCCCAACCTTAAAAGACCACTGCAGACACGCGGGCCTCGCTTCGCACATCTTGCGGCACTCCTCCACGCTCTTCAGAGTGACGGCGTCTCCTCCTTTGCAGAGATTATCCCACCCTCGGCGTTCAGGTGCCAGATGCGGATACACGAAATGGTCAAACGCATCGCGATGCCTCATCGGCTCCTTCTTCTAACACGCCTCTCATTAGCCAATACACCATCTCTCAACCAAAGTCGTATGTAGGAAAAAGAAAACCTACCACATCCTCATGCCCCCCCGCCCACTCCTCTCCAAACTCCCAGATATCCGTGACCCACGTCTCATTGACATGATGATACGTCCCCACGGGAAAACACCAATGATTCTCCGTATAATCCAGCGACGACGGCGTCTCCCCCTGGAGAATGGGCCACGCGTGCGTCAACCCGATATCCGCTTTTTTCAGGAGCTGCGCCAGCGAGCACTCGCCGGCCCAGTTCTCCGGCCGCGCAACCAGCTCCTCGACACCGGCCTGGTCGTCGCGCCACTGGCGCGCCACGGCTTCGACGGCCGGCCGCGACATGAGCCAGCCCGTGCCGCCGTGGGCGAACTCGACGTCGCCGATCCAGGCGGGGCTGCCCATGTACCACGGTTGATCTGGGTCGAAGCGCGAGACGAAGGCGAAGATGGTGTCCCAGATGACGGCCGTGTCGGCTTCGATGAAGAAGAACCATTTGGTGGAGGGGGATGATGCGTACCGCAGAGCATGATCCATCATGGGGATGAACTTCCACTTGTCCAGGTTCCATGCCAATTGGCCGATATCCTTGCCCTGCAGGGTCGATGGATGGCGGCCGGCTCGGTGGGAGTCTTGCAACCTCTTGTAGAAGGCAAGGTCCTTGTTACTGGCCTTTGTGTCGGCACTGATGGAAGCGAGGACGTCGTGTACTTCATGGCCGTGGATGTTTTCTTCCAAATCCGAGTAGATGACAAAGTGCGGTATACATGAGAGCGTGGTGGAGAAGTGGATCGGTAGCTTCTGGTGGATTTCCGTGGCGCCCGTCTTGACGACGACCAACATGTCTTCAGCAGGCGCGAAGCGTGCACATTTCGTTCCCGTGACGCCATGTGCGGCGGGCGATGTATCCTCTCCTGGAGCATATTTGGAGTGTGCATCCTCTCCCCCTCCTTTTCGCCTTCCAGACGGCGCAAACGACCCGTAGAAAAAGTAGAGGAAATAGAAGATGGATACAGCAAGGACCAAACGCCCCAAAGATGGCGCCCTCGGGTGTACCAGCATCCTCCTCATAAAAGCGCCCGGTGTGGGTGAATGTCTGACAGCGCTCAGTCATGTCTTTTCCACGAAACCAAGATGCAGTCCGAAGGATTGCGCTGGGCCCGTACGCGTGTACCTACGTAAGCTAACGTTGGGGGCGGCGTCTATGATGCCATGGGTGTAGAGTTGCGAGCCGCAGTGCGTCTCGTGCGGGTGCGCCCGCGACATGGAAATGTTGGGAGGCTGTTCCTTGCCCATCGGGAATCACTTGCCTGGATAGTCAGAGGTGCGGATGGCCAGGTTACTGTGTACAGCTCCGCAATATGGATATTGATGCACAGCCGTAACTGTGGCACAGTCTAGCGGCTGCATACTTATACCACGGCCCACAAGGGCAGGGGGGTGAGGGAACCGATCTTACTACCAGAAAATACGCCCCGTTTGGCATAATTTAAGTCCAAAGAGGTCGGAGGAGAATAGCCCCATCAAAGGATGGCTGCAGAAGACCAAAAGGCGTATCAGCCAGAGCTCGACGGCTCTCGTCAGCGTTCCCCTCTGTTCTCCCTTTATCATGTTGATGCAGCGTCGTACATTCTTTTATCTCTCCTGCTGGCTCGTTAACGTTGTTGCGCAAGGCCCTTATCCAGATGGCTCCTTCATCTTCCCCCCGAACCTTGCCGACGATAAAGATCAGTCGGGGTTTCCGACATGGACGATCGGGACTTTGATATACATTCAATGGAATACCTCGTATGAGCGGAGTAACCTCTTCTACTCGCAGTTCTACGACGACGATACCGCGCAGCTGCTTGCTGGTAAGCACATGTCGCTCAAGATGGCACGCTTCTTAGCATCCCACCACCCGTCGCTCTTTCAAACAGTGTAAATGGTTTCAAACGGTGTAAATGGTTTCAAACGGTGTAAATGGTTTCAAACGGTGTAAATGGTTTCAAACGGTGTAAATGGTTTCAAACGGTGTAAATGGTTTCAAACAGTGTAAATGTTGACCGCCCGACTGCAGCGAACACGGATAAGAAGGAATTCGCATGGACCATCAGGCCCTCTCCAATCTACACCAACCTGTCGATGCCCTTTCACTTTAGGGTTGTGAACCCTCGCGGTACACAAAAATATCAAGCAGGAGGGGGGTTCTGGAGTTCTGGAGTTCTGGATTCTTCTTCGGATCCGAAGGCCACAGCAATTCTGCACCTGTATCGACCACCTCCGCCGCGACCACGGCGAATCCAGCCATCTCAATTAGTTCCTCATCGTCTGCCACCCTGCCGTCCAATCCCTCAGATGAGCACGCAACAGCTTCATCTCGACTTTCCGGGGGAGCCATTGCCGGAACCGTAATCGGCAGTCTCAGCGCCTTACTCGCATTCCTGGTGTTCATCTACTGGGCGAGAGGGCGCGGGAAGGACAGGAAAGCGGATAGGAAAATGGAAAAACCCTCTCAACTCACCCCAGAACTCTCAGCAGCATCCCACCAGTATTCAGGATATCAGCAACAAGCGACCAACCTTGTCGAGGGCCCAGGTTTCAGGGATCCGGCTGAGGCTTACGGGAACCCGAAACCTTGGCTTCCTCCGGCAGAACTCAGTGCGTAGGATGGCGGAGTCCGCTATGCATGCGAAGCGATCGCAAACGAGTCAGCCGTGTTATCCCAGGACGATGTAAAGCCGCCCATGGCGTGACCTGCAACTTTGACTTCAGTGAACAATGGATGAAACGCAATTGTAGTGTGTATTAGTTTAGCATTTGTCAGGAGGTATAGTCGATGGAGAATCAGGCTGTCTCACACGCCACCCTCGAAGAGTACCTAATCCTTGGGTTCGATGAGCTCTGGAATCTGTTCCGGTTTCACATTGCCCTCCAAAATGTCTGACGGATGGTAAGCTCATCAATCATAAGCTCCAAGATGTCTTCACTTACCATAGACTGCCGTGAACAGCGGGTATTCGGCCTCTAGCCCTTGAGATTTCAGAAAGGTGTGAACTTCATGCGCTGTACTGGTGCCTTGCAACTTCTGCCCATTGAGCTCAGTCTCCTCAATCTCGTAGATGCTTTTCCCTGTTTCGATGGACCTCTTGGCGCAGCGGAAATTCCGCCCTCCCATGCAGGACGTGATGACATCGGCAACACCGCAACTCTCCTCGGTGAACGTGCCCGTCTTGACACTGTCTCCAAAGAAGGCTTTGCCGAACCGAACCATTTCTAGGATACCGACACGCATCACGGCGGCCTTGGCGTTGTCCCCCCAGCCCAGACCGTCGACGTATCCCGCTGCAAGTGCGATGATGTTCTTCAAGGCCCCACCCAGGGATACACCAGCGACATCGTCGACGATACGAACATGAAAGTATGGCCGATGAAAAAGCTTACGAATGTTCTCCCTTGAAAGCGGAGGGTAATCGGATGGGAGAGGGATTAGAGGTGCTGACCGAGAGCTTGGATTGACCCTGCTTGGAGAAATGAGATCGACCTGGGAAGACGATGGCGAGACCTTGGGTGTCGGATGCCGGGAGTCCATTGGTGGAGGGTCGTAGGCGACAGTGGTTTCGGAATACTTCTCTTGGGCGATTTCGGAGGCAATGTTGGCGCCCGAAAGAGCTCCGCAGTATATGTTGAGCCGCATGCCGATCGCCTCTGACATGAGCCTGATGCCCTTTTCGCTCACATCCACGCCTTTGGTGCAGCAGATGCCGCGTGCGAAAGGAACAATATGCCCAACAAGCTGATCACACACCCGCGGAATAAACTGATGGGGCAGCACAAAGACCAGGATGGTCGAGTCCTTGACGGCGGCCGGCAAATCGGGGTTCGCTACGACATTGGAAGGGAGTGTGATACCGGGGAGGTACTTGATGTTCTCGTGTAGTGTGTTGATGACGTGCGAAAGCTTCTGCGGTTTCGTGGACATGTCCGACGAAGGATCGTAGTGGCGCGAACCCTTGGGTATGATGCACTCCTCCTCATACACCCACATTTGCACAGTCTGTTGGAAGAGATGAGGATTTGCCTGCACGTTCTCGGCAACCAACTTGGACATGGTGGTGCCCCTATCAATGTGTCAGTTCATAGGGCCAAAACGTTCCGCATGCAAAAAGTGGGCATCATACGCACCAATTGCCAGACCCGACAATGGTCACCTTGTGCTGCTTCTGAGCTGCTAATGTAGCCATATTTGTAGACGTCGACAGGATCCTGGTAGTTGCGGGAGCGGGAGTAATGGCGGGGAGGCGGCCGAGACGAGAGTTGAGTTGGTGAAACAACCTGCTGGAAGACCGCAGGAGGATTGAGGAGGCCACTTTTATAGGTAAGAGCAGGAGCGGATTGTATTCAATCGCAGATGCAAGGACGAGGTGAATGCACTGGCCAGAACGCAGACGACTGCTAACTCAGCGGGGGCCCTGGAAGCGGAAGGAGTGACGGCAAGCCTCGGCTTCGGGGAGAGCGAAAGACGTGGCAGGTGAAGGAGAATTAGGGGTGGCTAGAGAGAGTCCACAACCAGCGAGCAGCGAGCCGGTCGGCGTAAGCAGAAGAGGCGAGAGGGAGGCGTGGAGGAGGAAAGGTGAGAGGAAGAGCAAGCAGTCAAGCCATCAAAGGGAATTGGGGGAATGGCACACACGTGAGCAAAAAAGTATCCCCTGCAGCCCTGGCGTACGGATGCTTATCGATAAAGCACGCTGACACCATCATGCGCACAGCCATTGGCCAATGAGGGCTCGATTCGTAGCTGTCCCCCGACCTCGTCCACCTGGGCACCATCTAGCCAATGTCACCGCAGCGACATGATTCGCACCCAGAAGAAATACATCACAAAGACGGCTCATCGTACTTCTCAAATCCAGCTTGGGGAATCGCACTGCATTCGCTGCAGAATTATTATCGTCATACTTGGATATCATCCTCCCATCGTCATGTCGTCCCGTCCATTTAAACGTCATCCTCGGAATTACTCGTCGCTCATTATTAGACACGCAATGCCATTATCCTCCGTCCGACTCACCCAGGCTCCGGAAATACATGTCCTTCACCAAATACAAGTCTGCAAATAAGGTCGGCGTGTCGCGCAAGCACCCATCTCATTCCAAGGTCCCAAGTCCGTCCCTCGACGCCACCAGGCGCCCTACAGGGCGAGTCCAAAGATGGCAGCGATGCCGCCTGCAAGAAGGACGGTGCCATAGTCGCGGGCAACAGTCAGCGTCGAGGCCGCACCGGGCGAGCTCGTCGAGGCAGGGGCCTCTCCAGTGGTAGAGGGCGACTCCTGACCGCCGCTGCCAGTGCCTGTTGCAGAGGCAGTGGGGGACGCCGAAGATGAGGTGTGCTTGGAGGCATCCGTCGTGAGATTACCGCACTTCTGGTCCCGTTGGTTCTGGCATTCGACCTGGTACTCGAGGTTCTCGTTGGTTGCATTGATGCACTGATCGAACCAGAAGCGGCACATCTGGGCGGGCACGGTTTGCTGATATGCGGCGACATCAGGCTTGGTTCCGTTGCGGCATTCGCACGTCCACTCGAGCGTGTTCTGTACATGCGAGGTTAGCGTCCCTTGCATGCCTGCGGGATGCGACACATGAGAAAAAGCGGCTTACCGTGTCGCAGCTCTGTCCCTTCGGCGCAAGCTGGCCGATACCACCGCAAAGCTCGGGGCACGTGTTGCGCTGGGCCAGACACCAAGAGTTGCGCAGGTCCTGAGGAATCACGTTGGGATCGACCTGGCAACACGGCTGCATGCCCGGCGGCAGGCTGCTAGACTCGTTCTGGGCCGCCGCAAGGGACAGGGTCGAAGCCACGAAGAGGAGAGAGGAGAGCAACATGGTGTGGATGTTTTGCTGGGAATCAATGCCTGTATCGGGGTGGTCAGCGAGGGTGTGTAGCAACGAGGAGGTGCAGGAGGAGAGGGCGAAGACAGCGTGAAATGGTCAATTGAGGCACGCCGGAGAGCCGCGCCGAAGCAGCGGCATATGCAGGCCGTGGAGCAGGAGACTTACAAAGCGGGGATGCAATGGGTTATGATACGGAGAGTACAGCTGTTTGGTTGTTGCAAGTGAAGGAGAGAAGAGAAGAGTAAGAGAAGTGCAGCGGCCGCGGGCGGGGGAGACAAGAGGGTTTTATCGTGTTTGTCGCGACTTCCCTCCAGGGCAGCAGCAAGCAGGCATTGGCAGGCACACCGGGCAAACCTGCAATTGGCGGGCGCGCCCGAAGCCCAGCCATTTTTCAAGTTTCACCGCCGGAGCAATCGAGATGGGTTGATAAACTCGGTTGCCCGGACCACCAGGCGAACTTGGCGCCCAGCCTCCGCTCCCGTGCTTCCGTGCAGCTGCAGATTCATCAAGGAATCAAAAAGATATTGAGGAAACAAGAAATTCGGGATGCCGCTTTGCGCAGTTGGTGGTTCTCGCAGCAACTCTTTGCAGGAATGCTATCCTGCCACCCCAGCTTCGTAAACATACCAGCCTGCCCGGCCTCCATCATCATCATCCAGCCATAAATTGTTTCAGACAGAGCAACCCCGCTCCCGGTTCTGTTCTGCCTTTACTTTATCAGCCGGTTTGACAGTGGCCATGGCATTCAGCTCAGAGACCGCCGCTGGCTGCAGAATGCGGACGAGAAACACTCTGGCAGGCCCTTTGGCACACTGGTGTTACCCACCTCGAGGTCTCAGTTGTCTTCGTGACGCGTCACCGCTTTCCCCCGCACTCTAGAAACCAGCAACGTTCGTCTACTGCCTAGTGCGTGGCCTTTTGGAGGACGCACTGAGCGCCCATTAATAGATGGATAAGCCCCCATCGCCCGACGTGTTTTGTTGACGCATGAGTCGTCTTTTTTGGGTTGCTGCGGGTGATGCAGCGTCATGACGGCGTGGCTTTGACATGGAAACCGGGGCGCGGCGTGCATACCCGAGGCCTCCACAGATTCACCCAAGCCAGTTCGCTGCTTTTAGTTTAGCGCCGATCATGCCCGCTTCCGCGTCTGCTTCTGGCCCCGAAGCACATCCCGGCCTTCAATCAATCATATCGTGAGTACTCCGTATGGTGGAAGCATCGACTTCCTTAACGCAGAAGTTCCATCTTGAAGTGTATAACCAACAAGTTGGCAGGGAAAGCTTATCAAGTTGCACTGGCTGCGAGTTGCTGAACGACTGAAGAGTTTATATATGCCTGCGATATAAGATACCATAGCAATGATCGCAACATGTCGACGGGATATCAGAAGTTCTATTCACCCTGTCAATGTTATCAGAGTAGCTCAACTGTGCCTCCTCTCTCCTCTATTAACTTCACAGCAACCGTTCGTATGGAGGTTCACATCTTGTAGGGATGAAGTAATAGTATGGCTTGGCAAGTCGCCCACGCCTTGCACGTGATGACGCGCTCCACAGCAACTCTGCCGCACCCCAGCTTTCCGGAAGATCAATTGGCAAGAATTCGCGACCCTATCAACGCAGCTGTCACCATTCTTGCGCGCAACTCAGTGCTACTCTCACAGAAATGGCCTCGGAAAGACAGCCTTCGCCCAAGGCGGCGAAAAGATCGCGCTCAGAAATGGAAGATGATTCTCCGCAAAAGCCCGCAGTTGACGATGGTACACCGTTCCCACCCCTCGCCATGCGCATGCCACTTACCCATACACAGAAGATACCTCCTCTGACGATGACTTCGGCCCTGCCCTCCCTGCCTCGGCCCCAAAGAGGAAAAAGCGAAAGCTTCCGTATGAGAAGCTCTACATCGCCGCCTTGCCCTCCGCCGGCCGCTACTTCAGGTCGTTGATGCACAGAGATCAGCTCTCCTTCACCGTCTTCACCCCCTTTACCGAATTCCTCATCACCACCTCCGTCGACGGCGTCGTCAAGTTCTGGAAGAAGGATTTTGGCGGCATCGAGTTCGTCAAGGAGTTCAAGGCGCATGATGGAGAGATTCGGTCGGTCAGCGTCAGCGCAGATGGGAGGAGTTTCGCTACGGCAGGGTCGGATAACACTGTGAAGATCTTTGATGTGGCTACGTTCGACCTGCTTTCCATGCTGAATCTGGATTATGCTCCCAAGGCCGTGTGCTGGGTTCATGGGCGAGGGGCGTCGCTTCCGCTGCTGGCCATATCTTCGGACGAGAACCCCATGATCAGGATATACGACGGTAGAGGGGAGAACCAGGAGCCGTTGCATGTGTTGAAGAGCTTGCACAGGGCACCGGTGATACTGATGGCCTACAACAACGAGTACGATTGCGTCGTCTCGGTGGATCAGGGCGGCATGCTGGAATACTGGCGGCCGAGCGGAAACTATGAGAAACCAGACAATGTCTTCTCCATGAAAAGCTCGACCAATCTGTTCGAGTTCAAGAAGGTGCCTGAGACCTCACCGCTTGTGAATACTGTCGCTAACCATAGCAGTCCAAAAGTGTACCCTCTTCCATCACAATGTCACCTACAGGAAAGCAGTTCGCTACTTTCTCGTTCCCGGATCGCAAGGTCAGAGTTTTCGACTTTGCTTCGGGCAAACTCCATCGGACCTACGACGAGTCCATCGAGACTATTACAGAGATGCTGCAAGCAGGGACCGCGCTGCAGAAACTGGAAGACCTGGAGTTTGGCCGTCGGTTAGGGATAGAGCGCGAGCTAGACCATCCCACTATGCGCTCCCGGATGAACGTCATCTTTGACGAGACGGGCAACTTTATTCTTTACGGTTCCATGTACGGCGTCAAGGTCATCAATACGCTGACCAACCGCGTCGTCAAGGTATACGGCAAGGACGAAGCTCTACGCCCGCTGAATGTAGCACTGTATCAGGGGCAACCCGAGAAGAAAGGCGTCGTCACGGTAGAGATGGCCGCAAGCGAAAATCCCCTGCTTCAAGAAGCAGAGGCGCGTGATGCCATGCTGGTGTGCACCGGGTCTGGAAAGGTCCGCTTTTACATGTTCACCAACAACGACAGGTATGTTACGCCTCTACTGCCCTGATTCTACATTTGGCCCACTAATATCTAACCCTGTCCAGCGTCTCCAAATCCGAGCGAGATATCCAAAACGAACGACCCCGCGACGCCAACGCCAAAGCCGTCCAAGAGACCAAAAAAGCCGCCTCCGCCACCTCGGCCACCATTCACACCACCTACGGCGACATCACCATCCGCCTCTTCCCCGAGGCGGCCCCCAAGGCGGTCGAAAACTTCGTCACCCACGCAAAGAACGGATACTACAACGACGTCATCTTCCACCGCGTCATCCGCAAGTTCATGATCCAGACGGGTGACCCCCTGGGCGACGGCACCGGCGGAGAGAGTATCTGGGGCAAGGAATTCGAGGACGAGTTCTCGACGCTCAAACATGATAAGCCGTATACGGTCAGCATGGCGAATGCGGGGCCCAACACCAATGGGTCGCAGTTTTTCATCACGACGGAGAAGACGGTGAGTTGTGTACGCCTGTTTCCATGATTGCTCTTGCTAACGTTGAGTAGCCGTGGCTGGATGGGAAGCATACGATTTTCGGCCGGGCGATTCAGGGGTTGGATGTCGTGCACAAGATTGAGAATGCAAAGGTGTACAAAGAGAAGCCGCAGGAGGATATCAAGATCATCAATATATCTGTGGCATAGTTGGTTTGGCGGGTATCATGTTTCAATCTTGCTGCATAGCGATCCCATACCCATCTTGTCTTTGTCGCATTTGAATCGATCTAGTGGACAAGCCCCAGCTCGAGGCAAACTGCAGGTGATGTTCAAAATATGGGATACTGCTACCGAAGGGGTATATCTATGATGCATCCTCCTCATCCTCGCTCTCGTCAACTCCATGTGTGATTTTTCTTGGCACCTCGAGTACCGCAATCCCATTGTGAACGTCCTTTCTCATCCAACGCCCTAGCCTGGGTACTTCCGCAACGGCGGCCACAATACAAACCCCGTCTTTGCCCCTGTTCCCCCTTTCACAAACCGTCAATCCATTCACAATACCCGGTACAGGGCCTGCCCTCCGGTCAGACACTTTGGCAGTGCTGTCACCGTTGACCATCCCAGCGTGTTCCTCAGCAGCAAGACGTCCGACATCGCCCAAAGGTTCGATACTGCGCTTCTCTGGGCCAAGTCGCCACGCTCGGATAACGCCATCCCAACTTCCTGTGAGGATCAAATCGGCATACGGCACAGTCGCTACCGCAGTGATGTATCTGGGTAAACGGGGTGCTGTGACGTTGCCATCTGTCGACATCTCCTCTGGGGGGATAGGGGGATCGCGTCCATGGGCCAATGGAACCGTGAAGAGAGGCTTCTTCTTGTGGACAGACCATAAACACAGCGCGCCGTTGTCGGAGCCCGTCACAAATAGACTGGCATCGAGAAACGCCACGCAATCGATGGATCCTTCTGCATATGCAATGGGGGGATCCTCGTCATCCGGAGCCATACCGTTGGTGTGATCGGTGGTTACTTTCTCCTCCTCCGCTGTAGAGCCGCCAAAGCGACCCTTTTTCAGCTTCTCCATGCCCTTCTGCCTCGCGGTTCCACCTCCTCGGAAGACGAGTTGGCTCTCCTCCACCACTTTCCACAGTCGTGCTGTTCGATCCCGGGCTCCGACACTAACACAAGTTTCCTGATTTATCTCCAAGCCACCTGCAACGCCTAGAATTGTGTCCTGGTGCCCAAACAAGGTTTCAATGTACGCGAGTTCTGAAGCGCTCCATATCTTGATTGTGCGGTCTGCCGACGCAGAAAACAGTTGCTCCGTGCCGCGGCGGAAGGAAAGCGACGTTATGGCGTCTCGATGTTGTGTAAATAGTTTCTTGGGAGTCAGGGTGTCTGCATCCCAGATAACCAATCGACCCGTCTCGTCGCCGGTGGCGAGGAATTTTCCAGAGTCCGATACAGCTATCGAGAGAATTGCACCTGTATGCCCCAGGTAATCGCGGTCATGAGCTCTTTTCGAGTTTCCTCTTCTCCAGAACAGCCTTCTCGGTTTCGTGCGAGGGGTTATGTTCGTTGGCCTATTGGGGTCCGGATTCCTCCAGGTGTTGGGATCTGCTAGTTCCCACTTTTCGACGAACATCTCCTTGCTAATAATCCAGGCGTACGGTAGATGCACAGCACAGCCAGTCGGCGTTGCTCGGTGAGGACCAGATCTTCCAAAAGTATGCGATGCCCCTGCAAGATCCAAGTTCTCCGCAATGCGCCTATACACCTTGCCTTTCGTTTCCGCAACATCTTCCTTGAGTCTTTCTGCAATAAGATCCCGATCGATCTCCGCGGCATCGAAGCCCACATCGTCTTGCACCTCGGATTTAATGTTCTCCAAATATCGTTCGGCCAGGCGGCGTCTCCTATCTGCCGCTGTCTCGTTTTCGTCCCCGGAGGAGCCCGACTCTTCCTCCTCTTCAATTGCATGCGCAGGCTCGCCATCCGAGCTTTCGCTTCCCGATATCGACTCCTCCCGTTCTCTTTGGCGAGGTCGTTTGGTAAGCTGTGTAGTCGTCGGAGCTACATTTCGTCGTTTCGAGGCTGCAGAGGCAGCATCGGCTCGCTTGCGCTTCTTCTGCGAGGCCGGGACCGTGAAAAAGGAGGACATGCTGGGCGTGCGTGGGTGAAGAGCTGTGCAGACGGCGCTCTTGGAAGCTCATCCAGAAAAAATGTCGGCCATTGAACATTTTCTGACGCCGACCGGTTTTACGTTCCTCCGGAAGCGGACCGTGCGCCTTCCAGCTAGGCTAGCTCTCCACGTCCGCCCTCACGCCTCCGGTCTGGTCTGGTAAGTGTAGGCCAGCTTCACATTGCTTGACACTATATCATCGCTTGCTCCTTTCCTCCTTCATTACCTTACCCATCTCCGACGTGCAACAAGCTTCCAAGTCGCGGTGCGAACAACATCGATCCTGAAATCCAGCTATAGCTCCGCTACAGTAGATTGATCATCGTCGCCGCCTCCTCCCGCAACCACAACATCTCCCTCTATCCACTGCGATTACGATGAGCGGCAGCTTAGATCCGGAGCGCGAGCACGCACTCGAAGAATACAAAGCTAAGTTGCTGGAGTCGAGAGAGTGGGAGGCAAAGCTCAAAGCACTACGGTTGGAGATCAAGGCCCTGCAGCATGACTATGACGTTTCAGAGGACAACATCAAAGCGCTTCAGAGTGTGGGTCAGATAATAGGAGAAGTCCTTAAACAGCTGGATGAGGAGAGATGTAGGTTTACACCTTCAGTTGTCGCCGAAGCTGCCATCTGACATACTTCAGTCATCGTCAAAGCCTCCTCCGGACCCAGATACGTCGTGGGCTGCCGCTCCAAGGTCGACAAGTCGAAGCTCAAGCAAGGCACCCGTGTTGCACTCGATATGACGACTCTCACCATAATGCGAATGCTGCCCCGCGAGGTCGACCCGCTCGTCTACAACATGTCTCTGGAGGATCCTGGACAGGTTAGCTTTGGCGGCATCGGTGGTTTGAACGAGCAGATTCGCGAGCTTCGAGAGGTGATTGAGCTACCGCTGAAGAATCCTGAGCTTTTCCTGCGAGTTGGTATCAAGCCGCCAAAGGGAGTGCTGCTATACGGACCACCGGGAACAGGAAAAACGTTGCTAGCCCGTGCTGTGGCGAGCAGTCTGGAGACCAACTTCCTGAAAGTCGTATCATCCGCAATCGTCGACAAGTACATCGGAGAGTCTGCACGGCTTATTCGCGAGATGTTCGGCTATGCGAAAGAACACGAGCCATGCATCATCTTCATGGATGAGATAGATGCGATCGGAGGACGGAGGTTTTCGGAAGGTACCTCTGCCGACCGTGAGATTCAGCGTACTCTGATGGAGCTGCTTAACCAGCTCGACGGTTTCGACTACCTTGGACAAACAAAGATTATCATGGCGACCAACAGGCCAGATACCTTAGACCCTGCCCTTCTGCGAGCTGGCCGTTTGGACCGAAAGATTGAGATTCCGCTTCCAAACGAAGTGGGCCGCTTGGAGATTCTCAAGATTCACGCCAGCGGGGTACAGACCGAGGGGGAGATCGACTTTGAGAGCATTGTGAAAATGAGCGACGGATTCAACGGCGCCGATCTGCGGAATGTGGTTACAGAGGCGTAAGTCATCATGCTGTGACGGGAACGAGCTATTGCTGACGCTATGCAGCGGTCTTTTCGCTATCAAGGACTACAGAGATGCAATCAACCAGGACGACTTCAACAAAGCGGTTCGCAAGATGGCTGAGTCGAAGAAGTTGGAGGGCAAGCTGGAGTACCAGAAGCTATAGAGTGGGCGGTGCCATGCGGCGTGTGTGAGATCTCGAAATAGAAATGAAGCATCACGTGTACTTATTACCATTTACCTGATGCTCTTATTTACGAGATGTGTAGAATTATGGATACGCTAAACTGAGTGGTATCGCGCCTAGTTCCCGAACAATATCATCGATGTGATCCGCAGATATTGATCGCCTTAACTCGAGCTCTCCAAAATAATTTGGCGTGTCGGAGACTTTGTCAAACCCCGCGCTTTCAAACAACCGGACACTCCTTGCGTTCTCACTATTGATCTTGACTCTTAGGTACTTCAGGACAGTTTCTGCTTTCCCGCTGGTGTGCGCTTTCCGGTACTCTCCCAGTATTTCGGTCAGATTAGAGGTGATGTACCACAGGAATGTCAAGAGGATTTGCTTCCCGAGGCCCTTCCCCTGGTGATGCTGCCCAGCAATCATAATCTCCACCTCGCCAATAACGTCATGAATTGGTTGGCCGCTCTTGACACCGTTGGCGTCCGCTGCCACGTCCGGATCTTCTTCGTCATCCGCAACATCGGGGTACAAGAATAGATTAACATCCCCGAGCATGCAAGATGGGGCATCTTGTTTCCCACGCTCCAGTACGAGATGTGCTGATTCGTTCGCTCCCGCAGTATGAGGAGCAACGCACACAATGAAGGTGAGCTTGTCCGGATCTGTCCGCCAGGACTTCTGCATGGCGTACTCCTCGGGGAGAGTTAGAGGCTCTGACGCCGTCGCTTCTTGAAGAGCCTTTGAACGCTTAGTGTTCGATCTTATCTATTGACTGGAGGCTTCCCGAATACTTCGTCCTGCATCCATTCGTGGTAGGTGGGCACATGATGCTCTGAGTATGGAACGAGGAGGATTTTTGGGGACAGGACGGCTTTGGTGCGGGTTAGTACCCTACAGCGTGTAGCAGCTGCAGTGTAGGATGGGTCGACCTTGATGTTCGTTCAGCCTCATTTTCGTTCCCGTTCCGAAATGTATGAAATGCTAGTCTAGAAGCCGACTTTCACACGTATAAAAAGTGCGCAAAAGAAGGAATTCTGACTGATTTCTTCTTTGGGCGTCGTCTGTGATTGGTTGGCTGCAGCACGCAGAGCTTGAAGAACTGGACTCACTCTTACTAGTAAATCACACTTACACTGTCTTGTAAGGCAGACCCTGAAAAAGACTTAGGAGAGAGACATTAATTTGAATTGATGTGCTACATCTGATATCCTTCTATTAAATCCCCGTGCAGGCGGGGCGCCAAGCATTTCACCCCCTCTGTACCCTTCAATCCCGCTCGATTCCCAGCTCATTCAATCTCTAAACACCATTGCAAGCTGGGTCCGTCTCCTCTCCGCACGTTGCATTGGTGAACGGATTCTTGGGGCTCCACTTTCAACTCCTGTCCTGGACCCGTCTGCAGAGCGCTTGCCACATAATCGCTAACAAGATTCCCAAGGGTTGAAACCCTGCACAGCGGCTGCTCCGTCATTCAAGATGTCCAAGACTGTTCCTAGCGTGCTTGTGACCGGAGGCTCCGGATTTCTCGGCTCGGAGGTCATCAAGAAGCTGGTTGAAACCGAGCAATACAAAGTTACCTCCCTGGATAACCTCCCGCCATCCCTTGGATCAGAGACATTCTCCAATGTACGGTATATACGGGCCAACGTCCTTCAACCCAGCGAACTAGAAGACGCATTTGAGCAAGCAAAACCCGTTATCGTGATTCATACAGCAGGCGTGTATGATCTTGGCAACAAGAGATACCAGAACAGATCGACGGGGCCTGTATACGAAGTAAATATTCAAGGGACGAAAAACGTTCTTGAGGCGGCAAAGAGGAACGGCGCAAAAGGGCTGGTGTACACCTCTAGTTTCTCCGTGCTGGTTGATGAGATCGAGGCGGATTTTCATAATGCAGATGAAACATGGCCGACGGGGAGGGCAACACTTCCATATGGCAGAGCTAAGGTCATATATCTCTTCGTGTCCTCTCTCACTTTAATCACTCTACTTCCTTTTTTGTTATTCTTAAGCCTTCTGATCTATCCGCTATTTTCGCCCATTGTGACTGTTTACTTTCAGACGACTTCTCACTGCCCAATCTCCACCAAGCTTTTCCTGCTATCCACTGACAAACCATAGACTGCCGCTGAGAACCTTGTGCTAGCTTCAAATACATCCAGCTTCCGGACCTGCTCATTGAGGCCGACATTGATATTCGGGCCTAACGACCCCACGGTCATACCCCGGCTACATGATTGCATTGCTCGAGGGGAGACATCTTTCGTGGTATGACCGTGATGCAATAATCTCGCCGATCGGTGGTGCTAACTGTCTCTAAATGTTTAGATTGGAGATGGAAGCAACCTCAACGACTTTGTGTACGTTTCGAATGTGGCAGACGCGCATGTTCTCGCAGCCAGCAACCTTCTGGAATCGGGCACTGCAGCGGGACAAGCTTTCTTCATCACCAATGGAGAGCCAGTCTCCGCCCGAGACTTTTGTGTTGCCGTTTGGAAAGAATTTGGGCATGTGCCCTCGCTGAACATTTCAGTACCGCCCGGTCTGGCGTGGTGGTTGGGCTGGACGGCAGAGTGGGTATCGTGTATATCACGGCAGCCCTCGACCCTGAGCATGGGCGTCGTCCGGGACGCCGCGGCCGTGAGGTATATGAGCATCGAAAAAGCAAGACGCGTGTTAGGATATGTTCCTCGCGTAAGCCTGCCTGAAGCTGTGGTGGTCAGTTGCCAGGTGAGCATTCATGACAAAGGGCTTCCGGACTGTTACAGTGGTTAACGTATGTGTAGGACTATAAAGAAAAGTTACAGAGTCAAAGAGTGAAGAAGAACAAGTCATGGGACTGAAAGCCTCTAGATGGTTTGGAAGGAGGTACACAGCGCGATTACTACTGTAGGCGAGAACCCATACCAGTACTTGCTCGGAGACAAGCAGGTTGTATACTCTTCGGCATTAACCTTCGAATTGTATTTCCCCTTAGTGTCCGTACAATATCCTTTCTGACCCCTGCGCAGATTGGAGGCAGCCTTGCGATCCTCATGCAATCGTGCTTTCCGCTTTTGGTCAGGCTTGGCGTGTGTTTATCTCCTCGAACTGCCAGCACATCTCCAGCTCCTCCAGACTTTCACCTCCTCACGATTCTTTACGACTCGCTCATTTCAGTTCCCAAGACCCTCTGCACATCATGACGAATGCAATTTCACGCGTCGCATGTCCTACCACCGATGAGTCTATTACGGCTCTGACCACCGCACCTCGACGGCCCTCGACCGAAGCCGGTGGACCCAGCGACGTACTTGGTCAGCTACCTACGGAGATCCGGCTGATGATCTTTGAGGAGCTCCTTGTGGTGCGGCCAAAGCCTGTTTTTCGCGGTGCTCGCGAATTTGGCCCGCTGGATAAGAGGGAGTTTAGCGAAGAGGTACCAATCCCATGGCAAGTCCTACTCACTTGCCGGCAATACTTCAATGAAGCGATGCCTATTCTCTACGGGAAGAACAACTTTGTGTTCTGCACAGGAGCTTGTTAGTCTGTTATCCCCTCCTATAAGCTATAGTCCGCTAATCGCAAATAAAGCTGGCAAGCCCGGGAAGTTCTGGCGGTTCCCAATCAGCCGCCGAAGTATGCCGTTTCTTACTAACATCGGTATCTACTTTCGCGCAGATGGCCCAAGGTCAGAGGCGTCCAGGCGTGTTGGGCATTTCCTCCGAGCTCTCTGTCGACATGCGCTGAAGCTAGAGCATCTGACAGTAATGGGGTATTCTGACCGTTTCGATGAAGGCAACTGCCGTTGGGATATTCTTTCCCCCGCCCATCCTATTTCAGAAGCGCTTATAAATCTGGTCGAACTGAAGCCGATGAAGCATCTCACTATCCGCCTTCACAATGCTAACGCCTTGTTCGGCCCTGACCTCGCGTGCTTCTTGGCTGAAAGGTTCTATCAAACGGACGGTTGGAATACTAGGACGCTCGCCTTCACCCGGTCTTGCACATGTCCAGCGTCCGCTCCGTCCTTTTACTCGTAAGTACAATTTTCCAAAGTTGCGAGGGTTCTACTCGCCACCTTTGATCTTCGAAGCTAAATGTCCTTCTCCCATTGGGATAGGCTCTGTTCCCTGTGTGCAAATCCGTTGTCGGAGGATACCAACCCTATTGAGGAAGAGACTGAATTTGTCGACGTCGAGGCTCAACTTGACGAAGTGATTGCTCTGCAATTTGACCTCATCGACATGGATATGTTCTGGGATCCTGACGATATCGAAGATGGTAAGGTTAGCGATGAGTACGCTGCTGTGGACTACGAGGAAGTACCGGGCAGGATCCCTTCGAAGGATGCGTATGGCGATGACATGACGGTTCATGGCCGCTGGGTCTTCGAAGATTGGGAGTACAATGAGGAGGTCTATGTGGATGATATGTACGATCTGTCAGCGTACCTTCGACATGTCCGCGGTGAACCCCGAGTCCCAGGCGCACTGTACCTTCGCCAAACCAAGCTGGAAGAATTTTGGCCCAAGGTCGGCTACGACGAGTATCTGGCCAATGTCTTCAAAAAAGCTGTCTAGTGGGCTGAGGGTCAGGTTCTGTCAGCGTGGCTTGGGCCCTCTCGAGGGCTACGAAATACTCAACTGTGTACGACAAGATTAACTATTCAGGCCGGTATGCTGTGCAGTCGAGGAGGTTAACGCCGCTTTATCCTCATTCAATTTTATCGACGGCCGCCTGCTGCGAAACCGGGGAGCTATGCAAGAGAGTCGCCGAAACTACGGAGATCACATATTCAGGAAACATGGCACTGACACACCATTACGATACTTCCACCCGCTTGGAAACCACACATATATAGCACGACATCCACTCTGGCAAAGTCAAAACCCCGCATGACAGCTCCACACACACCCAGATAAATGCAACGAATTTCAATTCGCAGTATGACTATGCATATTCACGACAAGATAGATAGAAGAATGGACAATCATATGTGTACTTGATGCATTTCCTCTAAGCCTCCTGACGCCTGGAACTGGAACCATGCTACGATTTTCAACTCCTGGATCCTATCCCGATCCTCGTGTTGCCAGCCCCCGTAGGCCAGGAAGATGGCGGGGAAAATTTCGCCAGTTACATGGTGTTATTACACGTAGAAAGAACAGTAACAAAACATCGCTAATTAAACAAGCTTCTCAGCCTCTTCAAGAAGGCGTTCGACCTTGAAGCCACCGTCACCACGGGTGAACATCTCCAGGAGCTCGCCTCTGCCCTTCCCCTCTTCTCCCACGACGTAGAACTTCTGCATGCACATGACTAACCAGCGGGCTTCATCTACTGTAACTCCCCTATTCTCCATGACGGTTCCCTGGCCCAGCACTAGGCCGTGGCTGCCAGCCAGCTCAGAGTGAAAAGTAATAGTCGTATGAGGACTCGCGAATTCGCCCCGTAGCTTGAACTCGGCAAGCGAAGTGAAGAGCAGGGTCGTTGTGTCCGGGTGAGGATGTCCGAACTGAAGGTAATGTAATTCCGCGGCTTGCTTCGGTGCCTCAGACGAGGTAGTCTCCTCTGCGGGAACCTGTTTAGGCAGGGGAACGACGAATGTAGGGTGTTTCTTTGCGGTCGTGAGGAGGGTATTAAAGGTTGTGGATGGCATGTGGAAGTGTACCGATTGTGGATTCGAGGCGTGTCGGAGGCGCCATAGTACTTCGATCTCTTTCTGGGGAAGCGCAGAGATCTTGGACATGTCGAGGAAGGAGTTGAGGGTTTTCACGCCTGGGGGAGGTTTCGGAGCGGCATTGGGCGACGGAGGTGGAGGGGGAGCCGGCCATGGCGATTGTGTCTTGGAGGCGGGTGGTGGCGATGATGATGCGGGTGTGGAAGTTGGAGAAGGTGACGAGGAGGAGGGCGGAGGTGTGAGCGGCGCTGTGGCTCCAGGGACGGCGGCTTCCTTCCGCAGGCGTTCTATCTTCTCCTTGTATACCTCTTTAAGCTGCGAGACATCCTGCAGTCCCTCCTCGCGAGCCTTGCTCTCTAGCTTATCCCGATACTTGGCCAGGATGCGCTGCTGGACGGCGTCGGTGGAGACGAAGCGGCGGACATTGTGGACTTGGGCCCAGCGGCGCTGGCAGAGTTGTGGGTTCGGGAGAGGCTGGCGGAGGAGGTGCCGTATCGTCGGCACGCGGACGGAGGAGGCCATGACGAAAGGGTGTGCTGACTTTGGGATGTCTCATTGCGGATGGCGATGAATGATGATTGGGAAATGTTGGCCGAGAATTTGCCGAAGATTGGCCGGGGGAGGCATACCCACACAAAGATGGGTAACTATCATCTTTGGGAGATTCATTCCCTAGTAGATCCAAGTGGAGCTAACGGTAATAGTGAGATGGGCACATGGCAAGGCAAGGGATCTCTTGATCACGTAGCTCCATATTTGACGCGGGCGCTGTTGCTCTAGTCCTGGGAAGATGACACATCATGTGAAAGTTGTATTATGTATTATAGTTACCTAGGTAGTGTGTGTAGACCATCGTGCCCATCAGAAACCACCTCGCGATCGCAGACTCCATTTTTTGAAAATGCATGTCATAGGTGATGCCTGCCAGTAGATATCCTTGACTCGATGCCAAATCCACTTCACCTCAGTATCTCCATAACAAGCCGTAAATAGCTGCTGTCAGGTGACGCGGGGTGAACCTTGGAACTCCACATGGGCAGCCCTGAGGACGACTGACCGCCGCTGTGGATAGCTTTGTCTTGCCCAACTCCTTCAGCCTCTCGCCGTCAGTCTGCCTCTTCCACCACGGTCTTGCAAGGTGCGTGCGTTACGCTCGCCCAGGTGGTCGCTGCCTGCCGTCCTTCATTACGAAGTGCCTGCCTCCGTCCTGTCCCGCGCCTCTCTCCCGCACCTCCGAATCCCACCAACTGCCCGTGCTGCTTCACGACCATATCCTGTCCTCTCCCACCACTCCCCTTCTGCAGCTCCCCCATCGCCTTCTCCGTGCTATCCTCGAGCCTCTTACCACTTTATGCGCAGCGCAACAGTGTTATAGAACAGCTTTTATATCCGCGCCAGCCTGCTATCACAAACGCCTTACCCTTACTCCCCCGAAACGGTTCCCCGCGCGCATCCCGTAGCTATATTAATTTCCGGACGCTTGTCAACACCAGAACTCCGACCAACTGCGCAGACCTCCTCGATCGCGTCGTTCCCCCTGCGGGAACGGCATGCTGCGCAAGAGTCTTCGTTCGCCTCTGTGCTACACCTATCTTGAGAACTCCCCACCTCTCAGTCCAGTTATAGCGACTGTTTACCACCATGGGCGCCGTCAACAGTAGATTGGGAGACGGCGACGCTTTATACCTTCGCGATCAGACGCGCTGTGAGTCTATGCTCCTTGAGGCCTGTTGTACATATTCCGCTAACGCTACCCAGTCTCCATTGCGGCTCTCAACATCACCAATGCTCGGAACCAGACGCTGTTGACTATAGTCCCCAACGCCTTTCCGGCTACGAGGTACAACGCAAAGAGACCGATAGGGGACGACGCCGTAGTTGAATATGTCCAGGTATGTCTACGTGCGCTGCTGGGACAACCGAAGCTCAACAGCTAGTAGGATCCAGAGTCGGCATCCGCCAGTGGACCTCCACATTTCCTGCTACGCTTAACGAACGAGGAAGACCTGTTCTTCAATTTCACCTTCATCATTCGACAAGCCCAACCACCCGCCAGTATCTATAATGTAAATAATGCCTCCACCATAGCTCCAACCGCTCTTGTCGACACCGTCATAAACGGCCTCACCTTCGTGTTCGCTTCAACCCCCAAGGAGTTGGAGAATCTTGTCACAAGGGAATTCCATGCGAACCCAAATCTGCACAAGAATCCGTTGGTAGAATTGGTCGGCGACTATTCTACTGGAGGGACTCCTTCGGTCCAATTTCAGTGGACGTGGAAATGGAAGCCACCAAAGGCGCAGGAGGAGCGTGGTGGAGGCTGGCGCACAAGCTGCAGCTTCGTCGAATATGATCAGCGGGCGCATAAACTGGAGACACTGGCCAGTTTCGCTTTCTGGACCCAGAATACACGTCCCTTGAACAGCCCGAAATACCCTTCTCCGAGGTTGGAAATTGGTGTTCCGCCACGGCTTCGCGTCCCATCAGCCCACTCCGCCCACTCAATCGAATCGAGGATCAGCGATGATGAATACAGAGATGGGCCCGAGGTCCTTCCCCCCAAGTCGCCGACGATAGAGTCTATACCCGAGTATGGATTGGGACTCAGTCAGACGACGACGCTTGCTAGTAACACCGTTAAGGTCGACGTCAATTGCTCACGGCCCGGAGACGATTTGAGCCAGACAGAGGACGGTCCTCTGTTTCGAGCCACGATCAAGTCTCTGGAACAAAAGACGGGAATCATGCGCGCCAGATGGAAGAAGGTGTTAAAGAGGGCCGAGGCGGCACTCGAAGCTCAAGTCGGTTGCAACAACGCAGTCGCGGATCTGATGGATGCTCTTCGCGACGTTTCGAGATCCAACGCCAATGCCGTCCAGCCCGCTATTGATCACTATTTCGACAAGATCGCCAAGGAGATTCTAGCATATGAACGATCAAATACGACCAACATTCAGAAGCTCATCATCGACCCTATCTCAAAGCTTTACAACAATGACATAAAGCAAGCAGAGACGAAGCGGAAAGACTTCGAGGAAGAGAGCAACGCCTATTACAGTTACCTTGGTAAATATCTTGGCCAGCGACAAGACTCGCTCAAAGAAAAGAAGAGAGTGGAGACAGACTCAAAGTATCAGGCAAAACGTCGTAACTTCGAACTAAAGAGATTCGATTATTCTTCCTTCATGCAAGACCTGCACGGCGGCCGCAAAGACCAAGAAGTACTGTCCCATCTGACGCGGTATGCTGACGCTCAAGCAAAGAGCTATTTGGAGACAGCCAAGAAGATAGAGACCATGCTTCCGCAGCTCGATGCTCTGACTTTCGAGGTCAAAGAAGCAGACAAGGAGTTCCAGCTCCAACGAACGGAGAGAGAAACCAAAAGGCGAGCGTTGGAGAAGAGCAAAACTCCATATGATGAGCCTCCGGCGCCGCAAACCTCACCTTCACACCCTGCGAATAGCAGTGTGGCCCGAGCGCCTTCGACTTCGGGTTCCGATCTGCCAGGGCGGAAAGCCGGCCTCGCTCCCATTTTCCAGAGCGCTGTTATTCCCCCTCCTGCTTCGGCCTCCTCGAATGTGCCATCTGCATTGTCTCCAAGTCCGGATCCGAGTTTGCAAAGCATACCCGCCGGGAGCCCCCAACCAGATAAATTCAAAGGTATCCGGGACTTGGAAGAAAATGCATCGGGAGCCACGCTTGACCCCAACCTAGCGGCCTATAGAAAGGAAGGACTTCTATGGGCGCTCAGCAGGCCCGGAAGTCATGTGGATCCCAAAGGTTTGAACAAGCAAGCTTGGCACAAGTAAGTTCACCCTAACACCTAGGTATCGCAAGATTCATTTATTGATATTTCTAGATTTTGGATCGTTTTGGATCAAGGCAAGTTGTCGGAGTATACCAATTGGAAGCAGAAGCTTGACCTGCACATGGACCCCATTGACCTTCGCGTCGCTTCTGTAAGAGAGGCCCGTAATGCGGAACGGAGATTCTGCTTCGAAGTCATCACACCTCATTTCACCAGGGTGTACCAGGCGACGTCTGAAGAAGACATGAAAAGCTGGATTGCTTCGGTCAATAATGCTCTACAAACCGCCGTGGAGACGGCAGGGAAGAATGACCGTCCCTCTACAGATTCCCTGCCTGGAGCTACCCGTCGGGATATCGCGTCAGTCCTCACAGGCAAAAGCCCGTCTCTATCCAGTCACCGGAACAACTACGGCTCGAAAACACCCGCAAGACATGCCACCGTTGGTGAGCGACCGACATACAGGCGGGATGAGGGCGTTACAGAAGATGGCAGGCTCCTGCAGCAAGTCCGCGATGCCGATGCGGGGAATAAATTTTGCGCAGACTGTGGATCCGAGAACAAGGTGGACTGGGTATCCATCAATCTGGGGATCATCATCTGTATCGAGTGTAGCGGTATCCACCGCTCCTTGGGCACGCATATCTCCAAAGTCCGGTCTCTAACTCTGGATACTGTCTCATTTACCCCTGATATCATCGAGATTCTGCTCAGGATCGGGAATCGAATCAGCAACATGGTCTGGGAGGCAAAGCTGGACAGGGCTCTAAAGCCGTCTCCAACATCCACCAGGGAGCAGAGGCTCCACTTTATCACCTCGAAGTACGCTGATCGGGCTTTTGTTGCTCCTATTTCACCTACCTTGTCGCACTACCCCACAGCCGAAGAAACTCTGTTGGCGTCCATTAAGAAGAACGATATCCAGAACGTATTGTATGCTTTGGCTCTGAAGGCGGATCCGAATTCGAAGGACAAGTCACGGGGCACGCACGCAGTGTATCTGGCTCTGGCCGCGGCTGATCCAGCATCTCCATCAGCGTCGGCTTCACCCGCTACCTCACCAGGTCCAGGGGCGCGCCCTGCAACGCCGCAGCCGCCACGCAAGCCCTTCGCTATCGCCGAATTGCTTCTCCAGAATGGCGCCGAGTTACCGTCCCAACCCGCCCCGATTCCGCTAAGCCCTTCAGCGCGGTTGTATCTCGAGCACAAGGCCGATCAACGAGCCGGGAAGAGGTCGACTGCCGGGATTGGAGGGCAAGCCAGCCCTGGCAACGATACGATCACAGCGCTCCCTAACATCGTGGCCGGTAATGGCAGCACTCCGGCCGAGCGCGCCAAAGAGAGGGAAGCCAGGTTACAGAAGAGGGTCAGCGCTGGTGGAAGGTTGGTAAAGTCGTCATACCCCGATAATACGGAAAGTAGGCGAGGCTTGTAGTGTTCCATCTGCTCACACATTTGTTTTCTTCGAGTCCATATTCTCTTTGGTTTGGTTAACCTGGGTATTAGGCTCTCCCAGGCCATTCCGTCGGCGTTCCTATTTACGACTCTAAGGTATGCAAGATCGGGCCACGAGATGATTTTGCGAGAGGCATTTGGTTTTCCGGATGTTATGACGGTGATTGGAGGCCGCGGTTGCTTATAGTCCAGGCGAGGTTCTCTGCTTGACACAGTGATCTGTCCGCCGGTTATTGCTTCCTTTCTGATTAGAGGGTAACAGCTGGCTGCATAGTTCTTGTCACGAGACGGGAAATACGCCCGGCGAATTCCTATACTTCTTGTTAGCCCATAGAGAGAGTGGTAATGGTTAATGACTGCGCTTCTAGACGATGGTGTGAGCGCCACAACAGCGGAGGTCTGTCGGAGCACACGGGCTCCTCCGTTATATTCTCAATGGTACTTACATGTCAATTTGATGGTTTGATTTTCTATCTTGGGTTCTAAACATCGGTGAGAGCGACACCAGCGGTGAGGTGGTGCGCTTGAAGGCGGAGTCACGTGATGGACGCTAAACCCCCACTTCGAATTTTAGATGCAGGTTGGGAGGTGAATCTTCCCGATGGGTGAATTTTACGGACGACCACATCACCAGGCAAAATGGCGCCCTCATATGAAAACCTCCCGATCGACGACGAGGAGTTCGACGAATCTCAAATCGACTTTACCGACCTCGAAGAGCAGTATCAGGTCCGCCTGGATGAGGGGCTCGACGCCTTTGTCGTGGTGGATGGCCTGCCCAAGGTCCCGGAAGACAACAAGGCGAAGCTCGTGAAGTTCATTCTCAGGAAGCTGAATTCGGTGGGGAAGGTCAAAGAGGATGGCGTGTACATGCCGCTGAACGAGGAGACGGGTCAGACCGAGGGGTGCGTTCCGGTCTGCGATTCCTGTGAAGCGAGGGGATTGACCGCGATACAGTTTTGCCTTCGTCGAGTACAGCGCTCCCAGCGAGGCGGTTGCCGCCGTCAAGCAGCTCCATGGCACTCCGCTCGACAAGAAACACACCATGGCCGTAAACAAGCTCACGGACATCGACCGCTATGGACGCGAGGGCCGCATTGACGAGGAGTACCACCCGCCCGAGATCGAGCCCTTCCAGCAGAAAGAGCACTTGCGATCATGGCTTGGAGACCCCGACGCTCGCGACCAGATGGTTATGTTCCGCGGAGATAAGGTGGGCGTTTTCTGGAATGAAAAGGAGGACGCGCCGGAGCAGGTGGTTGATCGCGAAAACTGGACCGAGTCGTTCGTGCAGTGGTCTCCCCTAGGCACGTATCTTACCTCGATACACGCTCAGGGTGTGCAACTCTGGGGTGGCAAGGCGTGGAGTAGGCAAAAGCGTTTTGCCCATCCGGGTGTCAATCTGGTCGACTTCTCGCCCAACGAGAAGTATGTCACGACGTGGTCACATAGGCCACTGCAGGTTGACGAAAACCACCCTGTCCCGTCGCTTTCTCTGGAAGAAGATGGCAAGAACTACATCATTTGGGACATCGCTACTGGCAAGCCGCTGCGATCATTTGCTACTCTGGAGGTTCCCACGTCCACCGATGCTGAGGGTAACCCAGTGAAGAAGAAGATGCAGTGGCCTACATTCAAGTGGTCTGCGGATGACAAGTATGTCGCTCGTATGACACAAGGGCAGTCCATTTCCATCTATGAACTGCCCAGGATGAACCTCTTGGACAAGGCCTCTGTCAAGATTGAGGGAGTCATGGATTTCGAATGGGCACCCGCCACTCCTAAGCGGGACGGCGTCAGGACGTACGAGCAGCTTTTCTGCTACTGGACTCCTGAGCTCGGCAGCAACCCTGCGAAGGTCGGTCTCATGTCCATCCCATCCAAAGAAGTGGTCCGTACACGAAACCTCTTCAACGTGTCAGATGCCAAGTTGCACTGGCAATCGGAGGCCGCCTACGTCTGCGTCAAGGTCGATAGGCATTCCAAGTCCAAGAAGTCCATGGCCACAAATCTCGAAATCTTCCGCGTCCGCGAAAAGGGTGTCCCGGTTGAAGTCGTCGACTCGATCAAGGACACGGTTATCAACTTTGCTTGGGAGCCCAAGGGCAGCCGATTCGTCCTCATCACAACCGCGGAACCCCTGGCGCAGACCGCTGTTCCACCCAAGACGGCAGTATCATTCTTCGCACCTGAGAAGGTGAAGGGCGGCGGCGTGGGCAACTTCCGTCACATCCGCACCATCGACAAGAAGAACAGCAACGCCATCTACTGGTCACCAAAGGGCCGTTTCGTGGTGGTCGCCACCCTTCAGTCTCAGCAGTCATGCGACCTTGACTTCTGGGATCTGAGTTTCGAGAAGCCCAAGGATGACAAGGATGACAAGGAGAAGGAGCTGAATGCCAATCTACAGCTCATGGCCACTGCCGAGCATTACGGAGTCACCGATATCGAATGGGACCCGACCGGTCGCTATGTTGCCACGGTCGCCAGTGCCTTCCGACACCAGGTAAATCCAGTGATCAGGAAACCCATTTCTATTCGTGCTAATAATTGCCTAGATGGAGAACGGATACCACCTCTACGACTTCAAGGGCACCCTACTCCGCGAAGAGCACATTGACCGCTTCAAGCAACTCATCTGGCGGCCGCGACCGGCGACGCTGCTCTCCAAGGAGGAGCAGGCCGAGATACGCAAGAACCTGCGCAACTACTCCAAGATCTTCGACGAGCAGGATCTGGCCAAGAAGAACACGGCCAACCGGCAGGTCGTCGAGGCTCGCCGGCGCCTGTTGCAGGAATGGCTGGCGTGGCGCGAGAGCATGATCCAGATGCTCAAGGAGGAGGGCGCCGAGATTGAGCTGAACAACGGAAAGGTGCGGACGGATCATGATGGCGAGGTCGAGGAGATTGAGGAGATTGTCGAGGAGATTATTGAGGAGACGGAGGAGGTGATTGGTTAGTAGTGGTGCGGCGTGAGCATGACCGTGTGCGGGAGATACTTGGGAGGTTATGCGATGTGTGTGGAATTTTCTTGAGCATGCTGGGATCTCTCTAAACTGTAGTGGAGCGCTGCATGGGTCCGGTGCTTAGGAGGGTCAAAATACAATGCTTGTTCACACATGGATAATGGGAGCCAAACATGACACGTTCCCTTCCTGAGAGAAGACCTTAACCCCCCTTTGCTTTTCACAACGTATCCCAACCCTGATTACCACCATGAACACCACGCTAAAGGTCACTCATTACCAATCATACATGTATCCTCTCCGCTCTCTCCTTTCCACTCAAGGAAACTCCCTCGCCAACCCAGTCAACCCAGTTCATCCACGTTTTACCCACTAACCTTACCACCCTTGGAAGTCAAGACAACCCATGTCACTCCTAATGAACAGGCTTCAAGACCTCCCAACCCCTCAACGCCTCCATTTCCTCCCCCGCATCCTCATCCATCAAACTACCCGCCATCTGTCCAGGCCGTCCGCTCACCCCCCTCCTCCCGCTGAACCCCCCCGTGCCCGTCCTCGGCGGCAAGGCCGGCCTATCTCTCCCATCATCGTCATCCATCAAGTTCATCGGTGCAGGTTTTCTGCCTTCCGCTGGCGTGCTCGCCATGCTTCGTCTTGGTGGTGGAGGGTGCGGTTTCGTGGTGGTCGGTGCGACGGGTTCGGGGGTATCTTTGTAGGGCTGCTGCTGTGGAGGTGGAGATTTTGCTGCAGGAGATGAGGGGATGGGTTTGGAGAGGAGGGAGGGTTTTTTCACGGGGACGGGGGGTGCGGGTTTGCGGTGGATTTGGTTGGGGGAGGGAGGTATGGAGAGTTTGGGCTTGGGAGAGGGAGAGGGAGAGGAGGGGGAGGGGGATGAAGTGGAAGGAGGAGGTAGGGCTCGGGTTCTGGTGAGGTCGGGGAGAGAACGGGTGGACGCGGTAGTTGAGGCACGGTGGAGATTAGTGTGGGCGATTGGGGAGGGGTGAGGAGCTTTAGTGGTTTCGTGGAGGGAGACGGACGGCGACGGGTTGTATGGTGGGACGATGAGTTTCCTTGCCATGGGATTTGCCCGTTGGTTGATTCCGGATTTACTACCAGGCATGCTGCTTCCGTTGAAGTCGATCGTACGCGCTCTCGAGGTACCTCGTGCGGGTGGTGGTTCAGGTTTGGAGCCCATGCGCTTGACTTCCACCCAGTCCGGTTCTGGGGACGGCGTGAAGGGGTTACTGGGCCTTTTGGGGTTGGGGAAGTGGTCATTGGATGGGGGCTGAACCCGTGAGCGGGCCGGCAGACCTTGTGAAGATCAATACGAATGCAATCAGTGGGACGGAAGATGCAATACCGTTGTCAAGCCACCACTTCCTGCGATGCGAGCTCGCGGGTGGTAGGCCAGGCTCAATGGCCTCATAACCTAGCAGATCTTCCTCGTCGCTGTCGTCAGCGTTGCCCGCGGCGTGTGTATCGCCCACGACTTCCCGGCGTTGTCGATAGAGCTCTTCGCTGAGCTGTTCTTTCTTCTTCTCGTCCACGATATTGATGAGACATTGAAAGGTTGCGTAGACGGGTCGATGGTCCGAAAACTTTAGTGGCGCGGCGTCATAGTTGATCTGCCGAATATTGTCGCCTTTCCGGAGGACGCGGTCACACCAAGCGGGAATTCGCGCTTTCTCGGACGTGTCGTAAGTGTCTGTCCCAATGTCGTACTTGTATGTGGGTAGAAACGTGATGCGTGCTTCCGAGTAGTATGGGAAAGTTAGACCAGCAACCATTTGTAGGTTGAGCTGTGTGGATGATTAGTCTCGTAGAGATTGTGGATCATGAAAGTCCGCATACCTGATCATTCTCATAGAGCGTTTCAAGATCTCCGACTTGACACAGCTTCTGCACCTTCTCTTTGCTCAATCCGATACGGTAGTTGAAGTCGCCGAACCAAATCACCGTGTCGTGGTCCTCAATCGACCTGTTTCTCTGAAAGCGCAAGCCGTGGCTAATGGTCTTGTAATCCCGATTCCGCTCTTCGTAGTTTGCGAAACCAGCGGCAAGGTGGGCGGTGACAAAGACTATCGAGGTGTTGGCGTAATCCATGCGAACGGCTACAGCACCTTTGTTCCCTGCCATGCCGGACATTCCCGTCTGCGGTGATTGTTAACACCAAGCCCCATAACGGATTCCGTATTCATTACCTTCTTGACAGCACCCTCAACATTCTTGATCAACTTCAAAGAGCTGGCCTTGACGAAGACAGACAGGGAGGCGCCAACTAGCTGACCACCTCTAAGGAGAACATACTCCTCCTTCCCATACTTGGCGGCATGATCATTCAGGCATTTCTTCACAGCATGCTCCCACATTTGTCTCCTCGCGGGATCAGTAGACATGATCTGCTGAGGGCTAAGCTCAACTATCTCTTGGAAGCCAACTGCAACAATTTCCGGATGCTGCTGTGAAGGATCTACAGGAGGACAAAGCCAGGGCGACAGGTCTTCATCGATGCCGTTGGTCCTTCCATTCAGATTGAATGTTCCGACTAGAATATGAATGACTTCCTGTTCGGTGTATTCTGACGATTGCCTGTTCAATTCCGCAACGACGTAGTCATTGATAGGATCATAGAGGTGGACAGGTACTTGGCCCATCAGACGCCCTAGCAACATATCAATGGTATTTTGGCGACCCTTGTCTGCAAAATTGTTAATGTACGTCCGGGTGGCGCTTTTTCGAGCATCCGCAAGGAACCCGGCGAGAGACATCTTCCCATGTCTTGTGAAGGAGGACTTCAGCGCTCCGGTTCCAGCATAAATACGCGACAGCGCATCGCCATTGTCGGCCCACATGGTGGAATGTCTTGCCCAAAAGTCGGCACTGCCACTCTCGCCTCTGTGATTGAGGAATATTTCTATGGCCATTCTGCTGATTATGGTCTGTACGAGGTTTGTACGGTCCAAGCAGTCGAGACAGTTTGTCCTGAATACGCCCTCCTGTTGTAAAATGACGGTTGGACGCTTAACTACCTGCTCTTGACCATTGTTGTTCTGAATATGCTCCTCTGCTTCCTCGGCCAGAAAATAGGCGAACCCATCGGCGGATCGACGAATCCATTGGACAATCATACTTGCCAACTCGTAACCCCCAGGTCCTCTGGTTTCAGCATGGAAGTCATATTCTGTAAGTTGGATGAGCTCATTGCCTTCCTCGCTGTCAACATTGGCGTTCAAAGCACTATGTTTGATATGGTAACGATATCTATCGCTCAGTTCGATTTCATTGGGCTTCTCGTTGCTAAGAAGGTTGACGACGTGGATGGCGCCATAGCTGACTTCGAGGTTTTCGAAGTGTTTGTCGAATGCGGGTTGCGTAGCCTCATGAGATCTCGTGATCGTGATCTTCTGCTGACCGGGAAGTAGACCTGTTTGTTGCTCCCAAAATAAAGGTACACTTCCTCGGACTTGGGTATATGAGAAGCAAAGCCCTGTCGGTGCATAGAAGATGGTCTCGGTCTCCACGAAATTTGCTACGTTTCCGTCATCGTCGATACCGCGGGAATTGAATCTAGTACCAGCTCTTCTGCAAGACAAACGAGATATGAGCGTTAATGACGCGGGCATGCCAGAATGTGTTGTTTTGATAGGGGATGACGAGGATGGCACGATTATCGTCAGCGCGAATCCTCGTATGGCGGAGGTCAAAAGGCCAGAATGGTCGAGGGCTTCTTTTTCACGCGGAGACAGACGAGAGCGGAAGTCGACAAGCGGCTGAATCATGTAGGAGTTCCATAAAAAGCCAGCATCTAGGCTGTCAATAGACACGGTTGCTGCATCCGTAACTCTGCGTCACCCGTCAGCTAGATGTTTCCGCCAGGAAAGGAGCTCCATATACCTCTTTTGTAACCTCCGAGTTAGGTCAAAATCGGAGCTGTAGTAAAAGGTCCCACTACTCAAAAGTTTCTTGAGGGCCAGACAGGGATGCTCTAGAGGAGACTCGCCCTTCCCACGCCCGAAACCCATTTCAAAACCTTCATCGTCGATGGTATCGGTGGGGTATGGGTTAACATCCTCGTTGAGTAGCGCATCGTAGTTCGAGCTGTTCAGACAATCTGCCTAAGCATCAATAAACCCATTCCGTACAGTGAGCGCCGTCGGGGGGTATCTCACAAAATGCCACAGCGTTGATTCTCTGGATCGTCTCGCCCGGCCGTACAGTAGCCACTCTCGAAGCCGAGCTCACGACAACCAGAAAAATATCCCCATTCACTGTTATTAGACCCAGTGTCCCATGCGCATTCGACAGGTTCACGGCTCGGTACTCGCTGAGATCGATTTCTCCAATGGGGGAAAACTCCACCATGGCGCGGGCGCCTGCGGAGGAGCCATTGCTTGAAAGCGACGTTTGGGAGGCGTTCGCGAAGCCATTCTGGTCGGTGGGAGAGGGGCTATTGCGGAGGACGAGGGCGTGGGTGGCAGTGGTGAGGGCGATTGCGCGGTGCGGATATTCCTTGATTAGGACGCGGACGGACATTGTCGGCTTCGGAACATGCGGAAAGGCGACGTCGGAGGGGGCAGAGGCATGTCCGAAGGCGCCAGGAGTTCTCGAGATAGAGAGGTGAAGGTTGGTACGCGGTTTCTTCTTGATCGCCTGTCAGCACGTGTGAGGTGACGGAGGCTCAGCGGTCAGGTCGGGTGGGAGGCTGAGGGGACTGATCAAGGTCGGCGAGCGCACATACTACACAGAACCTTTTCCTATAGCAACTGCCACAAGCGCGCACGTGGTGAAATAGGGCTCGCTTGTTCCAGTGCCATGTTGATCACGTTCCGAAAACGTATATTTATGTAGCCTGGGGAAGAGGTTGCTTGCTTTGAATGTCAGCATTGCGGCACCGCATGTGAATGTTTTATCTGACCCCGCGACGACTTCATAGGTTATCAATACATAGGCGCAAGCAAGACTGTATGGAGAGAATCACGGAAGAACATCACAATAATGAGGAGATTGACAATGTTCTATATTCGCACTCCATATTTAACGTAAAAAAAATCCTCGTTGAAAAAGTCGTCATGTGGTCGTGTCATTCCTCATACCAGCTCGTAAAAATTCAAAACAGCGCAAATGGCCAAAACTGTCATATCCCTACAGAACGGAAAAGATGTAGAGCCAAGGAAAGAAACAAGAAGAGCAGATTCGGCAAGAATTCGTAGGAGCCGTCAAGCTACGGCTAGTCCCGATATTCCCTCCTGCGGCGACCGTCCCCGTCCACAATCACAACCCTCTCCCTCGTCTCGCGGTAGCTGTCTCGCGGATCATAGGCATAGTCGCGACTCTGGCTCCTCCCACGACTGCGGCTGCGCTCCCGTAGGGTGAAGCGCTCGTAGTGGTCGCTCTCGGAGGGCGGCGCACGCACATATCTGTAATGCTCATGGCGCGGCGAGTCGGGCGAGTAGTCTCTCCTCTCCCTCTCCCTTCTGTACTCGCGCTCGTGCATGACGTAGTCGCTGCGGCTCGGGCTGCTGCTTATGCTGCTGCGAGGACTGACGTGGACATAGTGCGCCGTAGTATGATGATGGTGATGATGGCTCGGAGGCGGAGGAGGGGTAGGAGGCGGCGATGGCTGGACGAATACCGGCACGGGCTGTGGAGCTGGAATTGCGAGAGGCTTGGGGGTTGGGACGGCGACGTAGCTGCTCGACGGCGGACGGACGACATTCACATACGACGAGGACGCTGGGCGGGATTCGCGGACCACGGATACTCGCGAGACACGGCGTGACGTACGGTGATGTGGGGACCTCGAGCGTGTGCGAACAACCGTACGGTAGGGGACGACGACGTCCTCCTCCTGCCGGACTTTGACAAGGCACATTCTGGTATCCGGGTGCGTTTCCCAGAGCGAGTGAGTGGGTTGCAAAGCGAGGGGACTGTGATTCTGGCTCTACGTAGAGCTGAACGTATAAATAACGAGAAGACACAAAGGGCACGCTGCCAAAGTGAGGAGCGAAAGGTTCAGAAAAAGGCAGTGCCAGGCGCTGCAGGACTGCTGGCGGCAGTGGCCCCCTAATAAAGAGGCTGGGTCCGGCAGTGAAGCGGCCAGGTGAGGATCAGATGCAGCAGAGAGATCGGGCGTCGCCCCAGCCACGCTGCCTCTTCGAACCTTGGAACTCCGGTTCACAAATCTGGGCACCCGGAAATCTTAGCCTCTAACCCCATGTCCCATGTCAGATCCCGTGAATTCGTACAAAAGGTTGGGTAATCGCTCGCTATGGCTTCGCCAAAAGGTACAGAACAAAAAGAATCAGTCTATGCGCATAGACTTACACACGCTCGGAACCCGACATTCACATCCCATGGCCCATTAAACCACCTCGCCAGCCCAGATATGACCTGGGCAGGCCCCATATCGCGTCCTCCCTTTTGGTATACCGCCCATCGCACTCCAAGATATGCGAACAGCTCTTAAGAAGCTCTGCTTTTGTCCCAGACCCTCGGCGATCAATCATCCATAGGCTTGTCCTCGAGTTGAACCCCACGCGGGCCGGAATCCTCACCCTTCATACTACTCAGGGAATCGCGATTGGACCTTGCCAAGCTACCGGCATGCTTCCTGGGAAAGGGCACACGTGTGCTTGATGGGCTGGGATGTTCTTGTGCATCAGAGTTCCCATTCAGTCCCTTATCGTCGACCACGGGGCTATCCGCCGTACCTGGAACTTCCAGCGAGTTCCTCGAGCCCACTGTTCCTCTCCGTTCAGTCGGCGAAGATGTGTTCACGGGAAACCTCGTTTGACTACGGTCGCGGCGATGTGCTATCCCATTACGCGGACCTGGAGCAGGCGAGGTTGCCCTCGGAGACCGCTGCGCCGCGATTGCTCGATTGCGCTCTTCATAATTGGCGCGGCGGTTGCTTTCATCCGTCGAAATGGCTCGAGGACGTTGCGCACCGGAGGCCGAGTGCGTGAGTGTGCTTGCGCGTTTCAGCTCCCCGAAGATGGCTTCCTTGTGGGCGAAAAGATCACGGATGAGACGGTAGCTGTAGCGCTCATTCATTGTCAGACTTGACTCGACGCGTGGGCGCAGGATGCAAGGTGCCAGCGTATTGGCGAGGGCAGCGACGTAAGTCTCATCAGCCGATGTGAGCTCTATCAGGCGGGTGAAATGTGTGGTGATGGCGTCCAACGTCGCGATGTTAGCGAGGCGAAGCTGGCCAAGAGTCGACTGGATAACTGAGATTCTGGTTTCTTCGGATGTCTCAGTCGCCGTAGTGCTGTATATGGTCTTTACAATCTCGTAGACGTGCGAGGACACCAAAGAATCTGATGCAGTCAGTAACGGTCAAGCTCCTGGACAATCGAACACCTTACCAGGAAGCTCAAGGAGATAGAGTTTCAAGACGCTAGCGACTATAGGGATGTCGTATTTCTCGAGGATCTCATGAGGGAAGGTCTTGCCGGTGTTGATGGCAGCCCGGAGACTGTGGGTTTGCGCGAGAGGGACATCCACCAACCAGATGCCTCGGCGGGCTTCGTCACCCTCAAGGTCTGGGTAGTGGTTGTCCAGGAATGTCAGGATGGTAGTAACGATGACAGGCACTCGTTTGCGGTCAGACCGTGCCCGCGCCTCCAGATCTACGCCAAACGTTTGCTCTAATACCATGGTCAGTGTGAGGGCTCCGAACAAAGCTACGTTATTCTCACCATCGACAGAGTTGTAGTAGTTCTCGTACGTGACGACTTTGGGATGGAATGGGCCGGTCCTGTAGTTCTCCAGCAAGTATCTTACGTCCCCGAGTGGTTGAATCGTCTCTTGGAACAGCATCATCTTGTCGACCGTGCTCTGCAGGCTAGGAATGACGTTGCTGATGGCCCCAGAAAAGTCAAGGATGACAGCCTTGATGGCCTTCAACCTGTCCAACTCGCACCTCTCCATGAACTTCAGATGGTCGATCATCGCCTCTTCCAGATTGCAGCGTAGCGAGTCCAACTTCTTGACGGCCGCCTTGTACCTCTCATCTGCCTCCCTTGCCTCGCGTCGGAGCCTCTCGGCTGGAGTCTCGTTGGGATAAGGATTGTTGAGTGGATTCCAGCCGGAGATCAACTCCTGGACAGCGCCCACTGGGGAGTCCACGGTGAAGCTATCCTGCGACATGGTAGACATGACTGTTCCAGATCTCTCTAGGCCCTTTTTCTTCTCTGGTATCCCCGTGATTTGGAACACTTTGGACTTCCACTGGTAGTTCATCCGTGAGCTGTTTGCGAACGTGTTTCCAACGTTGCCGACGAGGCGCAAAAAGCCAGCAGAGATGAGGTCTTGCCCGATCCTTTCAGCATAGCTCACACTAGTGGCAGCCATGTGCTTTTGGATGTACTCCGTGATATCCGCACCGGTCGAGCAGTTCTGGTACGTGCCGAGAATAGGAACTCTGACTTCCTGCAGTTTGATCGTCTCCAGCACGTGGGTAAGGATCTTTTTGACTTGTTCGGGTTGGTAGGTCTCATCACCAAGCTCAATCGGATCGTCATCGCTCTCCTCAGGTTCGGACATCTTGATCGTAGGGACCTTAACCCTGGGGCTCTGAGAAACCTCGCTCTGCGGATCCTGGAATGCAAGTTTGTCCTCCTCTTCCAGGTCTTCCACGAGTCTACACTTGTTATAGTATTGAGAACGAAATTTGCGGACCGCGTCCGCTTGGCGGTCGTGGAGCTTGATGCGCGCCTGGAGATCGTCCTGTGAGTTTTGCACTCGTGCAGCGTGCTGGTCAGCCCAACGGCTGAAGGGATTCACGACAAGCTCGCGAATGTTAGAAGCGATCTTGCGGTGATTCTGCGCCGCGACCTCCATCTCAGTGCGGACGCCTTCATAAGCCTAGGCCACATTAGCGACTTAAAATATCCCACTGCCCATGTATAACACTAACCTTGCGCACGCTTGCTCCTTCATCGCGCCCAAAGCCGCCAGATATGCGCTCCGTAGCAGGAGTAATGCTGGCCAGGCTGTTCCCATAAGCCTCCTCGGCGTCGGCGCGCAGTCGTGCGATAGTGAGGATCTGCTGGTTCTCCTGAACACCTTGTTGAAGCTTCTGGAAGAGGACTCCAAGCCCTGCACACATTAGTATCTCGTTCAAATATTGGGGTCCAGGTTGGGGATATCGTACCGCCAGCATAGTCGCTGGACCAGAAGGACCCCGCGAAGCCCGATGTCATGCTTGATGTATCTTAAGTCGCAGATATCGATGAGAGAATCAGGTAATGAACAATGACTAGGCGTGACCGCCGTAGACGTGGTATCGTGAACGACAAAGTGTGTGAGCACGGATGACGAGCGGCCGATTACGCAGGCAGGCGTGAAGTGTCGCAGGTTTTAAGGGATCAAGTGTGTTCCGTAATCCGGCGTAGAGTCGTGTGCAGCGCCGATTGCAGGACTGAGGTGGTGGGAGGAGTCGATTGAGGTGAGTGAAGATTTGCTGACTTGGGGAGAGAGTCTTTTAGCTGATTGAGGAGTGCCTGAGCCAGCCAGCTGAAGTTGCATCCAAAGAGAGGCGACGCACCCCTGCCAGGCGCGGCCCACTAGCCGAGCTCTTCTTAAGTCGTCTTCCGGGGGAGCCCGCGCGGCGCTTGTTGGACCCTGTTCATCACTGGGCACTGGACGACCTTCACACACTTACTTGTACGTGTACTCATTGTGCATCCATGCATGGAATCTTTTTTCTGCTGATCCAGAGAGTGTCGGAAATCTGCTTTCGTCCAACAATCCCCCCGCACAGCCAGGTTTGATTGACAACTGCATCGCGCCCGAACATCACCAGAGAACTTTCTCCGATTCAAGCCTGAGATTTAGAGCGAGCAGACTTAGAGTCCTCTTTGCCCTGCAACAAAGGGCGTCAGGATTTCCAGCTGGATACGTGCCTGGGCCAAATAAATATGGCTGCAGCCCCGGAGGTTGGGACAATCCTACACTTCCCTAGGCATGTGAAGTACTGGAGAAGAAACCTCAAGACCCACTTGCCGACCTACTACACCGAAAATGACACGAACCGCATGATGCTTGCCTTCTTCACTCTTTCCGCCGAGGAAATTCTGGGGGACCTAGATGCTGCCCTTTCACCAGAGGAGCGCCAAGGATACATAGACTGGATATACCATTGCCAGCTCCCAGAGGGCGGCTTCCGGTCCTCTCCAGCAACAGACCTAGGCACTGCAAGAGATGATAAAAATGCGGTATGGGATCCTCCGGAGTTGTCCGGGACGTTTGGTGCACTTCTCTCATTAGCCATTCTGGGAGACGACCTGCAAAGAGTGAAGAGGAAGGGGATATTGCGTTGGCTGAGCGCAATGCAGAGACCAGATGGTAGTTTTGGACAAATCCTAGAAGACTACGGCCGACCACCAGAAGGCGGATACGATCCCAGATTTTGCTACATGGCCGCTGGCATCAGGTGGATTCTCAGGAGCAATGTCGAAGGTCCTGTCGAAGGCGTACCAGATATTGACGTCGACAAATTGGTGCAATGTATTCGGGAACGGGAGACGTATAATGGAGGCATTGCTGCAGCCCCGTTCCGGGAAGCTCACGCTGGATATACCTCGTGTGCCATCAGTGCCTTGTCTCTCGTCGATCGTCTTCCTCTCCAATCCTCACAACCTCCAGATACCCGCTTACGGGGACTCACAAAACCTCATCTAACACTGCGTTGGCTTGTCTCGCGGCAGACGTTGACACTGGACAACGACGACGCCATCGACACTCACGGAGAAGAAGCGAGCCTCTCGGCCACATATTGCAGCGGATCACCACCCTCAGATTCTGCCATTCCCGAGCTACCATGGGTTGGAATCAACGGGCGCTGCTGCAAGATTGCAGATACTTGCTACAGCTACTACGTTTGCACATCGCTTCATATCTTAGGCCATCTTGACCTGGTGAACGCGAAACCCATTCGACGCTGGTTGCTCGACAGGACTCAGCACCTTGTACTAGGGGGCTTTGGGAAGACGCCGGGCGACTATCCAGATATCTTGCACGCCTATCTGGGTCTCTTCACGCTTGCTTTATTCGGCGAGCCTGGTTTGAGACCCGTTTGGGCCCCTTTGTCTATAAGTCAGCGTGTCAAAGAGCACATAGAATCGCTGCCTTGGAGAAAGCAGGTAGCAAGCTATGCATAAGCATTGGATTTGTTGATATCCCTCGCAGTGACTAGGCCAGAAAGTGCGATTATGTGATAAGAAAGTTTGAACGTTTCAGAGGCATGCACAAGGGAAGTTGAATATGTTGGTACATACTGTAGACCCTTGCTTTCTCACAAGCCACACCGTGTCAGCCACACCGGCGAAACATTCCCCCATCCCCGCGAACTTTTCCGCAAAGTGCTTGAACTACAGTAGACATTAGCACGCCCAAACAGAGCCCACCTTCTCCAATTCCCTAACCTCAAATCCCACAGAATAAACACACCATGCCCCCCGCCACCAGAAAGCGAAAACTCGCCTCCACAGCGCCCGCGGAGATCGTCTTCGACTTCGACGCGCGCCAGGAATATCTCACGGGGTTCCACAAGCGGAAACTGGCGCGGATAAAGCATGCGCAGGAGGAGGCGGCGAAGCGGGAGAAGGAGGAGAAGGCAAGGTTGAGGAGGGAGGTATGTGCTGGTCCTCTCTTAGATATTTAATTTGGACACTCCAGTGCGAAAGAGACGGAACTTTGTATTCTACACAGTATATGCGGTATGGGACCGTAGTGCTGATTTTGGGTTGCAGTTGCGTAGGCAGCGGAAAGAGGAGCTCGAAAAGCATGTGAGCGAGGTGAATGCCATGTTAAGGAAAGCAGCGGGCGAAGCCAGCGAAGAAAGCGGCAGCGAGGAAGACGCGGAAGACGAAGATGCCGAGTTCGAAGGCTTTGGCGATGAGCAGCCGGAAGATATAGATCGCGAAGACGAGTACATCGACGAAGGTAAATTTACGACCGTTACTATAGAAAGTGTTGGCATATCGAAGGACGGGTTTGAGAAAGCGGGCGGTGGTGGAGGTGGAGAGGAGGAAGATGGCAAGAGGACAAAGGATGGTGAGGAGAAGAAGAAGAGGGAGTGGACGAAGGAGAAGCCAAAGTCGGATCGACCCAAGAAGAGAAAGAAGAAGTTCAGATATGAGAGTAAGGCGGAGAGAAAGGCGACGAGGATGAAGCAGAGTGCGAAGAAGAAAGCCCGGGCCGCTGCTCGAAAAGAGAAATCATGATCGATTGGGGGTATATGTTGGCATCTGCTTAACGGGACAGCCCAACGGCTGAGGGCGAGAGGTGGAGCTCCCTCCCTCAGCGTGCATGACTTGACTTCGCAAACCATAAGATACCCATCCAAGAGTAGATCTGTACATTAAAGGCTCGCTTGCATAGGATATATCGCCTGGATGTGTCCTACTACGGAGAAGACCACCAGAACATTGTATTGTGCGTCTAGATGCGGTCTAGAGCATACATGTGAAACCACCACTCATCTTCCATCGTCTCCATCTCGAAAAGAAGACATTATACCGCTTTCCGGAACGCCCATTGTCGTCCGCTTACAACTATTTGACATGTTGACATAGGTGAATTCAAAGGGGAGCCGAGCTTAGATGTTGGTGAGCTCCTGGGCCAGGTCTTCAAGCTCCTTCTGCTTCTGCTGGTACTTCTGGTTGAGCTCCTCAAACTTGGCCTCCCACTGGTCTCGCTCGTTCTCAAGAGCCTGGACTTTGCGCTCGTAGTGGCCGGATTTGACGTCGGTTTGGCGGAGCCTAATGAAGAGCAGGGTTAGCAGAATGTCCACTTCACAGCCATCCAAGAGTCCGTATATGAAGGGAATGAAGAGGGTACGTACTTCTCGTTGAGCTCGCGGATCGTCCTGTCAGACTCCTCAGCCTCTTCCTCGAGAACCTGGATCTTGCGCTGCAGGGTTTCGGCCTGGGTGCCGGCGGCAGCGCCCGCACCGGCCTCCTCCTTGAAGGTCTTGACTAACGCTTCGAGCTTCTCCACCTCGGCCTCCAGCACCTGGTTCTTGTGGGTCAAGGAGGTGATTTCCTGTTCCTTCTGGGTGTTCTCCGCCTCCAGCGCCTTGACCTTGTTCTTGAACTCCTCGGCTCGGTTGGCGCTCTCGTCGGCCTCGACGCGGAGGGCTTGCATACGCTGCGAGAAGACTTCATCAGCATTCTGGAGCTGCTAGAGTGGGAAGGACTCTCTGGGCTGGACACTGAGTATAGGCTCCAGGCAGAGACCTCCGGACGCTCCCGCAAAGGGGCTATGGCGGGGCATGCATGGTATAGCTTACCTGCTTGATCTGCTCCATAATGACAGTCTGTGTGAGGGTACTTGCGGTATATGTTCAGGGAGGTGGGAGGTGGATTCTTCGAGGAGGAAGTCCTGGTAGGCGTGCGGCACAGGGAGAGAGTTGGATTGTTGTCTGAAATGTGGTTCTTGTTGTCTGGCTCAGATAAACCCGGCATGGGGGGTTCAGCGGGGCGGTCGGACCTTTTTGGAAGCGACAGGGGTGACCTGCCAAGCGTCACAAGCTGAGCTAAACCCAGTTCGGGCCCTAGCAACGGGTAAACAAGCAAGACGGCGACGACATCGACTGCGACATTGACACACTTCGACAATCACAGCACCCAATGTGACAACCGCCATGTCCTTACTTGCTGCTCACGACCAGGAGAATCTGGTGCACAGTCTGCAGGCTGGCGCCGCTGTGAAGGGCCTCAATGCGGGCTTCAAGAGCACGAACAAACCGCCCAAGACACCATTCAAGGTCCCTCTCAACGACGAAAATGCCGTGAACAAAGGTGGAAAGTCTGCGCTAAAAGCAGGCGGAAAAGCTACCAATGCATTCGTTACTCCAGCCGGTGAATATTTGTCAACTATAGTAGAATATCCGCATCTGCTGATCTTTAAATATCAGGCCCTCGCACCGTTCGCGCTCCTCTTGGCATGAAAACGACCAATGCAAAAGCCCAAGCCTTCCAGACTCCCGCGCCCCTCTCCGCTTCTGCAAAAACCCAGAAACTCAGTCCCCGGTTGCGCCGAGCCAAGGTCAAGGTCCATCAGCCAGAAGTTCAAGCTGAGGAAGAAGACGATGTGCCCGAAGTGGAATACGTGCCTCCGAAGGAGATCCCTCTACCGGATGATCTGGACGAGGACATGCCACCCATCAATTGGGACTTTCCCATGTTCAAGGGAGCCAATATGACGCGTGGAGTGTTCTCCGTATACCACAACCCCGTTGAAGACGACGGCCGAACCCGCGGAGAGCGCGAACTCGAGGAATCTCTTGCAAGAGAGAAGAAGAAGGCAAGCGAAGAGTTTGACAAACTCTTCGCGGAGATCATGGCCAAAGAGGATGCGGAGGCGAGACGTTACCTAGGCATCGAATCGCCCAAGAAACCGGCTCCCAAGGAACAGCTCCCCAAGAAGCAGCAGATTCCCGCTCCTTCGACGCTAAAGGCCAAAGCTGCTGCCGCTGCCCTCTCGCCCGCGCCTCGTCCTCGCCCTACATCGGCTATCCCAACCGCAAAATCCAGACTACCGACCAGTCTGCTTGCAAGCAAGAAGGCGCCCACAAAACCTACTCTCAACCCCTCCGCTTCCCGCAACGCCGCGGCCGTGGCTGCCTCCAAAAGCACCATCGGCTACGCCCAAGGCCGCGCAGCGAGTTCCTCCATCGCACCCCGCAAACCTCTCTCCAACGTTTCCCGCCCGCCCCCAAATGTCACTGTCCCTAAACGTCCTACGACCACCTCTTCCCGTCCGACCACCGCCTCGTCTATCCGCAGCCGCTCCGCAACAACCGCATCCACGGCAGTCACGGCACCTCGACCCCGCGCTCCCTTTTCCCGCTCAAGCTCCACGTCCACGAACGCCACGCTCGTCGCTTCAACCCAGCCGGAACAGGAGCAAGAGCTGGAGCTGGAGACGTATCGCACGGCCGAGGACGTGGAGCGGGAGATGGCGCTCCTGCTTCTGCAGGAGGAGGACGAGGAAGGGGATGCGGCGTGGATGGAGAGCTTCAAGGTGCAGCTGGAGGGCCCGGATCCGGTGGATGAGGAGTATGAGGGGTTTCAGTTGCAGCTGCCCGAGGGGTTTTAGAGTCGGGGATGTGGAATTGGTTGAAGGGTGAGAAGGTTGATTTGGGCGGAGGGGTTATGAGGGTTCCTTTCCACTGTTTGAGGGGGTGATCTTTGATGGGGAGCGGGCTTCTGGATATGGATACGGACGTGGTTTTTAGGAGCGCGTGGGCTGGCGCTATTGGTATACTGTCGTTAGTGCTTGCTGTGGGCCTTTTCTTCTCCGAAAAGAGCAATGTTCTTTTTTCGGTATTGGTATTGGTCCATGGGGAGCTCTGTGGCGAAGACCTATTGATGTTTCCCTATTCCCCCCTTTTCCTTTCCTCCCTGGCAAACAGTACTATACGAGTGCAGGGATACAACCACTTAATACCTACTCTTCTTATTCTCCGAGGTTTCTGTACTTGGATGGATGCTAACCCATGCCCTTGCGTATATTCGGGATCTCAATGCACAAAATGCGAAGATATGCCATGTCCGTAGGAGAGTGTCGCTCTCGTCACCTTGAACAGTCTCTCTCCTCGTTACTGTGAGCACACAAGAATTGAACACACTCGTCGATTCCAAGTATATATGCTCCTACTCGTCGTCCAAATACCCTCACAACGCAACGCTCAACTATCCGCCGCGCCAAAGCCGCAGCACAGCTCCCCCTCGCTGCACCTGTGCTACTATTGTATACCTGTACGCTCGCTCCGATATCTCGCGCAAACCGCCATGCGCGACATTCCCGAAACCCGCATCCCCTCTCGCAGCAGCCTTTTTACGCGCAGTAGCCTTCCCAGAGAATAAATACTACGGGCGCCAGCAAAGGCGCCAGACCCAGAATCATCGCTTCGCAATGATTTCTGGAAAGCGGTCGCAACCCAGAAGAGGAAAGAGATTGAGAAGAGGGAAAACCAAAGGGGCATCCAAAGGAAAAAGGATATGCCGTGTTATCGCCATGCCGATGTTTGAAAGTCGACTACAAAATGGAAAGGATTGGATGATTTCATGATCCGACGCAGCAGAAGAGGTAGGGGCAGACGAGGTGCGGTTAGAGAGTCGACCCGTTCAAGTCGTTCAACTCGGACGGGGCCGTCCCGGTTGTAGCCAGAAAAGCCGGGCAGTCGAATGTGTACAGGAACTTAGAAGTGAGGGTGGTTATCGGCACAGCCCTCGGCCTGCTATTCCGCCTCCAAGTTATAGAGGTTTTGGGCGAGAATCTTATTCATGGTGAACATGTTCATCCGGTCCTGCTTGAAGACGGCCCGCATGGCGTCGTCGCACACAATCTGTCGTTTGTCGCTGGGGAGCTGTAGGTCGTGTTGCTTGATGTATTGCCACAGCCGGCTAACACATTCGGTACGTGGAAGCTGTTGAGGTTGTACGTTAGCCGCTACGCTCCGTGTAGTGCCGATATGTGCATGCGCGGTAAACTCACTTGTGTTTCTCCCAGAAACTCTGCCAGCGCTGGCGACAATCCCATAGGTTTCTGCGCAAGTGTCAATAGCTTCCCCGTGTCTTAGAACCATGTCAACCTACGTGGAATCCGCCAGTCCGCTTCTTCTTCTCCTTCCTTTCTGCGCCGCTGGATGCAACGTCACTATCATCGTCGTCCTTGACCCTGTTGGCGCTCTTCCTCTTTTTCTCCTTCTTCTTCGGCGCCGCTGCACGTTTCTTCTGGGTGCCAGCTCCCCGCGTCGACCTCGGCCGCGAAGCCGCGTTCAACTCCGCCTGCAGTCGAGCAGCATAGGCCGCATCGTCCTCCTCCACACTCTGCTGCTTCTTGGGCTTCTTCTTTGGCGGCGTATCTCGTAACTGAGGGGACTCGGAATCGTCGTCAGGACTGCGCTTCCTAGACGTTGTGGGGCTTGCTTGCGCGGAGCCATGGGGACTGCCTGGCTTGGTACCGTTTTGGTGGACTGGTTCGGAAGCCCCGTTCGGCGCATCCATGAACTTGTCGAAGCGTGCCATGATCAGATCGTTTACCGCATCCTAAACGACTTACTCAGCACTGATTCCGACTTTTCTTTTCCGCGCTCGGATTCCTACCTTTTGGTGCGAAATGTCGTAGCCGACCTTGTCGGATATGTATTTGCGGATGCGCTTTGCCGACACCTTTTCCAGATCGCTGGCCGCCAGGATCTCGTCAATTATCGGCGTATACAAGGCCTTGTCATCTTCGGATAGACCTATAGCGTATGGCATGAGCATATAACTCCAGTTTCTCCAAACAGCAACTCGACTTACTGGGGGCCATGATGCTTGGCGCGCGGTTGCACGGCGTACGACCTCCGTCAGAAATAGGTAGTGCTTTCAAGAAGGGACTTGGTCAATTTAGGGGAATGGCGGGGCTGTTGAGTCCAATGAGCCCAGAAGACGCGTGACGAGAATGGGAGCGCGAGGGCGGCCGTGATCAGATGCTCTCTCAATGCGGAAATACGGCGAAGGTGGGGGGGAGAGCTTTGGGCTTTTGCTCAGGAAAACGAGCGGAGTAAAAGAAGGTGCGGATGGAAAGAAACATGCACAGCTGCTTGCCTCTGTAGAGTGAGGGAGAGCGGTGAGCAGCTTGCACCGGTGGTGTAGACGAGTTGTAGAGGCCGCGGGAGCGATGCTGGTGGAGGATGGTAGATGGAGCATGTGAGGTCGGAGCTGTAAGTGGAGTGTCACGCTTGCCGCTTGCCGATCCATCGACCTCGTGGGACCGGGGTGGCTGGGGAAGCCCAGACCACAGCCGCACCAGCCAAACAGCTTGCATGCATGCAGGGCTGTGTGGCGCTTAGTGCTGTGTACCTAGGTACTAGTACACAGTACAGTAGTTTTGATATATACAATTATTCCCACTACACCCAAACAATGAGCATCAACGTGCTCTGTATTTCTCAATACACAGGCGCGAGCCTAAACAACTTGCCCGATGACATGAGGTTTTCCCCATATCAGCCCTTTCATGTATATCACATCACTGCGCAGCCAACACCGTACATCTGCTTCTCGACTGCTCCCCTAATCTGGTACCAGTCGGCTCGACGCTCCGCATACTCGTAGACCTCCTCGGCCCTGAAGATGCCGTGGTAGCGACCAGAGTCTGCGATGATAGTTGCTATCTCCTTGGCATGGTCCGGAGCAATCAGATAGATCTGCGAAAGCTCGCGCAAGGCTGCGAAATACTGGCTCAGTGACTTGTTGCGCAGGGTCTGTACATAAGCGTTGTATGCGTTCATATCACTGTTATCCGTTAGTTAAGAGATCGTTGAGAAAGACGGGAAGCACGGTACCTGATGAGCATGACGGCGCCATCCACACTGATCCTCTGGCGTTTCAGATGTTTGCACAGAGCAGTGAAGAGGCGCAGCCCCACCTCCTGGTTAAACACATCCAGCACGTTCTTGTCTGTACTACCCACCAGCATGCTGGTATGCGACGAAACCATCTCTACAATCTTCTTCGCCGTCTGGCTCGGGCCAATGTCGACAACCCCTGGCGCAGGATTGTAGTCAGTTGGTTGCTGCGTCGTCCCGCAGATGAACTCCACCTCGTCCATGAGCACGTCGATGCCCTTGTTTAGACCTGCAGCTACCCGCTCGTCAAGCATTTGTTCAAATCTTTTCTTCTCCTTGCATGCAGGGCTCAGAAAATCGTCTCGGTCAGTGAGGTGCGGTTGGACAAGTTCCTGCACGTAAAAGACATCCACCATCTGTTGAATCAGATCTCCGACGTTTACGAGTTCGAGGAAGGCGACTAGAGGCGCCACTCCTTGCGTGTTATGATTGGCGACTTCCCTGGGTTTATACGCCGATAAGTGGCTGACGGCTCTGTCGAAGCCAGGCTTGATGTGTCGGTTTCCGAGAATCTGCAGCAGCAGGATGAAGATGTTTTCACACTGCTCCCGTGCCTCCTCCCCGGACTGCCCTCCTAACCGGACAAACCGTGCAGCTCGCTCCAAGCTGGCTTTCGCTTGATGGATGAGGTCCAGGGCCACTTCGATGCTGAACAGGGAGCGTATGCCCTCCAGGCGAGAATTCATAATGGCGGCTTTGGCAGCTAGCTCGGTGGTTGGTGCTTCAAGAGGTCTGGGTGATGCCATGCCGTCGGGAAGGGGCGTGCTTGCTCTTGACGGAACATCGAGTGCTTCGCCGTTTGACGCAGGCACTGGTTGGGATGACTTGGTTGCGTTGGAACCCCCAATGGTAGGTAGTACATTGACAGGCATCATGACGACCTTCTTGAAAGAGGTCAGAAAGTCCCGCTTCGCTGCTTGCCTGCTAATGTTCGACATGAAGTAGGTTTCCGTAGATTCCTCCTCCTCCGTCAGACGCTTCTCCCACGTGTCCACTTGAGCTTCCGCCTTGCTCTTGAAGAATTCCAGCTCTTCCTGCAGATAGAGGTCAATGTGCGGCTCGAAACACTGAGCGATGATCCGCATCGTCTGCTCCTGGAAGTCACCCTTCGAGCCCTTTGTGGGTTTCAGGGACAATGCCAGCTGTACACTTTGGTCAAAGAGACCCGCCACTGCCTTCAAGTATGTTTCGATACTGGCATCGTGTGCGGCATCAAGCAGCGAAGTCAGGTATTCAGATATTATGTCTTCGGCGACTCGGTCGAGAAATGGCGAGAGTACGTCAACCGACGGGGGGAACACTCTGTCGATGATAGCCGCTTCCTCCTGCAATGTTGTGGCCAGACGTCGAAAGAACTCTTGAGACGGCGCCAATGATATGTGACCCGGTGTCGCATGCCGCAAACAGTCTGTTGGATTGCCGAGCTGCTCCTTCTCTGTCATCACAGGATGATTGTGTATATAGGTGTCTATGCCGGCCGAGCCCCCATTTAATGTGACGAGCACGTAGGCGTACCTCTTCACCCGCCCGTCATAGTCCTTCTGTTGAAGTCCCTGCTCAAACTCGTGCAGTACCGCGTTTTCGAAAATCCCAATCATCGTGTTGAGCTTTTCCTCGCGGAAGTTCCAGCCTTCTGAGAAGTCGCTCTTCGCAAATATCTTCAACTGTGCCAGCATCTGGGCCTGTTGATCTGGGTCTCGATAGGTCCGGAACAAGATGGGATCGGTATGGCTCTGCGACTTCGCCAGATCAAAATAGTAGGGCGCTAGGGCACCATATACTTTGCCATACTCCTGTCGTGCCATTCCTCGAATAGACCGTACGCGTGATAGAACGGTGAGAGCGACATTGGGATCCCGTATGTGAGCAATCGGAGGTCCTGGTGCCGTACTCGCGGACGAGAGTGTCATCTCATCGAAACCTTTTTCGAGAGTCGAAGCTCTATGCCGTCCCGGAGGCCTCTCCTGAGAGCTTTGTAATATCTCCTCCTCCTGTCCGGCATCGAAGAGAGTGATGCTAACCTTTCGCGCCGGGTCCGCTTCACCAGCTGCCCCATTAACACCTCCATTTACACCCAGGCCGGTCCTCCGAGCCTCTTCCGCCTCCCGCGCACGCTGAGCCTCCAATTTCCTTCTCATACCCTCTTCGAACCTCTGCCGAGCTTCCACATCACTCCAGCATCCCATGCTCTTCAGTCTCCGTATCCATCGCGTGTCATCGTACACCATCTCCCGCATGCGCTTCGAGGTACGGGCGAATCTGAGCATGTCCGGCACGGGCAGGTAATCGAGGATCGTGTCGATGAGTTCTGGGCGCAGAGTCAGTTACAGCTTCAATGATTGAATGTGGGAGACCAACCTGCAGGAAGAACGGCCTTGGAATCTACAAGCTGCGTGTTGCGGAGAGCTGCGAGGGGATTCGGTGACCGCCCCGCAGGCACCGCCCGCTTGAAATTGGATTTGGTGGCCATGCTGGCCTTGTAGGAGGGCCGGTGGTGGTTACTATCATGTAGGGAGATTCTCCATATTTTGTTGGAAGTGGGTAATAAGCGTCGCGTGGTCTAAGTGCGTGCCCAGATCTATGCTTTGCGGGGATGGGGATGGTCGGTGGTTGGGCCTGCGCTTCCACAAGCAGTCGTTTCCAATCGATGAAGCGCGCACCGGTGCTGACACAGCAGCCCCGAAAGAGTGATACCAAATCAAATAGGCTAGAACGCATTCGCGAGCCTATGCTCTTAACCTTGTCTAGGTTGGAGGCTCGTGTAGTGAGCATATTTGGATAGGGCCGTGGTACAATACGGTGTGTGTACTTTGTTAGGGTAAGTACCCGTGTCACACATGCGCATCGGTACTCATCTATTGCATCACAGTAATGAAGCGTAAGAAACCAAACATACCCCAGCAGAGATCTGGGTGCATGATCAAGCTGGTATTCCGAGTATTATTATATTATCACCGTTCCCTTGCTCAGCATCCTCCCCAAGGTGCATCCGCTACTGTAGCAGGCTTTCCCATCATGAATACCCTCATGTCAGACGGTATATGGCATCATTCGACCTACAACGCGGCGAAGAGACCGGCCATTCCTAGACCCAAACCAATGCCGATTCCAGTGTGGATTGCAGCAGCGCCCGTGGAGGAAGGGGAAGAGGTAGCTTGCTGGGTGGGCGTTCCAGACGATTGACCCGATTGAGTAGCGGAGCCACCCGTAGAAGTCGGGCTGGAGGCTGCGCAGCTGGCAGAGGTGGGAACGGTGACACCATTAGCTTCGCAGAGGTTTTTGGCGAACATGATGGTTGCTGCATTGGTGCATGTCAGCGAGCTTGGACGATTTATGAGAGAGTCGAGAGGGTTGGAGACGTACTGTTTTGATCTTGGCTGTTGCAGGTCGAGGCGACGCAGCACGAGAGACCCTCGATGAGAGTGCTGTTTCCGCAGATGCATTTGATGTCAAGGGCTCCGCAGTTGCCGGTGTTGCGGCCGTAGCAATCCTGGGCGCACTTGGGCAATTGATCCAGAAGTTGCGCGGATGCGAGGAAGCTGAAAGTAGCTAGGAGGGTGACGGCGGCGGCGCGCATGGTGAAGGATTGCAGCAGTATTGCGAGCTACGAGTGAAGGTTGGATATGGCGGAGTGAGTGTGAGTGTGCAAAGGATGGTGGAGGAACGAAAAGGATCAGGTCCTGCCTCGGAGAAGGGGGGGTGTGGGAGGTATCAAATAGAGCCGTGATGGCCCATTCCGTTTCCGTAGCTGAGGCTGATCGGCGGATGGGATTGGACGCCGCCCAAGATTGGGGATGAGGAACTTCCCGCGCCGCCAGCTGAAGCATGACTTGAGGAAGCTCTTGAGGACGGACGGTTTCTGTATGGCATGCCCGGATGGAACTCTACACATGCATCGTTGGGCGCCAACCCGTGAATTGATAGGTGCGCAGACGTGGTTGTGCAGCTTCATGGCGCCCCACCCGACCCTTGCCCTTCTCCTGCAGTCTCCAATGGAGATAGCGGGGTTTAGCGAGCGGAACGAAAATCCGGGGTAGTTACATGCAGTAGGAAAATCCTAGGATTCATTCTTATGTCCTACTGTGTACATTGCTACAATCAAGGATAACAGGATTATAGGTCGTGCGATGTCGCCTCTGTTCGCCTGGACTTCCCTTCTCCTCGCCAGCTCTATCGTTAGAATTGCTTCCTCATCCAAGTTCGAGACGATGATTGCATTCGAAGTAGCAGTTCACCGTATTTTCAAACGACCGAAATGGTTGGTCCTATCCTATCCTGCCCAGGGTGGGCAGGAGCATCGGCTAGGAGCTCGAGCATGGCTAGTTTCTCTCTCTGGTTCCCGCCTCGAGTGAGCCTTTCATTCTTGCTGCACACTCCCTTTCTCCAGAGATTCTCTCGACTGAGCCTCTTCTCGCTCTTCTTCCTCTCGTCTAAAGCTCAAGAGGCGATCCGATTCAAACCGCCACAAGACACAGTGGGATATGATGAAGTGGCCGAAGCAGCGCTCAGCTGTGGTTCTCAGGGCTTGCGGGTAGTTATCGAGAACGAGTCCGAGAGCAGTACAGGCTGCCAGCGAAAGCGCGAGGTAGGTGTCGGAAGGCCTGCTCTCTGGGCTGTTGAGTAACGGTCGGGTGATTTTGAGTGGTATGTTGCCGAGGAGTAGCATGTAGAGGATGGCTAACGGGTATGATTTAATGAGTTGGTATGCGGCGGCAGGGAATGCAGCTAGGAGGATAACGCCAGGTATGAAGACCTGTGTCCGCTGGCCGCCGCGTTGAAGGGTGAACATTGAAGACATGTCGTATCTGGTTGCTGCAATGGAGAATTCGAAGGGATGTCCTAAAACTACTGAGAGCTGTGGAGGTACTCCGTATAAGTATGTACCGATTAGCGGTGCGGTGATGTAACCAATCGCTGTGCGACCATTCATTCTCTCCATCTGCCACTTCATATGTCCCTCTCAACCGCGACTTCGACGTAATGGAGTGTGATGCATACGTGGATACCACCATTATCATCATTGGTACTCATTCAAAGCAATGGATCCTGCGGAAAGAGCAGGGGAAACGAAAACAGGTCAAGAGGCATCGTCATTACCTATAAGGTTGTTCCAACGCTACGGCATCAACACGTTCCTTCCCTCTGCCTGGAAAACGCCCAAGTCCGTCTTGCTGAACCTTGGCTACTAACATTCCCTTACAGGCACTTCCGGCCCTTAATTCGGCCCTTGAATACTCAGCCACACCTTCGACTCACGGCCCCATGATGAACGACGCTACACAACGCACAGTCGCGACTCCAGCAAAGGCCCAAAGGTGGGCATTCCATGTCTGCGATTTCACATTATCCGGCACCGACAGACCCCACGCCGCCCTACTGTACGTGCAGAAGGCAGAGCTGGTGTTATTGATTGCTTCAGCGTCGAGTTGCGTTCCGTATGACAACCACTGCTCACGCCGGGGTATCCAGATCGAGGCCAGCCAGCACTACGATGCGCAGCCCCCTTCCCGCAGCAGTGATATCAGTAAGATGCGTTATCGAGGAGGCAAAATCCATCTTCTTCGTTCCTCGGGAGCAAAAGAAATCACGCAAAAGGCAAACCTACCTAGGTCTGGTGCTGCCGAGTATCCAGGGCAGTGCTGCGCAATCAGTTGATCCGGGTGAGGCTTTCGCCAGGCATTTCCAGAGACTCTCTCCTCCTGCCTTGCCTTGCCTGAAAATTCCGTCACAGTCAAGAGATTAGTTGAAGGCGTCGAGGCGTGCCCATGCGTGCCACCGAGAAGGACGCAAAGATAACGACCTCCTGTCTCTACGCACCGTCATGGATGGTCGGTCTACCAGCAACTCAGGTTGCGGCCAAGACCCATGCAATGTGCTCCGCACCCTACACCGAGCGCGTCGCTCCATGGTTCCGCGAATTGTACCTGCGTCAGTCCCCATAGACGGTTCTCACCGACGCCGCTGTGCCGCATCATTGGGCCCGACCGACACATCAATGCGCCGGCGTGGCTGCTTCGCACTGGGCCCGCTTGTCTCATCCCTTTAACGCGCTCTGATGCCCGCCAACAGCCGACTATCCCACCCCACGCACCGCGGCCCTGTAGTACAAGGCCAGACGTGGTGCTCATTGCGCTGTTTGTCGTCGCTGTCAGGTTCAACTCAAACCCCCGCCAATCAGAAGTGAAGCGAGAGTCCAACCGACACAGTACGCTCGCTCCCTCATCGCTAGCCTACTGCACAGATGTGCGCCTACGACGACGCCATCGGTGAAACAACAGAATGAAGCGCCCACGCAGCACCTCCTCATTGGTGTTGACTGAACAACAATGGCCGTGTCGTCCTCTGGTGGGCTTTCCCGTTTGACTCACCGTGAATGGTCTTCCAAGAGCAGCTTCACTTGCTGCTCAGTGCACGCCTCTGGTACGTAGTCCATGTCCAGTCGCCTCTTGCCTTGGTGCGGCTCCAGCAGACATGGTGGACATCCTCGGACCTAAGCTCTGGAGGCCATAGCCATGTATAAAAACCAGACACGATCCAGGTCTGGGAACGGGTATTCAAGTACAAAAACCTGCCGCTCAAGTCAATACCTTGGTCGAATCTTGCTGTTGCGACCTCTTCATCGAGAACGGTGACCTGTGAAGGTCGCAAAGTGTGTGCACACCCACCGCCACCAGGCCCCAGTACATATCCGCCTCCCAGCCAATCCTGGGAGCTGAAGCCATGAAGCCAAAACAACCGCATCCGGATGCTCAGCCTAGAGACGGAATAGAAGTGAGTGTTTGGTCTCATCTTGATGGAAGGATGCTGACGCTTGATATACAGTGAAAATAGGTCTGGCACAGCACCACTGCTTTATGGACACGCGAGCGGCATGGATTCTCGAATTCCCGGTTTTTTTCTGATCGGTTGTAAATTGGTCTCGGAGTCCGTTCTACCAGTCCCATGGCCAGCTGTGATTCCGTCAATGACAACCACCTTCGATACGGCGCTGGCCCGAAGTTCGGTTCCTTCTCAGCTGGGTCGACGAACTTGGATTTCCCTTTTCGGTAACTGGATGTGGCTCGGGCGTCTCCCATTGGCCCATGGTTTGCGGCTGGTGTGAAGTCGTGTTTTCGTGTTTGAAGAGTTGAGCACTAGCCACTGTCGGCTACGGGCCAATCACTTGCAAGACAACCTCTAGGCCTCTGGCAAGTGAGGCGCAGCGGTAGGACGTTGGAGGACGACATGTTGACCTCCCAACATCAATCAGCCTCCTCCGATGAAGTCGGGAGCGGGCGCAGTTTCCCCGGTGAAGGAAGAAGGAGTCACGGTTTAGTCCCATGTGCTACCGGCTGGCCTCATTTTATCAAGCGTCGCTCTCCAACTCCACACCGGCAGGTCGTCGAAAGCGCCTTGAGGTCCGCCCGGGGTGCAGCCATACCTAATTGCACAGCCACGCAGAGGGCCCTCACTAGTTAGCAGGCACCGAACGACAATCACGAAGCCCTTACCCTTTATCCTTTCACGAAGACAATGTGGTCACCGAAGCCGCCCTCAGGTGCGGGTCTTCGTAATTCCATGTCCGCTGGCCCTTGCAGCGGCCCACGGATAAGCCACTTTGGGCCGTCCTGTGGGCTTCTCGCAAGGCCGCTCGGGCCAGGATACTGTTCGAGTCACCAGCTTTTGGCTGCCTGACACGGCCAACAGTATTCTCTTCGAGAAGGCCACAAGAACGTCTGCCGTCTGTTCTGGGACCTTGGGCCAATAATCAACCGCCTCACTGTGCTGTGGCGCAGCCGTAGCGTCCTCCTTGGCGAAGGTCTGTACTGACACCAGTCTCGAGTTCCCACCTTTCATGGCATCATAGCCTGAAAGAAGGCGAGAGATGCCTGCCCGTTTGAAGCTGGGCATGTTGCCTGTTGGGGCTGTTCAATCGTGGCGCCTGCTTTTGCCTGTGGTAGTCTACTTACTTAAACGTCCCTGATACCTCTCCCTCGGAATGAACCATTCAACAACACACATCAACCTCAGCAATTGGAAGCAAAACAGTCTCAGCCACAGCTACTTGAAACCTCAGACAACACCACTTCGACTTCGCACATAACCTTCTTGTTCCTAGAATGAGACTCTTCGTCGCATCGTCCAGAACGTCGGCATACACGACCCCTCGAGCAAGAGATCCAAGAGACGGTGGTGCACCACACCAGAGGACATCGTTGAGAACGGTATCGACCTCGGGCATGTTGCTGTCCATGGCTGGCAGGGACCCTCAGCCGAGAGATGGTGGCTAATTGCTTCCAATTTCTCCAAGTACGTTGCTTTTTGAAGTTTTCTTTCTGAGCTGGAATGCTGATACCTGCAAGCAGTATTATCCACTGCAGCACATTGTGGATAGATCGACGGCGCCTTTCCAATCATCATCATTTCGACGGCACGCCGGACGGTCGAGGTGTCTTGAGGGAAATTTCGGGGTTTTCCTTGAGTGCCTACTCGGATCCTTCACGCTCTCCTTGTCAGACTGTATCATTGGTTGTCAATTTGGCTTTAACTTGGGCATCTCTGGGTTTCACGGTTTCGCGAGCATGGCGTTGGGATAGACGAGGGACACGTATGGATTTCAGTATGGATTTCGGTTTCGACGGCTGATGGAATGGATATCTGGGCATTGTACGGAATATGGGTCGGGTATATTGGGTCTTATGGTCTCGGTGTGCATCGTTGGGGAGTTGCCTCTAGAGGGTCGGATATTCTGTTCTCGGTTTTTCCTTGGATATGCTTTGGCGACGGTTGTTCCGGCCGGAGGACTGACGGTCTGGGGAATATGGGAGTATCGGGTGGGTTATTGGGTTGTAGACGGTTCTCCTTGTATTTTGTATAACAGTGGAGATGGATTAGGCATCGAGGTCGCCAGGCTGTTGATGGACAATAATGAAGTCTTGGATGGGAAAACAAACCGTTTGACCCCACGCTCATGAGGGGAAGCGTGCATAGATGAGATCCGTGCTCCGGCTTTGTCATCATCTTGACCAATTACGTTTCCCTATTTGCACTCTGTCCCCCCGCGTCCGTTGTGTGCAAAAAGCAAATCATTGCCCACGTATCTTGTGTATAATAAGAGCTTAAGACTCCCCAGTTGATGCTTTCAATAATCCAAAACATTTTTCCTTCTTGAATGAATCGCTGCCGAGCCATGATTCGCAATGGTGACATTTCGCCCGATGCGCCCGTTGACCACCGCCAACAAGAGCACGTGTCTCCGCAGAAAGCATGCACCCCTCACCATCCTTGGATCTGGATGATGACGCATTAGCTAAGAGAAATCGACTCGGAACCACCTGGGCAAAAGCACCTTTCGAAGGCTACTAGTGACTGGGCCGGTCGTTCCTCCGCAAACAAACTCCTGCGATGCCGAAGTGCAAGCGGGATGGCGCGATGGATCTATGGCGGGTCACGCTGGAGCTCAGAAAACTATGGACGGCCCCGCCCCAACCAACGACGCCGTCACGACGGGCGCACTGTATTGCGAGTCGGTGAAGGCGAGGCGAGGAATTTTTACATATAAAAGCGCTGCAAGTGTCTTCGCACGTCATTTCAAGGAGTCCGTTCGTTTTCCGCCTTTGTTGTTTATATTCGGAGCCTGAAGCAAGCACTACCTACGACACTACCGAACTTGCGGATACCCCCTCTCTGCGACAAACGCCTTTCACTCTACGTCGACACACATCTGCACCCGGTTGGTCGGCTCCTCTCTCCAACAGCGAGACAGTATATCTGCGGTTGAAGTCCGGAGTCGTTCATTCTGCCTCTCGTTCTCCTCGGCTTTGTGCGACCAGACGCAGAATCTTGCCTTTTCTCCTCCGTGCGCGCCTTTTGCCCTCCAGGGCTCCCTCTTCTGCGTCCACAAATCTACACTCGAAAAAGTCTAAACTACAATGGCTACCCGCCCCTCGAACGAGATCCACCGCGTCGCCTCCTACGGCCGCGGCGGTGCCGGTACGCTTTTATACCCCTCCGTCCCCCTCGAATCCCCTCTCCGCGCTTCTCCAGCGCCGCCCTACGCAGAAGTGCCTCCCCTTCAAACCGCACTCCCTGTCATAAGTACTAACACCCTCCCGCAGGAAACATCAGCACCGACAACCCTTCCTCCCGCCCCTCGGCCAACGACCTCATCACCCCCACCCTGAAATCCGACCTCTACACCACCGGCCGCGGCGGCACGGGCAACATGGCCCGCAACGACCCCGCACACCCGGAGATTGCGCGCGCGAGCCAGGACGTCGAGGCCCCTCCCCACCGCGAGCCGGAGGGCCCCCACCACTTTGGTCGAGGCGGCGCGGCGAATGTAGCGACGACGAGTCCGGAGCCGCAACCGGTTCCGCAGGTCGGTGGGAAGAAGGAGGAAGAGGGACGAGCGAGGAGGGGCAGTGGGAGTGGTGGGGAGGAGAGGAAGAGCGAGGAGAGGGGGTTGGTGGGCAAGGGGAAGGAATTGTTGAATCGGTTGAAGAAGTAGGGCTTCGGCGGCCGATGAAGACAATGTTTCTGGTTTGGGGGCATCCCCTCCTCCTTTTCTCCTCTTTTCTTTTCCTTTTCTTTCCTGCGAATTGGCTTCATACGATATCCTCAGGGCTCGGGAATGGCGATGGGGTTCTCCGGCTGGGGCGCTGGTGCCGGGGACTGGTGTTTGGGTTTTCCATCCTCAACAACGACAAAAGCAACTGTTTGTTTAGTGATTAATTCGGTATGCTTTCTTAGGAGGGAAGGGTAACATGGTCTGGCAACGGTTGCTGGGACCACTGGCCTGATGAGAGCATGGCTTACTCCACTCCTACTGGTACTACTCTGTACAATTATACCCATATTCCTTTCATCACTGCGGACTCGATTGATATGTGATGGTGTTTGCGCAACTCATTCCTATCTCTATACTTTTCTTCTCTCTCGACATCATGCACAATCCTCACCTATCCTATCCTCATACAGAATCCTCCATGCTCTCACTTCCTTCCTTCCTCCCATCCATCTACCGCACCAACTTCACCCTCCCCACCCCCTTCAACACCTCCTCTAAACTCCGCACACACGACAGTGCATAATACTCCCCACCAGCCCCCTCACCCCCCAACACCTCTCCCAACGCCCTCCCCACTTCCCCCTCCCCCACCCACCTCCTCACCACCTTCACCCCCTCTCTACCCAAATACTCCTTCCAAGCATCAACATACCGCATAACATCCCCATAGCACTGCTCCCCCACCTGCCTCAGCTTCTTCGCATTGGCAAGAACTTCCGTCTTGGTGGCGCTCGAGACTGATTTCGGCGACGCCTTGACGGGTTTCTTGAAGGATTCCTCTAACGCAAATGAGAGGCGGTGCGTATGTTGCAGCAAGGAGAGGAGCGAGTACCAGTACGTCAGGGTTATGCTGTCTGGCCAGGAGGACGGGGATGCGGTTGAGGGAGCGGTGACGGCGCCGAGGGTCTGGAAGGTGGTGTGTGTGGAGGTGAGGTGGGTCAGGAGGGTGGTTAGGGATTCGGGAATGGCGGATGGATTCTCATGGAGGAGGAGGTGGGCGGTGCAGTTGCTGAGGGCGGTCCAGGTTGCGTCTAGGAGGCATTCGCAGGGAAGGCGTCCGTCGTGTGTGGTGGGGGAGTGGGAGAGGGCGGTGGAGATGAGGGCGAGGCGTTTGGGGGTTGTGGGGTGGGGCTTTTCTTTGAAGAGGAGGTGGGTTGTGATTTCTTGGGTGTAGTAGTGGTGCAGTGTGCGTAGCGTGGGACACCCTTCTGGGATTGCGTTTGCTGGAGAGTCCTGGAAAGGGGATAGCGAAGGGTTGGGGAGGATGGAGAAGTCGCGCTTGTCCGAGATGTCGACGAAGTCTTTTTGTCTTAGTTGTGATACTCCTTATGTTTGTATAGTCGGACTTACTGCTCAGATCCAGCTCCAACGACTCATCAATAGTCTCGCCTTTCAACCTTGCAATCCGCCGTCTTTCCATAATGCACAAATGCTTCGTCATGCTAGACAGGAGCGACTGCCTCGTCTCCAACATGCCAAGGGCGGAGTCGTACAAAAAGTCCTCGAGTTTGTCCTTGCAGATGAGATCGCTCAGCGTCTTCTCCATCTTATTAATCTTGCCGATCACGTGGGCTAGTTCGTTATCTGCAGACGCCTTGGTTCCTCCACCTGTGGATTCGAATGGGAGAATATGGGAAATGCGCGTCAGAAGAGAGTGCGATAGTGTGTCGGTTAGCATTTCCTTGACTCGGACATGAGGGTAGAGCTCGAATGCGATTGTCGCCAGGCCGAGCATGACGTGAAGCTGGACAGAGTAGAGGAGGAGTTTCCTTTGCTCTTTACCTTGCTTGCCGGACGTCAAGCGCTGGGCGAGCACCGCAGCTTGGTATTGCATCCTGCTCGCTAAGGAGGATTTCTGCAAGCCGTGATGTCCAGAGACCACCCTTTGGGCGTAGCCGGACAGTGCTTGAACAGCAAGGAAGCCGGCTTCATAGTACACTTCATTATTGATTCCACGGGCGGCCTTGCAGGTCTTCAAGGCGCTGGCGACGAAGGCCTCGACGACATCAGCGTCCGTCGTCTGAGTCGACCATACGGTGAGGAGATACTGGAAGCGCAGAACGTTGGCCCTGCGCTGAAAAGCCTTTTTTGCTTCCTGTAATTGATCAGCGAACAAGGTTCTATGACTGAAAATTGTTGTCTGTACTTTGTCATCATCCGCAATGCTAAGAGCTTCCGCCTCCGACGAAACTGATGATATATGATCAAGAAACTCTTTTCGTTCCTCTTCATCAACCTCTCGGAGGTACAGGAGCAGGTCGTTGTAGCAGGCGTCTAGGTGATTGTACTCCTGCCAGTACGATTGGCACATAGGAAGCAAGGACTTCCTGTCCAAGACCGTCGCAAGAATCAGACAAGTGAGCCTGGCTGATCTACCTGGAAGGTTCTTTGCTTTGTCGGCCAGCTGTTGAGCGACGTCTGTTGCTCGTTTGTATTCCCTTTATTTCTATGAGCAGGAGAGTCATAAACGCGATTAGATCGTTCAAAACATACTCTGTATCATGACCTTGATCGGATCTGCGCATAATCTCGGCCATGATGACTATGACTTTGATAGCGTTCTCAGTCAAGAATTTCAGAGAATCCTGAGTTTGAAGTATATCCGCCTCTTCCAGGGCACGATGAACTGCATTGGTACAGAGTTGAAGGAGAGACGACCATTGCTGTTGTCGCTGGAGAAGCTCCACTTTGAGAAGTAACACATCGTGGGAGTTGTTATCCAACAGCTCCTTTGCCGGACCGGTGGCCTTGTCCCACAGCTCAAAAAGCTCGCTCAGCTTAGATTGACGTTCGTAGATGCCAGCCATGAATCGAAGATCCTTGAGGTTCTGTACCCGGACCGGCGTTTGCTGTAATCAATTTAGTGATGATACTATCACGATTCAGGGGTTTCATACGTCGCCTTTAGTTGCGTTCGTGAATGCCAGCTTCACCCTTGCGAGCGCGAGATCTCTCATAAGGTTGACTTGAGCGGTGAAAGGCTGCTGCAGCTCATCCGCTATTCTTTTCTGCAATTCGTAGGATAGCTGGCTGGCAAGGATGAGCGAAAATGTAACATTTTTGGACTTTTGGAAACCTTCTTTCTGGCAGTTGGCCAAAGCCTACTATCATTAGTATGTTTTCACTGTGTGCAGAAAACGCAAACATACCAGCCGCACGTCGTCCCAACAATCCTTGTTCGCTGCAATGACGCATAGCTCCGACCAGAAATCCGCTCGCACGTTGCTCCTGGGGATACTCTTGGCTACGTTCTCCCATACTGCGAGCACTCTCTGACCCGCCGAGGCCGGCGGCTGCGTCGTTTTCCCAAAGTACTTTTGCTCTTTGATTGACAGTTTATACAAGTAACACAGGAGATCTATGTCAGTTATTGGGGGCTTCCGCTCTAGTAGCTGATTGAGCGTATCAACAGCCAGCTCTTTCGTTCCTAAACGGAGTGCATTATCGGCTTGCCAGGCCTACAAAAAAAATCAGTTTGGGGAAGAGATTAGCTTTGTCCATCTTTACCAAAAGATACGGGTCATTGGGTCTTTTCTTAAGTTGCCTCGCTATCTCTTGCTGTGCAAATTTCGGCTTGGAGTGGTCGCGCTGCAGTTTCGACAACTTTTCAAAATTGAGTGCCATGGCGGCTGTGGGGATGCATCAGTGCGGATCAATGATCTGAATGAAGGACAAGATTTCGTTCGTCAGTACGGTAACCGTGACACGCCAGATGCATATGCAGACGCAGGTCGTTTCTCAGGTTGAGAGGCTCGTAAAGGCGATGAAATTAGGCAAGGTTAGCCTCCACTTACCCGTTGACGGACGTTAATGGTGCACGTGATCACCGCATTTATACTTACTCCAGATTTCATATGAAGGGAATGGACCAACCAATACGTTTACATTGCATTGATAGGCACATCCTGGAATAATTGAGTGGCTCTCATGGTTGCGCTCCGGCTCTCAACATGGCTGGATATCAGTGTACTCGCAGTCCCAACCACATCAGCATAAAAGCTCCTCTATGCCAGCTATATTACAATCATATACAGTACTCAATACATGTCGCCTACTCATGGCTTGCTAGTGGAGGGAAGAGTGCCCCTACATGACCTTTTCCAACGTCGATCATCGGCACTCCGTAATCCAAATCAAGGTTAGGTCCGCAGTACTCAATCGTTCTCCGCGACTCGTGAACACCTAACTGATCCAGCAGCATCTTTGCTTTCGTGGGCATATACGGCTGTAGTAGGATGCCACTTATTCGCATGGCCTCTGCCCCCAGGAACACGATCCTGTCGACCTCCTCACCTGGTTCACCGGGGCCGAAGGGCGTCATTTTCTCCCAGGGACTCGACATTTGGAAGAACGAATTTGCCTAGTTTGGTCAATAGCCAGACACACTAGGCGGATATCAGAACTTACGCTTCGGACAAGTTCTGCAATTTGCTGTGCCGCCTGTCTTGGGTCATACGCATCCATCAACTCCATGATCTTGGCTGTCCTTGCAACCAATGTATTATGGTAAAACCTGGACCCTGGTCCAGCTTCCCATTCCTCAATTGGAAGCGGTCCTATCCTCTCAACGGCTCCTCGTACGCTCCAACGCTTATTACGGACCAAACGAGAAGTCATGTTACCGAGGGAACCGTTCAGAAACTTCTTATGCATGAGAATGATCCTGGTGTTGTCGTAGTCCGCATCATCCTGAAGACCGCCTTCATGTGTGAGGTAGAATCGCATGACGTCTGCGCTAAATCGCTCGAGTGCCAGAAACGGATCAACTACCGTGCCAGTCGACTTTGACATCTTCGCGCGGCCTAGTGTCCAATGCGCATGTGTGAGGATGTTCTTTGGAAGTGGAAGCCCGAGAGCCATTAAGAAAGCAGGCCAGTAGATGCAATGGAACCGAACAATGTCCTTACCAATGACATGGCAGTCTGCAGGCCAACCTCCCGCAAGCTCGCTACCTGGTGGCCAAGGATATCCAGCCTTCACAGCGTAGTTCAAAAGCGCATCCAGCCAGACATAGATGGTCTGGGAATCGTCATCCGGAACTCGGATGCCCCAGTTGAGGCGTTCTGACGGTCGGGATATAGAGAGGTCTGCGAGGCCAGATTCAACCTCTTGGACTACCTCTCGCATCCGGCTTTCTGGCTTGATCCATTCCGGATTGTTCTTGTAAAACTCGAGTAGAGGTTCGCGAAACGCTGAAAGGCGGAAATGATAGTTAGTCTCAGAGCTCCATTCGACAGGGCTTCCTGTTTCAATCGAACTCTTCAAAGTTGTCAGTCATGCTCGCCTCAAAGTCAAACGGCCAACACACCATAATCTTCTTGCCTGTCGAGGGTTCTAGATAGAGCCGTACCCCAGACTCTGGATAGAAAGCTTCGTCCCGGACAGAGTACCAGCCTTCATGCTTGCGCATGTATATGTAGCCCTTCTCTTGGAGTAGGAACTGCCACCCATCAGTCTCCGCTTCTCAACAGTAAGGCTGGCCGTCTTGAATTCCCTACCCAAGCATATTGCACGGCGTCCTTGTGGTCTTGGTCGGTCGTCCTGACGAAATGATCGTTCGAAATATACGCCTTCTCCGCAAGTTCCTGCACCATGTCAGCAGAGAGCATAAGCCAAATAGGTTCGTTTCCCACCTGAAATATGGCCGCACCCTCGTCGCAGAAGACTTTTGCATGTATGCCAGCTGTTTCGGCAGCTTTCTGGACCTGGCATAAAGTTAGGCCGTAGTCCACGTCACAGGGGGTATGTGTACCTTCAACCCGTGTTCATCGGTTCCCGTGGAAAGTATAGCTTTCTCTCCCTTCAATTGGTGCCACCGCTTGATGACATCGGCGAGCACCATTGTGTACAGATGGCCGACATGGGGGGCTTGAGAGTGTTATAGATTGGATCTACAGTCCTCACGGAGGAACTCACCGGCATTGACGTAAAATATCGGAGTGGTGATATAGAAGGGTTTCGCGGACGGAACCTCGGGAGCGGTTTGGGAAGAAAACCATCTTCCATTAGCCTTGCATATCCTGCACACCCATGGGTGTTGGAGTAACGAGCTGTGCGCAGGTCTTCGGGCTGCAGAGGCAGTCCAAGTGAAGACTCTTGCGCGCATTCTCTAAAGTTGCATCGCGAAACCTCCTTTGCGAGCTTTCCGAAAGTTCGGGAGTCGGAGGTCGGAGCTTGGAATTGGCAGCCGCACACGTGACAGCGCGTCATGGATTAGTCATGCGTCTCCGAATTTCATTCTCCATCCGCCAAAAACCATCACAGCGACAGCCATATGGATTCATAATCGTTCCTCGCCGGCAATTGCTGTTACAAAAGCGAATCTGCTCTCTCCAAAAAGCATGCATACCGCCGGAGCGATTGCTTCCCAAGCTGCGGACCTACGTCGGCCCATCACATGAGACGATCCTCCAGCCGCTTGGACTTAAGCGAAACGATCCGTATCATCACCGCCGGGAAGCTTTGAGAATTGGAGTAATTGTTCTCTGTCGGGATGCATCGGATGCACTAAGACCACGATGTCTCTGATGTCAAACCCACCCCCAAGACTCATTTGCAGTACGATTGTCACAACAAAAATATGCTTGATGGAGAGACTGATCTCTCCTTAACGAAGGTCTAGAGTATCGAGGGCCTTGTTTTCCTTCGCCAATCACTACCGTCACACATTTTGATGCATATCCACACCGTTGAGGTCTGTTAGATGCGGGAGACCCCGGCTCGCCCCGTTCACTCACAGTCTACAAAGCCCATGGTGCCACTGAAGCCCTCTCCACACTGACACTGCGGAGTATTTCCCTAGCGTTAAATGCTACTATCGGAACTCCCTCTCCGATTTCCGGTGTTAGGAGGCGGAACCAGTCTACAAAGGGTGCCAAGCCCAAAACCCTCGAGAAGTCCTATTCAGACCCAAATTAGGAAATCGGCAGACTTCACATCCAACACATCCCTTCACCCAGCACAACGGTGAACTACGCCTCCGTGGTAATTATACCCAGTCCTTTATTAGCCTCGCGGCCTCGTGGTCTTGGACCGCTGAAGCCAAAGCGTTCCCCGGCCTCGACCACCATCAATTGCCGTCACTGAGGCGTTATACTTTTAGGCATGCGTCCCTCCGGTACAGATGAGGACCAATAACTGCTCCTTATTCAGGTTATTCAGGGACCTCAATGGAGTCCAACATACCTCGTGGCAAACGCTTCCCCTTGTCCCCGAGGAGTTCTGGACCGCCGTGCCCCTTGGATACTGTATTCATCCTATTGAGCTTCTCTGCCGTGTGTTGGCAACCTACACAGGCCGCCATGGAGTTTCTTTATTCTCAGTTTCCTCTCTCCAGCATAAATACCCCCTCCTTCCACCGTCAACTTCTCTCTCATCGACCTCGTCAATCATTTCGAAACCCATCCGTCGACAACTCCTACTTCGACCACTCATTACCAACACCATGAAGTTCATCGCTATCGTTGCGACCACTATTCTCGCGGCCACCGCCTACGGTGCTGCCGCCCCAGAGGCCGCCCCAGAGGCCGAAGCCAACCCAGACTGCTGGTTCCGTGGGCAACCCTGCCGCAAGCTCAAGCGCGAGATCGAAATCGTCGAGCGTGAGGCCAACTGCTGGTTCCGTGGTCAGCCATGCTCCAAGGTCAAGCGTGATCTTGAGATCGTTGAGCGTGAAGCCAACCCCGACTGCTGGTTCCGCGGCCAGCCCTGCAAGGCCAAGCGTGACGCTGCCGCTGACTGCTGGTTCCGTGGGCAGCCCTGCACGAAGGTCCGCCGTGAGCTCGAGATCACCGAGCGTGATGCGAAGGCCAACCCAGAGGCCCACTGCTGGTTCCGTGGCCAGCCCTGCTCCAAGGCCAAACGCGAAGTCGAGCTCGCTGAGCGTGAGGCCCACTGCTGGTTCCGTGGCCAGCCCTGCTCCAAGGCCAAGCGCGACCTGGACCTCGCCGAGCGCGAAGCAGATGCTGAGGCCAACTGCTGGTACCGTGGCCAGCCTTGCTCCAAGGCCCGCCGCGACCTTGAGGCACGCGAGGCTCTTGACATCTTCGAGCGTGAAGCCGACCCTGACTGCTGGTTCCGTGGGCAGCCCTGCAAGAAGGTCAAGCGCGAGCTTGAGATGGAGTTGGAATAGACGTCTCGCCGGCTACCTCTCCAGCCCGGACGCTTGACGGTGTCGCTTCGCCTTCCTTCTTTTCGACAGCGCCGATACTCGAGTTCTCCGGTCACACACTTACCACTCCTGGGTTCCCTTCTGCGGTCGGCGTGTATATACCTTTCGACAAAAACAACTTCGCCAATTCACACAGAGGCTCCTAGGCCGGCGTCTGCTTCTTCAGTTGGATGTCGGCTGAGCTGACCGGTCCTTGCACTCTTGTTCATAGCTTGGATAGGATGGGTAGCGTCATCGCTCGTGTAAGGGTACACACCGGTCTATTCATATGAGATATAGAAACACTGTCCTTTTCGCTCCGTGTGCCTGTGTGTGCTCTGTCAGTCCTTTCCGCTTCATGTGCCTGTGTTTTCCCTGCTTCCACCGTTCGAATTGACCTGCTTGTCTCGCATTTTGTCCGAGTATGATGCGATTCGTTGATGATGGTTCAGCTTAACAAGATTGGTTAAGTTTTCGGTAATAGTAGTTAATCGTAAACTGGTATTGAAACAATGCACATGTACCACCGAAAATGGTACGCTCCACTGGATCTGCTTGCCCTTGAGCTGTTCGTCTCAGTTGAACATGCGACACCTATAATTTCACTATCTGGTTTTAGTCACGTTAGTCACTGCCGTCGTAATCATGTCCACTTCTGTTACCCGCGTTGGCACACGTCTGGCATGGGTGGAACAAGTGTGAAGAGAAACTCGGTCGTACCACAGTAACGTAGCGCCAACATTGGAACTCCTGGACCACGAGGAGATCGGATGGATTACCCGTCCAAGCAAGGTTCGTCACACAAATCGATGAATGTGTGGCTCATTTAATCTTGGGAGACCTACAATAAATATAGTATCGGTGAATAGCCATAGGACCTGCTTGCTGTTCCTGATGATGTGGAACTGTCCATGAGCTTTGCTTACTAATCAACCAAGGGGTTCTCCCGTCTTTCTCCAACCTGCTCATATTCCACCCCTTCCATTCGGGGTTCATCAACGAACTACAAATATTTCAATAGACGGTTGCATGTGAGAAATTAGATTATTTTGCGGGATGTAGTAAATGGTACTGTTATGTAAAGTGTGAAGGCTTGGTCGAGCGGCATGGTACTGGCCCTGACGCACGTTCAAATGTTAGCTGAACAACACTTCCTAGCCTCGAAATGTCCAGAAAAATGAATTTAAAGATGTGCGCTTGATATGACTTCAGGACACGTTAGGGTTTGTACAGACTCTCGAAGTTGTTGCAATAATTGTCCTGCCAAACTCGGCAGTCGGACCTCCGAGTGTCCGGAAAAGCGTCAGGCAAAGGTTCTATGAATGCGGTAATAGATTGAAAGGCTTAAGTAGTTGCAGTCAGAGAGACATGTTTTGTTATGTGATGGCGGTATACCAAGGCGGAACCGGAGTCACGGGTCTCAATGTAGCGCGTGGATGTCGTAAATCTGCGGGATCGGAAAGTGCCTCGGATGAAACTAACGATCCCCGACTGTGAATAAAGAGTGAGATAATTCTAACGTAACCCATGACACTTGTCTCCAGGCATGAATCTCTGTTGGTCCTTTAAGCTACAGTCCTCTCAAAGTCACAACAACAACATTGAGAACGGCTTTTGCTAATTCCTTCCTGCGACCGTAGGTAGGAACGCGCGGAGATAAACTGGGACTATCCTCATCTGAGCCTCTCAGAAGAAGATGTGTTCTAAACTTGGTAGTGAAGCTGGTAGTCTGAGCACGCTGAAGCTACAAAACAAAGCTGTCGCGGCCTGAATAGAAACACCACTGCCCCCCATCCCGGCATCCGGAGGGAAAAGGGCATATGCCAAAGGTGGATGTCGCTCATGAATGCTCCTCGACGCGGCCTGGGTGCGCGAAATCCTGCCGCCGTGAAGTGACTTGGAAACGTCCTTACGGATTGTCGGAAATCTGTAAGTGTGTTCTGCTCTTAGTCGCGGAAACCAAACATTCTCATGTTTGAAGCCTCATGTCTCCGCTCGAGACTGCACTGCAGTTTATATTACACTAAGTATATCGTCGCAACTGACGCTGAGCGAGCATTCAATGAGAGTTCAAGTTCCAGGTACGCTCTTGACTCCCGTTCACAAGGACTTCTCTTACGTCGAGAAGTAGGACTTGGACCCAATACCGCCTCCATCCCAGGGTGACTTCCGTGGCTACCTCCCGTACCTCTCAATGTCAACACCCCGAGACCTCAGCCCGTTTTAGCCCCTACATACATCCGTACAGATGCGAAAGGTACCCTATCACCCCAAAGTCCCCACCGCTCTTCCTAAGGTTCTCAACAGCGCCTCCTTCAGGTCAAAACTTCCAGCCCCCATCGCTAAGTCAAAATTTCCCAAAGCTCCAGACCTAGTATTTCGGACTTCCCTGAGGTGCTGCGCCGCCTCTCTACTTCCCCCGCCCCCACCCACCTCAGCGAAAATTCCCCTCTTTACCGTTGTAGGGCATATCCAAGTTTTGTATTGTACATCGTAAAGTAGGGTACCCCTCCTGCATGAACAGAGAACAGAACCACGGCTCCGAACCATCCAAACTCCCGCGCCACAGCACTGCACATCCTAATCAGTTCAAACCCTACCCAGGCAAGTGCCGCAAGGATCACAGGGGCACCAACCGTGCCGCGCAACCGTTGACCTCTCGCCGCATGAGTACTAGGGTGCCTGCGAAAACCGGAAACTTGGAAAACGGAAAACGGAAAAAACGCCTCGCGGAAACAGATAAACAGTAAAGCATATGCGTTTAAAGTGCTTCTTCAAGCAAGTAGGCGCAGCATTCCTTGCATGTTTTCCCTTTTCCACATATGAGTGTGGGAAGGGGAAGGGAGGTATAGCATGACGGCAGGGGGCTATGTCCATATGGGCTGTGTATCTCCTTCGCGGTCCTTAGCATAAACATAACCACCCATTTTGGTATGAGGCGCAGACAAACCTCCATCTCGTGCGTTCCGCGTCCGGAGCTCCAAGCGAGAAAGACGTGAAACATTAACGGAAAACGTTTATCGGAGGCCTCTGCGCGCAGACGATGAAACACACACACACACTCTCTCTCTCTTAACCCTCGACATAACTACTCCGAATATTGGAGTTAAGGAGGTAAATTAGCAGCCTTAGCACGAAACGTGAGGTTTACGCTGTGTAACTTCCTGATGTAGCTAGGTACCTAGCTACACGGGATATTTGGAATGAATTCACAGGTTAAGAGAGAGAGGGGCACAGCACAGCATAGCACAGCATAGCGGGGACGTGAATTCACGCCTGGTACCACGCTGAAAGGTGCCCGGTTGCGCGGTGTGAAACGGAAGGTAGACACAGGAGCGTTGGGAGAGCACGGCGTTGGGAAGCACGAGGTAACGCTGCGAATGCAACGTTACCGTGTGCGTGAATGGACACTAATAGAAAAAGCGTGTAGAGTCTGTGTAGCTGGGCACCAATTACAGGCACAAGGCCTTATTGTTAGAACCGCAGGTGATGGGCAAAGGGACGAAAGGGATGGGTGGCGCTCCATTGATTTATTCGTTTTTCATATCTCGTGTACCTATGCTATCTCCAACGCTGCAAAATCTGTCGCCGACTACTTTTAGACCGCCCAGAAGTGTTCATCTGCCGCCAAACGACTCCATTGAGAAACTTCGTCCTTACAGTCAATTATCCTCGCTTCGCGCGCATCTGTGTCCTTCGATATGTGTGTCGTGGCCGTGGGGCCTATTCCTGTTTGATCTAACGCTCATGCTGTGTTGTAAGAATGCGAAAAAACACCGTCTCAGACGGGTTGAAGTGGATGAGAAGAGAGGGGAGAGAAACGCCAACGCTAAACAAGGAGCCTGCAAACAAAGTACGTAGAAGGAGATGGGAAACGTCATTCCAAGCGGGTATATATGCGCATCGCAAGAAAAAAAAGCATAACAGAAGAAGACCAAAGTCAAAAATGTGCAGAAAGCAAGGGGAAAGAAGGAAACAGCAAAGATCCCATACTCCAGAAGCAAAGCAAGGATAATCGAAAAGGTCATGCAGTCGTAAACTCGGCTTCACACATCCGCTCCATTAACATTAACCTCGTACCCATCTCCTTTCGCTTTGATCGCCTTGGCGAGCATCAGCTCTCTCATCCAATCGATCCTCTCATCCTTGGTCTTGGCTGCAAAGTGGTGCATCTTGCCATGTGGGGTGACCTTCTTCACGTCCCCCTTGCCGGTTGGCACCGTGGGCACGAGCTGGAATTCATACACAGGTGCCTGCTCCTTATGCTCCTTGTTGATTTTCAGCGCCTTCAGCTTAGCGGAGAGCTTGTTCGACGCAATGGATGAGCAGGCGACGGCGTAATCGTCTACGTCGATGGTCTGCAAGGGAGACGACGAAGGCAGCTCGTTGGGATGCATGGCGAGCGTCGTGCCCTGGAGACGGAAGTGGTGGTCCTGCCACTCATGCCGGAGGAGCTTGGTGCGGCGCTTCTTCATCCAGCCGTGGTGGTTGACGTTTTGATACACGAAGCCGCCCTTCCCCGGCACGTTTTGCGACTTCATCGTCCTGATGGGGGAGGAGACTGCGCTGTTCTCGCCAGAGAATTGGGTTTCGTGAAGCGTATCCGTGTCGTCAAACTGGTGCTGTGCCGGCTCGTAGACCTGGTCCTCGTTGAGCGCGGGAAGCGGCAGCGAGGGACGGCGCCAGTCACGCGTGGAACCGGTGCGCTGGATCGGGTCGCGGTACTGCATGTTTGGTGGAACCGACTGGCTGGCGTCACGTGCGACGGGCCCCGTTGGGACGGCGGTTACGGGAACGTCCATCTCGGAGAAGGGCGTCCCGAATCGGTACAGGCCGCCGGGCGATGCCGTGCGACAGGGCGAGAATGCCGTGTCGGGCGCCATTTGAGGGGTAGGTGCCGCACTGCGAGAACCACCACATGGTCCAGCTGACATCGAACGAGGAGGTGGTGGGATGGCGAGCTTTGGGAGACTCTTGAGATTGTAGTGTGGAGCAGGTATATACTCGGCTGGGTGAAGCGCAGGTGCGGGAAGGGCAGCTGGCTCAAACGACGCTGATGTGTGAGCCGAGGTGGACGCCGAGAAGGAGGAATTCTGTTGCTGCTGGTACGACGGAACGGTAGTGAAACGGTTCGGGAACATCTCGACGGGCGGAGTCGGAGGGGCTTCGATGGGCGTTGCAGATGCGAAAGGTTGCTGAAGCCCTTGGAGCGCGAGGAACTGACGGACATTGTCCTGCGGATCGCGGTGCTCTAAGCTCTTCAGCTTATCTTCCTCGAGCGAGAATTCGGGGAGCTGGCCAGGGCCGAGCAGGTCAGACGAGGCGACAACCGAGGGGATGGCATCCGAAGCTGGACGGTATACATTATCGACAGCGCGCTGCGCAGTTTGCGGGTTCCCTGGGTCACCGGCAATGAAGATGTGGCCGCCTTTCTCTGGTGAAATGGGGAAGCCATGCTCCTCCTGGAGCCTGGCAAGCTGGCGCTGTTGTTTCCTCCACTTGGCACATCTTTCCCCTTTTGCGCACTTGTGAGGTTTCGGTAGTAGCTGCTCGATGGCCACAATGGAGACAGACTCAGCCGGTGTGATCACGTCGGCCCCAGCGCGGTGCTGTCTTCTGCCTCGTCTTCGAGCACCACCAGGGGTAACCAGCTCATCCCCGTCACAATCGTTCCCACCTCGTGACTTGTCACGGTGACGTCTCTCACGGTTCTTGCTCTTCGATCGGTCCCTCGCGCCCGTGCAAGGCCGGCTGATGTCTTCGAAGGGGGTTGGTGCCGGAGCCGCAGGAGAAAGGAGACCCTCGGTCCGGAGCGAGTCGATCTGGTTCCAGAGTTGGTGACGCTTTCCGAAAGACTGAATCTCTAGCTCCTTGAGGTCCTCAAACTGGAGATCAAGTAGCACAGCGCCAGTGATGTCGTGAGCTTCAAAACGGTCGATGATGTCGGAATCGAAACCATTCTGGTACATCCAAGTGGCCACATCGCGGGCGGTCCATGCACGCACTTCGGTGGTGTCCAGGTGAGCTACCGCAGAGGCAATGTTGTTGTACTCTCTCTGGGGCACAATGGTCTCAGGGGTCGCTTCACGGAAAGCAGTGTCCAATCGGGCAGGGGGCTCCTTGGGAAGAAGGGGCGAAAGTTGGAGGGCAAAGTCGAAATCGTTGGACGAGTGGGAAGCACGGAATAGATGAGGTCCTTTGGGTCCTTCCACGGGCTTTGGAAGGTGCCAGTCGTTAGCTATAATCCACTGTGGGCGCAATTCATCGCTTGGCGTCCTGACTTCCTCGAGAGTGGAGATTGTCGTTTGGCTCCTGCGGTTCTCGGTCTGACGAAGAATCAATACCCGCACGTGGTGGACATGCACGCTCTACTTACATTGGAACCCAAACTATACTCCTCGAATTCACTCGAGTCGTCCTCGATATCGGTGTATGCCTCGCTCACCACCGACACAGGACGTTCGAGCGAACTACGGGCTCCGGCGATCGCGGTATGGACAAAGAGGGACGACTTGCCCCTCTGGTACATGCCCAGGTGCTCTACGCCCGACTCCAACGGGGTAATCGGGGTCATGGCTTGCTGGACAAAGGGTTAAGGCGGCTTATCGATAATGCGGCTGCCCGTACGACTTACCATGACGGGCGGGGAGCGCACAGGCTCGAGTTGGTGTTCGTTCCAGGAACAAGACGCAGTAAGGTGTTCTCGACAGACTACTAGTGGGTGTGGTGGGTGAAGGTTGCGGTCATGGCATGCACGGGAGAGCAGCGATATGGGCAAAAATCGGAGAGAAGACCCTGCGGGTGGAGGGCGATGCCGGGAGATTTTGTAGAAGCGCACACGGTCAGGGTCTACGATAGCGGAGCGGAGGAGGGCATCGCTCGATAGTGTGCGACATGCAGCGCCAGCACAGACTGCACACGTTCTGTCCACTGAGCGAAGGGAGTCGTGGGAAGGCCGGCGGATGCAGCACAGCGGGCCAATCTTCGCGCGGCGCCGGCCCGCCCTCACTTGCTGCTGGACAGGGTGGAGGGTGGGCGCTTAGCCGGCGATGGTGAGAGGGCTTGAGAGGGTGAGGGAGACGGTTGATTCTGGTCAAGGGCACTCTGGGCGCTGCAGCCCACCCGTAAAAGATGCCCGATTGGGGGTCCGCAAAAGGCCATTAATATCGACGTGCAGGATAGCAGTACACAGGATGGCAGTCTAGCCGTGCGAGGAGGTTGGGAGTGCTTGGGGGCTCATGGGGCCGATCCTCTCGCTTCCACTCCTTCACACACCGTACCCGCCTCTCGTTCGCAGAGAGCATTCCGCCATCTGAGGAGACGCCACACAAGAGGAGCGTTTGAGTAGTCCGTCTGTACTTGTGCGGCGTGGGAGCGTTGAACATGAAAGAGGTTGGCCGTAGAACAGGGGCGAGGGAGGTGGGGAAGGCCGCGGGTAGGGTTGTTTTCGTCACAACCGAGTTCGGACGAGACATGGGACCCAGGAGTAGGAGAGTGCTTTCTCGAGTTGAACATCTGCCACAAGTAACCACAGCGGGATCGCATACCGCGCCCGCAGAAGATACCGTTTCCTAGTGTTTGCGCCGGCCGCGTGATGGCGTGTGGAGCAAAAGTCAACTGCGTTGTTGCACGCCACACGAGGAGAAGCACCTCCAACGAATCCTTCACAGCTGGCGCCCGGCGCCCGCTTCGAAGCGTGGCTGCATGCTGCCACCAACACCCGGGCGGACGTGCGCACAGCTTCCCTTCCCCCGCTGTCGTCATGAACGCCATCTCGACGCCGTGCGCCAGAGGTGATGCCAAATTTGGTCATCTTGGGAGGTGGGTGATTGAGGTGGGACATATGTACTTTGCTCGCTGCCGTGTATCTCAGCAATATGTGTAGGTCTCCCGCAAAAGTAGAAAAGTAACACCAGCCCTCCCTCTGGCCCGATAGCGGACGCACTTTGGGCTGCTTTCGATGCTTCCTTGCCCAAAACCCTCCGTCGCACCCTGACCTCGTCCACCTGTCCTGTCCCACTCGCCTCGGGTTCGTGGACCGCTATACCTACGGTGTACTGCTCATGGCATGCTACCATGCACTTGGGAGCACATCCGATATCACCGTCGTGAATTCGAGGACCAACTACCTTCCAGAATGCTGCCACACTGCCCTCACATGACTGAACACTCATGCGGGCGTGCACCCATTCCAGCATCTCGTACTCCCACACCACGACTCCTTCAGGGCCTTGGACTGCGACAGAGCCGAATCACAGCCTGGAGACGATCACGGGGTGCGACCCATGAGGCATTAATCAAAACCACACAACTTGAGCTGTTGGCCAAGCACAAGCAGAGACTCTAGCTGTCGTGCTCCAGGCGGAGCTGTTGGAGCTTCCCGGCTCAACAATCTCTCTCTGGGACGGATTGTGAACACGAAATGGGCCTTGATCGCTATAGGGGATCACCAATCGAAGGGCAGATGCGCCTAGCTGTCCTCCCGCTCCGCTTACCGATGAGGGTCCGTCATGAGGCGGATTGAAACTATGGAATTAGTAGCCTTCCAGACAAAAGCGAGTCCAGAAAACGAAAATGCGAGAAGTCTCGATGTCGGCATCTGGGATCTGGATGCCCAACCGTCAGGCCGAGGGCCGACGCGAGCTGGAAAAACTCGTGGACCTTTGCCACCCCCCGCTCTTATCAGGAGTCCATCATCAACAAGCAGCAAATGGGCGGCTTGTAACGGGTACTCGACGCTGAGCACGCGATGCGCGGTGTCAGGTGAGCAAGTTAAGTGTTGAGTCAAGGTAAGCTGAAGTACCCGCTACACGCATCACTATTCGCGAGGCTACAAGTATTGCCATTTGCAGTCGGTAACCAATGGGAGCCCGCAGCCGGCGTATACTCTCCTAGCACCACGCTCCTAGTTCCCGCCTAGAGAGAGGGCCTGTCCTTGAGCCTAATTATGGGTAATTCTTCGACAAGAGAGGAGGTTAATTAACTGACTTTTAAATAGCACAGCAACGCGGGACGGGACAGGGGGACAGGGGAAGCACACTCCAACCGCAAGCCCGCGGCCCTGGTCGCTGTCCCTCGCTCCACATCTGCGCATTGGCGTGGACGTGCCATGCGATTGGACGGATCGGCTAGACTAATCTAAAGCTTGTTCATGCTCTCCCGCGCGCCCTCGCAAGCTCGCTCTTCCTCTCAGCCTGAGCCTGGCAGTTCCCGCGCAAAACGCCCATTGATCCCGCCGCAACCTGCAAGTCGAATCCATGTCTCCCGGCGCATCCCTCGGGGAGCCTGCAAAAGTTCTCCCGCGGGTCGCGAGAAGGGACCCTAATTGAGAGAAGCCGGAGGAAGGGGGGGGGGAAGAGACGTGTGCCGTCGGAGAGGGGGGGAGGGTGTTCTCCTCCGTACGGACGCGCGTGGCAGGCACAGAAACGAGGCTCAGCAATTCCGGTTACCCTCGAGGTGAGTCTCATACAGTGCGATGCAGGTACCAGTTGTGAGTACTCCGTGACGGTACCGTTTCGGGGTTCCCTCGAAACTATTTGCTTGTATACGGAGTAACAATCACCATTTTCCAGGTTCGCCCATCCTGGGCCATTCATTCTCGTCGTGGCACGACGATGCCGAAGAGACAATGTGCCGCTCCGCCTGCTGTGATTCATTTCCCACTGCCTTCCGGACGCGGCAGGAGGCTCCTCTGTGAAGGCCACCGCTGCTCGCGAGGAGCTGTATCATACAGTACGTATTTCACTCCGACAGTCTGGACTGGCAAATGCAACCATCACCACTCAGCCTTGGCAATATTTGGCAGACTCGGGCGATCGACGGTGGTCAGAGCGAGGAGCAACGTCCGGGCCGGCCACTTATCGCAGCCGCTGCAAGTGTTCGATCTGTTGCTACGCCGCTTTGGGGCAGCCGACGGTCATGGACGGATATTGCAGCTGGGGAGAGGTTGGGGGTCAGCAGTCCAGAAGCTAATTCTGCCTGAAGGGGACTATTAGCAGCCATATTGGCGAGATAAAAGTGCTCCCGTGTGCAGGTGGCTCCTGTGCACAAGCCGTTCTGAGGCTTCCCACGGGCGGTTAGCCGCTACGCAAAAATAGCTAAATGCCCCAAAACGTGCTCTCGCTGCAAGGTAGAGCACCCTGGACCAATCGTTTTGCCGTGGAACCCATCCAGCCAGGTTGGTCGTATCCCGTCTCCCGGATGGGAGTTCTCTCCCAGAATGGGCTTCTTCTAAGAATAGATGGGCACTTTTTGCTGTCATTGCAGCCGATTGAGGAGATATAAGGTACTTTGACTTCCGCACTCCCCGTCTTCAGAAACGGCAGACCACATAATTTGCTCTCCTTCACCCTTCCTTCTCTCGTCGAGGTCCGCTGGTCAGGCTTCGATTACTAGTCTATCTTTAATTACGAGCAAACCCGGTCGAGCCCTGCCGTCCTGTCCCTTACGATCCCGTTCGCCGCTGCGCGTTAGTCTCATTATTGCCGCATTGTTTACTAGCCTTCATTACCCACCGAGCTGGTCCCATCCCGAAAAACTACAAGAGCTGTCCATGTCCTCCTCCGCCGCTCTCTCGGCCGCTGGCAAACCCTCTGCAACCATGGTGGGAACCACAAAGGCCGATGCTGCAAAGCAACAAGCTGCAAAGGACTCGACGAAACAGCACCGTCGCTCACGGACAGGTCCGTTCCCCTTCCCTCCCCTGCAGCGATCATCGCGCATGGACATGCTGCTAACCACGTCTCCCAGGCTGCTTCACATGTCGCCTGCGAAGGAAGAAGTGCGACGAGGGCAAGCCGACCTGCCGCGCCTGCAAACACCTGGGCCTCAAGTGCGAATACAAGAGGCCAATGTGGTGGAGCAACAACGAGCAGAGGCGCAATCAGAAGGAGATAATAAAGAACATCATCAAGCGCACCAAGCTCAACGAAAAGTCCGCACAGGGTGTCACCCTCACCACCTCAAACACCCCGCCTAGCCTCTGCCACTCTCTCCCCACGTCCGACACCTTCTCAGACGGAATGGGCTGCACACGCGCACCGTCCGTCGATTCCCAACTTTCATTAGATTACAACTTCAACCATGTCTCGAACCCCGACATGTACAGCACCATTGCCATGCCCCCGCCAATCTTCGCACCCTCCTTTCCCCACCCTGCTCACTTCCCGCCTTACGACATTGACATCAAGACCGAGACCCAGATGTTCGTCAATGACGTTGCCATGCGACGAGATTCCACAATCTCCACCTTCAGCACCTATCACACCCCGCCAGTTGTTGGCCACCAATTCGGTGCCGAGAACTGGATCCAGCAAGACTACTTCGAGAGCCGGCGCGAGTCTTTCGCAGAGGAGCCATTGGATTTCCAGGTCTTCGACTTTCCCCACGGTTCCTTCAGTCCTTCACACCAGACAACGATCCAAGTGGATGAGTGCGATCAGCATCTACTCAACCACTTCATTGACAATGTGCTGCGCTTGATCTTCCCCATTCTTGACGTAAACCAGCATGGTTCCGCTCGCTCCGACGTCATTCTACCAGCTCTTGAGTCCAACAAGACCTACCTCCATTGCTGTTTGAGCATTTCCGCACTGCACCTCAAGGCCACGGAAAGGTTGCAAGGCGAGCAGATTGACAATGACATCATGCGCCACCGCTATGCGACCATTTCTGAACTTTGCGAGGCCCTCAACCGCGATGAGGACCATGCGCAGATTCTGGAAGCCACCCTGGGCATGATCTTCTTCCAGTGCTCCGTGGGCCGACCTGACGATGGGCTCCCAGATATCCCCTGGCACCACCACTTCCAGGCTGCGACGAGCTTGATCCAGAAGCTCAACCTTCCTCAGCAATTGGTCGCAATGAACGGTCTTCCGAACGCACAACCGCCCTTCAATATGACACTGGCAGCCTGGATCGACATTCTCGGAGCCACGATGCGCGGACGAGCGCCGCAGTTCTCCGACACGTACCGCGAGAAGTTGATCGGGGATTCGCCGTCCGGCCTCGCCGAGCTCATGGGATGTGACGACAGGATCATGTACCTGATCTCCGAAATCGCATGCCTCGAGGCACTCAAGCTCGACAAGACGTTGGACGAGGTCCAGCTGTGCGCCCACATCAAACTTCTCGGTGATCAGATCAGCATCACGGAACCACCGCCAGGCACAGTTGCGAATGCCTACTCTGCGACCGGTGCCATCCGGCCCAAGCAGCTCAACCGCAACATGACGGCCGTCTTCCGCCTGGCTGCGCGCATCTACCTGTGCAGTCTGGTGCCGGACTTCCACCGCACCCAAGGCAGCATCGCCAACCTCGTCAAGGCATTCAGCGACGCAATGGACTTCATCCCCGCGGGTCCCGAGGGTTTCGACCGCTCCCTTGTCTGGCCCCTTCTCATCGCCGGATCCGTCTCCCTTCCCAACTCGTCCTTCCGCACCATGTTCGCGGATCGATCAGCCCGGCTCGGCGAAGCCTCCAACTTCGGCTCCTTTGGAAGGATCAAGGAGCTTCTCAAGGATGTCTGGAGCTTCAACGACGCCGCTCTCGCAAACGGCGACAAACAGAGTGTCCACTGGCGGGACATGATGCAACAGAAGGGCTGGGATTTCCTCTTGATTTAAGAGCACCGAGCACCTTCTGCTGGCCATTGCATCCTGGTCTGTTTGTCTGGCCGTTGTTGCGATGGCAACCATCATTCTGAGCAACTCTGCTCGTCCTCTTCTTCTTTGCATATATTTATCTCATTTACGCCATATACCCAATTTTTTATAATTTCTATATACCCGGAGGCGCTGCATCGCTTCATGGATGGATAGCATAGGATATGGAGGCAGCATCTTCTGGTGGCTGGGGTTGAGAAGACAGCAACGGCCGTTACGATCTTTTTGATAGGGATGGGTTGAGAGAACGCTAGTGCAGCAATTCTCTCTCTGCATGGACACCATGTATAGTAATCTCAGGGCCCTGAAGGAAGGGGCCCAGATAGATTGGGCTTTCTAGAGCCTAGACTTGGAAACAAGTCCGGATGAATGCGAGAAAGCATCGAGCAGTTCTGCTCAATTCAATACGCCTCTGTCTTACGCCCACAGTATGTACAAGTACAAGTACATCTGAGTGAATGAATGCGATGGATCTGATTGGTTGGCGATTGTAATTCTTCTACCAGATTCGTTCCAGCTTTTGTGTGTCCCACAAGTGGTCGCATCGCAACCTTGGACGTTCTAAGAATAGCACGAGGCCCATGTGCGGCGGCTTCCAAGGTCGATTCAACAGACGCCAGCCCAAGGAGACTTGTGAGGGGCAGCGGACCGACCAACAATGCAGAGTTCATCGACTTGTTCGCACCGCTGGAATTGACTTCACTTCTCTCCCACAAGTGCGGCTCTGCGGCTGGGCCACTTGTTTTCGCATCGCCAGACGGATACGGTCTGGGACCTTTTCCAATTTGCCCTTCAATCTAATCCGCTTGGCCCCCACCCGTACTTAACGACGCCTCACCTGGGGAAACGCGCTTCCACATTCCTTCTGTACACTATCTCCGCATATCATGTCGTCGCCCGCCACATTCCCGCCGTTCGCGCCCGTCGACACGTCCAGCGCGGGCACCCTTCTGCCTGTGAAAGACGAGGTGGAATCGCCCAGCATATCCAGCACGAATGCCCTCGCACGGTTCGAGTTCGAGGCGGGACATGGCCGCGAGGGCACCAAGATTCTCATGGTGGAGTGGGAGGACGACGACTCGACGAGAGGCGAGCGGGGGGACTGGCACATTTCGTGGGAGGGCAAGACGACGGTGCTACCGGCCAAGGACCAGCCCACCAACGACGTGAACCGCATGTACTTTCTGCTGTCGCCAGGAGTGTCGGTACCGTCGATTGTCACGCTCACACATCGCCCCGAGGACAGCTCAAAGGCGCCCGTGATATGGCATACGAATCCGCTCCCGGCCATCTTCCCGCCGGAATTGGGGGCGTCGGCACGGGCGGCGGGGAAGAAGGGGGTTTTACACACAATCTGGGCGAAGAAGAGGTTACAGGTGTTGCAGAAGGAGATTGAGGCCGAGTCCAAGACAAACGTCGAGGGTGTCGGCTATGTCATGGCCGTGCAAGAGAAGGAATGGATTGAGCAGACCTTCGGCGTAACCGCCAAACCCATGGGCCTGAACATCGTCGCAGAACCCACCGTCGCGCCCCTCGGACCCGCAAGCCCTCGTTCCCCCGGCGGAGGACGCCTGATGGAGAAGCTGCGAGGCTTGAAGCTAGGAACCAGCGAGAAGGACCTCACAGCCAGAACGCCTGAACCGGGCGAACAACCGCAATCGAACCCCTTATCGCCTGAATCCTCAGACGTGGCCGTCTCCTCCTTCGCCGCCTTCAAAGGCGAGAATCCCGCCTCCCTGGCTGCAAAACCGCCGCAGCAGCCCTCAACCCGCAAAGTCGCAGCAGTGGTCCCGCCGCCCCAGGTCGTCGCACAGCAGCAACACCCCGGCATGGCGTCGCTGAATGCATTCGCCGCACCAACCCCCAGCTTCGAACCGCGCGGCCCGTCGTTACCGGACGACGATGTGGATGACGGATTATTCGCGCTACCCATCAGTCCGCGCAGCCCGGAGATGACGAAGAGCCCGTTCTCCTTTGCTGGGAATGACACGACCAAGTATCTCAAGGGGGAGAAGGCTGCGTAGTAAAAAGGGGAAGGAGAAAAGAGACATGATTATGATGATGAGGAGTCATGGATTGTATTGGGACGATTTTCGCAAGGCCGATGTTTTTGTTTGCCATCGCTTCTGATGATACCTAGAGTACGGCGTAGAGATAGTGATGCTGGTTGTCGCAAGCTTCTTCAGCACACAATTGATGATTTTGGGTGAAAAGTAGACCCGCTGATAAGAAATAAATAAAACTTCTATGGCTTCAGCTTCGATCTTATCAAATGATGCGGATCAACAAACTACGATTGCATGCATCCATGGCTCAGCTCTCTGCTGAGTCGTTGGCCCGAGCGACGGCAGACAGTGGTGATCTGGTAGACCCTGGACACTGCTCCGTTGCATTTCTACCCCCGGTAAATACAATATTCTTCAAAACGATGCTCCCGTCATGAAATTTTCTACCAGTAGCCGATTCAATTTGCGGTGTTCATCTAACCTACGGAAGAACTGTAGGGCTCTGTTCAGTCAAGGCGAAAAGCAGCAGTCGGTCCTTCGAGCTTCACAAACGGTTCTTGGCGCCAAGAGCATTAGCTGAGCTTCACCTTCCTCGACCGTCAACACCTACACAAGTTCACCCCACCTTCACTTGCGCAACTCGACAACCCTTTTGCTCCGCCCGTAGGATCTCAGTGTAAACCGACAATTCCTACGCAGAGACTGCAACCATGTTGGCGATCGGCCGGGGGAGCATCGCCCAGGTGCAGTATACAGGCGATGAGAGCGCGACTGAGATCAAGAAGCTCCTCGCCTCTCTGGTGAGCAACCGCGCTTGACTGCGTCTTCGCACCTCATACTAACAGACACTAGGTCGAGAACGAGGACGACTTCGACCGCTGGGAGCCTCTCGTCACGCGCGCAAGTGAACTTGAAGGTGGAGTCACCCGCAACTCGAGTCCGTCGGCCATTGAGCTCGTTCGTAACGTCTTCGACTGCTTGCTCGCCAAGTTTCCGCTCTTCTTCGGGTACTGGAAGAAGTACGCGGATCTGGAGTTCGCCATTGGAGGGACCGAGACGGCCGAGATGGTGCGTATTGCGCATCTTGCATACTGGTGAAAAGCCAAGCTGACGCTGGACTTAGGTCTACGAACGCGGCGTGAGCTGCATCCCCATCAGCGTGGACCTCTGGGTGCACTACTGCACTTTCAAAATGAACACCTGCCATGATCCGGATGTCATTCGCGAGTAAGTGCCTTCCACCTTGATATGCGCAGGCGTTATCCTCACCACGAGACACAAGTGTGTGATTCGTGGTGCTCATGCTACTTGATCACCTCCGACGGTGGCTGGATGCTCCCCATCGGACGCTGGGCCTTGGGCTTGTCCGTCGAGGATTATCCCCCCCGAGAACACTGGCTAAGCCCGGACCATGTACAGAGCCGCGATGCTCATGCTGCGGATTCTTGCTTTATGTGTTTGACACTCATGCCTTGCCCATGTCCCTTCCCACTTACGCTTGATATTTACTGACACGTTCAGCTTGTTCGAACGCGCCGCCGAGTTTGTAGGTATAGACTTCCAATCCCACCCCTTCTGGGAGAAATACATGGAGTTCGAACAGGCCAACGGGGAGATCGGCCGGATCACCAAGATTGTCGAGCGCCTGGTCCACCTCCCGACCTACTACTTTGATCGCTACTACACGAAGTATCGCGCTCTTCTTGGCAACCGACCCTTGGAAGAAGTCACGGATGCTGCGACGCTTGCACGTGCCCAAGCCGAAGTGCAGGCTGAGACCCCAGGATACGCGGGAAAATCTGACATCGAGATTGAGAGGATGATCCGAGTCAAACTAGACGCAATCTACTATGAGCTCGCCATGCGTATGACGGACGAGGTGAAGACCCGCTGGGCGTTTGAGGGTGCGATTAAGAGGCCGTACTTCCACGTGACTGACCTGGACCCGGAGGAGCTTGCCAACTGGCGCAAGTACCTCGACTTCGAGGAGGCCGGAGGCGACTTCAAACGCATCGTCAACCTCTATGAGCGTGCTCTAGTGGCCTGCGCTCTCTATGAGGAGTTCTGGTTCCGTTATGCCCGTTGGATGTTCGCCCAGGGCCGGGATGAAGACACTCGTATCATCTACATGAGGGCCAGCTGCCTCTTTGTCCCCATCTCCCAGCCTACCATCCGTCTTCATTGGGCTCGGTTCGAGGAGAAGCTCGGTGCTATTCAGGTTGCCAGAGACATCCATTATGGGATCCTGGAGCAACTGCCGGACCATGTGGATACGATCATCTCCCTCGCCAGCCTGGAGCGCCGCCATGCAGGTGATGAGGCCGCCCTTCAATGCCTAGAGAACTATATCGGGCAGCGGGAGATGCAGATTGCTGGGAAGTTGACTGCCGAGCAAGGAAGGATCTTGTGGCAGTGCAGCCGCAGTCCTGAAAGGGCTCGTCAGCTGTTCATGGAGCGCCACGACAAGTATCCGGGTTCCCGTGACTTCTGGTTGGCGTACCTCAACTTCGAGATCGACCAACCTTCGGCGAACGATTCCGAGGCTTACTGGCGTGTCAAGAGCTGCTACACGTTGCTGCGTGACAAGGGAGGCTTCTCCGCTCCGGACCTCAAAGAGCTCTCTCAGCCTTATCTGGATTTCCTCCTTAACCGCGGAGGGGAGCAGGCCGCCGAGGAGTACATGCTCCTTGACAAGCAACTGCACGGGTATGTATGATCTGCCAAGTATCCCCTGCCACTCCCCTTCCTCTTCCCTATCCTTCCCTCTCCTCGTCCCCTGTATAAGAGCCGCCTCACTACACAGTCAGCTTGCACCACACCCTCCTTCCCGGAGTTTCCATTGCGAGGTCTCGCTACATAAGGGACGATACATCAGCGCCATTCGTGCACGACCCCAACCTCTGTCCCCTCTATGTAAACCGCTTGTACAGGCCGCGCGCCTCCTTCCCGTTGCAGTCCGCGGTTTCTGGCGTGTTTCAACCAAAAAATCTCAAAAACCTTGCTAACACTGACGTCCCCGTCCGCACAGTGCACTCCCACTCCCAGTTCAGGTCCCGGACTACAGCGACAGCTCCAAGGGGAATGGTCCGCCCTCGCCCGATTTTCGGGACAATGCTGCCATACTCAAGACGTAGAAGCTGAGTTCTCCCTCCCCGAATTCGATTGCCGCCGCTACTTTGTTGAAGACTGGCAAACTTCGAACAAAGCTATTGGTAAGTACACCAAAGTCATTGTCTGTCCATGTCCCGCTAATCTGCCTCAGTAATCAATATGGCGAAGCGCCTCTGTTCTTCCATCCGGCAAACTTTCTTTCGGTAGGTAGGTCAGCCACCTTTGCGTCTTTTCAGGGGTGTCTGCCAAACACCTCTCTTCACATTGTCATGTCTTGCGGGAGGCTGGCGCAGCGCTTTTCTGTTGCGCCGCCGCTTTTCGCTTCTGCTGTGTCTTTTTATGCAAATGGGGCATCGGGTGGAGCATGGTGTAATTTCGGGTCGGTGGCTGGATTGATTGTGTGTCTCTGGACTCGCGTTATGATGGCCGTCGTCGTTTGCCATGAACGCTCGGGTTTGTTTACTTTCCACGATGCCATGAGATGACGTTGGGACTGTGGGTGCGTGGGAAACTAATCATGCAATGTCGATGTGTACATTATGAAATCTGACCAGGTAGCTCGTCAAGTGTTGCCGACGTCAATATGGAACTGTAACCCTCTGAGAAATCCAGTAAATTCCTGCTAACTGCTAGGAGTCTTGGTAATGCTTGTAGTGTTGATGGTATATATATCAATGCTGCACCGTCGACCTGGTGAGTTTGGTTATTTTAGAGACTCTGGACTCTCTTTAGTACGACTGTCACCTTTCCTATTGGTCGAGTGACGAGTGTATATCTGTGTAAAGGGCGTTATTGAAGGAGAGAGGGGATGAGCAACGCTCGATACATTGTGAAAGGAGGATGGTAGGACTTGTGGACGTCGTCAAGGAAGATAGATATAAGATAGACAGATAGATAGATAGATGCGAATTCGATTTCATAAACCTGGGTGTATACATAATAACTACTCTACTGGTAGTCGATCGAGTCCACCCTCCACAATCACAATCACAATCAAGACGAATCTATCTATCTATCCATGCATACTGCCGGTTAACTCCTCCCCTGTGGAATCCCACCCCACGTCCCATTCGGCCACCAAACCCCGGGGGCCGTGAAATCCGAGTAGACGACGTTGCCAAAGGGCAGGGTCTTGACGAAGCCGAAGCGGAAGTAGGTTGGCACGTCCGAAGAAGAAGAGGGTTCCTGTCGACGGTGGTAAGTGAAAGATCTGTCTGCGTCGCTGGTGCTACTATTTAGAAGCGTGGTATTGCCTGCTGGAAAGGTGGAGGAGCCGTCAAAGGCTCCGTTCGAAGGAGAAGCTGAGACATCAGCGCCAACACCGCTCCTAAACCTCTCGACATCATTCACAAGCACACTCACGCCATCGAACCCATTCTCCACCGCCGCCCAGACAAACCGAATCGCCTCCCCACCACCCGCACTCACCACGACGTCAACAATCTCCGGCATGGGACTCCCCACGCCCATCAACGCATCCCCCTTTAGCTCCCGACTTGTCTGCAGAATGGACGCAAACCCCCACCTCCCCACGCCATTCACGAACAAGCCGACCAGCAAACCCTGCCAGACCAGACTCGCCCTCGTCTGCAGGCCTGTGCCGGGGAGCAGCAGCAGCGCGAGGATATAATGATGGATCCTAAGTTCCAACCCCCCGGGGATCGCGGCCAGAATGCCCAACCCTATCCCTATGGCGGCATACAGGGCTAAGAACCCGGGTAAGCGGCCCTCGAGTTGTAGACACCAAGCCTGCCACACGGCTGCGGCGGCGATGACGAGCACGATGAGGACGAGAGCGACGACGGCGCCGGGCTGTTGGCGGATGTCGTGCGGTGTGAGGCGCTGGAGGGGGATGCGCGAGAGGGTCGAGTTGGAGAGGGCGGCGAGCCAGGCGGGGGCGAGCCAGAGGAGGGTTTTTTCGAGGTTTGCCAGGGGGGAAAGATGGGAGAGGGTGCGGTGGAGGGTGGTTTTGTAGAGGAAGGCCATGATGAGGGTGGCGGGGAGGAAGGTAGATAGGGCGGAGGAGGCGAGGGAGGGGAGGTCCGGGGTGGGTGCTGGGTCTGAGGCGAGTGCGGTTTGGAAGAAGAGGATGGTGAAGATCGGGGGGAAGAAGGTTAGGGGGTGGGTTGAGACGAGGGAGATGAGTGTTGAGATGATGGTGGAGAGGATCAACAGGTTCCACCGGGGATCGCGGCATTGGGCCGAGGAGGAGAGGATGGCAGGGGAGGTAGGGAAGGTGTAGGAAAGGGGGAAGGTGGAGTTGAAGGCCAGGCTGGTGATTCCGTTTCGCTGGATGGAGCCAAAGGACGATCTCGTGCCGACCAGGGAGACGACGCCGCAACCGCCGCGCGAGTTCTCGAGGATCCCGGCGTGGATGGCTGCGCTGCAGATGAAGGAGTCACCTCGGTAGACGGGGAGGTTGTCGAGCGAGGGGTCTGGCGTGCCGCCTATGACGAGTGGACGGTACATGATTTGCTGGTCGCCGATGGTGTAAGGGTTGAGGACTTGGGCGCCGGCGCAGTCTGCAGGGCAGGCGAATGCGAAGCTGGTGTTGGAGAAGGGGAGGCAGTTTCTTCCATCCAGACCGCAACTTTGGGCGCCGAACCTGTAGGGAGGAAGTGTTAGTCGTGACGTTTCGACAAATAGGGCCGGAGAAGGGAATGATAGCATTACCATGGTCGGGTAGTACACGCCAATTTCACAGGAGGACCGTACCCAGCAATATCTGCCGGTAGACTGAACTTGGACAAGATGACTCCGAAGAGAACCACCCATACGACGAACAGCAACATCACAAGGCCTACCCGCACGCTCTTGGGGAACCGTAAAAGCAACCGAAATGGACGCCCCTGGACCTTCTCAAGAAAGGGCGAGATCCTGTGTATCCTCGGAGGCTGCGGCCCCTTGATCCAGGCCACTATCTTGCGTGAGTAGCGTTGCACCGGTATAGGAAGTCTGTCGAGTATCCTCTTCCTTCGTCTATGCCATTGCGAGGCATATTGTTGATCTCTGCCTCTTTCTATACTCGTGCTCATCTCATGACTGCCTTGTTGTACATTTTGAGAGGAACCATCTTGCGGACGAGTCCCATTCTCAACTTCTATGGATGTGGAAATTGCCTGCTCAGTCTTCGAGGATTCGCTCGATTGCATTACTTGCGGAGAGGCCCAACCGAAAAGAATGAAATCCAGATATGTACGCAATACAATAAAAAGAAAGAGGGACAACGAAATATAGACAATACCCTGCTATGTGAATTGCGAGTGTGGAGCAATGAGGTCAACGTTCCCTTAAGCTTTGCGCTAAATAAGGCGAGCCGCAACGCCAAGGCTGGGGAACGAACATGTGGGTCCAACTTCATCATGCCATCTAAATGGATCAAGGTGGAACAGTATGATTCTAGACCCAGATGCAAACCCCGGAAAATATCCCCAGCTCATGCCATATGCAAGATCACTCTCTATAGCATGCACAGCGAAGATGCTACAATACGCTGTGAACTTGTTATGCAAGACCCTTTTTAGCTCACCAAACGATCAACACTAAGAAATCGTATAAGTCCAACGCCAGGACCGGAAATGCCCAAAACGCAGCGCACAACATTTGACAGAAAACAACAAGCCATCATTGTCAGAGTAAGAAGCAAGATACACCAATCCAGACAGCAAACCAAGGTTCCTCACAGCTAGGGGTATTTCCAGAAACAAATTGCTCCCTCTCTCCCCCCTTCTTCATGTCTCGACCCCTCAAAAAAACCAACTCCTGCAAACAGCACCCCAGGCGGCGCAGTGCGAAGATGCAAGACGAAGAGGCGTACCGCGACGCCAACCCACCCCCAAAGAATCGTCAAAAAGGCATTAGCAAAACAAACAGATATCCACCAAGGCATAAAACATGTCCGATACCTCCAAAGGAAAGACCCCAAGAACCAGCCCCAGGTGCAATTCCCCGTCCTTCCAGAAAACCCGCATAATTATGTTTACGTATTATTTGTCGTTGTCGTCATTGTGCATTTGTGCAAATCCAATCATCGCTCCATCATCGCTCCATCATCAACCTGGTTCGGAACCTTGGAATGGAGTTCCTCCTTCAAATCAACATCCACTCACTCCCTCTCTCCCGCAACACCCTAGCCGCCCACCCACTACCTAGTCAAACGCCGTCTCCTCTCTCACCATCCTCGGATTGCGCTCCTCATCGATCCTCATCCGGGGATTCGATCCCTTCCTGGGTGGATTCTGCATCCCCATATTCATAAGCAGCATTCCACTCTCTCGCCTCGCCTGCCTCGCCTCCTTCGAATTACCACTATTCGGCTGCAATGACGCAGTGAGACTGCCGTACCCACCATCGCCTTGGTAGTGCTGCTCGTACATCGGGGCGTCATAGCTCGGCCGTAGTGGGATAAAGCCCGTGTCGTAGCTGGCGTGAGATTGTTGGTGTGGAGGTGGCTGCAAGGACGAGGCGTGGGAGGCGCCCATCGGGAACACCGGCGGTCTGTCCTGCGATTGGAAGGAGGTTTGGTTGTAGGCGGGCGTGGGGAGGTCCGAGAACATTTGGTGGCGGGGCGAGCGGATTGCCTCGTCCCCAAGAGGAGGAGTGGTCACGTGGATCTCATGGATGGGCGAGCTGGTCTCGTCGACGGGCATGCCGAAGATTTCCGGAAAGTCCGTCAGAAACATGGAGATGAGGGGTGCCGGGATGTTCAAGGTAGGGGCAAATACGATGCCCACGTTTCGCACCGTCATCTTGTTCTGGGCAGCGTTGTCGACGATCTGGATGAGGAAGGAGGACATGGCCTGGAGAAGCTCAAAGTTGACCCTAGGCAACTTGTGCACAAGGACATTGAACGTCTGAATCTTCTTCGTGCGCTCATCCATATCTAAAGCGAATTAGGACGGAGCTTTGCAAGCCATGCGGGACACTTACCAAGTACTTTGAGGAAGTCGATGTGAAGTTCCCGTGTCAAGATGGAAGATGGAAGCTCGCGAAGGTAGAGCTTGAGGAGAGACGCGACGGCATGTACATCGTAATACTCTCCACTGAGAAGTTTGACGTCGCCTTCGTTATTGAAGCGATCCCGCAAGCCCTTGATTACAATGTTGGAACCACTCAACCGGAAAATGCCCTCTTCCTGGTAGGCTTTCTTGACCTTTAGATACTCCAAGCATCGATACACGACAGACGGGAGCTGAACATTGACTCCAATAGGTTGCGAGTAGTCGACCGCTTCCTGAAGAGGTATGCCGAAAATATTGCGACTCTGCTGCGGACCACGGTCGAGAACTTGCTGTTGAGATTGCTGATTTGCGGCTTGCACAGGGGCAAGGTCGGAAGACACGCGCCCTCTGAAACCAAAGATACTCCGCTTCTTGTCCTTGACACTGGTCGGGGCAGCCAGCTTATTGCCCCAAGACTCGGCATTCTGAATGGGCGCACCGTTGGTGGGTCCTGAAATAGTAGGAAGGTGCCCACTTTCTGAGAATGACGAAGTTTTGGGAGAGCTCGCGTGACTCTGGAGCGGCGGTCCACGGATTGGAGCCTCTGCTGCTACAGTATCCTCGTAACTGAGCCCTTGCACCTTGTCTGCCTTGTTCACTTCGGGACTGTCCTTTCTGTTCGCATGCTGTTGATCATGCCCGTGGCTTTTGCTCTGGGTGTTGCGAGCAGCCGCCGGTTGAGCCTCAGTAGGGGAGTGTTCCTCTTGCCAGTCCACATGCTGTAGCAGAGCATCGACCCATGCATCTCTCTCCGCGTCGCTTTCGGCGCACAGTACGTGCCGGACCAAACTCGAAGAGTCCTTGCGCTTGGGTTCCAGGATGAGGAAAGCATGCCTGTACTGATTGTCTTCCGAATCATCGCGCCGTTGAGGCGACTGGTTGGTCTGCTGCTGCGACTGCTTTCCGATTTGCGCATTCTGGAGCTTGATGGTGCCTAGATGAGCGCCCCCTGCCTGTTCATAGTACCTGAACTCGGGCCCGTCGAGCACGAAATAGCGCGCCTTCCACCCTCCGAAGTTCTTCCCGCGTTTCGTGAGATAGCCCTCCTTCCGCTGCTTTGGTTTCGGTCCCGCTGTGTTCTGGGCAGCAGCAGGTTCTGGAGCCAGGGCATCGTCGTTTTGCGCACCAATGACATCCGTGGAGAAAAACTCGCAGACCACTAGCGCTGCCTTCTCACTCATGGGCGTCTCAAGCATCATGTCGAAATAGGTATTAAGGGCGGCTCTCCTAGCATCCATCTTTGCGGGTGCGTGGCCACTGAATAAAGCGCGGTCCGGAAGTTTCCCAGCAAACTCGCAGAGCGACTTCAACTGCGAGTCGAGTGCAGGCAGTGCCATGATGGTCTTTTCCACACGCCAAAGCTGCTTCCCATCCGAGCGGGCGTAGATTGCAAGAATGAAGACGGGGTCCTCCTCTTGCGGTTTCGGTGCCAGGAAGCTCAATCTAGACGGCCGCAAACGGGAAGAGAAGACCTTTACATCGATGGAGGGCAGGGCGTTGGGAGGGAGCAGCAAACCAGGATATTGGTCTGAGACCAAGCCGCGGTAGATGAATTCAGAGTTTGTCTCCCCTTGAGTGTGGTCCATTCCAGGGCTAGGCTGAGCGTTAGGAGGTCTCAGAAGGTCAGATGATGAAACCTGCTGCTTCACTTGGTTCTGCTGTTCCTTGATTACCTGCGGCGACGTGTAAGACTGTGGCGTATTGGGTGGAAGTGGGATTGGCTGTCGAGGTGGACGTGGAGCGATGCCGTTGACACCCGATCTGGGAGACATAGGTGGCGAGGCTAGACCTTGTCGGGGGTTTCTGGGTAACGGCGATCCCAAAGGTCTATCACCAGGACGAGGACTTGTGGGGAGTCCTGGGCTCATCAGAGGCGATGATATGCTGCTGACGCTTCTGTTTGCCATCATGGAGCTGTCAGAGTTTGTCGGACTCAACAGAGCGTTGAGTGAGTGTGCAGGGGGATGACGTGGAGACAGGGGCAAGCCAGACATTTGTGGGCTGAACATTCGTGGTGACAGAGACGCAGTGGCCGACTTGGCCTGTTCGCTCTCCTCAACAGGCTCTTCGGTTGCAGCCTTCGACTTGTTTTTGCTTTCGCTCTTCTTCTTCTTCGACTTGCTGCGAGCCTCCTCATCCTTCATCATCATCGCTTCCCGTACGCGATCGTCCTCCTCGCGGGTCTTCCTCCTCCCTCTTTCAACAATAGGTATCTCATCCACCTCCAAAGTGTCGTCGTAATCGTCGTCGTCGTCGGACTGCTCGCCTGGCGGAGGCTGATAAAGATGTGCGCTGGTCTTTGAAGGCTTCGAGAGATTGAGAGGGGCTGGTGGTGCTTTCCGCAGCGTATGCGAAGGTTTGGTAGGAGTGTCAAAGCCATCGCCACCTAGAACAGGAGTGGCTTGTGTTAGTGACAAAGCAGGAGCAGCCTGCGCCAGTGAGATTGCAGGGGCTTTGAGCGCGTCAGCCGACTTGGTAGATGCGCCCGGTTCCTGCTGCACAGGCGATTCGGTGGGTGTGGTAGAATCTGCTTGCGGCTCTGTATTTTCCCCTATCGTCCCTAATCCTAAGCCTGCATGAGCGGTGTCGGGCGGCGGAGAAGGAAGCTCTCGGGTGGGCGGCTCGGTGGAAGACGCTGGTACCGGTCCTGCACCTTCAGATTGTGAAGGCATCTGTGTCCCGTCAGATGTTTGCGATGCGGTGCTACCTTGGATCAGGGGCGATGTCTTGTGCTCCACACCCCTAGCGGCTGGTTGGGTCTGTGCAGAGTCGTCCTGCCTCTCGCTCGGGGCAGGGGAGGGTGTCTCTCCGCGTTCCACGGCAGAGTCAAAGGTGTCTGTCCTCTTGGGTGCACCGGGAACGGGTGGCACCTGGTTGACATAGTCTTTGAGTTTCTTCCGGTAGCGATCCTTGTCCTTGAGTGCTCGTTCGAGATCTTTATTCAAGCCCAGGATCATGGCCCTCTGTTTCTCCACCAAGCGCCAGAGCTGGGCATTGTGGTTGGAAGCGCTCTGCTTCTCCTTCCACATGGCAAGCAGCGCAGCCTCGGGCGAGCCTGCCGCTGCAATGAGGCTGGCCATGTCCGGGGGTTGCGAGGGAGCCGCATCCTGAGAAGGTCGAGGTTGGTGGCCCGCGTTGGCCCTGTAGTTCTGCGAAGTCGAAGACAGAGACGAGACTTGAGAATCTATGGAATGGTTGCGCGGAGCGGTGGGGTGAGTGTCTGGTCTGCTTGGCCGCGATGGAGGGGGCATCGCGGCTGGAGAGGAGGGAGGCGACACCGTGGCCGAGGACAGGACGGGAGCGGAGACGTTTCGTGGTTGGGCATGCGACGAGAGCTGCACAGGCTGAGTAGTGCCAGCTCGATGCGCAGCGACCAGACGGGAAGAAGGATGGGTATTGGAGGTCGAGGGCGTGGGCGTGGGCGTGGATGCGGGAGAGAGTGGACGGTCCTCCTCGGCCAGAAAAGCGTCGAGCTTCTCGCGGGGTGAGCGTGGACCGTCGTGATAGGAGGGCTGAGAGAATTTGGGTGAGCGCGGCGAGCCTATTGCGGTGTCGTCTGAGGTGTCGACAGACGAATAGAGGGACGACTGCTGCAACGGGCTGGGGATGGGTTTTCGAGGGAGGGCGGCGCTGCGGACTTCAATGGGCGAGGGGGGAAGGCCTCTGGGGCGCGTCGACTCGTGCAGCGACGAGTTGGTGTAGGTGGTCGAAGAGGGAGAGGATTCGGAGGAGTCGGAGGGAGTCGAGTGGGTGCTGCTGGCGCTGTCCATACGACCTCGCTGGTGGTGTTGGTGCTGGTGCTGGTGCTGGCGAAGCATGGCTCTCTCGGTTGCAATGCCGCTCAGACCAAAGGCAGGCCGGCCAGCACAGGGATGGTTGATCTTGGAGGATCCCTCCTCTGTAACGGGACTTGGTGGGGATTAGGCGTGTTTCGTAAGGAAACCCGTAATCTATCTGTACCTAGGTATCGGCACGCGCTGCCCAGGTGGGAGAGGTGAATTGGCATGCAGCGCGTCCTGTGCTGAATAGGCGAGGGTCAGCAGTGAAGGAGCATGGGAGAGGGTGAAAAGGTGGGAGAGCAGGAGAGAGCAGCGAAAGAAAGGGGTTTCCCTTTCTCCCTCTCCCGAGGGCGATTGGGGCAATGGGGATTGGTGAGTGCTAGCGCCTCCGGAGGGCAAGGCTTCTGGATTATTGGCAGCGGAGGCGAGTGAATAATAATCGATGACGAGGAATCATCAGGTGAGCCGGAAAGACGACGGCGACAAGGTCGATTGATGAGAGAGACATGGAGATTGGAGATTGCTGGAGGTTGCTAGTCGGACGCCCTTGCCTGTCCCCTTTGCGGTGTTCCTGCATCCGCTCGCTCCCAGCGGTCAATCCACCCCTTCTCCTGGTCCCTCGTGAGCACTGTTCTCGGCGGCCTCTGCTGCCTGCCTCATGAACCACATGAACTGCACTACATACTGAAACAAGCGGCGCCCTCTCTTTGTGTGTGTCGAGACTTGATGATGGCTGGATCCGTAAGCGCCTGGAGGCTTTATTACTGTGTAGTGAGGAATGCTGACTGGTTAGATATGACCGCCCATGATTTCTGCATCTTTGCCGTCCCTGGATGCATATCGCCTGCCTATCAGAGGGTTGAGTTCGAGAGCTCTCTTATTATCCTTGAATTCTGCTCCCAACTCCATGTCTCTTCACCTCCGACCACACAAGCGCATCCAACACCGCAGCATCCAAAATCCACCATTTCCGTCCCTACGGACAACACTCGTGCCTATAGCAACCCCAACTCCCTGGCTTATTATCACCATCTCCGCATTTGTGACTGGCCAGCGCTTGTGGCGGGCGGGGTGAAAAAAAGGAGTCTTGGAGGTCCGTCACCCCACGGTAGCACACATCCTCTCCATTGCACGCTCCTCATTGGCTGCATGGGAAAAGAGAGACATGTCTGTCTGTATCCCAACAAGGCGAAGCTTTCCTTGCACGGGCAAACCCCGCTCTGCAAGGACCCAGTTCGGGATCATCAACCTGTATCAAATTACCGCGCTTCCTCCAACTCCCCAGCTGCCGATAATCCCGTAATTAACGGTATCAAATCCTCCCCAGAGCAAGACAGAACTCCAGGACCGGGCGCAGCGGTTGGAAACACCAGACGTCTGATGCGCGAGGGGAATCGTACGACTTTTCGCTCCCCTGCAGCCCTGCTCCCTTCTCGAGTACTGAAAGTACGACGGGGTTGGAGCGCATGCATGCCAACAACGCGACACTATGCCCACGCCGTTCAAAAAGAAGGTGATGGTTGAGGGATATGATGTCTCCTTGTCGACGTGAACTCGACTTATCCATACCTATATAGGCCAGCTTGATCTTGCGTTTGTTGGAAAGGAAGTCGAAACTGGATCGCCCTCTTTTCTTGAACTGTTTGATCTTGGGGCGCCCGGGAGAGTTTTGGTGGAATATATGTGTGCATTGGATTGATTGCAGATGGCAGCATGCACGTAGCCGCCGACCCTTTTCTCACACGACTGCTGCTTATTTACAGTATATTCCATAATCGGAGAGTGTTTGCTGGTGAGCGAGATGCAGACACCGACGCTGCAGTCCTCGGAGTTCTATTATCCCTTATGATGCCCGCACCAGAGTCCTCCTATCGAAATCTCGTCATCTGTACAACCTCCCCACAAGCATGTGGAGATGAAGGTACAACCCGCCACCGAAAACCACCCCGACGCCTCTATTCCACTCATGCTTTTGTTACGAAGATCCCATCGCTAGGTAGTATACATATTGATGCGAGCTGAGATTTCTGCTTGTCCCCGAAATCTGTACCGTCAAGGAGTCGTGGCACGGCATTGTCGGTTCCAGCCAATAGCCCTTCCCTCCTACGAGAACAGAATAAAGAGCCACCACAGACACAAACGCTACAAGCAGCAGAACACATCAAAATCCTCAAAGATCCCTAAGGTCCCGGTAAACATTAGTCTGTCTGCCTACCCGCCGCACCATCACTTTCAAGAAGCTCTATCACAGGACAGAAAACAAAAGCACTTTTATTCCCACAGGCATATCAGACACTCCCACCGTCCATCTATCAGGGAAAAAAGCCCGCTCAACGCAGCCAGCCACCCACTACACTCACAAAACCAGCATACAGTTAATCCAGCTTACAATTAGAGAGCGTATGTTGTGTACGATAGGAAAGGTTTGGACAAGGAAAAAGCTCAATGTCTTGCCGTCCCACGAGAAGCCAGGTCGGCTTGGTCGACAGAACATCTACATGCCCAGCAGAGCCGCAGCCCCGGGCTCGCTGCAGACATAGACGACATCGTGGCTATCCGTGAACCCATTGAAGCGGGTGGCGGAACACTTGGTGTACGCTGTCATCGTCAGCTTCTCATCCAGATGCCCATGTCATGGAGATGAACTCACCTCCCATATCCTCAAAGTACAGCCAATCCCCCACATCAATCACCTGAGGGAAGTTGCAAGACTGGGCAATCACATCGATGCCATCGCACGTAGGGCCCCAGAGCGAGTACTCGATCCCCGATGGCGTATCGTAGCCGGAGCGGCGAACATCGTACATGACCTCGTTTCCGCACTTCAGCAAGCGCGGTACGGGATGCTGGTGGTCGAAGATGATGCTGGAAAAGTTCCCATAGACACCATCATTGAGATACAGCATGTACGACGTAGTGCCGAGGGTCGCGTCGTTGACGATACGGCGTGCGATGACATGGCACGCAATGGTAAAGGCCGTGGAGACGTAGTACCGACCGGGCTCGGCGATGATTCGGATCGAGGGCGGAAAGTATGCGTCCAGCGAGGCCGACAGGACCGCGGCCATGGGCTCAAAGGTTTCGTCGCCGGTGAAACCACCACCCACATCGAGCGTGTGCATCTCGAATCCGAGCGCCGCCGCTTGGTCGAAGACGAAACGGGCATCCTGGACAGCCTTGACGAACGCCTTGGGATCCGAAGCGCCAGATCCAACATGGAAGGCGACCCCAACGACATTGAGTTCGAGCTTCTTCGCAAGCTCCAAAAGCTCCGCGGTAGTATCCAGAGAAGCTCCGAACTTCTGGCTCAGACGGCACAGGCTGGCTGAATCGTCCGTCAAGATGCGCAAATACAACTCGGCCTCAGGAAAGAGCTGCTTCGTCTTGTATAACTCGTCGGCGTTATCAAACGTCATCTGCTTGACGTGACTCTGGGCTGCATAGCGAACGTACGACTTGGTCTTGCAGGGCTGGGCGTAGATGATGCGGGAAGGGTCCACGCCCATCTTCAGGACGGTCTCAATCTCGGTCTTGGATGCGCAGTCGAAGCCCACGCCCAATTCGGCCAGCAGGCGGAGCACCTGTGGGTCCGGGTTGCACTTGACGGCTGGCCGCATGTCAGCGACTTCATGCAGAGTTGCAGAGCACATGACAACCTACCATAGTGCGGCTTGACGCGTCCCAGGTTCTTCTTCCAACGGAGGTGTTGGCGGTAGACCTCGCCCAGGTCGGCTACGAAGAAGGGGTCTTCCTCGCCAACGCTGCAGGCGTCATGATCAATAGCCTCTACACGGGCCTTGAGGGCTTCCCCGATCAACTGCTTTGATTTACTGGCGCCATGGTCATACGACACGTAATTATCCACGACAGGCGCGAGAGCAGAAGGTGCCATACCCTGGTCAAGCGGACACAGGAGTAGTGGGTTTGGACCAAAAAAGGGTTGTTGACTTGGTTGTCGACGGGGACGTTAGGGAGGCCGGAAGGGCTCGAAGCCGAGGCTTGGTTGCGGGCGAGGTCTCCTCGACTCTTCCTCCTGGAGAGGAAGAACCACAGAGAGCGTCCTATGCGGCAGCTGAAGGGGGGTGGGGTCCGGGGAAGGGGTTGCGTTGGGGGAGATTAACGCACGCTCGAGATGGAAGAGGGAGGCGGACCAGTCAGGGAGGCGGGAGGTTGTTGAAGATGTGGGGAGAAGGTCGAGCAGATACAATTTGAAGGTCAAGGAGGATCAGGGCCGAAGCCGTAGTGCGCGGGGTGCCTTTGCTTCGACCAAAGGCGGTCGATGTTGAGTGAAGAGATGCGGCGAAGGGGAGCTGCGGGCAGCGAGCGGCTTTCAAGAGACACGAGGATGTCTCGAGTGAAGGCGATGGCTGAGGGATGAAGGAGAGGAGGAGGAGGGGGAGGAGAAGGGAAAAAGGAGAGGAGGGAAGAGAAAGCTGGCAGTTGGTGTGCGGGTGGTGGGGAGGGGCGGTTCGTCAATTTTCGCTCCTGCCCTGCCCAGCATGTGCGGGAGCCGGGGGGGGGATTCAAAAAAGCTCGCGCACAGGCCTCGCCTCTTTCTTAATCCGACAGTTCCCGCATGTTGCGCAGGGGGAAGAACGAACTTGTGACCTGGCTGGAAGACTGACATCACTGATGGCAGAACATTAACAACACAGGATTGAAATTGTCTCCTGCTCCAGCCACCACATGGCCGCCGCAGCCCGTTCGTGTCAGCGCCACTATTCCTTGAGGCTGCAGAGCTGAGTGCTATTCGTAGCAACATGGCTTCTCTAATCGGACAACTGTGACTGCTTGAATGGGATAAACTGCTCAATTGCAGAAGGTCTATGCAGAAGGGGGTTGAGGGTGCAGTAATCATTGGCCTTGATTGCGACGCGGCCCTACTTACATCTGGAAAGCTACGATTATATCCGGTGCTGGAATTCGATAGAACAGCTGCAGTGTGGTCGTCGTAATTAGCTGCATGCATCATGGTCGCAACAAACGCTTGCCACACTCACAGTATATCCGGACTTCAGCGAGCGGTGCACTGAGACATATCCTTCACACCGCCATTATTGCATTATCTCCCTCAACCGACAGATATCCCTCGTAGATTAATGTCTCTCCCCTTCATCACATACCCAGCAGCTGTGCCAACTCCCATCCTGGCACTTCGCCTGCATTCAGCCCAAACACACCGCCCTGCGAAGATGCCCAATCCACTCCAGAGAAAAGACGGTGTCATGCAATAAATCCGTGCTATCATGACAACAAAACTGCTCGACGCCCGCTGCCAGAGAATCCTACGCCATCCGCTGCAGGACCACCGGTACGTCGGATAGATCCAGCCCAAGCTGGTGGCTGTACCACATGTTTTTGCGGCTCGCAGCGCTGTGCAGCTGCCGCGTCGTACCTGCACTGCCACTGCTCCCGTAGCCACGTGCTTCGTATCCATGGTAGAGTCCGCCGTCAGACCGGTTACATATCGCCGTCGATGAGATAGACTTCTGCAAAGCGGATCCATGTTTCATCCGAGGAGAGCTGGATTGCGAAGCTTCTTCCTGCTCATGCAAGCCTCCTTCTATCGATCTACGACGCTGGTTCCAGAGTCGCGCATATGGCTGCCAATCCTGCCGTTCGGGCAGTGGCACCATCTGGTAATACCCGTCATACTGTCCGACAAGCTGAGAGACCATGGGTCCCCGTCCGGTCGAACGAGCACGAAAGCGCGGGCCCGGGTGGACTCGTGAAGCGTGTGCAGCCTCAACGCCTGAGGCCGGAGATTGCGCATCATACGGATGCGGGCTCGGAGCATGCACGCTGTGCGAGAAGGTTTGAAGAGACCGCCTGTTCCGTAGGCCTCCTCCCAAAGCCATTGCTGCACCAACATCTAGATTGGCATCATGATAGCTTCGCGGACGCTGGCCCAGCATCGGCCTCTGCAGTCTTTCTGCTCGCGGTTGGCCTCGCTCCATACTCCCCATATGGGCAAATTCAGCAGCCGTCTTCGAATCCATGCCAACCATCGACTGCGCCCGGGTAAACCCATCGCCTAGCTGGTGAGCATGGGTCGCTGAAGTGGCAACCGACCTAGGCCTAGCAGACATCGCCGCATCGTAGGGAGACCGACCCAGCGTGGAGCCGATAGTGCCCAGTTCGACAACCTGCAAGGGAGCACTATCGGCATTCTTCACATCCTTTGTTTTGCTGGCGGGGTCTTTGCCACGTAGTGCCGACAAACTTCGCCTAATACTGACCGTCGATGACCTTAAGTAGCCTTCAGTATAAGCTCGCAGATGATGTCTACCCCGAGGAGGCGGAGCAGGAGATGGGGCTGTAAAGTCCAGAGAGATGGCTGCAGATGCCGCAGTAGAAGGGGTATCCACGGTGGGCTCCTCAAGATTGGTGTGCTCTGCCGACAAAAAGGTCCGTGTCAAGCACTCCATCTCAGGACTAGCGGATAGCCGGCGGACGAACTTCGCTCTGATATCATGAGGAACATTGGGTATCATGCCCTCGGCCGGTTGGCAGGACTGAACAATGGGCAGATCGGGCATGGACGGTCGCCGCTTCTGCAAGCGATTCTGAACCGCACTTGCATTTTCTGTGGTCAGCTTAGACAGGGCAGAAGAGATACTCCGGGTTGGAGTAGGGCTTGTTGGAATACTAGCAGCTGTAGATTTCTCTCCTGCTTCCAGCAGAGCCAGTTGGGTGTCCAGCGCCTGGTCCCATGCCTGCGGCAATCCCCCAGTGTCGGTCTCGGTTCTCTCTGTTGTATTGTGGTCATTGAGTGGGAGCGATGGCAGCGGCTTTTGGGAGATGGGGAGAGCTAGCATTTCTTCAAAGTCATAGAGGCTCCCGGAACCATCATCGACGACGATGGGTTTACATGTCAAGTGCTCGGCCGCATCCATCTCTTCAGAACGCTCATGAACAGAGTCCCATTTAGCAGTGTCGCGACAAGAAGCTCGAAAACTGCCGCTTGAGGAGTAGCCAGAGTCTGCCGTGCTGGGTGTAGGTCGTCTGAGCGGCCTTGCATTCCTCGGTTTCGAATCGAGTTGCGCTGGTTGCTGCATGGAGCTTGAGGCGGAGGTGCGCTCTAGGATGTTGTCAGGTTCAGCAAAGATGGTGCCGTCCAGAATGTCCAGAGCCTCTTTTCTGAATGTGGGAATGCGGTCCGAGAAGGGGTCGACGACACCGTCATGATGCACAGCGCCCACGACCCCAGGATCGCGCACAGGAGACTCGGCCATGCCGTCTGTGGCAAGTGTGTCGGCACTCTTATTTACCACCTTCAACCGCCCCTTCGGCATCTCTGGCGGTGGTTCGAATTCGAACGGTCGCGCAGGCTTGGGAGGAGTTATTGGTCGGATTGATTTGGTGGTCTTCCTGCCGTGCCTCGCACCATTGATGTGACGGAGTAAAGGCGACGTGTCGGGGAGGATAGAGGACTTGCTTCTGAAATGCCCGCGCCTGCGCTCAGCCTTCAACACGATAGGGCTGGCTTCGCTTGCAGACGCAGAGAAGTAATCCTCTTCCTGGCATAAATCGGAGTTGGACCTGCGTCGTGAGATTCTGCGTGCACTCGCTGCTGGAGACGGCGCCCCATTTGTGACGACGAGTGAACCCAGCTTGAAGGAGCCAAGGTGCGAGTATTCCATATCACCAGGGGTACGGGCACGCGGGGAGGGAGATTCCCGACCTTCTTCGGCCAAGTCGAGCGCTGCTAGCCCGCTCAGCTGCGAGCTACCCATCATCTCCACCTTCCACTTGTGCTCCTGAGCAGAGTTTGGTGGCTTCCATGAGCTCCAAGATCTGCGGAGGGAATTGGTTTGGGAGTTTCGGGTTGCTAGCCCGGGCGTAGAAATCAGTGAACGATGGCGTATCAGGGACGAAGTGGACCGGCTGAGAAGAGAAGACCTGCCACTCGATGTGTTCTCAGGAGCAGGTGAGGAAGGCTGAAGGGCTTCATCTGAAACGGCGGGTCAGTCAGGTACTGTCCCATTCACGTCGAGGGAAAGTCTGATATCGACTCGAGAATCTAGGAGGATGATCAGGTCTAAGAAGCAACGTACGCAAGGCGGCCAGATCCTCTGGAGAGGCACTTTTCCTGACCTCGTGCAGGATCTTAAGAGCTGTCTCCATATCCACATGGTGGGCTTGCGTGCCGAGGGAAGCCTTTGAGCGAGGCAAGGCAGATAACCTGCCATTGGGATCACGGCCATTTTGGGAGGTCACCGAATTGGACCGAGACAGGCTGGAGAGGCGCACCTGCACTTGTGTGGCCAACTCCTCCCACGTCTCATCGGCTTTCGAACCCAAACCGCAACTGAACTCTGTCCGCAGCGGAGAGCTCCCTATACTCCTCTCCTTCCGCCTGGTGACGGTAGTGTCTGCGAACTTGGAGGCTACGGAGACTGGGGAGCCGTTCTTGGGAGATGGGCTCGGGGAATTGGTGTTTGTTTTGGGCTTGGAGAGGCGGTTCTGGTTACCTCGAATGCTCTGAGCGTTGCCCATGATCCGAAGGGAATAGGTAGTGGCACTCTGACGCCGGGCTCAAGACTGAGGCACGAACATTGGGGGCCGTGGGCTGGAGAGAGAGCGAGCAGTGTCAGCGAGCAATGTCGGCCAGCAGAGGGGATCCGTGAGGGGTAAGGATATCAGAGCGGAGCTTACCTATCTGTTGTTCTTCTCAACGGTGCTACGCCGGGTGCTGGGGCTGGGACAAGTGGGCGTGTAGGGATTACACGGCGGGAGAGAGAAGGTTCAACAAGAACACACAACCTCTTCTTGGAGCCAGGTCAGCCAGGTGCAAGTGCAAAGGTTAAATGGCACGGAAGACGAAGCCATGCAGACGAGCGGCGTGTTGGCAAGGTGGAACTGGGCAGGTGGAGGAATGGCATTTTCCAGGAGTAGACTGTTCGATGCTGAGAGTGGGATTAACGGAGAACTTGGAAGCTCTGGCATGGACTCCGCAGATGAAACTCGCGCGCACGGCCCGCATTGAGGCGTTGCGAGCCGTTGTCGCCAATCAGTGTGGGGCAAGCAGAGACGCGTGGAGGCCCTGGATCCCTGAGCGCATCGCAAGGAATACATAATAATACACGGGAGATAAATGCAGGCTTCCTTCACCTCTCCTTTCACCGTTTCCCATCCATCCATGGATTCCGCCTTCTTTGCCATTTGGCACCTTATTGTGTCATATTTTGCCGTGCCCAGTTTTCCACTTCGCCAACATTGAACTGCACTAATGTGTGTTCCTCTGAGCTCCCACTCGGCTGCTCTTTCTCCCCCGATGCCCGCCCTGCCTTGTAGCACCTTGTTCTGCAGGGAACTGCTGCTATGGAAGCATCCTCTGCTCTGTATCCCGTACATGCAAAAGTAACAAGTAGATGAGGCCCAGTCTCTGCCTTGTGACGACTGGTGGAGCCGAGATTGCACTTGCAATGGAAGAGATGCCTTCGCACTCGCTTCCATTATTACATTATTCGCTTCCATCTCAACCACCTTCAGCAGCATTGGCCCAGCACGCACCCCAGATGGATCCTGCTGCACAGGCTGTGCCAGCGAGCTCCAGCCTCCGCTTCCTTTCCCCGCATTTTCCCACGTCTTTCGATGCAAGCCGTCGCCAACACCGCGAGCAGGAAGGAGAGCGCGTCTTTTCATCTCTTTTGTCAAAAAATATATCCGAATCGACACGGTGATATTAGGTTCTCCTAGCCCAACCACTTCCGACTGCCGGACAACGGCAGACGCCTCCCGCCTCGGCAATCGGCACAGGGGCCCGTCTTGGCAATTGTGATGTCATCGCACGACCGCCTCGTCAACCATGCTCAGCCACCAGGAACCTTCAACTGCTCAACATGGCGCCGACATTTTCTCCTCCATCTTCCTGTTTCTCCCCTTCATTCTCCCAATAACTGTGCATTTGTAGATTGTTTCTGCCGCATTTGCTTTCTCGTTGCCGTTTGCCCTCTCTGTCGGCTGTTGTTCGATATTCCTGCAGAGTCTATCGCGAGCTGCGCCAGACATCCATTAGATATTTCAACGTCCGAATCTACAGCAATCCCTCCTACTCTCTCCCTTGCAACACAGCATGTGGTACATATCATACTGGTTCTGGCCCGTCTTCAGCGCCCTCGTGTGGGCCGCCATGCTGATAACCATGTTGGTCGTTTGGGCCACAGACGGCTATCCTAAGTATCCGTCCATGGAGCAAACCCAGACTATAGCATACATATCCGGTAGGGTGTGAGCTTCTCCCTTTGGCGCGTCCCTTACTGACCCATCTCAGATATTGGCGCCCAGGGCCTCAAGCCTTTCTTCATCACCATGTCGACTATAACCGTCGTCTCCTTCAACGTAAACTTCATCCTCGAGCGCTGGCTTCGACACACCGGCCGCCTCGCTCCCAACACCTCTGTCTGGCAAAAGATTTGGTCTCTCGCATCTGTCATCGCTGCCATCGCCGGCGGAGTCGGCCTCATCCTCGTCACCGTTTTTGATACCCTCCATCACCCCCGCAAGCATCGCGTATTCCTCGGCCTCTTCATAGGCGGCTACATTGTCAGCGCCATCTTCATCTGCTGGGAATATCAACGTCTGGGATACTATTACAGAAGCGAATCCATCCTGCGCTACTCCTTCTGGATCAAGCTCTTTTTCATCATCGTCGAGGTCGCCCTCGCCATTGCATTCGGCGTCGCCGGTAACCAGAAAAAGTACAACGTCGGCGCCGTTCTGGAATGGGTCATCGCATTCATCTTCTTCTTCTACGTCCTCAGCTTCCTCATCGATTTCATGCCCGCCGTGAGGCACAAGGGGCGGCAGAGCAGAGCGACGGAAATGGATGTCGCTCTTGCCGAGGGAGGTGATCAGATGGCGGCAGAGAGGGGGTATTTCCGTGGTGGTGCCGCAGCCCAAGAGCATGGGAACGGCTACACCAACGGATATATGAATGGGCACGCGAATGGTGACACCAACGGTCACCTCAACGCCCATAAACCTCCCGCACCTGCGGCCGTCCCTCCGTCTAGAAATTTCTAGGTCGTAAGATACCCTCGTATGTTTTTCCTGATCTTCTATTCTTAACTCATGCCCATTGATAAGACGTATGGCTCCTCGGTGGATAACCTTTTTTTTTGCTCCTTACTTTTTTTCCTTGTTAGGGCATTTGTAGCAACCCGGCTCTGGGATCTGTTTTCAAGCGACTTGCATGGACATGGAGTATAGACGAAACTTTGGGAGCATGAGGAAGGGATATTTAACATGTAGATAGATAAGCGGTTAATGTGACGTATGATCATGCTAGATCTGCTCACCTCTACTATACCTTGGTCTTTTCCGCGCGACGAACAACAATATTTTCGTTTCTTTCCTCGGACGACACATCATCCAGCATGTATCAAGAATCTCCTTCAACGTCAAGATCCATGGAGAGGTTTAATAGTGTCAATCGCAGTAAGCCAAATCACGTGATCATGCTGCCTCAAATTGCCAAGTCGATGTCATAGCGCTCTCTGAACTTTTGAACCCCCAATCGCAAAACGTAAGCGGTCCAGCAACAACAAGTGAAAACCAGCACCCATGCCAACGATACCCCTTCCCCGACAGTAAAAGCACGCGCGACCATGACCACCACGCCCTTCAAAATCTCCTTCTCGACCGCCAAACCCGCCGCCACCAAAAGCGGCGTCAACCCATTCAACAAGCGGCCCTCGTCCACCACCGCCCCGAGCCACGAACCCCCGACCAAGCGCGGCCGCCTGCTCGGCGACGACGAGCCCGAGGAGAAGGAGGAGAGATTGGAGATTGCGGGGTACGATGTCACTGCCGGCGGTGCCATCAGGGTAGGCGGGGAGAAGGCGGAGAAGGCGCCGTTGGTGATTCCTTGCTTGCCGAATGAGGGGCGATGGGCAGGGTTGGGGTCGAGGGAGGGGGGGAAGGAGGAGGAGGAGGAGAAGAAGAAGAAGGGCAAGGAAGAAGAGGATGAGTCCAAAGAACACGAAGAGCCCGTATCCTACGGCTTGACCATCGTCCGCAAATCGCCTCCCGCCGCCCAACGCAATGGCACAACGACGACCACAACGACGACGACTACCACCACCACCACACAGGAAGAACCGCCCGCCGAAGAAGACGACGCCAACCTAACCGAAGAACAGCGACTCGAGAAGCGCGCCCTCGCCGCCCTGCTCAACCCGGACGCCTCGGCCAACAAAACCGTTATCCCCATCCACCCAGACGAAGACGCCGCCTTCTCGCACGACTATGCGTCCGCGCCCGACGCACCCAGTCTGGACGACTACACTGCCGTTCCCGTCGACGGGTTCGGCGCCGCACTGCTACGGGGTATGGGGTGGAGGGATGGGGAACCGATTGGGCGGAAAAGAGTGGGTGGGTCGACGACAACCACAACACCAACAACAAGCGCAGGCAAGGAAGCGAAACCGAGGGAAATCAAACGGCGACCGGAGTTTCTGGGGATCGGAGCCAAGGAGGATAAAGTGGTGGGGGGCAGCGGGACGAGCGGGTGGAAGAGGGGCAAGAAAGAGGGGGATGCGGGCGGGTATTTGCCTGTTGTGTTGAGGAATTCGAGGACGGGGGAGATTTTGACCGAGGAGCAGTTGAAGGAGAGGATGGAGAGGGAGAAGTTGGTGGAGGAGGAGAAGGAGGGGGGTAGCAGTAGGGATGGCAAGAGGGAGAGGGAAAAGGAGAGGGAGAGGCGGAGGGATCGATATGATGACGACTCGTACGAAGAAGAGGAGAAGAGAGACCGCAGGCGTCGTGAGAGGGAGCGTGAGCGTGAGCGGGACGGGAAGGACCGAGACCGGACTCCCGATTCCAGAGACGAAAGGAAGAAAGAACGGGACCGGTATCGTCGTCGTGATGACGATAGTCGGGACAGTCGCGACAAGCGTGATCGTGGTCGAGACCGAGACGGTGACAAGAGCCGTACTAGCGAGCGGGAGAGGGAGAGTGAACGAGATAGAGATAGAGATTCTCGCCGCAAGGAAAAAGAGGGTGACCGTCGCCGCCGCGACGACTACGACTCCTACGATGAGGAGCGTCGGCGCGAGAAGAAGCGGGAGCGGGAACGTAGAGACAGGGATAGGGATAGGGAACGGAGTCTTGATAGCGAGGATAGGAGGAAGCGCCGGAGGGAGTATGGATGAGTTTGAGGGTTTGGAGGAGAGGAAGAGGAATTATAGCTGAATTCTGCTCCTCCCTTCTCGCACCGCGCTCTGTTCTCCATGCCATATATCAAAAAAGGTTGGGTCGTTTGGATGCTGGAATAGTGTAGATACCCTTATAGAATAAGCACTGCACGGTCTTCAGAAAGCGTTCACCATGTCTGGTACTCTTCAACTACGCTTGGAAGCTGAACTTGAGTGTGATGACGACTAGCTACAGTCAATATCCCCAAACTGTCATTCACACATGCATATTACTATAGTGCGTACATATACCGTACAATCTTCCTCAAAAGCCGAAGATGCATACCAGCATCATTCCCCTCCCCTCCTCGCCTCATTTGTTTTCCTGATACCCATCACGAAACCCATAAAGTGGGATGTGGATAATTCCGCACCCCGTTCCTTCCCAAACCCAACCAGAACGCCCAAACACCCGGCATGATATACATATTTCGTACAAGAGTTATACAGCCAGGATTGGAAAAGGAGACCACTACGCTACGCGACGTTACCCGCCAAACCCAGAAACAGCGCCTGAGCCGCCAGTTGAAGCGTCCAGATGCCGACCTTCTTGATCCTCCGTTTCCGGGCGCGATTATCGTCCAGGACGTCGCGGGCAAAGGCATCGTACATCTGCATTCCGGCGTTAGCCATGGTCAATCCAGTAAGCTGCAATAGATGGAAATCACTCACCTCCCTCGACACATCCTCCATCAACCCGCTATCGTAAATCGTCCAACTCCCATCGAAATCACTCGCGCGCTTCACAACCCTGCAATTCACCGGGATAAACGTCTTCTTCGAATTGATGTACGCGACAATCGGCCGCACCAGCGCATTATTCACGTACGAGATGTCGCGCGTAAATATGGGAACGGCGGCTCGAACATCGTTGAGATGGACGCGCACATCCATGATGATGAAACGGTTATCGTTTTCCGAGGAGCGTTCCGCCGCCTTTTGTGCGGCTTCAGACTTCTCTTCCTCGAAGTCGTGCGCGTGGTCGGTGAAATGCTTGTGCGTGCTTGACACGGTTGCTTCCATGCGGTCGTACATGTCTGACATGACTTTTGCGATGCTCTCCTCGTTATCGCTGGGAATCATGACATCTGCGACTATGTCGACGTTCCCTTCGTAGATCCAGGAGAATGGACCTTCGTAGCCGCGGTTGAGATGGTCGATGTTGAGCCCGTCTATCCGGATACGGCTCTGCTTCTTCCATGTGCGGCCGCCTTCGGCGTCGACGCCGTTGGTGAGTTGTGCGCCGGTGTAGTTGTGCGTTTGGCGCGGGTGGATGGTGAAGAGGGAGTTGTCGAATGAGCCAGACATGTTGTTCGCGGATAGGAAGTCATAGAAGAGCCACTGCTTGCGCAACTGCGGGAGGTCACAGGAGTAGATGCTCACAGAGAATGGTCGGAAATTCTTGGGTTGGTAGATAGTCACCAGCAAATCCTCCATCTTGAATGAGTCGAGCTCAAAATCGCCGGGCTGGTGCTCATGCTTGTAGGTCCGCGGGTCCACATACTCCTCGGGGTCTCTGAGGGAGGTTCTATCCACCACACCGCGAATTCCCTTGATTTCCACGTTCTTGAGCAGTCCCTTGCCGTTGAGCCATTTGGAGAAGGACAGAGTGACATTAACCGTGTCAATCGATATATCGAACTGAGTATAGTTTGTGTCTTCTTCCTCTTCTACTCCTTCAGCAGCATCACGGTCTTTGTGTGCCATTGCAGCAGCCGCTGCGGCTGCGGATGTCTGCGAGCCCTTGCTGACCTTGGCCCGTCCCTGACCAGGGCGCCGGGAGACAAAGACCTTGCTGAACGAGATAACGCCATCTCTCCACTTGGGTACGACTGCAGATTCGAAGACAACCTTGATACCTGACGACTTGGTGAGGTAATTGCCAATCCACTTCGCCAGCGTCTCCTGCGCAAAAACAGTGTTGATCAGGAAGATTGTGAGCGAGAAGAACGTCGTTGTCCCCACGATAACCCACAGAATATGCGCCGCTAAAATCCACGAAAACAGTGCGTAGATCTCGTCCGCATTGAACGGACGAGTGCTCCTGATGGTGAGCCATTTGAAATGAACCTTCATCCGCGACCAGAAGCCCGATGCTGCCTCCAGCAACTCCTGTTTGGTGGGTCTATAAAGATGCGGCAATGAGTTTGGAAGACGATCCAGCAGATGCTTCGCTGATGATGGGTCCGACTCTGGGTTGGTATCGTTCGGCTCCGCTGGATTTGGGGGTGCACTGGGTTGGGGAGAAAGTTCGGCCTTAGGTGCGGACTGCTGGGGAGCGGGCGGTGGATACCCTGCGCTGGAGGACTGAGAGGTGGTGGCATCAGAACCGTGCGGTTGAGACGCAGGAGCTCCTTGCGGGCTCCTTTTTGTGCCATCAGTCAGTGAGCTCTTGCTCCGTCGGTTTAATTCTCCTAGTCTCCTGACTCTTTGAGACGCATGATTATGGAAGTCTCTTCTCCATGCCAAGCTTGCAGCTATTGTGACGGACTCGTGGAGGCGAGGCGAGGTGGATGTGTGGTGCCGGAGGAGCAATGAAGAGCCCGGATGGACAATGGCTGACAGGGATGTGGGGTCTGCATTCTTCGACAACAGCGGAAATCTGGGCGGAGACGGGCTCGAAAACCCTCTAGAGAGGTGAAATGGTCCGTCGAACGTCGCTATTCGGCGTGCACCTCCATTCAGTCCCGTCGTTGGTGTAAAAGCCGCAGAACGCGGTATCTTCGGCGGGTCGACGACATTGCGTTTGATAGAGGCGCCGACCGAAAAGCCTACTACATTTCTTTTCATTATCGACGCGGGTGTAACATGGCGGCCAACGAGACTCAGCTGGTCCGGCGACAGTTTGGAAGCAGTGGGTCGAAGAGTGTGTGAGCGTGGTGGCTGGATGACGTTCTGCTATGCATAGAGGTCTGCTGCAAGGAAGGACAGGAGCGAGCCACAGGCTTGGCGCGACACAAAAATTATCCTTATCGATAGATGGAGAGTGAATGTTCGCGGACGACCACCTACCACAGTGCACCACTCCTTCCCCGCCTTTTCTCTCTCTCCACGGATCGCCCAGGGGAATAAATCTCAAGCTATCAACATGCCCGCACCCACAGCGCTGCGAAATGCAGCACCTCCAACTGAAGCCCAACCCATGGCCGAATCCACACCCCTCCCCGCAGAAGAACAGACGGAACTGTTCGACACTCAAGCCCCCTCTACAGACGCGCAGCTCGCACCCCAATCCAACCCCAAAGCCGCCACAGAAGACGAGGTTATGGCGGACGAGACAGGCCGCCCACGCTTCGCCCCCGCAATAGCCACCCCAATCGCCTTCCGAAGGGAACTGCGCAAAGTGCCCGTACCACCACACCGCATGACGCCGTTGAAGAACTCGTGGCCCAAGTGAGACCCCTTCAGCTATACACAGACAATCACAAGATTCCTGACACGGTATTAGAATCTACCCACCCCTCGTCGAGCACCTCAAACTCCAAGTCCGCATGAACGTGAAAACCAACTCCGTCGAGCTCCGCACCAGCAAGGCCACCACCGACACGGGCGCTCTGCAGAAAGGCGAAGACTTTGTCAAGGCGTTTACGCTGGGCTTTGACGTCGACGACGCCATCGCTCTGCTCAGACTTGTGCGTCCCCACATCTCCCCAACCCTTTCTTGCTCAAAACTTACTTGTGACTCTCTAGGACGACCTCTACATAGAAACCTTCGAAATCAAAGACGTCAAGAGCCTTTCCGGAGACCACCTGGCGCGTGCCATCGGCCGCATCGCTGGCAAGGATGGCAAGACGAAATTCGCCATCGAGAACGCCTCGCGCACCCGCGTCGTACTCGCCGACCAGAAGATCCATATCCTGGGCGGCTTCAAGAATATCCACATCGCGCGGGAGAGTATCGTCAGTTTGATCCTGGGTCAGCCCCCGGGGAAGGTGTATGGGAATCTGCGGACGGTGGCGAGCAGGATGAAGGAGAGGTTTTAGGGGGTTGGAATTCAAGGAGGGGAAGAGGAGGTGGTTATCTGCATTTTCCGGCGTTTGTTTGGCGGGTTTCACGGGCGAAAATACCATGGCTTGATTGATTATTCGATTGGTGAAATGAAGAGGAACGCTACTCTGTAGAGCGACATGTGTGCGCGGGAATATCGACGATTTATATGACACATTTTAGAAACTGGGGTGATCAAAATCCAGCATTATGCTTCTTTTGTCTCGGTGACAAGTTATGGGAGCTTCAAAACAAGGACATAGTATCGATCCGCCATGATCCTTCGCACGGTTCCCTACCAGCTGGAGAATGCCCAAATTGCCCTGAGATGTCTATTCCACAGCTTACCCCCTTTTCTCAGCCTGTTCTCATACCAGTGCCTACATCACTTCGAAGCTTTTCGGCTTTACCCCTTTCCCTTTCTACCACTGCGTCACCATTGTCCCATCTTAATACACACTTACTCTCCCCAGAACAACCCCCGCCACCTCTTCCGTCCCATCCCCATCCTGATGAATCCAAACCCTCTCACAAGGCACCCAGTGGCACCCAGCCACCACACCCGACCACTCGCTCCACAATTCCGGGCCCGCGAAAAGCATACAATGCTCCCACTCGACTCTACCACTGACCCCATCATTTCTCTCACCGCCCGATGATGAAGGGGCGAGAGAACTGAGTGCTCTGACGATTCGCTGGCGGGTACTCTCCGGTGTCGCCATCACTGGAAACGGGATACGCAGGGTGAAGAACCGCGTCGGCGTGCCCATGACCTCCGTGACATGCACCTCTTCGCCACCATCCGTTTCTTCGCCGGCGTGAAAGCGCAATTTGAATCCCTCGGCGGCGGTAGTAGAAGGACTCGCTAGGCCGAGAGACCACCACTCGATAGGCGCGTCGCGTGGTAGACTGCGGACTTGGGGTACGACGAGTGGGGGTATACACCGTTTCCTCGCCGGCCCCGTCTTTCCGTCTAGTGAGGATGGAGATGGACTAGGAGGCGGAAGGAGGACAGAGGGATCGGGGATCGGGGCGCGGAAGGTGATATCCGAGGCTGCGGCGTGGGAAGCGGGGAGTGTACCGTGGAAGCGATTCTGGAGGTCCCAGGGATCGATGGCGTCGTCCGAGTCGGAGTCTGAGTCTGAGTTTGACGCTTCTCCTTCCTGGGAGGTTTTAGGGAGGAATTCCTCGTGGATGGCGCGCCAGGTTTCGGCTGCTATCCTGACTCTGCGCGTCACTTCTTCTTTTCCTTTTCCTTCTTCTTCTCCTCCTCCTTCTTCTTTTTCTTCCTCCTCGGGGCAATGGGATAGGTACGCCACACCAACAACCCACCATCTCACCTCCATCGCGCGCCCGACGCGCCACAGGTGCTGGAGTGAAAGTGCGACCTGCGCTGTGAAGGAAGGGCCGGTGAGAAGGGTCATGGAGGACGGGACGAGCGGGATTTGGCCGGCTGGGTAGACGAGGTGGATTTGTGGTTCGTCTTGGGGCTCTTCTTCTTCCTGTTCTTCTTCCCTTCCTCTTCTTTCGTCCTCTTCTTCTGCGGAAGTCTCAACTTCGGCTGTCCACGAACCCCCATCATCAGCGTCATCCTCCGCCGGAGAAGAAGCCTGCGGCAAAAGGACCCCAATGCCCTGTGAATACGGCCCAATATTCGCCGGCGCCCAGTAGGACCGACTCTGCACATGCAACCCTTTCCTCCCCCTCCCCCTCCCTCGTACTCCGTTCCCTACCGTCCTCTCAGCAACCACACTCATCATCACATCCACACCCTCTGGCATGCGCTCCCCACACGCCACCGTGACTCTCGAAGGCGGATTCACAAAGTCGAACGCTGGGCTGTATATGCGGTTTGCGGCGGCGAAGTCGGACATGTGGCGGAGGAGGAGCGTGGTGTGTGAGATGGAGGTTGGCGGCAGGTGGTGGGTGGATAGGAGGGTGGAGAGGGTGGAGAGGATGGAGGTTAGTTGCGCGGTTATAGGCAAGGGGGTAAAAGGGGGAGGAGGGGAGGCGAGGTTGAAGAGGGTGAGGGTGGATATGGTGGAGTGGGTGAGGTTGGTTGGAAGGGTTGAAGAAGGGCGAATTGGTGATGCTGTGAAAGGGGTGGAAAGGCGAGGCTGCTCGTCCGCGTCTCGTGCAGCCAGCGCCTCCACCTTGCCCAATACCCTCTTGAACTCCTCATCCCACAACTCCGGCCTCCTCAACTTCTCCAAACCCCCGCCAACCCCTTTCTCCCCATCCACATTCTCCTCCTCCTTCATCTCCACCCTCGCCCCCCTCCACCTACCCACCGCATTCCCCCCCTCCCCCCTAACCACCCCCATCCCCTCCACCACAATCCTCCCCCTCCACAAAACCCCCGGCCCATCCACAGCCAACGTCTCATACTCGCCTCCCTCCCCCAAAACCGCCCCATCCCCATTCCCTCCAAACCTCGCCACCGCCCTCTTCAACCTCCCAACCGTCCTGCTACTCGCCACATCCTCCCACAGAAACGACTCATCCAGCCCACCCGATGCGACCTTGATGATACGCGCAACCTGGCCGACGGCCCGCATATCATCCAAGAGACCTGACTGCGAGTAAGGAGGAAGGATGGGGTATTGCCAGAGGAAGGACAAGGGCGTGAGATGCAGACGGAGCGCGATGGATTCGATGCGCGTGCGTTGGTAGGTACTCAGGATTGCGCCGGTGGAGATTGCGTTGGCGGTGGGGTGGGCGGCGATGACAGTTCGGAGGAGGGGGATGAGGGATTCGGTTTCTTCTTCTTGTTCTTCTTCCCCTTCTTCTTTTTGGTCTTCATCGGCTTGCATGGAGCGGCGACGGTGAGAGTACGAGTACTCTCTTTCCGTATGAACGGCCCCGCCGCGGATTTCCTGCCGATACAGGGGGAGGCCTAGGGCTGCGGCGTAGAGCGGGATGAGGCTGTGGCCGACGGTTTGGTACATGTAGCTGTTGAGGTCCTCGCCTTCGCCCTTTTCACTGTGTCCCTCTCCTTTGCTCTCGTCTCCGTCCTTGCGTGGGACTTCATCTAGACCAGGTGGATACAGATTCGCCAATGCCACCACCCGATGCCCGTTCGCGAGACAATGCAGCAGCGAGAAGAGCGAGTCCTTGCCGCCGGAGATGAGGACGATGACGTTGAGCGATTCGGAGGCCATTGCGAGATTTGTTTTCTCTTCCTCTCGATTTTCAACGAGCAAGGGTCAGTAGCAACTGCCGGAATGGGAAATCCGGTTGAGAGCAGGTAGGTCGAGAGTAATTGTTTATATTGTCGCGAGTTGTCAAGGGGCGTGGATGGGGTTGAATTGGTGTTGTTCTCAGGTAGGAAAAACTGGAGGTCCCCCGGGGACTTGGGTTGGCGGATCGAGCTAGAGTTTTGTTGCGCGTTCTCCAGAGGAATATAGATATCCTGACCGAACGATCAATACCTAGGATCAATATCTCTTTCTGTCAAGCGTCCGGTGCCGAAAGGTCTCCATATATTGCTGGGAACGGGAGCGCCTACGACCACGAGCGCCAAGGAATGCGACAGAAACCAGTACGTCTAGGTCAATCCCATCATTCCCAAGATACAAAGAAGGTCGCATGGAGTGACGGACTTGTACCGATCATGTCGTGCCCTAGGGAGCGATCACTTGGTGTACCTCTGCCTACCCGAGGGTGGTGCGGAATTGAGCGAAGTGGGAGACGAGATGCAGCCCCACCCACTTAAATAAGCATCACCAACAGCACAACATCACCAATGACTGACCATCAGAGTCATGCAAAAGCATCCATTCACTATAGATTTATACCTGCCGATCCCATTCGACCCGGCTAACCCTCATGCTCGCTAACGGCCACAAAAAAGAAGTTGGAAAAGGTATTTTTACACCCACCGAGTTGAATGATTAGAACTCGGCAGGCAAAAGCAGATTCGCTCAAAGATATTACATGAACTGTACGGAGTAGGTATGGTGTGGAAACGGCAAACCCAGTGGAATCCCCTTGGGTGGCGTAGCAGAAGATGATATACCTGAGCAGGCCAGCGCACAGAGATATCTAAAACACCGATAGAGGGCGAAAAAAGAAGAAGACGAACGCAAGTGCCAAAGTTTGAAGAAGAGAAGCGCGCCGCGCAATCGCCGCGATAAATGACGACGCATTAAAGGGTATGTGGAGCACTAGGAAAAGAGAAACAAAAATAAACATGTACAGCCTGAACCGGAATGCCTAACCGTTTGAACCTGAAGAAAGTGAAAAGATGACTTGCCCAAGCCTGAACGCGCAGACAAGCCAGAGAGCGGAGCTAAAAAGATACAGTGAAGCCGAGAAAGTGAGACGGGCTATTCCGACCGCCGATGTATCCTATCCAGTCTACTGTGGTGACTCCAGCGTAAACGACGTGATGATCATGGCTCATAAGGTTATTTAGCAGAAATAGGCAAGCAGCCTACGAGTCCCGCTTGCGCTTGCGGCTCTTCTTGTCATCCGGACTGCTCTCCGAGGTGGAGCTCGAGCTTGTGGAAATTGCATCCGCGGCTTGGTAGAGGATGGCGCCGAGCTGTCCTGGGTCCTGGTTGGTGTTGAAGCCAGGGGCACTAAGCGTCTCCTGCATCGACGGATCCCTAACACCGAGAACGACGGCTCCAGCTCCGTGGGTGCGCTGATGCTGGGTGAGATTGTCGGAACGAGAGAAGAGCTTGCCGCAGTCCTTGCACTGGAAGGGCCTATCCTTGGTGTGGACCGAGCGAATGTGGCGCTTCAGATGCTCCTGCCTCCTGAAGCGTACCCCGCAGACGTTGCACGAGTAAGGCTTGCTGGGATCGTCCGAGGTAGACTGCTTGCGTCCACGGCGCTTAGGGGGTGCATCGTCTTCGGAGGCGGATGCCACGCCACTCTCCTCTCCATTTGCGGCGGTGGCCGATGGTTGTTGGCGTGATGATTCAGCGTGGGACTGGCTGACGGTGGACTGACGCTCTGTGGCTGCAGGCTCAGGCTTGCCTTCGGCGGAGTCTGCAGGAAGGGGACACATGCCGTCCTGAAGAGGAAAACCGTACATGTCGTGGGAGAGGGAGAAACTGAGAGAATCAGGCGTCAGCAGCCCGGTACGAAGATCCTCGGCCTCGTCGGTGAAGTAGTGATCCTCGATAGCAAGAGAGGTCCTCTGGCGTTTGCTGGGAGGCAACAAGGCACTGTCAGCGACGGAGAGGTCCTCCCACAACGTCACCTCAGGAGCGATAGACACGGCCGAGGTATCGACGGAGAAGTCGCCAAGAGTGGATTCGGAAAAGAATGCTGGAGACGAGAAGGGTGAGCTACAGGTTGGCGGGGTGCCAAAGATGTCGGCAGGGGACACGGTGCCGGACGATGAGTTGCCAAAGTCGAGGCTCAGCGCACGGGGGTCGACCGTCTCAGGGCACTCCAAGGGGCTCTGGGGCGAAGGAGTAGGCGAAGGGGTCAGGAGCGAGCGGGGCAACTCAAGTTCGACTTTGGAGACGTCGGCCTTCGGTGTGTTGCTCAGATAGACTGGTGAGGGACAGTGTCAGCGATTTGTATTCCTGCTCGTTCAGGGGAAACGACCGGAACGTTGAAGTGAGAGAGAGAGAGGGAGAGGTAGCGGGTAGGCTAAGGTGCCTGTTGCTGGCGCACGGTCCACACGCACTAAGTGCTTGCTATCCAAGACACAAAAAGAGCAAAGAGAGCTTTCGGATAACATGAGTTCGAAGGAAAAAAAACCCCCAAACGTACCTGGATTGAACCCGGGTTCGATCTCAGCATTAGCAACTAATACGTCATCGCAGGCTTCCTTGCGGCCCGTCTTGATTCCCGCATCGACAATGTCCATCTGAACCAACTCGGGGCACTGCTCATGCACTGGGGTCGGGGGAAGATTGTGGACCGATGCGGGACTGCTCATGCAGCTGTGAGTCAAGGCTGGTGTCGTCGGAGTCAGCTGAGGCGAGCCGAATCCTCCTGTTGATGGATCATAGGGGGTCAGAGGAGCGTTGACCGTGAGTTGCGGCGGATGCGGCCGAACATCTCCCAGGATCGGAAGCCGGTGCTGGGACATGGGCTGAGGAGCATGCAGCGGACCTCCTGCATGGGACTGATACGGAGAGGGCGATCGCATCACGGCGTGACCTGGCTGCAACAGCTGGCTGGGTGGGTGCGGTTGAGGCGTGAAGACTCCGTGATGGCGGCTGTTTTCCGCGGTGCCTTGTGGGTGGGGAGAGTAATAGACGAAGGTCGACCCCATGTTGTTGTTGTTGTTGTTATTATTGTTGAACAATCCTGCCGTGGTGTTCATGTTGGATCGTCCTCTGGAGTGGAATGTTAGACATGGCATTCCCACCCGTCCCACGCTTTGGTATGAACTTACAGCCAAGAATCGTTCCTAGATGGCAATGACGGTGCCGACGTGACGTTGAAGAAGAAAGCGTCGAGGAATTATTAAAATTGTTATACGTATTTGGTACAAGGTGGACTATGGGTGGGTTGGGACTCGAAGGAGAGGACGCGACGACGGCTCGAAAGGCGAGACGGTCAACTACTATGTTATGCGATGCACCGGATGAACCTGTGTCGAGGAGCGGTTCGAAAAGAATGGACTGGTGACAACGTCCCCAAGAATGGTTGGGTGGAGGGGAAAGATTAGAAGAAGAGGCCGAGAAAAAGAAGCCAGCGCTGGGGGTCGCTCAGGCCGTGGGTATGATTAAGTAGGGCAGGGACGGAAAGTGAGACCACACCGTGGAGATATTATAGGCAAAGAAAGAAGATATGGCCCGCCAGCATGGCTCCGAGGGCGCAGCAGTCCACAGGTAGTGGCAGCAGCAGCGGAACGTCTAGCTGGCCCAAGCCCAACGAGACGACACAACGCGCACGGTGCAGGCGGGCACTGGGCCCCCGTCGCGGGCTCACTGGCTCATGCGCGGATGTTCTCGTTGACTCGTGGGATTGTGCCAGGTCCCTTGTCCTGCCCATGTCCCAGACCCATCCCATCCTATTCCTGCGTGCATCCTCTCAGCTTAGGGCAGCACGACGGGAGCGGCATTATTCAATTTGTGCTGCGGGATGCACTAAGAATATTGGGGGGGGAGGGCGCTGCCACGGCTTGCCCGCCCAGCTCCACCGCCAGTGGATGGCCGGTCTTGGGCGAAATGAAGACCGTCACCCGTAGTCACCCACGCGCAGGCGGCCGCTGCTAGATCGTGGACCACCACGAGGAGATAGGCTGTCGAGGCTATCGAGAGAAGAGGCAATGCGATGAAGGTTCGTGTGAGACAGTGGCCGCCAGCCAGCACGGCCATCTCGGCGGCGGCGGCGAACATTCAGAACCGTGAGAGACACTGTCTGTTGGCAAGTCGTCTCGGGGAAGCAGGAAGATCAGAGTCGCTCTGCCTCTTGGTTTGTCCAACTGGCCTGTTGTTGGTGTTTCGCGACCGGGAAGAGCGCAGCGGGCAGCCTTCGACTCGACCAGTCACGGATTGTGCCACAACGTCCCCGGTGTGTCCTCAGCGTACGCCGTCCGTCGATATTCAGCCTGTCCGCCCAATCGATAATGCTATCTGCCCCGCTGGCCAGGACCCTGTTCATAACGGACTTGGCCGTGGGACGGGCCTTCGATGAGACCATCTGTTGGCCATCTTCACGGCCACTTGAGAGCGTGTGTGGCTGTTTGGAAACCGCAGGCGGCCACACAGAGTCCAGCAACTACAACCGCTCCAGCTGCCATGCAAGTAGAAAGACCATCGTGACATCTTCGTTGCCACCACATGCAGTCCAATCTTTTGCGCCCAAGGCGTCGAAATCCCTAGGTACGCGGGCGTGCAGTGCCACTGTCACATCTGAGCCTCGCTGCGACATGTTGCGGACGCGCCGTCCGTCGCCCGCCGTTGAACAAGAGGCTGGCCTGCTGCACCACGGTGCGCCAATCATCCTCGCAATCAACAATATGGCAGTTTGTCTTGTGAATGACTGCTTGTCCGCCAGGCGTCTTTGCCCATCAATAGAAACAGTGCGTGAGACGATATCGATGGATTGCCAGATGCATCGGATACAGCCAGACGGGCGACTCGCTGGGAAGCGCATGCTGCACGAAGCCAACACCACCAACACCACCACCACCACCACCACCACCACCACTGCGCCCTCATGCACGCATGCCCGCGCTCTCTGCAAACTGCTGCTTGCTTCCATCTGCCGGCCAGAACGACTTTTCCCCTAGGGTCTGCGAAGTGCGGGGGAACATGGTTGAAAGTCGGCTCCTCTGATGGTGAAACAAGGCCGCGACCAAGACGCTTGTCTCGTCGAGGGGCAATTTTCGCTCCAAGGTTTACAATAAGCGTCAAAGATCCGCGGCGAATCAAACTCTGTTGCAGAGTTGAATTCTGAAGGGGAAAGTCTGGAGACAAGTCTCACTAACCGTCGTCATCCCGGCTTAAGGGCTCGTCAGCTATCGATAGACGGCTATCCTTAACTTAGTCGTGCGGGGTCGAATGGGTCGGATAATGCACGTTTGTTCCCATTGCACTATCGTTCACTTGACTTCCGTTGAAGCCACAGAGGATTGCGAAAGGCCGCGGGCTGCCGCGAGAGGTGCTCTATCCGGCGGTTCATGGCCTTCCGCTGGGTCCTCTCCGGGATGCGAACGGATGGTGTTGCGTAGTAAGACGGCATTCCAATCGAATATATTTGCTGTTTGTGTGTTTCTATTTCTCGCGGCTGTAGGAGTGTGAATCCTTGGAAGATGTCGTATACCTCCGACATATCCTGCCAATAGTCCTTTGATCCGTCAGTAATGCGCGACGATAACTACTATTTTGGGGAGGGCAATTTTTGTGCTCACCCTCCCTGCGTTGCATAACTCGGTGGCTGACTCCTTATACGGCATAGCGGCCTCGCCGCTTTAGGGCTCCATACGAGTTATGCATGCCAAGCCATCGTCCTTCGCTTGTACGTGAGAAACGGCGAGGAATCGGCAGGCCCATCCAATCAAGAGCTATTCCACCCCACAGTGACACCTTCCCGCATGACAATGTTCTGGAATAGGCATGCCTAATGCAGGAACCAAGCAGGAACAGTGTCTGAAACCCATTTTGGTTTTTCCACACCCGTTGTTTTTATCTTTGGTGCGAGAAAAAGTATCCAAGACGTCAGATATCGTTGCTGTCGTTGGACCACGGCCATGTTCTGGAAGTCAAAGTTACCGGATCCGACGACGCTCAAGTAGCTTGTCCCAAACCAGTGCCTGGCACCACGACTCACTGTGGCCTCACGATCCAACATGTGGCCTGTTGCGACTCCACTTGCCACAAAGCCGGTGCCGGGGAACATGGCCGGGTTTCCCTTCGTCTCAGCGTCGTCGAGTCCCTGCATCAGATCGACTTCTTCCTCTTGTTGAAACTAAGTCGACGTCAATCACGGGATGGCAGGTCGACTCTGCTCTGGCCGACCCCACCAGATTTCCACAGAGTCAAATGCTTTCAAACTTTGCTGCCCTGAGTCGACGGATATCGATTACTCGTGCTCGCTGCATCACGAAGCCGCTCGTCCAGCATCTTGCCACTTTGAATAACAATTGATGCAATTCCATCTTGCCTCCGAGGCAAACAGCATGCCGGCGTGTGCAGTGGCAGTTTTACTTTTTTCCACCATCGCACCTGTCCCAAGCACGACCTGATAGCACATGTCGCGCGGGATGATGCCATTTGTCGGTGACGGGTTTCGGGTGACAATTCCTCTGACTGTGATTGTGCCTCTCGGTTTCCACATTCGCAAATCGCAACTGTGAGATCCGCGTTGGAAGTCGCCGCACAGACAACCTACCGGTGTTGTCAAAGAGACAGTGGCGAACTGTTGAACCAGTCAATCATGCGCCATAGCAGCCGCAATTTTGTCGAAACAAAGTCAAAGTGTTGGCTAGATCTGAAAGTTGGGGACCCTGAATCCGCCTCAAACCTAATGAGGAAGCTAGTGAAATCCCTGGAGCCGTTCTGCTGGGGACGCTTGAATCTTTGTTGGGATCCCTGGCACCTCTGTTGTAACGAAATTCGAAGTTATGCTCGACCAACCGGGAACTCGTAACACTTTCGGGAGTCAGAGCGCTGATGCGGTGACACCCGCTCCTCTGGTCCCTGGCAGCGTGGCTTTTGAGAACATGTATGACGACTTTCTTTCCCTGCTACGATGGTCCTCATCATCCGAGGCTGTGAGGGACGTGAACAGAGTATTTGGGACCATGGGATTGTCGTTCATCTGTGCTGTCGATTCCGCGTCGCAACTCCATGATGCGTCTACGCAATCAACAGTATTATGTACACTGTACACGGACCGCTAGGTACAGCATTTCTGCTCGTCCAAGTTCGAACGGCAAGTGGAACTCGCGAGGACCCGTTCTGGAGCCGTCGCCGTCGCCGGCCGTGGCAAAGCGCGCGGAGCTTTAAGCAATCAGTGAGCGTCTGCCGGGCTCGGAGAACTGTCATATTTCGGCATCTCTGAGAACGTGGAGTGACATCCGATGGGGGAAATTGGGAATGGCATGTTGTAGTCACGGCCAAAGATCTACAAAGTAGGTATGCTCATGCTGATATCCGCGTTAGATATTGCGTCTGTTTCAAGGAGGGTATCCAGCAGTGGATGTGGTCCATGTTGTCCGAAGGCTCCCGTTGCCGTAGTCAAAAATTGCACACTGCTCAATCGTCGAGATTCAACTCTGTCCGTGAACCCGGGCAGAAGACAACGTGATAAAATAATGGAGCTGTTGGACCATACACAGTACTTCTTTCCCCGCCAAAGTTTGGCTTGCAAGAGAAGCTTTCGGACTAGCACTGCCGGTGGTGTATGTGGATAATTTGACTCCACGTTCACATTTCCATGGGCACAGATGACAATGATTGTCCACGTCTGCGTGTCAACAGACTCCCCCATGTACGCTCGAGCCCATTCTCATCATGACAATGTAACATGAGCTCGGTCAAGATTCAGTTGGCAAGGATCGAGGCCTTGCAGTTGGAAATGACGGCAATGCTGATTGCCAATGGGGTCCTGGAATCATTGAAAAGGTCAAGAACCTTGCCTTCAAACTGACGGGAGCATGAGTTTGACTCTGCACGCCCCTTGGGAGACGACATAATGTGGAGCCACTTTGATGAAGAATCAGAATGTGAAGCGGTTGGCCTTGAGCATGGCGAAGTAGCGCAGTCATTGTGATGCAGAAGATAGCAATTCGGGATTGTCCGCCGGTTACAAATGTGACATTGATTCTTCTCGAGTTGTTTGAGGTCGTCTAGGCGATGGGAGTTGTTGTTATTATTGTTACCCGAGAAAGCTCCCACTCTTGCTGCCACAAATAGCCGTGAGACGAGAAATGAAACCTCCGACGGAGATATAGAAAAGCGGGAGAAGGTCCGAAGAAGATGTCCCAACAATGCATGATGATTCTCATCAGCCGCGTCTCAGGTTCCAGGTTGTCGAACGTCCGCGACGTAAACAGGCCTCAGAAATTGTAACATTGAGCTCAGTCCCAGCATTTGCCGAGTCACTCTCTTCCTATCATGATTGTTTGAGATATTCATCAACGGCCATGAAGAGAAAAGAGGAAGGGAACTCGCGGCAGCGAAAATCTTCGCCATGAGGGTGAGGCTTGTGCATGCTGAGTAATGGAGTCGGTCGGAAAATAATGTTTCCGATGGTCCGTGCTCGCAAACCTCAAAAAGCTTGACGTCCTGCGAACCTTTTCCACTCTTCGTGCGGCAGAGGTCAATATTACAGTTTCCCCTGTTGTTTGGATGCTACATTACCATGGCGTACCAAGTGTCATTGACCTCTCAGAACGAACATATTGCACAATCGATCGTATACACTTTGTGAGGGCGTCCATTACCGTGGCGCCTTTGCTGGAAAAAGGTCGAACATCTCAACATAGATTCATCTGCGATGGTCCAGTCCCTGTTGGTCATAATCTCTCCGCTAGAATTGCATGCCTTGATTCTGTCTCTTCATTACCGAGTTACCTGATACATCTCGGCTTGTGGTCGTTGTCGAGGCTACACTAGGAATCATCTCCTATCTTTTCCAGTTTTCCCATGTCCCGCTTCTCTCCTGCTTCACCTACAATGCGAATGCGGTCTATCCTTGTCCTCTCGCCGCTGCCATCTCCATCCACCACAAAAAGTACCAGCGAGGAGATGTTCTGAAACTTAACGAAGCGGAGCTCAAGTTTGGCTGTGCCCGTCTGATCATCCCAGTCCGATGCCTTCAGCTCGATAATCTGCGTGGCAGGTATGTCTTCGGCCTCTTCGAACCCCAGGTTGTGCTGTCTATTCGTATATAAATGGATAGTCTTTGGCCGAAGGGGTATGTCATCGTCGTTATCCTTCGGGGGAAGTGATGTGAGCTGGATCGTATGTACTTTCACGGTTGATGTGAAGGGGATATAAAGCATCAATTGTTCGTCCACGTCACTTTCCACCCAGTCCTTTTTGGACTCCGATCCGCTGGCTGTACCTTTGCCCTTTGCAGCGGACGACGGCGCCGTGGTTTCGAACAGGGTGCGTACGCCACCGAATTCGCTATCGGAGTTCAGCAAGTCCAAGCCACGTATGTCGACCTGGTCGGAAATATCGTGGTAACCCCTAGGCAGGCTTGCTCCCAACCAGCTTCCACCAGAGCTTGAGCTGGCACCGCCTCTGGAGGACTGGTCCGCTTCGGCCTCGTTCGCGAGTCTCTTAATCGCATCCGAGAGTTGTTGGGGATTTGCACCGTTTACTTTGGATATCTGTCGGCCATTCTTGAAGATCACAAAGGTAGGAGGGCTTTCATTGTCAGTCTCCTGCCTTCCACAGCAGTTTCGGTCTTCCAACGCACTTTGTAATGTTGTAGCTCTGAGCTATATGCTTCTGTTGTTCCACATTCACCTTGGAGAAAGTGACACTATTTGGACGCGATAATTGGCTTCCCAGTTGATCGTATATCGTAGATATGGCTCTCGAGGCTGCGTCGGCTTCATTGTAGACTATGCAAAGAGCGTCAGCTTTTGGCGAACAAAGCGCAGATTGGGTATGGCGTACAATTGACCACTACCACACGCGAAGAGGAGAGGAGGCCATTCAGCTGCGCCGCCGACGAAATCTCAACTGTTTCTGACATGATGTTATATCGTACACAGTAGTCCGGTAGAGTATGAGTGTGTTGTTGGTTGTCGGAGGTGGAGTCGCGTTGCCAGGTTGGTGGGGGCGGGGCGCGTTCAACACTGACGTTGCCTCCTCCTGCCTGCAGCATAGATCACCTCCATCCTGGGGGTACCCGAAATAGACACGCGACTTCTCTTCAACAACGAAACTTCGAGAACCGGTTCTATCGGGCGGCAACACTTTGACCAACAGTATATGTGATTACGGCTTCCCCTCGTGACAAATAACGATTAGAGGCGTTCTTGAGCCGACGCCTTCATGTTGCAGGCCTGCTCACAACTCGGGACCGACTAGACAGGACATCACGACATCTACCACATCGCCCTTTGCGCTGCTCAGTACGTTAAGCAGCCCGAGTCCTCCTCCTTGAGTTCCTCTGCCGGTGAGCTTTCCTCCCTCGCGCGACCCTTCTGCATTCCTTACACCTTCCTAGCCTGGTTCGCCAGCTGATGGCAGGCTCAAGTAACGTCTTTCTCAGCGGTCCTGAACAGAAGCTTATACACCTCTTCGGCCTCCTGGTCATTATCGACCGGTGCGATCACACCCTGAAGCATCACCACTTCCACTGCTTCTATTCCCGCTTCGTTCTCCTGACCCACGCCCCTGCCGCTGGCTTCCTCCTATACAAGCTATTCAAACTATTCAAGCCGGCATAATGTCACACGTAGTTGTATATAACTCGTCTGCGAAGACGGTGAGGATTCCTACGAATCCCACAAAGTACCTTACAGAGGTGCGCGACGAAGCTTGCCAGAAGTTCAAGGTCAGCAATGATCAATTCACCTTGAAGTAAGCACCGCATCCAGGAAATGCCCCTATCGAAGGTCTCTGACTTCTTACCAGGTATAACAACAAGCCGATATCGCTACATCAGCAGATACGGCTTGCGAATCTGCCTCAGGGTGCGCGGTTGGAGCTCGTACAGGCTTCTAAATCGCCAACCGTCATCTCGGTCGCTCTTCAGCTCCCCGAATCAGAAAAGAATGTACGACTGACGCAAAAGTTCGCAAGCAATACAACGTTATGGGAGATACTACGGCAGTTTGAGAGCATGGAAGGTGGCCCCATATACAACTTCACCCAGCGCGGTGTTCCGGCATTGAGTTCGGGTGGAACTTCTGGCGCTGGCCGTTTGAACTACGAGATGCCCGTAATCACCGTCATGCCCGGCCATAGGGAACAGTCAACATTTGTTGGTCTGCAACAGACGCTGGGTCAGCTTGGCTTCGACAGCGGTTCCGCTCTGCTGAGGCTGAGCTTTAAGAATAGTGGAAGACCGTTGGAGGAGGTTATGACAGAGATATCGCAGTACTTCAAGAGCTCGGAACCTGCTGCTCCCGGCGCGCATGCCGCAGACACAGCTCAAGCCAGTACCGCCCCGGACCCCGACCAAGCTGCACCTGAAGCTACACAGACCGTAGCTGGGGAAAGCATAAGGAGTGAGGAGCCCGAACCTGAACTGATGGATATGGATCACGGGGACAGTAAAACAATCACGACTCCTTCCCTCGGCGAAACTGTTGCTATTGAAAACACTCAACCCGCACCCTCTTCCCCTCCGGATCCTAAACCCTCCACTGCAGACTCAACTGTCCCACCGGCTGGTATGGGCCGGAACGTCAAAATCTACGCTGCTCCCACGTCGTCTACCCCGCAAGCTGCCCGAGGTGCCTTCGACGAAGGCGACTATATCCCCACCATCGAACACGCCAAATCCCACCAAGCTGCCCTGCAAGCCCGAACCAAAAACCAACGTCTCCTGTCCGACAAAGAAATCGCTGATCAGGAGGCGGCTCGCCAGGAAAAGCTGCTGGCAGCAGCGGAGAAGGGAAGCTCAGTACGCATCCGCTTTCCCGATCAGATGATTATCCAGACGTCCATGAACAAAGAGGATACCGCAGAGTCGCTGTACAGCTTCGTAGAGGGATTCTTGCAGCACAAGGAACCGTTCCAACTGAAATACTTTAGTCCCATAAATGGACGTCAAGTCCTCATTGCACGGGACCAGAAGCGCTTGATTCAGGATCTTCGATTCTCCGCGGCAGAGCTTATCACGTTCTTGTGGGACGAGAAGGCGTCGACTGAGGCGCGGCTGTCGCGGAAGACTCTGGCGAAGGAATGGCAGGATAAGGCGGAGACGTTGAGGGTGGAGGAGCCGGTGGTGGAAGCACCGCCTGCGCTGGCTCAAGCTGAAAGTAGCAAGGCGCAACAAAAGAAGAAATCCGAGACTAGTAGCGAGGACAAGGAGAGTAAACTGAAGAATATCCTTAACAAGGGTTTGTTCAAGAAGCGGTAGGTTACGCATCAGGGGAAGTGTTTCCTCACTACAGGTATCGCCCTCTGAGGCAAATGCTGCCATGTATAGTTGGAAGGGTATCGAGGGCGGGATCAGCATATAATCTAGTGCATGCTGGAAGACATTTGTCCCAGCATGGTAAAGCAGTTCAAATGTGCGAATGGGTGCTGTAAATGCAAGCATATGATGATACGCTGAACGACTCTTTTGGGCAAAATACTCGTATCATGGCGCTTCCTGACAGAAACAGATCAGGGTAGAATGGACGGCCACTTTGAACGGCAAGCTTGGTACATAGTTGGTGCATAACAACACATCGGGACCGAAGGAGGCACCTGGATATATCCATATCGACGTCATGCTCCGCACGGCAGCATTCTACGCATGGCCATCGAAGTGAGTTGATCTTCATATTCATGATTTTAGGTGACATGGTGATGTATCCGCCTCTTTGAAGCTTTGCAGTGGATATCATGTCATCCTGGTGTGTATTCGAGTTTTCCGAAGTCGTATCACCTCGCCGAAGAGACCTAACACCCGGAAAGAAGTGGAAAAAGCTCCCAGTTGACCGCTCAACCCCATGCAAATCGAAATACACGCTTAGTGACCCGCACGCCTCGACTCGGCGATGATCTTGGTCATCTCGTCGACCTTCCTCTTGGCACGGCCGAAGGTACCGAGCTATGGTATGTTAGTATTGATTTCGAAGCGCAGGCAACCATCGAGCGAGCCGTTGTGATAATATCGTGTGTTCGCGGGAGATATAACGTACTCTCTTCTTTGCCAGACGACGGGCACGCTTGTCCTTGGAGTTGCGGAGCAATTCAATGACGCGCTTCTCATAGGGAGCGAGACTGCAAATCTTCCAGTTAGCCAATATCCCGAGCAACTTCCATACGCCCTCTTTTCCTGATTTCTCGCTGTCCGTTTCTGTGTCCAGCCAGCGCTCCAGATTGGTATTGCACGTACCCAGCGACCTCACGAGTGATCTCCCTCACGAAAGCCGTCCGTTTTGACAGGAAACCCTTCCTCCGGGAAATCTTGGGGGCAGGCTGCCTCGGGGTGACCTCTATTCATCGTCGCGGTTAGCGGGGCTCTCGTGCAGCATTCAGACGATCGGCGTGGGCGGAACATACTGTGGCCGGCATTGAGGCCAACGATGAGGCCTGCGGTATTGTTAGCACTGTCAGATTTCAGCAACACACGGCGACAAATACGAACCGGAGCGCTGCTTCACTTCCTTGGGCATGGTGGCGGTTAGTAGTGTCGTCGGTCGTCGGGTGAGGTTCGCGATGTTGCAAGTTTCGATAATTTGGGCTCGGCTGGGAAAGTGCGTGCCAAGACCGCTAGCCACTTTCATGAGTTTCAAGCCCACGTCACATGACCCCAGGATTATCGACCTTCATCCGCTCCACTCCGCGAGAAGTCTTATCAAGCTTTCCATTTACGGTCCTTATTTCCAAGGTTGTTTGTCCTCTTCTACAGAGAAAAAGACCGCTGGTCGTCTTTTTCTCTTGGTGATGTCTCAACTAGTCACAGTTAGTAATTCCTGGCTTCCTCCCAGCGAACCCATATCATAATTGCTTAGGGTGTATTTTCTACGTCTAACCAAATCTATAATATCGACCATGCGGTGCCATCTATAACTTGGTATTCGGTTTCCTTCGTTCGGCCATATTCCTTGCTGCGTCCAAGACGAATCCTACGTGGTGGCTGAGCGCCACGAGATCACCCTCAGCATCATGGACGTGGACTTCTATATCCATCCTTCCGTTCTTGATCTTCTTCATCTGTACTCGAATGGCTAACCATTTTACACCCTGGGGAGGCAAAGCTTTCTTGATATCCAGATTCAGGAGCAGCGTCGGATACCAGAACGGTCCTTGAGTCTTATCTCGGTAAGACTCAATGAGTTGGGGAAACATATCTGCGACGAATGCTATGCTGGTATCTGTGAAACTTGTCCCGTCGGCGAAGCACAGCCATTCATCAGCAGTGTTCTTCGCAACATGCCCTTTCCGGGGAAAATGCCACACAACCTTCTGAGTGGCCTTTCTAAACTCGGAGAAGGGCATCTTCGCATGGGCCTCCCAGTGCTCGTCCTTGTTCTGCTCAAGCTTGGCTAGGTCAACAGGCGGAGGAGGAGGCGTCAGCTTATATTCGGTGTCGAAGGAAAAGCCCTCCTCGGTGTCGATATTGGAGTTGGTCACATAGGCGATGACTTCCTCTCGTCCCTCCTGAGACAAATGAACGTGGACTATCGACGTTTGTCGACCGAGTTTTACGTCCTCCACCTTGAAGGTAACGGGGCCCTTTTGCGTCCGTCGAAGGAATTCGACATGGAGAGCAATCGTATGCGGCTGGTTCTGCTTGGCAAGGGTGGTGCTGAAGTGCGTTTTCACCACTTCCATAATGATTCCCGTCACATAGCCGCCATTGGGAACTAGTTTTTGTGAGCTCCCAACTCTGTGCTCCGACGGAGGTTATTTCGTCCGAGTGCACTCACCACTACCGATGCACCAGTCGTCATACAGGAACCCTTCATAGACCCCATTGTCCACTTTCTTCACTGCGGTTGCTTCTGACCATGTAGGCATGATGAGCGACGCTACCCTCGAAGATCGACGGGACCCTACGCACATATGTTATTAACGCCTACATCATGGCAAGGAGGTTCGCGACGAGCAAGCTGACCGATGTTGACCTCGGATGTTGATATTCACGCTAAAGGTTTTAAAGTCCCAGGAACCCGCACACAGGACCGATTGAACTCTCCCACGTTACACAGACATCCAGCAGCCTGACAACCAGGTTATTGTCAACTTCATCCCTTTTTGAGTTCTAAAAGGTCCTGCAATGGCGAGAAATTGTCCTATTGAAATTGTTTGAGCTGTCGGAGAGGAGCTTGGGATGTCTCCCTCTGACCCCATATCTACCCCGTCTTGGAAAAAGCCTCGGCTCCGATCCCCAACGCTAAATCCTCCACGCCTTCGTCCCGCCCACCTCCGCATCTACCCTCGGCGGACTTGGCGGATCCGGAGGCGTGAATGATAGCCTCCTCGGGGAACCGCTGTTGGAGCTCTGCGGAATGTCCCCCGCGGCTTTTATTTCGGCTTCGGCATCGATAACGTTTCTTGACTTCTCCCCTTCTCAGCTCCTCCATCTCGTAATTCAGAACACCTGAACGACACTCATCAACATGCCTACCGAGTCCCAATACCCCAACGTCCCGATCCCAGACATTGACCTGTGGGCTTTCCTGTTTGAGCGGAAGGATAAGCCGTTTCCTGATAATAAAGGCATGGAAACGGTCACTGTGCGCCTGCACATCGCTTGAAGGGGCATGACTAACTTGAACAGTGATCTACCTCGACCCATATACGAACCGCTCCTATACCTACGCCGATGTCAAGAGCACTGCGATCGAGTTTGGGATGGGGCTGAAGGCCCTGTGGGACTGGAAAAAGGGCGATGTCCTCGCGCTCTATTCCCCGAACTGCATTGATACACCCGCCATAACATGGGGCTGTCACTGGGCTGGTGGTGTCCTCAGCCCGGCAAATCCTGGCTACACCGTCGATGAGCTGGCGTTCCAGCTCAAGGACTGTGGTGCGAAAGCACTCGTCACGCAGATGCCGTACATTGAGAATGCCCGACTGGCCGCGAAGAAAGTCGGCATCCCAGAGGACCGCATAATTGTTATGGGCGACCAGCGGGATCCTGCGCTCAAAGTGAAGCATTTCACAAGCATACGCAATCTCTCCAAATCTTCGAGATATAGGAGGACGAAGATGGAACCCAGTGAAGACCTGGCATTCTTGGTGTACTCCTCGGGAACTACAGGACATCCTAAAGGCGTCATGCTTACGCACCGCAACATTGTTTCCAACACCCTGATGATCAAGGCCGGAGAAGCTGGCAAGCTCAGCTGGGAAGGTGGCCCAACCGGCGATGGTGATCGTATCCTGGCTTTCTTGCCTTTCTTCCACATCTACGGTATGTTCCCGTCTTTGTTAAGCCGAACGCCAGTGACTGATTCCTGAGCAGGCTTAACCTGCCTTATTCACCAGGCAATCTATTCTGGACTTCGCCTCATTGTTATGCCCCGGTTTGACCTTGAACATTTCTGCCGCTTCGTGCAGGAGCTCAAGGTCACATTCGCCTATGTGGTGCCGCCCGTCGTCCTCCTCCTTTCTAAGCATCCAATTGTGGAAAAGTATGACCTCAGCACCCTGAGAATGCTCAATTCTGGTGCCGCACCGTTGACGAAAGAGTTGGTGGAAGCTCTGTACGCCCGGCTCAAGGTGCCCGTCAAGCAGGGCTACGGCCTTTCAGAGACAAGCCCAACCACCCATACCCAGCCCTGGGAGGACTGGCAAAGGAAGGTTGGCTCCGTTGGCACTTTGCTTCCGTACCAAACGGCAAAGTACATGTCTGAGGACGGACAGGAAGTGCCGGTTGGACAGGTTGGTGAGCTGTGGATTAAGGGACCCAATGTCTTCAAGGGTTATTGGAACAACCCCGAAGGCACTGCTCATGCGAAGACTGAGGATGGTTACTTCAAAACTGGCGACGTTGGATACCAAGATGAGGATGGCCACTTTTACATTACTGATCGCGTCAAGGAACTGATCAAGTACAAGGGCTTCCAAGTGCCACCTGCGGAGCTTGAGGGCATTCTCGTCTCGCACCCCAACATCAATGACGTTGCGGTCATCGGAGTCTACGACAAGGAGCAAGCAACGGAACTGCCGAGGGCGTATGTTGTACCTGCCGGAGGGTTGGGCAAGGGAGAGAGGGAGGCAGCCGAGATATGTGAATGGCTGAACTCGAGGGTCGCTAACCACAAGAAGTTGAGGGGCGGTGTTCGATTTGTGGACGAGATCCCCAAGAGTGTGAGCGGCAAGATCTTGAGGAGAGTGTTGAAGACCAAGGCTCTTGAGGAGGAGAAAGCTAAATCGAAGCTGTAGATTACTAGTGTGTAGAGTCCAGATACAATCGAATCACACTCCATCACCATCTCACCATTTCGTGCTCTAGCCGTGTTAGGGCTAGCGGCTTGCCCGCTCCATCACATCTTCAGCCCCCATATTCGATGTCCCGTTTCTTTGTTCTCTCCAGCACACCGTTCCGTCGCGCCCATGCCTCGTCCCGACTTAAAGAGATCAAGTATCCGGCGATCGTGCGATGCTTGTCAAGGTTACCCAGCACTGTGGCTGCTTGCTGCAAGACGCCTTTGCGTGTTGGTGGTCAAGTACAGTTGATCATTGCGGTGGTACCGTGCCCATGGGCAGCAGCATCCAGACAAAACTAGCTCTCTTTGATAATGCCCAACGTTGGCAGGCCGTCTAAAGGGTGCCAAAACTGTAGAGATCGAAAGGTCAAGGTCAGACTAGTCCTGCAATCATTGCTCAAGCAACACAGCCTTTCTAAATTGTTAACAGTGTGATCTCAAGCGCCCATCATGCGGCCAATGCATCAGGTCAGGGAAGGACTGCCATGGCTACAGGGACCCTTTAGAAATGATGTTTCGGGATGAGAACGATGCTGTTGCTCGGAGGGCCAAGACCAAATATCAAGAGCTGGCAAGGACGAGAGTAAAGCGACAACAAAGGAAACGCCAACAGCATCAAGGAGAAAGCTGTCCAAGTACTCCTAGTGAAACCAGCGAGACCAGTGAGACCATCGAGGCCAGCCCAACGCCAAGTTCTGAAGATGCCAATCGTCTGATGTCTGTTCAGAGTCCCTCTGCAACGCCTCCGCAACAGAGCCTCGTGCATAGAGTACGGAATGTGTCGCCAGCACGAGCCCTGGAACCCTCACTAGAAGACCAGGGCGTAGGTTTCTTCATTTCCAACTATGTCCAAGGACCGTCGCTTGTACCACGGGGACATTTTGATTTTCTCCCGGAATTACTGGGCCAGGGCCCATCCGAGACCAACCCGCTTCTACGGACAAGCGTCACAGCTGCTGGGCTAGCAGGGCTTGCGATTGCTACGAAGAACAATGCTATCATGAAAAAAGCACGGGAGCAATACGTCGCCGCCTTAAGGCTTACCAACCAAGCTCTCCAAACTCGCGAGACAGCAATTCAGGACAGCACACTGGTATCCGTGATTATGCTGGGCATGTACGAAGGCTTTTGGTTCGAGAGCAAAGGCTCAATCAGATCCTGGTCGAAGCACAATAACGGCGCTTGTGCACTTATCGCCTTGCGAGGAAAGGAGCAGCTGCTTGGCAAGCTCGGACACCGTATATTTCAGCAGTTTTACGGTGTTCTGCTGCTCGTTGCGACGCAGGCAAATACTCGCGTTCCCCGTGAGATGACGGAATTTTGGGAGGCCAACACCCAGATCGGAGACTACACAGTCTTTGGCAAACAATGGACGACCAACATGATTCGGCAGATGAGTCGTGCTCTAGACCTCATCCAGGACTCGAGCGACGATTTAGCCGCTATAGTAAAAGCCACAGTTGAGCATGACAAGTGCCTTGAAGAGATACAAAAGGTGGTCCCTAACATATGGCAATACGAAAAGGTGTGGCTCGACCCGGATGCAGGAACCCTATACGGGAGCTTCTACCACGTATACGTGGATCCCTGGATCGCAGAGATGTGGAACAACTTCCGCTCAATCCGAATTCTGTTGCATAAACGAATACTTGGTCATCTTGTTAAAGGGGGACAACAGGTCCCGCCTGTCTTCACCGCGGGAATGATCGCCTATCAAACACTGGCTTCAAGAGACGTCATATATTCGGCTGCCGCCGACACCTGTGCTACTGTCCCACAAGTGATCGGGCAAATTCCCTACCCCTCGCTCCCTGATAAAGCCCGTAACGATCTGGGAAGCATCTCGATATCAAGCATTTACGACCCACTGGATCCAACATTCAAATTGCGCCCACCTGGAACATACTTGCATCCCTCCAAGCCGACAGGCATGCACCAGCTAATTTGGCCCTTGTATGTGACCGCCTCGGCAGAGATCGGCTTCAGTGACCACAAGCGATGGGTCGTCGGAATCCTCCACTATATAGCTTCGCAGATTGGAGCTAGGCAGGCAATTGTGCTCGCCGAGGAACTTAGACAATGTGTTGGTGACTACGGTTTTGGTGGCTACACACCCGAAAAGATGTGTGCAGAACTTACCGCCTATCTTGCTGCTACGCACATATCAGACGCCGCTCCCGAATACCATCCTAACTCCGCTGAGGCCTATCGAACGGGTTTGATGACGGTCGTTCAGGACTGAGAGGACTGAGTATCGCTTATTGCCTGATGCACCGCAACGTTCCTGTCCGATGAATGGGGCAATCTGTGAAGTCGATTCCATCAACGACTACGCTTTCTCAAAAACTACGCTTTCTCAAAAACTGCGCTTTCTCAAAAACTACGCTTTCTCAAAAACTACGCTTTCATTTTCTCAGCATAGCATACCGGTATTGCCGCCACTGCCTCAGCGCGAGGCTACAGCCATTTGCAACTTCTGCATCAAATACACCGACTTTGTTCGACACATAGCTTGCCCACATTCTGTGCAGAGAAGAGTAGCACACGTCGTGGAGCCGCTCATATTACTACCCGTTGAGCAGAGATACGCATAGTCGAATCATGTCCAGAGATCTGCATCATTTTACAGCAAGGGTGGGATTTGGTTTTTTTCGCCCTTCGCATCCCGGATAGCGTAGGTGGGTGAAGAGGGTGACAATCAGAGCCTCACTTTGAGCCTCACTCCGAAGAGTTCATTTGTACCCACGAGCGCCCCTCCTGTAACATAATACCCCCGGTTTCTTTTTCCGGAACGTATTGATTCGCATTAATAGGAGAGGTATGAGGTCTCAGGCACTGCGAGGAGCGGGAGAGGAATACTTGTCAATATAAGGACGGAGAGGACATATGATGCAGAGACTGTCTGCCCTTCTGTAATCCGTAAATAACTCAACTTCCATGTGGGATACTTGATGACAGTTGGCATTTGGGACAGGAGGATTTGGAAAGAAACCTATGAATTGCTAGCAAAAGAGCTCCGTCTACCAATAAAGGGTATACACGCAATACAACCCCCTGCATATCCGCGGAAAAAACACCTTCGTACTACGCTTGATCGTCCATCATATCTTCTTCTTCACCAGGCTTTCTCCCGCTCTGCCTGGTTACCCGATTCAACGCGCCCTCTCATAGATAGCAATGAAAACGAAAATGGGAGGAATACGCAGCAAGTCGTAGCTCGTGAGTCGTGCCAAATCAATCCGCCTGGTTAGCGGTCTCCTTTGATCTTCCCAAGCATTGTTGAAAGCCTTCCCTTCTTCAGCCCCTTCTGCTCGTTGGACTTGGCTGCGGTCGTCTGCTCAATCTTCCCGTCGCTCTTTTCAGCAGCAATTGCACTTGCACTGGCAGCGCCAGCAGCATTCCCTTCGGCCTTGTTTTCCCTCTCTCCATTTCCCTCCCCGTCCCCTTCACCCCTCACCACAATCCCCGTAAAAACGTCATTAATCTGCGTCACCACGGGCCCCTTATTCTCGACCTCCCTGCCCTGCTCATCCACCACATTCCCCCGCTCATTAACCCTCAACCCCTTGCTCTCCAACATCTTCCGAATCAGCGGCACAAACTCGTCAAACGTCTCGACAAACTCGATCCCATACCTCCTACACGTGATGTGCACATTCCCCGCCTTATGGAAGTCCCGATGACAGCACACGACCACCTTGCCGCTCTTGGCCCACAGGCCCAACTCCAGCATCGTCACGGGACTCGTCGTCGCCTTGTCGAAGAAGAAGGCAATCACTTCGACGTGCTCCAAGGCTGAAAGCTCCCACTGCACCTGACGGTTGAATGCCAGGTCCTTCTCCCTCGGCGTGACGGTGACGTCCCAGTGGCCGCGGCGCGGGTTGCAGACGGTGATGGGCAGGTCGCAGAGGAAGTGCAGGAGGTGGCGTTGCCATTGGATGGCACGGCCCATTTCTATGCTGCCGGCGGTAAAGATGGAGAATTTGCGGTAGGTGGGGAGGACCGGGGGAGTGCAGTGGGTGAAGTCAGGATGGGTGGGGAGGGGTGGGGAGGGAAGGGGTGGGAGTTGCTGGAGAGTGTCCTCGACGTCGGCGGAGATGTCGATGCCGGTGCTTGTGGGTTTGGGGGTGGCCTTGGAGGGTTCCTCTGTTGCGGCGGTGGATGCCATGTTGGTAGGCGTGAAGGAAGAAAGAGATCAGGCGGATTTTGGATGCTCGAAGTGGATGTTTCAGAAGCAAGATCAAGTTCCCGGTTACGATAGGGGGTTGAAAATCCGAGGAGAGAGACTGCCCTCTGAGTTTAGGTGCAGTATGTTCTCGAAGCGATGGTTTAGTCCTTGTATATCTTAACGGTGAGAGAAGCCTGCAAACACAAGTCAGAAAGAATGTTCCCATTTGCCTATATACACGTCTCACGTACGTGTCTTGTTGGGAAATTGTGAATATCTTCTTGTACGACTAGGCAAAGTGTGTATACGCCTCAAAGTGTGCTGTTCTCGGTTGTAATCCCAATCTGATGGCTAGACGTCCTGCTCAAATACTTCCACACTCATATATGCGTTTTCACCCTCGTTCACTCAAGCGCGCGCTTGATGGAGTGGATCGTACCCTTTCCCGTAATCGGTCGCCCAGCTTGTTGTTGTTCACGGCTGATGGATCTCAAGGTGGCTGGGTGTGGCTCGGGGCTGTGCTGGGGGCCAATGAGAAGTGCATGTCAGACGTTGCCTAGGCGCTAGCTGTCTCCGGAGAAGTACATTCACCTCGGATAACTTCGCGCACGGTGTTAAACGGGGTTTGATGCTGGTCAATACGATATAAGATGGGGGCCTGAGGTCATAGATAATGTTTTTGAGGCTATGCTAACGGAGTGGAGAATCGTCCTATCTGGAAGGTGGTAGCTGTAACTTGGAACATTCACTGCTGCCAACACAACAGGAAAACTCAGGATAACTCAGGGTAGCGGCCCACAGCCACCTCAGAAACTGGTTGTTGCTGGAAGGATCAGGGCGACTATTGAAGGTAATGTATTGGAGACTCCCAAACTGATACCTTGTTTGAGAATCTCCACGTTCACCGGTGAGAGCACGTTAGGACTTACTATGGGCACCAGCGGAAGGCATCGATTTGAACTTCGCATTGCCATTGACCATTAATCACAGAATTATACCCCTCTCATCCGACGCCTTCGTACGAGAAGCCGGTATACGAGCGAATTCACTAGAGGTCTTCAACCGATCCTCCAATCCTGCGTCCAATATGCCGCCCATCGACGAACCCTTGAAACCAACGCCTTGATATAGGCATCAGGAGATACCCCCAAAGCACAGCCATGAAAGTCCCATCCCCAACCACTACCTCCAATCACCTACCGAAGTGGGACCCTCAGAGCTCCACCTGCACTCTCACTATCACTTTCCTCCCATCCCCTCACCACGGCACAGCCTCAAATCCTCCTCCGTTACCGGATTCGACCTCAACGGATTCGGATGCCTGACCCCTCTGATCGTCAGAATCGGCTCCCCGTAACCCCTCTCCACCAAGGAAGCTCGGTTCCGCTTCTTCTCCTCATTCTTCCTCTTCTCCTCTTCCTGCTTCTTCCTCTTTTCCTCCTCCTCCTTCCTCTTCCTCTCCTCCTTGATCGCTTCCTCATCGACCTCATTCTCAACGATCTTGAAGCAGAACCCTCCCTCGGTTTTGAGCAACCATCCACAACCGTCGCACTTTTTGCCTCCGAAGCGGATCTCAATAGACTCCACTTCCGGCTCCTTCTCCTTCTCCTTCTCCTTCCCCTTCTCCTTCCCCTTCTCCTTCCCTTCGCCAGATTCCTCCTCCGACACCGTCTTCAGTTCCCTCGTTCCCATGCTCTTTTCATTGACCCTAACACTAGACCCACCAAGGCCAAAGCTCCCAAGCCCGCCTCCTAACCCCAAGCTGCCCAAACCCTGCCTCAAATCAGCCATACTCTTCGCCTGTCTCACAGGCCCCTTAATCCCACCCGCCACCGCGCTGCCAAGACGAGACTTGTTGCTATGATACTCGCGGACCGGGGTCAGCGGCGCATTCGTAGACGTAGCCGCAGCCGTAGCCGTAACCGTCTCCTCGTGAGTCTCCGGATCCTTCTTCAGCTGCTTGCCAAACAACACGTTAACACCTCTGCCCTTTAGGAATCGGACTCGCTTATCTTTCTTGCTGTGCCTGACCTTTGCCTTGACCTCCTCAGCTCGATGACTGAGGCCACAAATGGAGCAGATGATACCGTAGGGAATCTCCCCAATCTGCTTCACTGCCAGATCTGTCTCCGGACCCCGTGCAACAGCCACCGGCACCGGCACCGTCAGCGGCTCCTCGATGGGCTCGAAGACCCTCACTGGGCCCTCGCCGATCCAGACGCAAGCCTCACATGGTTTATGCTCGCACTTGGGGCAGGACATTCGGCCCAGTGGGTGCGGGCCCGACTGGACGCGGTACGCATGACTTGACAGGCACTTACAGCAGCGCCAGGAGCCTTCGATGACTTCTCCTCCTCCTTCACCTTCTGGTGCCGTGAGGGGAATCCCGAGATATGGGGTGCTGCGGCTGCCGGCATTGGCGTATAGCGCTTCAGTCTGTGGGAAATTGACGTTAGGCGTCGACTTGAAACCGAGCTTCTTGGACGGGGAGAGAAGGTTGTCGTCCTTCGCGCGCGGCTTGAGGTGCAAGAAGGAGCGCAAGGCTTGCATCTTGAAGCTGTATATCAAATGTGAGTACGCTGGTTATATTTTGATCGGAGAGTGTTGAGGATAGACGCAGAGGTCTGTACAAGCAGAGTGAAGTTGGCTTTCAACCAGAAGCAGTTGAGTCCAGTCCTCGAGGCCGTCGACTCAAGTCCCTAATCATTGTCATCAAGAGCTCAAACCGCCGCAAGCCGCTACAATCCCACTTACTGCAAGTAAACTGCCGCAAAAATACAACTCGCGATCAGTATCCAAAGCGAGCCCCCACGATATCTTCGCGCGCGTGTGCGAAGCGCAAAGCCGACGTAGAATCTTGTCCGAACAACAGCGAAGAGGTAGGTTGACGGAAGGGAAAAAGCAGCAGACGGAGGGCAGCGAGTTGTTTACCTCGAGCCCGTTTGCACTTCGTCTGTTTACTTTCTGCGCGGTAGCCTGCGGAAGGCGGTGAAAGCCGGCACAGGTGCCAGTCCGCCTTTCACCGACACCTTGTAACAAGCTACTCACTCCAAACACAAACGCAGTCGCAGTGCTGATTCCGTTGCGTTTCGACACTAATGGTGTCACGGCATTGCTTATGCTCGTTCTACAACGTCATCGTAGTTCGCGCACATATTCGCAGGTAGGAAGTAGAGAGGGATAGAAATAATCAAGGCCCAAAAAAAGTAGAATACCAGTGACCGTGACGCCACGCTATGTAGACTATGCCGCCGGAAGCACACAAACATAGAAGAGTACCATCAAAACCTTTCCCAAATCAAGGACTTTGTCCTCTGATGACGCCGAGCTCATGCATTGACCAATGCCCAAGTGCTAATGTTCATACCGAAGAAAAACGTTCATGATCATACATAGTCGTGAAGCCCAGTCCATTCCCCATTCCTAGTAACTTCCTCACGGTGAATAAAAACAATGATAGGTGACTTGTACGCCGATGCCAGGTGACTGATAACCCCCCGAACGCGGAGGACTTCGAGTTTAAATCAGCGGCCCAGCGGCAGCAACCATCGGGCTTGTCGTGCTGGTGTTGATCGAAGATTCGTAGGTGGCACTGCTTCCGCTATATGATCCTTGCCGAGCTCTAAAGTAGGTGCTCGTGTAAGTTGTAGCCGGTGGAGAGAAGGCCGCTTGTGCCGGAGAAAGCGCAGGAGGAGGAGCCGTATTGATGTTTCGATTGCTTCTGCGACGTCCAAGAGCCGGTGATACTGGTGTAGCCTGCGTTGTAGTAGCGGAAACGCCAGAGTTGACACTTCCACTCGAATTGCTCCTGATGTGCTGAGGGTTACCAGATGACGGGGCCGCCGACGGTAGGCCAGCAGCAGCGTTAGGTCGCCTGAAACCGGGAGCAAATGGATTTGTTCGTGAAGGGTTGGCGCTGGCTTCTTGAGCACCTCCCAGCGCTCGCATCCTGGTGTTGATCAACTCACGGGCTAGGCTTTCCCGCTCATCTGGAGTAAACCTTGTGGGCCGAGGGACCGAGTGGTTGGGAGATGGTGCCGTGTTACCAGCCGTTTGAGGGGGCCGAGCGTGTTCACTGGCTCGTAGCGTCCGCGTAGACGCTTGAGTACTCAAACGGCGCCGGGAAGGCTGGTGACGTAGATCAATCCGCGACGCTTGGGTCCGCATTCCTTGAGTTTGACTAAGACCGTCACGCATATTCGCACGTGACATCGCTGGTCTTAAGGTTGCTGTCGACGACTGGTCTCTCAACACAGGGCGGGAGGTGCGTGCTCGGACCCCATGAGGCTGAACGAAAGCGCCCCAAGGATTACCCATACGCTGATTCTGAAGAATGCGACCTTGAATGTTCAGGCCCACATTGGCGTGCGGGAATACTGGATATACGGGTGAATACCCCGCTGGTGTTCTCCTTCCAGCCGCAGACGGCGGCCGTGGCCCAACCCTACTAGGCGGTCGTTCGATCATATCGATGGCCGCAGCCGCCTGTGCCTGAGATGTAGCATTGATGGAGCGTTGCGAATTTGGTGTAGTCGACCCAGGTGTGAAAAGTGTACTCGAGGCGTTGCTCGTAGAGCCAATGGAGGAGGCACGGTCTGCTGTAGCAGCGCTTTGATTAGATGCTGCACCAGGCGAGGCGGGTGAATTCACTGCACGTTGAGCAGGTGAAGTTGGTACACGGGAGGGTACGCCAGGATTTGACGAGATATCCATCAGCGGAGTACGCAACCTTGCGGGGGCCGGAGGGGGGAAAGGGGAGAATTGCTGCGCCGGACTGGGCCTATTTCTGTTGGAAGTCCTTGGGCGGGCAACTGGGGTGGTTGAGCGATGTTCCACATCAACCAGCAGGCCAGGCCGTTCGACCTCCTGCAGGATACGTTGATGATTAGCAAACATCCAACTAATTCGTGAATCATACGCTCGAGGACGTATATGCGGTGTCGTGCGATGGCGTCCCGGTTGTGAAGTATCTGAATTGTCGTCGGTATCCAAGTCAATGGGGTTATTGCTCGAAACACCTCGATTCAAGGAGCGATTAGCCGTGTTATTGCTATTAAGAGCGGTGGAGTTTCGAAGGTGAATTCTTGATCGACGGTTACGTAGTGAGTTCATAGCCATTGCTATGTCACCGTCGTTGTCCAGGTCGGAATTGTCGTCATCGGCCTCACCGTCTTCCATGTGCACCGAGGATGTAGAGAGAATGGAGGATCGCCGTCGTAAGCCACGTGATGCATCTAGGAACCGGGGGTTGCCCACTCGAGAGGGGGGACGTATGGGCGCGTTAGGCTGTGGTCGATCTGCAGTAGGTGTTAGAGAACCACCCATTCGAAGTCTATCATTGGAAATCGCGGTCGCGTCCCACCCAACGGTCGTTTGTGCCCCATCACTCAGCTCATTCTCATCCATTTCCTCATCCGGTCCATCGTGCTGTAGCATCCAACCCTCCGCCTGCAGTAATGCCTGCGTGTCCTCGTCGAGTTCCTGTTCGCCTGACGCGTCTGTTGACGTTGACGACGTACCGACAGTCGGACTTCGCAGACCATTAGCACGGTTCAAGATCCGTGTTTGCGCTGGATTGCGCCGCCCTCGTCGGATTGGGCCCTGGTCCTCTTCGTCTTCATCCTCTTCTGCAATGGCGCTTGATATGGTTGACGATGCTTCTGACTCGACGACGCGCTGGGCCCTGCCTTGCAATCTGGCGCGATTGCTGGGAGGTTGCGGGGTCACGCTTGCCGCAGATGAGGTACTTCTCGAAGTATTCGAAGCGGGCTCGTCATCGTCGTCGATGAAGTCGTTCATGGAAGAGTCACCATCCATTTCCTCCTCGTCTTCCTCTTCTACGGTGTCCATCTCGTCCGTGTACATGTCTGAGATGATGCTTTGACTGTAAGATCGTCTGCTACCTGCGTCGCTGTGCATTCTGCGCTGAAACCTTTGGGCAGCGTATGGATTGATGCCGTGCTCAAGGAATCTTTGCATCATGAAAGATCCCTCGTCGCCATGCCACCCGTCAAGCGCCTCATCATAGCCGCCGTCGTAGTCCTCCAAATCCATATCGAGATCTTCACTGGACATGTCATGTTCGGACATTTCGTCCATGTCGGAGAAGCCCGCAAAGCTATCTCCCCAAGTCAACTCGCCGTTCTCATCGAAGAACAGGCCACACTGCTCGCATCCACCATCTTCCAGCTCCCAGTTGCACATGGGACATCGGTCCACGCCATCTTCTTGATCTCGAATAGCGCGTACCGAAGGTGCATGATGTCGACTTGGGCGGAAACAGCCTTTGAACAGGCCTCCGGTTCGGGGGTCCTGGCTGTCTTTGTCCTGCTGAACAGCGTCTGCTTCCTCCTTTTGCCATTGCGCATGTTGTTCGGCCGTTTCTCCTGCAGGAAGGAGTTCGGTTCGGCTGATGAAGACACATGCCATCTCGCGGATCTAAAAGGGTCGGTGTGAATGCGTAATATTTTTCCACCGAAAGGGAGCCACTTACAACATATGCAGGTGCTGGGGGCTGCGTGACCACTGCTCGACAATCCGGGCATGTCTTGCGGGCCTTATTCGCGACGAACCACGTACATAGACACTGCGAGAGGTTGAGGAATCATTCCGTAAGTGGTACAAGGCGGAGCACACTCACACTGTAACAGTACGTGTGTCCGCAAGAAATGGTATACGGTTGATAGAGCAGACGATCGCAGATCTTGCAGGTGAGGTGCGAGCGAAGGCCCTCGAAGTCAGACTTCAGTGCTCGTAGTTGCTACACAGCGGTTAGCCGCCCATGCCTTTGTGCCATCGTCGCCTTGTTCGGCCTTACCTCTTCGGCCTGGCTGGGCTTTGATCCTTCCTCGGGCTTCCTGGTCGCTTTTTGCTTGAGACTGTCCTTGCTGGGGGGTCGCGTGGGCTTGTCGCCCTCTGCAGCCTTGGTGGACGGGCGATTGCCTGTGGGCGTCGTCCCTCTTCCGGTCCGCGAGCTGGAGGCCATGGCTGACGACTGCTGCGGTACGCTGGGAGACTTGGCGGACGCGATGGACGACGAGGAGGTCGAAGGTCTTGCCTTTGCGGGCGGGGTCAACGAAGAACGTGAGTCCATGGCGGTAGTGGGTGGGTGTGCATCTGTGGGCGGCGAGGCGTGAGAGCGGGTGCGGGGGGATGTCACGAACGGGTCGCACAGGAAGCAACTCGCTGCCAGCGCTCCAGGCCCGGGCAAGCACCGTGGTGCATCAACGAAGGAAGAGGAGTTGGAGGAAGCAGGAAAGACTCAGCACAGTTGGCAGGCGTACATATGTCCGAAGGATGGTGCAGGTGGTGTGGTAGTGGGAGGTACGTGCCCGGCGCCCGAGGATCAGCCGGCGGGAACCTCAACTGGGGTACAGGGCAGGGCGGCTCCTCACTCACTCCGTCACCAATGCATCTCCTCTCCGCTTCTCCCACTCTCGTCTCTCACTGAGCTCGTGCCCAGCTGCCTATTCTGGCCGGCCTGGCGCTTGAGTCACTCATGTATTCGCCCATACGCAGCCATGTCAACAGCATGAGCTCGAGGAGACTGCGAGTAGGAGAACTATCACCAGGACGAGACGAGGTCAACTAGAGTTATAATGATGGTGGGGAGCTGTGGACATGAGCTCTTTTGCAGCATACCTGATGCTCTGGAAGGCTGGGGAATGGTGAGATGAAACCGACTTCACAAGTCTACTCTGACCTCAAGTTCCGTACAAGTCTATGGCCCCTTCTGCTGTCTTGGGACTTCTGCTCAGTGGTCGTAAATCTCTCATGACGCTCGTTGTTGCCTCTCTATACCTGTATCTACACCATCCGTTTTAATTCTTTGGCTCACTTTTCAGGGAATGATATATTGTTATCAAGCTCCTTGGAATATCCTGTCTCACAGCTTGTTGAACCTCATCTTTGGGTTTCCCACGCCTCAAGTTCTGGCAAGGCAGATTCAGGACTATCTAGTCCGACACTACATGCTCTGCCTTTATAAAATCTCCACTCCGAAGGAGAAAAAGACAACAATCGAAGCATCGATCTCCTCTCGTTTAGTGTAACGGTTCGTAACATGGCATATACTTCTTCCTGAATGGCAATGCGGGGAACCCGAACCTCTAGTCCTCCAATCTGCTGCCTCCTGAAGAACAGTAATTCCATTGACTGCATTTCGCGGCATGTTGAAAGATACGTGCATCCCACGTTTTATCGACGTCTGGGATTAGTGGTATCAAAATGATTTTAGTCTTGGAGACATGGCCAGGGTTTCTTAAGGTCTATCATATCGATAAGGGCGACGCACAGACCTCACAAACAACCGCAACCTCCAACGGCACTCGACCGATGAATTGACCGCCTCACCGTGAACAAACATTGACAGCTATCCCTCCTACTCAACTACAGCTCCACGCACCAGCCCGACATGGGTACCAAAGACGAAACCCCCGAAATAGCGGAGAAATCCTCAGCAGCCTCGTGGACCGGCCCGACAGCCACCAGATTCGAGACGTACGTTATGCGCCATGTCCCAATACGATACACCGTTGGACGGAACGGGCATGAAGGGGATTTCGGAGGCTGATGAAAGGGACAGGAAACAACATAGCGAGTACTTTGATCCCTGCCAGGACGCGGCGCAGAGGAGTATACGGTGCTTGCATCGGAATGGGGGAGATCGAGAGATGTGCACGGATTTCTTCCAGTAGGTGGTTCCTTGAAGCTGGTGGTAACCATTGAGATTCTGCATGGTTGCGCCACGGTTTGGGGTTGGCGTGCGAGACAATTGCCGGGTTGAGAGTATTTGCTGATACATGCGTGTTCGTAGGGCGTATCGAGATTGCAAGGAGCAATGGGTACGTTTTGCACATTCAATCGTCCATTTCCCTGCTCTCCGGGCATTAGCTTGACCCCCCTAGGTGTCCATGCGAAGAGGAATACATTACTGACATTCATCTTCCTCAGACGAACGCACGCAAAGAAGCCCGGAGAAAGAGTAGCTGGTGGGGCTGATTGAAGCCGAAGAAAGAGGCTGTCTTCCAGCATATGCGCCATCTGCATCAAATGGGACGTTTTGGAGTTTTATACCATCCGTTGTACAGTATTGGGTCTTGCTTCAGACGGGAGGACTATGGATCCGGCTGGACACTGTGGAGATTTGATGGCGGAGGCGGGCGGCCGAGCGTTTGGGGCTGGGGTTCCTGTGGAGCATGGCAGACAAGCTTCAGGTCACGTCTCCTGCGACCTGTTTGAAGGTTATGGACTGCACCATTTCGCTCGAACCGTCAAAAGAGGAAGTTCGCTATATCCAGTAACTTCAAATCCGTACATGGGGTTCCCCGAGGACTCTATATGCAGTACCTTCCACCCAACCCAAATTTGTACACATAGATATGATATAATACAATGTCGCCCACCTCGCCCATCGCGCCTAACGCGCAACCCATATCTTTCTTCACTCCGCTGTCGTCCCCTCATCCACACCTACGCCCTAAACGAGTTCTGCGCCTGTCCGTAATTAAACTTTACCTGTCCACTAGGCTGCAGCGTCGCGCCCTCCTGCACAACATTCCAATTGATCTTCTCCCACCACTTCTCCAAAAATCGCATCTTCCCCCGGACCCCATAGTCATGCAACCACACATGCTCCCACGTATTCACACACAGCAAGGGCACCACATCCACACCTCCCAGAGGTTTCTGCTCGCGCTTCTCCGCACCCCTGCGCGCCGCCGACCCAAACGCTCCCACGGGATTCAGCTCCTGGTACGAGTCGGGATTATGTGTCGTCAGATCGTGCGATTGGCGGCGATAGTGGGCGCCCGAGAGGGGGCTGCCGGCGAGGTAGGTGGGCAGGATGCGGAGAGGCCGGCGGGCGGTGTCGTTGAGTTGGACGAGCCAGACGAAGCCGGGTCCGAACATTGCGTCGGCGGTGGCGAGGAATTCTTCGCGGAGGGTGTCGAGGGAGGAGAAGGAGGAGTTTATGGCGGCGAGGAGGTCGGTCGAGGGGGCGGATACGACGTTCGGGTCTGTGGCCTCGAGGGGCGTTAGCATGGGTTCCGTGGAGATGAGATGGAATCATGAGAGTGGCGAGTTGTTGATCGTTTGAAAATGTGATGGAGGCTGTTGATGTGTATTGGACGTACAATGCCGCGGAAGAAGAAGTGGTTGTTATAGGCCATGGATGCGACGTTGAAGCTGTATGCGGTTGTGGGATTCCGTGCCAGCTCAATGACTAAACTCTTGGGGGTTTGGCCCTCCAGCGTCGTGCCTGGAGGAATGATCATCAGCCCATGTTCCAAACGATTTGACGTCGCAATGGCGATCCAAGGTCGGAACGGGGGACTAAGCAATACCGGAGGTAGCCGCATTCAACTCGTCCACCATCAACTGCTGGTAGTCTGTATACGCAATCTTGAAACCCTTGGGGCTGAGCAGTCCCGGGATGCCATTCTTCTCGAGTTCCTGGTGGTTCACGAGCGACGGGACGACGTGCAAAGAGCGGAGGAACAGTGGGGAGACGCATTTCTACATGGCTGTCAGTTGGCCCAATCGACCCAGAATGAGACCACCCAAGCAAACGACTCACTGCAGGAGTTCCAGCTAAGGACTGCACGGCGCCGGGCCGCCGCAGCAACGAGCGTAATATCATGGCGGCGGTGTGTATACAATTGAGAGAAGCAACAGCCAGTCTGGCAGACGGCGGCGCTCGCCTCAGCTTTTTTCCCGTCCGGGCGACGAGAAGCGCTAGCGCGCTGGAGAACGCGCAGCCAATCACGACGCGCCCTGTTCAACGTCGCTCGAGAACTTCAAACCACGCAAGCGCCTGGTCGACAGCACGAATGTTTCACCCTCTCACCGCGTCGTAAATGCATAGCCACACGTTGCGAGGAGTCATATGGTCTCTGTTAACCCGAGTGTTTTCATGCTAACGAGTCAGCGAGTGGCTGTCGGCCTCCCAGCGCTTCCATGGCTCTATTTCGAGACCCCAGCGACAGGCGAGTAGAACTTCCATGGCGGCCCGACGACATCAGGTTCGAGCACGAGGTAGCGATGCGTGTCGAAATGGGTCGCGGGTATATACTTGAGCGGCTGCTCATGCTTGTCTACTTTGAATTGCCATTTCGGATCTGAGAATTTGTTTCACGGCGCGTTTCCTCGGTTGCTTCCGTTCTATCTTCGAATGATATTCGTCTAGGGACATTGTTTCGTTTGGTCGCTGAGCTGATCGCTACTTCTCTCATATATTGACGGATCATTGTAGCTTTTGCATACCGATCTTCACCTTTCGCAACCCTCTCAACATGACTCCCTACATGGTTCTTCCGAAACTTTCAAGGCTATCGATACTCTTCTTCTTCGCTACCTCCCAGGCGTCAAGTCTTTTTCAACGTCAAGATGCGGTCTGTGGAGGTTTACCTGGTCTCTCACAGTGTGGCGGCGGTCTTCCCTCCGAGTTTTGCTGTCCTAAAGATTCCACCTGCAAGCGTCTCAACAGCGCCGATGCTATTTCGGTCATCTGTTGCCCTCCCGGGTCCGACTGCGAGCTTATACAGTCCATACCATGCGATATAGGCCTTTTCGATGCGAAGCTTCACCCAGACAACCAGATGCACTTGGCCAACACCACCGAAATTCAGCTCCCGAAATGCGGTGAGAAGTGTTGTCCGTTTGGCTATTCATGCAATGGAAATGCATGCAAGGCCAATCCTTCCTCTGCGCCTTCTCAGTCGCCGTCGGCTTCTCCATCTACTCCACCATCGACCATTCGTACCCCGACCTCGACGCCAACCCCGTCTCAGACGCCTTCTGCATCCCAGACAACTGACCCGGCTACCATCGTGCAGACCCAGCGAGGCTTCGATGGCAGGTCCTTCGTCGCTGGCTTCTTTCCCGGCATCGTCATCGGCGCCCTTACCACTCTGGCCGTGATCTGGCTCATCAAGAAGCGACGAGAAGTTCAAGAAAAGAACCGCTACTCCGGTGACTTTGGTCATGTTTCTCGTACCATCAGTGATCCCATCTACGACCCCAACTATGCGGCACGAACGGACTTCATCAGACGGGGTTCGGGATCCGCGCAGCCATCGCCAAACTCCACCACCGGATTTGTACGCAAGGAGACTACCCAAAGTGGGGGAGGAATGACGCCCAAAATCAGGAGCCTATGGGAACGTACACCTAAACTTGGCTTCAGCGGTTTCGGGGGCCCACTACCGGCGCATCCCGCACCAGCGGTGAGGGTAGGCATGCATGACGGGCGCGATCCGTACAAGACACCTACACGGACACCGAAACGCTCCGATTCGATATCTCGCACACGAATTTCCGCGATTGCGGCCAAGAACAGGGGCACAACAACTCAACAGCGCCCGGACACGTTAACAAGAGGCACCAGCACGGAGACGATTGATGTTCTCATGCGGACTCCGAGTTTCCTGGCTCCGCCCAAGGCCCCGGGTATGAGCGAGAATAAGAATAGATTGACGCAGGACTCAACGAACACCACATTTACGAAGCTGATGGAGAGGGCGGGAATTGAGGAGCGGACGAGAAACGATGTGAGAAAGTGGGCTGGGAGTCCAGGTAGAGCGAGGTAATACGTTGTTCAGGTACCGACGTTGCATTTATTCGTCTTGGGTGTGAGGTTTCCTGCTTTCGTGTGCGTCGGTCTGCATGTAGCGCTGGCGTTGATGCATTCTTTGTGTCCTGCATAGCGTTCGGTTGGTTCCTGACATTCTTTTCCATGGGCTGGAGCATTTGATACCAGGCATTGGCCATATTCGCATTCTTTTAGAACTCTCATATTGTTAGTATAGGTCTGGCATTGACTCGTAATCATGTCTTCCGTACATTTAGTTTGCACGATCAGTTTATTCTGCCTGCAGTTTCCTCCTGGCATGGCGATTTCTTTCCATTACAGACGCATCAGAGTCACGATCTGGTACATAGTATCTTTGCTTCCCGTGTGTCCGTCTGGTCTTCCCAAACCTGTCGCTACGTGGTAATACTACGGACATTCAATGCGCGTCACTTCACTTTCAGTGGACCCCCCGAAACCCGGCAACATACGATGTTGTCTTGCAGCCAGCTGGGCAAGCCGTGTCCGCCATCGAAAGAGGTTCATTTGCCCTCTGAGTTCTTGAAGAAGGATTTCGATAGGAAGGGGGCTCTATTGTGTCGAAGTAATGCGTGTCGGGGTTTCTCGCGTGCCGTGAAGCTTCATGCCATGGCTTGGATTTAGGGATAAAAGATCGTGCATATCTCCGCGTAGCCATTGTGCGTCTTTCGATCGGTAGTTAAACATCAGTGAGCTATGTGATGCAGGGAGCTAATGTGTTGAGACCGGTCGGCATGGTGCTGTGAAGCGAGCCCACGTCTTGAAGCCTCAAGTTATTGAGAATCAGGTATTGTGCATTACCCCATCTGCCATTGTGCGCTGTTGTATCAGTAGTTAAACATCGCAGCGAATATCATGGGCAGTGGAACAGGCTCAAGGAGGGGTTACTTCACTCGTTCACGTAACGATACCGGCGCCTGTTACCTAGGTAACCCGGCTTTTGCTCAACTGAAAACCTGATATTGAAAGCTAAAGCGCTATTGGTCTGGGTATCTATCTATTGTGTTAGGTACCATTTCAGACTGCTTGGAAGTAGCCAATTGTTTACCTCTGCCGTTATGGTTTGAGAAATGCAGCTCCTGAACTCCGTTCGTGACGCCGGTTGCGGTTTTCCATGTCCCCATAGTGTGCACCGCATAGATGTCTCCGACGGCACACATCCAGCATAAGGCGAAGTGCCTATCCACTTGATCCGTTGGTTGGATCTGTTCGCTCCGACTCCGACATGTCCACACCGACATCCTCGACTGCAATCTCTGTATCCGTACCACCCTCAGCTTCTCTGCTTTACTCCGAATCCGACACGTCCATAGCAGCACCCTCATCTTCCTCTTCCTCTTCTTCCTCTCTTGCCCTCTTTACGCCTTTGGTCGATTCCTCGGCGGTAGGGGCGGCAGGAGCGGCAGGAGCAGCAGGTTCATTCACAGGTTTCGCCTTCGTAGGGGCAGGTCCCGTTCCAAATACCGATTCTTGTGCGGTCGTCGTCTCCGTTGACTTCGGTTCTTCCCTTTCCGGAAGCTGAAATGTACCATCGAGTTTTTTGACGGTGTCGGATTTCCCTTTTGCGTATTGGATGTTCTGGTTTGTGTTAGCCAAGTAATCACAGAGCAATTGTTCCAGAATGACCGAGAAAGGGAAGAATTGGTTCGACGCACCATAGGCTTGCCGAAGAATTCGAAGCCCTGGAGAGCCCGCATTGCCTGCGTACTCGAATCAACGTCTCGGAAAACGACGTGTGCCTGTCCGCGCATTTTCGTGGTTTTGAGCGCAACAACGTCAAGGACAACACCATATGTCGCGAATAACATATACAAGTTGCGCTTAAGGTCGGCCTTCTGGAGCTTGTCATTGAGATTTCTGACGTAGAGACTGCAGAGAGAATTTAGCTTTGAGATGGCGGGGTTTTGTGAGTTGTGACGTACGTCTGGTTTGGTGGAGTCGGCCTTGCGACCGTGCCGGGCGGTCCCCTCGCTGAAGTTGCCATGGTGCAGTTGTGGAGAAGGTTGAGCACCACGTAGGCTTCAAGTACGGGAACGTACACTCAAAAGGTTGAAGCTGTCGCTGATGCCAAGATTTCGGGACGTGCTCGAGCGTGGTGGTTGGACCGGGGCAGCTCCTCCGGTGCCTGCCCCTCTGCGCGGGGACTTCAACTCTCCCCAGCTTTCAAACTCCGTAACCGCAATCGCTCGCAAAGCAATAGTAGAGAGCTCCTCCTATTGCAATCAGACTATCATTATGGCCCCTCCCGAGGTTCACCACCTTTTCCATCACCCCATTGCGGACCATTCCTTCTCCGCCGATCGCCAGACGCTGGCTGTGGCCCGCGAGAACACAGTCGATCTGTTTAAGAGAAATGGAAACAAGTTCCAACTCACAGATGAGTTGACGGGCCATGATAAGACGGTTACTGGTGTGGATATTGCGCCCAGGAGCGGCAAGATCGTTACCTGTTCCCAAGGTGGGTTGGAGGCAACCGTACCATGTCCATACCACACAGTAATTGACATGGCCTAGATCGCAATGCGTACGTTTGGGAGCCCTCTGCTGACGGCTGGAAACCCACTCTCGTACTTCTCCGCATCAATCGCGCTGCTACCTGTGTCCGCTGGGCTCCTTCCGAGACCAAATTCGCCGTAGGCTCTGGTGCGCGACTTATTCCGGTCTGCTACTTCGAAGAGGAGGACAACTGGTGGGTGTCGAAGCACTTGAAGAAGCCTATTCGAAGCACCATCACAACTGTTGCCTGGCACCCGAACTCTGTATTGCTTGCTGCAGGTTCCACCGACGGCCATGCTCGCGTTCTCTCTAGTTTCATCAAGGGTGTGGATGAAAGGCCTGAACCCTCTGCGTGGGGAGAGAGGCTACCGTTCAACACTGTGTGTGGAGAGTTCTTGAACAACACGGCAGGTTGGATACATAGCGTCGCATTTTCTCCCAGCGGCAACGCCCTTGCCTTCGCTGCCCATGACAGCAGTCTTACGGTTGTCTACCCCAGTGCACCGGAGCAACCTCCTCGTGCCGTTATTAACATTTCCACCCAACTTCTGCCCTTCATGAGTCTAGTCTGGAGGAGCGAAGACGAGATTATTGCTGCAGGCTATGATTGTCAGGCCTACCGTCTTCAAGGCTCGGAACACGGCTGGCAGCTAGCTGGCTCGTTGGAAACCAAGGGACGCCCAGGAGCTCAAGGTCACAGGGAGGAGTCCGCGCTTAACATGTTTAGACAGATGGATCTGAAGGGCAAGGCTACGGATGACACAAAGCTCGATACCATCCATCAGAACACAATCACTAACATCCGCGCCTTCGAAGAGGCGGGTGGCAAGGTCACCAAGATCAGCTCCAGTGGAGTTGATGGAAGAGTCGTTGTTTGGACCTTGTAGGTGAGAGATAGTTGGTGCTGTCCTGACTGTTTCGGTGACCACATTGGTGGAAATGAGAGCTACAACTGCAGTGGCACATTTATGTGAAGGGACGTATCGATTTGAATAAACAACATCTTATTGTCATCCACTTTGTCCAATAGTCGCTTCTAATTGAAGTTCAAGGACGGGTCAACTGGTCAGAGGATCGTCATAAGAAACCTTAAAGACATGCCGACGAGGACAACAACAACAACGAGCCGCGCACGGCGCAAATCCTCGCTCCTACTCTCCAGATGTTCACTGTTCTATTCGCCGCCTCAATCACATGTTCGTCCTTTTCGAACACCCCCGGGGCCGTGCGCGCCAACTGTGCCTCCATCTTCTTTGTCTCTATGCCGAAACAGTACCGTTTAACATTCCACCTCCCCCTCGGGCCCCCTGCAAACGTTAAGGTCAGAAGCTACCCCACGATCTCTTTGTCTATCATCTCGATAACTGTCAGAGCTCCCTTCAAATATGGTCGAGTCTCCGTACCTCGTCCGGGACGACAGTCCAGTTCCAAATACACTGTGCTAGCATCCCCTATCACCGAGTTAACAAAATGTACGGCCTCAAAGGCGGCACCGTCGCCATCCCCTCGTGGATTCTCATTTTCCGCTGGGGGCAGCTGTTCTTCGCCATCTTGGCTCTAGCCATGTGCGCGTACTCGCTGTCTGTCTACGGTGGAGGACCTGTACGTATCGATTCCTCTTCAGTTCTTTCACGTACACTTTAAGCTCAATGCAAAGGCCATGATACTGATAACTACATAGCTCCAACCCCCTCTAATCTCCACAATCATCATCTCAGGCCTAACCCTCGTCCCCATCCTGCTCTTCACCACTCCTCTGCACCTTGCCCAACGCAAAATGTACGATCCGCGCATCGCTCTGCTGATGGATGGCTTCGCGGCGTTGTACTGGCTCGCAACGTTTGCGGCGCTGGCATCTTACCAGCACATCTTCCGAGACTGGGGACGTAGGTTCGATAGGTTTGTTTTCGCCGAGGCAGAGGTTTGCTGGGAATGCAGGAGGGCGTGGAGGACGGGACTTGCGGCTACGGTGTTTTCCGCCGTGAACTTGTGCGTATCTCTTTTCTCTTTCCCGTTTCCGGTCCCTCTCTCCGCGTTTCACGCTTTTTCATGTTTTCTCGCGTGAGGAAATCAGGTATGATCATCAGAAGAACTAATGACCTGTCGTCGCAGCGTTCTATTCACCCTCACAACCCTCGCCTTCCTCTACTACTACCATTTCCACAACGCCGGCGTCCCCGCCCCTGGTATCCGTCACAGTGACCGCGGCGCAGCCGCCGAAGCAGCAATGTCGGACAAATACTCTGGAACCTCTCCCACAACGACAACCACCACGACCGCTGGAGCCGCAGGGTTTGCTCACCTTCAATCTCATCACCCGGGACAGAATATCGACAATCGGTACGACCAGTACGCTGGCCCGGGAGCAGGGCCGTATGAGCAATCTGGCGGATATGGTGCCGGGAGTTACAGAAATGAGGGATTGGGCGTGGGGGAAGTACCGCAGCGTCATGTTCAACCGCCGCTGTCACCAAATAAGCGTGAGGAGGGGGAGATGGAAGATGTACCGACTCCGGCTGTGGGAGCTGGAGGTGATAGGTGCGGTGGTTAGGAGCCAACACTAGGCAAGGGTCACGAGTAATAGAGAGGAGGGGAAAGTTCTGTAAGGCTGTTGTCATCCTTTGGGGAGACAGTTCACTCGTTACTTGAACATGTTTTCTTCTTTATGAAATGAGGCTTTACGAAGTAGAGCTTGTAATTGCGGTTCACAATGGGCCTGAATTAAGGGAGTTTGCTACCGATAGTAATCAATCGCTACAGTCAGAATAACTATCATTTCATTCCATCAATCACGACTCTTTAGGAGATATGGTCGTTTCTGTCCGCTTCTCCTCGATCTCACGGTTGGACAACTCCGGTTTATCTGCGTGTTTTTTTGCAGTTTTTGCGGCCCGCTCCTGGTTATACTTCTCCCACTGTTCTCCCGACGGCCCAATACCGAATATGCCCATTCTCTTCCGTACCACAGCCAACCCAATTGCGACCACAAAGTTCAAAAGAGAAAACCCGAGAATCGCCTGAAACTGCCTGTTGTAGCTATGCCCGAAAATCTCCCCCAGCTGCGTTTTGACACCCGGAGGCAAGTTATCCAGTCTATCAAAATTCTCAATAAGTGCCGATTGGCTCGAAGGGAGAATGGACGGTAGCCTGTCGTCGAGAATCGTGTTGTGAATGGCCGAGCAGATGGCGACGGCCACACAGCCCCCTAATGTGCGCAACATATTCAAAGCTCCGGTGCCCACGGCGATATCCTTATCCTCGACGCTAGTGTATAGCAAGAAGTAGTATACGGGACTGGCGAGACCCAAACCGAGGCCGGTGATGATTTCATAGGCATAGGTTCCGGGCCAGAAGCCAACGGAAGTAGGGAGGCTACTGAGGAGTCCAATGCCAACGGAGGCAATCCCTGTGGATAAGATGAGCAGATACTCAGCTGCAATCTTTCTTCCCATCCTATGACTGACGTTAGAGCCAAAACCCCAAATCATTGGTTCATCTTACAAGAGGCCGCCAAGCATAGCGCCGAATGGTGTCATCAATGTGACTGGAAGAAGAAGAATGCCTGCCCTCTCGGCACTGGTACCATTGACTGCTTGGAACCGCTGCGGAAGCTGAATGACGGCTACATAAAAAGGCATACCGAGCAGAAACATACACCTGCAAGTTGATGAGCCATTGTCAGTTTCAAGAAGTGCAGAAGTATTACAGTAATAGTAGCACCATGGACGGATTGGTGAAGAACTTGATTGGGAAAACGGCATCCTTCTTCGTTCGAAAAGGGATCCATGCTTCATATATTCCAAATATGAGCAGGCCGGCGAGTCCAGCGATTAGCGTCCCGAGGATGATGGCACTGCTCCATGCGTACCGTACGCCGCCTTCTTGGAGGGCAAAGATAAGTGGGATAGGCCAGCAGACGGAGAGCACACCGCCAATGGCATCAAAACCACGGAGTCGCTCAATCTTCGATTCTCCGTCCCCAAGCCCCGGCATAGAGAAAAACAATATGACGAGCGCTGTGCCAACAATCGGGCCACTGCTATGGTGTTAGCACTAGGCAGATCAGATCTGGTTTATATACGTACTTCATGAAGAAGATCCATCGCCAGCTTGAACGGTCGCTGATCACTCCACCAAGCACGGGACCGAGGGTGTTAGCTATGGCAAAACAAGAGCTGATGACTCCTGAGTAAAAGCTCGCCTTTTCAGGTGTAATAAGCTGTGCGAAGGTCAGGTTTGTTCCGAGCAGGGGGTACTATCCTACTTTGATGATGGCCACGAATACTAGTGAATAGAGACCAGAACCTCCAATGCCTTGGAAAGCTCGGAAAACGATACTGAAGAGTTAGACTCAGAATCTCCAAAACCATGCGGCACTTACAGCTGTACCATAGTCTGAGCACCTCCGCACGCTAACGAGAAGATGAGAAAGCAGATGCAGCAAGCTACAAGGGCAAACTTCAGTCCGAAGATATCGCTCATATTTGCTGAAATCATGATAAATGCATTATATGTGAGGAGATAGGTCGTGATAAGCCAAGCGCCGCGTTCCAAGGCATCGAAGCTGCTCGAAATCTTGATCAATGAAGTAGTGATAATGGTAGTGTCGAGAGCTGATATAAAAAGTGATAACCACAAGCTATCTGTTTTAGCCAATTTCATCATGGCAGTACTGGCGAAACAAACCCAGCGACGATGAGATGTAGCCGCATTGAGCTAATCCCCGGCAGGAGTGATGGCGATGCTGATGTAGTCGGTCCATCGCTCGCGTCTGGTTCTCGTTTGGAAGCCATATGCATTGGCACTATATGTAGGGCAGAGAAGACGTTTCAGAAGATAGGAAGAATCAAGAGCAGATAGAAAATTTTCGTAACGTCCGTGTAACGTCCTATGTACTGGGATACAGTGGCATATTGGTCCTTGGCCTGGGTTGCATCGGATCTAGAGTTGTGTGTTCGCGCCGGGTCGTAGAAACGAACGGGCGTCGAAGTTCGATTCAGAGCTCCTGGTAGCAAGAACAAATCAAAGACCGGACTATACCGCAGTGTATCCAAAGTTGCAAGATAGCGGTGACATTGGTTGACTCAGTCATGGCCCTCATCCCTGAATCGTGTCATCAAGACGGTGTAGCACGTGACGTAATCCAACGATGCAGGTGTGCATTTTTGGAAGAGCATGGGGGACGGGATTTTGGATGAAAGCCCTGTCGGTTATTTTTCCGTACATTGGGTACATAGGGATTTCACTCTACCCGGGCATCGGCGATGGTGCTGTTGCCAGCAGTCCTTATCTTGGGACCTGACGCTGTTAGCCACGGACACTCCTAATGTCCTCAACCCCGAATAACTGGAACCTTACGAAAGGCCTAAAGGCGAGAGTCTCGCGGCGCAATCGGACCTTAGGGCATTTGGATGCGTTGTAAATGCAGAAGAACAATGTCGTCTTCTTCAATGCCGGCCCCATTGCTGGCCTCAAGACCAGATAGGACGCGTCACCTCGGACTCGGATGGTTTGCTTATGTGCGGACTGTCCATCAAAGTCATTCAGTAATGATAAGGCGGAGGTTTCAGGAGGTTTATTAGACGTGCAATCCGCACTGAGTGTGAGGTGACGGCGGCATGGTGGGAGCGAAAGGTCGCGGTGAAGTCACTTTGTAAGGAAGTCGCGTTCGACGAAGCCTCGCGTCGTGACACAATCTTTCCGTCATGACACCTTCACTTCCTTACAACTCTCTTGATTTCGCTCGACCAGTCTTCCATCAAGCGCGAAATCTGTTTTAGCACTGTCACTTTTCCTGTTTTCTGTTCACTCTCTTCTTCTGCGCGTTCAATTCAATGTCAGCTGAGAATCTCGACGCTGCATTAGCTGTCACAGACTGCGAAGCTTCGCAGCAACGACTTAGCCAATTCCTCTCACCCACCATAGCATTCAGTGGCGACAGCCTTCCTTCGACCGCAGTGCAGTATTTAGCTGCCTTCTGCGACACCGCGACTCCCGCGGCGAAGCGACGGTGGGTCGGTGTGGTGCTATCCAAGCTGATCAGAACCTCGGACGGCATAGCTCAGAATCTCAAGACACACAGAAAGCAACTCTCACAGCTCGGCCAGATCCTGCTTGCGAGCGGAGAGCTCGAAGAGACCCGAATCGTTGCTGGCCTCGTCATTCGCGAGGCGCTGTGTCGAGGCGTCGACAATGCAGATTGCTGGCCGACGTCCAAGGTGCCGGATAGCGCCCCTAAATTCCCACAAGAAGATGGTACGGCTTGGATGAGGGATTTCCAAGAATATCTGGACATCCTGGAGGATCTCAAGCTCTCCAATCAGTCCGGCAGTCCCAGCTCAGACGTGGCTATTCTCTACCCAGTGGCCTTGTCCACATCAGACAATTTCAGATGGCCAGACGCTGATGGCGTGGCTCCCGTTGCGCTTATTCAGAATGAGAGGCTCACGCTTCTGGCCACAGATGCTTCATTGCAAACGTTTCACTTCGTGGACATTCCACTCAAGCACATTAAGCGTTGCAACTTGAAAAAGTCTGGTCTTCACGACTCTCAAGCTCGGGCGACCAATCCTGAGCCCTGGGATGTCGAAATCGAGCTCGATGCTGAATTTTGGACATATAGAATCAACGAGTCCCGACATGAGGGAAAACGAGTCACCATACTTTTTCAGCATAAACAGGACTCCATGGAGTGTGTGAGCTGCATCAAAGAAATACTCTCTCACCCAAAGGCCTCGCTCTGTCCTCAGGCCCGACCCTCTAATGTCCCTACCGACAGCAGACCTTCTACGTGTGCAAATGGCCAAAGTTCCACACAGTCGGATGACAGAACCCGCCGCAGCGTTCAAGGTGAGCCGCCCATGTAAGAAATTCTCTCGAGATACTTGGGACTGCCTTGGTAAATGAAATCAAATGTGCTAATAGAATGTGCAGACAGCACCCACTTTGGAAACAATGTCGATCACAATGCCTCTCGCCCGAAGCCCTCCGAAACGGCATCCCCTAAGGGTCAACATGATCTCAACCAAACGAGCGAATCCAGACCCACCATCACGCCGCTCACTGGGTTCAAATGCACCGCAAAGAATAGGGAGAGCACAGCAAGACAGACAAATTCAGCTAGAGGATCACTGCCTGTAATCAAGAAGACCGGGCTGACAAATGAAGGGAAGGGAGCTCATCTTGAAAGCAACGAAGACGACGTCTACGCTGTTCCTGAAGATTCTCCAAAAGGAATGAAAACGCTGGGCCAGGTGAACAGGACGTCGAAGACCAATACAAGGACACGTCGCGGTGAACTCCCAAAGAAAGCCGACATAGACAATGCCACAGTAAATGTCGCAAAGGATCCGGGCAAAGGGAAGTTCGGCGCAGGAGCGACGAAATCGAGAATTATACATGATTCGGAGGGCGACGAACCCGGTATTCCTCCATATGCCAGTGATGCCGCATCGAAACACGCTCCGAGTGGGTTACGAACCCTTGTTTCGGCCGCGCATGTGGAGGAAGATCTCGTTATGCATAACCATGAAGGCGGTTTAGCGGAACGCAAACATGTTGGCTTACCCAAAGTCGTCAAAAAAGGAAACAGGACGGAGTCGGAGTCACGAAAGAACGATCAAGGAGACGGCGACATCTTTGATATTCCGAAATCACGGAAAAGGCACAAAGCGGTTCAGCAAAGGCACTCTAGTGCATCTGAGAGTCTTGAGAGCTCCGACAATGAGAGCCTTGATCCGGACTACATGGCCCCAAAACCAGCGCAGAAAAGACCCCGCCAATCAGTTGACACCACTTCGATCTCACGCCCCGGGCGCATCACTAAACCGAAGACTACTTCGATCAAGAGATCACGGAAGGGGAAGACAACCCAAGATGGTCACAATCCTCGCATATCTCCGGTCAAACCCAACCCTGTCGCAACATTATTGTCAAAGGAGAGTCACACTTCGACTAGCCCAAGGCCTGCGAGTGCGTTAGAGCCGGCATGTACCACCAATCCAGCCTCAGAACGCGCCATCATACAGACTCGAGGACCATCATCTCCCCTGAGAAAAGAAAAAGTGGCTCAGACCCTCTCTCGCTTGGTCGATGATGAAGGACCTACTCACGCAAGTCCTCTTTCCCGGCGCGCTGCTGCTATCAGCAACAGTCCTGTCTCAGGGCCAGTGGCTGATAATGAATTCGATTCTGAAGAGGTGCTAGCAGTCTACTGCGCATCTTCTAAACTGTCGACTGCAGCTCACCAAAAACGTTCGGCGACGATATCATGCTCCCCGAAGACACCAAAACCCAAACGGGTAAGGACCGACAATTTTGAGGATCTTCCCAAGACCATGGCACCACCTCGATTACTTGCTGAAGCCATTAGCCCATCACTGGAAATCAAATCCAATTCTAATCGGTTCTGTGGTAGCCGTACCGCGATGGAGCCCGTATTTGCTGGAAGTATCGATGGCCGCGTTGTCTCCGCGACCCAGTCAACACCTCGTCACCCAAATCCAGGGGCAACCATTTTGCGACCATACGATATGGAAGGCAAGCAGACTCCGGTTAATCAGGGATTATCGCGAACATTCTCCAGTGGTTCCAATTTGGAGATTGCGTCAAGCAACAGCAAGCCTTTGCCTGCTCCGCCGACTGCAGAGTCAACCGCCATATCTGGGCATGCGAGCCATGCAGATCTGGACGAAGAAGAACAGAGATGTCGTCAGATGCGCGATGAAGACCCTTTTAGGCATTCATCTGGAATTCGCAAACTCAATAGTTTTAGCCGTCGGTTGGAAGAGATTGTTGGCGTTGAGTTGCCTACCCTGACAAATGTTGCACCCCAATCATTGCCCCATGGCACGACGCTGACTAGGGATCGAGCTATTGATCAACCGGCCGCCGGAGTGGATGGGGATGAAACGTTGATCGGTGAGGAGGAGGACGAGCCGGCCATGCAAGCCTCGCCTGCCCGTATGCCTTCGTCCTCGCCAAGATCACGATACTCACTCAGCAGCCACAGCTCCACTTCTGCCGAACCCGATGAGCCCTCAGTCGTGGAATCAGAAGCCAGAGAAGACGAGGAATGGGAGGCTAGTCTGAGGCCCTATCAACGTGAACTCAGCGCGCAGCTTACCCGCATAACGAGGCGTGCGCTTCGTCATATTGTCGATAAGGAAACGGCTGTCCATGATATTGCGGAGACGTATAGGAGCGATGGGGAAAGGCTGGTGGAGGCGGTGGTGACGAGACATGGCCAGCAACACGAAGTGGTTCTGCAGGAGGTTAGGAAGAAGAAAGCAGCTATGAGGAAAGAGTTGGAAACTCGGGCACGGAAGCTCAGAGAGAGGAGGAAGGCTATGGATAGGGAGTTGAGGAGTGAGTAATTGGTGTGCCGGCATTTTATGGGTTAGAATTAGTCTTGCTAACGGCCTGGGTGCGTTCGAGGCGATATCACCAAGTCAGCAGCTTCTCGGATTTGTATCTTTATTACTGGGATGTTATGCGCGGTTAAACGTCTTGTATGGACTAGGGGCTTCATTTGGTGGAATTACCTTCACAGATTCTGCGGTCTCAGCGCTATGGAAGGCAACTGAAGGAGGGAGGTATGAATAGTAGGATATCAAACTGGTTATGGCGGTGGCTTATTGCATATACTGGAGTATAGCACACTGATAGTGATTCGAAATTCATAATTCCTTTAATACATTTCATTATTCAGAGTAGGGTGCTGTCTGTCTAGAACTGGATGTCCCGATGAAACCCTCACCCCTAGAAGGGAATGTTGACCATGCATTCCGTCCCCTTTCGTAGCACCAATGAAGGAGATACACCCATCAGCCCGCGCTTGCTTAGCGAAAGTAATCGTGGTAATAGTACAGGTTGGAACGCCTTTGTGAATACCAAAACCGCATGGGGAAGGACCCCTTGATGCCGTCCGCTTGCCTTCCCTCCACCTTCCCTATAGACCCTACCTTCTCCGAACATCCCATATTCCAAATTCACTCAAAATCCCGCATACGTCTGCATACTAAAATCACCCCCCACACCACCCCACAGCCCTTGCCCCCCGTTTCCACTCGCGCCCCCTCCACTCGCTCCCCCTGCATTTCCACTGCCACCACCCTGCAACGCACTACCCGTAGTAACACCATCATTCAAGAACCAACTCCAATCCTGATCGATATCCATGGGCATATTCTGCCAAGAGAAGTTATTCGTCGGGAGGGGGAAATTGTTCATCGAGTCGTCGTTGATCTGCGTCGAGAGCGCTGGATCGTTCGTCGTACCGGAGTTGTTGGGCAGTGCGGAACTGCTACCGGTGCTAGAGGGGTCAGCGAGGTTGGGGAAGTTGTAGAAGCCGTCGTAGGAGATGGACGGGAAGGGGTCGGTGGATGAGAAGAGTGTGTTGTTGGTGTTGGGGTTTGCGGTTGTGGTGGAGGTGGGCGTGGAGGCGCTGCCGCCGCTGATGGACGAGGAGAGACCTGGGTTGGCGAACAGGTCGGAGGAGGTGGAGTCGGACGAGGGAGTGATGAGGGCAGGACTGGCTGTCAAGGGCCCGTTTTGGGAGTGTGACTGTGAGGATGCGGATGCGGAGGCGCGCGATGCGAAGCCCGTACTACCCTGCCTTTTGTTGGAGGGCTGCTGAGACGTCCGTGACGAGGCGGCAGCAGGAGCTGGAGCCGCAGGCCCACTTTGTCCACCTCTTCTTACGGAAATCGTGCCAAAGTAGGGAATCACGAAATCGGTAGGACCCTCACACTGGCCCGGATTCCCTCCTCCCCCGTTCGCCCAGTCCGACTTGAACCTCCCAACCATCTTCTCCAGCACCTGCGCGCTCTGCAGTGCAACCTTGCCACCCTTCTCCGACGAGGCACGGCGGAAGATGTCGATGCTGATTTCGATGAGTCGGATATCCGCTTCCTGGTCCTTCGGCGCCATGCCGCCGCTCGCGCCGCCGAAATTGTACAAGCCGAGGACGATGAGGACGGCGGCGGTGAAGCCGATGAAGTCGATGGCTTTGCATTCGTAGAGGGGTTGGACCTCGCCGGTTCGGAGGGCTTGGTAGAGACGCAGGACCTCTCGGGAGCCGTTGACGCAGGCATTGCGGGAGAAGGAGAAGCGGGGGTTGGTTTGCGATTTCAGCATGAAGGGGAGGTGGAGGTAGACGCGGATCTGATGGTAGACGATTTGCGCCATGAGGCGTTCGCGGAGCTCGGCGGCGTTGTTCTCGATGTCGGCCATGAGCTCAGAATATTCGAGCCAGGCGGGGTCGAGACGCTTCCAGAGGTCTTCGAGTTCCTGATCGAGCTGCAGGGCCCAGGCGAAGGACTGCTCGGCGACGGACTGGTTACGGTCGATTACCTTGCCGGCGAGGACGGCGACCTTGTTCATGAAGATGAGGGGGGCGATGTAGGGGCCGTTGCCCAGGTCGGGGAGAGTTAGGTCGCAATGGCTGTCTTGGATGGCGTAGGGGAGGCCGAGAAGAAGAGAGAGGAACCGGTCACCGTGGTAGAGGGACCACCATATACTCTCGTGGGGTGCTGATGCGGTTCTTTGTCGATGCAGGCCCTGGCATCCAGTCAGTATCGTGTTGCGTCCTAGAGTCTCTGGGATTCTCCTACCATAAGCTGAGCATACAGCAGTCCTTTTCGCTGCGATATCCATGCTCTTCTTGGTTGGCCAACGTCCGCATACCACTTGGCCTTCAGGATCAAGCATTCCATTCCCTCCAGTGTAGCCGCATATTCGTCGTCAAACATAACAAAACGATCCACAGCCTCAATATACTTCTCCGCCTCAACCTCGTCATCGGATGAGATGCCTACAGCGAGGGCAACAAGGCCAATAGCGCCGATATTGTCATCAGCCAACGCCTTAGTAGCAAAGTCCCCCAGGGACTGGTTGGGTTCCGAAGTTCCACTACACTTCCTTCTCCAGGTCTGCCACCAACCGTCGTTGCTGTTGAGTATGCGTAGTAGTTGGTCATAAGGGGGAAGTATGGAAAGCAGACCCGCCTTTGCACGATCTCTCTTGGCTTTGAATCTGGCCGAGCCTTCGTCCATGATGTCTTCCGGGTTCTTGCACGTGATGGTATACCGGTGCTCAGCAACAGTATTTGGTGCCTCTTTACCGAGGGGAGATGCCTGGTCCATGCGTCCCTTCAACTTGGTCTTCATATCATTGAGCTATTTCGGTCAGCACGGTCAGCAACACAACACGTAGGGAGGTTCGAGCGTCCACGTACAGAATCCTCAAAAGCAGAGATGATGGGAATGTGGTGACCCCTATCCGATGCAGCACGCTGCGGTTTCGGTTGTGGTTCTGAGAGTATGGCAGAACATGCTTCGGAAGAATGAGGAGTGGGAGGAAACGTGTCCCTTGTGACGAGATGAGGGGTTCGAGAGGAACTGGTCTCTGTTTGGCTGCATGTTCGTTCACTCTTTTCCTCTAGAAGAGAGTCGACGAGAGCCTCCAGGCGGGACACCCGCTCACGAAGGTTCTTCCTATGGTCGACGACAATGTCCGGGTTCGCGTGCTCCTGGTCAATGCAGCGGGAGCCGCGAGCGAAGCACTCTGAACAGACATCAGGGCTGTCTGGCTGGAAGATGCACTTGATTTTGCGGCGACGACCTGGGTATGGTCAATCGGAGCTCGTAGACGATCGTCTGAGGAAATGATGCATAAGGGCTGAGTTCAAGAAGAATGGAGAGCAATTTGCTTGGGAAATAGGAGAGTTCAAGGCAACGAGGTAGACGGGAGGCGCGAGAGGAAACGAATTGAACAGCTTCGGAAAGGAAAAAGCACGCCAACAAATCCACCTACATTCAAAACAACTATGCGTGCCCTTCCTCATCTTCTTCCGCACCGCCAAATCCGTATGCTCCTTCGGCATCTTGTCCAGATCTAGTCCGCAACCGCTAGGTAGATGCACCGGACGACGTTGGGTACTCTTCTGATCGGCTTCCCCAGGAAGCTGACTGTGGATTATCTAAAATCAATCTTGGGAGTCGCAGGGCGTCTCATAAGGCTGGCAAAAGCTTGCGCCAGGCAGCAAAGTGAAATTGGAAAAGGTTGGTGTACACGCGCAAGCAAAGATGGCTGTGAGAGAAAGAGCAGCAGAGGGTTCGTCCGGGGCTCGTCCGGGGGGTGGTTGAAGGGGCTTTGTAAGCAGGGCAAGGTGGCTAATCACAGAGGAGAAGGTTCAGAAATGAGTGCGATAGGAGAGATTTGAGCAGGTTCTCATCTAGTGCTCACGCCTGATCCAGAGAGAGGAAGGGCGTTTGCTTATGGGGGCGAGCCCAAGGTTCGCCTAAGGGCTGTGATATATCTAGGGGAGGGCGCAGGACCGATGGCTCTTTACGGGCCAAAATGCGACGAACCCGCGGCGAATCGGCGTTTGCGGATTCCGACGGCGCGATCGCCGCATGGATATAACACAAATATCAGTTCCTAGGGCACGGATATGGACCCGTAAACTCCGTTTTATTCTCGACGACGAGGGGAACTCTCAGCGACTTGTTTCTTATTACGGAGTACACTGCGTACTCCTTGAAGGACTCGAATCCGGACATCCGCAGTCACCTGCTTAGAGCCACCGCCATCTACGGATATCAAGAATGAATCAAATGAACCGTTTCCGCGACACTTACCAGAACAACCCCTCCGTCCCTTCAGGTCCAAAGCACCGAATTCGTCAAACTGTGCCTCGTGCACGTGACTCCGAATGCGCCGTCCACGGGTGGGTTTATCGATATCATGAATACGCGTATTCTTATCGATAACACCAACCCATGCCATTCCTCCAGCTCCACCCTTTCCCCACACAATTCGTCATAAAGCTCCAGCGCACCCAAATGTTTTCCTCAGCTGATTTGAATTCCCTCCCAAGCCCCAGAATCGCACATACATCTCTGGTTGACCACGTCCATTATGGCCGAGACGTTACTTGACTACCGTGAAATGGGTTCGACGGCCGCAACTCCGTCCCAACGACAAGCACCAAGTGAAGCACACTCGCCGCAAGCGCAGGCACAAGCACACGCTGCAGATTCGCCTACACCTCCACCATCACCAGCGACAATGCGTCGCAGACTCAAGAGAAAGAAGAAGGACCCATTCCTAAATCTAAGTGCAGCTCCAGCAGACTCCATCTCCGCCTCATCCACACCTCCAAATGAGACCGTTGCCGACGAGCACGACTCCCAATGGCGCATCACAAAGGTACACACACCAATCCTCCCATCCACCATGCAATCCAAGCTCGCACACACATCTCTCTAACGAAACACACATGATAGATGCTCCTCACCCCCTTCCTAGCAACCTCCTTCTTCCTTTCCCTCGCCCTCGTCTCCCTCTCCGATCGCGCCCGCCGCGCCCGCACATACCCCTTCCCCTGGCTCGATCCGGAACCCTACTCCTACCCCTCCTCCTCCGATTCCGACTCGGCCCACCCGGCCGACCAACCACACCAACATCCCCCCTCGGGACGCTGGAAGCGCAGAGACTCAGCGCACGTAGCGCCGTCGGAGCCGCTGAACCCGGGAGGGATGATGGGTGGAATTTCCGAGGAGAAGGAAGAGGGTAGTACAGGCGGAGAAAAAGACGCGAGGTCCCGGAAAAGTAAGGGGAAGAAGCGGTGGTATCTGCACAAGAAGATCCGCAAGATGGCGAGGTTGGAGGTCACGGATGCGTTTGAGCTGCGCAGGTGGATCATGGCTATCATGCTGGTTGCCGTCTTCCTGGGCCTCGTGGGTATGGTGTGGGGGGTTTGGCGGATGCTGGGGTGGCTGAGGCGGCGGTGGTGGTAGTAGCACTTGAAGCCTGTAATTTTTTGTTTGTTTAATATGGACGTGGCGGATTGAGAACGGAGGTAGGTCTATGGAGAGCAAGGGACGTCAAATCTTCGTCAACCACGTAAACGACCTCCTAACCATCATCATGAATTTGAGGTAGGAAAGGGAGAACGCAAACAAGCACAGAAGAAACCGGACGTCAAAGCAACGAAGCAAGTCGCCAGCGCACGAAGGAGCCTTACGAGGTCGCAGCAAAGAGATGGTACTCTATTCGGATGAATCCATTCCACTGCCATTACTCATCCTCGCCTAACCAAGAACTGGGCAAGAAGATGAAGAAGATGGAAGAAGTTCGAGGCCGTTAGGAAGAACGTGTAAAGTTGCCCAAGTAATGAATACCTAGGAAAGCGCTCCCAAGGAAACCGTTCCAGTCAATAAAGGCATATCAGTAGATGCGAAGAAACATAATGGGAAGATGCAACATAAAATGCTCAAGTGCGTCCCCCTCCCATCCACCACATTACTCTACCACCAAAAATCGACCACCCAGAAGAGAAATTGACCAAAAGTCGGGTATCGCCCAGGCCCAGCAATCCGTGACCATGACCATGAATGCTGCCATCTCTTGATTTTTCTGTCACTGGCGCTGCACCAAACACCCTACTCTGCACCCTCAAAGAACAGCACAACCTCGCCCCTCTCATTCCTCCTCAGCCGCAAGCTCTTCCACAACTCCTTCTCCTCGTCCTTCTTCTCCATGTCCCGCTCGCCTCGCTCATACCGCTCCCGATGATACCTCTTAAGCGCCTTGTTGACGCTCATGCCGCGCTCCGATTCGGGGCCTTTGGTGATGAAGGACATGAAGAGCTCGGCGCGAGATAGGGTGGTACTGCTGCTCTTCATGTGTGTGAGTTCGTTATTGGTGTCGCGCAGGATCAACGCGCCGTTGGTATTGCCATTGCCGTCCGCGTCGTGTGCGTGGTACTCAATCGCTTTCATACCCTTGCGCTCGCGATCGGGAGACACGGAAGACGATTCTCCCCTTCTGCGCCTCAACCTCCGACTCGCCCTCGCACTGTCGTCCCGTCTCTTCTTCGGCTTGATCTTAACCAACGCCGTACTCGCCTTCCTCTCCTTGCGCTCCCTTTCCCTCCCACGCTCCTTCTCCTTCCGTTCCTGCCTCTCGCGCTGCAGCTCCTCTCTCGCCTCCGCTTTCCGCTCCTTCTCCTGCTGAATCTCCCACTCGCGCTGCGCGCGCATCAGCGCTTTCGATGTCCCCTGCTTGGCGCGCTTCATCGGACTCAGCGGGGAATTCTCCACATACTCTCCCGACAGTTCCGGGCTGGGAGGGAATTCGGGTCTCGCCAGGAGACGATTCAGGCCGCCTGTGAGGCCCGAGTGGAGCATGGGCGGCGCGTCAGACATCATGACGTCCCTGTCCTGCTGAGCGCGAACGAGAGACATGTCAAGTTCGGCGGGGGAGTTGCGTTTGCGCTTGCGATCGGATTTTTTCGAGGTTGTGTCGGGTTGGGGATCCTTGTCGCGGGATTTGGTGTGTTTGACCTTCGGGGCTGGGGTTGTGAAGTTGAAGTTTGGTTCTTGTTCGCGGGTGAGGTAGAAGGAGTCGTGGCGATCGTTGGAGGCTGGAATGGCACCCTCGCCGTAGGTATAGCCATTCTGGTTGTACTGCTCGTCCTGCGCCTGAAATTGTAGAGCATCGGGAGCGGGATTGCTCGCATGCTCTTCGTAGGCGGGTGGTATGCTGTCTTCGATCATGCGGGATTCATCGACGGGATTGAGGTTCACGCGGGAGGCATTGGGTGTTTCGGAGGTGTCGAGGAAGTCGAAGACGTTCACGTCTGGGAGAGCGGCGCGCTCCTCATATCCCAGGGACCGTGAGGCGGGCGGCGGGCTTGGAGCTCGTGGGGGAGCATCGACAATGGCGACAGCGCCGGTGTCCGGGGCGTCTTCGACATATGCATTGCGGGGAACGAGAGCCTTGGAGTCGTTGTTCTGCTGTGCGTTGTTGCTGCTGCTGTTGTTCTTCTGTTGCTGGCCCTTGGGCTTCTTCTCCTTGTAGAGCTTGCCCTGGTACTTTTGGTCCTCGCTGATGCAGCTCTGTGGGTCGGTGGTTAGCTTGCAGGACGGGACGAGTCGCAGAATTTTACGCGATGCGCCGCTATGCATGCAGCATACTACGTTGATGTTGAATGCAGAATAGTTGTGAAAGAGAATATCTTCTTTAGGAGAATCCACATACTGTATGAGATCGGTAGCTAGTGCCCTGGAAATGTACCATGCAGTCGAGGCAGGTGTACGAGGCGCCATAGCACTGGTTGCGATGGGGATCGAGTTTCTTCTTGGTGAGGACGTCCCCACAGTTCTGTTCGCAGCAGTTCGCCTGTCAGCTTCCACTTCTCTGGAGACCAGATTCATTTCCAAGGCCGGCCGCGGCCCCAAAGTGTGGGCATGCGGCATGCCTGGGGCGGGAACAGATGGTGTAAACATACCTCGCAGGAAAACGAGACCATGGCGGGCCTGGGAAACGGTGGATGCGCAGAAGAGCGGTGAACAGCTGGCAGGACGTCAATGGACAGACAGGAAGATGAGTCGGTGAGCAGTGGTTCAGGAGTGCATCGCGGTAGTGGCAGCAATGGATATTCTACCAGCTGGCGGGGGGGTGTCCAATGTTTGATGAGCGCTTCCAGCGAGTTTCAAGTCTCTGATTTTCCAACTGGCGCTAGTCCAGGAACCCCTGCCCCTGCCCAGCATCCATGGATGTCCGCAAGACTGCCCGTCCGCCGCGCCTCCCCCATGCCATCCATGCACGATCCGCGCCCATGGCCAAAAATACATCACGCGCCGAACCTCGACCAGACGGCGAGCACTTGAGCACCAGGAGCTGTGAGAGGGTGAACGCCTCATCCGTCTCCTCCTGCTTGCGCCGCCATACCGCGCCGTCCGTCACTCAGCCATCACACGTACCTGGCATGGCGACAAGGACAACTGACACTGCCATGCCATCTGGGGAGAATTGCGCCTCTGTCGCAGATAGACTGATGGATATACTTATCGCATCGTAGTTATACCAACATGATCCCACATCCCACATCCCCAGAGTTAACTCGCCGCCCACATGTCTGATCCATGGCTGAGTGGGCTGACCACATGCTCTCCCATTTGCCAGCCGGCACTTGCACGCGCTGCCCTGCCTCTCTCCGCCGCGGTAGGACAATCGACCTACTTAAAACCCGCTGACAGCCTGACCCAACACCTCCGAACCCCTGGAAGTCACTCGAGCCCGCTGGGTACCGCTCTCCTGGGCCATCGCCTCCAGATAGCAGAAGTCGCTTCCTACGTCAGCCTGAACTCAGTGAACTGACCCTCGAGACGGCCTGCATCTTCGTGGCGGAGCCGTCTTTCAAACCCACCGTCTCAGGTCCCAACTCTGCACTCGAGTCTGCCCCAGCACGGCCTGGTCGGTGTTCCCCCTCTTTATCAGGCCTCTTTCAGCGCCGCACGCTTGTTGCGCCTCCGCCCGGGGTTCTATACGGCGCGCAGACTGTCCTTGCCTTTCGTGTCTTTGTCGTCCTCCCCGCAGCCGCAGTCATATGCATCCCCGATCTTCTCGCAGTCGAATTCCGGTTTCTTCAGCTTCTTGTTGACTAGGTTATGGACGAAGCAGCCCCACATTGCTGCCGCCGAACGTGACGAGACCTGGGGAGGGTATTTGGCTAGTACCTGTCCGAAGTGTTCGGCGCATTCTCCGCTGCAACCATGGTTAGCTTTGCGCCTGACTCCAGTTCAAGGCGCCTGGTGGCGTACCATGGGTATACCCTCTGGAAGAGGTGCACAAATGATCGTAGTGCCTCCTTCTCATCTTCCGATGGCTGCTCGGGGAAGCGGGCAAAAGTCGTGTGTAGCACTTTCCATGCCGCGCGACCAAGTTCGGCCCTGTGATGGAATGAAGGTCAGTCATGGCCGAGCAAACAGATGATTCCTGTGCCACAGCAGTGGAAGACTATGCTTGCTCACGAATGACGTACTTTGCCGTCTCGTTGCCCAGCTTTGGCGCGATCGCATGGCCTGTCAGGGATGCGCCATTCTTCTCACCTCCCGGATGCTTTGCCGGTGTGTGCGGGATAGGTTGAACGCCGGAGGGCGTCTGATATGATCCAAGAATCAGGATAGAAATGAATGCGCAAACAAGGATGAATAGCAATATAAAACGAGCCTTGACTCCTGTGGACACCATAACGCGAGTGATAGTGGAAAAGAATGGCAGAGATGTTCAGCTAAGGCTACCAGAGCGAGAGTAAACGTAGTGAGTGTAGTGAGTGGTGAGAACATCCAAAGCTTGAGATTATTCAACCCGCCCGCCAAGACTTACCTTGATGTCGCAAATCCCTCGGCTAAAGTTGTCACTTTTACTCCACGCTGACCCTGCGTACGCTGACGCTGCGTACCAGCAGCAAGCCGGATGAGCGATGGCTTCGTGCTGAAGAACGCACAAGTGGTCCATTTACCACCTAATTGCGGTCGGATGCTGACGGTTGCTCACGGAATCCCCGTTGCCGGATTAGGGGCGACCGATATCGCTCACAACCATCACCAACAAATGCGCGGAACTCACCCATCCACAACGTTCTCCGCAACTCCACCCTAACAACAATACACAGCAGCCATGTCATCGTACCCGCCGCAGCCCGTAGCCACTATTGGTATGCTGCCGATCAAAACTGAGACCAATTCAAGCCCAAGGTACTAATTCCTCGTCAGACTGGAGCAACATCGGGTTCAAGATCCGTGAAGGTAGGGTCAATCATCTTTGCCATCAATTTCCTTTTCCTGTTAAGCACGCTTCTATTGAATTCGGGGTTTTATACATACATATGCAAGAGCTATTCATGGCGTACAATCCCGTACCAAATCCCATCACCGCAAATCCCACATCTAACCTTCCGCAGTCGCTGGCCACGTCGAGTCCCACTACTCTGTAAAGACCGCCAAATGGACCGACCCAGTATTTGTCGAGGACCCCTACCTCCGTATCCATGGCATGGCCCCAGGACTCAACTACGGCCAGCAGTGCTACGAAGGTCTCAAGGCCTTCCGCGCTCCTGACGGCAACATCAACATCTTCCGTCCCCAGAAGAATGCCGAGCGCATGCAACATTCGGCTTCCTTCATTTCCATCCCCGAGGTGCCGACGGAGCATTTCCTTGCCTGCTGCAAGCTCGCCGTTGGCATGAATGCTGCGTACGTTCCCCCGCATGAGACAGGCGCTGCCATGTATGTGAGGCCGCTGTTGTTCGGCAGCTCGGCGCAATTGGGACTGAATCCGCCCGAGGAGTACACCTTCGTCGTCTACTGCATTCCAACTGGCGTCTACCACGGCACCCATCCGGTTGATGCCCTCATCTTGGAGCACTTCGACCGTGCCGCACCCGAGGGTACCGGATCTGCGAAAGTGGGAGGCAACTATGCGCCTGTGCTGAGATGGAGCGAGAAGGCGCGCAAGGATGGTTACGGAATCACTCTCCACCTGGACAGCAAGACGAGATCAGTTATTGATGAATTCTCGACGAGCGCCTTCATCGGTGTCAAGAAGGATGGAGATAAGGTCAAGCTTGTTGCGTCCAACAGCAAGAACGTGATCAGGAGTGTGACTGCCGACAGCATCCTCAAGATTGGCGAGTCTTTCGGCTGGGAAACGGAGTCCAGAGAAGTGAGGATCAATCATACCCCATTCCATTACGAAAGTCGCTAATGCTTCGCAGATCCCCTACCAAGAACTCTCTTCCTTCGACGAAGTCCTCGCAGCCGGCACCGCGGCAGCACTCGTCCCCATCAAATCCATTACCATGGAATCCAAGGGCGACAAGATCACGTACAAGGACGCAGCGGAAACACCCGGTCCTGTCTGCGTCAAGCTTCTCAGCACCCTTAAGGGCATCCAGCAAGGGAAGATTGAAGACAAGTTCGGCTGGTTGTACCACGTTGACAAGCCTGCGGTCGGGGGACAAGAGCCGACCAATGGCAAGAAGGAGGAGACTGTGGATGAGCTGCCCTAATGTGGGAAATTGGTTCAATGAAATCAACTAGATGTATGAAACCCAAAAGTTTATGAGCCAGGATAGAATCAGCAAACGAATCTTGATGCGGCATCTACATTCATATTCTGCGAGCCATTCACCCACGAATCCACGACTTAGATGCACGATAAGAGTTCTCTGCTGAAGCCAAGACTTCGTGATTGCGGAGCCTTTTCCTTGCTGCCAACTTACCATTTCCTAGACAGGAGCTAGGAGATGCATTTCCACGATTCCTCCAGCTTCTTCAAACAGGTCGGGCGTAGTTCGTGCAATTGCATCTACTGTGCGGACACTTGGGGAGCAATGGTGCTTGATGTCTCTGCGGATCTGCACAGCCACATATATATGTGGCTGTGCTCTGCCCACTTCCGTCGTCGACGAATCGTTCCACCCCAGCTCTCATCCCTGCTCGACTGCGGGATGGCCCCCAGTCCTCGAGCGTGTTATATGACGTCTGGCAGAGACAACTTTCCTCTCCCATCACACTGCGCCTCTGACCGTTGCCCTTCGCTGTCCTTCTTCACTGCTTACTGAGGGACCTGCGAACACATACCGGGGCGGCGCATCCTTCCTTGCCTTTAAGAGACTAACACACGACTGCACTGCGCTATGTCCAGGTTAAAGAAGAGGGTGCAGCGCCACTTTGGCGACAGCCTGAGTCCAGATGAAGCCTACTTGAGCTACCACGACGTGCGCTTAACGAACGGAGACGTCGACAGCATCAAGAACGACTGGCTCACCGACAATGCCATCGCCTTCTGGGAAGAATACATCGAACGGGAACACCTCTCGGCCTACCCGCAAGCCAACATCGTCCTCCTCCGACCCAGCATGTCCTTCATGCTCATGAACACGCCGGATCCTCTCACGCTCAAGGACGTCCTCCCAAACTTCAAAGCCACAACCCACATCTTCCTCCCCGTCAACGACAACGTCGACCCCACCGCTGCCGAAGGCGGCACCCATTGGTCCCTCATCGTCGTCTCGGTCATCGACGGCGTGGCCTTCCACTACGACTCGCTGGCCCCTTCCAACGACCGCGAAGCCCGCGCCACGACGAAACAATTGAGCAAATTGCTGGGGAAACCGCTCAGGTACATGGCCATGCAAGATACCCCGCAGCAGGAAAACGGCAGCGATTGCGGCGTCTACGTCTGCCTGCTGATGCGGCACCTCCTCCTCAAGCGCCTGCTGCGGCACGACTCTCGCTCGAAGATCAGCATGAGTATGCGCGACCAGGATGTGGATGCCAAGGGGGGACGGAAAATGATGGTCAAGATCATCGAGGAGAGGAGAAAGGAGGCGGAGAAGAGGCGCTCGTAGGTTTTTCCCTCCCTCTGCTGCAGTTGTTCTTTCTACAAAGGAAGACTTTCTAATCGTTGGGGGATGACTGACAAGTGACCATGCAGGAGAAGCACGTCGCCGTTCGGCAGTCGGAATGGTTCGCATTCCGGGAGTCCACCGAGGATAGGGGACGATACTGAGAGTGGGTGAAGAGGAGGGATAGCGGGAGGCGTGTGTAACGATACAACGAAGTATATGGTTGGCGATATCCGTGAATCAAGGCGTTGCAGGTGTTTTGTCAGAACCGGAGAGCTTTTTCGTCATATTGCTACGATATACCTGGTGTTTCTGGCTTTGTTGTGGGGGGTTGTCTGGAGGAAACTCCATATGGGTTCGGGTACGAGCATTTGAGCATGTGCTGGAATATTTGGCATGAGCAATGGGCGTTGGGATGGATGTAATGACGATGGGGCATGTAACCTGGCGGGCAAGTATCGTATATGAAGGCTTAGTGATACCAATGCAGCAACAATTCGGAAGTCTTTTATTTCAGTCCTGAATCCCCTTTCCCAGAATATGTTTCATTGAAAAGACTGGTCTACGCTTCAGAAGACGGGCTAGACATTGCGAAGTCATTTTCTTAATCGCACATGGAAGTGAGTCGTTTGTATTTATTTACACTTGTAAAGTCATAGTGCGTCGTCCTCTCAGCCCAGTCCTTTTGGTGTCGAGTGATTGCACTTTTTAGAGTCCACCATCCGTTCCCCGCATATAGTCCTGACAAACTGCTTAGAAGCAGGAAGGAGAGAATCCTCGGACTTCCAGGAGACGACGGCTTTCTCAATCGTGGCTGACACGTGCATTGCTGGCGCCTCACCCAGCCCCAGCCCCAGCCCCTTTGCTTTGTCGAGCTCCCACCTCGAACCATGATTGAAAAACTCCACTGCTGCAGATCGTTGTCCAGACAGCCAGCCACCTCTCCCCACTCTTTCCGGCCACCACGCAGATCCCCTGCAGACGTGTGTCGCCAGCAACAGGAAGGTCATTGGAGCATGAATAACAAACCCGCAGGAAGAAGAGGGGCGATGGAAGCACGACGTCAACGCGATGTGGATCGCCATGGTGACGGCTAATGGGAAGAGAGAAAGAGGAGGTTAGAGACGCACAAGTGGTGGGGTTTTGCCATCTGCGTTACGCAGGTGTCGAGAAGGGCGGAGGGGGGATATAATAAGAAGAGGATGAGTCGCGAGGAAGTTGTTTCTGTACATCCACAAAGCAAGCAACTTACTTCGTCGTTCTGTTTCTTACTCTGAACAACAAACGTCTTCGAGGGCCGGGCGTATTCATTCGCTTGACAACCTTCCATCCATCTGTCCACCTCAATTGAAGCCACTCCTCGAATCCAAACCAAACCACCACCTTACCAAGTCCTTCGCTTTTCAAAATGCACTTCTCCCTCTCCCTCCTCACTCTGCTCGCCGCCTCCACGGCATCCGCTACCTACGTCCCCTCGTACAACACGACTTTGGCGCCCATCTACCCGACCGGTACATCCGCACCCACCACTCCTCCTAGCGTGCCGACTCCGACGACCAGTTTCGTTCCTTTTCCAGGTGCGGCGAGTAAGCTGGGAGTTGCTGGGAGCGTTGTTGCGATTGTGGTTGCTGGGGGTGTTGCGCTGGTGAGCTTTTTGTTTGAATTGTGAGACGTGGTGAATGGTAGCTGACGAGGGATAGATGATGTAAACCCGGTTTGCATTTAGTCAATCTCGTGGAGGCATTGGTCGAATTCGGTTCGAAAACGGGATGCTTTTCGGCGGCATTTACTGGGGGTAATCAAATCGAATGCTAATGCTTGGAGTTGGGACTCTTCCGACCATATATTATAGATCAGGGTTTTGGGGGACATATTTCTACAGAAGATATGAAGATTTTGTAATAGTCGAGTTTCTGGGGACTACGACTCGTAATGGCCAATGATTGGGGTGGAAATGAGCTTCTGGTTTGGATGAGAGCAAAATGCGTGGATAGATTTATAGACTCACATAAATGTATACTTTAATACTTCACCTTCTATGCGCACTCCAGGGTTCTTGAAATGCTTGCTAATGTTCTGAATCGTCTATAGGATCTGTTCGGATGGTACTCCGTACTACTGTATACCTCTTACATTTCCTATTCCGTCTAGCGCAACGCGACGCGACGCGAGATGCCCAAAGTTTTTGGAGTCCCGCTCCAGAAGAACGTCACCATCTACGACCACCTCCCTCACGCTTCGTGCTATTCTTGCTACAGATTCTCTTCATAACCACACAGCCTTAGATCATGGGAGCTTCAGACGGAAATATGCTCCGAGGAGCGCCATTGTAAGTTCTCAACATATATCTTATTCAAATCTCCGCAACTCGCTCACCATCTACTACTATAGTGAAGACCCCGCGTATCTCCCCTCGCGTCTCCCCTCCTCGTACAATCCAATGCACACATTCGAGCTCCCGAAGGGAGCAGATAAGCACTACAGACAGCAATTCGCGGACATGTACTTCCTAAGACTGGCGCAATTGAAGGAGGCAGTGAGGCAGAAGGCGCAGGACGCCTGGTCTGACTTCAAGGTAGCTTTCTCCATAAAGTTATGGGACGAGTGCTCAGCAAACTGATTCCTGGATAGCTTGGGAACGAACAAGCACGATTCGTCGATCGAGTGTTAGATGTGCGGCAAGGCGAGCTATGCTGGGTCATTGGTACAGTGTACATCGAGATGGGCTTGAAGCCCAATATCCTCGACGACATAGCCAAAGAGGTATACTTCCCACTTGCTCACATTCCTGCACATACAGAATACCTGACCCTTTTAGCACTGGATCGCCGCCCCACCCTCCCGCGCCACCTACAAATCCACAAACGACGCAATGATGCTGGAAGACGAATCCGGCCGCCTGCGCCTCACCGGCGCAATAACCAATTCCTCCACCAACGATGATTCGTACTCGTACGTCACAGGCTGCGTCCTCGCGGCCCTAGGCACAGAACAAGCAGACGGCGCGTTTCACGTCCTAGCAACGCAATGGGCGGATCTGCCCCGGCAACCCCAGCGGTGGGAACGCGACGACTCGGCGCTGGCAATGGCAAAGAAACCGGTCCCACAACGCAAATCAGAGAAGAGAAAGGGCGAATCCGGCAAACTCGCCATCGTCTCGGGACTCGAAATCACGGGCACGGAAGACGACGACGTACCGCTGGATCTCTTCATAGAATACCTCACCTGCGAATCCGGCGGTCCGCCAGACCAAACCCCCCGCACGAAATTCTCCCGCCTTCTCATCGCGGGCAACAGTCTGTCGCACTCATCTCCCATTCTGTCGAGGGAAGATTTCGCGGCTGCGAGAAAAGCGGGCAAGCAGAAACACTACGGATACGACAGCTCGGCCTACAACGCCTCGCCCTCGGAACGCCTCGACGACTTCCTCGCGCAGATACTGCCAACGGTACCGGTCACCCTTCTCCCCGGCGCTTCCGATCCCGCAAACGTGGCGCTACCCCAGCAACCGCTGCATCCTGCGCTCTTTCCGAAGAGCAGACACTACGCCAACCCTCCGGCCTCGAGCAACGAGACGCGCGAAGGGTTGGACAGCGTGACGAACCCCTGGGAAGGCGACATCGAGGGTTGGCGCGTCGTCGGCTCCGGAGGCCAGAATGTCGACGACTTGATGAAGTATGTTTCCCTTGGGAGTGTGGGCGCTCTGGATGTCATGGAGTTTATGCTGAGGTGGAGATGTATAGCTCCCACGGCGCCGGATACGCTGTGTAAGTATCATTTCCTCTTGCCGATTGGAGTGGTGGAAAGCTAATGAATTGACGATAGGGTGCTATCCCTTCCAAGACGACGACCCCCTAATCGTAAAGGACTGCCCGCACATCTACATTGTCGGCAACCAAGCGGAGTTTGCGAAGCGGGTGATTACGGGTCCCGCGGGCCAGCGAGTGCTGCTTATCGCGGTGCCCAGGTTCAGTCAGACGAGGCAGGTCGTGGTGCTGGATTTGGAGAGCTTGGAGGTGGAGAAGGTGGCTTTTGATGTTAGGGGTTAGGCTTGTTTTAGGGGGAGAAAAGAGGTTGAAGAGTGTTGAAGAGGGAATAGTAGGGCGGAGTGGAAGGGAAGGGGAAGGGAAGGAGATGGTTTGTCTTCGAGAAATGATACCCGTCATGATGATCGTCTGGGCGTTTACATGACTGATGTTTAGGCTTACCTTGGAACAAAAGGCAGAGCGAATCGCATATGCAGCCAGTACTCAATCCTTTCAGTATCTTTGGTTGACTCCACACTCTCTGATAACCCCCATGCGGGTTTGGCAATCCATTTCCTACCTCTCTGGGAATACAAGCTGGAGTCTCCTCACTAATAAGACGCAAGCACTGCTAAAACCAGGAGTAAACCCCTAACTCCTTCACCCTATTTCCACACACCAGAAATGGAACCATCCCATTCAAGCCTACCAACCCAAGCCGTGATCCCAGCGCACCCATCATCTAGAGAAAACCCACCAAACTCGACGGTAAACGCTACACCACGGTCGAAAGCGGCGGCAACGAATGCCCATCGTACATTTCCTCGTCCTCATCCTCTTCCTCATCCATCCCTCCTCCCTCGCCCACATCCTGCATCTCCTCGTCCTCATCTTCCTGTTCCTGCTCTTCATCCTCTCTGTCCCTCTCCCCTCCCCGCCGCCGCCGCTGATCAAGTTGCAGAGTCTCCCTCTCTTCCTCATCATCCTCCACCTTCCGCTCCAACCCATTCCTCTTCGCCGCCGGCGTCGTCCCGGTCGTCCCAACACCATTCGCCTGACCCCCACCACCACCAGCTCCCTCCCCCGGAGCCCTCAACCCCCCACTCTTTCCCCCTTTAACCCTAACCACCTCCCTACCATTTTCCCACCTGTCCAACCTCCTCACCACCCTCGAGATCATCTTCCGCCGCCAATAAGCCTCCTCCCCATAATCATTCACCTCGCCTCCATAATTCAGAGGCAACAAGCCCGCAAACATCGGCGGAGGCTGTTTACTCCCATGCTCGATGTCCGCCTGCTGCAGCGCTTGGATGTTGCTTTCCTCGTCCGTGTCGTACCCGTCCGTCATGCCTTTACATCGTACCCACGAGCGCAAGAAGGACGATTCCCCGCGCCGCCGTTTACGCGCCCGTTCGTACTCTGCGCGAAGGCCGCGGTCGAGGATGACGTCTACGCGCCGGCGGCGGAATTGCTCGACGGCGAGTTGGTGCGCCGTGAGCGGTCTCGTACGTTTGTGGCTGGGGTCGGAGCCGTTGAGGGGCAGGTAGAAGCCGTGGGGGCCCGTGTAGGTGGATACTGGGGGTACTGTCGATGTTAACGGAGATTGGCCTTCCTGAGAGGTGCCTTGGACGTCGAGTCGGGTTTTTGCGCCGCGGGCACTGCCGCCCGGTTTGCGCGACCAGTTGCCTCGCCCGGGCCCTTTGGGGGCCGGGGTTAGGGTCGTGGCTCCGTCGTTGATGAGGGTGTTTATGCGCATGTTGGGGGTACCTTTCTTAGCGGTCCCAATGACGCTTCCCGGTGGTGAGGCTGAACGTGTACGGTCAGTATCTGAAGGATAGTCTCTCTCAAGGATTGATTTTGCGAGCTTGCCCCGACCTCGTGCAGATCCTGAGTGCTATTAGGACTTAGTTGGACACAAGGTAACTGATCGCTTACCATGGGATGGTGACTGTCTATCTTTGCCAGGAGTAGTTGCTCCATCGTCTGCCAACACAGAAAACACAGGGTTCTGCGTGAAGCCTGTTATATCGTCAGCTAAAGGTGGCCAAATGGGGGTTTATAAGGGAATCCATGTTTCGATCAAGCTAGCCATATACTGACCGCCAGTCAAACCGGTCCCAGCACCAAAATTCTCATGAATTACGGCGTCCGTAAACGGGTTCACAGCAGGCCATATTCGTGCCCAAGCTTCAGTGGGCGGCTGCCGTCTCGATTCTGGAACACCTTCGGCAAAAGAATGACACCCACCTCTCTTACCGGACCGTTTCGGTCCAGTAACTACAGGAGCCATATCGCTCTGTAAGATAGCGATTCTTTCCTTCCTCTTCTCCTCGCCAAAATTCTTCTCGTCAGGCGTATCCACATTCTCCAACGCTTCCTGCTCGGGCGTGAGAATCTCAAAGGGCGGGCACTTGACAGGTACGGCGCCCGATTCCGAATCGCTAGGGTCGGCATACTGTCCAGGCCCAAATGGATTGTTCAATGCATCTTCTTTGGTGAAGTTGCTCTCGAGATACCACCACATCAGCCATAAGAAGGCGGTCGCTCGGCTTCGGCTACTGAGACTGGGGCGCATCACAAGGTCGAAGAAATCGCGGGGAGGGAAGAAATGAATCTCGGAGATCTTGGGAGCATACTGCGAGAGGACGAAGATGAGGTTGACAGGATTGGTACGCGGGATTGCGGCCTTCTTGATGTCCTCGATCGTGTTAGGCTGCTCTACGTCTTCCGATGCTCCCTTCAAGATTGACTTCAGCCTAGGAGCATCCTGCAGCTGCTTGTACGCGTTTGGATCTTGGTGTGCTTGCAAGGATGGGATCGAGTGGTATGTTCGGAGCTGGGCGCGCATCTCAGGGAAGACTACCCTCAGTTAGCACTCCATATACGCACAGTACCACACAACCTACAATTGAGCGTAGTGTTCATTCTCCCCACGTTGACCAGCAGGCACACCATGGCCATGTTGACTGCTGCGGGCCGCTCGCTAAGTAGCTTGTCTTTCAAGATCTTACTGCACTTGCTGCTATTCGCCATAGCATCCAGATAGATATCCGCAAACGTGTGCAGCTCTCCGCCAGGTCCGTCCGTGACCTTGTGAAATACGCGTTTGTCGTCTTCGAATACATATCGGAGGAAGTCGTATTGAATGTCCTTCCGCCACAGCGGTATACCGTCGTCCTTCTTCAAATGCCTGATTTTGTTTCCCGCATACACAGACGACACGGTTCCGTTCGCATTGCGCCGTGTGGTGGTGGTAGTGGCCCTGTACGAGGGCTGCGTCTCGACGTCATCCTTGGTCATGTCATCGTGCGCTGCCGCGCTGCCTTCCGGTCCGGGGGAATTGCGACGAGAGGCAGAAGGTTTGCCTTCCTCCATGTCGGGCTCCGAGGCCAAAATATGTCGAAGGCTCGTCTTTGGGGTTTGTTCGTGGTGGTCGCGCGGAGGTGCCGCAGCGACGGGGCTACTTGGATCCATGTTCGTCGGAGCTGACCAGACTAATCGCAGCGGTTGGACCGCCAACTTTGGGTTAAAGGAACAAAAATGCACGATCACCTGCACATGCAATAGCTAGAGAGATATCTTAACAGAAGCATAGGAGCTCTTTCCAACAAGTTGAGCTCATATCGAGGGCGGCACGGATCAACTTCTCTCCGATCGGTCTGGAATGTCACCAGAGCAGGGGCCCGTTCCGGGGGCCTACCGCCACATTGGCTCCATGAGTACGGGTGACGGACCCTTGGAAGATCAAATATATCAAGCTTGGCTCTCTATTGAGAAAAACACGGTGTGGCCAAGATGCTTTGAGGAACGTGTAGACTGTACCTACGCATACTACAGCAACTCTAGCGATGCACGACCATGGACTCGTGGTGAAGAACGAATAACTCCAGAAGTCGGTGCGGCTTGGTCTGTCATCACACACACACACTAGATATAGACTTAACATACGCATGTTGATCAATCCCTTTACGGTCAGTCACATCATGGAGATGAAAATGAGGAACCAAGTCATTGTATGGATGCCTGATACAACCAGGTCTATTGAACTAATCCATTCCATCACTGTGCTTTTGTTTGATTCCCATGCCCAAGTCATAGAGGGTGGAAACTTGCTGTACTGCGTAAACCAAGCGCTTCCACCAAGGGGGCCTGTACCAGCCCATAGCCCTGAATATGAGGCCTCTCCCAGTGCAAACCCCGAAAGGGTCCGTCAGAAAAGCCTCATAAACGCCATCTATGTGCGAGCATCCACCGGATTTCCCAGTGAATCTTTTTAGTTGCCCAAAGTAATCCATCACCAGTGATTCTCGCATGCAGAATGGCGAGAACTCGTTCGCCGGGGTATGACAAGGAAAGGGAATCGCTTTTGTTGAAATGTGCAACGTAAAAGAAAAAAGATGAAAACACAGGTCATCGGCTCGTCTGGCGAAAGCCGGAAAAACGAGATCTATCGTTGGGCGCTCCCCAAGCAGCACGCACATTGGTGCAGCGTGAGACATAAGCTGGTCGTCATGCATTATTTCCGCGTTAAGGCTTCGCGCCTCTGCCGTCTAGAATCGAGCTCGCCGTGAGTTCGACGATAGAGCGATCGGGTATCCTGGAATGAAGTGGATAGAGCTCGAAAAGAAGGCAGTCCGCAAAGAATCAGTCGCTGTCTATATGCTGATCGGGGTATGAGAGCAAGTTCCGGTCTTCCGCGGCGATTCGTAGTCGAGAAACGAGTCGCAGAAACCTGGGAAAAGAAAAGAAAAACGAGATGTTGAAGAAGGGAAGCTCAGGAGTAGGCTTCCTCGAACGGACCTTTAAGAAACCAGAACCGGGAAAGATATTAGAGGCCGGGAATCGTTAGGTCGTGAATCCTGGAATTTACCACCAGGAGCTACCAGCAGGGCCAGATGGGTTGCCGTAGCCGCCGCCACCATAACCTCCTCCATAGCCGCCACCGTAGCCGCCAGCGGGAGGACCGCCGTAGCCTCCTCCGTAACCAGCCTGAGGAGCAGCACCCCAGCCGCCGCCGCCGCCAGCACCGAAGCCTCCACCGCCACCACCCCCACCGCCATAGCGACGGACGTCACGGGTAGCCTGGCTACCACGGCCACGGCCACCGCGGCCACCACCGCGGCCACCGCCAAAGCCGGAGCCTTCACGGGCAATGGACTCCAGGAATTGGGGAACATCCTGGTTGGCCTCCTTCAACAGCTCGATCAGGTCACGGACCACGCCGCGGTTGCCACGGTTGAAGAAGGCGGTCGAAATACCAGTGTTGCCAGCACGACCGGTACGGCCAATACGGTGCACGTAGTCGTCGATATCGGTTGGCAGGTCATAGTTAACCACATGCTTGACATTGGGTATATCCAAGCCACTAAAACGTTGTTAGCAATAGCACGATGAGTTATGACTGTCTCAACTTACCGGGCAGCAACTGCAGTGGCCACAAGGATGGGGCAGCGTCCAGTACGGAACATCTCGAGAGCCTTCTCACGCTCACGCTGAGTACGATCACCGTGGATCGAAGTGGCAGGGAAACCTTGGTTGATCAGGAAGTCCGAGAGGGAATCGGCCATGCGCTTGGTCTCGACGAAGATCAACGTCAGACCAGCACCGTGGGTGTGGAGGATGTCGAGCAGGACAGAGCGCTTGTCGACGTCTTCAACGTACTCAACCTTCTGGGTGATGTTCTCGGACGTGGAACCCACACGACCAACGGAAAGGAAGATGTAGTCCTTCAAGAAGTCGCGGGCAAGCATCTGAATATCGCGGGGGAAGGTAGCCGAGAACATGAGCGTCTGACGAGCAGCAGTAGGAGGCATATCCTCGCCCTCGACAATGCGACGAATCTGAGGCTCGAAACCCATGTCCAACATGCGGTCAGCCTCGTCAAGCACGAGATACTTGATGTTTTGGAGGGAGATGCGGCCGCGCTCAATCAAATCGACCAAACGACCAGGAGTGGCAACGAGCAAATCGCAGCCACGTTCAATCTGCCTCAGCTGAGAGCCAATATCGGCACCACCGTAGACCACACAGGGGCGGACCCAAGAGCGGTACGCGAATTTGCGAGCCTCGTCGAAAATCTGGGAAACCAACTCTCGTGTCGGGGCGAGAATGAGAGAAGTCGGGTAGGCTTTGCGCTGTCGACCATAGCCGTAGCCTCCGGCCTGCTGAGCAGGGGCAGCAGTTGGCCCAGTTTGGAAGGCCTGGGAGAGAATAGGGAACAGGAAGCCACCGGTCTTTCCGGAACCAGTCTGAGCGCAGGCCATGAGGTCGCGACCACCCATGACGATAGGGATGGAGTACTTCTGCACAGGTGTTGGGACCTTGTAGCCAGAAAGCTCGATGTTACTCAGAAGGTGGTCATCCAGAGGGGGGTTGGTGAATGCGGTGACGGGTTCAGGGACACCTTGGCCTGAAGCCTCAACGGGGATATCGTCGTACTTTTCGAAGTTGATACCGGTGTGTTGCTTCGAGGGATCGTTGGGAGTTCCGAAAAGTTCACGCTCAAGGCGAGGATTGGCCGGACCAGGGATGTGCTTGCCGTCCCTCCACTGTCCATCACCAGATCCACGCGCAGAAGAGCCGGAACCTCCTGCACCTGGTTTTCCGTAAGCATTAGGGTCGAACTTTGCCGGAGCAGCTCCCCAGCCGGCTCCGGTTTGTTGGGGGGCGTTGCTACCTCGCGGGGTGAAGTTGGGGGCGTTGGCCCAGTTACCGCCGCCGTCGTGTCGCTGTTGAGGGCCACCATAACGCCTGCGAGAAGTCAGTAAGTTATGATCGTTTAAGTAGTGGTGAGGTTGTACTGACGGAGGAGGGGGTCCCCAGGCGCCGCCTCCCATACCGCCACCGCCGTTCATCATGGGCGGAGGTCCATCGAGGGGGGCAGGAGCAGCAGCCTGCTGCCGACCGCGAAGGTGAGGCGGGATGTATGCAGCGCGGTCGCTGGGGAAGTTGCCAGCGCCGGGAGCGTGTTGGGAGTCGTTCAGAGTGAGACGGCCCATATCGAGTTGTTCAGCCATATTGAAGAAGTTGTGTGGTTTTAGGCTTGGGAAAAGATTTGTCGTAGCGGAGACGTGTATCGGCTAGGTAGATATAAGAGTCGCACGCGGGGAGCGACGAAAGGTTTGTCGTTCGTAAAAGTGACTCTGGCAGGCGGAAACGTGCCTGAAACTCTTCGTGACAGCAGGAAAAAAGGAGTGCAGATGTCCCTTTTTCCCTAACGACCAAAGAAAATGAATGTGAAGACCAAACTATTAAAGAAAGGACTCCACACGCAGAGGACAGAGGATGCAGAAAACTCAAAGGACACTTGGAAAAGTGTGGATTTTGGAGGAGGTGGTTGTTGGGAGGAAGGAGGCACGGCAAGCGAAGGGACCTTTTTCTTTTCGTTTTCGCCACCACGCTGCTAGCCTGATTCGGACTAGATTCTCGCGGGTTGGACCTTGCGGTGAGCGTGCAGGAAATTCTTCCCGGCGAAGCGCAGGGCACTGGAGGCGACCCACCCACGCACCTCGACCTCCACATGTGCACCACCACCGACCACCGACTCAGCTAGCCACACAGAGAGGGAGGATGGGAACCTGGGGCGGCGACCTGTGCGCACGCCTAAGACGTTTGCCATCAATCTACTGGACTAACACCCGCCGCATCTGCCCTTACACAAGTAGAACCTCCAGATCTCAGTGCCGTCTTACTTGGTCCGACCTTACCCACTGAGAAAAGGCCTACTTCGCACGAGGTAGGACACCAGAGTGAACTAATAAGAATACAACAGCGATCAGCACTAGCCGATCAGGAACTCAGAGCGAAGCCGATCACAGGCGAAGAGGCGAAGTGTCATGTCAGCACCTTACGTCGCCGTAAAGCTGGCCTCGCCACTATGCCATGCTCTTCTCCTTGTACGCTTCCATTCCGATGCCGTTATTGCCCCTCCGCGAACGCACGAAGAGTACGCAGACTGAGACTATAGCACCCAGAAAGAAGAGCTTCTGGGCAGAGGACAAGCCTTCCGTGCTGGCATCTGCCGTGGCTGCGATGGTTGCCGTCTCGCCAGAAGCTCCCTTGAGGGCATGGTCAACGGAATGCTCTGCGAAAGAAGCGAACTCTGTCTGTGCCTCAGCAACATCGGCATCGTCACCTTCGATGGCAGCCACCATATCATCGGAATCATCTTGAGAAGAGGCAATGTATCAGCGACTCTACATGCACATGGTAGCTATATACTTGCTCAGAGTTCCGCGTGAATACCTTCTTCGGGCATCTCCAGCTCGCCGCTCTTCACAATTGTGACCGGCTTGGCGGGCTTGTCGCCAGGGTTCTTCTCCACATTCTGAATCTTGTCCACGATTTCATAGCCCTCCAAGACCTCTCCGAAGACGACGTGACGGCCATCGAGCCAGCTGGTGGGAACAGTGGTAATGAAGAACTGGGAGCCGTTCGTGTCCTTTCCGGCGTTGGCCATGCCTGGGAGATGTTAGGGCTGATCTGCTCATTGAAAATGGGAAGTACATACTGAGGAGGCCCTTGCGGGTGTGCTTGAGCTTGAAGTTCTCATCCGGGAACTTCTGGCCGTAGATGGACTTGCCACCGGTTCCATCACCGTTGGTGAAGTCACCACCCTGGATCATGAAATCCTTGATGACACGGTGGAAGGTGGAGCCCTCATAGCCGAAGCCCTTCTCGCCGGTAGCCAGAGCGCGGAAGTTCTCAGCGGTCTGACAACGGATCAGCTTGAGCTCATGGAGAGGGAATGCTTGAAGCCGTACCTTGGGAACAGTCTTGCCATACAGACCCATCACAATGCGTCCAAGCTCCTCGTCGCCATGCTTGATATCGAAGTAGACCTGTACAATTCAGAGGTTAGCCCAATGCACATCAATTGCTCAATACTCGATCATCCCGCTCAATTGATCCCCAATTTCTCAACCGAACCATAACCCAGTTCAGTACACCCAGAATGATATTCAATCTATTCCCCAAAACACATGCCCTCTTCTACTCCTCACACACCTCCATATCAACATACCTTATGCGTAATCTTCGGGCCCTTCGCCGCATCCGCCGCCTGGGCGAAAAACACAAACGCCACCGACAAGACCACCAACACCGAGATGATGAATCGCTGAATCGAAGCCATCTTGAACAGTCTTCGACGGGAGCAGAGGGATTAAGAGGACAAGAAGGAGGGGCTCGCCCTGAAACTGTTATGCAACGTGGAAGCTATGGCGGTCCGTCGGCAAAAGTATTCTTCCGGATACCTCAATCCGCCAATGGGAGGCAATCTAGCGGACAGGGAAAGGGGAGGCTTTCACCTCCGCGGGCCAAGCTCCGAACTTCTAATAACTTGTGAGAGGGAAAGTCGAAGACGATTGCGACGTGACAGCGCAGGACGCAGAGATCATTGCACATTCCCCCTAACCCATTGAACTTCACTTTCAGCACGCAGCCGGCAACATGGTACGCATACCCACCATCTCCCCCATCGATTCTCCCCCAACAGCCATCTAACCACCGCACCCCAGGTCTTCATCTTCGGCTTCAACTTCCCCGACTCGACGCTCGTAAAACGCAGTCTCGAATCCTTCTACGGCATCGGCCCCAGCGTCTCCCGCGCCATCCTCGCCCGCCACCACATCCACCCCTGGGCCAAAGTCGGCAGTCTCAAAAACCCCACCGTCCTCGCTCTAACCGCCGATTTGACGAGCATGAAGATAGAAAACGATCTCAGGAGGGAGGTGCAGGATAATATTCGACGGTTGAAGGATATGGGCACGTATAGGGGGAGACGGCATGCTATGGGTTTGCCGGTGAGGGGTCAGAATACCAGGACGCAGATTAATACGGCGAGGAAGTTGAATAGGATTGAGAGGGGTGGGATGGGGAGGGTGCAGATGTAGGGGGGAAGGGTTAGAGGGAGAGGGGTTTCTGGAGGTGGGGGTAGCGGAAAGGTTGGTGGAATGGCTGTACGATATTGTACAAAGATGGCATCGGGTGGCGTCAATTGGGATATTGAAGGAAAGAATTCTTCGGGGTTGCAAGACTTTTGCAAGATCGAATATGAGAATATTCTAAAACTGTGTTCGAAATGTGTTTGTGTGGTTGAAGTCAAGATAAGTCAAGATCTGCATTACCCTGCTTCAATTACACAACTTGGCATTGGTTGAAGTATTTGACTGTCGCAGGTCTATCGCCAAGTCGCACGGAACGTCGGAAGATGCACATTGTTCACATAAAGCTACGGAGATTACCAAAAAGTCCTATCCGAAGCTACCTACGTGCCAATCCGTGGATCCCATCTTCTACTTATCATGTGTCTAGTGCGTTCTTCAAAGAGCGTACAGACACCCAACAAGCTTAAGGACAACCTCGAAAATTGAATGCGCCAATACGCCTAGCCCCCATCTGCAAGCAATAATAACAACAGCTATGAAGATCACTGTCTCAGGCATGCAACTGCCTGTCTATATATGCCATATGCGCCATCATAATCGTCGTAATCATAAATCGTAAGTGAACCGCGTCTTCCATACTCGGAAATCGTCCAATAATCCAAACATTCTAGCAATATCTCCAAGAACGGATAGAGTGTAAACGCTCATGGGAGCCAGATATAGCAGCTCCTGGAACGCGGCACTCCCCAGCTCTTACGTCTGTAGTCAAGAGGACACTGGAAGAACGCCGCGCGACTGGTCGAACAGGTCAGTCCTATCGCTCGAAAATCAGGAAAGTGGAAAGTGACACTGAAGGAGAGTGCCAACTTCTCTTCGCCTGCGTTCGCCTCTAGAACCTTTCCTTCAACCCCCTCCTGACGCCGAGTCTAGCGTAGACTCATATGTTTACCTCTTCTAACGGAGTCGAAGGTTCCAATCTTATATCGTCCAGCCGTCCATCCAAGCTCGCAAGGAACGGCGACGACTTTACCGACGGCGACATTGGAGGACGAACATGCACGCAAGGATGAATCTCCAACAGCGCAAATCCCAGTCGTTTCAAACACGACTGACAAGGTGTTCCGGAATCACACTTCGCTTTCCTCTGTCGGCAATTCGTACAAGCTCCGATCTTCCGCATCTCAGCGGCCTCTCGTCGTTGTTCTAACTTCAGGGGTCCAATTCGGCCTTTTGGTTGACTGCCTGTGTTGGCGGGTGCTGATGAAGGTGCCAATGTAGTAGTCCCTGGACGTGGTTGGTATTGGATAATGTTGAGGGGTGTGGATGTGTGTGAGGGATTGGCTAGGCTGCTTTTGGAGAGTCTGGTTTCGGCGGCTGAGTTATGTGAGGAGTTTGGTAAGGTATATGGCAAACTGGATGAGCCGGTTGGTACCAGTGATGCCTGCCGTTGGCGGCGTCTCATGTTTGTGTTACAACTTGATCGTCGATTTGGCTGGGATATATTGATTCCGTGTACCGCGCTGAGTTCCGACTGAGATTTTTGGGTGATGTTGGCGGAAGACATCCCGATTCCCGGAGCTATTGATCTCTTCTGCGAGACGGGTATAGGCCGTAGTGGAGCTTCCTCGGAAATACCAGGAGCCGTGGACTTTGGTCTTTGTAACCTCTTCTCGTTAATCCCAATCAATTGAGAGGCTAAAATGTCCCGGATATCAAAACTCGGTGTGTATATGGGCCCAGGTGCGGAGCTGCTCATCGGACAACGACCAACAGTTGGGAAACTGTTTCCCAATTGTGGTAGACACGCCACCTCCGTCTGAGGGGCTTCGGCAGGAATTGTGTCCCATTCGCCTAGGGAGGTTGCAGCCGTGGAGGGGATTGTGTTGCTTTCCCAAGAGAAGGGAATCCCGGGCGACGGGCCTTCGCAGGTGGAGGCAGGAAGCGAAGCAACATTGTCCTCAGGGACGGAGTCAAGTCTGGAGAAACTTTCGTGGAAGTGATGGTCGGACGCAGAAGTGTCTGAGCACCTGCTGAGTGCTGTGAAGGCCGTATCGAATTGGGAGAATTGATCGTTCGCTGCCTCGAAGCTAGTGTCGACCTGGGGTAACGGGCTGTGCACTCTATTCAAGTCAGGATCCACTTCATAGAAGGCATTGTTTGCCACGTTCGACACCGAGTAGACGTGAGCTGCCAGACTGCAACTCTCAGTCAATACCTCTGCGGCACTGACTTGGGGGAACGATTGGTTCCCTTCATTCAACTCGATATAATCTTGAAACAGTTCATCAAAACTGTTGGCTGGTGGTTCATCGACGTTGCCTGCTTGGAAGAAAGGGTCGAGCAACTCATCATCACTGATGGACAGCTTCGACCAATCTTGAGCTTCCTGTTCCAGACCGCGGCTCAAGGCCGAGGTCGAATCAAGACATCGGTCAGTCGCCATGGCGGCGTTCATGTTTGAGACAAGCCTTTATGGATGCTATGCTGTACCGAAGTACCTAGGTAGCTAGCCGCGGAAATAGGAAGCACGGTGAGAGTGTGGTGTCAACCGCCAAACTGGGAAGTCCACGGATACCTATCGTTCGTAAAAAGGGTTGCTGGAGAACAGTGGATATTTCCGCCGTGCCTGAGATGGGGAGATGGCATGCCCTCCTTTTCCGCTGTGATGCGCAGTGCATTGTCCGGGCCCAGAGCCTGGGTACGAGCGGGAATGAGGCGTCAATGCATGACGTCGGCGCCGGCCGACGGGAAAGTAGATTCATTGATTATTACGATATAACTGAGGAATATAAAATGTCATTCAGCGGATTGTATTGGTGTGCGAAATGTCACACATTGTAAGACGTCGATGGATAAAGTGGATGGCAGGGTCTCGGACTAGGGCGGCGCGGGGGGTCATCTTCACCGACGAGCGAGAAAGGAAAGTCAGGCGAAGTGCAACGTCCACGGGTTGACCGGTAGGTGGTGGACAGCTACAAGTAGCCGTCCGCGGGATATGTACGTATAGCGAGGCTGCAGCTGCGCCGAAAAGAATTGCTACTTTGCAATTGGGAAGGCAAGAGTATTGTCCTGTGTCTTATATGTGGACGACACCCTTGGCCTTACGACGTATGACTTGCCGCTTGCTGATTATTTATAACGTAATCCACCACCGAGCGGGACAACCCACCGAGCGGGACAAAATTTCTTGGCCCAGCCATCTCATCTCTCAACGCGACATGTCTCAACAGAACAACGTGATTTTGGCTAAACAAGAAGGCCGAATTGAAATTGCCCTTCAAGCCTACAAATCTGGCCAATTTAAAAGCCTCTGACGCACTGCAGAAGCCTACAATGTACCAAATTCAACACTTGCCTATCGTGCATTGGGCCGCAGCTTTCGACCTAAAACCACACCCAACTGCCGGAAACTATCCTCAACGGAGGAGTATACGATTATTCAATATATCCTTGACCTTGATTCACGAGGGTTTACACCTAGGCTGTGTGAGGTTGCAGATATGGCAGATAAGATGTTAGATGTATGGGGTGGAGAACCAGTAGGCAAGCACTGGGCTGAACGGTTTGTAACACGTTCGAATGAGCTTAAAACAGCGTTCAATCGAGCAAAGGACTGTCAGAGAAGTCTCCAGGAAGATCCTCAGGTTGTGGGTGATTGGTTTGGGCTCATGGCCAATGTGAAGGCCAAGTACGGCATCCAGGACGATGACGTGCACAACTTTGATGAGAGTGGGTTCCAGATGGGTGTGATTAGGTCAATGAAGGTTGTCACTGGCTCAGAGAGGTGTACTCGACCAGAGCTTATTCAGCCAGGTGATCGTGAGTAGGTTACAGTCATCCAGAGTATCTGCGCTGCAGGCTACGCAATCCCACCCTTTATTATCTACAAGGGCCGCGTTCACATCTCTGCATGGTATGAGGAGACAAGTATACCAGGGAATTAGAAGCTCTCAGTCTCAGAGAATGGCTGGACAAACAATGAGCTTGGTCTTGAATGGTTGAAACACTTTGATATGTGTACGAAGGGTCAAAAGGTGAGGGTATACAGGTTACTCATCTTAGATGGGCACGAGAGCCACCTCAACCAGGATTTCAAGGACTACTGCGAGGAGAACAAGATTGTAACAGTCTGTATGCCAGCTCATTCATCACATATACTCCAGTCCCTTGACGTCATCTGCTTCTCGCCTTTGAAGCAGAAGTATTCCCAGCATATTTGAGACTTGGCACACCGACATGTCTTCCACATCAACAAAGAAGGCTTCTTGCCAGCATTTAGAGATGCGTTTCTTGACGTGTTTACAACAAAGAACTGCAAGAAGGCCTTTGAGGCAACAGGACTTGTTCCCTTTAATCCGTTAAGAGTCTTGGAATGTCTTGAAGTGCGATACCAGACCCCTCCAGCACCTCCTCAACCAGAGACCCCGTGGCAGTCTAAAACACCAAGCAATTTACACGAATTTGGATCTCAGTCAAAGCTCATACAAGACTCATCTACTCGGTTACCTGTTACTGCACAGGAGAGCTTCTCTATGTTTATTAAAGGTGCTGAATAGATGCTTCACCAGAATACGCTCCAAAAGGCATGCATCCATGAGCTTGAAGAGCAATTAAAGGAGATAACCAAATGCAAGTCATGCAAACGGAAGAGGATTCAGAAAGGTGGGACACTAGAGTACAGTAAGAGAGCTTCTCTAGTACCTGCAGGATCACCAAGCGCAGCTCAGTCAAAGAAGAAGGCTCGTAGTTGTAGGGATACTAAGAGGGCTCAAAGCAGCATACGGCGCTGTAGGATTTGCAAAGAACCTGGGCACTACGCTACAACCTGTCAAAAGGTTACAGAAGTGTCTTCTGATTCTGAGCTGAGCGAGCCTGAGAGTGATTTACTAACTGAAGATGATAAGGATTGAGGTTGAAAAAGATGAGACGGATAGGCCAAGAGATTTTGTCCCGCTCGGTGGTGGATTACGTTATACGACGTTTTCAAATCAATACTCCCATAAGTTTCGGATCACCTGTACCTCCACACTATGGATTTTGCATCAAAGGAAAACCCTCAGGCTACACCTTATGGACTAGAGGTCCTGCCTCGTGCCATTCAAGCTCCGTGGTTTGCGAAACAAACCAACGGGGGTTGTAAGGCTGATGGTCGGATCGAATCCGCCGTCAAACATGTCACTTCTATGAGATGCTTGCGCAGTCGGATCGGGCACAGATAATGGATCCTCTGCATCCCACTGAAAGACCTGGCCTCTGTCCGGGCCTACGGCGTTGATGAAGGTCCCGTATCCTCTACATAAAAGACATCAAATGTCATACGGTGGAAAGATCGCAGTAGCCTACAGTGCTCAGCACATCCGTGAGTGTATACAGAATCTGTCCTTCGCTGGAAGGCTATCGAATAGCTTTGAGTGGAGCGCGGGGGAGCATATAAGCAATAGGGAAAACCAAATCTCATCCTTTCTATACAAAACTTCTGCAACCACTCGGTAGGCGATCCTGCATGTCCTTTCCAAGACTGCTTTAGGAGGTCCTGAGGTGACCTACTGTGTATAAGGGTGTTATGTATGGGCCACGCAGCGGATTGGGTGTCGTTGAGCGAGGGTAAGAACAGCATAGCGGACGCGGTCGCCTTACAACTTTTACCGACGCGCGACACGAACATCTCCCGGAGCCTCATCGTGCACATCTGCAGTTCTCTCGCCTCCGTCATCATCCTCCGCAGAAATGGCCCTTCCTGTTGTTGAACTTTCTGCTGTTATGGAGCCATCCGTCACGAGACCAGAGCGAGCCGCAGCATCAGCCAATCCGAGGCCTCGAGAAGTGGGCATTGTCAGCCTAGACTCCGTCAACGCTGCTTGTCGGACCCTAATGGCAGTCGGAGGCGATGGCTCGGAAGTCGATATCGCTATACGCAGTTGGAGGCTACCTGCGGCACGAAAGGGAAACGGCCACATAAAATCCCCTTTACCACTGTGATTCCCAGCTCCTCTCCATCCGCATTCCTTCAATATCGAGTCTCCTCCCCGCCAAAAGGAAGCAAAGTTGCCCCTCCAACTACTTGTTATCTTACAATTGCTACAACACAACAACCATGGCCGCGGGTGCGATTTCTACTGAGGCTTCGGCGCGCAATGAGTCGTCCTTGAAGCCGACTGCACGCTCGTTCCACCCCACCGGCACTCCCGATCCCTCAAAGTATCATGCTGCTTCGACCAGTGAAGCCATTCATGCAGAGGCCGAGTACGCGGCACACAACTACCACCCACTTCCCATAGGTAAAACTTAGACCATCCTCCTAGTTTACAACTCTGACTTACCATTGGAAAGTCTTCTCCAGGGCGAGTGGATGCTCCGTGTGGGATCCCGAGGGCAAGCACTATCTCGATTTCCTCTCTGCCTACAGCGCCGTGAATCAGGGCCACTGCCACCCCGAGCTTGTCAAGGCGCTGACGGAACAGGCGTCGAGGTTGACGCTGAGCAGCCGCGCATTCTACAATGATGTGTTTCCGCGGTTTGCGCAATATGTCACCAAGACATTCGGGTTCGACATGGTCTTGCCAATGAATACCGGAGCTGAGGCGGTCGAGACGGGTGTCAAGATTGCGAGGAAGTGGGGATATAAGGTCAAGGGAATCCCTCACGACGAGGCATTGGTGTTTTCTGTGCAGGAGAACTTTCACGGGCGCACTGTAAGCAGTATAATGCCTGAGAAACTCTTCCATGAAGCTAATGGGCCTCTCCAGTTTGCGGCGATCACAATGTCCACCGACCCTGAGTCTCGCGACAACTACGGTCCCTATCTGCCCAACATTGGCAGCGTAAATCCGACGACTGGGAAGCCGATCAGGTACAACAATGTCGATGATCTACGGGAAGTGCTGGAGCAGCATGGCAAGAATACTGCAGCTTTCCTGGTCGAGCCAATACAGGGAGAGGCGGGTATTGTGGTTCCCGATGAGAGCTACCTGCGCGAGGTGAGAGCGCTGTGCGACAAACACAATGTCCTCCTCATCTGTGACGAGATCCAAACTGGTATTGCGCGCACTGGCAAGATGCTTTGCTACGAATGGAGCGGGATCAAGCCCGATCTGGTTCTGCTAGGCAAAGCCATCTCCGGTGGCATGTATCCTGTCTCGTGCGTTCTGGGCTCCAAGGACATTATGCTGACCATTGAACCCGGCACGCACGGCTCCACTTATGGTGGTAACCCTCTGGGATCGGCCGTTGCGATCCGAGCATTGGAGCTCATCCAGGAGGAGAACATGGTCGAACGTGCAGAGAAGCTGGGCAATCTGTTCCGCGAGGGGTTGAAGAAGATCAACAACCCAATGGTCCAGATCATCAGGGGAAAGGGTCTCCTGAATGCGATTGTCATTGACGAGACAAAGACGGGCGGTCATTCCGCATGGGACCTTTGCATGCTTTTCAAGGCGAAGGGTCTGCTGGTAAGTGGCTGAATAACTTCTTGTGTGCATGCTTGCCTGCTGACGCTTCCAGGCCAAACCAACCCACCAGAACATTATCCGTCTTGCGCCTCCGCTTGTGATCACAGAGAAGGAGATTGAGACTGCGTTGTCGATCATCAAGGAGGCCATGGAAGAGTTGCCTACGCTTCAAGGCGCCAAGGAGGATGAGATCATTCCCCCTGGCGAGAAGGGCGTTCGCATCGGGTTGGATGACTAGGGATATGTTTGGTGCGTGTCAGTGTTAGCAGATGACGATATATGTGGACTCCGCACAAGCGAGGATGACCAGGTTTAGAGAAGCGGTTCACGCCTATACCCCTTTCTACTGTCTCAGACTGTCTTGGTGGTATAGTTAGATGTGTATAAAGAGAGCGAGACCTTTTGTTGGCGACACAGTCGCTTTATCCGACTGTATATACGGTAAGAAGAAGAATGCATCACTTTCGAAAGCAATGATTATGATGCGCATTCGCAGTTGTCCAATAGTTTAAGGCCTGCTATTAAATCACTCCATCATGAACACAATGATTATATTTGGTTGGGATTCTGATGCCTGGAGTCGTTCCTTCCACAAGACTAGTGTATACCAAGCCTCTATTTCTCCCTCCAGCATTCTTCATCCGTCTATCCGGTTTCACACCACTCCCTCCTACACCGCTCGACATTACTGCGTTGTACTTGTAAGCAGCTTACATATCGAGATCGAAGGCCTGTCAAGTCTCTTGCAGCCCAAATGGCGCCTGCACGGTCACGGCACACTCGCCCGCATCCATGCCTCACCTGGGCACCATCACCCAATGGCACAGTTTCCCGATTACCCTCGCTACGCCATCTCACCCTCTCAGCGTTGCAGTCTTGAGGAGTCAGAGGCTAAGGAGCCAATCAGTGCAAAGTGCTGGATATCTTTGGATGCATATCGATACCAGGTGAACTGACAGTGCAGGAGGAGAGACGCGCGAGAGCGGCACTCGGCACGAGGCCTGTCAACGAGCTGCGCTGCCACGTCGACAAAAAGAAAAGGGGGAGGGGGGAGGACAAGCTTCAACGCGTGCTCGCTAAGAAGTGCTTATACACGGTTGGCTACACACAGTCTCAAGGTTGGCGTGTGTGGGGAGGTGGACCCAACCTCGGAACCCTTTCCTTGAGCGCGCAAACCTGCATCTGGAATAGTTCTGGACGCCTTTTCTGATTCGACTATGACAAACAATTACCGCGGGTGAGAATCATGAGCCGTCCCAGTCATGACGCATCCGCCGGAAGAGCACGCTGCAAAAATTCACCACGTGCGCTGTGCCACAGGACAGTGTCGGACTCACGGTGGATTGGGCGATGAAATGACCCGACCAAGGCTACAAACCCGCTTTCCACTTCTTCTGAGCCCGGAAGACGGCAACTTTGTCTGGCGAATCCCCAGATTTATGTATGTATGTACTTATTATGTACGGGAGATGGTGACGTCCGCCATCTGATCGGTTATTTCCTAAGTCCGTTCGGTAAGCCTGTCCTAGCTCCATTCTAACTGCCCTCCATCATTTGCGAGCCTCGGACTTTATATCGACCCGCCTGTCTGCCTGCTGCGAGGAATAATAAACAGAGTGACGTGTGCCCCTTTTCTGCCTCTCTTCGGCTTCCTAATGGATTCCATCGGAAACTACGACCTTGCCCAGCGGTAAATGCCATAGAGACAAGCAGCAACTTCATACCAGGGCCTGATTTTCGGAGCGCTCGCGCGCACACGTGTGGCGACTCAATGTCCTCCTCGTCGCACTCGCTCGAGGAGAAGGACAAGGAATGGCGGATAGGAGACCCTGAGGAGGTGGCTCGAGACACCAAAGAATATGAACCCATCAAGACGGAGCCTCTGCAGACCGAGACCGAGACCGAGACCGATTTAGAGGCCAATGCCGACGGCCGCAGTTCACGAAGAAACCTCTCCCAGATACAGAGTCGCAGCAGCGCCTACTCGGATGTGAGCAGCCACAGCACGGTTGCGAAGAGCTCCACCATCGGGAAACGGAAATGGTACAAGAATGTGAATCCCCTAAGGTGGGGCGCGAAACCACCTGTACCAGAGACTAGGACGGTCTGCCCCGAGTACCAGGCAGGATGGTTCAGTCGCCTGACTTTCCAGTGGATGTCTCCGCTCATGACTGTGAGTAGAACCTTTCGCTCTTAGCCTTCTTCTCCAAGTTCGCACGCTGATTCCCCCAGGTCGGCTACAAGCGGCCCCTCGAACGAAACGACATATGGACCGTGAATCCAGACCGAAGTACTGATGTTATGGTGGAGCGGCTTCAGAAATCGTTCAAGCAGCGGAGAGAAGGCGGCGGCAAACGCCCACTCGTTGGAGCCCTCTACGACACCTTCAAATGGGAGTTCATCATCGGCGGAATTTGCCAGCTCCTTGCCAGTTTGGTCCAAGCCCTGGCACCCTATGTTCTCCGATACCTTATCAATTTCGCTCTGAAGGCATACGTCGCCCAACGCAGAAATGTCCCCGAGCCAAATATAGGGGAGGGCATAGGTCTTGTCATTGGTATTACGGCTATGCAATTCGTCCAGAGTATGGCCACCAACCACTTCATGTACCGGGGCATGATGGTTGGAGGAGAGGCAAGAGCTGTGCTGATAGCCGTGATATTCGACAAGGCAATGAAACTGTCCGGCCGTGCAAAGGCGGGTGGTGCCGCCATCCTGGAAGCTCCGCCCGCGGATATCAAACCGGGCAGTCAAGAGGAACGGAAATGGTATAAGAAGCTACTGAAGCGGAAGCAGAAAGAGTTAAACAACCCTAACGCAAATAACGGTGTCGCCGGTGATGGCCATGGTTGGGGCAACGGAAGAATCATCAACTTGATGTCCACCGACACCTACCGAGTCGATCAGGCTAGTGGTTTCTTTCACATGATCTGGACCTCGCCTGTCGCCATCCTAGTGACAGTTGCCTTGCTCATTGTCAACCTGACTTACAGCGCCTTGTCTGGTCTCGGTTTCCTCCTCATCGTAATGCCCCTTCTTGGTCGAGCCATTCGAAGCCTCTTCCGTCGAAGAATGGCCATCAATAAGATTACCGATCAGCGCGTCAGCCTCACGCAGGAAATCCTCCAAGCAGTCCGCTTCGTGAAGTACTTCGCCTGGGAAATGAGTTTCCTCGAGCGTGTAAACGCTATTAGGCAACGAGAGATTCGCGGAGTCCAGGTCCTTCTCGCCATAAGAAACGGAATCATGGCTGTTGGGATGTCGATGCCCGTCTTTGCATCCATGTTGTCATTCATCACGTACTCCCTCTCCGGTAATAATCTTAATCCGGCGCCGATTTTCTCCTCCCTGGCGCTGTTCAATTCTCTCCGTATTCCTCTTAATTTTCTTCCGCTGGTCATTGGCCAGGTTATCGATGCCAATGCTTCAATCAAGCGCATCCAGGAGTTCCTTTTGGCCGAAGAGGCGGAGGAGACTGCTGAATGGGACTATGACGCGAAGGATGCTGTTGTTCTGAAGGACGCCGACTTCACCTGGGAGCGTCATCCGACGCAGGATAAGGAGGACGTTGAGGGTGTTGGCAACGAGCAAAGAGTAGGAAAGGAGAAAGCAAAGAAGAAGAGCAAGCGGAGCCACAAGCGGACCGGAAGCGGCGCCGACTCTCCTTCGACTCCTGATTCGCCCACAGAGGATGAGAAGCCGTTCGAGCTGAAGGATCTGAACATTTCTATAGGACGTAAAGAGCTTGTAGCCCTCATTGGCAGTGTGGGTTCTGGCAAGAGTTCGTTACTCGGCGCCCTAGCTGGTGATATGAGAAAGACGCAGGGCCATGTTACGATTGGGGCCTCCCGTGCGTTCTGTCCCCAATACGCGTGGATACAGAATGCCACTGTGCGCGAGAACATTGTTTTCGGCAAGGAGTTCGACCAGAAGTGGTATGACCAGGTGATTGATGCCTGCGCCCTACGACCTGATCTGGAGATGCTACCCAACGGCGATCTGACCGAGATTGGTGAACGGGGTATTACTGTGTCAGGAGGCCAAAAGCAACGGATGAACATTGCTCGCGCCATCTACTTCAACGCCGACATCATTCTGATGGACGATCCACTTTCAGCTGTGGATGCGCACGTCGGACGACACATTATGGATAATGCCATCTGCGGACTGTTGAAAGACAAGTGTCGAATCCTGGCTACACACCAGCTGCATGTTCTCAATAAGTGTGACAGGATCATCTGGGTTGACGAGGGTCGCATCAGGGCGGTCGACACCTTCGATAACCTGATGGCGAGTAATGAAGGATTCCAGAAGCTCATGACTATGACGGCCGAAGAAGAGGAGAAAGAGGAAGAGGAGGAAGCTCTCGAGGGCGAGGGTGGGGAAGAGAAGAAGGTTGCGAAGAAAAAGAAAAGCAAGAAGCAGCGCTCCACTGCGCTCATGCAAGAAGAGGATCGAGCTGTCAAGAGTGTTGCTTGGAGCGTTTGGATAGCGTACATCAAAGCTGGGGGTGGACTATGGGTGGCCCCACTGGTATTGCTCCTTCTCATCTTGTCTCAAGGAGCGAATATTTCGACGAGTCTGTGGCTCTCTTGGTGGACGTCGAACAAGTGGGGCTATGCCCAAGGCACATATGTAAGTCTCTCTGTCCCCGCCGATGGACTGTCGACTAACAATCCTAGATTGGTGTATATGCCGCCCTCGGTGCCTCACAGGCCATCCTTCTGTTCGCCTTCTCAGTCTCTGTCTCCATTTATGGCACTGAGGCGGGCAAGGTCATGCTATATAGGGCCATTTACCGCGTACTTCGGGCTCCTATGTCCTTCTTCGATACTACACCTCTCGGACGGATCACCAACCGCTTCTCCAAGGACGTTGACGTTATGGACAATGCCCTCACGGATGCAATGCGCATGTACTTCCTGACCCTCGCTATGATTATCTCGGTCTTTATTCTCATCATTTCCTATTACTATTATTACGCTATTGCATTGGGACCGCTGTTTGTACTATTCATGTTCTCTGCGGCCTACTACCGTGCATCTGCGCGCGAAGTCAAGAGACATGAATCTGTCCTGCGAAGCACCGTCTTTGCGCGATTCGGCGAAGCAGTCATTGGAACTCCGACGATCCGCGCATATGGACTGCAGAACCAGTTCTCACGGTCTGTACGTGAGGCCATCGATGACATGAACAGTGCTTACTACCTGACATTCGCCAACCAACGTTGGCTCAGCGTTCGGCTCGATGTCATCGGTATCCTGCTTGTCTTCACCACGGGTATTCTGGTCGTCACATCTCGTTTCTCTGTCGATCCCAGCATCGCAGGACTTGTCTTGTCATACATTCTCGCCATTGTGCAGATGATTCAGTTCACCGTGCGACAGCTCGCCGAGGTGGAGAACGACATGAACTCGACCGAGCGTATCCATCACTATGGCACTCAACTGGAGGAGGAAGCGCTTCTCCATACGGTACAAGTTCGACCGACATGGCCCGAGCATGGCGAGATCATCTTCGACAATGTGCAGATGCGGTACCGGGAGGGCTTGCCGTTGGTGCTCAAGGGCCTCACGATGCACGTCAAAGCCGGCGAACGCATCGGCGTAGTCGGCAGAACCGGAGCAGGAAAATCGAGTATTATGAGTACTCTCTTCCGCCTGGTCGAACTCTCGGGCGGCTCCATCACCATTGACGGCGTCGATATCAGCACCATAGGCCTACACGACTTGCGTTCCAAACTCGCCATTATCCCCCAGGACCCTACTCTGTTCAAAGGAACCATACGTTCCAACCTCGACCCCTTCAACGAGCATTCCGATCTCGAACTGTGGTCGGCGCTGCGACAGGCTGACCTCGTCTCCAATGAGGCAACCATGGAGGACAAATCCGGGCGCATCCACCTCGACTCGGTCGTCGAGGAAGAAGGGCTCAACTTCTCGCTCGGTCAACGACAACTCATGGCGCTCGCGCGCGCCTTGGTACGTGGCTCGCAAATCATCGTCTGCGACGAAGCCACGTCGTCGGTCGACTTTGAGACGGACCAAAAGATCCAGCAGACGATTGTGGAAGGCTTCAAGGGAAAGACGCTGCTTTGCATTGCGCATCGGTTGAAGACGATTATCGGGTACGATAGGATTTGCGTCATGGATCAGGGGGCGATTGCGCAGTTGGATACGCCGATTCGGCTTTATGAGGCTGGCGGGATCTTTAGGAGTATGTGCGACAGGAGTGGGATTAGGAGGGAGGACTTTGGGGATGCGTGAGGGGGGCGGGTTTGGATCTGATTGGTTGATATTGGGTGGTTGAGTGCTCTGAGTGGGTTGGGTTGAATCGGTATAGATCTGGTCGCAACTTCGTTGGATGCTTGTTGGGCTGGTAGATTGGGGGATGAAGCGCGTTTGGGAACGACGGGGCGAGCGCTCTGGGTGCGCGTCGCAGAGTATAGAGCCTGCGGGTTAAAGAGGTTGGTAGCGAGGCATAGTATTTCTAGTATTCATAATATCCAATGGTTGGGTTTCGACATGTAGAACTATCGGGCAATCTCTACTTTATGGTATGGGAGAATTTGTTGGTATCGAAAAGCCACGAGAGGAAACACGTCCCGGTCCTTCCGCTGCCTTAGCCTCTTCTGTCCCCGTCTCCTGAAATCGACGAGTGGATTTATTCGTCCTCTTCTGATGTTCTAACAGTCGTCCCATCAGATCAAACAGTCTGACAGCCTTGAGGTGGTTTCAAGCCCCTGACTCCGGTTCACAGCACGTTTCTCGCGCCGCGCGTCACGGTATCGAACGACGTTTTGATGCATTGAATCATGACGACGGACATTCCGACGCGAGACAATTGGTCGGGTAGACGAGATTGTTTCTCATGCGATTGGTGGTGCGGGCATACGCAATACGACATTATTGGCTGTCTAGCACGGGAATAGAGGGCTAGCTTATTCCTAGGCGCTTTGAATTGTAGACGGCGGATATGTCTAAGTTAGGGGGAAGCTAGGTGAAGGTGGAGAATGGGGGAAAGAGGGGAGAGGAAGCGTGCACCTAGGCTTTTTGGAAGATGTCGTTGTGCGTTGCCTCCACCCAAGTCTCACCAGGCTTGACTTCTTCAGAATTGCCGCTCGCCTCCACATTATACGCGGTAGCCTAGTGGGCGAACAGGACGGTGATGTTGACAAGCACACACCCTTTTTGCCGCCACCTCGCATCAATTCACAGCGCGTCCATCCATCCAGCCACTGCCAAGCCCTGCTATTTCCCCTCCTGGCCACCAAGCACCGCTAGACCGGGGCTTATCAGCGGCGGTAGCTTGAACCGGTTAGCCCGCAGATCATTGCAGGAGCTCGGTTGCGGCGCCAAAAGGGGAGAGGGCCGTGAAAGTCTGGAAGCACTCTGAAGACAGGTTGGGAGCGTTCCTCCTTCCTCCCTCTCTTCTCCCCTTACAACTCCTCCTGCTGGGTTTTGCTGCTTCACGGCTTCCTTCTTCTCTTCTTCCGTCCCTGCGTCGACAGTTTTTCGGATTCCCGGGTTTTTCCGTTTCACCCTTCTTCCCGGAGCGACCTAGCCAGCCTCGGTCGGTCCTTCTTTCGTGCTTTCTCTGCTAGTGTTCCGACGGCGGAAGCTACCTACAGCAACTAGTTAGCATTGCGAGCGTGAGGCGTCGAGAAACCGCACTCAAAAGTCGGGTCCCCGACATCAAGAGCACAGGTTGTCGAGCTCCGAAGCTGCAACTTGAACGGACGGTCGACGAGCTACGCCAATTGCAAGGACGCCGGACCCATTGCTTGCGATTATTACAAGCGTACCGACGGAGCGCTTTGTGCGAGGATTGCCTTCCTGAGCGTGAGAGATAAGGCTTCAGAGCAAGACGAAGGACAAAGTTCTGAACGACGACTACGGAGTTCATTGCCTGTTTCCACTAGTTCTGTTACAAGAGGCAAAACCCGCGTGTCTTCCAGCCGTCTGTCTCGAGACACCGGTCTACTCAAAACCCCACGACTCCCGTACGACGTAGTCCACAACCTCCTCCCGCCAGTCATACCCACAGTCACATCATCCAACCTCCGCCTCCGCCCAACCAACCATGGCGGCAAACCCCGAAAAACCACCAGTCACCTTCGGTGCAACGATAGAACCGCCCTGCGCACCCACACCTGCTCTCCGCTCCCCTCCCTCCAACGACACCAACGCCTCCTCCTCACCTATATCAATACCCGCAGCCGCAGAAAAGGAAATGGAAATCGACTCCTCCAACCCCTTCTCCCCCTTCTACACGCACCCGGACGCGCGCCGCTCCTGGGAAGAGAAGAGCCAAACCCCGAGCCAAAAACCCAGTAAAACGAATCTACACGTAGTCGTCATGGAGCGCGAGACGACCCGTGACGACCGCGACGACCGCGACCTCGAACTTGGCTCCCACCTCTCCGCGGCGACTACGGCACAGCAGCCAAAGGTGTCGGTCGATGGCCGCGTCAAGGAATGCACCATGTGGCCCTCCCGACAGGCCATGCTCGATAAGAAGCGGCAGAACAAGCAGGCGCGCTCGTGTAGCTTGTTCCGCAATCTGAGCAGCAAGCAGAGGCTGTGGGTCAAGATTGTGATTGGGTTGCTTATCGTGGCTGCGGCGACGGGATTGGGCATTGGGATTTCGAAGGCGGTAGGAGGAGGGGTGTGGGCGAGTCCGGGCCAGAGCCGGCCGATCAGTTCGCGTTGACGAGTTCTCGTGGATGACAGGTGAGTAGGGCGAATGATAAGGACTCCGATGAGAGGGAATTGGGCTAACGGCTCTCGAAGGGTGTTGCTGTGTTCTGCAAAACATCATTCTTGTCGATATGGATATGATACCCCCACATATTCAGCATTGTTCTTCTAGACGGATTTGCTCCTCGCGGACAACACCTGTACTGCAGATGGGCATGTGGCAACCCTGCCAGTGGGTTTTTTATTCTTCCCAGTCATGACCAGTCTTCTACTTGTCGACATTCTCGGCATGCCCAATGCTCATCATCCATCATCCATCATCGATCCATCGAGACGTCGATAGCAGACACTGTCGAAGCTGTCAAGCGATGTCTTCCTCCTTTACTCTTTTTCTAGCATCTTTTGGCTTCGGGTTTATATTGCTTGGTATCCCTTACTAGAGTACATATTTCTTGCTGCTTTGCTCTCTTCTCCTTCTCCTTTTTTCCTGTTCTTGTGCATTCATTCATTCTTTTGTCACCTTCTGTGTCCCTATTGCTGGAATTGCCTCCATGCATCAATCGACGCGGCAGGGTGGAAAGGTCTTCTTAGTTTTTTTCCTTTTCCTTTTTCCTTTCGGCGATGGCGTTCTTGAGAAGGGTATTACTGCGGAAGGGGTCGAAGGTGTGCATGGGTGCATGGTACTGTTACTGTTACTGTGAACATGCTTCTTGTCCATTTTCGTGGGGCGATAGTATCAAGGCGTACATTCATCTTTTTCCCTCAGCGTTAGACTTTCTGGAGGGGGCAAGCCGAAATGAATGAAATGGTTGCGTGGCGCTGTTGATGTGCTGGGCTCCTGAACTGATTGCTGGGTATGAGCGTGGGTGTGGGTGATGTGATTGTGCGGTGTTGTGCGGTGATGTGATGAATGGGCCCCTCTACTTCCTGCATGTATGTGTTGGGCAGGTTTTGAATGAGGATCACCATGTGTAGGGAGGGGTACATGGGATGGCAGAATCAGGAGCAGAGGGTCTATATAGTGCAAAGGAGCGCTGTGAGCATGGAGGAAGGAAGGAACCACATGAATATGGATGGGATTCCGTTCATTCATTATACGCAGACACAGAGACACAACCTTTGCTTTCTCACCCTCCCTCCATGCTGGCTGGTCCAAAATTAGGCCAAATAGATTAGACACAGACAGACACAAGTACCTCGCTAATAAACAGAAAAAGGACTTCCACTCACTCCCCCCCTACCCCCTGACTCATCCCTACATACACACATACATACACCCCTACCTCCCATACTCCAAACTCGGCACAATCACCGGCCCATACTTGACGGGCAACCCGGCGCCCCCAAACCCCCCGCCCCCGACATCCCCCTGCACCATGAAATCCACCGCCAGGCTCAGCTTCCCGCTGCCGTGCCCGGGAACCGCCTGCCCAAACGTGCCATTGACAATCTCCGGGTCGTAGATGACGCACGCCACGTAGTTTCTGCGGCCCATGAGGCGCTTGTGCTCGCGCGGCTGGCCGTTGACGTCCTGCGTGAAGATCTCCATCATGTCTTCCTTGGTGTCGCTCGGCGTGTGCGTGCTGCGGTGCCCGTTGGCGGGCACGTAGAGCGCTCGGTTGTTGTGCAAGAGACGCAAAACGTAGTTGGAGGGGGGCGCGTTGACGACGCTCGAGGCGATGATTTGGTACATGGTCTTGTGGTCCTGGGGTTTCGAAGGGTCGTGCAGGATGCCGGCGCCGCAGGCGTCGACGCTGCCGCTGAAGAAGGTCATGCGGAGAGATTTGTTGTGTGCGATGCCCTGGAGGGTGCGGATCAGGTAGGTGCGTTCTAGGTCCTAGGGAAGCGTTAGCATTTCGTGTGATGAACCACGCGGCAGAGGTAGCGCAAGGGGAAGAGGAAAGCGAGTTGGGTAGACTGGGTAAAGATCATGGCCTACCTTTGACTCGTGTGTCCATTGATCCCTCAACTCGTCCAGCAGATCAATCTCGCCAAACGGACTGAGCACGCCGCTCATGAGACCGGACTTTCCGATAGCCTTCTTGACCGAGTTGAAGCCCTCGCCCACGACTTGCTTGGCGCCCACAACACCCGCTACAGAGCTGGTTACCTTGCCCAGGACGTTGAACGTGCCAGTCACGGCCTTCTTGCCCGTCGCCACGGTATTGGCCAGAGACTCTACCGACTCGAGTCGCGGATACACCACGGGCACCGGGATCATCCAAATGCAGTGCTGCACATTGGGCGGCAGCGTTGCAATCTTCGGGAAGATGCCTTGGTAGGTCGGGCCTGCCATGACCTGGTGCGGGTTCCTCTCCGAGCGACAGTCTGGACCGCAGACTACCACGCAAGGACCAAGGTACTTGATGAAGTGCCAGCCGGTGCCGGTGATGGTGAAGAGATCCATGTCATTGTTGACGTTGCGGAGGATCTCGAGAGTGGTGTGGTGTTGGAATAAGAGGTACATTTCGATTCCTATCCGGCCAATGTTCTTGAACATGTTGGAGAATTGCATATGTTCGGGGTAAGAACCGAAGCCGTCGAATCTACTCCATGTCAGTAATCCGCAACAGGTAACAGTCCGCATCGACTTACATATCATGATCATCCAGAGTCAGAATATGCGGTATCTGAGCAAACGCCTCTCTCAGATGAGGCTGATCAAAATGACTCGTGTAGTAGTGGAAGTACGCATGCGTAACCTCCTCCTCATGTTTCGCCGTCCAGGGCGCGTTTTTCCTGTTCTCCTTGCCACTCGTCGCAGTCCACTGCTTGAGCAGAGGTATATCTTTCCATAGGCGGTCGGCGTAAATTTGCCCGCCTAGACCTAGCTGTACATGGAACCCTCCGCATTCTGCGTTCTTCTGAAGAATGTCTTTCCACATGAAGCCAACACCGCCAAGCTTCGATCTCTCGTTGGCATTCACATTAAGCGCAAAATCATTGCCCGAATGGGCAATAAATCGCCAGCTAGTCTCGTGCCGTCCTGCCACAAGGAACTCGAACCGCGTGCATCCGAGATGTGAGGTGATTGCATATGTCCATTTTGCAGCATGATCCTCTTCCATCTTGAGATCGATGTCATATCTGTAGAAGATCCATGTCTGATGTGAGTAAATTGGGTTCGCCTTGAGCTGTCGAGGATTTGGCGACAGGTCCACGCTCTGGTGGATATGTATCGTAGGCGGATGTGGTGTGTTTGTGATCAGAAGAATCGATCCTAGCCACAGACCCCGCTCGATATCCATGTTGGTATATCTCAGGTAGGGACCGAAATAGACGCTGTTCGTGGGGTTCACCTTGTACATGTCCACACCAGCTGCTGGCGGGGGTCCAGTGAAGCCCGCTGCGGTAGGTGTAGCGAGCGGAGCCATGCCCAACATGTCGCCTGGGAATGCCGCCGTCTGTGTCGGAAAACCGGGAGAAGCCAGCGGGGCCTTCCCAAAGCTGGGTGAAGCTAGCGAGTTCGCAAAGGTGCCCGTGGGAGACATCGGCTCGTTGAGATTCAAGGGAGTAGGGTTCTTTGGAAATTCCCACTGCGTAGACTGCGTAGGCAAGTGGATGTAGTAGTACTGGCCAGAGTTGGGATCCAGATGGGCGATCCAGCCTTCCGGAAGCGGTGGAGGTGATGCCGGCCCCGGACCTGGAGCGGGAGCTGGACTGGGAGTTGTGGGATGCTGCAATTGTTGCTGGGGAAATTGGCCTGCTGTCGGGGTTGGCGCAACCACTGCTACTCCAGCTGCGTGGGTGGACGGTCCCGCCTGTGCAGGTCGATCATTGGCAAATGCTGGGTGTCCTTGCAGATGAGGCTCATTCATGTTTGCTGGATGTTGCGTTTGCGCAGCTGCCGGCTGATTGCGCTTTTCGATCGGATACCCCTGTGCCGTCGTAGCTCCAGGTGCACCTGCTGGATGAGCAAGACTCGAATAGGCTGGTGGAGGCTCTTCGTTCAAGTTCATGCGGCCCATCTCCTGATTCAAGGGATGCTCAGGTGGTATATTTGAAGGCGGAGGAGATGTAGTGCTTGGGCGAGGCTGTGATGCCGCGCGTGGGGGACTTGCATGAGCACCAGGAACCTCATTCATCCCCTGATATACGGTAGGCGGGCCATGAGGATGGCTTCCAGGCTGTTCAGTCGGCGTCCATGGTCTCCTCGGAGGCTGCTGCTGAGGCGGAGGCGACGTGATAGCTGGCCTGGGCTGGTTCGCGTAGACTTGATTTCTGGCAGCTGCAGCTGCATTGGATGCCGTCTGCGCTTGGAGGTTGTTCAGAGTGCCAGGCCCTGCGATACCGGCGGCCGCGAAGCGAGCCTCGATGCCACCACCGGGGGGAGGTATTATGGGGGTTTCCGGAGGAGGAGGAGACCCTCTCTGCGCTCTTGTAGTAGATGTCGAAGCTGTGGAGCTCAGCCTATTCACACCAGCAGGCTTCGGGATGCTCAGCCCGGACGACTCGGTATTGCTGGGGCTCTCACTCTTGGGGGGAGGCCAGTACTGCTGGTGATAGTCGGGAAAGGGGTTGGGGTCTGCGCTGTTCTTGCGTTGGGGAGGACGCGCGAACAGACCCTCCTTATCAGGCGTCTCTGGTCCTGGAGAATCAGGAAGTGGCTTTGGAGCCGTCCCGCGGCGCTCTGCCAGCCTTGAAGGTTGTATGGAGCCATCAGCAGCTCTCCCAGGCGCGTGTGCATATCCAGATACCGTGGGGCGGTTTGGATCGTTCCCATCGAATCGTGGTCGTGAGGCTGGAGACGATGAACCAGCGCCGGATCCTCGTCTTCTACCATCCGCTTCGGGCGGAGTGGCATTCCTTGCTGTTCTTTCTCGCTCGCTGAGCGGGGTATAGCGACCTTGTTGTTGTTGTTGTTGCTGCTGCTGCTGCTGCTGCTGCTTGGATGGGCGGTCGTCGGGATAGGGTAGTGGAGCGGTGGGCGGGCTAGTGGGCGGCGCGGGGAAGGATGGCATGGGCGGCGGACGCGAGAAGGCGGGTGGTTTGCTGGAGGTTCCCGCAGAATCGGACCGCGGTGGAGGGCTCTTCGAGGCCGAGTCCCTCTTCTGTATCCTCAACGGACCCACGGTTGGAGTCTCTGGGGTGTCGCCGGGCCGCAGAAACAGCTCCTCCTCGGGCCTCCCCTGCTTTCGGCCGTCCATGGCGGCGGGCGGGGCGGAAGCGATTCTACTGCGACTCGGATGGCGTGGAAGCAGGCGATGATGGCGAAGTCTTTATTGTTTGAGAACGAGAGGCTCGAGAATGCAGGCCAGCTGTGGGACGAGGAGGGTCAGTATAGTACCTGGGAGACTCGCAGCCTTCTTGCGGGGTTGCAGCGGGAGAGGGACGGTGAGGGTGACTGCGGCGGGGACCTGACGACGGGGGAGAATGCGGACAGTGGCAGGCACAAGTGCGTCGATGAGTGTTGAAGAGTTGCAGTGAATAGTCTGTCAGACTTGTTTGAGGGACAGGTTTCTTGCTCTTCCTCTGGGGCGATGCTGCTGACTTACGTACGATTACCAGCCCTACTTCGGTACTGTACAAGGACAAGGTCGAGTATTGGGCTCCTGCGGGTCCTCCCCCTTCGACGCGCCCACGGCGGTGCGCATGATTGGCGCAGCAGGCCCATATACGCGCCGCTGGCCGGATTGGAGGCCAACCCATCACACTTGGCAATGTAGCATGCTGTCGTCCCATTATTGTGGTTGTGCGTGGCGCTGGCCTGAACTGTGGCAGTGCAGCAGTTGTGGCCGTTCAAGGGACCTCGGGAGATGGATGTCGTCCAAAGAAGCTCGGGAGGGTGAACGGGCCGCTCCTCGCGAACTGAACGATCGTCGACTTCGACATCTGTGCTCTGCACCCATCCATCTCTCTAGCATCGAACCACTGTGTAGGTACCTGGGCTTCAGTTATTCTGGGCGATTGTAAAGTCCTCAAAGTCATCCTGGCTGCTGAAATGAGAATTGGAGAGGATGCAATACCCCGTTGACTTTGCCCTTCTCCATCCGCCTACTCCTACACCATATAAGGGCAGAGAAACACCATGTCGGACCGTGAGTACCTGGACAAGGGTCGAGACTCACCAAAGGATTCCAAGTTCGTCTCAAAACGCACGTGTCGCTTGGATGCGCCGCAAAGGGCAAAGCATGAGCCCACCAGCATACATGCGGCTGAGGTCTAGCCTGGTCACTTTATACGAGAGGGCTGAGCCTCCTCAACCTTTGGTCACTTTTCTGTCTGTTCTCCATCTTCTCCTCGTTCCTCCCATTATTCCACTAGACTATCTCTCCTTTGACCAGGTCTTTACTTCTTCCAATTTCTCCGTTCCAGTCCTCGTCAGAGTCGAATTGTCGAATCCGTCCATCCATTCCACTTGTGTTCCAGTAGCAGCCGGCATTTGGCTCAACTCTCTACAATACCCCACTTGTACCGAGGAAGATACATAGAACACGGTAGAAGATGGGGGTGCCCATGCAACAGGCTCCCATGGACCCTTACAATACCGCCTCACCGGCGCCTCCACCGTACACGCCCACCATCCAGCAGCCTCCACTTCCACAAGGCTTAGCAGAGGCACCGGCACAACTACCAAATGGCTTCCCTCAACCCCAGGCCCAATTCCAACAGCAAGCCATGGTCCCTCAGCAGCAATTCCAGGGCCAACAGTCCCACATCCTTCAGTCTCCTCAGGCACCACAGCCTCTCCAATATCCACCCAACATGACTGCCGACCAACAACACCAAGTCCAGCAGATTATCCAAAACATGCCCCCGGACAAGCTGCAAATGTACCAACAACAGGCCCAGCAGCTCTTGAACCAGCAACAACCCCAACCCCAACCCCAAACCCAACTATACCAGCAACCTCTTGTTCCCGGCCAACCCGTCCCTCTCCAACCCCAACCTCAACAACCCCATTTCCTCCCCCAAGGACCGCAATTTGCGACCGCACAAGGTCCCCTCCCCAGCCGCTTCGACAACGGGAAAAAGAAGAAGAAAGAACCCACCGGCCCGACCGACGAAAGGCAAACCTCCTCTGTCCAGCGCTTCTTCGGCGACACCCTCTTCGGCCGCGTCGGCCGCGCCTCTGTCCAAACCGTCACTTCCGCCCTCCGGATGCCCGCCTCGCTCTCCCCTTGGGGCGACAACAACCCCGTCACCTTACCCAACGTGCGCTACCGAGACGCCGTGCTCTTCACCACCTTCGCCTTCATCGGGACGCCGCTGGTCGACGGCATTTCGGATGGCGTGACGGGCGTCTTTGGCGCGGATAGCTTCGTCTCCGAGATTGTGAGTTCGGGGGCGGCGACGATCACAGGATCAACCATCATCAAGTACAGTGTTTTCCAGATTGTGGAGCAGGCGATCGATAAGGGCATTCTCGAGCATTTGCTGCCGGAAGAGGAGAAGATGCTGGAGACGCAGAATGTCAAGAGCCTGCAGGTGGGCATCAAGCACAAGTTGATGGGTGTGGATGCCGACTTGCGGTTCTGGGGCGTGTATCCGACGAGGAATGAGAAGGCGTGTGAGAAGGGGTGGTTCTGTCCGTACTTGTTTGCGAGTGCGAGGACGCCGCAGGTGCCGAGAGCGAATGATTTTGGGATGGCGTGTTTCTACGGGCCGTTTCTGGGTGGTAAGTGCCTAGCATTCTTTACAAGACCGCTTTTGTTCTCCAAGTGTTTGGCTTTCGACCTGACCCTTCCCAAGGTGACTTCGCCCTCACAACAACCGCCCTCCTCCCATCGATGCCCTCAATCCTCTCCTTCTGCCCTTCGGACCCAAGAACCGACATTGGAACCAACCGTCTCCTCCTCTTCTTCACCGGCATCTCTCCCTACCGCGGCAACATGTGGTCCACCAGCCGCCGCCCCGGCTGCGGCACCCTGATCTTCCACCTCATGGACGGGTGTCCAGGCCTCGTCATCCCCGTCACGAGCAACGCGCCCATCTGCGCCTGGAGCCCCTGGACCCTGTCGGAAATGCGAGCCTGGCAGGCGTCTCAGATGATGGCCATGTGCGGGCTGTCGGCACCAGCCGGGAAGACGGCCGGTCCCACAGGCTACTCACCCGAATGGCAGCACGAGCAGATTTGCGAGTGGCTGGACACGATCATCAGCGTGCCGCATATTGAACCGGCCATCAGGGACCGGTACGTCGAGGTGTTGGGGAGGAGTGTGAGTTTGGTGATTAATGGGGCGCTCGCGCTGGATAAGCCTCATATTCGCCCTTTGTTGGCAAAGTTGGATCCAGAGAGGGCGGGGATTGTGGCGTTTAGGTATTAGAGGTGGTGGATTGGGGTTGGAAAGGAGACTCTACATGATGGTTGACAGCGTTGGCGTGTAGATGTGGAGATACTGTTTTTTGGTAGTTGCATAGTTGGAGATACCCATACTTGTTATTTGCTTTCATCATATGCTGCTGTCTCGTTAGTGACCTCAAGTTAGCAGTGACAGGTGTGCAATCCATGATACGGAAGGGGCATCCGGCGAGTTGTCCATTGGAGAGAAGGAATGCTATGCCGCTGCGAAAATCCCAGCAGTTGTCATTGCCATCGAATCAAGAGATTAATCATAGTTAAGGGGAGAAGTATCAGGCCTGGACTTTGGCTTTTGGTGTCGACTACGGAAATCCTGTCCCAAACGAGTAATGCCCGCTTAATCAGCAGAGCGAGCAATGGTGGGTCTGGCAGTTATCCTGTGTGAGAGGAAAGCTCCTCGACGGCTGCGAACGACACACGGCAGAATGGCGACCTCTACTGTTCAGACAGCTGCGATACCGCGATTCCTCCTCCCGCAACTATCATGGGGTACCATGACCCTGAGGCGTGCCGGCCCTATGGGCATGCTATCGTTCCCACAGCATATGACGTCTACAGGGCAAGAGACGCAAAAGACGAACTCCGCCCAACAGAGAAGACCCTTCACCCACAGTTCCCTGAAGAGTTGGAACGCAGCGTGGCAGTCAGCACGCACGTCGACTACACCGAAGGCGACTGCTGCTCTCAATTTCCGCCGCGAGTTCACTGCGACAGCCCCTCAGGCGCGCGATCACCACTTCGATACCTTGAAGTTTGTCCAGCGATTGAAAGATGAGGGGTTCACGGAAGAGCAAGCAGAAGCCATGATGAGGGTCCTCAGCGACGTCATTGAGGAGAGGTGCGTAACCCCTCCGAACAAAAACATGCGTCCTCGACTAACGGCCAACCCAGCATTCAGAACCTGACGCGCACCATGGTGCTGAGAGAGGACCAGGAGCGCGCCACCTACACGCAGAAGGTCGACTTTGCCAAACTGCGATCGGAGCTCATGACGGCGGATTCTACCGAGTCGTCGCTCACGAGGGCATCGCACGAGCGCCTGACCAACGAACTGGCCAAGCTGAACTCGAGATTACGGGACGAGATACAGAGGACGCAGGCGTCGGTGCGGTTGGATCTCAACCTCGAGAAGGGTCGTATCCGTGAGGAGGCAAACGTGCAGGAACTCAAGCTCAAGGAGACGGAGACGCGGATCGAGCAGGAGACGGCGCAGCTCAGGGAACGGCTCGAGGCTGTCAAGTTCTCCACGCTGCAATGGTTGATGTACGTTCTGTCTTCACAGGCTGAAATTCGTTGTTGGGGCATGACTGACTTGTTTGACAGGGGCGTTTGCACAGGCACAGCGGCACTCATGCTCGGTGTGTGGCGTCTGCTGATGTGAGGAAGCTGTACGACCATTGTTCCAATACCCGTTTTTGTTTCTTGGAGGCACTACCAAGGCAGAAACCTTGGATTTGAGGGAACACGAACGGAGGAAATGGGGCGTCGTTGCCTCAGCCTCCGCGGCGCATCATTGTGTCGGTGTCACAGAATCCCGGCACGCCCGGTGCCCTTCACAGCGAACTGTGTCGACGAAGGAGTCCTCTGTAGCAATTGTGCGGAAGATGCGTGATGCCCCAGGTGTGTTTCGGCGTGGGACTCGTAGAAGGCATTGGCTTCGCCCATGGAGTAGTTCAGCATAACAGTACGCAGCGTATGGGACAGGCACTCAGGGCACGCTATTTCAGCTGAGGGTACCTATTCACCGATAGAAGATGCTAGTAAAGATTAATAGCAAACTACTATACGCTTAACTCGGCCTTATCAGTCAGAGGCAGACAGTTCATCATAGGAAGTCAACCCCGGGGACTGTAATGTTGCAGGTGGTGAGCAGCCTTGGGGTACGTTTGGTGATGTTCTCACAGTAATGTACACATCACTGCCCAAGACATGCCGCGCAGATGAGCTTTTTCTTTGCGTCGAGCCATTTCGTCCCAGGTTAGATGGATGGCGACACGACTCACTTTCAGCCTGGCCAGATTGCGGCAGAGGGTGATGGCCCCATTGCCAGCGTGCCAGCTCGACGTCGTCCGGACCCTCATCAGATTTCCAAGTTTTCTAGCTGGTTCTGCGGGGGAGTGATTGGCCCCGGCGTCGACATGGTCTCGCAGCCATGTGTCTCGCTGGCAGTGTTGCCCACTTTGCCCAGTCAGGGGGGCGTGACTGGTGTGCGACAAGACGTTCCGCCTCGAAAGCAGCCGTGAGCAGCAAATCTATTGTTTAGCAGGTCTCTTCCTAGGACTGCCAAACAAGGCGGCGACACATGTTCGCGATATGGGGCTAGCTTGGAGTTGGGTCAATCTGCGTGGGAGGGGAGAGTAGTGGGGTGGGGGTTCTCTGAGGCGGTTGCGCACAGCCTCGCCAGCAGTCGTAGTCCGCTCACGTGCCCTTGCTCATTTTCCACTGTAAGAGCCCCTCTCAGGTGCCAAGACCAGCCTTGAAGCCCTGTGAGGGCTTCTCAGGACTGCTTGTGAGCAAGAAATATGGAAGTTTTGAGAGGCGCCGGGTGGGGCACATAGCACAGTACACAGTATAGGGGCGTCGAGAATCGGAGCGGTCGCAGCGGTTGGGGAGGCAGTGGTGTGCGCAGCGGGTTGTGCAGTGAAAGACTTGTCACTCGTCAAGAAGCGACCAGGCAGCCCAAGCCCAAAACACTCTCGTCTCCCGCGATCCACCTTCCACCTCCCACCCCAACACCACAACCAACACCCACACTCCCAAACACACACACACAGTCGAACACGCCCACACCCGCAACCCGCATCCTCTTCTACCTCATCCTAATCAAACTCACATCACCGCTTGTACAATGGCGAACGAGGTATGTCTGCCGTTCTTTGCACCGGCCCCATCATGTCCCTCTGCCCGCGACACAATACCCCTCAGCAGCCAACGCCGCCATGCCCGATAACTTCAAACAAATGCTGACCTGGCCTGTCTCCTCTAGCGCGAGAGGTATGCAATACTGCAGTTGCTCCTGCAAAAGTGACAGCGCGATTGACAATCCGACAGCAAGACTTTCCTCGCCCGGCTTTGCGAACAGGCTGAGCGTTACGATGGTGAGTTCGCTGCTCTGCTGCCCTCGTCTGCTGCTAACCATGCCTTTCTACAGAGATGGTCACGTACATGAAGGTCAGTAATGCTGCGTGAACACATGTAAAGCCAGGCTCATGAGCTGACCGCCTTTTAGGAAGTCGCAAAGGTACGTCTTGACGCACCCATCCGGCTCGCGCCGCGAGCACGCTGCGACGGCAGTTACGCTGGGCTCTTCATCTAACAAAAAGGGTGCAGATTGGCGGCGAATTGACTGTCGATGAGCGCAACCTCCTGTCCGTTGCCTACAAGAACGTGGTCGGCACACGACGTGCCTCATGGCGCATCATCTCGTCCATCGAGCAGAAGGAGGAGTCCAAGGGCTCGGAGAAGCACGTTGCCACCATCCGCGAATACCGACAGAAGATTGAGGCCGAGCTCGAGAAGGTCTGCCAGGATGTCCTCAGCGTCCTCGACGAGTCCCTCATCCCCAAGGCCGAATCTGGCGAGTCCAAGGTCTTCTACCACAAGATGTACGCATCCCCGCTTTCTGGCCCGCACCTTCGCACTTCGCAATGCTAACCACATCCGTGACTACAGGAAGGGCGATTACCACCGCTATCTCGCCGAGTTCGCATCCGGTGAGAAGCGCAAGGTCGCTGCCACTGCCGCACACGAGGCGTACAAGGTATGACGCAATCGCTAATCTCATGTCCAAGCGCAATGGCTTACTTTGAGGGGACAGACCGCAACCGATGTTGCCCAGACTGAGCTTACTCCCACTCACCCGATCCGTCTCGGTCTTGCCCTGAACTTCTCCGTGTTCTACTATGAGATCCTGAACTCGCCGGATCGCGCCTGCCACCTCGCCAAGCAGGCGTTCGACGACGCCATTGCTGAGCTCGATTCGCTCTCCGAGGAGTCGTACAGGGATAGCACGCTCATCATGCAGCTTCTCCGTGACAACCTCACGCTCTGGACGTCGTCGGACAGCGGCGAGGCCGAGCCCGCGCCTGAGGCCCCCAAGGAGGAGCCCAAGGCCCCCGAAGCCGCTGCCGAGAAGCCCGCTGAGGCTGCTGAGGGCCAAAATCCGGCTCCTGCCGCCGCTTAGACGTGCGTCCTCTCTATCGACCGAATGTTCCCTTCTCAGCCACCACATCTATTCCCAATAGAAGAGGGGGGTTGCGTTGGCAGCGAGTGTCTTTCGGAGTTGCGTGTGTGTCTATGTGTTTTCGAAAATTGGCTTTAGCGGCTCGGATCTTCAATTCCCCCACGACTCATGTTCTCATTTGCCCTCCTCCATTACCAGCACTTTTGGCCCGACATGTCATTCTAGTGGCTGTGCCGGCCGATCTCTGACGTGCTCAATCCTTCTTCCCCGCGGAAGAAGCCATGAGCCGGTCTTTGGTGTTGCGAGTGTCTGGGAGTGAGGGGAAAGGCACCCTCGACACGATCCCCCGATTTCCTCGATATTTTCCTTTTTGCACCACATCTACGAGACGAACAGTTCCCCCGTTTTCGGCGGAGAGTGACCAGCCCGGATGAGAGGGGTTTCTTATTGCACGGATTGTGGAAGGGGGCAGAGACATGTGTGGGTTGTGTGAGTCTGGGTTCGCAAGGCTACCTACTTTACGCGTGCTAAAGGGCTCTGTTTCTGTACTTCTCTTATCTGGTTAGGGCTTAAGAGACTCTTCTATTCTGAGGGTGTGTTTGTGAATGCATTTGATGTGAAGTTTCGGATGGGACATCAGCAATTGAACCCAAGTTGGGGGTTTCACTGCCTGACTTTGAGACTCGCTTGGGCTGCTTTCACATGTCATATCTGGCGGGCTCTTTGATAACTTGCGGATAATTGCCCCGCCACACCCCGCGCCACAGCAACCTCTAACTATGAAATGCCGGTGCCCCATTTCACTGACAGGCTTTGACATCCAGAACCGCGTATTAGTGGCGTCTACGCGCGTTATTCGGGAAGTACTGGGAAGTGTGTTTCGTTATCTAATTCTTCAAAAGACCGTGCAGATATTGGTTTCACCCAGAGAGAGATTTTTCGCATACCCGCTGCGGCTAGCGATATCGATTGCTTGAAGAAGGTGGGTGAAGGACGGACGGAAGAGAGGGGACAAGAGAGAGAAGATAGAAAGGGTGTAAGAAAGGGAGAGCTATATAGGTGGAAGGACGATAAGAAGAAGAGGAATTCCCATTTTGCTTCTCCAGTTCAACAACAACCACGGGCAGTCCTGGAAACGACTCTTGACGACCTGTACGACCTCACGACTTTGCAAATTGAACGATATAGTCGCCCACACGCACGACCAAACGTGGTCCAACCCCATCTGAATCAGAGATACAAAACGAGATAGAGCCATGGCACCCTTCTTCCCGCATACCCGCCAATCCAACACCTACAACAACGACAGCAGCAACGCCTTCGACGCCTCCAAACCGTACTACCGCATCCTCGGCCTCCCCGAACCACCCACCACCCGCGTCGCGAGCGGGAACGCATATGCACCAGCGCGAGCACGCATATCGCTGGACGAGAAGCAGATCAAGGCGGCGTATCGCGCGGCGCTGCTGAGGGCGCATCCGGATAAACAACGCACTAGCTTTACATCTACATCTACTTCTACATCTACATGTACATCGACCAGTGCATCGGGTGGTAATGATATAAAGCCAGAAGGAGGAGGAGGGGGAAGGCGGGATATCAGTGAGCGAGGCAGTGGGAGTAAGAACGGGTTGATGTTTTTCACGATCGATGATGTCAAGGAGGCATATGGTGTGCTTGGGGACGAGGCGAGGAGGAGGGGGTATGATGCGTGGTTGGCGCGGCAGCGATTATTATCCTCCCGCAGAGGAGGAGGGGGCAGGGAGCGGGAAGAGGATGGTGATGGGGATGTGGATGAGGATTTCGTGCTCGGCCTGGAGGTCTGGGATTTGAGCGATTTCGTCGAGGGGGAGGTGGACGTGGAGGGGCAGGTGGGAGGGACTGTGGAGTCGGAGTCTACATCGCCTTCCACTTCGCCTTCCTCGCCCTCTTCTTCTTCTGCATCTCCTTCTTCTTCTCCTCCTCCTTCCTCCTCCCCCGACGCTTCAGAACCAACCCAAACCAAGAAAGAGACAACATGGACCCACCCCTGCCGCTGCGGTTCCGCCCCTGGTTTCCAGATCCGCGAATCCGCGCTCGAGGATGCCGCAGCGAGAGGCGAGACCGAGGTGCTGGTCGGCTGCGGGGGTTGCAGTTTGTGGGTGCGGGTGGGGTTTGGTGTTGAGGAGGGTTGAAAGGATGGAGGGTAAAGAGATGGAGAGATGGGAGAGATGGGGAATAGTAGATGATTGATGAGGGATCCCTCGGTACTGACGGGCGGCGACCGCAACAGGAGGAGGACAGAAGCGGAGGATGATGACGAGGGCATTCCGTTTGCCTGTTCATTTCTGCCGGTCGATATGGGGGCTGTACCGCGCTGCGGCTGGTTGATTTCAAGTAGGATGTTTGGTTTACGCAGCACGTGTGGGAAACGTTGACTGCGTCTACTACTCCAGCGCGGCGCGATGCGCGAGTGATATCCCAGCGCAGCGGCAAAGCGGAAGTTTGAAAAAAATGGTGGGGAAGATGGGGTTCCAGAGACGATGGGCCGGAAGCACAGCTGCACCAGTGCTTGTGTGTATGTCCAGCAAGTCCTAAGGGAGGAATTGGCCTCGTTGAGTGGAGGAAGGATGTGATAGGAATGCACGCATCGTGAGGAGCCTTTAGAGGTCGTACGATGCCGGATCTTGATGGGTCCGTCCACATTGGGATTCAACCATAGATAGGTATTGTTAGGTTGATTAAGGAATATATCTATGTGCCAAGCAAAAGGGGCTGCAAAGACGGTTCATTACAGTCGTTATTACATATATCAAATCTTTACTCATCTCATATCCATTCAGACATGAAACAGAAGGACATATCAAACCCTATCCAACACCCAGAACCTGCATTATAACTCCATCCAGCCTACAACACACCCATCTCGACGATGCCGTCCAACATAGCCGCCAACCCTCCAATGGTCGCCAGACTCGCCACCTTGTCCACCTTGGAGCTCTTCTTCGCACTGCTGGAGCCCCGGTGGCTCCTGGATCGATGCTTCCTCCTCTCGCGTGAGCGGTACGCGGTGTCCGAGTCGGACGTAGTAGTGGTGTCACTGGCGTCAATGTATGCGTGTTTTGCGGCTGGGGAGTTGCGGGATTGAAGGTAACTCGGCGAATAGGGAGGTGGATGGTGAGGAGATAGGTACGGTGACTGTGGTGGAGGTTGCGGTCCTGGAACTGTGGGTGTCGAGGGGGGAAGTTGGGAATATGCACCTCGAGATGCCATCGGAGAAGCCCCTGGTAGAGGCGTGGGATGAGGGATCTGAAGTGAAGGGAGACCTGAAGGGACGCTTTTTCCTGGAAGAGACGCAGCGCGTTCCAGACTAGCCCTCGGATGCAGCGGCGGATACGTATACGTGCTCGATCGATCCAACGGTGGAGGCTGCGGCGATGGATGCTGCACCGCAAGAGGCGTTTTGTCTCTGTCCCTCTCCGTTGGACTCCGACTTAACCTCCCATTCCTCCTGTCTTCCTTGAGTGAGCCCCTCCTATGTTCCTCCGCCCTCTCCGACGACTGCGAACCCCGTCTGCCCCTCCGGTACAACTCCACCGTCCTCTCGACCAACCCCTGCACCTGCGCAAACGTCAACGGCGCCTGCACGCAAAAGCACGGCTCGAATGTCGTGCGTCTCCCCACCCGTCGCTCCTTCTGGACCTGCGCGTAGGGCAAGCCTGCCTCCTCGAGTGCTTGCTTGCAGACCCACGAGGCGAGGATCTCGGTCCAGGCGTTGCGGTCCGAGAAGGCTGACGAGGGCGGGAGGTCCGTGTTGCTGTCCGTGACGGTGGAGTCGACGTAGCGCCAGTAGTGCCGGCGGGTGCAGAGCTTCCAGGGGATTTCGAGATTGGTTTCCTCGTCGGCGTGGGAGGCGTCGGTTCTAGGGGATAAAGGAGGGGCAACGGAGTTGGCCGAATCTCGCGGAGAGGAGGAGGCGGGAGATAGGGGTGCCGTGGGGCCGTATCTGGGATCCTTGACGGGGATGGGGAGATTGGTTGATTCGGAGAAGAGCGGCTGTGTGCTGCCCGGCCGATGAGGAAGCGGAGTTGCAAAATGGCCGTCTTTTCCAATTCCTCGAACACGTTGGCCATCTTCATCGCTGTCCGATTCCACTGTAGGCTGCTGGGTTTCCCTCTTCTCCAATTCCTCCCTCCTCTTCTCATATTCCATCCGCTCGTGGAATTGGCGCAGCCTCGTCCACCTCTCTAATAGACGCTCTAGGTGCGATTTCGCGATCCCACAAACCGCTGGGAGCCACTCGTCTTCACTGGTTTCGGAGATGTCCAGACTGGCAATGAAGCGCTCTTGATAGCGATGCAAGTTCCCAGGACTCGGTAGGCTGCTATCTCTCACCATCACACTATTCGTACTCTCTGTTTCCATGAGTAGTCGAGCATCGGGTCGAGAGGGCTGGTAGACTTTTGAGGCGAAGAGCAAGCTGATCTGCTGTTCGATCACGGCATTCTCGAGTTGGGTCTTTTCGTTGCCGACCGCTGCTGCGGCTTGCTGGGGGGAGACAGCCGGTCGAACACTGCGAGTTGTCAGGATGGATGGTCAATGTACAACGTAAGGGAGCCATACGTAGCCCATATTATGCTTTGGGCAGTGTAGAGAGTCTGTTGTAGCATTGCGAGGGTGGCCCTTAAGGCATCGAGATGAGCTTGCAAATAGAGGAGCCTTTTTGACTGGACTTTGCTGAGGCCATCCTCAACTTTTCTCGAATGCTCTGCATCTTCAGAGGCTCCTTTGCCTACAATGATCGCTTCGATCTCGTTCAAGACAGCCTGCGCTTGATCCAAAACATCTTCGAGGGTTTCCCCAGCCTAATGCTCGGTTAGCAAACTTTATCTGTTCTCATCTATCAACCTATCGGGCTACGTACTTCGGATGAATAAATGGTATCGTCTTCCCGAATCAAGGTCGCTATTTGCTTCAACGCCGAAGAAAAACTGTTTATCGACTGGGCAACCCGAATAATGTCCGCCGTCTGTGGCGATGCAGTGGCAATTTTATACAGATTCAGGGCAAGCGAGGACGACCTCGCGATGGCGGAGAAGATGGCGGCGAAATCTGCCATGAACCTGTGATCGAATCTAGAGCAAAACCTGCTTGTTTGATTTGGTTGATATGAAGCAGTGTATTCAGGCGGTAGGAGAAGTGTGGAGAAGTGGCATGAAGAGAGGTGTGGATTGCTTGAGATGATCTACACTTGGAAAGCGCGGCTCGTCTGCAAGGATGGGATGGGTGAGGTCAGGACTTCAAAACACGCGGTGACCAATACAGGAGGCAAACGGGAGTACACCCGAGGAATGCAGGCGCAGCGTGGAGCAAACCATGGACGGATACCTGGGTAGAGCCGCAGCCATCCGTCCGCATGATCAGGGAGCTGACATGGTACAAAGAAGACTTGGTGAGCGCCTCAGCCTTGGAGGCTAGTTGCTCACAAACGAGAAATGGGTTCCGGTGAAGAGCGGAAAGCGAAGGGGTTGTGGTACGGAAGTCTGGAACTGCTGGGCATCGTGATGGTTCTACTGTACATACTGTAGTACTGCCCCTCCAAAGATTGCGCTCCGCTCTCAATGACGTTGAGTGGACGGCACTTAATGCAGTACACAGTACCACAGTAGGTAGCCTTTTCATGAGCCCTTCGAACTTATGCAGGAAGGATCCATTTTACCGGTAAGGTACCCAAATGCCGTATATGGGCGGGATGACGGCATTACAATAGTATCATGAGAAAACTAATCTTCCAGCCGCGAATCTCCGAGGCCAGTACACAGTGAACAGTATGGTATTTCGCCTGCAAACAAGTTCATGGCCCCGACGCCAAGACCCCCGGGGCCACAGTGACGAAGATGGAAGGGGAGCGATGCCGCTTCCGGAAACGGCTTACATACTCAGTACTCCGTACCTTTCATCCTTTCATCCCCTCATTCTTGCGTGTGTGTGACCGAGGGCCCCCCTTATGCGCCCAGATGCCAGCACAACCGCCATTCACAGCGCCCTCAGGCCGAACCTCTGGGGAGCTGGCCGAAGTTCGAACCACCATTCCTATGCAGCGTCCCGGGCCGACTTTGGTCCCGAGGTGAAGGTAAGCCCTACGGTGGTTTAAATTCACCTGAATTTGCGGCATTTGCGGGCTTTGATTCGCTGGCTGGGAATCGGCCTTGTTCCCGTTCCCCTTTCTAGGGGTATTGGCATTGCGCACACCTTCTCTGAAGACTGAGCAAGTACCCAGACCCACCGAAACCTCCACGTGCGTCATTATTTCACCCTCGAGTCCCTATTCCTCCTCAACATACCATTCTCTACACCTAGAATCCGTCGCATCCGTTGCATCTGCACACATATTACGCCCACAGCATCCGCTTTAGGGCGCCGACCAATCCCGCTTCCGGCTTTGTGGAACGTGCACCCTCGCTCACCATCATCTGGCAAAAGACATCCCCACCATAGAAAAGCAGACTGAATTGGCAATCCGTCTGGCCACCAGGCACCCTGCAGCCTCTCGGCGCCTGTACTCAGTATATACACCCGCCACCATGGTGTCCTGTGGCTCCAGTACCGCTGTCATGACCTCCTTCGAGGACCCCGTTGTCCACAACGGCTACGGTACCTTTTCCCGAGAGCAAAAGTCCCGCCGCCGCCATTCTTCACACCACACCAACCATGAGAGACCCTGGGGCGTGGATTCGGAGAATGTGCAGATCATGGTATGTCTTGTTGACTTACCGAGTCGTCACCAAACCACTCTGGCTAATTGGCGTTACACAGCTCGAAAATTTCATAACTGAGCTCGGCTGTCGCTTAGACTTCTTGGAATCCTATGGCCACCTCAAGTTCGACGCCGGTGTCGAATATGCCTACTCGACCCTCCACGCCGTTCGCGAATCATGCTCCAAGATCTCCGAGGATGCCATTGAGGCAGGCAGGCGCCGTGCCGGTGTGTTTGTCGAGACCCTCGAGGAGAGGTACAAGGATGCGCTTGCATCCAAAGAGTCGTTTGAACAGAAGGTGCAGGAGGGCATACGGCTGATGGAGTCGTACTTGACCGACTTTGAGACCAGAGCCTATGCGATCCGCGACGCCGGCATCGGAAGCGTAGCCCACGAGTTCTACACAGGCGGTCGGCGGCGAGTGGACGAAGGCTTGGAGCGTGCAAGAGAAGTGGTAGACGAAGGACTGGACAAGGCGCGGAAGGCGCGCGAAACCCTCGAGCTCACCATCGAACATGCCATCGAGCGAGCCCTTGCCCGTGCAAAGGAACACGGCCTGATCCAGTATCACGACCTTCCCGACCCTTGGAAAATCAACCCCCACATCCTCAAAGGCTACCGCTTCTCCGATGGCCCCTGGTCCTGCGTCCGCTCCGTCGTCTGCTTCCACAACGAATTTTTCAACATCTGGTCGCACGCCGTCGGTCTCGTGCTCGTCCTCGCCATAGCCTTCTACTTCTACCCCCGCAACGTGAACTTCCACCTCTCCACCAACGCCGACGTCTTCGTTGCCGCCATGTTCTTCTTCGCCGCCGCCAAGTGTCTCATCTGCTCGACCATCTGGCATACGATGAATAGTATCTCCCACCAGACCCTTCTTGAACGCTTCGCCTGCGTCGATTACACTGGCATCTCCTTCCTCGTCGCCTCCTCCATCATCACCACCGAATACGCCGCCTTTTACTGCGAGCCCGCCTCCCGCTGGTTCTACATGCTGACCACCATGGGTCTGGGCATCGCAGGCGTGATCTTCCCCTGGCACCCTACCTTCAATAAAGCGGAAATGGCCTGGCTGCGCGTCTTCTTTTACGTTTCACTCGCACTCACCGGCTTCATCCCCGTGTTCCAGCTCTCCATGACGAGAGGTATGGACTGGGCCATTTACTTTTACGCGCCGATAACGAAGAGCATTCTCGTGTACTTCATGGGGGCGTTGTTGTATGCTTGCAAGGTGCCCGAGCGGTGGTTTCCGGGCAGGTTTGATTATGTGGGGTGTTCGCACAATTTGGTGAGTTTTTCCGCAGTCCTTTTCCCTCTGCAAAACGATCACGAGCCTAACGTCTCTTTAGTGGCACGTAGCCGTCCTTGGCGGCATCCTCTTTCACTACACTGCCATGCAGGACATGTTCTCTCAAGCGCTGCAACGCGCGCAGTATGCTTGTCCTGCGGTCCATTAGCCTAGACTTCTTTCAACTTACCTTAGACTTTCCTTGTTAGATTCTGTTAGACTTGAGATTTGATATTGCATAGCGTTGCGTTGTGTTATATGATGCATGGGCGGCGTTTTAGAGATACTTCCCAGTTGGGGGTTTGTTTTGTCTTTGCATAGATTATGCAAGAGGGGCAGGTATGGAGAGAGAGAGAGAGAACGAGAGTAGATATTCGTAAGGCTTGCACGGCCATGGCGCCGGATGGCGAAGGGATATAATCATCACATCAATACCAATCGTGGGAATACGGTTGGATTCTGCATACTCATCAGTTATGATTGGAAGTGAAGGTGCCTCTATTATGTACGTCTCTTGTCCCACGACTGCTCTAGCCGGGAATTATCTACATGGAAATCGAAATCATTAAGCCGTGAATTAATATCCATCTCTTTCACCCCATTTCAACCTCCCCTTTCTTGCGTATCCCGGATTTCGTTTTGTTCTCCTTGCGTATCCGCGCTCCGTCTGGTTGTTACGAAGACATTTTGCTCATCCTTTTGGGATTTTCTTTTTTCTTGCCGTTGGCTTGTTTGCTCCTCGTCCGCTTCCGAGCTACGAGCCCCATATGCTTAATGAAATCCCCCACAACCCCTCCAGTCGCGTGTGATGGGGTCTAATGCGACGAGTCGATGTGTTTTCTCTTCCCCTTCCCTTGATATGGGAGGTCTCGGAGGACAAAGGCAACGTCGTCAACGGTGAAGAATCGAAGGTTCAACATGGATCCGGTGTTTGGCTACCGCATAGCGGCATACGTACCCGCGGCCGTCCAGAAGGTAGCCTTCTTTGCGGCCTTTGCGGACTTCTTGTCTGTTGGGGCGTTGGCTGGGGGAGCTGTTAATGAGGGTTCGTGAAGAAAAATAAGAGGAAGAACGGGGGAGTAGGCGAGGGGGAAGGGGACATACTTGATGACCTCGCCTTGTCGGGCTTTGCTGTGGGAAGAGAGTAAGGGGGTGGGGGTGCGAGGGTAGAGGTGGAGGTGCGTGGTGTTGATGCTTGAGAAGACATGATGTGTATGGTACTCGTGTGAATGTTTTTGAGGATGACGTTTGTTTTGGTTTGTTGCAAGGTTTCAGATGGTGATGACAGTGTCGAGGCTTTGAGTTGACGAGATGGAGAAGGCTGAATTGAGAGTATGTTATCGAGCAAAAGCCAAATAGCACTGTAGAATCGAAATCGATGCTGATGTTGATGCTTCAACACCCTCCTTCCCACCCCCTATATATACCCTCTCCGAAACCGCTCACACTCACTCATCACCTCTCTCCCCTCTTCGCGAATTCCAGAGCAACATTGATTATTGACTCATTCTCAATCCCCAAAACCCACCGCGATGCCTTTCTGGTAAGCATATGCGAAGTACGACGCCAGACGTAGGCCTAGTAAGGAAATAGTCCAGCCAATCCCGTCTCGCGCCTAGTTACCCGACTGCAGCGCAGGGTTTCTCATAGGATAGTTTGAACGCCTGTTTGCCTAAACGCAATGGCGTGGAGTCATAGTTGCCTGAGGCGCAGCCGCGCAAGGGCGGGCTTGCCTAGAGGTGGGGATTATTAATCTGGAGCGCGGTCGGTGGTGGTCGGAGGGCGGCCGCCGGCGGGTGTGGTTAGTCAGAGAGAAGCTTTGTGAACGGCGCGTTGGGCCTCCGTTTGCCGCTCTGGGGAGTTCGAGCTGCAGATGGGGACGCGGGTTTGGGGAATTTCTGGGGTTGGGATGGGTGAGTCAAGAGTGGCTGAGGTGGGAGAGGGTGATGCCTGGGGGTTCTAGAATTTTGGAGGACGGAAAGCAGTTGCAAGTGCTGAGTCTCAGTCGAGAGAATCATTCCAAAGGTTGTCGTGATTGAGCATTTCGCCAATATTGCGAATTCTTTTTACAGATCTCCTTTTGCGAAAACTTGAGTCCAGCCCCATACCTTTTGCACGGTACTCTGGTAGTGAACATCAATTGTACATCTGCAGTGGTTTGAATTTACCCTGCACGTGATGCTCCCCCGACACACCTGGCCCAAGCTCTCTCAAGCTTCCAAACGTTCCAACCCTACGTCATCGTCCCCCAACTTCACGGCACACGCAATGCAGTCACACCTGGAACAATCGGCACTCGCCAGGGCCAGTGGCCTTGAGAAGTCGCCCAGACTGAATGGACAACGGACAAGTTGGGAAGTTGTCCAACGCATGAAACTGGCCATTGCAGGAAAACCTGCCACGAAGCGTCCGCAACACATACGTAATCTTGCACCGTAGGAGCTCAAACCTCCCCTTGATGCTGCTTCCACTCTCTACGCAGTGCTAGTATGGTTTACACCATTATTGTGCTGGGACCTGATTGCACCTTGGCCTACGATTGATTGGGAGTGCAGAAGAACGTCTAGCACATCGTAGACTCGAACCAGGCGCCATTGCTCTCCCTCAAAGTAACCGAAACACGGAGAAACCCTCAATTTGACACCCTCTCTATTCCCCCCTTCCCTCACCACCATGTCCGGCCTCGACGACGTACAGACCGGCCGAAGGAGCCACAAAGCACCCTACACGCCACACCACCCCATCCCCACGGTCCAGAAATACCGCGAAGAGAAGCACGAGCGAGAAGCGGAATACGGTGCCCCCAATGATGACAATGAAGATCGGGGGAAACTGGACAGGCTAGGCGAGGCGTATAATACCTTCAGACACGGACCTGAGGCGGCGCATCCCGACGAGACGACGCAGCCGTATAAGGCGGAGAACAAGAATATCGTACAAGATGAACAGATTGCCGATGATCATGCTGGAAAGGTGGGCAAGGGGAGGGATCCCCAGGGTGGGAAGGACGGAAACGATGAACAAGGCGAAGGACAAGAGACTACGCAGGATACGACGGAGAGGTTGCCAGTCAACGAGCAAGATCCAAAGAAGGCGCGTAAGGCGATGAAGAAGTTCTCGGGCGAGGGCACGGAGCGCGAAGTCACTGATCCCATTACACATCTACCAGTCCAGATTCATGATTTCACGGATAAGGACTTGAAGATGACGCCCAAGAATGATGCGCCCGTAGGTGCTGAACCGGAAACTGCTACGGGGGCAGAGAATGCAGAGAAGGATGAGAAGCAATTGGAGAATGAAAAGCAGTATTCGCAGGATTCATACTCGGCAATGGATGCCTTGTTTCCACCTCCGGAGTTCCAGAAGACGAGAGACGAGATTACCGATATCTATCGGAAGGCCTTGACGGCTGGATTGGGTATTGTTAGCGGGAGCTTGACGCTTGTCATTGCGGTGTTCCAGCTCACAAGTCACACGGAGGGATGGTCGAGGACGTTCTCCACCTTTGCCGAAGTGGCTGTGTGCGTAGCGGTGTCGGTAGCGGTCATAGTCGGCTTGCGTCAGTATACGGAGAATCGCATCAAGGATGTATGGGAGACAGAAGTGTGGCAAGCGGAGCGGCAACAGGGAAGAAAGTTGGTGAAGAACCGCACGGCAGAGAGTGCGCAGTGGTTGAACTCGCTGCTTGCTTCTGTCTGGCCTCTGGTAAACCCAGATCTGTTTACCGCTATCTCGGACACTCTAGAGGTGAGCATCTTCTGCGGCATGTACATGTTATGTCTAACAGGCCTAGGATGTAATGCAAGCATCCCTTCCGAAAATGGTCCGTATGGTCTCTGTAGAGGATTTCGGACAAGGAAGCGAAGCCGTTCGCATCTTAGGTGTCCGGTGGCTGCCTACAGGCGCGGCTGCACGCTCGGTCTCGCAGGACGGTAGGCTTCAGGCAAAGGACCAAGGGAAAAACGATCGCACGGTGCCAGGGCAAGGCTCGGTTGACGCAGAGACGAAGGAGAATGACGACAAAGGCGACCAGCCGGGAGAAGATGAGAAGGTTGCGGAAGGGATGGAAGCCGAGGAGGGCGACTTTATCAATATGGAGATCGCCTTTGCATATCGGCCTTCGACGGGTGCGAAGAGGATCAAAGAGCGCGCGAAAAGCGCACATCTCTACCTGGCGTTCTATTTGCCTTCCAATATCAGACTTCGTACGTCCACCCTCCCTTTCCTGCGCAAGCATTACACATTTACGGTAGTTAGAACAAAGCTAACCCAGCCAGCTGTATGGGTTGAACTCCACGGTATTGTTGGCGTAATGCGCCTGCGCCTACAGCTTACACCCGATCCGCCCTTCTTCTCCCTCTGCACTTTGACCTTGCTGGGCCAACCGAAAGTCAGCTTGTCCTGTGTTCCTCTCCTCAAACAGATGCCGAACCTTATGGATCTTCCCTTGATATCCCGCTTCGTGCAATCCTCTGTCGATGCTGCCATGGCTGAGTACGTGGCACCGAAGTCGTTAACACTCAATCTGAAAGATATGCTCATGGGCGCCGACTTCAAGAAGGACACAACTGCCCGAGGCGTCCTGATGGTCACTATCAAGCGTGCATATGACTTCAAACAAGGTGATGGCGGCACTGGTCCCCTGAACGGCTCTGCAGACCCCTATGTCTGCGTCGGTTGGGCCAAGTTCGGGAAGCCGCTGTGGTCCACGCGCGTCTTGGAGAACGAGATGGAGCCGTATTGGGAAGAGACGTGCTTTATTCTTGTGACGCCCGAGGAGTTGAATGTGGACGAGAAACTGAGGGTGAGCTTGTGGGATTCCGACCGCACCACTGCCGATGATGACTTGGGACGTATCGAGTTAGATCTCAAGGGTGTTATGAAAGGGAAAGACACCAATGGAAGGGTAGCTCATCGCCAAGACGGTTTCAAATCTCTCAAGGCAGGCGAGGGGATGCCTGGGAAGCTCGAGTGGAGCGTGGGTTATTTCTCTAAGACGCGGATCACAGACGACCAGCTTGCGGCTCAAGAGGAGGATCCCGACATTAAGAATATGCAACAGTTGAAGGATAAGGTGTATAAGGATGCTGAGAATAAGTTGAGGGAGGCAAGCAAGGACGAGAGTGATGAGATTGAGCAGCAGAAGGCGCAGGATCTTAAGGTTTGTTTCTATCACCGGATTGCGTAAATGCGCGTTTGCCGGAGGATAGGAGTGCTAACTATTTCTAGGAGCGTCAAGATCAGTTGATCATTGCGTCCCCGCCTTCGAAGGAATACCGTTCAGGCATCCTGAGCATCCAGATTCACCAGATCACCGGTCTCGAGCTTGAAGCGCTCAACAAGAAGAAAGCATCAAAGAACGATAGCGCTAGCGACGAAGAAGAGGAAGGAGTAAGTGATCCATATTCAACGTGGGCCTGGTCTAATCTAACCTCGATGCCCTAGGACGACCTGCCTTCAGCCTACTGCACTGTCATTCTGAACCACCAGAAAGTTTTCAAGACGCGGACGAAGCCCAAGAACTCCAAGCCATTCTTTAATGCAGGCTGTGAGCGCTTCATCCCCGACCTCGAAAGTGCCGAGTTGCACATCTCGGTCAGAGATGCACGCCCGCACGAGGATGACCCGCTGCTGGGGGTCATCTACCTCCCCCTGCAGAAGCTGTTCGCCGACCGCAGTCAAATTGATGCAAGCTACCCTCTGTCTGGTGGGGTCGGATATGGCCGAGCTCGCATCTCCCTCGTCTTCCGCTCCGTACAACTACAGGCGCCAAAGAAGATGCTGGGCTGGCAATATGGAACGCTGGACATTAACCCCCTTGTTAAGGCCATTGATGTACCTGACGATCTCAAGAGAATGAGAATGAAGATCAGGACGAACCTCGCAAGAGGGAAGCTACATTCGGGGCGTGAGGATGGCGAGCTCAACCAACATGACGGCCATGTCGTTTGGAAGGCCAAGCGTGGCGCTCTACGTCTTCCAGTCCACCAACGATATGCCTCGCCCTTGGTTATCGAGTTCCGCAAAGACTCGGCGCTCCGCGATCGCACGCCTGCTTTCTGCGTCCTGTGGCTGCGCGAGATTCCAGATAATGAGGAGCAGACGCTTCGTCTGCCGGTATGGAAGGGCGATCTGGAGAGGGCGGAGAAGAACACGCTTCCAGAGTGTGGCGAGAAGATCGGCGAGATCGAGCTGACCATGACGTTCTGGGCTGGTCTCTCGGGCTATCATGGCAAGTTAGCGAAGAAGGATCATCACTTGCGCGATGTCATGGAAGTGTTGGATACATGCCATGACAACGACGAGATGGACTGGGACGGTGGAGATTCTGATTCTTCCTCGTCCTCTTCGGACTCGGACTCAGAAGGGGAAGAGGAGGAATCTGGGGTTTCCAAGTCCTTGCTCAACGAAAACCCAAACCCAGAGAAGGATGGAAACAGGGGCACAATCGATCAGGTCAGGGAGTATAAGAAGCATGCCAAGCAGCTCCATAGGAGTAATAGGGGAATCATGCAGTGGAAGGCGCCTAGGACGTTGGCGTACCTGAAGCACGTTGCGGAGAGAGGGGAGAATAAGGTTGAAGGGTTGTTCAAGCATGGTGACGGAGGAGGTCGAGGAATCGAGACGGAGGTGTAGAGGGGGGATTTCGGGATGGGAGTCCTCATGGCGTTTTTGGGCCTTGATAGCATAGCCATTGGCGTTGGTACGGGAATGGGATCTATACGTTGCATACTTAATCATAATTCTTCACAGAAAATGCCCTACCTCGAATCTCACTCTTATCGCCCTTATACTACCGCTGCTCTTTGTGTATGGAGTTTCCGAATATGGTTAGCTGGGAGGCTTTCGTCATGGCGGAGCCTCCCTTGCTATCGTCCCCCTTCTCCATCACCAGCAATCATCGCCCATATAATGTGGACGCCTAAACACAACAACTGTACGGCACTCAGCGAGGCAGATTGAACGCCATCCTATCTGATGCCGAAACGGCCGCGCCACTCCCGCACCGCCGCACGTAATGGCGCCTTCGGTAGGAGGGCTAGTCTACTGCTAGCCAATATCAACGCAGGTGTTGGCCATCCATCTCTCAGCAGCGGCGCCCTCCGCCCAAACCTTGGAACCAGTGGCTCGAGCACCCATGTGCTTCTCCGCATAGGGGGTTTGTAAGGGTGATGATGTCGCTCCAGAAAACCGGTCAGAGGATGCGCAGAGCCGCAGAATGGATTGCCGCACATGGAAAGTCTTGTGTCCTGGTGCTTGTATCGCTCAGCTCGGCTTAGCGAGCGTGGCGGAGTGCATGCTGTCATCGTTTGTGGATGACTGAGGCATGCTGGATACATGAAACTCTGGTTAGAGGTCGATTGCAAGAGATATCTTCAAGATGAAAGGGAAACATGGCATTTGCGTTGCAAACCGGTGCAGAAATCGTTTTTCCTCTCTTTACACCTTCAAAAAGTCGAATGCTTTTTGTTTGGTGCGCTGCCCGGATCGATGTCGTACTGCGTTGCCGAGAGGTTTGGTTACGAGATGGCAGGGGTCTTGACCGGTCGTCGCGGGGGTGCAGCAGTGAATTGCGCACAAGAGATGAGAGCATGCAACGAAGCAATCCCGTTCTTCGCGCCAGCCAGCTCAACCTATTGATCCCATCAGCCGCTGGCATCTGAGACAACATTCATTGTTCGTCTTTCCACTCCGTCCCTCGACTCGAGTTGACGCCGTTCTGTTGCTTTGTCGGACCCGTCGCATTTGTTTCCCTTCCTACGCGCTCCTGGATCTCTTCTTCCCTCATTCCCAAAGCCACCGTTGTCCGCTGTCCAAAGTCGCCCGTAGACCTGTGCACTACTAGGCGTAGGCGTTTTTAGCCTCGGGCATCCTGGGCGCCTACCGATGCGCAGCTTCCAGAAAGCCTTTTGACTATTGTGTTGTGAGGACCGTCCTACAGACCTGGTGCATGCACAATGTCCTCCTCCTTCGGCCACTACTACTATCCGGACCATGGCCAACAGCTTCTGCTATCGACGGACCACCTCGCCTATGGCACCGAGGATGGACAACGTTCCAAGACTCCCTCGTCGATGATCAACCATCCCCGGTACTCTCCTGGCCCGCTCAGCACTCCGCCTCATAGCCGTGGGAATTCGCATCCACCCGAACAGGGGCCCGAGCAGATGCTCTATGACGATGCTAGCGGCAGTCAGTCGGACTCGTCTCCTACTTCTGTGCCGACACCAAATGAGAGTACCTTCGAGGAGATGCTCGACTCTGAGCAATTGAGGGAATTCTACCTTCAGGATCCAGTTATGGCTACTACGCAGACGCAACAGGACTCTCTTTCAGCCACAGACTCGGGCTTGTACAGCTTTGATCAAGGTACTGTATTTGGCACAGAGTCTGAGCTATCTTCTAATCCTCCAGCAGCTCTCAGTCAGCCAACGTACACTACGTCTGTATCGCCGCAGGGCCAGCAGTATGCCGCCTCCTTTCCGGCGCAGGACTACCCTTACGGAGGCATGGTCAGCCCGCTCTTTGGACAGGACTACGCCAGCCGGCCAACGCACCATGATCCATGGACAAGCCAGAGACCGCAACAGAACTTCAACATCCCCCGCAATAGTGGTACCAATGTTTTCGATCCCGAAACGGACCCGGGCTTCAACAATCTGTACGGTGTCGTCAACTGGCTAAACACCGATCCCACCCAATTCATCCCATTGCCCCCAAATGACCCCTTACCGCCATCGTCAGGCGAGATCTGTGGCCTTCCTGTCCCAGCAGCTCAGCAGGGACAGCGGGGACAGCACAACCAAAACGGGATCCCATTGAGACTAACAGTACCGTCGCCACCCCCTGGAGCTTATCCGTTCGTGAATCAGAGTCCGTCAACATCTTTCATCGGCCAGCAAAGGTTGGCCGAATCTCACATCTCGCCTGCGTCAAATCCATCTTCAGCCTGGAACTCAGTTGGACAGCTATCCCCACAGAAGACCCAGTCCCCTTACCAGACAAACATAAGTCCACTTTCAGTCCCCAGTCCCGGTGGCTCAGATGGCCTCCTCTCAACCTACCAGCCCTCGGATCCAGGAACAACGGCTGGAGTTCCGTCGAGCTCAAGCACTGCCCTCATGATACCCACGACCAAGTCCAACCTCTCACCCAGTGCATCCGCGTCGGAAAGAAGCTTCAACGAATTCTCCCCCGAGCCGGAACTCCAGCGAGAAATACAACAACAACGTCGCCGCCGTGGCAAAGGCGTCGGTCAAAAGGGCGGCAGAATCGTAGGCACCCATTTGTCTCCCGGTGTTGCGAAAGCAGCGCACGACATGCGCAAGGTGGTTACATGCTGGCACTGCGCCTTGCAGCGCGACAAGGTAAAACATTTTGGTTCCCATCTCCCTCCCCCTTCTCACCCTGGGATACTTTTGGTCCGGTATTAACACGCGTCCAGTGCGGTCCCGGCGAAATCTGCGAGCGCTGCTTAAAGCGCTCCCAACGCCCCAACGCAGACTGCGGCTTGGGTTGCTCGCGCGTCAAACTCACGGAGCTTGCTCAGGATTTCCTGCCCTGGTTGATGATGCAGATGCACGACGATCAGCACCTGACGCAGTTCGTCACCAAGCACATCCGCCAGTGGCACAATGTCGAAATCACAATCTACATGACGTGCGGCCAGGATCACATGCCCCGCATGCCCGTCAAGGTGTACGAATTCATCCCCAACGGCAAGGAGTTGCTTGTGCAATGGCAGTATGAGACGGATCCGGTGACGCATAAGAGGGTGGCTGTCAAGAAGGAGTCTCCGGCGTTGGGCATGGTGCAGGTGAATCGCGATGAGGAGAAGAAGTATGACAAGTACGTTAGTGACATTGTGGATGGGCATCTGGATGCTTTTGGGGAGCTGTGTTGGATGGAGGACGATAACGATTTCCAACAAAAGCTGTACCGGTTGATGAGTAGGGTGGAGATGAGGAATGAGGATGAGGTGGGTATCTCCATTTCCTTCCCCGACGACCGCCACCATCACCACTACTAACACCGCCCAGGCCAAACTCCTCCGCGAAGTCCACCGGCTCCTCGTCACCACCTTCATCATGTCGCACACCCTCACCATCGCCGAGGAAACCAAGCACGACTCCCTGCGCAAACTCCACTCGTATCCCGGCCCCACGTCGTACGTGCGCAAATTCACCTCGCCGCGCATGGCGAACCGCCAACTCAAGTACTTCTTCGCGAGGCTCCAGCGCCACATCTTCACCGCGGTGCTGAACCGCCTGCAGCAGATCTTCAAGAGCAGTAAAGGGTGCGATAAGTGGCTCGCGGCCTTTGTGGCCGTGCTGGGGCTCTGCATGGTGGCGGAGGAGCAGCAGAAGACGGTGCATCAGGTCATGGAGACGAGGGCGAGGACGGATGCGGGGATCGATGGGCAGGGTGGTGGGGGCGCACAGGACGGTCGGACATCGTCATCGCAGACCTATGACAGGGAAAGAGAGGTCCGGATTGGGCAAATATACAGAGAGAAGGCGGAAGAGGCGTGCCGGGAGATTGACGCTCGCACCAACTTCGTCAACGAATTGTTCCGCTGGAAGTACAACCGCAAAGTGAATCCGCTGAGGGATGCGGAGAGCTTGGATTGGAGGGGGGAGATGGGCTTTGAGGGCGAGGGGGGTGTCGCGTTTGTGAGGAGGGTGGCGCAGTTGGTGAGGGAGAATAGTGAGTGTTGCTTTTCTTTTTGTCTTCTCCTGTTATGTTCCTTCTCTCATTAAGGACTCGGGCATCCTTCTTTGTCTCTGCGAGTGGTTATTGGATCTGGCAAAGACTGCCTAACTAACCATACCCCCCACAGCCGACTTCCTACGCATGCGGTCGCACGTCAGTATCTCGCACGCCAACCAGGCACAGTATACCTCGCGACTCGTCGGGCAGTTCCTGCTCTCCTTCTGGCTACCGTAGTGCGGGCCTACAAACCATACCCTGCTCGCATATGGTATGCCGGCTTTCCCGCACGTAGTAACGGAAGCTGGGAACGCGGTCGGTGGCGCTTTCACGTCCGTCTACGGCAATCTTATTCCTCTTTATATTCCAGTCAATTCCCATCTGTCTTACGCCTCTCGGGTTGTATTGTGGAGTTTGGCCCCGATGGCTGGAGGGTCTGGGCATCAAACTGGATCTTTGGATTTTGGGATCCTGGGGAATCTTTCGGATCCTTGGATACGAGGTATCATGGAGGCATGAATTCTGTTATTTTGCGGAAAAGAAAGGGAGTAAGGGAAAGGAAAGGAACGGAAAGGAGCGGTGCACTGGATATCCCCAATCATACCTTCAGGGGACCGGCGCACCTGTCTACGAGGAGGAATACCCATATTTTCGTCTTTCACCCCGTTTCGTACCGTCTCGTTTCGGCTCGTAACACGGTTACTTTCGATTCCTTCATCTCTTTTCTTGGTTATTGGTTATTACCAGGGTGTTGTGTCTTCCTCCCCTGTTGCTAACCGTTTTACGAGGCCCACGACCATGTTCCAAGAAATAACGAGGCGCGCACGCGGCGTATATCTGCCCTTGTCTTATTGTCGTTTTGAGTCATCTTTCCCCCTTTTTATTCTCTTCTTTTGTCCTTTTTCTCGTTGGTTCTCGCTCGGTTGCGGCGTCCGTGAGAGGAGTACGACGAGGGGTAGTGTAGGATGGAAGGAGGGCTGGAAGGTAGTTTGGATGGAGGATGTGATTAGGAGTGTTGCACATGCTGTTGCTTGTATGGGCCCTGGTGACGATAATGATGATATGATGACGAATGATGTTGCTGTTGTGTCGGAGGTTTCGTATCACGTACTTGTGTGTCAAGACCATGTTTTCTTCGCCTGCAACTGGAAAGACCTTTTTTTCTATGGCGTGATGCGTAAGTGATCGGATCAAGAATTCATTTCTTAGTTTGAGCAGCATTTTGCGTTTATTTTAGATCAGACTACGCGATGTCGTTCGTTTTCCCATAGATATCTCTAGCCACCCAAACCCAAGCCCGAGCCCATTGCCCCATTTACCATGAACATGCATCCCTATAAACGCCGTCGCTATGCAATTCAAACAGTCTTCCCCCGCTACAAACTATTCGGCGCATCCGGCAACCTCTCAATCACATACTTGCCCCTCGCCACCGAAATCAGCGGTACACCGGGGATCTTGCGGATCCTCCTCTTCAAGTCCCTATCGTTGGTCGCTACGAGGTAGATCCTATCCTTCATGACGCGATCTACGATGCAGTCGTCTGCATATGTGCCTTTGTGGTCGCACTTCAGGCGCGTCCAGGCTTCGTTGCGGGCGATCTGCAGGGCGATGCGGTATTTCTGGCCGAGTTTCTCGAGCTCGCTCATTACGCAGCCTGGTCTCTGTTAGAAGGAGACTTAAGGAGGTTGTGAAGTGTTGGGCACGCACTGGTGATGATGGGCTGGGCTTTGGCGAGGAGGCAGTCCATGAGGGCGGGTTGGAGGTCGAGTTTTGCGCGCACGGTGCTGGGAGACCCTCGTCAGCAAGAGGTTCATGTATGATATAGGAGGAATTCATACTGTGACAGAAAGTTTGTATCAACGAGGACCTGGTATGGAGGCACAAGACTGGTGTTCGCCTGGAAGAAGAGGTGGGACGGAACTTGTGGGATCTCACGGATGGGGCGCTCGGCGGCTTCTTTTTGTTTGGCAACTTCGCTGCCTAGGGTTTGGTTTTTTTTGAGGCGGGCATCGCGCTGGCCTGAGGGGTATAGTCAGTATGCTGGTGGGATGTTTGGATGCTTGATGGTTGATGAGGTATGGTAAGATGCAGTCTACCAAGACGGATTTTGCAGTGCAGACACCATTGAAAAGAGAAGAACATACCAATAACGCGCTTGACGGCGGCGAACTTGCGCGTCTTCTTTGCGACACCCATGATGCAGACGGGTTATGTGTGGCGTGTGGACGGTACTCTGCGGGAACTTTTTGGTGGAGTATTATCTGCCAAGATTTCGACGTCCCGCTCTTCGGAGAAAGTGTCGGACCCCGTCGCTTCCCCTGGCAACGCTAACCTCAAACATGTTATATTCTTGGATCAGAAGTCCGTGCCTTGATGGCTACCCGCAGCGCCTCCCTACCGATTCCACCAGGGCACAGCAGGAACCCACCACCCGCTGCATCCCTCCCTCTCGCAGACGTCCCTGCATCCAGAACGTGCTACACTTTTCATACCGGACTTTGCTTTGGGGATGTACTGCATATTACCGAGCATCAGCTATCTGTAGATTCCAGGCTCCCCGTTCAACCGATTCACGACCCCTCGACAGCGCGTCGAAATAGACCAACGCATCCAGGCAGTCCATTCACTTGTCCGATATTTACGACCCGGTACATTCCACGCCGACATATCCCTGGCTATTCTGTCACTCGTTTCAGCTGTTTGCTGCCCTTTGGTACGCCGTCGACGACGCTTCTGACCATACCCACTCGTCGCCTTTAACCATCATTCACTTTGAGACGCGGCATATCGACTGAAACCAACGACTACCGCCTCGTCCATTTCTACGTCATTTCTAGTCCTTTCGGATCAAGCAGTCATAATATTTTCAGATATCCACATCATACAGTAATATCACACCATGCGACCCTCATTAGGCCTCGTAGGCCTCGTCCTACTTCTCGCGCCCAACGTCCTCGCACAGGCACAGGATCGACCAGATGCGAAGACGACGGTACCAGCGCCGAACGGACCGCAAACAACCACAAATAAGGACGAGAAGCCGCCAGAGACGCAAAAGCAAGACCAGCCGGCAGCGACAACCACAAAGCAAGACAATAAGCCGCCCATCGTAGTTCCAGTCTCCACATCAGCACCCGCCACGACCAGCACCGAGCCTACCGCAGCCCAGAATGGACCGCCCACAAGTATCAAGCGTCCGTCAAATATGCCGACACTCGCTGGCGTGGGCGTCCCCGATATGGTGGTGCCGGATACCAAAGCAGCGCCCTACATGCAGAAGTCGTCTCTCCCAGACGGAACGGTCTTCATCTGCGTAGGCGCTGCGTTGGGATTCTTCGGGGCTGCAATTCTCGCATGGCGAGGCCTCGTTGCGTGGTCTCTCCACCGTTCCGTGAAGCGCGCCGCCCATGTACAGAACATGGCCGACATAAAGGCCATGACGGCCGTCCCCGGCAAGAAGCGCGGAATGTACAACGTCGTCGGTGCCAACTCCAACATGTCCTTGGACCGCCTCTCCGCCGCCCCAACAGGCACATCCAGACCGCCCAAACCATTCGCATCCCCCACCTCCGGCACCCCTCCCAGGAACAACTCGTCTCTCTTCTTCTCCCCTACAGCCGCCGGCGCTACGTCTCGCGACTCCGTCAACCGCTCTTCAAATTACCTCCCCGCGGGCTACTACCCCTCGGGGAACGCACAAGCCGCCTCCGGCTCGCCCGTCATGCACGTCGGCGGTCACGGCTCCCACCTATCCATACACTCGCTCGCGACACCCGGAAACCGCTTCTCCCACCGCAGCGGTGTATCCCCTCCTGGCTCCCCGAGCCTGCCTCCTAGCCGTGGCTACGACCGCGCACCTCCGAGCCGCGACGGCGTCAACTCCATGTATAACCGCGGCAGCGTGGCCACCTTGGGTAACCAGGCCCCGCCCATGCCAGGCGGTCGCGGTGTGTATGGCCAGGACGGCGGCAATATGAGTCAGCTGAGTTTGAATGTCCCAGGAGGAACGAGCGTGGCGGGGGGTAGGGCGCCGAGTGCGTATCTAGAAGACTTGTTTGAGAATCATGGGAATCACGGGCCGGCTTCGTCTGGGCCGGGAGGGAACGGTGGGGGACATCAGAGATCGTAGTCCGATCTCGAGCTGATAGAGGAGGACGAGGAGATGGAGGAAGGAGAAGTCGGTTGCGCTATCTGACTCTTGAGATTATGGGCTGATAGGCGTTGTCGATGTCAGTTGTTGAGTTCTCTTTGGAAGACGTACCTGGATTTAGCAGTAGAGGACGGTGGTGATTTGTGCATAATACCGATTTTTTTTCTTCGTCTTCATTTTTCTCTTAATGTCTAGGGTAGGTCGAGGTCATGGGGTTATATTATAAACTACTTTCATATTTGCAGTCGGAGTGTTGGTGTTCGTCGCGTCTATTTGATCTCCCTAGACTTCCGATACAGTCGTCCTCACGCCTTGCTTGTTTCTTCGACCAAGCCAAGTCAGCTTCTGTGGTGGATTGTTGAACATTTCCAGCAGTGCGATTTTGTCTGTAATATGCAACGTCTAGACATAGTAATTTCTCCAGCTTATCCCTGAAAAAAATTCTTTTATACAACACAGCTACGGGTATATCCTCCTCTCCTCTACATGTCTCTCCCCCACATTTTCCTTTCACCTCTTCCCACCAAACCCCTACCGATCCACCATGACCACCTCCCTCCCCTCCACACCCATACCCACCCCCTTCCCCCCAAAAACCTCATCCATCTCCCTCAACGTAAACTCCAACAAATAACTCTCATCAACCAACTCCTCCACCCTCTTAAAATGCCTCTCCGAATACGCTATCAGCCCCGCGAGCACCTCTTTCAAACTTCCCTTCGCGCCCACCCTGCCCTTCGGCCTCAGTCCCGTCAACCTAGAGACCGGATACGACTTCACAAGCGCATTCAGGATTTTCTGTGCAATGGGAGAAGTCCGAGCATTCGTGTTCCAGTCGCGTAGGCGGAGGAGGAGCGTGTACAACTGTTCGTCCGACAGCGTCGCTAGAACCTCATCCACGCGTTTCAAGCCCATGAGACTTCCCTCATCGGGGTTCTCCGTCTCGACGACGGATTTGAACAACGCGAAGAGGCGACCTGGTTGGTCCATTTGGATGGCTAGGGTGATGGCCTCGCGGTAGTTACCCGCGTATGTGTAATTTTCGAGTTTCTGCTCGAGTTCCACGCGCTGCGTTTCTGCCGTGGTGACGGCTTCGAGCGTGGATGAAGTAGTGTCCTTCCAGAAAGTGATGACGCTGTCGCCGCCGCCGGAGATAAGCGCGCCGGTTGTCGGGTTAGCGGCGAGAGCCCAGACACGATCGGTGTGGTTATCCAACGTAGTCATTGCTTCTCCTGAACAGGTATCCCAGATCTTGACGAGGCCGTCGCCAGCAGCGGAGGCGATTTGGGGACCCCGTCTATCCCGGGTGTCAACGGGGCGGTAGGGAAGCCATGCGAGTTTCAGGACGCTGTTGGAGTGGCCTTCGAGGGTGAGGAGGCAGCTGTAGTCGGAGAGATTCCAAATTTTGACGGTTTTGTCGCCGCTGCCTGTTGCGATGAGGCCTTTGCTGCTGGACCCTGGGACTTGCGATTCCTTGGGTGCGAATTTGACCGTCCAGACTCCGCGGCGGTGTCCGCGGAGGACGCCTATTGCTTCGCCTTCTGCGGCGGAATAGATCTTGACTGTGCGATCTTGGGAAGCGGAGGCGAAAAGGGTGCCGGAGGGGTCGATGTCGAGGGCGTTGATGTCCTTGTCGTGGGCTTTGCGGGTGTATTTAGCTCGGAGTTTTCCCTTCGCATCCTTGGTGATGTCCCAGCGTTTGACGGTCCTATCTTGAGATCCCGTCACCAGGTATTGAGGAGGATGAGATAGGGGATCTGTATGCGCCTGGGAGCCCTCAGGAGGAACCTTGTGCGGGAGTGCTATAGCTCCAAGGGACTCCGCGTGGCCTGTCAACACTGCATGACATGTGTATGAGCTATTCTCGGGGTCAAGCCGCCACAGTCGAGCAGTGTTATCTTTGGCGCCTGTTGCAAGCCAGTGCCCAGACCAGTCAACGTCCAGACAAATGATGATATCTTCATGGCCCTTCAGCAAGGCTACATCGGCGCCAAAATACTTGCCTTCATCCGAACCAGCGTCGGATGCCTCCAATGATACGATTCGTACGTCCTCAGAATTGGTGTTCAGTGCAAGGAGCGATTTGTCGGAGCCCACATAAGCCAGGTCAATGACTTCGTCATGGGTTCCTGATACTCGCCTAAAAACGGGGAGCGGATCGATCTTGTCCTCCACCAAAAGGGAATCCAAAGGTTTCAGCGAGTGGTACTTCAGTACCTGATCGGCATGGACGGATATAAGATAGGAGAGATCTGCATGAGATAGTATGTCGACAATAGCATCCGTCTCTAGACCTGCTGGTTGCTCTTTCGTCAGTTCGACCCCAGTAGCAGTTGCCCACAGTCTTATGCAGCCGTTCTCGCCTCCTGCATAGATAATCTGGCCGTCGCAGATAAATCCGGCGCTTTCAATGCCCTCCAAGGCGGCGAGTGTCCGCTTTACTTTCCATGTCCGGGCATCCCACATAATGAGAGTCTTATCCCTGCTTCCAGACACCAGTGTATTCTGTGCTAGGTTGAAGTCCAGCGACCGGACAACAGAAACGTGAGAATCCAGAACGGCGGCGCTTTTCTTTTTATGAAGATCCCATATGCGTATCTTTCCGTCTTCTGCACCGGATGCGAGACGATACTCCAGCACCTTTTCTCCCTCCTCCACACCATTTTGCTCTTCTACCCTGGATTTGCTCCGTTTCCTCTTCTTGCCATTGCCGCCACCTTCTCTTCGCGTAACTTCGACCTGAAAGAACGAGAGGGCAGATACTACGCCACCGTGCCCATGGAAGGTATGCGTAAAGTAACCTGCTTGAATATCCCAGACCTTGACTGTGCCGTCGGCGCCACCAGTAGCGACGAGAGTCCCAGTCTCATCCACCTTCAGAGATACGACGGGCGTAGTATGTGGCTTCAACGTCTTCAGATGCTCCAATTCAACAGCACCTGGCTCTGATTTGGATAGCACGAGGGAGTATATGTGCATCGAAAGCGACCGAGAACAGACGATTAGATGGGAGGCAGACGGCGTGATTGCAAGGGCTGTGATGGCCTCTCCGTCCTGCGGAATTGTTAGTATATAAAGAACAGCTGGAGAAGTCGCACCGTACTCCTTCAATTCTTGCCAATTCCCCTCCTGTGGTCAAGTCTGTGAGCACGGCATCTTCGCCGACGCAAGCGGCCAGGATGCGGCCATTCCCACTCAGCGTAACGCTTCCTCCAGAATATATCGGTTGAATGGTACGATCTACCGCATATGTAGTCTTTACAGCCGCTCGCTGCGCCATTTTGAATGTGTATAGAAAGAGGAAAGGTGGCTCTACTGTGTAATCACTCTGTTGCATCTCGGTGGAAACGGAAATTTTGACGCTCGGACCAGTGTCTTATCGATTAGGGCTTTAACGGGTCCAAGCTCAGGCTATCGCAACTGCTCCCCTCGACTACCCATCCACACACCAACCACCTGCTCTGCTCCTGACATTAGCACCTGCTGGCGGAGGGTTCTTTTCTGTTGTCCAGTTACTCGTTACGCGGGCCAACATGAAAGGATTCCCAACATTCTCCATACACTGCCGTCACCCACCGGGGCGGTAGACCGACCAGACCGACCGCCATGCCCCGCGAGCCGTTTTTAACTCGCATCGGACTGGTGTGTATAACCTCAACATAGCACCTGGACCTCGCTCTAACTGTTGTTCGTAGGGACGGTCTCCATTTCTCAACACCCCCTCAATCACTCGGACCGCCCATTATTTCCAGATCGCCGAAGGAGAGGAGATACCCCAACATATCCTGCATCCGGACGACGGTCGCTATATCCAGATTTACGATGAGCGTGGGCACCCTATCAACCCTCTTGCGAAAGAATTTGCGAGGAAATCCCGACATGCCCTCAATGAGATCACGGCAGCCACTGGGGTGGTGGAGAAGTACCTGCCACCGTCCGAGAAGCTTCCAGGGCCATCCGATGAATATCATAAACGGATCGAACTCGAGGACAAGTACTGGTATTGGCTAGAGCGCGCTTTCAACCAGGGTAGTGTGCTATCGAGGTGGTGGCTTGGTAATATCGTTGCTCGCCTATGCGCATTTGACTTCCCAAGTTCCATGACCATTGCGGAGATTCTTGCCTCCGAATGCCGGCTCTCTGGGCTCAGCATCTTCTATGCAGGAATGGATCTTCGAATCCTTTCCGCTCTAGTGGGCTATGTGGTTACCTCTCTGGAGAAGTCTAGCACACTTGAGCGCATACTGCGGGCGACGGGTTTTTCTCGGGCCACCAGAATTTGGGTAGGCCGGTTCAGTTGCATACTCCTTTACATGTGAGTTGTCATCGATGCCCAAGTCGAGGAAAGCTAATCAAAGTAGGGCGAAAGCAGCCGAGTACCCGGTTTACTATTCATTCTGGTACCGTGAAAGCCTACAAAGACTTGGCCTTCTACCTACCACGATGGCGTCCTTCTGGGATGCTGTTCCCCAATGCACGAGCCTTTTATCCTCTTTGCCCTCGGAAGTCCATTTTTCCAAGCCCACGTTCCTACGGCTTGCCAAAGCTGTGCTGGTATGGCCTGCCCCCTGGGCTTTTTTAATCACTCTATGGACTACGTGGGTGCAGCACACAGCATTTTGGCCCCTGTTGGCAACGATTGACTCTCCGGCAAGCAACGCCCCGAAGCGCCAATTGGTCCGCCATATCCGTGTAAACGCGTCCCGTTGTACGTGGGCTCATCGCACGTTACTACATGCGAGCAACAGGATCTTCGGTGTGCTTGGGTGGAGAAGCAACCACCACGTGATACAGGTGCGCGAACGGCATCCTGGAGAAGTTGAAGTTTCCGGTACCGTTGTAACAAACCTTCAGCCACTTGAGTCACTGGAAGAAGCGGTCGGCCAGTTGGCTCGTCCTGGTCGTTCTGCTGTACGAGGTGAATGGACGACTTGTCGGATTACGCCGCTTTCGATGCTGCCAGCAAGTACGGCGGTCACCATCTGTGCCAAATTTGTGGGCAGGCTGGCGGAACTTCCGCTCGACGTGGTGATGTATCGTTTGGTTGCTGGACACTATCTGTTGGCTCCTGGAGGCCATGTTTCTTCAACTAGACTTGGGCGGTACCGGCTTCTCGATCCTCTGGCCGAGCTACGTTCGATGGACATGCGATGGGCATGCACTCTGCTTTCCAGACTGGTATTCTTCGAAGGGGTGGGCTTGGCTATTGAGTTTGGACTCTTCTTTTTTCAGTGGGGTCTGAGCACATATGTTGGCAAGAAATACTTTGGCTGGGGCGATCCTGAGAGGAGGCAGTGAATAGGCCGGCACGGAAAGAGACGGGGAAAGGAACAAGGTGTACAGGTTGGTAGACTTACAAGCAGTCCAATCAATAAGGATTCGGCGGAGATGAGACTTACGTTTGTTGGCTTACTGGTTGGTATTACTGTACTGTACCTCGTTAAGACAGTACCATTGAAGACAGGTGGGGAATGCATGACTACAGATGGGTACAAGCCGGGCACTTGGCATCAATAATGCATTATTTTGTGTGAAGGCAGCACGTCGCGAGAGGCAAACAGGAATACCTACTACAGCACTGTAATTCCTAATTCCTTCCAAGCCTATAGTCGTATGGGACTTCTAAGAAGACGGTTCTGTGTGTCCTTGATAGCTGTAAGCAGCGGAGGTGGGCGACGTGATTGGACCCCACAACTCGGCTCTCAATGAGATGCTAGGAGCATGAGCAACCGTTCCAGCTACACACGACACACAATACGTCCTGCCACAGTCTACCAGAACCTACCAGAGACGCGCACGGCAACTGGCGTCAGGGCAACGACAGACTAGTGGCTTGCGTGTGAATTGCTCCTCCTCGACCCACATGAGTTCATTTCCTTCAATGCTCCCCCTCCTTCACGCCCTCACTATACCATCTCCCTCCGTACAGTACTGCGGACATAATGATGATGATACATTGATATTCCTATCCAGTCCTGTTTCACAGCAGCCCGAGGAACATGGGCAAAACCAATCGAAAAAAGGGGAGTCTTTTTCCGGGCTTGGCTCCCCAACCAACTTCTTTCTTTTTGATTATTTTCCCCTGAAAAAATTCGGCCGTCCTTCTCGTGCTCGAGACGGAGTCCGTCATCCGGCTGATTGGGCCCGTGATCTGCAAGCTGCGCAGCGGAAGCACGCCGCCAAAGAGATGAATTACCGAATCCCCAGGCCCTGTTGTTGATGCCCAGGTGGTGGTGTGGTCCACGCTTCACGCTCCACGTCGAGAAAATAACGGCTGCCGTGACCCCTTTTTGCACCCTGCCTTTTCTCTAGCCTACTTACGAACAGAGTCCCTGCTCCCTGCTTCCCCGTCGTATCAATTGATCGCGGCCCCTCGTCCATGGCCCGTTGCTTCTGTGGCCCCTGCACTATCGTTTGCACCACCACCCTTCCTCCTCCCCACGACGTCCTTCTTTGCTTCCCTCTCTCCACCGCGCGCCTTGTTCTCCCAATTCACTTTTGTCGCCATACGCGTCCACGGACGCGAAACTACGAGAAATATCGACGCCCTCCGCATTGCACCCACCAGCGTCGACCATCACGGCCTCTCCACCTGTTCGCCGCGACTCGAGCTCAACTCTGGGGCACCCTGCCCTCCTCAAGCTGCACCCTCCCGCACCCTCCCCTCTACCACACACGTGATACCCGCCCTCACAGGCGCATCGCAGGGACCTCCCCACCGAGCTGACACTGCGGCGCTCACCAGCTGTCAGAGAATCGCTCCCGGAACAAGCAATCCCGAGCTGCTTCCACTCCGGCCGCTTTCAGTTTGACCGCGCGTCCAGACGAGAGCCTGGGGAGAATGAGTGCCGCACCGTAGGTTCGGCAGAAACGAGTCTGAGAGCGACGAGTCCAAGACTCTTATACAGGTCCGCATTCTTGCGTCATACCTCCATTGCATGCGCCCCAACACAACCCCATCATGAGCACCACCACCCTACCGCGCCCCTCGCGGCCCTCAGTCGCCCCTCCCACCGGCCCCCTCCCGTCTCTACCCGTCCCCAAATCGCGAGCGTCCAATGTCACCTCCTCTCCTAGATTGCCCTCCTCATCGCTGCCCTCTCCTGCCACTGCATCTCGGACCCTTTCGTCATCGGCATTGCCCCAGCGACAAACCACAAAAGCACACTCGAGTTCGTCCTCCACCATACCCACTCTAACCGGCGCCGACACTCCGGCCGGCCCGTTGCCACCGGGACGGACACTACGAAAGACCGTTAGCATTGGTGCCTTTCCGCAGCCACCAAAGCATGGGAATAGGTCTACAAGCCATCCTCCCAGTCCATTGTCGGCGAGCTCAACGCCTGACACCGTGTCGTTGGACCAGAGGCTGGCCTCAGTGTCAAAGGTGGCCATCCCGTCCAGGCAGGGCAGTCTCAAGAAGGCAGTCCCCCGGGCGTCAAGTGTAGGAGGTCGAGGACTCCTGGGCAAGCCGCCTCTTAACTCACCGAGCTTCCTAAATGGCAGTGGAGAGTCAGCCTCGGTCGCAAACACGAGTCATCTCAGCTTACCCTCACCTCCACAGAGCAGGAACTCTTCCGCACAAGGCTCCTACGCTACCAGCACAACTACCATTGAAGATGCAGATGATGAGGCTCGGGCTCGGGTAGATGGCAAGGCTGACGGCAATACGACGCAGAAAGATGGTAAAGGCAATGTGATTGTCAGCGTACGAGTCCGACCGGACATCGTCAAAGACAGCAAACCGAACCTTGACTGGGAGGTCGACAGCAAACGCTCCATTATTGCATACAGAGGCCGTGAGGGCGGAGAGTACTTGTACGGTGAGATTACACAGCGGGCGGCATGATCCTGACTTCAGACTGACTGATCCATATAGACAATGTCTTTGACGCTCAGGACAACAATGCCCGCGTGTACGATGCTGCTGCTAAGAGGCTGGTCCGGCGGGTCATGGAGGGCTACCATGGAACCGTATTCGCATATGGTATGACGGGGACGGGCAAGACATTCTCGATGCAAGGCACTGCTACCAATCCCGGTGTGATCCCCTTGGCCATCACCGATATCTTCTCCTACATTCGCGAAACGCCGCATCGGGAGTTTCTGCTGCGAGTCAGCTACCTGGAGATCTACAACGAGAAGATTCACGATCTCCTGGCCGGACCAGTCGCAAGTGCGAATGGACAGCCAGGCCCCCAAGAGGAGATCAAGCTGAGGGAGGACAGTAAGCGTGGCGTGTACGCGACACCCCTGAAAGAGGAGATTGTGCAGAGCCCCACGCAGTTGCTGAGGGTAATTGCCCGTGGTGATAACGCCAGAAGGGTCGCAGGGACTCAGTTCAACGCGCGCAGTTCTCGAAGCCATGCGGTTGTTCAGATTGTCGTGGAGAGTCGAGCGCGTGGCTCGGGGGGGTCTTCGGTACAAGAGAACAAGCGCTCAGCCATAGTCCCCGGAGGCGTTCGGGTGTCGACATTGAGTCTGATCGATTTGGCCGGATCTGAGAAAGCGGCCGATGACAAAGAGAGGCGTACCGAGGGGTCTCACATCAACAAGAGCTTGCTTACGCTTGGAACCGTCATTGCTCGGCTGTCCAGCGAGAAGGAGAAGGCTGCCGGGGATAAAGAGAAGGGAGGCAAAGACAAGCATCTCCCGTACCGGGACAGTAAACTCACGCGTTTACTGCAGCCAGCGCTGTCGGGGAATTCGCTGGTCAGCATCCTGTGCACCATCCAGATTGGAGCCAGCGGAAGTAGCGCAGCAGCCAACAGCCACGCGGGCGAGACGCTGAACACGCTCAAGTTTGCATCGCGGGCAAAGAACAACATTGTCAGTCATGCGAAGAAGGCGGATGAGTCGCTTGGAGCTGGCGCAGATGCAGGAAGCCGCGCATTATTGGAGCGGTATCGCATTGAGATCCAAGAGCTGCGCAAACAGCTCGAGGAACAGAACAAGGCGAAAGAGGTCAAGGAGGAGAAGGAGGAGCGAGAAAGGGACGAGGAAGAGGAAAAGGCGCGCGAACTCGAGGACAGGCAGCGTCACGAGGAGCAAATGCTCGAGATGCAGCTAGCACGTACTGCGTTGAAAGAGCGCATTGAGCACCTCAACAGACTCATTCTGAGTTCCAAGTCCATCGGTGTCAACAACGGAAGGTCGTTCTCGTCCATGAGCCACAGTCGCCACTCGGTCCTCAGCAACGGAGACAGGTTCCAATTGCGCTCTGCGCGCTCGTCTGCCACGCTGGATGTACCGGCGTCCCAGACGCCTTTCCAAAGCCCTCCACTCGATGGGTCTGAGGAAGACGATTCGGTAGGCGAGAATGGAGACGGGAGCGCCAGCCAGGCAGCCCAAATCCAAGCGCTGCAGGCCGACCTCGCGGACAAGAATCGCTACATCAGCACCCTGGAGAAGCGACTCCTGCACGCCCGACGCTCCAGCCATTCCCGGGTGTCCATGTCGCTCTCCCAAAAACTTGCGGGCAGTAGCGAAGACGGCGGCCTCATCGCCACCATTGCGGAGAAGGACGCGGAGATCCTCAGTCTGCGAGCACAACTCGAAGATAAAGAGAAGATGATCGCAGCACTCACGTCGGCGAGGAAGAAGAGCGAAACGGCACACGAAGTCGGCGTGGCTATCAGCACGGATGGTCCCTCTGGCAGTCGACGCGTATCGCATCAGCGTAGCGTGGGCAGCGGGAGTTCAAGCGCCAAGGTAAAGACATCGAGCCCGGTTAGTGTCAGTTCGAGAGAGCAGCATCTGTCGCACACGTCGAAGAGCGAGCGGGACCTGGATGATGTGACGCGAATGCTCGATGAGATGATCTCGGGACGCGTGGACGCGAATGCGAGGAGGAGGAGCAATAGCCTGAGGCTCGTCAGTGAGCAGAGGGGATGAGGGCTGGAGAGATTTTAGTTGCTGCAGGTGGCGCCAGATGATGAGATGCCACTCGAGTATCTGGATAGGAGTGACAGTTTGGATGAGTGGCTATCGGAGTTGGATAGGGCGATTGGCATTGCGGTCACGACTACCTTGGACCCCGACGGTTTTGTACAAAGACTCTCTGTACAGGGATTCAAGACGCAGACGACGAAGAAGCATCCCTCTTCCATTTCCACACCATCCATTCACGGGAATCACGGGCGTTCATGGGCTGTGGAGATGATCTAAAGCGAGGAGCGGGAAGTGGACTTTTGTGACTATAGTTTTGAGGTTTTTGCGAGGCAGAGTTTCGACTTGATACCCAGCTTTTGTCTCTTGTCTTTTCTTTTCAGTTGGCTTTTTGCTTACGTTTCTACTCATCCTCTTTCCCTTCTTATTCGTATTAATAGGCACGAGGCATATCTACAGGGCGGAAGGAAGGTTGGAAAGGGGGTAGAATGAATAGAGGAATGGGAACGAGGCCATATGATTCACCCATTCAAGCTGGTCGGTCACATCTATCACGCTATATAAAAGATTTCATTCAATCCGGTCTTCGTCTTTTTTCCTAGGTACCACCTTCAGTGGTGGGCAACACCTATGCAAGCCCTTACCACGACGCACCCCGTCACCCAATCAGAGTGGCGCTCACTCTAGTGTGTATTCACATCGGAAGGAATGGGGTTTACACTAAGCCGTAAGAGGGAGGAGGGCTCCCTGGGGGCGCCCAGGCCCGGGGTCGTCCGTGCACGACCAGCATGTGTTTCAGATCCTGGGCCCCTCACATTCTGCGACGTGGACATGCCCGAGGGGGTGGCGGCAAGTGGACGCATATGCGGTGCAATATGGAGTTGTCTTCTTCTCTTTTTTGATAGATTATTATCCCGTTCGACTCCTTCTCCATGGCCGCCGATTTAGGAAGGGAAGACATTTTAGGTATGACGGATTGACGAATTGACGACACACATACTATCAGGAGGACCGTGAGGGAGACCCCTTGGGATTCGGAATCGGAATCCAGCTCTGACGCCCCCCCGGGCGCGCTCCCGTCATCTCCCTCGGACTGCCATCATTCCTCCTTGCCTGCCTTTTTGAGGGGGGGAATTGCGCTCCGTTTGAAACGGGGTCACGGCTGCGAATTCCCTTTTCATCCTGCCTTTTCGCCTGCTGCAGGCCCAGATATATTAACGACAGTCTGGCTTGTTGGTCGGAGATCGGCGGAGTGATCGTCCATTCTTCATTCGCTTTCACTTACTACGTAGATGAGGCTGTTTCCTTCCCTTTAGCATCATTGTTGGTGCCATTCGAGTTCGCGGGACGACGACGTTTTGCAAGGAAAAGAGCCTGAGGCACCTCCTTGCTTGAGAGGAATTGGGTTGTCTTCTGTTTCTGAATCGATATTTGGAGTTCACGGTTGGAGGAACCTGCGGGAACAGGTTCCCTCTCAAGACTTACTTAGCAACTGAGTGAAAGGAGAGGCCTCTGGCTTGGAGACCCAGCTTTAGAGTTACGGCCACGACCAACTTCCTACCAGAGACACAGACGAAATCGATATCGAAACATCTTCCCCCCTCGCTATGCTCCTCAACACGACCAAAAAGATGCACGCAAGACGGAACCCAAACCTCTCCGTCACCGCAACCGCCTACTCCCAGCTCTCCCCTCCTGTCCATTCCGCCTCCCTCCTCTCCCCCACCGCCGCCTCACGACGGGGACTGCTCTCGCCGCCGGGACCGCTGTCGCCCAGTCTGCCGAGCCTGATACCGAGACATGGGAAGAAGCAGCCCTCATGCTCTCATTCGGGACTTGTGAAGAGGTCAGTACTGGTGATAGTAGGGACGGCGTTGGCGCTGTGGCTGGTGCTACATCTGATGTCGGAGCGGCGCACATCGCAGGGGCTGGACTTCGAAAGTAGCGACGAGTGGGAAATGGTAGGAGGGAATTCCCTACCCCAAGAACCTTCGGCGATCATAGTGCAGGACGTCAAGGGTAATCCGAAATGGACGGTTTCGATCCCTCCCAGTTACGGATTCCCCCTGCGTCCGGCGCATTATCAGGAGATTTGCCAGCAATCGATGGAGCTGTCGAAGCAGTTGCGTCAGGAGGGGAGGGCGTCCAATTCCATGGTCAAGAGGATGTTGGGGTATTACACCAAGGATCAGTATTTCATGGACGTGGCAGAGGCGGAGGAGCAGGGGTTACTACCATCTTCGAAGGCAAATGGGAGGCCGAAGGGATTTGTCGATGATGAGGATATGGTTGCGAAGAGGCCACAGAAGGAGGAGGAGATGAAGGTGTGTGAGCGGAGTTTGACGTACGTGATGGAGACGACGGACGCGGGGATGGGGACTACGTTGATGAGGCTGTGGATGAGTTATGGGCTGGCTTTGAAGGAAAATCGGGCGTTCTTCGTCGACGACACTCGCTGGTGCGTATATACTTTTGAACCCCGTCTCTCAGTTGAGGGAATCTGGCAAATCGACTGACATTGAAATAGGCCCTACGGCAAATACCTCACCTACTTCCTCCCCCCTCCGCCCACCCACTGCCTTCCCCCTCCCGCCTCGCACATGCTCCCGTGCCCCCACACGGCCCACCACATCATCGTGTCCAGCGCCACGGTCCGCCAAACCTTTGGCCACGCCTTCAGCGAGGAATTCGAGGACGCGCGCAAGATGCGCGTGCAGCGGCAAGTCAAGATCTTCGGCCTCCTGCGCACAGGCTACGAGGCGCTGTTCAAACTACGACAGGATGACGCCGAGTACGTGGGCAACCGCACGCAAGCCCTATACGCCGACGTGCGGAAGCAGGGAGGCAAGAGCGTGGGCGTGCACATCCGGAGGGGCGATAAACACCCCTTTGAGTACCAGTTCCAGAAGGACTACATCCCTGTGGATCGGTACATGGCAGCCGCGCAGGAACTCGCGCGGTCGAAGCCGAGGAAGATCGTGATAGCGTCGGATGATCCGCAGATGTACGAGTCGCCGGACCTACTACCGGGGACGGTGCGGGCGCAGGACCGCATCATGCTGGCGACCAAGAGCGCGCTCGAGGCGGCGCATTGGGGCCAGAAGAAGGAGAATCCGTGGATCGACGACTTGACGGGGTGGGAGGGCGGGTTCTTCAAGGATGTGTTTTTCTCGCTTGGTCGGGATGGGAGGAGTCGTGCTGGGAGTCGTGCTGCTGGGGGTGGGGAGGCTCGTACTGCAGGCTCGTTGCCGTCGTCGTCGGCTTTTGCGAGGGAGGAGGAAGGCGAGGAGGAAGTGGAGGAGGAGGTGCCCGAGCAGGCGATGCGGTTGAGGGAGTTGGTCGGGAGGGCGTACTTGATGGATCTGGCGGTGCTGATGCAGGCGGATGGCGTGGTCTGCGGGGTTAGCGCCGTCGGGTGTCGGATTCTGGCCGTGGGGATGGGGTGGGAGAAGGCAATTGGGAGGGGGGATGGCGGGGGGACTTGGAGGAATGTGGATGGGTTGTTTGAGTGGAAGGGGATTATCTGGTAGGGGGAGGGAGAGAGGGAGGGAGGTGTGATACCCAGTCGTTTTCGATAGATCCATGTACATTGGCTTGGCTCTTTTTCCTATTTTGCATCGTTTTCTTTGTCTACTCGGTACATATTCATGGCTCCACGAGCGGGGAGAATGCGAGATCGAATCTTGCGAGCGGAAACCAGAAACCGAAAGCGAAAGCATTCGAGCACATATACATACATGCATAGGTACATACCTACATAAGCAACAAGAAGTCAATCAAAGCTTTTTTGGCTTGGTCAATGAACATATATGAAGAGAAGTGAGACACTGTATATACAATCTCGTCCCCGTGAGCGAATCCGTTGTAGCCGCAGCAACGGCAGCAATGAAGCGGTAACGCAATACTAACCATCTTGGAAAATAATTTCAAGACTCTTCTTATAAACAAACATTGGTGGGTAGGTACATGGATGGGGGGAGAAGTCGATATTTGGTCCCGGCGTTTGGCGTTGGGTTCGCGTTTTGTATCGCGGTACGTATGTGGATGTGTTACAAGAACAGTGGAGATGGGGAAGTGGGAGAGAGTGTGTATGGGGCGTTCAGCGAGTGCGTGGCATTCTCATCACGGTGGCCGTATAGCAGAGGGAGAGAGTAGCAGAGAATGCATTGTGATGAGGGAGGGGAGAAGAAGGTATTGCAAACTATCCCTAACATTTGCTACACGATGCGACGACAATGCCAACCAAAACCGAAAAAGAAAGACAGAAAGAAGACGAAAATCCAACCCCACGATCCACCCCGACATTAATCATCTCTCATCTCTCATCTGTTCAACACGCTTCACTTCCTCTTTCAACAGGGGGTCTAGGAGAGTGGAGTTGCCACCAGTGTCGCACGCCATGGCATCCATCAAACCGCACAACCAAAACACGAAGATGGAAAAGACGAAAAGGAAGAAACAAAACGCTCAAAACGGGCTCACAATGGTATCTAAACTTTTCCCACTCTCGTAGTACCAAACCTCCCTCCTCCGCCTGTCCGGCGCAAGAAAAACAGGGACCACAACTCCGCGCCCGAAACGCTCCAGAACGCAACCAATGCTCGGATATCCAACTTGCTGAAGTGATATATAGCGAAAATTCCACAGAATCGAATCAGCCACAAAAATGTGAAGAAGATGGAAAGGAAAAAAGGAGATGAAGAAAAACCGCATCCACAACGTTCCCTGAGGCATGAAAGACCCGCGCGTCGCGGGAGGAAAACCATGCCTCCCGAGAGCCCCATCCCAACCATGCAGCAGGAGAGAGATGAAGAACGACGAAGAAGGGACTGGTAGTGACAGTGTAGATGCTGTGCTGAAGGGATCATACTCCGACAAGGAAAACGAATCCAGCCATCATAGCCAACACCCCAGCTCTTCCTCACCAACCTACATCTCCCCCGTTATGCCGTCTGCATAGCTGGGACCTTAGTTGGCGCCCTCAGGTTTTTTTGACCCTTTTAAAGACTGCGAACGACTCTGACCGACCACCCACTTCATAAGCGGCGAGGGTTTGACGGGTCGTCTTGACGACCTCGACTCTGACGGAGCAACTTGCACGACCATGGGCGGTGGCGGCGGATGACCCGCATTCGGGTTCACTGGTGCGGGCGGAGGCGGTGGAGGCGCCGGATGCACCATTGCCGGTGGAGGCGGCGGAACGTGTACGATGTGCTCCTGGGCCGAGTGGCGTTTCTTGGAGCTCTTCTTGTCCTTACCCTTGGAGTGCTTGCCCGAGACCATCATTTGTTCCACGGCCACGGGCATGGCGACTTCCTCTGGTTTCGGGGGTGGTGGCGGTTCAGGCATGGGCCACATGTGCATGGTGATGGCCCAGTCGGGCTGGATGACTACCTCCCAGACCTGCGGGAGGATGATCTCGCCGTCCGGGCCGACGAGGTCGTAGTGGCCCTCGTGGACGTGCTGGCCGAGCACGTCGACGTGCAGGAAGGCTTGCTTGATAAGGTCTTCCATTCCCTGGGGAAAAGTTAGTATGGCGTCTAGAGAGAGCGTGATGAATAAAACATACCTTCCAAGTCTTGCACAGGTGGAATGGGAAGTTGAACTTTCGACCCACGGCGTCTTTGAACCGAATAGGGGCCTTTGGAGCATCGGATGGCTTCAACTTGGCCGCCTCCTCTTCTGCGGCCTTCTTGGCCTTCTCCGCCTCTTCGGCAGCCGCCTTCGCCTCGGCCAACGCCTTCTCGTGCGCGGCCTTTGCTTCCTCTGCTTCCTTTGCTGCCTTGGTCTTGAGCTCTTCTGCCTCCTTTGCGGCTTTGGCTTCGGCTTCCTCGCGTGCCTTCTTCGCGGCTTCAAGCATGAGAGCAGCCTCCTTCTCCGCCGCTTCCTTCTTTCGAGCCTCCTCGGCCGCCTTTGCGGCCGCCTCGGCCCGCTCACGCTCCAAACGGGCCTCGACGGCAGCGTCGCGCTTCTGCAACTCCTCCTTCTGAGCGAGGATCAGCTTTTCGAGCTTCGCCAGCTTATCCTCATCCTCTTTCTTCTTGGCCTCGGCCGCTGCCGCTTTGGCGTCGGCTGCAGCCTTTGCCTCTGCCTCTTCCCTCCGGACACGGGCTTCGTGCTCCTGAAGAAGCAGGCTCTCGAGGCGGTTGAACTTGGCATCCTCTTCCTTTTTGATGACCTCCTTCTCCTTGCCGAGCAGAAGTTTCTCCAGTTTGGTCAGCACGCCGTCCTCGGGGGGCGGTCCTGGTGGGGGAGGGGCGGGAGACGCCACGGGAACAGCGACAGTCTGTACAGGAACCTGCACTGGGGCCGCGACGGCGGCAGGAGGAGCTTCAGGAGGCGGATGGGGGGTTCCTTTCTTCGAAGGCGGAGGCGGAGGAGTGGTATGGTGTGCTGGATGCGGGGGATACGGAGGGTAAGGCGGCATGCCAGGGTAGGCATAACCGGGAGGATAGTGGGGAGGAGGGTAGTAGCCGCCATTGGGATAGAAGGGCATGAGTTCTCCCGTAGGGGCGGGTGGCATGGAATTGCGGTGGGCCCTGCCACCACGCTGGCCGTGCGGAGGAGGCGGCGCATCGAAATAGCCATTGGGCGGACCGCCTGGAGGAGGCGATGCAAAGGGATTCGGTGCTTGGGGAGCAAAAGGGTTCTGATATCCATATGGGTCCGGAGGATGCATGGGCACTAGCTGATTGCCCGGCGGGGGAGGGGCAGCGAAGGGATTGTGGGGGTAGGACATGGTGCTAGGAGCGTAGCCACTGGGAGCGCCTTGGTGAGGAATGTATCCCCATTGGGCGCTGGCCGGCTGAGGAGAAGGGCCGCCACGAGGCGGGGCGAAGGGAGGGTAATCGTCGTGGCCGTCGACGCTGTCGGAATGGTCGGACTGCGGCCGGGGAGCCCGGCGGCGTCGATGTTCGCGCTCCAGGTTGTGTCTGCTCCGCGACCGATGGCGGGAGGGCGGATCGTGGACGGGGACGTTGTGCCTGGCGGACTTGCGACGGGAGGATTGCGGCTGCGGGGCGCGCGGGGGGACGCTAGCGTGGTGCTTGAGGGGACGTGGGCGAGAGGCCGAATCGGAAGGATCGATGTCGTCGACGTGGATGCGGTCCCAGTCGGGGTCCTCGTCGTCGTCTTCTTCGTCGTCTTCGTCAGTGGTGTACTCGTCACCGTAGCTGCCAGACGAGACGACGACGCCGGACGAGTCCTCGTCTTCGTCGGTGATGGAGTAGTGCTCGGAGCCGGTCGAGTGGTTGATGGTGATGTTTCTCCTAACGGGCAGCATAAGGTTAGTGTCGGCTTCACCGTTTAGGGAAATCGAAACAGTGGACGGGGCTTGGGTGCGGGAGGAAGAAGAGACAGGTCGACGTTGGGCAGCAGGGCGGCGCGAAAGCGCTCGCCGGGAGACGGGGCGACGACGACGATGAGGAAGGGCAATGACTAACGGCATGGAGCTGGATGGTTAGATGAGGCACCGCACTCGAGCCTATTCTAACCAGAGAAAGGCCGAGAGCAGCGACCCCGTTGTAGGGAAGTGTGGCAGTGTGTGGTGTAAAAGACGGACCTGGTGTCCTAGGATGGATGGATGGAGCGAAGTCTTGTGACGACGAGGATGCGATGCGACGGCTGACAGCCCTGGGGGTGTTGGCGGGGCAGCGTGAAGGGAGCGGATCGCTCGGTCCTCGATGTTTGTACCGTGTATACAGCGGGCTGGTCCGCAGCAGCAGCTTTCACAACGCGGCGGCGGCGGCTGAGGGCAGCAGCAGCGTGTAATGATAGACAGAGAGAGCGAGGGAGCGAGGGTGAGGGTTGATGAGGGTCGGAGGGGGAGAGCGGTGGTGGTAGGGCTGAAGCGTGATTCGACGACGGGGTAAAAGGATGGGATGCGTCTCGCAATGGATGGGCTGAAGCAGCACACTGGGCAGACGGCGGTCCGCGCAGGAATCAGGAATGCCAAGCTTCGAAGTTCGCCTGGGGTTGTCGAGGGTGGATTGTCTGTAACGTCGGAGAGGAGATGGGAATAAATAATGGTGATGCTCTCAACCTTGGAATGGAGGATTTGCTTCAGAGGGAGGCGCCCCGCTAGACTCGGATGGGTGAAGCGGGGGACAGATCAGATGGGGATGTCGCACAGGAGATGCCAGCAGCTTCTCTACAGGCGATCAGCCGAACCAGGGAATAATAATGGATGGGCGTGGTCGTGGGCTTTGCTGTGCGATTGGTACTGTGTACACAGTACGGAGTATATTGTATATCTGGTAGAGGGTGGGGGGAGCACGCGGGAATGCGCGTGGTGCGGGTCGATCCGTAGCTCAAGGCCTGCGCCGTCGGACTCTGACAAGCAGACGACGACGTTGGTGGTGGTGATGGTGGGTGCGAGTAAATGTAGTAGCAGAAGAGTTCGATGGCGATGATTGGCACATAGTCTGGTCGTGGACGACGACAACAACAACGGAAATTCTGGGATGGGGTGCGAGAGAGCCGAAAAAAGCTGAAAGATAGCGACAAAAGACAGTTGACGCAAGGGCAGGAGAGGCGTGCGCTGGGCTGGACGAGGGCACGCTGCCCATTCCCCTTTTCTCCCTTATTTATTGCAGCTACACCGGTGCAAGCTTCGAACAGTCATAACCCATCCTGGTCCTTTGCTCAGAAACGTCCCTCTGCAACGTCTCCGCCCATTTGACGTGGCTCGCTCTCATTGACAGACGGCCCACGCTTTGGCCCTCGACTTTTCGCGCCAGCACCCTACCCAGCCCGACTCTCTGTTTCGACCCACCACCGACACCTCACTTTTCAAGGTCTCAAAGCGCCCATCTGCAGCCCAATCTGCCGCCCAAGCTCACAATCCTCATGTCCCGGCCGACACGTGGTCGTCGACCAGTTCCTGTCCTGGCCTCCGTCGGGTGCCCTCTTGCGCCCGCCTAGGTGCGTTGGGCAGCCCCCTTACCAGCCATCTTCCTTTTCCTTGTGAGCTTGTATCGACTGTGGACCTCCGGGGTATTCGAAGAAAGACGGGTCCATCGCTGCAAACAAAAGGCTTGTCCAGAAAGGGACGCTGGCCAGCTCCACATGTAGAACCGACCGACCAACTGCCTTGCCGGGCCTTCTTCCACAAGTCCAAGCAACAGAACTGCTTGCAACTCGATACCTCTCAGCTCACCTTGCTGCTGAGTCCTGCTACCTCGACAATGACATTGGTCAAAGTGCTGGCGCTCCAGAGTGCTAGCAATCCCCATCCAATCACCCTGTCCATCCGCCAGCCTCTCGCAGGCACCGCCACCAGCAGCCCAACCAACGTCACCAGGAGCGTGGCCCCGGAGATGATCAACGTGGTGCTGACGTCGATGTGGTAAGGCTTGAACTGGATCGGCCGTTCGGGATGGCGGTGGTGGCGCTTGTTGCTGCCCTGGACCGTCATGTAGCAACCGCTGATGCCAATCCCGAGTAGTATGTTAAGCATCGGGCCTCCAAAACACGCCGAAAGTGCCATCACGGGAAATCCCAGCCGTGCCACGGTGATGTCTGCCACGAGGTCTCCCAGCGAGTTCCCCACAGCGAATATCGTCAGACCAAGAATAGCATCGCTCATGTCCAGTATCACCCCGAGCGTCTTCAGCACCCCAACCACCTCGTTGGCAATGGTGCTGATCCAAGCAATGCTGACCGCAAACCCCATGAAGCACAGCATGGTCCGCCATCGTGGAGGCCGCGTCGGACTCGTCGTGCCCACGATGAGTGCCAGCACCACCAACGAGACCAGCATCGAGTAGAGCGTAGGCTTGACGAGAGCCCGCGGGTTGTCAAGCTCCGTATTGGCCCAAACAATAAGGACAATGAAGAACGGCGCCGTGAATACCTGTACGATGACCAGCCAGCGGTTCCACGGCTTGGGCTCAGACGGAGTGAGTCCAACCGGTAGCTGTTCGGGAGACATGGCCACGCGGTCATCATTTGTGATCGTAGGGACGAGGACACGGATTTCCGGTGACCCGTCCCCTGTCGTGTGGACAGTGCTGCCGCTCTTAACGGCCCTTGCGTCTATGTCTTGAGGACTGTCTAATGACAATGCCGCCAGCCTCCCCCTCTTATGAGAATCCAGGCTACCTCTCTTCGGCGTAAGCGCAGCGGGGAGACTCAGCGTCGGGGAGACGAGGTTAACGTCGTCTGTGTCGTCCTTCTGAGATTCGACTACGGGCAGAGTCACCGTGAGTATGAACACACTAGGTGCTGCGACGATACCCAGTAGTTTTTCCCATGCAGTTTTGCCACTCCAGTTGTACAAGGTAGGGAAGAGTGTGCCCAGGAAAATGTTGGGTGGAGGAAGCACCCTCCCGGGCCACCACCTAGGCGCCCGAGATTGGTCTCCCGTATCCAAGTAGTGATCCCTTGGGAAGAGCGATTCAGGGGAGGCACTGGGCGACGGTAGCCTGAGGCTCGGCGGTCCCGAGCTATGAGCGGAGGATGATTGGTCCACATATGCTGGGAAGGGAGCAGGCGGCGACGATGCCCCGGGGACAGTGGGCCTGGGGCGAGGCCGACCGATTCGCTCAGCCGAAGCTTCAAGGGCAGGTGAAGAGAGGGGACTGAGTGTAGTCCCACGGCTGAGAGATTGCAGCCCTTGTCCGTCGAGACTCGGTGGAGCCAGTCTGTCAGGGAACGGCTGTCTCAAGCTTGATGGTGCAGGGCTGGTCGATCGGGACGGATGTTCAGAAGGAGGCGGTGATAGTGAGATTGTCGGAGATGGAGGTGCATGGCCGCGAGGCTGGCTCTGACCTTCATCTTCGGGAGAGGCAGGCCCCAGGCTGATGCTTGGAACCGGTCCCGAAAAGAGTGCGCCTGGGTCCAGACGGGTGTTCTCCATGTCATTAGTAGAGACAGCTCGCGGCCTGTTGCCGGCATGCGCGTCAGCTGCAAGGCGAGAGAGGTGCGGCGATGATTCCGAGTTCTGACGGAAGTCATAAGCAGGTCGAGAGACTGGGCCTTCGGAACCAGATATGACGTGCTGTTGCTGGGCCAATGTATAATTCGGATCATCCGAATAGCGCCGCAGATTGATGGGCATGGACTGTATGTTTCTGGATTTCTGCAGAGATGTCAAGACTGCTCTGAATTCCAGTGCACCCACAAGACTAGGTCGAATTGGGTTATGCGTGTTCCGACGTGCTCCAAGGCCAGGCCTCTGGAGGCGCATGTTGCTGCTCAATTCACCAAGCCACCTTTCCCGCACTTCCTCATTGTCGTCCTCTTCCAATCCCCCTTCGTCGCCAGCCCGTTCGAGGGCTGTAAAATCATCCACCGACACATTACCCATGGGGGAACGAGCGCCCCCAGCCGTGGTTCCATCCTCATCGTCATGATATTCTTGGGGGATTTCCTCCTCTTCTCCGCCGGGCGTGATGTAATGGCTTCTAATAGCCGCGGCACGTCGTCGACGAGCATTCTGCCGCCCCAGCCACCAGTGCCATGCCACCACGAAGCAGACGTAGAAGATGTAGAACACGACCATGGTCGCAGACTCCCACAAGGACAGCTTGCCATCGGCAATGAATCCCATGCTGAAGGCAGAAGCAACAATGAAGAAGCTGACGTCCCGTACAAAGCTCTTTCGAGCGACTTTGAATGGGCGGACCAGCCCCATTGAGCCTGCGACGACAGCGGTGATGAAGCCGGCCGCTCCGATCAGCTCCCCAATGGCAAGACTGGCCGAGTTCGTGCTCATTGCCGCAAAGGTGGAGAAGACGTCCGGACTTCCGTTTCCAAAAGCCAGAAAGGTGACTCCTGCCATACTCTCGCTCATTCCCAGGAGATTGGCGATGGTGCTCAGGTTGACGCAGAAAAAATCGCTCGCTGCGATACCAATAGTGCTGAATAACAATGCAAGCCATAACACCAGGAGCATGAACGCGAACGGCTGAGCATGCGGAAGCCGACAGTAGTAGAGGTCAAGATAGGAGAAGATACCGGCTTCTTCGTCAGGGCAATTGGCTTTGATAAAGGCGCATTTGTCGGTCGCATGGTGGACGAGGCGACACTGAAGAGAGTTTAGTTGGAGCCTACTGAAGTTATTCAATTCCATACCTCTTCGTCCTGCACCATCACGACTTCCCGCTTGGACGGGAAATGGCCGGCCGGTAACGGCTTTATTCCCTTTCCTGGTCGAATCCATGATGCCGCGACCAGGAGAAAGATTACGGCCAGTGTGAGCAGAAACGGCCGGGCAGAATACCTGAGTCGTTGTCGAGGCTTCGACGTTCCAGCAGTGTACGCGGCGTCCATTGTCCTAGCTATTGCATCCTTGATTTATCGAAAGGAAAGGGTGGACTTGTGGACGTTCCGCGGTACCCGATCAGAGTCGGCAGGATTGCTCGCTGGTATATTTGTGTCCCGTACTGGCGTAGACGTTCGTCGCTGGATGCCTCTTGTGCCAGGTACCGGAGATCAACGGGTGAACGCGCGGCGGAGTTCGGTGTTGTCCAAGATGCTGGAAACGCTATGCAGACCTAAAGAAGAGATATATACATCGATAAGATGGGGTTGCAAGCCGGAGGGCAGAGGCTGGAGACATCAAAAGCATGTCGAATCTTGCAGAGCATCAGCTTCGTTGCAACTCGATGACAGCAGCTGCAGTGACGGCAGACGTGCAGGGGCATAGCCACAGCGGGTGGCGCTCGAAGCACGTGCGCGCGTGGAAAGTGGAGCGCTCCGCCCAGGCGGTTGTTTGTTGTGGCTGGAGCGGGACCGTCGCGAGTGTCAACAACGCCAAAAAAACCATCTATCCGTGGATGTAGCACGATCGCCCAAGCTCTGTGGGAACGATGCCGCTCCGAAGGTCAAGAGAGTCTCTCACGGGCACGCCGTCTAAGGGTGTCAAGTCAGTTGTCTTAACCTATTTCCGCATACACTTGGTGTTAACGTAGCATTCAGAATCCCCCTCAACGATGAACCGCAGCAACGAAACGCGCGTCGCCTCAACCGGCGACAGGCAATCCAAGAGGAAGAACTTGGCTCATCCAGGATGTCCACTACGCCAGACCGTTCACACAGATCCTCCTTAGCGCCCTCAATCAGAAGTGCCGCAACCCCAATGAGATTGTCCATTACACCACGTAGACGTCTGGCGTCAGTCACCTTTGACAGTCCTCACACGCCGAACAGAGAAGGAGGGGAGGACGACGATACGCCGATTGTCACCGGAACCGGTATAACTCCGGGGAGGGCAATGACGGATGTTTATGCCTGGGGCACTTTTGAAGAGATGTTGAAGCAAACGAGCGAAAACGTAAGAACTTGCGGGGTGTCTACTGCGCTTCCGCTAATAAGGCTATTAGAAAATTAACACAGCGAACTCTTGGAACTCCGGCCTCATTGATTTCTTCCACGATATGCGGGTACTGCGGGATGGAAATACGGTGGACTTCAAGAAAGCTAGCAATACACTGGAAGGTTGTGTTAAAGTTTATACCCATCGTGTGGACAGCGTTGCTGAAGAGACTGGGAAACTTCTCAACGGCCTTGCGGAGAGTAAAAACAAGAAATCCCGTGGTAGGGCAGCAGCAGAAGAGGACGAGGAGGGTGACGGAGAAGAGGATGAGGAAGGCGAGGACGGCCAGAAGAAGAAAAGGAAGAAGGCTCCGCGTCCGGACGCGAACCTCTCTACTCATGAGCAGCTGCAGAACAAGAAGATGGACATTGAACTATCCATGGATCCGATGTTCAAGAAAGCCTCAGCCGACTTCGATGAGGGGGGTGTCAAGGGCCTTCTTCTCAACAATCTGTTCCTTGACTCTAAGGGGCGGATTGTTTTTGATAGCAGCGACGACGCCGAAGACATAACTGTGGAACATAAGATGACTCCAGCTCCTGACGACGGCGCAGAAGAGGACCATGACGACTCAACACCAGAGGCTGAAGCGTCGGAAGATGTTGAGATTGACATTTCTTCCCTTGCTGCGAAGTATTTCGACCTGCCCAGCTTCGCTCAATTGGACCATCAAGAGATATGCCCCTCCAGCACTCGGTTGCATCTCAACGACATTTTCACCGGATCGCTAGACCTAGCAGATTTTACTATTCCGGAGGACTTGGGTCCCGATGTTAGTGATGGCGACGGTGACGACGACCAGGTAGCTATAAATGGTTCTGGAGATCTTCCCGAGGACAATTACATGGCATTTAACGATGATGACGACGATATGACCGCGATTGCCCAACCCCCCGAGGCTGGATTTGGTGAAGGTGGTGAAGCGTGGGCCAGAGAAGCTGCGTTGGAACCGCAGGCTCGCGTTCACCAGATGACTCCTGAAGTTGGCGACGAAGATAGGAGGGAGGAGAGCGCTGAAGACGGTGTTGCCGGCGCCGAGGACTATGACTACAAGGTCTCGGCAGCTCATGGCCCTGAGCAAGAGAATATGTTCCATTACTTCGACCAAGCGTTCAAGAAGAATTGGGCAGGGCCAGAGCACTGGCGTGTCGCGCGGATCAAGGGCATGGGGAAAGCCGCTCCGGCAAGGGAGCGTAAGGAAAAGGTGCCATTTGTGGTCGACTTCCTCGCTCCTATGTCACAATCCCTGAACGAAGCTCTGTTCGGGCCCAAGCCTGCTCCCTCTACCATTCAGGCCCCGAAATCTCAACTGCAATCAAAGGCTCGTAACCTTCTACCTGATGACAAACATTTCAACTCTAATAGCTTGCGTTACTATTACCTGGTCCCGGATGTTAGGATTGGCGAAGAACGGTTGATTTCTGAGAAGAAGATTGGATCCGGCCGTGGTGACCGTGAAGATGACGAGGCGTATTGGGCAAACCAAGCGCGCGACGAGAAACCCGACTACGACGCAAACTTCTACCAGGATGACGGCATAGGCAATGATGATGCTGGAGATGATGATGAGGAAGCTGAGTACTTCGCGGACGCTCGAGAACAGCTCTCTCCGCCACTAGAAGAGGCTCCCAATCACCTACAGGGACTCGCCTCTGGCATCTTTTCAACCCAGGAAGGCGAGCCACAAGGGGATGCGCCTCACGTGGTCTTACCCAATATGCCAGTACCTCAAGCTGTTCCGTATGCACGGAAGGCGAAGAAGGTGGACGTACATCGACTGAAGAACGAGATATGGGATGGTCTAGGATTCGAAGAGGTAAATGGCTGTCGATTGCTCCTATGATATGCGCAGCAAGCTAACTTCTTTAGACACAGCAAACAGTACCTACGTCAGATTCTGGTGAACCTGGTTCATCCAATACCATGGATGTTTCCGTGAAGTTCACCGACGTTATTGTTAACACTCTTCCGAAGAGATATGCGAAACAGCAGCTGGATGACCTGTCAACAGCCTACTGCTTCATATGTTTGCTGCATCTCGCAAACGAAAAAGGTCTAGTCATTGAGAACGAGGAGAACTTCGAGGACTTGACTGTCCGGAGAGATCCCACGGCGGACTTGAGTGTTGGGGTTCTTGATGCATGAGAACATCTCTTGGGGTACTTATGGTTCGTAGCATTGTGGCGTTCATAGTGGTTTGGTCACGTAGATATATCGGATACGGTATTTGTAATGTGATATGAGCTTTCTCCTTCCGGGAAAGTGCAGCCATCTTCAGTTTCGGGACTCTCTTAAGTCCGGATATCCAGAGACACGATCAGATTGGTTGCTCTCCTTTCTGCGCCACCGAAATATTTAGCCACACTCTCAGCCACACATCCACGACTATTTCGTCACCTAACAACGTCCAACCTGTACGATTGACGCGGCGCTTTGCACGCGTCTCGCAAGCTACTAGGTCTTTGACCTGCTATAAGATGGGGTCAGTGATGGAAACGGTCATGCAGGGATTAAACTGACGAAAGGAACAGTCGTAGCATCCGTCGAGAAGCGCTCCAGAAGCTCGCCCAGCTATCAGTGCAGTCAACTGCATCGAGCGCAGCCAGTCCTGACCTCTCCAAGCTGTATAGGCGGTTCCCTACTGGTTCCTTCGCACAAAATGGAACCGGAACGGTGGGTAAGGTCTCTGTCGCAGGAACACCCATGGTGCGTAATGCCCCTTAATTCCTCCTACCTCCGCTACAGCACGTCTCCGAGACTGACATACCGGCAGAAAATCCCAGAACTCGAGGCGATATTGGCACTTTGTAAAGCGGCGCCATTTATACAATCCCATGAAGTGGCCCAACAACTCTTGACCCGTCTGTCACCTTACCTTTCCGAGTCGTACGCACAGGTTCTATTCCCTTCTCCTGGTCTCCGCGACATCGACCCCTCCCCCTACGAAGTACTCACATATAATCTTACCGCGGCAATATTATCTATTGGTATTCACCATAATGAGCTCCACCCAGAAGTCACGGCCGCTGTCACGGCATACCTCAGTGGCTGGACAGATGGGGCAAGCAAACTATCCGTTGACCACGCCGAGGATGGTGAAAGCAATCACAGGAAGGATAGGGAGTTGACACGCATTTTGACACAGGGGATGTCCTTTTTGGGGTTTTTGGATGCTGCCGCGGAACATGCTGCGTTCTGGAGGTCTACTGAGAGGCTTCAACTCGTAGAGGACATCAGGGGAGCGCTCTCTGAGACTTTCTTGGTCTCTTTGGAGACGGCTTTGTCCGTTGTCCGCAATTCAGGTTCTCACCAGCATGGTTTAAGGGACTGGAGGCATTATGCAAAGCACTACGCGGCTACTGGACGTCCACTCGGAGCGATGAGTTTGCATGACGGCTTTTTGAAGGTGATGGTTGCTTGTGCCTCACTGTTAGTGAGAGACCCTAACGAGCAGCCCGAGAAAGACATCTTGGAGTTTCTACATTCGTCTTTCGACAACATACAGGTGAATCACACGCAATCAGACGATGCACTGGTGAACGGTTTGACGGAAATCGCGGTCGCTGAAATGAGCCGGTTGGATAATGATTTGGATTACCTGCATCGTGTGGGCTCCGTATGGCAACAACGTCAGGGCGCCGCCGTGAAAGCCAAAGTTCTACTGAGTTACCTATGTTGCACGATTTACGATGACGAGGTTGCGGAGCCGGACCTCCTATTGACTTGGCTTGACGGCGCCCTCAATGACCCAGTTCAGGCATCGGACGAAAACCTGGCTTGTACAGTGCTGAAATCGATGACCGTCTTAGCAAAGGTAGACCCCTCCATAGCGTCCACCTTGAGTCGCACCCTCCCAAGGGCCATCGTTCAAGGCGGATTCGTTCAAAGAACGGCAAACGTGGCTGCCGACAGCTTGGCCTCTGTTCTTAGTGTGCTCCCTCAGGACGCCATCATCACCACATTGTACAGCCTAGGCAATGTCATCAATGCTTCCCCTCTTGCCGACAGAGGTACTACTCTTTCCTCTAGTTCCAACGGCGGCGGAACTACTCCACGGAATACGGTTTACGATGCTGAAAAGGGAGCCAGCACGATATCCCTAACTCCTAGCGACGCGGAAGAGCCGATCCAAGTGTATATCACGATCGTTCATACTATCACTACGGTGGCCAGGAGTTGCAATGACGAGAAGATTGCCGCTTTGGCGCTTTCTATGCTGATTCAGAAGCATAAGAGAGTGAGCAAGCCGGTAGACGCCAAGATCATCACAGATTCCGCTCTCTTAAGCCTCCACAGCGGAACCGGCGAGTTTCGTATGCTTCTCAAGTACTTGATGAAGCAATGCCACGAATCCCTGGTTGAGGGCGACACAACTATGCTCCAAGCGGTAAGTACTTTTTGTCAGTATGTTGGCATGAGCTAAAACAGAGAAAGGTGATGGACGCGCGTCGTACAATCTCGAAAGAGGTATCATTAACAGCTCCGGAGTACGATATCTACCTGACCCACCTACTTGATATCATTGTGAGCAAAGGAGACGCCTACGATGCTAAACGCCCGCATCTACGAGACAGTGAGATGGCGGCTCAGGAGATATCACAGTTGCTCTGTCCCCTGGCAGAACTCCTTGTGAGGAATGCGAACAATAAGGAGGCTGTGGAGCTAGGCGATGATATCATCATGTTGCAAAGAGACGCTTGGTTCAACTTGGTTATTCACGGCTTTGATCTCACGTCTGAGCTTGGGAGGCAATATCTGAACGAGCTAAGAACGCTCGCCCATTTTAGCGCTCCCTTGATCAACGAGGAAATGGCTGGACTCGTTGAAAGCGACATCGAGCTGAACACAGTACTACGTCGGAGTAAGTCCGCGGAACATGTGGCCGATCAGAAGAAACGTCTTGCCCAGCTCCTACCTGGTTGCGAGTCGGACGTCAAATCTCTGAACTACGCCGAGACCGTCTTCATGAATACGGCATATCTCGTTGAGAAGTTGCGCGCTACTTCGGGGGATTGCACCAAGGTTCTTGTGTACTTCCTCGATCCCAAGCTCCGCACGGGTGCCGTGGGCAATTGCATGTTCGCTGTTGCTACGGCTGTGACGAGAACATATGTTCAGAGAACGCTCTCTGGGAAACTCCATTCGTTTTCAACCCCTTATCTTGCTCAACAGCTTGCAACCATATTCGCTGGGTGCTGCCACCGCATCGCGAAAGTTCAGGAGGCTGCCGTTGCCTGCGCGGACTTCATTATCCAAAATGTGCCATCCACGCTGTGTCAGAAATCCGCTCTCTTCGCCCTGTTGGAATTGCTTTCTATCATGTGGTCGAGCTGTCTCGAAAGGGACACGGATGAGTATACTTGGCGATCCACCTTTACATCCATGAAGTCCAACATTGCTGTGGAACTATCGGATGACTATGCCTTCCGCAACGATACCCTGACAAGGTTTCATAGACGCGCGAAAGGGTGGGTCCGATATGTTCTGGACCTAGCTCCGCTCGATATCAAGGGCTTGCTGCAGACTTATCTTTCAGAGTTCGATGATAAAGGTGTATATGGTCATATATCCCTTGGTCGTTCCTTTGCCCTTGAGATGGGCTCAGTCATACCATCAACTGACCAGCGTCTGGGTGCAATCGAACAGCAGGGATTCGCCATCAATACCGCGTCTGACTTTATCTCACAATATACAACAAGGCAAGAATACAAATTTGTGGATGGTCTGAACGACCAAGAGGAAGAGTGGCTACGGACATCTGGCGACCGCAGAGGAGCAGCTACCTTCACTAGGAGGATTGAGGATGCAACAACTCTGCTCATCGATTTGGAGACTCGAACGTCTAGCCACAAGGCTGTCAGCATTGCTGAGCTACGAGATATTCTTCGACGAGCGGCCGCCTTGTTATGCCGAGCGAAGTCTGACCAGCCTGCCCTTGTGCATCATTTGGTCGGGATACCCTTTGCAGTGTTTTCAAAACAATCGATCAAGTTGGGCATTTCGCTGTGGATGACTGTGATTAAGGAGAATCCGCGGATGGAGCCTCGTATCTTGATTGAACTGGCTCAGTGTTGGGAGTCTACGATACGCAAGGGACAAGGTATCTTCAGTGACTTTATACGGTGCGTGAGTATCCCTGTGGATTACCGTTCGCTTTCTGATGTTGTCCTTCTAGGCATCCTGACCCCTTCTACGGGAAGCAAGAGTTCGCACCTACAGACAAAGAAGCGGTCTCCAAGCGCCAGCAAAGCGTATACAACACGATCGCGCCACACTTCCGACTGTTACAGCTTTTGTCAAGTCACTTCAATGCTTCAAGACTTTGTAATGCGGATGTTGAGTCGGTATACAATCGACTAATCCATATCACCCTGGACGCTCTCGGCTCCGGATGCTCACAGCCTCTGGCAAGGGAGGCATATTTTCATACCATTCTGCTGGGGCTGCGGATATTACGCTCTTCGACTACTCTAACTCCTCCAATCAAATGGAGGCTGCAAGACCGCATTCTCACCGCTGGTTTGGCCTGGTTTGCAAAAGCACCACAGTCAGTAGTTAGTACCATGTTGTGATGCTCCATCACTAACGGGCATTAGATGGTCTTTTGGTGGAAACCGCCACCAAATCAAGGCTGAAACTCAGATTCTTGCTGACATTCAGGCCGATCTTCAAGCCCCTACCCCAGTCTCACGTACATCCGTTTCTCCTGCAAACGCACTGACGAGCAAACAAGAATTGTTAGACCTACTTTTGACCGAAGAACAAAGCCGTCTCCGTGTCTGGCTCTTCCCGCTCGATCATGAAAAGAAACATCACTTCGGATCCGGGTATAAGGGCCCAGTCGACGTGAGTGATACGGATCCTTTGTTGCTATGCGATTACTGATTTTCCAGGCCACTGTGACTGCACATCTGAAAACTGCATGGGCCGAAAACCCAGCACTCGCTGTCCATCTCGCGCAACGCTTCCCACGGATGTCCCAAGAAGTCCGATGGTTGGTCCTCAACTTTCCACACAAGGTTCTGGATGAGCCCAATGCGCTTGAATTACTACTCGGCGACCACTTACCCAGCGACGTTTCGTTCCAGCTTAGGGTATGAGTTCCGTCGTCTTATAGTTGCACCCTCTAACCAGATGTAGTATCTACTGTATTGGGCATCCGTGAACCCGATCACGGCAGTGACATATTTCCTGCCTGCATACAAAAACAACGCATTCATCATCCAATACGCTATGAGAGCTTTGGAGAGTCACTCCGTTGATGTGACGTTCTTCTACGTTCCGCAGATTGTCCAAACGCTCCGATATGACGCGCTTGGCTATGTTGAACGATATATTATCGAGACTGCCAAGTTTTCCCAGCTCTTTGCCCATCAGATCATTTGGAACATGAAGGCCAATGCCTACAAGGACGAAGATTCTCAAGTTGTAGGTGCGCCAATCATGCTGAAGATCATATGGCTAACATACAGCAGCCCGACGCGATCAAACCCACTCTCGACAAAGTCATGGATAGCCTAGAATCCAGCTTTTCGGTAGAGGACCGGGAGTTCTATGAGCGCGAGTTTTCGTTCTTCAACGAAGTCACTGGCATCTCAGGGAAGCTACGTCCGTTCATCAAGAGCCCCAAGCCGGAAAAGAAGCAGAAGATCGAAGAAGAACTGCGCAAGATCCATGTCGAAGTGGGCGTCTACCTGCCTAGTAATCCGGAAGGCATCGTCGTCGGTATCGACAGGAAATCGGGCAAACCACTCCAGAGCCATGCAAAAGCCCCGTACATGGCGACCTTCCGCATCCGCAAATCCAAACTTGACACGAGTCTCGCCGAGCCCGGCCCTGAGGCCAAAGAAGGAGGAGAATACGAAGCCGCCACCTCCAAAGAAAACACATACGAGGTCTGGCAATCCGCCATTTTCAAGGTCGGCGATGACTGCCGCCAGGACGTCCTCGCCCTCCAAATGATCGCCACTTTCCGGGGAATCTTCAACAATGTTGGCCTCGACGTCTGGGTCTATCCCTATCGCGTCACCGCTACTGCTCCGGGATGCGGCGTCATCGATGTGCTCCCCAACTCCATCTCTCGCGACATGCTCGGCCGCGAATCCGTCAACGGCCTGCACGAGTACTTTGTCAACAAATATGGCGGCGAGGACTCCATCCGCTTCCAAGAAGCGAGATCCAACTTTGTGAAGAGTATGGCGGCGTATAGCGTCATTAGCTACCTATTGCAGTTCAAGGACAGGCATAATGGAAATATCATGATTGATGATGCGGGCCACATCATCCACATCGACTTCGGCTTCTGCTTCGACATTGCACCCGGCGGCATAAAATTCGAGCGGGCCCCCTTCAAACTCACCACCGAGATGATCGACGTCATGGGCGGCTCCCAGACTTCCCAGTCGTACCGCTGGTTCGAGGAACTCACCATCAAAGCGTTTCTGGCGTCCCGCCAGCATGCGGAGCATCTGATTCATATCGTGAGGGTCATGTTGGATAGCGGGCTGCCGTGCTTCAAGCCCGAGACGATTGCGAATTTCCGAGAGAGGTTTGTGTTGGACAAGGGGGAGAGGGAGGCTGCCGAGTATATGAGGGGTTTGGTGCAGAAGAGTGCGGGGAGTTATAGTACCGGGGGTTATGATCGGTTTCAGCAGATTACGAATGGGATTCCTTATTAGAGAGGGGCGAGGAGGAGGAGGAGGAGGAGGTGGTGGGGTAATGGGTGGAAATGTGGAGAGGAGGGAAGTTTACGAGGGGGTAATTATGAGAACTGCGGTCCTCGAAAGCTCTGCTCATATCTTGACGTCTTGCAGAGTTGTGCTTCGATAGCGTTCAAAGCAAGATATGTCTACAGACACGGGAGCAAACCACAGTACCAAAACTGTACGTTGGACCCAGTTCACATCGACAGCGGAGTCACCATGAATTTGGTGTTTGGATCTAGCTTGTATAAGCAAGCAATGAGAGGAGATCGCCCAGTCATACCAGGGGTCCAATCAATGTTGTGTGTGGAGAGAAAGAGGAGCAATGACAGTCATAAGCATTCAGGTGTGAGTAGTCAATATCGCACTATCAATGAGATGGACCTGTTGTTCCATCTGCAAGGTGTGGTATTAATAAGAAACTTCGCGGTGGTAAAGCATACATGTTGAGGTCTAGAACGTTTCCAACGCCGAAACTTAGCGAATGTATGTAGAACTCTTATATAATCTGGATCCCAGGTCTCTATAAGTTCTTATCTCTAACACTAGCTTTTGTGTATAAAAGGAGCCTCTTCGCCGTAGTATATAGGAAACAAGGCGATTGTTTCACTGCGATCTCTTGTCCATCATTTGACAATATAGCAACGGCTGGATCCTTAGCATGGCCCACTCAGCTGCAAATACATCATTTTACGTCTGGTAATACCTCGATCAAAGGGCCATCGGTTGGTGGAAATTTATCACACCAGATGGGCACCAGTGAAAGAGGAGAGCAAGGGTATGATGGCACTTGCCCAGACCCTATACTCGGAGAGTAACAGCGCATCTAAACAAGTCTCATGACCGATATGATAGAATGCAGCGTCATGTCACTGGCGCCAGGTGAATGTTACTGGACAGCCACCCCGTTCCTGTCAGCAACAAAGTAAACAGTTACGGACCGCCTATGTGAAGGAGGGCCCTGCAAGGCCCAGAACCGGCAATTGCGCGTTCCCAGGACAAGATAACCCGGGCTCCGTCCTCTCCTCCGTTCTAGAGAGTCGTCGGATTAGAAAGCAGTGGTACACAAGATTCCTCGTGATTTCTGCATGTCCATGTAAAGTCGGCACGGATATAGTCGTCTGGCCCGCCATCAAGAGAGGGATGCGCTCCAGGCTCAGCTCGAGGGAGCTAGGAAATGTTACACGAGCGTGCTGGCAACGTATCAAAGCTGCTTACGTGAAGTGATGTCCGCGAAGCGTATGCCTCGGTATGGACATCAACACTCCTCCAAGGAGTGAAGAGCGATTGTATCAAGGTTCCATGCGTCAAAGGAAGTCAGGATTTGGTTCTCGTTAGTGAGTCTTCGAGAGGGAAAAAAAGGGGAGGAGAGGGAGCTCTCCTTACTGTAGAGTCACGATTGAATGGCTGCCCCAGGGTGGGCCCAGGCCTTCGAACCAAGGGACACGTGCGCCGTAATCCTTCCGGGGACTAGATGAAATGCGAAGTTTCATGGGGGACAAGAGCCGATGACGTATAATGGACAGTCGGATTCCTAGATTTGGGTTGCATGGATAGTCCTTAAGAGGCTCAATATAAAGTGGTCCAGACCGTTGCCAGGGCGTGGTCCTGTGACGTTAACTTTTTCTGTCCGACTGCATGGAAGCCCGGCTGTATTGTGTTAAGGAAAACACAATAGAAATTCTGTCTGTGGGCCAATCCCTAGGGGGTTGAAGGGCCTTGAGAGGCGGTGTGACGGATTATAGCCCGTGGATACCAAGATGGTCGGCGACAAGCGGAAGGGGTCCTTGGAAGGTTCAGCCGGAATGGCGGTCATGCTGAGATGCTCCTTCGGTACGAGTCTAGAAGGGTCCTTTTAGTATGTGTAAGAAGGAGGTGAAACGAGGGGCCAATGCGTTGATCGGTGAGGAATGACTGGCAGCTATCCAGAGTACATTTGTTAACTTGTCAGCCTCATATTAGATTAGCCATTGCCAACGTGAATAGGCTGTGAGAATGATCGAGGTACTACTGGTGCTGGACAGGGTCTTCTATAACTTCCAAGGTTCGGATACCAAAGAGGGTTGTACTGTGAAGAAAGGACTGATAACAATGAACACTCAGGAGAAGCCGTGCATAATGGATGCAACTGCTGAAACCAAACAGAGCGGCGCCCGCAACCCGTACAGTTTCCTGCAGGACTTGGAAAGTTGGGAGCGATGGTTACCTGGATTCGTACGAGGTGGCCAGTAGTAGGTAGCCAGCAGTGAGTTTGAGGAGGTTGATGTCCGGGCCTGGAGCGCGTGGCCTCGACCCATATCAATATGGTGGCAGGGGTCGCGCTCGGACGTGCATCATTTAGGGAGCTTACATAAGCTTTGATACCGTCGACACCATCGACGTTTGGCCCCTTTGACATGGCGATGAGAAATCATGCGAAGGCCAGAATCGAGGATATTGATTCGACCTTTATGCGGTGCCGAAGGGATCCCAATGGTGGTTCTGCGCATGCTAGCCGATAGACTTGCACTGCAAGTCCAGGGCGATTTTAATTCAAATAATGTAAAGGGGTGCGACGTCCAGGGTGGTCAGAGAAATGGATGGCAGACTAATCGGGGATGCGTGTGTGAATACTCCGTACAGCCGTGCCAAGTACCTTAATGGGTTTTGAAATCTTATTCCCGAGCGCAGAATGGTACTGGAAGGAGCCACTTGTGACACTATCCCATCTCAACTTCCCCCCATTAGTATTGCATCTCTCTACTGTAACACAGCACAGTACAATACACCACACAGCCAACGCCAGCTGTGCAATCACTGGTCTAAATAAGCCAGTATTATGGGATACAATCGCACGGCCTACTACTTTACCCCACGAATACTGATGGTGATGGTAGCCAATGCGGTCTAGCTACCGTACTTGGTCCAGCCTCGTTCTTCAGCCCAGCCCACGCTATGTAACGTTACCACCGCAACGCAGCAATATTCGTCGAAGGCGCAGTCTGCCAAAGTCCAAAGGAGGACCTCAGACGGAATAGCTGTTATGGACTCGTAACTTCCGCACTTGATTCCTGCCACGACGGTCTCCTTGTGGAGTAGAGTGATGCTTGATTCGAGGAACAAGTCCCGTTCGCCGGCTCACGTCGTCTTTACGGGACCCAAGGAAACTGGGGAAGCATGTAGCCGGCGCCACCAGACACCGTAAACAGCCACTTCGTATATCGCGACTCTGGACGACGATTTGCACCAAAAACGGCGCGGGTCGACCAATTTGATTGGGCTACTGGGGGACGAGCTTGCGGAATTTGCGCCGCGCAGTCGCAAGACGGTCATGTCGATACGAATCACTCATTTTGAACTTCTCAGACGGAAGTCTAGAGCCTAGGCACAGACGCCGAGCCAGCCGCTGACTGTGATGTAATCGAGCATCTCCTCGGGCGCTAACAAATGAGAGCACACGGGGAATAACGCACCCTCAGCCTTCATACAAGTACAAGTAAACCACTGGTTTCTACTGCGCTTGATCAGAGTCGTGAGAGTCTGCGATCGGCTGCTCACCAAACAGCTGCCCGTGAACCGTCAACAAGCCTTGCCTGCCTGCCTGCAGATTGCTCGAGCGTCTTTCGCGAAGGGACGGGGGGGTTTGGGATACAACTGTACTGTGCTGTACGGACACGGTAGGTATGTACCCTAAGGGGGCCGGACCACCATGGGCGTTCTAGCGGTGTTGATCCCGCTCCTCACCAGCATCCAAAGGCGACGACCCGGGCCCCGAGGGATCTAGAATGTGTGGCCTTGTCGGTCGTTCTCGTCAGCCAGCAGCCAGCGCACTTATTATTATGTCAGCCCGGGTGTCCCACAAAGTCATCTGTTGGAGCTTCTGTCGCAGTTTCTGCCAGAAGTGAAGGGCGTGAAGCAGCGCATCGTGCAATCTGACTGTGTCGACCTTGTCTGGCAGAGCTCCCGCCGCAGCTGCTGCCCAGTGCTTCATATCCGGCATGGACCGTCTGTATCGGGGTGCGTCGAGTGTCACTGAGAGCGGGACGCTGAGGCCTTTGCCCGTTATTTGGACCCGTTCTAGACTGCCTTGGGTCTCGGCCCTCTCCTCAATTACACCCTATGTACGACTCCAGCTGGCAAGCCACCAACCAGACATTGCCCGCAGCCTCGCAACCCTTTTCCTCCGTCGCATGCCCTCCTCTTTCACTGCTGCATTCCTCCACCCCGCCTTTTGCTACCGCTGCTGGTTACTGCCGCCGTGCGTTTATTAGTCTCCAGAGTCCGAAAAAGCCGGATGCGACAAAGTCAAACCTGAAGCAGCCAAGTCCCGTTCCGACGACATTTGCTTGTTATCTTTCATTCACAACAGCCTTGCATACTTCCACCACACCGGACAAACCACTCCGCCGTTAAATGATATTTGGACCATTTCATCTCACGTACTGGAACCCCTATCCCGCGCCGTATGCGGGCCCCAGGTAAACCATGTCGAGCAGTATGGAACCGCCCGATATATCATCAGGACGACAGACGCTCCGTCTCCTCCGCCCTCAGCTAGGCCTGTTTCTCCAAAATGGTCAATCGGGCTTCAAAGAGGAGCTGCGGCGCTTCTACTCGCCTGCAGAGAGCAATGCGGCCGAAGAGCTCGTCAAACTCAAGGACACGCTCAGAAGAGCCGACAATGATTCCTTCTGGCCCATTCTCGCCGAAGGCCTTGCTACCATCGCCGCCGCTCAGTATGCTTTTGTTTCCAAGCGAATCCTGGTCGACGACGGCAATGATCACGTGGAGACGCCGCCTACTGGAGAACTGTCGTGTCATCTCGTGGGCGCTGCATTCTGTGTAAACGATGGTCACGGTACGAAGCATCAGGTCCAACATTTCAAATACCACGCCTATTCCTGCCCGTGTGCCTACATGCGCCATGACAAGATTTTCAGCATCCCCGAAAAACTCAACGATTTCATCATGAATAATCCGAATGACATGGTCGGTCCAGGCGAATCTTACCTTGGTATTCCGCTTTTTGCTGATGGCAAGTGCTTCGCGCATTTTGGTGTCATGTGGAGCGCCGACGGAGCCGCCCGAAGAGTCTTGGGATGGGGGTACCTGGAATTGCTCATGCGCGGCCTGGAGGACTTGATCTTGGATCGGGTGCTACAAGGGAAGCGGTTCGCTGCGTCAACTGTATCCGCGGGTGAAGAGAGACCGCGAGTGATACCGCACGCGGCTATCCCCATGTCTCAGTCGTTGAAACCCTACGCTAGAAGTCTTTCCCATGAGCTCAGAACCCCGATGCAGGGCGTTGTCGGCATGCTGGACGTCATGATGGCAAATGTAAAGGAGGCTGCCGAAGGATTGGAAGATATCCGCCTACAAAATCTGCTAGCAACACTCAAGGACAATATTGAAACTGTGCAAGGTCCGTTACATCATTCCCATATCTCCGTCTGCCAAAGACGTGACTTTGTCCCCTTCCTAGTCATCCTCTTCTTAAGCTAAGCATGAACAGACAGTTCCAGACGGGCAGTTGAGGCAGCCGACAATATTGTACACGCATATGACATGAACATGGGACTACCTGAAGACCCCGATTCTCTTTTCGAAGAGCTCGCTAGAGACAATATCATTCTGCGCGATAGGAAACCAGATATTGTGGTCACAGGCAACACTAGCCCCAACAACCATTTCCGGGGAACGAAGCGGAGGCGACAAGAGTTCGCGTGGAGAGCTGATGAGATTTCGACCCATGCTCGTGTCTGCAGAATGCCCAGGAGGAGAATTCGACAATCACTCTCTGAGGAGCCCCAATCCCGAGCCACCAAGGCGGCCACACTGGCAAAGCAAGACATGCAAGTGAGCGCTCTACACAAGGCGTGCTCGCACGAAGCCTCCGACGCCAAATGCGATAATGACTCTTCCAGCTCTCCCCTTTTCGCCTCCGAGCACTCGACAGTGCCCGGCCTACGGCACACTGACCTACGAGAGGTCATCCGTTATGTCATCAATGATGCCTTGAAAGTTGGGGGACGCCCCGATTCGGCCATCGCAGAAGAAACCGAGTATGGAGAGCGCATTGAAGTCCGTACCAGGAGATCTAGCGGACAGGTCAACATCAAGCATATCGAATGGACGGTTGCGCCAGATGTACCGCAGACCATTCTCATTGACGAAAAAGACCTCGCCAAGACCATATCCTGCATTATGCTGAATGCTATCAAATTCACTGACAACGGAGAAATCACTCTTGGCGTTACCCTCGGCGACAACGGCCGGCGGATTCTCGTCAATGTCAAGGACACGGGATCCGGCATACCTGCAGCTTTCCTACCGAACCTGTTCAAGCCGTTTGCAAGAGAAGACAACTCTACGACGCGAGAGAGTGAGGGTCTTGGGTTGGGGCTTCTAGTGGCTAAAGGTCTGGCACGGAAACTCGGCGGTGATCTAAGTTGCATTCACTCGGATGTTGCTGGACCACGGAAGGGCTCCGAGTTTGAATTGTGCGTACCCCTTACACCCGGAGACGCTTGCTGTCGTTCATCATCGCCATTCGGGTCGCCCACGCTTTCTGCCAATTCCATGGACGCCGAGGTGTTGTTCACTGTCACACAGCAGCCCGGCACACCGCCCCTTTCATCTGAAATATCCAGGAATGGCCAAAGGCTCTCTCCGCGAAGCTCTCCGGCACTCTCAGCCACCTCGCAAAGGTCACCGTCGTTGGCCCCTCTCGGAATTCACCTGCCCACACCGCGTTCGGCGTCGCCCGTTCGCCCTCGCGCGACGTCGAAAACCCGTACACTGTCAGATGACCACTTTGACCGCAGTTTAGCTGCTAGGTATCCTCTGAACTTCCTTGTCGTCGAAGACAACAAGATCAACCGTAAGCTGCTCGTTAGCATGCTGGCCAAGCTCGGATACAAGAACGTAGCTGAAGCATACGACGGCAACAACGCCGTTGAGCAGATGCGCCAAGAGCGCTCGCCCAAGGAGCAGATCGACGTTGTCTTGATGGACCTGTGGATGCCTCTTCTCGACGGGTTCCAAGCTACAGAAACGATCCTGAAGATGGATCTACCGAAGATCCCTACGATTTTAGCTGTCAGCGCCGATGTCACTGGCCCGGCCATCGACCGGACAGAGAAAGTCGGCATGAAGGGCTTCCTGGGGAAACCGTTCCGGATCCAGGATTTGGAGAAGCTGATTGTGGAGCACTGCTCCTTCCAGTTGGCGGCATGAACTTTGCCCACTCTAACCATTTATGGTACTTTCTCGATATATCATTTAATACGTCTGATGATGTTTGGGGAGACGTGGAGTTCGGAGGTGTTATCCTTGTTTCGGCTTTTTGCAGCATGATACCTGTGATGATTGCATTATTGCATGGAGTAGGTTTGTATACTTTTAGATATCCCGTTCGTTTCGTGTTGGGTTTAGGAAATATCTCTCCACTCTCGCGGATCTCGGGCACGTATAGACAGGGGAGAGCTAGGGTCCAGCTCGGTGGGCTTTTACTTACGAAGTATTCCGGGTTATGAGAGCTAGAAGGCACTGCAGGAAATATTACAACATACATCCTTGATGACTCTCCCAATAATCATAACCTCTGTGTGGTGGATTACCACATAGTACTTTACACGGTGTGATAAAGAGGCAGATAATCTGTCTTGGCGGGCTTTGAGACGGTTGTTTGCACGTGTCTCTAAAGCAGAACGGAGAATAGAATCGTGAGAGAGAGAGAAAGAGGGGGAGAGAGAGCAATATCTAAGACATAACGAAATATTGCATCGTACGTTGTATCGAAGCCGATGTTCCAGTAAAAAGTGCTCTTTCACGCCAAGAGAAACCCAGACTATCCAGCATCTTCCACTAAAACCCCCCGCGATTGCCCGATTCGGCCATGATGCGCCACTAGCCTAGGAACCGGGCCCTAGGCCCGAGCGTTGCGGAAGAAGGACACGCTGGAACTTGGTTGGTAAGAATGGAACGGACGGTGAAACTTCGCTCCCAGGAACGATTGCTTTCTCTCTTGATCTTTTCCTTCGATCCTTCGATTACAGATATTGTCGTTCGCTTCGTTTGTCGCTGAGAGACGTCGACGTCAGAGAAAAAGGCTCAAGAGGGATTCGGGGTGCTGATTTCCGGATCGCTTGCTCGCTGAGTAGAGAAGAAGAAGGCTGCTACGCCCCCGCCGTTGACTATTGTCTACCATCTACCGTCTACTGCAACTACGGCAAACCAATTTCTGACAAGGTTTGGTTTTTGCGCATTGCAGCGTCGATCCCGCCCACCGTTGGAGCGTTGCGCCGGCACACGCGCTTGAGAGATGGAGAATGCCTACACCAAAACGCCGGGGGAGGCGCTGAAGCACTTCCAAGTCACGGAGCATGCGGGGTTGTCGGAGCAGCAGGTACGGGCTGCGAGGGAGAAGTACGGGAGGAACGGTAAGCATTGGAGAGGGAGAGGAAGGACTTGAGGCTGATCATTTCGGGATAGCACTTCCTGAGGATCCCCCGACGCCGATTTGGGAGCTCATTCTCGAGCAGTTCAAGGACCAGTTGGTCTTGATTTTGCTGGGATCGGCGGCCGTGTCATTTGTTTTGGCGTTGTTTGAGGGCGGAGAGGATTGGACTGCTTTTGTGGATCCTGCGGTTGTAAGTACTTCTGGCAGGTCTTCGATACTGTCTGCGGAATATCTACTGACTACGTCTAGATCCTCACGATCCTGATATTGAACTCCGTAGTCGGCGTATCGCAAGAAACCAGCGCCGAGAAGGCCATCGCCGCCCTCCAGGAATACTCCGCGAACGAGGCCAAGGTCATACGGAATGGGACGATCCAGCGTATAAAGGCGGATGAGTTGGTACCTGGAGATATCGTGTCTGTGGCCGTGGGCGACCGGATTCCCGCCGACTGCAGGATCCTCTCCATCCAGAGCAACAGCTTCAATGTGGACCAATCCATCCTCACCGGGGAGTCTGAAAGCGTGCCCAAGGACGTCCGCGCAATCAAGGACGTTGACGCCGTAAAGCAAGATCAGGTCAATATGTTGTTCTCGGGTACAACGGTGGTGACGGGACATGCGACTGCCTTGGTGGTGTTGACGGGGTCGAATACCGCGATTGGGGGTATCCATGAAAGCATCACGGCGCAGATTTCGCAGCCGACGCCCCTGAAGGAGAAGTTGAATGATTTCGGAGATGTGTTGGCCAAGGTTATTACGGGAATCTGTATACTGGTGTGGTTGATCAATATTGGAAACTTCAGCGACCCGTCTCATGGCGGGTTCGCGAAAGGTGCCATCTATTATTTGAAGGTGAGCCTTGGAGAGAAGTACAGTAGCCAACATCATGCTAACGACACGCAGATTGCCGTTTCTTTAGGTGTAGCCGCTATCCCCGAAGGCCTGGCCGTCGTCATCACCACATGCTTGGCTTTGGGTACACGGAAAATGGCCGCCAGGAACGCCGTGGTCCGCAGTCTCCCATCTGTCGAGACCCTGGGAAGCTGCAGTGTCATCTGCTCCGACAAGACCGGCACTCTGACGACCAACCAAATGAGCGTCAACAAGATCGTTTTCATCAACGATAGCGGTAACGGACTCGAGGAAATTGATGTTGAAGGCACCAGCTTTGCCCCTGAAGGCCAGATCTCGTTGAAGGGAAAGCGCCTGGAGAACCTTGCGGCTAGGTCTGCGACTGTACAACAGATGTGCGAAGTCAACGCGCTTTGCAACGACTCCAAGCTAGCGTGCGACTCGAAAACCGGCACTTATAGCATCATTGGTGAGCCTACGGAGGGTGCTTTGCGTGTGTTGGTGGAGAAGGTCGGTACCCCTGATTCCAGCCTCAATGTCCGCAGGTCTTCAATTCCTCCTGAACACCGCCTCCATCACGCAAGCCAATACTACGAAGATCATGCGCCGAGACTCGCGACCTACGAGTTTTCCCGCGACCGCAAGAGCATGTCTGTGTTAGTCCAGAAACAACACGGAGCGAAACTTCTGGTCAAGGGCGCCCCTGAATCAATAGTCGATCGCTGTACTCATGTTATCCTTGGTGAAGGCGGCAAGAAGGTCCCACTTTCGAAGCAACTGGCCTCTCTCATCCTGCAAGAAGTCGTCGACTACGGCAAGAAGGGCCTTCGGGTCCTTGCCATGGCCTCTGTCGATGTCAACGGAAATGATGCCATCTACAAGCAAGCTAAGACCACGAAGGAATACGCCAAGTTGGAACAGAACATGACGCTCCTTGGGCTCTGTGGCATGTTGGATCCTCCTCGCCCCGAAGTACGAGCTTCCATCGCGAAGTGTCGTTCCGCTGGAATCCGTGTAGTCGTCATCACTGGTGACAACCGCAACACTGCCGAGACCATATGTCGCCAGATCGGCGTCTTTGGTGAAGACGAGGATCTGACCGGCAAGAGCTACACGGGCCGCGAATTCGACGATCTCAGCGAATCCGAAAAGATGGAGGCAGTCAAACGCGCCTCGCTCTTCTCCCGCACCGAACCTAGTCACAAGTCCAAACTCGTCGACCTCCTCCAGCAAGCCGGCGAGGTGGTCGCCATGACAGGCGATGGCGTGAACGACGCCCCTGCCCTCAAGAAGGCCGACATTGGCGTAGCCATGGGTTCCGGCACCGATGTCGCCAAACTTGCCGCCGACATGGTCCTCATTGACGACAACTTCGCGACCATTGAAGGCGCCGTCGAGGAAGGCCGCTCCATATACAACAACACGCAGCAATTCATCCGGTACCTCATCTCGTCCAACATCGGAGAGGTCGTTTCCATCTTCCTGACAGCTGCCATCGGCATGCCTGAAGCGCTTATCCCCGTCCAACTCCTCTGGGTGAACCTCGTAACCGACGGTCTTCCCGCAACAGCCTTGAGTTTCAATCCCCCAGACCACGACGTCATGAAGCGCCAGCCGCGGAAGCGCGACGAAGCTCTCGTAGACGGCTGGCTCTTCTTCCGCTACATGGTGATTGGTACGTACGTGGGCGTCGCGACCGTCGCAGGATACGCGTGGTGGTTCATGTACAACCCCTTTGGACCGCAAATCTCCTTCTACCAACTCACGCACTTCCACCGCTGCTCGTCCCAGTTCCCGGAAATCGGGTGCGCCATGTTCTCGAATGACATGGCCAAGAGCGCGAGCACCGTCAGCTTGAGCATCTTGGTGGTCATCGAGATGCTGAATGCCATGAATGCGCTCAGCTCCAGTGAGAGTCTACTCACGCTCCCGCTGTGGGAGAACATGATGCTCGTGTATGCCATTTGTCTGTCCATGGCGCTGCATTTTGCGCTGCTGTATGTGCCGTTTTTGCGCGCCTTGTTTGGGGTTACGCCCCTGGGTGCTTTGGAGTGGAAGGCTGTGGTGGCGATTAGTGCGCCGATTATGTGAGTTTATATCCCTTTCCCTTGTTTTTGTTGTACTTCTATGTCAAATGGATTGCTGACGGATGGTGCAGTGGCATTGATGAGGTGCTCAAGTTCATTGAGCGTAGATTCTTCCAGCGCACTGCCGAGGGAGGGGGAAGGGGCCAATATGCGCTTGGTGCGAATGGGAAGACGGTGAGGCCCAAGAAGGAGTAAGGATAGGAACAAGAGTAGGAATGTAAGTACCAAGGGTGGACTCATCTCAATGCAGATATAGAATTTACGCATATCGAGGAGTCGGGGGCGTGTGGATAGATGGAAGGACAGGTGCATAGCATGCTTTGTGCATGACAGGGTTGTATCATATATAGACTTCAGGAGTCGACATGGAGGTGAACATATGATTTATCTTACTTCGAGATGCATGCTTCTGCATATGTCAGTCCTAGTGAGCTATCTATCGCCACCTTCTATACCTCCCCTCTTCCTTTCCTACTCTAGTCATCCTGCGGTTCCCTCCCTCCAAATCCCGCACACTCGGCCAGAAGTTTCTGCTGCACATTACTGGCCGCCTGCGCATATGCCACGATATCTTCATTCTCCTTCTTTCCGTCCTTCCCGCCATCAAAAACCTCATAACTAAACCACCCTCTAAACCCCGTCCTGAGCACCGCCCTCGCCACATCCACCACAGGCAGGTATCCCCCATTAAACGGTAACGGTCTGTAATCATGGCTCCATCTGCCACGAGGTCGTAAACCGGATTCATCTGCTTCCGTGCTCATTGGCTCGGGCACCTTGTACGCGTCGCTGATTTGTAGGAGGTATATCTTCTCCTTCGGGATACTTTTGCTAAGATCGTCCAGCGACTTGCGGAACCGTTTCTCTACCTCTTCTCTCGACACGTCTTCCCTGATCCCGGATCCCGTGGTCGGATCCCCCCACTCCCCGCCCGCAGTCTGAAACGTATCCAAACAAAGACCGATATTTGGTCTATCCACCTCCTTCACAATCTGCCACACGTCCTTCCAGTCCGGCGCGTGCGACGACCAGCACCAATTCTCGTACGCAAGCTTGAATCCATGCTCCGCCAGCATGTCGGCCAACTCTCTCAAATCCGGCACAATCCTGCTTTGATCCAATTTCTCCAATGGCGTATCCGTGGATCCTACTTGTAGCATGTCGCACCCGCAACTTTTCATGATCCGGATCCAGCCCCTCGCGCGGTCAAAGGCGTCTTTCCTCTCCGCAGACCCCTCGGGCCATCCCTCGAAATTGGAAAAAGGTTGCAGCATCATGATTCCGAGGTTGCGCTTTTGACATTCTTTCTGGATCTGTGCGGCGACGGCGCAGAGGTCGTCGTAGTCTTTCGGATCGATGGGGTGGCCGAGGTGGGACTGGCCGAAGGAGAGGATGTCTGGGAAGGAGAGCTCAATGGCGGTGAAGCCGGCGGTGGAGATGGCGTTGAGGCGGTCTAGGAGAGGGGGAGGGTTGGACGGAGGGCCGAGGGAGCAGGTAGCGTAGCTGATGGGGATGGTGGTGAGGGTTGAGGCGTCCAGGGCCATGGTGGTGGGTATGTCGGTCGTTCTTGTTGGCAAGTCGAGGGCTTGGTGCGAGGCTACCTGTGCGGAGTTACTGCTAAGCGATTGAGGAGGATACTGTTATGTTAGTGCGTGTGAATTAATAGGGAATCCGGATTGAGAAGCGATGGTTGATATGCGGAAGACATCGCCGGATGCCATCGCGGTGACGTAGTGTGTTAATGCCCGCAATGACGGCATGCAGTACGATACTGCTGACCACATTCTCTCCCCTTGAACCTCCAAGAAGCTCGACGTTCAGGACACATCCCGAAAACCGATATTGTAGTGCCATAGGCCTCGATCGGTGTTCGGGTACCCATTGAGCGGGAGTCTCGAGCTCGGAGGAAGTGTCGTGCTGGACACCAGTGACTACTGTTTTCGTACGACGCATACCATTGGAATGCCGTACCACTACTGAGCGGAGTCCGGACTAGGACAAATCCTACGAGGGATGCTGAGAGCCTGTGCAGCGTTTATGGCGTTGGGATGGCGGTGAATTGCTGTCCACGCCCTACGTGTACTGTGGTAGTCTAGAAGGAGCGAGGTCGGAGGGCGCATCCCCGCCACGACGCACTGACCAGAAAATTAATTCCTATTCACTGCGACGCCCCCGCCAATCAGCGAATTCCAGCAGACATGTGCTGGTCGAACGACTCATAAGTGTTCTTCGGCCCTTCTTAAATTCCAACAGGTACAAGGAAACCTGAAAGGAACACCTACTCGCGGTCGGACTTCTCTTGTTCCTATATTCTTCTTTTCGCTCACCCTGTACACATCGCGCAGATTCAATCGTCACTACTAGCGCCATGTCTGTCAGTAGAGACACCATGATGCTCCCCCGCCACGTCAAACTCTCCTACTAACAATTGACAGTTCTTCCAAGAGAACAAGTCTGCTGGCGACAGGCAGAACTCTGAGGATTGGCGTATCCGCGGTTACAATCCTCTGACTCCTCCCGACCTCCTCCAGTCCGAGATTCCCCAGACCGCGAAGTCAAAGAGGACTGTGCTTGACGGCCGCAATGAAGCCGTCGAGATTGTTCAGGGTCGCGATGCACAGGGGAGACTGCTCGTAGTCGTCGGGCCCTGCTCCATTCACGATCCCAAGGCCGCCTTAGAGTACTGCGACCGGTTGCTGAAGCTGAAGGAGAAGCACAAGAACGAGTTGCTCATCGTCATGAGGGCATACCTGGAGAAACCGCGGACGACGGTGGGATGGAAAGGACTTATCAATGACCCTGATATCGACAACACCTTCAAGATCAATAAGGGCCTGCGAGTGTCCCGTCAGCTGTTCGTGGATCTGACGGAGAAGGGCATGCCTCTGGCCAGCGAGATGCTTGACACCATCTCTCCTCAGTTCTTGGCGGATCTGCTGAGCGTAGGCGCAATTGGCGCAAGGACAACCGAGTCTCAGCTGCATCGGGAGCTGGCATCGGGCCTGTCCTTCCCTGTTGGCTTCAAGAACGGCACTGATGGGTCACTGGGTGTTGCCATTGATGCCATTGGCGCTGTCAGGCACCCGCATCATTTCCTCTCCGTCACCAAGCCTGGAAACGTCGCCATCGTTGGCACGCTTGGAAATGAGGATTGCTTTGCCATTCTGCGAGGCGGCAAGAAGGGCACCAATTACGATGCCAAGAGCATCAAGGAGGCTCGCGAGCAGCTCGAGGCGAAGGGCCTGAACGCGCGATTGATGGTCGACTGTAGCCACGGCAACTCCGAGAAGAACCACAAGAACCAGCCGAAGGTCGCTCATGCCTTGGCCGAGCAGATCGCGGCCGGCGAGACCGCCATCATGGGCGTCATGATTGAGAGCAACATCAATGAGGGTGCGTTTCCAATGTATCTGTCGTACAGCGCCAGCTAACACACCATCCAGGCAACCAAAAGGTCCCGGCTGAGGGGAAGAATGCTCTCAAGTATGGAGTCAGCATCACCGACGCCTGTATCAGCTGGGAAGACACGGAAAGCGTGCTAGCGGAGCTGGCGGCCTCAGTGCAGAAGCGTAGGGAATTGCTTGGAACGAATGGCGTCCACTAACGCCATTCCTTGTTCTTTCGGCTGTTATAGAGTTGGCTCGCATTTGGTTCCAGTTCGGCGTTTCCGGGGTCCGCTTTCACCTGCGGCATCGATTTGCACGTGTAATACCCACGATCAAGGAGGAGGAAGTACGGATCGGTTGGGTTCGCAGTCTCAATCTTTCCGGCAAAAGCATTACTTTCCATTGGCAAGGGTATTTTCTTGTCTGAGGCTTGTGGCTTTAGTTGTTGACGGGTGATTGCATGCCTGCTGTGTTGAAGCAACGGGGTCGCCGCTTCGCTCTGCTGTTTCCTTTCTTCACCGGTCGTTCACTTCCCTGCTCTGCACCACACCACAAGCGTGCAGATCATGTCAACCCACTCTTCTCTTCGGTCATTTTCTGGTGTCCCATGTCACCGACAGGTCAAGCAAATGAAAGCAGCATTCGTGCGTCAAATCGGCGAGGGTCGGTTCAGCCTTTCGAATTGTGTCCTCGAGCCAGGGTAACGGATGCGTGTCACAGCAGCTGCGCTGTTCCTGGTAATGCCGGCCGGTTTCTGTCTCTGCGCAGCCGCGCAGTTAATGGCTTTACTCATGTTCGCTCTCCGGATGTCCTTTGGTTTGCGCATGCGTCTAAGAGGACCCAGTACGCTTGTGCTAGACATTGTCTCCGCTGTGAGTTAGTGATTAATCCGCAATGTACAACAGATGACCTGTTCCAGATCCTTCAATCAACTTTCGCCTCACTGCTCGGATGATCAGTAAACAAGAGGTGGACTAACTCTCTACAGACCACGAAGCCGACTTTTTCGGTTTGCCCACCCCATCGGAGTCCCCCGGAATCACTCCTTGGGTAACGTACACGATTCCCAAAACAGAAAATGCAATGAAGTCGCACACGTCCGCCAGCCTTACTTCCGCACGCCAAGCGATGCCTGGTGCCGACATAGTGTATGTAGTCTACTGAGTGGGGGGCAGGGTGCAACTTGCTTGCGCTTTGAGCCTCGCCGCACTCCTCCGCATATGCAACCCCCGGCCTGCGGGTGACGCCCATAACGGTGCTGGGGGTTCCGCTCCATTCGAACAATTTCTGGCACTCAATTACCATCCCGGTGCTCGACCTTTGAGTGCTCAGTTCCTAAATTCCGGTGACCCCGATTGCGTACTCGTCTCCGGCAATGCAGTCATCCTCCGAATTTGCATGCACCAGGACCACAGTCCCCTTTGGCAACCGAGAAATGTGACTTGCAAGATCCGAACTTCAGAGACCGTTATCTGCTGCTAGCAGTTCAGAGGAGGGTGCCAATCCGCACAGTTATTGGCCTGCTATTTTCGTTCGTTGGCTCATCAAGATGAGCCAACCCAAGATGTACTTCAAAGACAGGCGCCTACCTCAATCAGAGTCCGAGCCAGAGCGGTGAATGCCAGCTGTAGCTGACTTGGCAGTGTACGGCCCGCTTCTGGCTCCCCCCCATCCTCCCGTCCCCAGTCAGGAGTAGCCCACCATGTTTCCCGTCGGAGCAATAGTGCTAACGCTGTCAGAATGGTTATTGGATCTCTTTGTGGCTTCTGCTCGTGCCAGCCCTTCAAGATCCTTCTACCAACTCCCAGAGCGCCGGGTCGGGCGGGGAGTATTTGCTCCGCCTAATAAATAAGCATGATATGTCTTGTGGAGGCCAGGCAGGAGTGGTCTCTGCTTTGCGTCACTTGACCCGACTGTAATGACTGCCTGAACGTCACGGTTCAAGCCGTGGCGCTCTCCGACGGATTGGTCCTTTCGATAATGGCCTTTTCAAAATTACTGACGGATATCCTTGACCCCCGCTCTAGCAGGGAGCGGAAGTTATCCTGTACAGGTAGGATTCCCGATTCTTTTCTCCCGCCCCGTTTACGGCCCGCAGTTCTGGACTGAGATGTGCGGATATGTCGCCTTGTCAACGTGGGAACTGCACCACGCTCGTTTACGGGGCCGTGGCATCGGGTACCGTAGAGTCTCCCGAGCCTCTTTTCAAGGGTATCTTGGTGCTGCCGTCGGCTTTCCTGATTCCTGTGTCCCATCTCTTCGCTTACGCACACGATTTCTTGTGCTGCCCGAGGCGCTACAACAGCAACCCGACACCCTCTAGCCACTTACGCTCAACACCGACTCCGAGGTAAGAGCTGAATTAAGGAGATGATTCGAGTATGGTCTCCACAATCCCTCAGTCTTGCTTGCGGCCACGCGGCTGCGTGGGTCAAGGTTCAGGGGCGCGCTGCAGTGTCTATTGCAACCCTCGGACTCCCAGCTAAACCCGTCCCCTCATGTCAGTCTTCTCGGGACGTGACTGGTCAAAGACCCGGATCGCCCTGGTGAGGGTTGGGATTTGGTAGTCTGGCTCTCCCAACCCATGTTGACCAACCGCCTGGGTCTCCTTCCAGAGCCGCTTCCCAGCATACTCCATATGACCAACTCTTCTCCCCTAAGAACGCCATCACTTTGATTCCGCCATCTCCCGTTCGGTATACATACGTCGACCTCTTTGCTCGATAGTTTGCTGAGCAACCTCGAATCATTGCGCCACTGTTGTGGCACGACCAACTCGGTGCCGCTCCGTCTTCAGACACCCTGTGCCAACGAATGGGCAGCCTCCGATCCAAACCCCCAGCTTATACGCTACACACTGGCGGGTACAACACAATGCCATACACGGACCGTTCACTGGAGGCCTGGAGGGGAGTACTTTTGTCCCGCTCACTGGACGAAACACAGAATACGTCCCAGGCACTGACGCGTAGATCAAGAGTCGACTCGGTGGATATCAGAGGGTCGGGATCATGGTCCTCAGAAGTACAAGAGTCGTATCCATCTCATTTGGAACTGGACGATGAAGCCGACTTTGTCAATGAAACGCGGACGCCTACTGTGACTGGCGCCATGTCTCCACACCGATCGTCGAAGCCATCAAACCCTCCCGGAAGAACATCATCTTTGCCAGATCCCACTGAGCTGGAACGGTACCAGATCTCTACTCCGTTTTTGGACCCGGCGCACTTTGAGCTGTATCGTCGAATGCGGGCCGCCAGGTCAGTCAGTAGCCGCCCAACACAGAGCTCCGGTATGTCTCGTATCTACATATTCTCCTTTTATAGCCCTCAATTATCGTCACGGTGGATTGAGGCTACACATGCAGATTTCATCCGATGCATGATTCTTTTCACTACTTCGCATTCAGGAGCCAAGCTTAGCGTGCTCCGGCCGTGCTGTCGCAATCATGAGACGCTCATCCCAATGAGCCGGTTTGCAGACCCTCCCAAATGATTTCACTTCTTTTTAGACCATACTTCTGACCACCTCTCAGGCCATGGCTCAGGAAGCTCAGATTACCTGTCCGCCAGAAACTACCGCACTTGGTGTGGCACGGAGGGGACTGTGAGCACCGAAGCTGACGAGGACAATAATGGAAACAACGATCTTGACCGTCAAGAGACTCCTTATTTCACGCCCAGCCACACTCCGTCCCACCGTTCCGAAGGGACCGTACCCGAGGACGAAGGCCAAGAAGGGAGAGCACCGGACTCTCCCCATCCTCGTTCCAACTTCTATCCATACGACTCGAGATATGGGCGTCTGGCCATGGAGGGCATCGGAGCAGCGGGTGGAGAAGCAGATGAAGGCGAAGATTCATGAGCAGCGTGCTCATGGGCATCGTAGTGTCCTTGGGCACCTACGCTGTCACGATTGGGCGGGTTCGTCTCTGCAGCGATTCCGTTCGATCGGGCCACGATTGGGAGGCTGTGGGTAGGGACATGGAAGGCTTTTTGGAATTATATCCGCCGCGATGCTGGACCATTGCTTCTTGTGCGCAGGTAATCTCAAGAATTCCATATCTCACGTATCTCCTTGCACGTCGCATTTGTGCTGCTCGCTGGTCGCTCTCGGTTCCACTGGCACATACGTCTTCAAGTCGTTGAGCTCAGGTGCTTCTACAGGGCTGAATGATCTAGTCGAACGAACATTCGTTACCGGTTAACAATTGGAGTTCTGTGTCTGAATACGACTGCATCCTGAATTTTCGCTGCCATGTACATTAGAAGGTGGACGATGCAACGTGGCGCTGCAGAGATGCACCGTTAAGCGCGTTGCTTCCCCGCTCTCACTGCAGCCGAATGACCGTCCGTCGGACCTCGAGCTCTCCCGTTGCTTCGGCTTTGTGTCACTTCAGCATGTCCCTTCTGATGCTGAAGGATGTACAATAAATCTGAGGTTGGAATAAACATCCTTTTAGTGCGTTCGGCAGAAGTTTCCCTTAACCGGGCTCGGTGCTTGGAATGGCTCGGGCTTCGGCAAATCCAGCCCTATGCTAGATCGAATGGGGTGTAGGACAATCCTCCCAAGAATCCTTTACTGAGGAGGGAGCTTGACATCGGGCACATCATAGACTCCACCACCACGAAGTCGTTTAGCAGCTGAGACGGAAGACGGGAATGGCGCGTCTCTCCGGGTTGCAAAGAGATGTTCTGGCGCTGTATAGAGAATGTTTGAGGGCTGTGAGGGAGAAGCCAGTTGTACGTTTACACCCGAATACGACGTGCGAGAAGCAAACTGCAAGCAAGATGTATTGACTACCCAATCTAGAACAGCCAGTCCCATTTTCGGGATTTCGCGAGGTACATTGATCACTTCATGAACAACAAACAACGGTGTGGATTCGTTAAGGTTGGCTGACATGCTCCTTCAGGGATGAGTTCCGCAAACATCTTAGCGTCAACAAGAAAGATTTCGCAACGATAGAGTATCTGCTTAGGAGTGGGAGGCGGAAATTGGATAGGTATCGGGATCCGGAGATTAGGGATATTCATCGGTGAGGGGTTTGCTGTACGGTCAGAATGCACCCGGATATGACGAAGAGGAGGAAGAGGAGTTGGGGCACACAGTACCCTGTAGAGCAAGAGCTATCCACACGATGGGAGACGACGATTTGATGCTTCCCCCATCGTCGGGTTCCTCCGCGGAAGTAAGTGGTCATGGGGTGGTAGGGAAGCAGCAGGAAAGGAGGGGAACGCAGCAGGAAAAGGGAGGATAATGGAAGGGGCTACGTCAGGAAGGCGTAAGTAAGTATCAAGCGGGGCAGCACGATGCTTCTTGTCTGCAGTCGCTGAATCTTCTAGATACTGGTGATGCTTTCGTTGTACGACCGGGTACGAGCATACGCGTCTTACTCGGTCACGTGATATACCCTACACTGCAAACACCACGACAAAGCCCTGGAGGCGTCGCCAATCGTGCGGAACCAATGCCAAAACCCCGCTCTGAACCCCGCAGGACCCTGCATTAAGGGGAAGCTACGCCTAGTTTGACGTCATTGTTTCCGGTTCTGGTAAGTTCGAGAGGGTTCGCTCCTCCCTTCACGCCACCAAGCCGTAGCTTCTAGGAGCTACTCGACCCATCGTGCTATCCTATTCTACAACAACGTGGTTGCTCTCCGAAATCTCTAGAAACGCTCCTCTGGGTATATAAAGCCCCCCAACTCACCTCCCAATTCCCCTCTCCAGAATCAGATCAAAACATCCACAAGTTTCATGCAATCAGTTCGCACAAACATTCGACGACTTCCGCAACACCTCCACCGCATCACCAAGCCTTCGACGATCAGCCTCACTAAGCCAAGCATCACCACTACTACTCCATCAACTCGTCGACACTTCCACCTCTCACCAGCAACAATGTCTCTGTTCCCCCGCTTCACTCAGGAAATCTCCCCCCTCTTCCGCCTCTTCGACGACTACGAGCGTCAACTCCAGAGCTTCGACAACCGTCTCCGCTCCTTCAGCCCCAAGTTCGACGTCAAGGAGACCAGGGATGCCTACGAACTTCACGGCGAATTCCCCGGCGTCGAGCAAAAGGACATCAACATTGAGTGGACGGACCAGAACACCCTGACCATCCACGGCCGTCACGAAGAGGTCAAGGAGCGCGGACAACGTCCTCAGGGCTTCATCGAGGAGGAGGGCAAGAAGAAGGAACGTCAGCCTAGTGTCGAGGAAGAGGGTGCCGAGCAAACTCAGGTTGCGAAGACGGGAACGAAGGAGGTCGCCAAGAGGGGAGAGCCCGAGACCAAGTACTGGGTCAGCGAGCGCTCGGTTGGAGAGTTCCATCGCTCGTTCGCTTTCCCTGCGGCTGTTGATCAGGACAATGTCAAGGCCAGCCTCAAGAACGGCATTCTCAGCATCATCGTCCCCAAGTCCAGGGCTCCTCAGCCTAGGCGCATCCAGATCGAGTCGTAAGGGACTTCGGGTGCCTTCATGGGTTACGACTTTACGACGTCACGACTTTGCAACCTTTGCGAGTTCAGCGATGGCGATGGATTGAGAGGAAAATGGATGCGAATGAGGGAGTAATTGCATTAGTGTACCGGATGGACGGGTTTTCGGACCATGGATAAGTGATTGCATCTTTCGTCTTCGACGACTGCTCTTCCTCTCTACTCTACCTTTCCTTCTCTTCTCTGTACCTTTTATGGTTGGGGAGTGAGTGATTGGAGATTATGAAGCAGGTTTCTGTGTGATAGTTCAATAAAGGACTTTTCTAATTTCATATTCTGATTCCTCGCTTGTGATGATTTGAATGAAGGTGCCTTGGATGAGTACGATTTGACTTGGAGGGATGTCCCCTTGTATGGGCTTGCTTCTGTTCTCGGTGCCTCCACGATATACACAGTAGCTCATGAAGGAAGGGGATGTTCATATCATTTGGTGTGACCCTATTGCCGATCCCTGCAATTGCTCTGTGCTCCTGTGAACACTGCGCATCTGTTGCCTAACCCGCTTTGATATTTCAGTCGTGGAAGGTCGTCTGTGTTAAGTTGACACCGTGATATCTCCAGGCTCCGTGTCCAGGTGAGCCTCCGAGAGGAAGCCACCATTGTGCGCGAGGTATCTTCTCCCAAGTCAGGCTTGTTCCTCCAGGATTTTAGCTTCGAGCACGACAGCCTCAGCAGAAACAAAAGACTCCAAGTCTCGACCCGGCCACTCCCCGTTCCCTGACTCTCCCAAGTCATTCTACAATTGCATATTCAACGTCACACGACCCAACTCGCTCCCATTATGCAGCCACAACAATTGGTGCAACGTGCAACAGCGTATCATAAGCATTTGCACGCGCGCGGGGCGCAGCCCGTTGAGGGGGTGGGAAGCAACATCAAGCCTTGTCAAGCCGAAAGCTTCGCTCAGAGCCAAGAATAGAAGGACGGCGCGGATTTAATAAGCTTAAGGCCTATTGGAGCGCGGTGCCGAGACCAGCTGGAAGACGCCTCCAGCTGCGTGGGAAGGGTGCACAGCATTGGGCGGCCTATTGGTGTTTCCCGGACGAACCTAAGTCAGCAGTGGTTGTGGATATGTTATATTTATGCGGTACGGAGTAGTTGTAGGTACGGATTGTCCGTCAATAGACGATGTCGGTGCACGTTGGCGAGAGCAGGGAGGGGAAGTATCATACGTATCATTGAAATGACCCCTGGAAAGCTGGCCTAGAGTTTGTTCTCGCGGATCCTGCCTCAACGTCCGAATAAACTTTCCAAGGTTTTCTTGCTGATGAGACCCGCTGTGGCATCCTGTGGTAGGTACTCCGTAAACACAACTGGCTTTCTCCCTTCTGACAGTCTGGTCACTTTTGCAGCCTGCCTTCTTTTCCTCCAACCCCAACACAACCCACACGACAACGTACTTGTAAGCTATCAGAACTCGCGCCCACGTTGCACAACGTCTTTGTCCCCTCCATCTCTCCACCTCGAAGCTTTGAGACCTCTCTCGCTGCACCGAGTCCTTGGCGGGGCGGCCAAGAAACTGAGGATCATCGCTGGGCAACCGTCGTCCGACGACAACAAGTCGTGTCAGTGAGTCCGCACGTTCCTTACCTACTCTCCGTACAGATTCCCTCCATGCCCGCAACAGGATATCCTCTGCGGCCGCAGGTTGCCCGTTATGCCAAAGCCTTGAAGAGATGACAGCCCTCGGTGCAGGCTTGCATAGCCCACGGTGGGCATCCCGCGCTATTTATCGATTCCGCTCCCGCGTGGAATCATCCGGGAACAACCCCCAGTTGCCACAGGCGGCTCACCACTCCGTCCACTATGCATGCTGACCGAGTTTCTGACATTTCAGACCTTCCTCACGTCCGGCCATCCTTTTTCTCCACACCGAGTTACTCCATTATTGCTGTTAGGCAACGCGTCCCCTTTAGTACCCGTCGTCCGATCGCAGCACCCCAACACTCAAGCGTCCGATCCCGCCTGACGACCGAGTGAAATAACCTTCGGAGACCATACACATTCCTCCGCTTCGCGCTTAACGTCAATCGATCCAGCAATTCCCGTACCTGTCGCTTCGCTCCATTTTTCTTTAGAGCCTCCAGATCAAGGAAACGGTCCCTATCCGCTCGCCGGACAACAACGACTCTCCTCTGTTCTACGCCAGCACAACCATTCGCGCGTCACGACGCAGGCAGCGAATCGAAGCGAGCGCAAGCTTCCCACTACATACCCGCGTGTGCAACCCACGGCCACGTCGACCTCCACCCAGGGCGCGGCTAGCCGCATAATGCCCGCGATACAAGGAGCATGACGTCCAGTTCCACCCGCACCCCCTCCACCGTGGTCTCTTCGCCCTCGGCTTCCTCGCCGCTCTCCCTCGCCTCCTCTGGTCGCTCTCTCCTCGCGCGCCTCAGATCGCCCCTCCAAAGCAAAACGCGCCATTTTGCTGACTTCTATATCCTCCCCGACGATCCCCATCGACAGTATGCGCCCGGCGATGTCATCAGCGGAAGTGTGATTCTCAAGGTTGTCAAACCTCTGAGGATCACGCATTTGGTGATTAGTTTGCACGGGTATGCGCAGGTATTCAAGAATCCCAATGCGCCTGGGGACGCCTACCGAGCGTATAGCTCAACGATAGGGTCGGGCAAGGGAAGGAAAGGGGGAGGTTATTTCGGGAACGGCTTTGCATCGTTGTTCGAAGATGAGGTGGTGTTGTGCGGGGAGGGGAGATTGGCAGAAGGGGTCTATCACTTTAATTTTGAGTTGGAGTTCCCGTGCAAGGGGCTGCCGAGTAGTATCGATGTAGGTATCCTTTATCTGGTCCTGGGAGGGCTTTCGCTAATGGGGGGATGACAGTTTGAGCGCGGCACGATCTCTTACATGTTGACGGCGACGCTGACACGGCCCACGACGATGTCCCCGACCGCATCTTGCGATACGAAAGTCTATCTGCAGGAAACCGTCGACATAGCATCCACACCAGAACCGAAGCCACAAGTTATAAGTCTTGAACCGATATCGAAAAGAGCACGGGCGAAGAGCGCAGCTCGAAAAAGGACTATAGTGCGGACACGCAGCTCGGCGTCGACTCAGCCAGGTACGAAAAGCGAAGCTGGGGACTCCTCACGGACAGCCAGGGCCTCGGAGTTCACCCTCGGAACTGAACAAGTCAAAGCGCCGCGGAGTCCGGCGCCCAGCGATACCAGCTTCGAAAGCCAGATGAGCAGTGGGAATGCGTCGGGAACGGATTACGGCATAAGATCCATCAACACTACGGTTGGGGGTAGTGCTGCGGAGGTGGATAGGCTTGCATCTAAGGATAGAACAATTACGGCTGCCATTAAGGTCGGGAAAGGCGGGTTCCTGCGAGGCGATCAGATACCGATCAAGATCTTGGTGCAACATACGAAACATGTGCGGAGTTTAAGAGGTATAATTGTCACACTCTACAGACAAGCTAGGGTGGATATGCATCCCGCTCTCCCCGTTCTACCGAACAGCAAAGGCGATAAGTTGAAATCGGAGGACTACTATCCCAAATCGAGGACAGGGCTAGGAGGCCTGTCGCTATCTTCAGCCGGCTCAAGCCATCTCTTCCGGAAAGACCTATCCCAGTCTTTTGCGCCACTCTTTGTAGATCCCAGGACCCTTACCGCAGAAATCAAATGCGCAGTTCGCGTTCCCGAAGAGGCCTTCCCTACCATATCAAACGTTCCCGGCGCAATGATCAGCTTCAAGTACTTTGTCGAAGTTGTCGTAGACATTCAGGGTAAACTCACCCGTCTAGACCGGCTTCTCCCCAACGCAGGTCTCGTCAATGTCCCGTCCGCAGCTGGCCTTGGCACCGCCAGCGAAGACGGCACCGGAAGCATGTTTTCCACATGGGGGGGCACGTTCGTCGATACGGAGGGGCTGAGGCGCGAAAAGGGGGTGATACACAGTGTCTTTGAAGTTGTCATTGGAACGAAAGATAGTGAGCGGAACGGGAGAAGAAAACAGCCTGCTACTACGAACAACGCTCCGCAAGAATCAGACGCCAATATAGAAGGGGATGTCAATGACCAGGCGGCCGTGCATGATGTATCACTCCAGACTCAGGAAGACCCCTACGGTTATCCGGATTACCAGTGTGGATATGGAGACGAGTCCTACGGTGATTATGGCTACGGCGCAACGTACTCGGGCCTCACTTACCATGACTCCACCCCCGCATACTATGGTCCACAAAACGGACACCACCCTCCTCCTCCGTTACCTCCGGTTGCCGCCCCCGCCGCCGCCGCAGATGAAGAAGGTCTCTCAGAAAAAGAACGCATCCGCCGAGCAGAAGCGCGTCTTCTTCCCTCCCAACCCCCAGATCTAGCAGGTCCGTCCGCTCCAGCGGAGAGCTCTTCACATCCACATCTACATGAACATCCAAGACCTGCGGTATTACTGCCGTCCGCACCGGTTTTACCAGAGGATGGTGATGATAATGCGAATGCGTCGGGTAGACTTCCGCCGTTTCCTAGGGGAGGAGTGTCATCGTCGATGCGCAGGAGGGGAACGGGTGAGGAGGGAGTGAGTACGAGGAATACAGGCGCCTGTTCTCTGGCCACGGTTACACCCGTGGCGACGACGCCGCATCTGCCATATCCTCCGCGTGTAGCAGAGGAAGGTGTTGGTGCAGACATGCCAACTCCTCTCCCTTCTCAGGAAGCAAATCATCCTATACTGACCTCCCAGCCGCCAAACCCCTCGTCGTCAGCACCAGAATACTTCCCATCTGAGTCTTCTGTTGGGCCGCACGTATACTCGCGCCCGACCGATGATAAACAAGAGCTTCAGAGGAGGCGGTTGCAGTTGGAGACGAGTGCGCCGCCCGACGATGATGAAGACGTTGGCGACTCGGCAGGGCCATCAGCCCCATCAGTCGAAGGAGTGAGGGATTTGGCGATCAGGCCTTGTGCACCGAACGCTCAACGTGATGGGGAAGGTCCGAGAGCGGAAAGCCGGCAACACGGAGAGAGACACGAGGGATCTAATAGTGGAAATCGTGATTCCCAGGAAGAGGCGTTACCTGCATATCGGCGATGAAGCGTAAACGTGGAGTTGTCGCACGTTGAGCATAATGGAGTCGTCTTTTGGGGATCTTTTTGGAGCATGGCTTGCATATTTGAGCAGATTTGACTTGGCTTGTTTGGCGCTGCTGCCATTGGGATATCTGAAGATTTACTGCTGCATTCGGATCTAGGGGGTCAGAGTTTTGCGATGTGGAAATGGATTAGGATGAAGAAGGCATTTGTAGACGTAGGACATGCATATGATACCTGGGATGAGCATGTATATCCAACATTGACACAGTGGGATCTGAGTCGGGAATCTTGGAGGTGAATTTGAAATACGATTCTTTTGCCGCAGATGCCGCGTTGAGATGTATTTGGGGATGCCTTTGGTTGTCTCGCCCCCCTTAACGTTGTTTCCTTGATTTGTATCGTGAGATGCTGAACATATACGTAGTGTAGCTCTCTGGCTAGCCATTTGCTACCTCTTTGTTCGTCTCGTCGCTCCCATCCGTCACCTGGTGGGTCACTCCTACTCACTTACTCCCCTTCCCTTATTTCACGACTTTACCCCCATTTCCTCTGCCCTTCCCTTCCCTTTCCTTCCTCTCCTCCCCTTCTTTCCGGTCCCCAACCCATCACAACTGCGCAACCCTCGCCTGATACACCCCGCCCACCACCGTAGCCAGCACCACGTACGCTCGCTGCAGGTTGGCAACACGCTTCTGCATGGCGGCCTCGATTTCGCGCTTCTGACCGATCAGGCGCTGGAGCTCGGCCATTTGGGCTGCGTGAGCTGTGTTGCTAAAACGGGGGGAGATGATGGGTCAGAGGAGAGAAGAGTATAGATGGTGGATGAGGTTGGGGGGTAGGTGGTGAGTCGTGTTGGGAGGGGAAGGGAGGGGGGGAGAGAGGAGAAGGAAAGGGTGGGAAGAGGGGTATGCGGAGTATACAGGAAGAAAGGAAGACGGAGGACTTACGCTTCCTCGTCGTACTTGTCAAAGAGGTGGGTGATGGCCGTTTTTGTCTCGGCGACGGAGCGCTCGTAGGTCTTGCGGATGCTGGCTTGGGCGGCGGAGTGGCGTTTTTTTTGCTGCGAGGGGAGCGAGGGTTAGTTCGGTGTTGGGGATGGGGATGATGAGTGCATATGTAGAGTCCAAGTTCCCAAAGCGTGTGTTGTTAGAAAGAGTCAAAAGGTAGAGGTAGAGGAGTTAGTATATGTGAAGGCATCTCCGCCGCACGTCATGCACACAGCTCATGGAAAATATCCCAAACGATTCAGAATGGGGGCTTCCAAGCCTCTGGTAGGTGGATGCGTCGCTCACAGCTTCCATGACATCGCCGATGACATCTGCAACCGCTTTCTCGCTGACCCCACCTCCCCCCATGCCGGACACGTCTCTACCGTCTTCGACAATGCCGTCTTGCGAGGCGACGATGTCTTCGGTGCCGGAACGAGGGATCTCGGAGTCTGGCACGTTTTCGCGGTGAATCTTGCGGCGGGCGGTGCTGCTGCTCGATGCCTGGGTTGGGAGCTTGGAGGATTTGGGCTTTTTGGCGGTACGGGTTGGTGGCATGGTTGCTGATGTGGATTTGGCGGTTAGTGGACGGAGTATCAGTTTGGATTATCAGTTGACAGTGCGGTTGTTTCGTTTACAGTATTATCTCTCCGACGTTCAGACGGATGCAATATCATGACAAATACGGCTAGCGTTCCGTCCCCACACACTCATCGCGCCAAGATTCCGACGTCCGTGCACGTAACCAACCCATCCACCAAAATTTCGCCTTCTGCGGACAATCCCAACCGAAAGAAGTCAACGCGCACACTCTTCGACTCTCGTATTGCACACTCCCCACGCCGGTGGTGGACAAACACAATGGGTCTCGCAGCGCCAAAAATGTATCTCCTCCCACACTTCCCGTGTCCCTCTCAAAACTCACATACCAAACCCCGCTCGTCTCCATGTCTACTGAACCATATCGAACTAACACCAAATCTCCAGCCGCAACCGCATCTCCAACGACCCCCAAAACACCACCTGGGCGAACAACACCTCCCGCTTCGGCCACCGCATCCTAACCTCTCAAGGCTGGACCCCCGGCAGCACCCTCGGCGCAAAGGACGCTTCGCACGCCGCGCACTACACGGCCGCTTCGGCCTCGCACATCCGCGTCCTGCTAAAGGATGATACGCTGGGTTTGGGCGCGAAGAGGGGGAGCGAGCGCGCGGAGAACTTTGGGCTTGCGGGGCTGGAGAGTATACTGGGGAGATTGAATGGGAGGGTCGAGGAAGTGAAGAAGGAGGAGGAGAGGAGGGAGGAGGTGGAGAGGAGGGGGTGGGTGGCGAGACGGTATGGGTATATGAATTTCATCAGTGGGGGATTTTTGGTGGGGGATAAGATTGAGAAGGGGGTTAAGTTTGCGCCGGGAAGTGAGGCCAAGGTTGAAGTTAAAGAGGATGTGGAGGAAGTGAAGGTCGAGATCAAGGAGGAAGAGGCGGAGAGTGGTGCGGAGAAGAACTCGACTAAGAAGTCGAAGAAGCGGAAGAGAGATGAGGACTCCAAAACGAAGAAGGAAAACGACGGCGATGAGGCCGACGAACAGCGCAGTCTAAAGCGCAAGAAGAAGTCTGTCAATCTGCGCGATGAAGCCGCCGAACAAACAAAATCAAAATCAGAGTCCGACCGCAAATCCAAGAAGGACAGGAAAGAAAAGGAGAAGAAGAAGTCTTCCTCTAAAAAGTCGTCATCAGCAGATACGCCTCTCTCCACAGCATCCGATCCCGGCTCCGAAAAGGCGAAACGGGAAGCGGAAAAGCGTGCCCGTAAGGAGGAGAAGAAACTCAAGAAGGCGTTGAAGAAGGCCGCGAAGGAGGCTAAGCGGTCAAAAAGTGAAGCTGAATCTTCGTCCTCGGAGGAAGAGGACGAGAAGGAATCGGCGACCACGACTACTGCCACTGCCTCAGGTACACCTACCACGGGCACCTCGACACCTGTCGGAGGTATGTTTGGCTCCGGGGCGAGACATGCGGTGCGCGCGAGGTATATCCGGCAGAAGAAGATGGCGTCGATGGATCCGCAGGCGTTGAAGGAGGTATGTTTATTGACGACACAGTTGTTGATAAACGCGTGTTGACTTTTGATGCAGATCTTCATGATCAAGACTCCTGCGTGACAGGCGTAGTCTTTCCTCATTTCAATTTGCATAGCGAGGCGTTTCCAGCAAGGGGTATCTTCTCCCCTTTCGATTTCTTTTTTCTCCTCCTCATCATCTATATCCCATTGCCGAGGTCACACGAGGGTTGATGCCTCACAGATGGCAGTCAGAGCTCAGAGTACATCATGGATGAATCCAATATACTCCGTCACAAGTACCACTCAGCCCTCAAATTGGGTGACACAGGATCTCGATCAAGTACTAACATTGATGATCATGTCGATTATCCATTACGAATATCCTACATCACGTTCCTACTACCTTCTAACTCTTCGTCTTTCGGCCCCTGAACCCTTCAGCCATTTGGGCTCACTGCCAAGGACAAGAAAACAATAATCCCTTTCCATCAAACCCCGTTTTCGGTCTAATCCACCTTTCCCAAGACTCGCGTCGGTAGATCTTCAAAGAACGCAGTGTCACAACGCCGAATCGCTTGCCCTGTTGTCCCTTTCTTTGCCCAAATGAAACAGAAAGAATACAAGGGTAAAAAGTACACGCCATGAAGCCAACGAGCTAAGCGAAGGACCGAAGTCCTACCCGACCAGCGTTGACCTTGGAGAAAGAAGACGGCCGAAGCGAATAAGGAAAAGGGAAAGGCCTCCACGACCGCTGTGAAGCGGGAAACCCCTGGATATCCAAAGAACCGCAGACAGAAATTATGATATTATCCGCGCTCGCCCAGGCAAGGCAGAGAGAAAAGCTCAAGACAACAAACCTACCTTTGAGACCCTTACGCCTCAGTCTCCCACGGCCTCCAAAACTTCCACCCCTCTCTCACCTCCTTCACCCTCCCCTTGAACCTGGCGCTCTGCACCCCAACCAACCTCTCAATCCCCTCATTTCCCTCGGCCATAAGAAACTTCTCCTGATCAATTTCCTCCCCACCCTCTTCGTCATTCCCATTATGCAGGACAGCGGGCCAGAGGACACCCACGCCATCGCCCGCGAGCGTGGTTTCGAATTTCTCGAAGCCTTCGGCGGAAAGTTTGAGTTCGAGTGTGTCGAGGATGCGGTGTTTGAGTTTGGTTGGCGTGGAGATGGTGCTAGCTGGTTCCGACGCATCCGAATCTTCCTCTTCGTCTTCTTCTTCGTCGGAGGAAGAGGGTGGGGATTGCGGGGCGCCGTTGACTTTGCCGTTGCTAATATTCCCGTTGCTAACATTCCCGTTCGCCTGCGACGGCGGTTGCGGCTTCAAAATCGTAATGGCGCAGCCTCCGCCCCCAGCACCGGTGAGCTTCGTCCAGCCAATGCCCGTGTGATCGATAAGTTCGCGGATACGTTCGAGCTTGGGGTGGGAGACGCCTAACGAGACAAGCAAGCCATGGTTGATCGTCACGAGTTCGCCGAGATGTTTCAGCGATGCGGGGGACTTTGGATCGAAGTCTGGGGACGTGAGGAGCCTGTGTGCGGATTCCGTGACTTGGCCAATGGTGTTGAGAATGCTTTCTGTGAGGAGCGGGTGCGCGGTCTTGAGGGCGCTGACCTTGGACACCTCGACGGATGTGCTACGGGATTGGCGCGTGTTTACGAGAAGGAGAGGGAGCTCGGGGAAGTTCCATATGGGCGTTACGGTCGGGGGCTCGTTGTAGTTCGTGCGTTGGAACAGGACCGCTTTGCCGCCTGAGGAGACGGTGTTGTCGACGCCGGAGGGGTTGCCGTGAATGCACAATTCGCCGACGAAGGCCCAGCGGTTGATGCGTTCGATTTGGAGCGCGGATTCCCTGGAGGGTTGGTCTTGGTGTGGGCCGCTGAGCGCCCGGATCTGGAGAAGGAGGGCGGTGCTGAGGCATACCGCTATGGAGGCGCTGCTTCCGAGACCGGCACCGATCGGGATCGTGGAGCGCAGTGTGTATACGCAAGGAGGTGTTTTTCTTGACGCCAATGAGAGGAAGAGATACAGGAAAGACGTGGCAGAAGCATGATGTATCTTGCGTGCAGACTCGGGCACTTTGGGCGAGACTGTGCTTATGTGCGGCTGAAGAGCTGCGAGCAGATCCTCGTCCAGCGAGGTGACGAGGTCATAGTAGTATTTCTTCTTGCCTTTCGCTGAGAAAGTGTCCCAGGGCAGCTCGTCTATGTTCCAGGTATGTTCGAGCTGGATGTCTGGGAAACGGAGTGTGACTGTACGGTGGGACTTGGAAAGGAAGGAGACGAGGAGATACGAACGAAGGGATATCGCGGCGGCGATGGCGGCCTGAGTGTCATTGTTAGTTGGTAGGGAAGATGCACGGTGGAACTGTTAACATAACATGCCTTTCCATGCACTACCGCGTGCTCACCATAAACAATGACTTTGCCTGGCGCAGACACCATGAAGGACGGCATCAGAGGCGTGGATTGCTTCCTCCTTATCAAGGGCGACGGTATAGCTTCCATGGGCGAGAGTTCTGGAGTCTGTAAATCTTGCGAGGGGGCGGAGCGTGGTTTGAGGCCACCCAAGGACGTGCTCAGCGGGTCCAGTCTGTCGTACTGTCTTCCGCGCACCGAGCCGTTGACTGCCATTCTCGTTGGAGGGTAGGGAGTTGAAAGGAGACAGCGAGCGGGGGATTGTTGGTTGGAGTCAATGGGTGGCCGAAAAGCAGGCTTGCGGCGTCAGGAGGTGCAGCGCCTCTTTGACATGACGACGCTAATTTCCCCATCGAGGGTTCCCCAAAGAGTCTAGCCTGCAGGAACGGCGCTAGTGGGTGTGTTACCCTGGTCCCGGATTGCAAGGTTCTTTTTTCTAGAAGGCAGCCCAATGCCCAGGCGACGATTACAAAGAACGGGGCTTGTTTGAACCTCAGCATTGCCCATGTCTATCTTTTCAATGTTAGCACTTTTCTCGCAGGTGACTTGCACGGTTCTCGTCCCTCTGAAGATGAGACGAAATGCACCCTGATGTTCTAAGTTAGGCTGCTTTCAGTGACGTGTCGGAATGCCTTCGATTAAATCATTCATTCACTCACAGATTCACGCACGCGTACGCAATCCTAGTGCTAGCTGATCATACGGATTGTATACATCAATGGCTTTTCCGATAGTCCCCAGATCTTGCTGTATAATACTATGTATACTTTATATACCCACAAATAGGTAAGTCGATTCGTCTGAAATGCTGTCCAGTGACGTGATTGGCTGCCCCGGCCACACCAGCCATGTAGTGCTAAATAGCTCAGCCCTGTGGCTGCTGCTACTGCTGTGAACTGTCCTCAACCACCAACACGCATACCAACAGCTAGGCTTACCACTCCACCATTCTTTTCCCTATCACCATGATCCAGGCCATTCTCCAGGTATGCTTGCCGCATTGATTCCGGTTGCCCCTTCTAACACATTCATAGCGCCTGGCCCGCTGGCTCGACCGGCCCTTCTTCCCATGGAAGAAGCTCGTCATCGGCTTCTCTCTCGCCGAGTTCGCTTTTGAGAACTGGCTCCTCTTCCGCCAATACCGCGTTCTTCAGAAGACCAAGGTGCCCAAAGCCCTTGAGAGCGAAATCGATCAGGAAACCTTCGACAAATCCCAGGTCCGCATTTCCGCCTCTCCCGCCTCTCAGCTTTCAGCTTACATTTTCTAGGCATACGGCCGTGCAAAGGCCAGGTTCAACTTCTTTTCAAGCGTTTTCCAACAGGTTCAAAAGATCGCCATCCTCTCGTTCAATGTCTATCCCATCGTCTGGGCCTTCTCGGGCTCCTTGCTCGGTCGCTATGCGCCTGCCCGCTTCTCTGGAGACATCTCCCAGTCGCTCCTGTTCATGTACCTCTTCGGTTTGATCGAGCTGGTCCTCGGGTTACCGTTCGCATACTACCTCAACTTCGTTCTCGAAGAGAAGTTTGGCTTCAACAAGATGACGATCAAGCTTTGGATAACCGATATGCTCAAGAGCCAGGCCCTCTTGATTGCTCTGGGTGGGCCAATTGGTGGCGCCTTCTTATCGATCATCAAAAGAACCGGCGACAACTTCTTCTACTACCTCTGGGTCTTCATGCTCGTTGTACAGATCGTCGGCATTACCATATACCCTGTCTTCATCGTCCCTCTGTTCAACAAGCTGGAACCCCTGAAACCCGGAAAGCTTAAGGAATCCGTTGAGGCTCTTGCCGCGAAGCTCAAGTTTCCCCTCAGCGAGCTACAGGTCATCGATGGAAGCAAGCGCAGTGCACACAGCAATGCCTACTTCACCGGACTCCCCTGGATTGGGAAGAAGAAGATTGTCATCTACGACACTCTCTTGGAGAAGAGCTCCGACAAGGAGGTCGAAGCTGTCTTGGCGCACGAGCTGGGTCATTGGAAACGAAACCACACATCACGGTTGCTTTTCATTGGGCAGGCTCATCTATTTTATGTTTTTGCGCTATTCTCGGTTTTCATCCACAACCGATCCCTGTATGCGGACTTTGGCTTCCTCAACGAGAGGCCCGTGCTCATCGGATTCCTTCTCTTCAACGATATCCTATCGCCGACGGATGCCATTGTCAAGCTATTGCTGAACATTTGGACGCGCAGCATGGAATTTGAAGCCGGTACGTTTCCCCTTTAGACCCAACATGTGCATGCCCTTCCTAACTTAAGCAGATGCATTTGCACTGCAACTTGGATATGCCGCCGAACTAGGCTCCTCTCTCATCAAGCTTCAGATTCAGAACTTGTCGAGCATGGACGCCGACTGGCTGTTCTCCAGCTTCCACCATTCGCACCCGATTTTGACAGAGCGACTGAAGGCTATGGGCTGGACGAGCGACAAGTCTGTCGGCGCTAACAAGTCGGTGGACGAACAGAAGCCTTTGAAGGCCGCAGATAGGGAGTTGTAAGCGGCGGAAGTAAGCGTCTTGTGTATTGTAGAAACCAGATGGAGGGATTGTAGTAGCCGGAACCGGTGCGGCCAAAGAGGTATATGTAGACCCTGCCAGGAATCCGGAGACCTGGGTGCAAGGAAGGGTGCAAGAGAGCGTGCGGAAGGTCGTTGTGATGGATCTCAAAGCCTCTAAAGGCCAGGTCAGCCCGTCGCGGCTTTCTGCGGCAGATTCAGAACTGGAAGCGAAGCAAAGCAATCCAACCCTACTCTTCCTTCTTTTCTTTCTTCCGCATCTCCTTTTGCTTCTTGAACTCCTTGTCCCTAGCCTTCTTCGCCTTCTTCCTCGCCTCTTTATCCTCCTTCGCCTTCCGTTTTTCGCCGACCTCCGCATCTTCCTCGCCAGTAGCCACCACATCGGGTGCTTGCCCTCCCGACTTGACGAAGTTGTCCCTCTCTCCCAGTTCACCCACTTCCATGACACCCTCTTCTCGCTCATATTCAGACAGATCCTGCCAGCCTTCTTCCGTGCCGCTTGCATCATTGGGGCCCTGCTTGTTTCCTTGCTTCTTCTTGCTCTCAAAAGCTACGCCCTGCTCTTCGGGCTCTGGTGTTGCTTCTGGCTCAAGGTACTCTCCACGCAGACCTGCAGCTACGCGGCGCAGGTTGTGCATGATAACGCCGCCCAAGGGACCGCCATGGGAACTGAATGTCACGCCACTGGGGGTAATGAGCGCGTCCGGGTGCAGATGCGGGTGCGTTTCGCTGTTGGTGATATATGTGTCTAGCAGAGCGGATGCGGCGGAGAGGGAGATAGGTTTATTGGATATGTGGCGGTACGGGGGAAGCGCTTCGGGATGCATTTTTGCGGGATTATTCGTCTGTTGGAGGCGGCGGAGAGGGTGAGCTCGTGAGGCGCTGCGGGATCAGATAGTTGTTGGGGAATACTTGCTCGAGACGAGGTCGGTGAACTTTTTGCGCACGGGCCAGGCGCCTGTTTTCTGCCGACCATGCGATAGATCGCAACACTGGGCTAGGCACTTGAGTCCGACATACGACAACGCTCGCTACGGCTCACCATCGTACGGCGCGTCTGGAGTTAGGAGAGGGTCAATTGGGCTGCTAAAGACACAATGAGCGCGTTTCGCTGTGCGCGAGCCCTTGGGGCGCCCGCGCGACGCCCAACTACACTATTCAGAGTCCCACCATCGCGCTGGTCAACACCGCAGCAGTACGTTTAAAGCCCCTACAGATGCCTTGGTACACCAACCTAACCTCTTCCCAAATAGAACCCGTACCCTCACACTTCTCACTCCCCGTCGCCCACTTCTTCCCACCTCATCCTCACCCGTACCATCTTTCCACCTCCCCGGCTCCGGCTCCTCCCTTCCTGCTACAGCCACCACATCCGAATCCGCTCTCGACCTTGCAGGTAAAATCTCTCAGCATCCGGCATTGGGGAGCATGCAGATTAGGGCGGGGCCTAGAGATACGTATAATCCGAGTCACTTTGTCAGGAAGAGGCGGCATGGGTTTCTGTCGAGGTTGAGGACGAAGAAGGGGAGGAAGTTGTTGATGAGGAGGATTAAGAAGGGGAGGTGGAATTTGAGTCATTAAGGGGTGGAGGATGGGCTTTAAGCGCGAAGGAAGGGAGGGGAGGGTGGATAACGGGGAGGTGGGCAGAGGATGAGGAAAGAGGTTGAATGGAATCTACTTGGAAACAAGTTAGATGAGGGAAAGAAAGCAGAAGAGAAGAGGCAATCCGTGCCAAAGCTGGATTATGCACAGATGAATCGCATATGTTCAGCACGCGCATTGATGGGTATGTCAAGAGGAACTTGTAACTTTACTGTACAGCGAACCGAATATGCATCTGTATCACGGAATCAAGATGAGCATTTTTGCCTACTCCGTGTCGAATATCTTTACTGTCCCGGTGTCAAGCGGATGTCCATTTTGGGGCACATTTTCTTGATACTGACAGGTTGGGTCATCAGTACTGTGTAAGTGGGCAAGTTAGTGCTTGACCTCAGACATCCGTGCCTGATTGTTCTCTGGTTACCACACGCACATAATTCGAACCTCAAGTCATATTTTGAGGGAGCTTAGATAGAGATTCCTCCAACCAAAGCACCGATGCTCGCGCATCTTATTCCCACCTGAGCAATCATTGATGTGGAAGAGGCACGTGATTCCGCGTCATAGCCCTGGAGCGCGTCATTCCCATCCCGACGCGGCGCAGCAAAAAGCAATATGAAACAACTGAGAGCCTCTAGGAAAACAATATGATTTTCCAGAGGCTTCCGTTAATTGCTAAAAAAAGGCCTAATAATAGTGTTTGAAGGGGAAATTCGGAGTCCTCATTGTTACGCCTTCTGAGCAATCAAGAGGGGATGGTGGAGCAGGGGCACGACTCGGAATCTTATAAAAGGGTGAGTCGCCAGCCATCTATCTTCTCCTCTACTTCCCTCACTCTTGGCTTTTGCTCTACGATCCTCGAATTGCATCCGGACTTTTCTAAACCTCAAAACGTCTTACCTACACTCAACAATCTTCCTCCAACCCCTCATATTCCCCGCCCATCGACATAATGCCACCAGCCACCGTCCCAAGAGAACGCCTCCCCGCAATCCGCACGGCGAACCACACGCTCATCAGATCTCTCGAATCGCACCCATCCTTCGCCTCCCAGCACTCCGCCCGCAGAGGCAAAATCTACTTCATCTGGGACTTCGCGCAACGCTCCGAAGCCATGTTCAAAGCCCTAATCGAAGGCACGGCGGCACCGGATACGCCTGCGACGAGGGGCGTGGTTCCGCCTGTAGAGGTGGGAAGCATGACCGCACGGCAGAGGAGGGAGTTGGAGAATGATGCTGTGGGTAGGTGTGTGGTAAGTGACAATCCCCCGGGAGTGTTTAGGAGGGAGGAAACTGACGGAAGTAGATGCTGCATACGCTGATCACGGATACGACTGGGATGTCGGCGATGATGTTTCAGGAGAGGCCAGGAGAGGGAGTGGATGTGGGAGCGGAGGTCAGGAGGCGTCAAAGAAGGTTGTGGAGGCTATTGAGGCCTCTGGGTAGACGGTGTCTGCTTGAGGAACCCTGCCGGAGAGTGATTCGTCGTCCTGTGACGGACCAGAGTCGACTCTGGCGACGGAGTGGCTCGTCCTGGATACATTGATCTAAAGCCAACCAACGGTCTTCCTCGAGTGCTTGTGTTAGCCCACCGTGAAAGGAATGTTCCGCCTTTGACTGTACGTCATGGTTGATCAGCTGCTGTAGCAGGGTCCTGTCCAGGTGAATCAAGGCAGTTCGAAGGCGCAATCTTGCCCAGAAACCGTTCGTCGAAAGTTCACGTGTTCTTCTCATCTTCTTTGGGAGGTGCATCACCAGCTGCGCTTTTCTCTTCCAGATCTTTCCAATCCGCTTCGTCCACCTCATCAAGCGCCTCCACCATCTTCAACTGTTCATCGACTTTGTCAATCTCCTTCAAAATAAACGCTATCGTCGCGTCCCTTGCCTTATCCACCCTCTTCAACGCCTCCAGACTCATCTTCCCATAATCCGGCGGCGCCTTCTGTGGTGTCGGCGGGACCCTCTCTCCCCCATTCAACTTCGCATTCTTTTCCGCTAGCAGGCCCCTCAACACAAAAATATTCAAATCCCGTTCCCGGAGATTCTCTTCCAGTTCTTTGCGAGCTGCCTCTTCATCCATCTTCTGCTTTTTCGCCTCTAGCTCCTTCTTAGCCTCCGCATCTGCAACTTTGAAATTCCAGATCGCCTCCTTCGCCACACTTTCTATGTGCGTGAATCGAATTGGCCCAATATTCTGGCCTCCATACCATCGCGCCACTACAACAGCACCCGCAACGTTCGTGTCTTCGAGCACGTGCTTCAGCCTTGTGCCAGCCCACTTCTCCCCATCATCGTCGAAACCAACATCATAGAGGACCTTGGATTCCGGCATCAAGCTCTTCTGCCGAGACGGCTTCCTCCATGCTGCTATGCGGTGCGTTGCTGATTTGAACTCCGGCAGGCGTTGAAGTGCTGTTGCGGATAGGGTGGCGGAGAAGGCGGCTGTGAAAATGGACTTCTGCTCCTCAATAGTGCTGGAGCGGAAGATGTCTTCTGCAGGGGGAAGGGAGGGCGATCGCCCCCTTTTGTTCGACATGTTCTATCGTTGCAGCGCATGAAAGGGTGGGTGTTCGGGCAGGGAAGAGTTGTGGTGGTCAGGAGAAAGGGAAAGGTTACGCGAGGGAACGTGCGGGGAGTTGGAGAAGGGAAGTGTTGCCGTCTTCAAGGAATTTGCTTCGTTGCTAGAAAGAGAGGTTGCCCTCTACCTTAAGTCATCATAAACCAACTCACCAACTTTGAGTCCTAATAGGACATAGTTGAAAACACTTCGCAAAACGGATGGTGACCACATTAGCTCAAATGGCAAATTGTCTTCATCTCACCGTCCTTGATGGATGTTCGCACATATCTTCCGTTCGCCCATCCGTCAATATGAAATGTGCCCAAGCATTTTATTGCCATTCAGCTTCGTTTTTCGTATTAAGACGGCAAAATTGAAGCCACTGCTATCATGAGTCGAATTGGAATATGTTTTCGGGAGTCATTTGACTGCTGGCATAAACTGTCAGTCCTCCTTCCAACCCATGAGTATCAGCAGGTACATTTAGAGATCGATCTGAAGTTCGGTAATTATGCTCCCTACTCTTGCAACATAACATTTAATGACGACTTATGTCCGACGGGAAGCAATTATAAGGTATTTCCGAAAAGAAAGAGCATTCGCTTCTTCATGTCATTCTACCCAGGGTAAGCTGCGTCCCTCATTTGTCAAGCACATTTTTTGAATGTCTCAAGAACTTGGTCGAGAGTATGCTGGGGATCGAGAAGTATCATGTTTACTCCACATGGTAGGTGGCAAAGTAAAGGTGAGTTTCCTGGCACTGTTGTTCTTCGCCTCAGAGTTGTAGCGGCCCACCGCATGTTCCACTCGGTCCTCCTTTCACTTCTTATCCCCACCCAATCCTGTTAGGACAGTCTACCTGGGGCTTCCCTTACTACTTTCTCGCTTATTGCCGGTTTTTCCCCTTCTTCTCTCTCATTTCCGAACCCTGGCCTTCCGGTTCCTTTCACTGACTGCTGCTGCGACTGGACTGACACGAGAGCAACGAATACGTAAGTCTCAGTTACATAAGCTACGCCCTTTCACACTTCTACGCAGTTGGGGAGGCAACAGCAAAGGTCTCGGCATATATAAACACTACTCTCCGCTCCACCCCACTGACCGCTCTTCGGCCCACCCACTCCCCTTCCCAACCCGACTGAACCAACGTCAGCACACCACACAGTGCTTTTGCGAGCAGCCGTAACTTACATTACTTCAAGCAAACATTACTCTCCTCGCCGTGAAGGAAGCTCTCGCCTTTGACTCTCTTATTGACCGAAAACCCCTTCAGCCGCCCACCATGGGCCGTTACGAGACGCTCAATGAGGCGAGCAAAGATCTCATTGATTGCATGCTTCCAAAGATTGCCGTCAACTTTGGCGTCGACGACCCGAGAGATGTGATCCCAGCCGACATTTGTATGCGAGCATGGGACTGCGACCGCCGTGAACACATCTACGATCAACCAGAAGATGATCCTCGCAATTGGGGACTCCAATTTCTCAAGGAACTTATTTCGATCTCTCGCATGAAGAAAGGCAAACTAGAGGAGTTTCAGAGGGACCTGCGAGAGAAGGTAGAGGCGCATGAGGACGGGCATCAGTGGGCGAGGCTGGCAGACATCAAGGAGGTAAAGCTAGACTACGAACATCCGGAGCGTAAGAACCCTCCTCCAGTTGAAGAGAGCGAGGAGGTTGAGAGCGAGAACTCGTATTATGAACTCGTTGAGACGGACCAACCAAGGCGTGGGAGAAATCACGGCGACGCGCCGATGTTCGAGGCTCGTCCGGTGGCAAAAAAGCGCAAGCGTGAGTGAATGTATTGACGCGGACGGTTTTGAACGGCAAAGCTGACGGTTGAAGGCAAAAATGCGCCAAAGCGGTTGCGTCGCGGATCCAGCGAGGGTTGGGAAAGGAAGGACAAGTCTCGACGCTCGATTGCATCGCCGTCAAGTGGAGACGAGTCTTTCGTGTAAGCCGCTATCTCGTTCATTCACTGTACCTTTCGCGTTTCTGAAGCTGCAATTGTCCCGACTAACATCTGTCAAAGGGAATCAAGCCCCAAGCAGATGTCTAACCCCAGCCACGACCCCATGGGCAAAGATGACCTCTCCTCCAAATATAACTCTATCCGTCGACAGAACCCAATGCCTAAAGATGACTCTATCGATGATGAAGACCTGGACGAGATGTCCGTCTCCGAGCTCGAGGCTCATGTCCAGCTTACCCAAGCTGAGCTTCGTGCCGCCCGCTTGAGAGTCAAACTCATCGAAGCACGTCGCAAGCGCAAGGGGGGTTCTCCTAAGAGTCGCCAGTCAAGCATGGACCCAAGCGTCAGTGATGTATTGACAAACGGTAAGCAGCACCGAATCCGGAAGACTCCTCAGGCCGCCATGACGGTAGAAGCCAACTTCGGCCGGCACCGCAAGCTCATTCAAGATGATGAATCCGACTATGAAATCCCTCGGACGGTGGCCACCCGCAAGCCGGTCCGTCCTAGTGTCACCCCTTCTGCCGCCTTTGGTGAGGAAGACTACCGCTATGAAACGTCTATGACGGAGGCGGCCTGCAAGCCTGTGCGCCCCAGAATCACTTCCTTTGCCACGTTTGGTGAGGAAGTCGACGACTATGAGGCCGAAGAAGAAAGCGGTACGCCGCACCACAACGCCCGCTTTGCGAACACGCACAAACGCCAGCACAAACCCAAGGTCCCTGTTCCCGCTCCGCGCAGGACAATGGCACCAGCTCCGCGCGTTAGGTCTCCTAGCCCGCGGCACAAGGCCCTCGCTCCTGTCGCCAACATGGTTCCCCCGCCGCAGCTCCTAGTCAAGCGCAAGCCAACATACTTGCCCAAGGAGTATGTCACCAAGCCATCGGTGCGTCAGGAGGACCTTGAAAAAGAGCGTGCTTTTGCCACTCCGCCCGAATCGTCCCTTGAAGGGCTGTCTGGTGGTCGTGGAGAGACGGCTCACAAGGATTCTGACGCGGGGGAGGAGTCGCCGCTATTCACTCCTGATGAGTGATCAATTGGTGGAAGCCTCCTGGGTGTACAGGAGCATAACTTCAAACTTGGATTCTGGAACTCACGATGCCACGGATGGATGATCTCGTGGTTTTGGAGGGATACTGAGGCATATGAGTATCTGGTTTTGGATTTCGCCGAAGAGCGACAGAGGCCTATTGGGAACTCCAGTCGTTGCTTCAGCGCGGACCGAGCGCATTTCAAGCAACATCTGCTCTTATACATGTGGATCTCTTGTCCGGTCCAGCTGGGCCCTTGCAATTGCGATGGAACGCTATATTTGATTCGTACTAGACTGCGACTCCTGACTATACTTCTCTTCACTAATTTTCTTATCCCTTTTGCACGTTTTGAACATTCACTCGAGAAACAAAGAGCCACATAAAATAATTGAAGACTACTGCGCTGATCGCTACAAAACCACGCCATCCGTCACTACCACGGAGAGGCGCTGTAGGAACAATAGTCATGACCCTGGCGGCTCTATCAGCTATAGACGACGCTATGCTAATTGAAAAACAGACTTACCTTACCAATGACTGGCTCGCACGGGAATGGTTCTCGATTACACACAGTCACACACCCGACGCTACCGCGGCCATTGTAGCCAGACTCAAAACCTCCACAGCCAACACCAACCCGTGCATTGTCGTCGTTATTCGGGGTTGCCGTCCAATACTCCCCCTGTACTCCATCCCAAATTAGCAAAATCTCAAACAGCAACTCAATCACTTGGACGGGAACTGGAGAGTGAGCAGTGGAAGGTATCTCAGCACCTTTGTCCCGGATATGGACACCAATCACCAGTCTCCGTTTCCTTCTTATACTCCACAGTCTTCGTCACGGTAACGAACATCGTAGCCGAAGATCCGCAGCGTTCTCCGGGATACGGGTATGGGCAATGGGGACCTTCGCGGACGAGAGTCGTAACGATTTCCTCCCTCCTTTCCTCCTCCCTCTTGCAACTCGGAACTGCTGTCGGCGTGGGCCTTGTCAGGGTCAATGTCACCGCCATCAAGGACGATAAACACGTTGACTTCGACGGAAGGGAGCAAGACGGAGTCGGAGGTGGGCACTCAGACGTAGTCCCCGAGGCACAAGTAAATCCTGCAGGCGGTATCTCGTGCGGAGGCTCCGGCGTTGGGACCAATGTTTGTCGACACGATGTAGTCGGATTTACCGACGAGCCATCATCCGCGAGCGCTTTCAAGATCCGGGAAAGAAAATCATGGGACGATTGCCCTGGGACTTGCGCTTCTGTGAGCTCGCTGCGCTCTTCCAGCGCCGCATTGATTGGAACGACGACGAGGGCAGTGGAGCTTTGCTTGACTGGCTGCATTGTAGTGGGAATCACCACCAGTTTTGTCGTTGGTGGCGGGGTTTGGGCTGGAGGCGCGGATGGAGGCATGGGGGCTGATAAATGCGGTGGGAGTGGACTGTTTGGTGGATGGGTCTCCAGAGGTTTGTGACTTAGTGGGCGTGATTCTGCTGGAATTGGGGCGCGGAATGGGACTGCGGATATTGGGGCTGAGGAGGGGATAGTTGGGAGCGTGCGAGATGAGAGAGAAGTCGTGCTCGATGGGAGAGGATCTTGGCTTGAACGAGAGGTGGCTGCCCGGCTTGAGTGTGAAGTAGTGGGGGAAGGAAATGTCGACGTCAGTGGCAGTGGCAGGCTTGAGGCAGGATTGGAAGCTGCGCTCGTTAGAACGGCGGAGGATGCGCCCGACGGGGAATTCATTGCCGCACTCGTGATGGGAGTGGGTTGAAGAGGTGTCTCACTAGAAGTTGTAGCAGAAACCGTACTCGATGCCATGGTAGACGTCCCACTACTAACCCGAGAGGATGGTATTACAGGCGTCCTGGTGGGCCAGACGAAGCCCAGCCCAGAAGTTACAGCAGTCCCATAGGCTACGCTGCTCAAACTTACGGTGCTATTTGGGCCGGTTGATGTGGATGGCGGATGGTATGTCATACTTCTATTGGCAGAGGAGCCGGGGGGCGTAAGTGATCCCGTGCCGGAGTAAAATTGAGAATATCCTGGTGTCCCAGGGGAGTAATCTCCATCTCTGGTTGGAATATTTATTATCTTAGAAGAATCCACAGAAGAGAGTGGATGATATGCCGTGAATGTGATGGCTGAATGCTCTGGGATTGGCGCATTAGTAACGCCAGCCGAGCTGGGAGATGCTCGCCCGGATGATGCACCAGGAACGCCAATGAAACCAGACGTCGGAGGTAGTGGAGTTGTTGCTATGGTTAGTTCATTGCTACCGATATCAGAGTTTAGATACGACGACGTTGCGGTCGCCAGCTCAATCGTCCCGCTATCGGAGTTGAATTGCGATAAGGTTGCAGTAGGCTGCCCAAAGGTATTGGTGTCGGAAATGGAATGCTTTGGTACTGCAGTGGGCAATTCGATGGTTCCGGTATCGTGATTCAGATACGCGCTGTTCCTGGGCGTGATGTCACGGCCTTCATGCCGCCAAAGGACAGCAGCGCTCGTGAAATGGGCAGCGAGAAGCGCTGCAGGTGGTATCTTGTTCATAATGGCGCAAAGGATCTAGGATACTTTTGTTGAGTGAGTTGCAGTGTGAAGGGGCGTAAGCTGTTAAGAATGGCGGCAACCCAGGGACTAAGAATTTCCAGGAGCATCATATGTGAAATGGCCGACGTATGTGCACAAATCAATTCTAGGGCTAGGCTGAGCCCGGAACAATCTAGTCAATGGAAGTCTATTGTCCTGGGCAGGCGAAGAAGAAGGACATTGGGCAAGGAATGTCTCAGGCAATGCAGAGTTGTCGGATAGAACAAACTGGATCCATGAACAAAGAAATAGGATCGTCACTTGATCATTCTTTATTCTTTATCTCACATGACGTTGTATGCAACGTACTTCGCAAGATATGCAGGGGCTTCCAAGCCTGAGTGCAGGATCAGCCTTTCGAGGAGAGCTTGCGCGGATGAACTGCTACCCCGAAACCAAGCATATGAGATTACCCCACCATTCTGGAGAAGTTATCAAAGTGGCTCCGCTCAATGTGAACCACCGGATCAACTTTTCCTTTGTAATTTATATATTGCATGCAAGTCCCGATTATCTGTCGCCTTGATTCTGAGCCCTGTAATGTCTTGTCAGGTGGAAAATTTGCAACTTACTCACTCCTTGCCAAAACGAGATAGTGGCGGAGAATTTGAAAAGAGAGATAACTGTAGCCGTCTCCTTTCTTCGTCAGTCCCATCACATATAATTCTCGAACCACGTCTGAACCTAAAACCACGACCTTTCTCTTTACCAGTATTCCGTACCAAAAATTGCGCTGTAGTGTTCTGAAAAATACGCAATTCAAAGTTCAGCAGATCCACTCACTCCGAATCGACCCACCAGCTACCTCAAGCGCAGAAAAATATGCCAAAGAGGACGAAAAACACTTTCCCGGAACTGATCGTCAAACCCAAGTCTCGCGGGCGCTTTTGAAGCTGAGCGTTCTGCTTGAAATGAGCAAATTCTTGCCTACCACACCATATAAGATGTTCTAATTGGTAGAAAACCTTTAGGTTAGAACCGTATTAGAGCAGTGAACAGCAATAATAATAATAATTCCGGTCACGTGACGGACGAAATCTTCTTGGACAAGCGATGTAGTGGTTGTTGCAAACCACTGTACGTCAATGGCCGTTTCTTTTCAGATGGCAGATAGGCAATACTGGACGCCGGAATCTTCGGGGAACCGTCACAGAGCACTCAAAGGATAAACTTTGCAAACTAGACTCCAGTATATCATAGGTTCACGAACAAAATTTTATTATCAATTTCAGCCAATCCGTTATGGTGTATCGGCTAGCATCCGTCGCTTTCATGAGCCTGGCCAGGCAAATGTCAGCTTCCGACGAGAGCCGGGTTCGATTCCCGGTAACGGAATTGTGTGTCTTTTTTGCGCTTTTTGTAATTTTCGGTTTGAACATCTTGACCCTGATATTCACGTCCGCCTCAAAGCCAGGGCCGTTAGGGCCACAACAAGAGCCTTTTTAGCTTTAGAGCGTCTCTTTCTACATATTATCCGCCCGACTTTACGGGCTTCTAACCTCCTTGCATGTTCAATAAGTTTTAGAATTAAAGCTCTCTGTATAACTCTACTAGCTAATAGTCGGCCGACTAAATTGCGCGAAACAGATAGTTCAATTTACCGACAAACCGCAAGGGGATCTTCAGTGTGACATAGAGAGCCACGGTAGGGCGGAAGCGCTAGTATTCATGGGAGGAGTAGATAACGAATGGTAAATTTTAACAATGTAACAGAAAACACTCTAAGTAACGCTTTTCGTTGGAGTGTGATATGTTTTATCAACAAAGCGGGTGGGCCATTTGGAAGGGAACTGCAGCGTGGAAGCGAATGGCTCCATCCAGGGCCACGAACCTAAGCATTTGGTTGTAGTATAGTTTTTGGCCGCTAGAGGCGGCGACTGAGGTGATCTCGTTCGTTCATGACTGAAATGATCATGCACCTAAAATCAGACAGAAAAAACAAATTCAAATGTAAGTCGTTATACATAAGCTCCATGGGCGTTCATCATCGTCGGTGAGATATCTTTAAAACCGTCAATTCAATAAGTCGGCCGTTAATGCAATGAGAAAAAGGAGAAAAGAAAAGCCGCAACCATGTGCCCAACAGTAGTTGAAAACGAATTTTAGTATGGGGTATCATCACCATCTAATCCGCAACTGGGGTATCTGCACGCTCTCGTAGCAGAAAAGCTACGGGTTCAAGGCCTAACAACCTCATCCCATTCTCAAGAACAACCCTTGTTGCTTCAAATAAAGCGCTTTGTACAGGGCCGATACCCTTCTCCTCCATATCACGGACCCCCTCTTGCTCTTCCTGCTCGTCATCTTCATCGTCATCGAGACAGTCCGTTAGCTTCTCGGCGACTGTGTGTAGGTATGCCATGATATTTGCGGGTTCTAATGATTTGTACGTGGCCTGGACAACTTCAGGATATTGGCCTAGTGCAAGGAGAAGGCTCGTATGCTCTTCTTCTGAGAGGCTCTCGTAATCTTCAGGAGTCAAATCGGCTTTCAACGGGTGAGATTTCAATATCGAGCAAAGCTGTGCATAGTGATACTGTAGGTATGCCCCAGTCCCACTCTTGAACGATGCCATGCTGTTGATGTCGAAGGCATGATCGCTTCCCCGCTTGGTCGATAGTTCTTGCGCCAGAATGGCCGTGGTGCCGAGCTTTGTCACTACTTCATCGGAAGTTCCAAGGACAGTCGCTTTCTGTTCGTCGGCCTTCAGTACATCTCGCACAGCCTTTGCACATTGATCAATTATATTATGAGGTTGACAGTCGTGGCCCAGCTTTTCGGCCATGTGGGAGACGTCGTTGAGCTGGACATGCTCCAGCTTCGCCGCAAGCTCTGTCATGCCTAATGCTTCGAAGACTTTGATGAGCCTGGAAAAGTGGCCAGTTTTGTCAGCCGCAACGAAAATCATCTTGTCAAACTCTTGTCGTCGTGAACGTTCCAGCACCGCAGCAAGATAGCGCATGAAGTATGTGCTACTCCCCGTTCTGTCGCGCACAATAGCGGTACCGAACTTCGCTCCCAGCTTTTTCATGTCAATGACACTCGCCCCACCGCTTTCTTCAGTAATACCCTTGTCTTTCAGAGCCTGCTCAAGCTCCGCGATTGTCTCCTGCCTGACTTGCGACTCTCCTGAATACTCGTCAAAGGTGATCCCAAGGCGGCCGTAAAACTTCGCATAACTGTCGATGTTGACTTCGCGTATACTTTTGAACAAATCAAGGGCATGTTGATCACCGTCTTCCATTCTCTTGAAGAATGCATTCCGCTCAGCAAAGACCCCCCTGCCTTCGATTCCTACTGTAGCTTCAAGTTCGTCCTGCCCATGCTTCTTCGCCTCGTCGCGAGCCTTCCTGCTTGCAATTTGTTCAGGTAGAAACTCTTGGTGAATCTTGTGATAGACGTCAAGGAGATGCGACACGGGATCTTTTTCAAAATCTTCCTCCGACCCAAAGTTCTCCCAGCCAACACCTAGTAGTGCCATGTCTTTACCCCAATCGCCGAGGTAATTGGTTCGGAATACCTTCCAACCCATGAACTGGTAGATGTTGCTTATAAATTCACCTATGATAGTGCTTCGCAGATGCTTTGCTTGAAACTCGCTGGCAATGTTCGGAGACGAAAACTCAACGACTACTTCTTTCTCTTGTCTGGGAGACAGAGATCCTGTTTCTTGTTTTTCTTCGCCATGCCTCCCATACCCGGAATTTCTTTCAATGATGAAAGGGATGAGGAGGCGCGGAAGGGTGCCGGAATGGGCGCAGACCCGTAGGTAGACTCCGTCTGCCCATGGAAGATCGAAAAGCGCGTTCGGCGCGAACTGAGGTGGTGCATGAGCATCACGCACGTTAGAGCGGCGATGACACCGTTCAACATACCTTCTCGATCACTGTTTGTGCTAGCTCTTTCGGGTTTGCATTGGTGCAAAGCCTTGGTAGGACAACAGTGAAGTCGCCATGCAATGGGTCATTGGATAATTGAACGGCGCTGTATGCAGCAGTAGGGTCGCAGTCAACTATGCCGCATATCAGCTCGGCGAGGTACGAGCGGTATAGATCGAGAGGTTTGCTTCGTATGTCCGACGAGGCAAACTGCGGGATTGGCGTGGACAGTTCCAGTTCGCCAAAGAGCCGCTCAAGGTTGGTGACAGAGAGTGTTGCCATGACAGCGCATGGGATATTGCGATAAGGCTCAGCCTTGTCGTCAGGTCTTAATGGGGTGTGACGAAGAGAATACTATGAGCTGTCTAAGTTTGCTGCGCATTAAGGTCATCTGCCCATATGCGTGATGGTTGGGTGTTGGAGAATAGCGCCCTTTGTTGGGCTCTGGATGAGTTTGCTATGCCTCTTATTCTTGAGTGGGCATGTAGTTGAGCCTCATGAATGCCACTTATTCATGCATGGCCCTCGTGGTGGCCTTGGATTGGCCGACTGGTATGCATGTGCATCAACACCAGTAGCGACCATGTGCCCACCTCCTCGATTGCCAGGGCACACATTCTAACGACTGTTCATGGATACACATGTATTCTGCCAAGGCTGGCCCGTTGCCTTGCGGTCCAACTTTGCGCCTCCGGAAGACCCTTCGGCAGATTGTGCTGCTGAATGCGACCTGAGACTCCGACCGTGGGACCTGGCCTTGTTACACATGGAACATGAACCGCCCAGGAAGATGAATCCAGGTCTCGCGATGGTGAAGTTTTATATCTCCTCATATTATTATACGGCAACCAAAGTTTGCAGCTGCGTTCAAACCGGCATTGACTCGCGAGTGTTGACAAGAGTTTCCTCCGTAGCTCTCCGTGTTGTTGGTCTTCGAAGTTTGTCCGTCTCATAAAGTCGAGCCAAAATCTTCAAAACCATCCCGAGGTTGAGATTGATAGTCGGTAATTGCTCAATGAGCCGCCGCCGCCAGCGCTGCCATGGTATACGATCCTTGACCAGATACAGCAAGTATTGCAAGATCTGGAGACCTATGACCATAATTAGGATCAATGTAACAAGGGATTTCCAGTCCTGCTTGAGAAGCGGAACACTCGCAGGTATAGCGAGTAAGTTGCAGGCCACTTGTAGAGGAGCTACCGCAAGTATGTTCAAGTAGGCGGCGGCCTCGTTTCTTTGTGCGGCTTTACTGCCCACAGCAGTCAGTTGGAGCGTCCAAAGGCGCGTGTCGCCATATAGTTCGCATTGCCGAATGAGATCCTTCAGCCTGTCTTCATGGTCCTTGAACTGTGCAAATATTTCCGCAAGCTCTTGAAGGTGAGCTTCGACGTCAGTTTGAGTCTCCTGCGGCACGAAGCCCTGGCGATCGAAATAATCCAGATCACCATTCGCTGAGAATTGCGTCCAGACTCTATTCGTGGATTGCAGGACCTTGAGCAGAGAAGCGATGCTCTCCATTGCTCTGGAAATCCACAGAAACACATCCATGGCCTCTTCGTCCCCACTCTGTATTACTTTTCCCTGATGCGAGCTGGATGGATGGGCATCAATGAAGTCCCGGACGCCATTTTCTACTCTCCGCACGAGATCCGCCCAAGTTTCCTCGACCTGGCGCATTCTGATGCAGGCCACTTTCGAGAAATAGAGGAGAGGATCCCATATCGGATTGTTTGCGTTGATTGGCATTCCATAGTTGCCACACCCAGCAATCTGGTCAGCCATGGCGACGACATGAGAGAACTCGTCACTGCCCATTTCATCACCGTCGTCGAAGTAACTGTCGACGAAAGAGTAAGCAATCCAGCGTTTTTCGTCTGTGCCACATATAACAATCGAGATGTGGGCGTCGTGGATCCCGGTGAGCTCTTTCTGAGGTTTGAAAGAGCCATTGATTAGGAAAGTCAAGTCTCTCCATTTCCTGTGCTGTTTTCCCATTGGAGGTGAGGCCGGTGTAGTGTTCATATCGTATTTACGCAACGGGTAGTACGGAATGTGCAGTTCCAGCTTGTATACTGCGTATCCTTTAAGCTTATCAACGGGTGAGCATAAAGTTTCAATTCAAACCACACGGGCTACGTGGGAAACGTACAACAGTCTGGCATCGTAAGGATGTTTGTAAGGCAAAGTGCTTCCACAGCGCATCCGCAAGGGCGTCAACTTGATGGCCAGGTGCCGTTTCGGCAAGCACAAGCATGTATAGCGGATTTAGGTCTGCTATTGCTCTGGAACACTTAGAAAGGACAATCTGGCGGCCATGAGAGGACTTACATCAGACGTCTATCCGCATCAGGCTCAGATTTATGGTCAAATCGCTGCAACATCAGTTAGAATGGCTCGATAATGTGAGTGGATTAACTGTTAAGGGAGATATGAGATATTTCGATCGCTCATTAGTGCATCGCATTGGACTTGGATGCTGGAAGCCAGACTTGACTCCTCAGCGAGGGGGAATTGACGTAAGGCAAAGGCATACCTCTTGTTTTAGATAATGTCTCAGCATAAGTGGTGTGAGGAATCCAGGATAGCGCCTACAGAGGCGATCGGAAGTGGGACCCAATGTCTGCGAATCCTGTGGCCTGAAACATGTGTCATCCAGCCAGGCTGTAGCAGGCTGACCTTCTGATATGTGATCGGGGTGGTCCAGAGAAAATCCTTCGCAAAACTCAACTAGTTCTTTTGCCTTTGATTGTGGAGTTGCGTAAAGTTCGATGAATGCGGACATGCCATTGTCCGTGTAGAGATCCTCTTGCGCACCTGCGTCGGTGCCATCCTGAGGGGTGGTTTCTCGGATCCCCTCGTCGCGGATTATGTCTCGTATTCCTTGGATCCAGGGTTTCTCAATCGGCCGTCTGTCCTTCCCAAATATGTCGTGTCTCCACCTTTTCTTGAGTAATCGTGTAGAGCCTCCCATAGAGTGTCCAGATGGAGCCCGGTCAGCACACTGAGAGAATTAGTTGATCAGAGTAACGAATCAGAGACCGCTGTCCCTTCATGAGTCTTACCAATAAGATCAGCGGGTACTTACCTTCTTCAGTCACTCTTGATATGGCTATAAAGCAAGCAGATAGCGTTCAGCTCGTTGAATGAGAGGCTGAGAGAAGTGCATATCTCTGTGGCTCCCACCGTTAATGACCTCGCAAAAGTTCCGTAAACGAGGACGCAGCAGCACCATATATGGCCATCGGTCGACAAGCTTCTAATCTGGCCTGTATCACAGTGATAATACCGCTTGACATTTCAAAATCCCAGTCTTCTCTCGCTCGTAGACATTTCGAAAGCGCAACCGCCCTTGCCATTTGAGCCACGTATCTTGTCTGCATTGCATTGCCCTTCCCTCCAGGAATACGGTTGCCTTTTGGAATGGTCAACGCGATCGACGCCACAGCTGGTTCATCCAACGTCCGCTGTCCAGAGACAACGCGACTGATGTAACTGCCGCCACCCGCCCTCTCACCGGTGGCATAGCCGCACATACCGGGATCTCGCAGGTCCTGGCGCCCGGATTATGGAAAAATTCGGGTCCTGAGAAGTAGTCCGGTGCTGTGTTCAGCCTCGTCGGGCATGAATCTGACTTGCATGATTGACCACGTGGACGTGGTTGGCCAACCACAGGGTTGAAAAAACAGAGTGACAGGTTTTCTTGGGGAAGCAGTAATGAAGTTTGAGAGAAGATGCAGGAACGGATTAGTATGCTCCTTAAGCTATTGTAGAGCATATAATGCGCGCCGAATTCCAGAACCTGCTTCCCAAGTTTTGGTCCCTGTACACGAATTAGATTTGTGACTACGGGTTGTGCAAGTCAGAATACCGCGTTTCTTGTCACCTGTATGCCAACCAATAAAACAAAATGCCGGCCTGACTACCGTAGAGTTCTGAATTACCCCATGCAACGCGAGTATCAACTCCGAACTTTACTCGATTATCTAGGAAAAAGCCCTGGAAGAGACCGTATAATTTACCGATTGGTAGTACTCGACCCATGTACAACGACATGACAATGCGGCTTGTGGAAAGCAGGCATCATTCATTGTGCGTGTCCGTCGCCACGTCATGAGGTCCTTCTGGGAACGGTCAGATACGTGTAAGTGGAATGATACCTGCTGGTATTCCTAGAATTGAGGACGCTAGTGCTCGTTAGGCATTCCAAGCCCAGTCCTGTCTCTGAGAGGGGATTATCAGCAAAGGTCCGACTGCATTTACTGGATTCCTGACTAACCGTCAGGGACCAAGAGGAGTGCCACGCTATGGTGCACTTACCAGATGCATTTACGCTTGTAAATGGGGCTCTCAGAAGTCTCTCGTTGAGTCCCGGCCAATGAAATACCCAGTCTCATTAACCTTTTCCACCAGAGCACGAGGGTAACGGCTCTTCCACGCCCTAGGGGCGGCCCGCAGAATACCCCCACAAACCACTTGTGGTGACGGTACCGTGGGATTGGTATCGTTCAGGACACTCCAGCCGCCAGCGAAAGCTACCGTTGCCAAGATTTTGACTGAGGGCATGTTCCGTATATCCGTCAATGTCCAGTGCCAGAGCGTCGTCGCTGCTTAATTCGGTGGGTAGACCAGCACCTCTGACCTGCACACGAGTTAATGGGCAACGAGCACATCTTGCTTGCCCGCAGTGAGGGCAAACCGCATTCCTGATATTTATAGGCGAATATCCACAGCAGCACTGAGCACTGTCAGGATTTGACTGCAGACTCTGAAAAAAACCTACGCATTGCCACACATAACCGTGCTTCTTTTTGGCCTGGCTCATATCAATGACCACTCTCTTGGAAGGGAATGATGGGAAGTGGGCTTACCATCGGGATCTGCTCTCACAAAATAACCCTATTTCTGCAGAACGGTCAGGATGTACCCTTGGATAGTCGCAGATGCCATGTAAACAGGCCGGCATTCCAAGGAACGCTGCTTTGCATACCCTAGGGTACCTGGAATTCGATATGCCCGCACAGCCACAGCACCCCTACAGGCTACCAAATTTTGGTTTTCCGTCAATTCTCTTTTGTTTTCCTTCTTTTTCCTTTCTGCTTCCCCTCCGTCCTCCTTCCTTTCTCTCCTCCCTTCTTTATACAAGTCTAACAACAAACACAACTAGAATTCCATCGGTTGGTAAACCAGCTGAAGCATGGGGAAAAGGGCACTGAGGTCAAAACATCGGACAAATTGACATACCTCAAAATTGCACAGGTATGCCTTTGCCTAGCAAATAACGTAGCCAATCGTCGATGTCTAGATACGCCCACTCTCTTTTTGGATCCTTTGAGTGTGCCCAGATATGTATAAGCTCCTTCTGATGATTGCTTTCAAATGTATTTGCCGTTTGCTGCTTCATAGATCGCGGTCACCTGGCCGCCTCATGTTTGCCGGTTTGACATGGCTTAAGTGAATGTGGTCTATTGAACTGGACCGAACGGGTGCGCAGTTAACAGACTTGGACGACAGATATGAAAGCAGCTTCTGCGCCGTTGTCGGAGTTACGATTTAAAGCGGTGAGAACCTTGTATTCTTCAATGCATAAAATATCAATGGTTAAGAGATGGATTAGTTGCTCCTGGAGGCAGGTTTTTCCTGCGACGATCAACGTACCCTAGGGTATCACAATGGTGTTACCTGCCTTGCGGAATGGCGCAGATGGCGTAGTACTCGTAGTATCTTCCCAGTGTTTCCGAAATGTATATACGTGGTCAAGAAATTCCCCAACGGGGAGAGAAATAATTGCTTAGCTTCTTCAACTGACGTGGACGTGGAGGTGGGATTTGTCAGCCCCGCCTCGCAGTTTGTGGTGCCTTTTTCGCTTAAAGGAACCCACGCCTCCCCATATAGTTCGTAGATAACTTCAACAGGACGGGTATCAGTTCGTGAACACGTTGTACAAACGCTATGCGGGGCAATGTGACGAGAGGAAAGTGCCGGTATCGGTCTACGGTGTGATCATGACACGTTAACACGCATCAGATGTATGTTTGAGGTTAGGGACCGGCGCACCATTGCCGCTACCTTGCATGACAATTCAGGGAAGACGACAAACATACAACAAAGAAAAGGGAGCTTAACGTCGGGGCGCATCCAATAGAAGTCTCGAAAGGATGAATATTGTTGGTCTTTTTCAGGAAGGTTCCGTTCAGAGTGATAACGCGAGACAAAGATTAGAAATGCCAATAGAAGGATTCCCACAAGTTCCGTTTTGGAACCACAAGCTCATGCATTGGACCAAAGCAGCAAAACTGCCACCTACCCTGGTATCGCATCAACGCCGTTAGATCCGACTCCCGGACGAAGGCGTCATAGACGGATGATGCGGTTGTATAGTGCGGCTCATATATCAATCAAAGGCAAGCGGCCTCAAACGCACAATTGCTTCCTGGAAATTTCATTGTTGTACTGGTCTTCGATTGAGGTTGTCCAAGGTACTACAGTATTGAGTAGGTGGCTTGCCCCTTCGAGCAGTTTTCTTCAGGAGGAAAACGCAGTAGTGGTACTCTTGACACAACTCTAAGGAAAATTAACTGACTCGTTGCTCTCCGCATGAGCAAATATCTAAGAATATCGAGGCACGTAGGTATATGCGAGAAGAACAGCAAGCCTGCAGCATCATGAACATCCATGCGCTCCATAGACACCGAAGAGAATGCGAACAGTCAATGTGTAGACACCTATGAGACTTTGAACTCTAGGGTTTACGTGGACTTCCCTTACATTCAACGCAGAGCAAGAACGGCTACTGACACCAACCACGATATCGGTGGGTTAAAAACTAATTGAACTAAAAACTAGAATATGAGAAGTTGATTGGACAATGGGCACCAGGAAACGACTAAAAACCAGTAATCGAAAGATTGAAGTGAATAAGCCGCGAAACAAAGTTCTCTGGCCATGGGCACCTGGGCACCTGACGCAAAAGAAGTCTCTATATCTCATGATGGTTGTGCGCCGCATATAGGGTTTCATTACACTTATAATCCCAACTTTGTGTGAAACTTCATTTTACTGAGACTCTAAGTACTTGAAGTGGAATATCTAGATGCATATACTGCTGAAAGGGCTGCTCTTTGATATAGGCTACAGTGGGATAGTGCTCCCAGTTTAGCGGAGTCATTACTGCCTCCCTTTAAAGGCAATGAACGAAAACACTGCTGAGAAGGTACGACAACTGGACCTAGTTATACCTACTAACTAATGCTGGTCATCAGGATCCCGAAGGTGAAAACTGACGACATACTACAATGTTGATATCCGGCCTAATGTTGGTTTTGTCTATATTGTCATTAGCCTTTCCTGGCAAAGAGTGAGAGTCATTATCAAAGTGACTGGTCGAACATCATTTGTTGACCTTGTGTTCCTGAAGCAGTGAAAACCTACACCAATCTTGAAGAGAGTCTACACTCGAAATCGATCATACAGAATGGTAAGGCAGTCTGCATCCTTTCACAGCTGGAGCATACGTTCCGACTGAAAGGGGAACCCAGGTGAAGAAAAAGTATGGTTATGTGTGGCGATGCGTAAGTCATTTGCATCTCCGGGACTTCGCCCCTGGGGTCTAATGCATGGCTCTTCCCGCAGTGCTGTTGCGGATACTCGCCTATTACCATTAGAACTCCGGTGTGCCCCCATTGCGGCCAGCAGAGATGTGCTGGTTGCGCCTTATCTCGGGTTCGGGTTAGAAACGGCGGCGTACAAGCACAAAGACACATAGGAAGTGAATTCTATGGGCCAAATTCAGACAACCATGGTTGGCGTTAAGGAGCCATGGAGAACCCTCACTGTACGGCCTTTATTGGCGATAGCCTGGTCCCGTGGCAGAAGTGGGCATCGCAGGAACAGGACAAGATTATCTTCTTGTACGAAAGTAGGTAATCTGAGATGGATCTGTAGTGTTATCTATGATATCGTTCTAACTATCAGATTGCACAGTAGCAGGATCACCACGAGATTGCATTACAATTCGCAAAGCTCAAATCGACACTGAACGGAACCCTCCAGCATTCAGTGAGGGATGGTGAAGTACATGATATTCACACATCCTCGTGCACGCGGGAGTTTTATCGCTTCACAAGACAATGCGTCCTGTAAATATGATCAATCACATACTTGGTTAAGTCTTGGTTAAGTCATTTACTTAAAAAGCAACATCTCGCGAAAATAAAGTCAAAACCATGACTTGTATCTTGCGAAACGGAACATCTAGGAAACTCAAACCATATCTCATGGCCGCCCAGTCATAAACATAGAATCCAGTAGCGGATATCAACCAACACGTCATCATCCCCTCCTTCCCAAGCGTATCCTCTCGCACTTCCAGAACATATCCATATACTTCTTCCATGCAAACCCGCATCACTCCTCGTCCCCATCCCAAAGCCCTCCTAGACATCCCCCACCCCTACATAAACGCCTGCGCCATCTTAGCCACACTCGCCAACCCCCCAATCCCACTCGCCAACTTCTCCAACCCTCCCCCCTCCCCTTCCTCCCTCCCATACCCCTCACTTCCATAATACCCTCCACCCCCTCCGCCAACCCTCTTCCCCGCTCCTCCCCCCGGCAAATCCACCCCAAACCTCTTCGCAACCTTATGCAACATGCCGCCACTAATCAGCGGCATGATGACCATGAAGAACACCTTGAAGGGGTGCGCCCGACAATACCGCCACAGTTTCCGCAGCAGGTGCCGCAGTTTCTGGTATAAATACTGGATGTAGCCTTCTCGCGGGCTGCGCTTGTAGCGCGATGTGGAGCTGTGATGTCGGGAGGAGGACGAGGAGAAGACGCTGCCGGCGGAGGAGCGGGCGTAACGGCGGGAGGGGGACGAGTCGGAGCGGGAGCGCGTGAACCAGCCCATTATTTATCGTGGAGGATGGGGTCTGTGTGGAAGGGTTCTTGGGGAGCGAAAGGAATGCTTTTCTTCGGGAAGGGTGGAATGTTCGGGTTGTTGTTTATGGTAGGGTATGCGCCTCGTGCTGGCTTGGACGGAATCGCTCAAATTGCGTCGTCGGGTTGGTCGTCTTATTGCTCCTTTATCTTCGTGCCTTTGACTGAGCTAATGCCACTTATTGGAGTGAAGAGCGCCGTGTCAACTATGCACAGCTCTTCCTTCAGCCCTTCACGAACGAGGCTCTTCGCGCTGCTGCGCAACACCACCTCTTATCCTCACTCCTCAATCTCCTTCACTGCAGAAAAAATAATAACCAGTGCGATTGACCGTATACGATAACTCCAAGAAACATATGCACGTAGAAAGAGACGGTAAACCCAAAGCAAAGCAACAGTACGGAATAGTGGAGGCGAATTTGTGTTGAGATTGAGGAGGCTGGGGGTCGCTGCGAACTTGTGGAGCAGCCAATCACTTTTCACCGCTTCTTTGGGATGTGGTTGGCACGGTTGGGGCGGGCTGGCTGCTGACGGGATCCCTGCGTCGAAGAAGGGGTGGGGTTGTGCCAAGAAGTTTGGCTCTTGGTGATGGGGTTGATGAGGGTTGCGGAGCGGAGATATTTACGGAGTGGAAATGCATGTGAGGATTCATGGTTGCTGCGTCTCTATCAAAGGAGGCCATATTGACTTATTATGCGTCAGACAGGTTCCGTCATGTTGCAGAGGGTACTTTGAAGGAAACATCATCAGTGTTCGTGCAGTTCAAAAACAGAGAACCTTGGAAAGAGTGAACTGTCACTGGTATATCGATTCTCATGCCCTTTGAGTGGCTAAGTGCGAGACCTCAAGTCTTTCGCTCGTCATCCATCTACCCAAAGGAAATCGTGAGTACATAAGGCTGCGCATCGCTCTTGCAGTGCCGCCTGGGTCGTTTGATATACATCCACCTCCCTCAATCCCCATTCTTCTTCTTTCTCCTCCCCCCAACCCACCCAGACCTTCCATTCCAAACCCAATATACCCGCTCGCCAGAAAACAAAGGTATAAAGCAGAGACATAAATATCTGCAAAACGCAACTCGCTTCCCCAACCGCACAATACACAATAGGACATAAGATATCCCCTTCCCAATGAAGACGCCAAGTTTACCGCGATAAGTATAGAAAAGAAAAGAAAAATGTTCAGCAGAAAAACTTATACACCTTCTTCCAAGCCGGCCACGCCCTCCTCTCCTCCCTCTCCTCCTCAATCAACTGCTGCACATTCAACTCCCGGATCCCCGTATGCAGATCCATATTGTAACTCCGCACCCACTTGGTGCGGAACCAAATCTTGTACACGATGTAAAACGTCCCCGTGACGGGCAACGCAAGGTAGATGCTGAAGAAATATCTGACAATCTCCGCGGTCGTCATCTCGCGGTACCCGATGGGCGCGCAGGCAACCCAGAACTGCGCCACGAGGACGACGATATTGAAGGTGAAGCCGACGTAGGAGCCCAGGAGGCCCGGTTGAGAGCGGAAGGCGAGTTCGGAGAGGGAGTGGCCTTGCAGTTTCCAGCCTTTGCGGAAGCGGATGTGGGCGAAGCAGATGCTGGCCCAGGTGAATACCGCACTGAGGGAAGACAGTGCTAGCATCCACGTGAAAGCCTCTTCTTGTCTATCCCTGGGACCGCCGGCGAGGAACGCAAGGAGCCCGAGTGTCGAGGCGACGGCGATGGCAGCGAGGGGTCGGCCTTGTCGGTCGATGTATGCTAGGAAGCGAGGGGCCTGGTTTTGTTCGGCCAGGGCGGCGAGGGTGCGGCTGGAGCCGTACACGGCCGAGTTGCCGACGCTGAGGACGGCGAGCATGATCACTGCGTTGAAAACGGAGGGGAGACCCTCGATGCCGGCATTTTTGATGGCGATGACGAAGGGCGAGGCGACGGTATAGGCACCCTCGGTTCCTGAGGCGAGAAGCATGGGGTCCGTGTATGGGACAAGGACTCCAATTAGGGTGAGGGAGACAATGTAGAAGAGGGTGATGCGCCAGAAGACTTGCTTCACGGCGGTAGGGAGCGATTTGCGAGGGTTGGCAGTTTCGGCGGCTGCGAGCCCAATGAGTTCGGTACCGGAGAAAGCAAAGGCGGCGTTGACGAAGGTGCTGCAGAGGCCTTTGAAGCCGTGATTGAAGGCTCCCGGATCAGTCCAGTACTTGCCGCCGATGTACCCTCCATTGGGTCCACCTCCTACGTTGATGATGACGCCCAGGATGATGAAGCCGATGATGGCGGTGATTTTGATGATGGCCAGTATGAACTCGGCTTCGCCATAGCCCCTGACGCCGAAAAGATTGATGATGATGATGAGGATCAAAAACATGGCTACAAAGCCATTGTTGGATAGACCCTTATCATGTGTCCAGTACTCGATGGTGAAGGTCGCGGCAACAATTTCCAAAGGTAACACGACCAGCCATTGCAACGCATAGCTGTGGTACATGTCAGTCATGTGGTCTTCGGCAACCCTGGGTAGGGTAGGGGAAGCGGGAACGGCAACTCACTTCCAACCCATAGCAAAGCCCCACGCCGGATCTATAAACCGTGTTGAGTATGCGGAGAAGGATCCTGCGACGGGGAAAAGGACGGCCATCTCGCCCAGAGCGTGCACTGTGCAGTACATCATGATGCCCACCAGACAGTAGGATATCACGAGACTTCCGGGTCCACCGTTTGCCAGCGCTTGACCGGATGCAACGAAGAGACCAGTTCCTTGGGACCAACGTTAGTGAAGGGTTCCCGCAAGTGTCTCGACCCCAGCGACGGCGCACGCACCTATTGAACCCCCTATCGCTATCATCTGCAAATGTCGGCCCTTCAACCGCCGTGCCAGCGGCGATGACGCCGTGTTCTGTGCCGCGGTCTCAACATCGAACACCTTCCCATCCGCGCCCAGTGACCCCTTCGGCGTCATATTCTGATGCGGATCTCTTTTGAAGCTTTCCAGCACCCTCCTTCCGAGCGTGTCTCTGTGAATCGACGTCTCTCCATAATACCCCGCCGAACTTGCATGCGACCCGCGGCCAAAGTTCTTCTCCGCCCCGTACTCGTCCATGTCGAAGTCTTCGACCGCCATGTTGATGGTAAGCGCGGGGCGCGCACGAACAGAGCTTCACGGTGACCGAATCAAAGTCAGTTCGTTCGGTCGTTCCTTGACGAGTCACTGCGAAATTATGCGGGGCGCGGGCGTCGCTGCAATTCCAAAGTGCTGGAAAGTAAGGCTACGTCGTTCGTGAGTCTTTGGGTTCGAGAGGGTGTCGTCTGTGTCAATCTGCGCAGCGAAAAGCGACGTGGGGCCCAAGAATGAGGGCAAGAGGTGTCTGATGTCGTAAACCCAGAGGTTGGATGGGAGTGGGCCCGGACTCTATTTTAACACGAACGCCCAACGCAGGGATGGCATACCCAGGCCCGAAGTCTGTTGCGGAAGAGGGCTGGCCAGGGTCGTGCTATCTATCGCGCGGCGAAGCTGATACCGGTGCGTTTATTCTTGATTGATGATATTGCCGCGGTCAAGCGACTGATGCAGGGGACGATGGCGGCACGGTTCCAACAGTGAATTATCAAGTACCTCCGTACGGGAGTAGAGACAATACTGTAACAACAACGTAAAGGCAGAGAATGGGAGAACGCGGAGACGATGTCACTGACGCTGAAGAAGCCAGTGCCGACTGGTGTGACAGTACTAGGCGGGGAGTCCTGGCGATAAGTGTTGTGGGACGAAGAGCGCATGGCTGACCCAACGCCCAGCGCGTGAGCTTGTTGGTGGGCTACTGGAGGACCCTCTTCGCCGGCTGGCTCCCGAAGCAGCGGGGTGGACATAGCCGGACTGCATGCTAAAATCAATCGCCTTGAGGAGGTCGGTCCTTCTCCATGAAGCTAATCCAGACATCATTCTTCTCGCGATACCTACTTGGATTCTAGGTTTGAATTGCAATACGCTGCGTTGCGTTCCACTGATGGTTTTTCCGTTCGTCCCGGTGCCGGACTCCATTCACCCACATCCCAGCCTTCCGTCATCACCTCGATATCACGCCCAGGCCCCTCCCTCGGGTCGAGTCGTGTGTGTCGTGTGTGGCGCCTTGTGCCCCGTTGGAGAAGGGAACTGTCGTTAGACCAATCATTCCAGTGCATTTCTAGAAAACGCCACGGCGCGCACTGACTGGACGAGCGCGACCTTGAGTTCGAGTCGGGCCTTCGGAAACAAGATGTCCAACTCTCTTTCGCTAGCCAATAGCACTAATACGAGCTTTGTGCCTCCGTGATCGCTGCTGTATTCGTGAAAGACGTCAAGTCGAGCAGCCTAGGAATTAAATCGCCCAGCCGCTCATTTTGTGTGTACACAGTGTTCGAAGAGAGCGAAGGGGAACTTACTAACCACCCTTTCCCTCTATCCACAGTAAGCACCGCTTCGTCCCAGCCCTGCTTACGAGGCACAAGCAACACTCCCAATCTCGCTCTAACCCACCCCCCAATCTATTCTCTCCGTCAACCCCTATGCACTCATCTTCTCAATCCCAACACCACCCAATATCTACTCCCTCTACGCCGCACGCGTACGTCGCGCGTACCCTTACAGCTTCCCAATAACATTGTAAACCCTCCCAGCGAACAAGCGCCTCGAAATTACCCCCTCGCCGCAGCACCCCGAGTAATTAGCAATATGAACATCTGCACCTTTTTCATCCAACCGAACTCCAGTCTCTTCCCATCGTGCTGCAGGGCCGCTGCAGTCGCGAATCGAATGATTGAAATGATTGATCCAACCGACCGTAACACAGGCACAGCATGCTGGCTGTTCCGGAACTTTCCCAAGGGGCGGACCTGACCCGAACACGCGTTCTCCCACCCACATCACGGTTCCAATTGAAGGGGCCCTTTATAAGTTAATGCAACTCAGTTACACCGCAGACTACAGGCTTCAGGGCCTCAGGTACGCTTTTCAGGTCCAGCCCCATTAGCAATAGTCCCGACTCGTGTGCTATTATTGTTGTTGTGGATCATTGTGGTTGGGATTTGAGAGTTTCGTGGGGCCCGCCTGGCACCTTTTCCTAGACGGGCATGTGCCTCCGTACTGCCCGCAGGCGAACGTTTGAAGAACAGACTTGAGGATTCAGGAGCTGGCCGCCTGACTGTCCCTAAGAGTGATGAGATGTTGAGAGGTGCAGGTGTCACGCTTAAAGATGCCTCGGGCGAAGTCGTGCGAGAAACATCGAAACATTTCCATGTATTGTTGAAGTTTGTAGATATCGGAGTTGACGGCCAAGCAGGGCAAGCAGCTCTTAGCTCTCAGCTTTCAAAGACTTCCTAGCGCTCGGAACATTCACTACGGGATGTGTTGATCTCGCAGTGATACACGGGATATTCCACGACAGAAAACCCTCAAGCAACGTCTTCAATTCGCGCATGCGCGTAAGCCACACCGCATCGCTCGTGCCTTTAGTGTGCCCGCAGTGTGCACAGCATACTATGTAGCTAGGTAGCTGAAGAGTGCCCCTTCCTCGGGCCTTTGGTGTCACACTTGTTCGGTTTCAGGATTGGAAGATCAGAGGGCGTATTATATATGTAGTGACGATCGCGAGAGGAGGCTCATGTTGTAGCACAGTACATGTGCTAAGGCGGTGTAAACGTCCGCACAAAGTCATCAGAACCGCATATTTCGCCATTGATAGAGTTCGATAAAGAGGCCGAGGAGAGTCGCACCGTCTTTCCATGGATTGAAGGACCAATTGGATAATCCATCGTATATATACTGTCCATACTACTTATTATCCATCTCCTCCCCACTTCTTTATCTATCCATACAACCAACCCTAGCAAGCGACAACCGCTTGTGCAACAACGTGTCGAAGACAAGAATAGATATGTACGTACGTAGAAGCAACATAAGAAAAAAGAAAAGAAGAGGTCTATGAGTAGAACCATCAACAAGAATATTGTGAAGAAAGACGACGACGAGGAATAGAAGATATACAAATAGATAACGAAATCGTGAACGAGCGAACGAGTAGATGATAACAAGGAGGAAGAGAAGGAAACAAGGACAAACCCCCATTGCCAAAAGCCCCAAAAACCCCTCTATGCAGCAAACAAGCTCCCAAACCTACAGAACATAATGCAATCATTGCATCGGAAAACCACAGCGAGAAAAAAAAGAAGCGAAAATAATCTCCCAATCTTACAACACGACCCTCTCATCCCTACTCCCCGTCTTTCCCACCTTCTCCCCTCTCAATCTTCACCGGCGGAACCTTAAGCGTAATGCCCGGTAGCAACTCCGGCCCCAACTTCTCCTTCTTCGTCCCCTCCCCCTCCTGCTCAACCACCTCCTCCTCCTCCCCGCCAAGCACAGGTGAAAACTCCTCCACCTCTTCCACCTCCATCTCCTCCTCCTCCTCTTCTTCCTCCTCCGCAATCCCCATGATCTCCCCGCTCCTCCTTCCCTGGACACTCTGGCTCCTCGACCCCACCCCCTCTGTCCCACGAGAACGTGATGAGCTCGGCGACCCCAGATTCCCATGGTGAGTATTCACGCTAAGCATCGGACCTTTAAACGGACTTCTTTTGCGCTTCGCGAAAATGAGGCCTGGGGACGGAGGAGGCAGGTTGCTGAACGCTGCGCCGCCTTCGGTTAGGGGAGCGCGGACGAGGCGGATGTTGCTGGGAAAGGAGGACGACGTTGGCGTGGCGGGAAGGACTTTGACGGAGGAGTGCGGAGACCTTGTTTTGTGGTGGCCGGACACGGAGACGGCGGGTGAGGCGAGGGAGGCGGAGGAGGTGGATGAGGCTTTGGAGTGGGTGTGGTGGTGATGTGGCATGGAGCGGATTGAGGAGACAGATGAAGATGTGGATTTGCGGCCTCGGAGGCCACCAGATGAGCGACGGTAGGATCCACGAGGGGTGAGGGGTGCCGGGGAAGCGGAAAGGCGATTTGCAGAGTTATGTGTAGATACTCTCGGTCGGACAGGTATTTGTGTCGATGGTGGGGTGATGTTGTTAGGAGGTAATCCTGGCGAACGACTGGCGGTGCTGGCACGTCTATTCGGATCAGGAGATTTGTGCTGTGGTACAGTGGGAGATTTTTTGCTGCTCGCTTTCGTGTTAGGCGAGCGCGCCCTTTTTGATGTTTCCTTGATCCAATTCCTAAAGCTCGCAAGGTGGTTGATGAAGGCGGGCTGGTACTTTCGACGACGCTTAGGGACGAAGCCATTCGGATGGAGGAGGTCCGGATTGCTTGAGACCATCTGGAGCATGCTACTCCTTGATCTTCTTCTATCTAGCTCCTTGGGTGGAGGGGGGGGACGGGATAAAGAGTCTGAGGTGCGAACATGATCTTTTTGTAGGGGGGGAGGCGGTGTTTCAGGAGGAGGTTCCGGGGTTGAGCCCGATTCTGCTAATCTTGGTAGATCTGGAGTACCCACTTCGCACGTCAGTGAACGTTGTTGAATCAGGTTGTTCGACATACTGTGTGCGCTTGACCGCTTGAGAGCTCTACCTCGACTCTTGGGCGGCTCGCCCAGCGAAGGCGAGTGGAGACCCTCCTCATCGGTTTCCTTGATGGTTGGGGCAAGTTTATCCAAGCGACTGCTGGCAGCACTGAGTCTCTTCAAACTCTTAGCCTCCGCCTCCTTTTCTCTGCGCTTGCGCTCTCTTCGCCTCGCTTTGCGCTCCTCTTTCTCAAGCAGCAGCGCCCACCAGCCAGCCAGAGAGTCGCAGCGCTGCGCCAGCACGTTTTCAATGACCATGTCAATGTCAACGCCCGCAGCACGCATCCGTTGTAGCACTTCCTTTTCCAGATCCGTCGTAAACGGCGCGGGTTGCTGCAGCTTTAATATCTCCTGCTGCCTCGGCGCATGCTCTGCGAGCCATGGGTGCTGTAAGATGTCGGCGAGTGTTGGGCGTAGCAGGGGCCGCTTCGACAGAAGTTGTTGGCACAAGTCCTTAGCCTGAGGTGGGAAGTTCTCTGGATAGTTTGGCTCCTCCTTAAGGATTTTCGTCTTCGTGACGTTCTCGTTATCGTCATCGAACGGCAATTCTCCGACCAGAAGGGCGTATAAGATGATCCCCAGACTCCACACATCAACTTTTTCTCCAGCATATTTCTCCCCTTTCAACATCTCTGGCGCACTGTAGCATACCGTGCCACACCATGTCTGCAAATAGCTCGACTTGCCCTCGTATTCCCTCGTGAACCCAAAATCGACCAGCTTGACATTCTCGTATTTGTCCAGGAGGATGTTTTCGAGTTTCAGATCGCGGTGGACGCAGGACTTGCCGTGAACGTAGGATACGGCGCCGACCAGTTGGGTGAAGATCTTCTGCACCTTAGCAGGTTCCAGCGCACCCTTCTCGAGGAGGTAGTTATATAGTTCGTCCCCTACAATTGCTTAGTAGACTGGCACCTCTGCATCGGGGAGGGTCCATACCAGGGCAGTATTCCAGGACCAGCCATACTAGGGTCTCCGTCACTATAACCTCGTATAATCGAGCAATGTGTGGATGCAGGAATTGGCGGTGGTGGTGGATTTCGCGCGCGAGGTTGGCATCGTCCTTCTTCGCCGACTTGAGCACTACCTGATCATGCTGTCAAATGCTGCTTCCGTCCCTAGGTCTCCGAGACGCACCTTGGAGCCATTGGTGAGCTTGTGGCTTGCCAAATAGACCTTGCCAAAGCTGCCTTTTCCTATCAGTCTTCCTAACGCATAATTCCCCACGGTCTTCAAGTCGTCTGCCGCAAATTCACTGCGTGTAAGCATTAGCAAAGGTCCTCGAATGCAGGGCGACCGGCCGTCTTACTCGAGAAGCTGCTTGTACGAGTCCGCGAGCTACCCCTCAAAAGTCAGTGCACGTCATATTTGCAAGGCCGCAACAAGGAGTGAGCAGGCCCTTCTCTGAGGAACAAGACGGGAAATCGTACTTTTTTCCGCTGGGCCTGCACTTCAGCCTGAGCCCTGGGATTCGACTGCATGGATCGCGGCGCTCCAAAGTGCCGTTCCGAGAGGCGTCATGAATAAATAGCTTCTGACGGCAGACGACGCTCCGCAACAGGCTGCCGCGGCCTGCGATAAGAAGGTGGTGGACTAGGGACGGAGGAAGATAGGCCACCTCGAGCACGATGGGACGAGGGAATTGAGGGGAGGAGACGGGGAACGGGATGCAACCGCACGATACGAAGAGTGCTGGGCGCTACTGTGAATTGTGCAAGGCGGTGCTCAGGAGAGACAGCTGCTTGCCTAGCTGGTTGGGTGCACGCCCGAACCCCCCCATGTCGGCGATCCGCATCAGACCAAAAAAAGAACAACCCCAGATGCAGACGGACAAGGTCTCAGTTGGGAAATTTCGGAGAGGGGCCTCCATTATTATTATTATTATTATTCCTCACTCGTTGAATATCAGGCTGAACATTTCAATGCTTGCGAATAAATACGTTGAAGGTCGTGTTCCTTGGTATCTTCAAATATCGTCTTCCCAACACCTTCCCACCTCAAACATACGGAGTACAAAAACCGTTATTAATAAACTACAACTTCGCGCTCGACGAGATATAAGTCTGACCAAGCTTCAGCATGTCAACCGCCTCCTGCACCATCTCGTCGACAATCTGCTTCGCCGGCTTGATATCCTGAATCACTCCCGACACCTGGCCCATGAGGAACGGAATATCCACGTCCTTGCCATCATCCATGTCCTTCGCCAATGGCACAATTCCAGCCTCGGTCAGCTTCTTGATCTCGTCCGGCCGCGACTCCCAGTCCCGAATGTAGTCATTGAACTTGACCCGCAGAGGACGGCCGCTGATAACGAGGGTCCGTCCAGTATCGGTAAAGGTTGCAGAGACAACATTCTCCTTGTGCTGCTGCGAGCATCCCGCCTCCACGCTGGCGACGAACCGCGTACCAACCCACACACCCTGTGCGCCCTGCATCAAGCTGCTGGCAAGACTTCTCCCATTGTAGATACCTCCTGCGGCGACAACCATGGCCGGCTGGCCGGTAAGCGGGCTCTTGTACTTCCGTGCAACGTCCACGACAGCGGGAATAAGGATGCTGTTGGCGATGTCGCCAGTGTGACCACCACCCTCCCCGCCCTGAGCGCAGACAATGTCCACACCAGCCTCCAGAGCCTTGATAGCATGCTTAGGCGCCCCGACCATGTTCATGATCAAAATACCCGCCTCATGTAGCCTCTTGATAGTTCTTGCAGGCGGCACACCAACAGCACTGACGAACAGCTTCGCGCCATTCCTAATCGTGACTTCGATGAGCTCGTCGAGCTGGCCGTGGGTGTAGTCATGGTTGGTCTTGCGGGCCGAGCCCCCGACCTGGGGGAGTGCGAGGTCGACACCGAAGGGGAGGTTTTTGTCCGTGAGGTGTGCCTTGAGCTCATCGATAATGGACTGGAGTTGCTCGGGAGTGTAACCGAGGCCGCCAATGACACCGAGACCGCCGGCGTTGGAGACGGCCGCTGCGAGAGGCCCACCAGAGGTCCTGGCCATGCCGGCTAGGATGATGGGGTACTGGATACCCAGCAGCTTGCTGAGCGGTGTTTCGAGGGTAGGAGGCATGACGGCCGCTGTTGAGTCTCCTCGATGGCTGTTCAGCTATGCAATGGCAGAATGCCTATGGTATTCCTGTAGCCGGCGGGGAGAGTACGATAAGTCGATCTAAGATCGGATGAGACCAACAACAATGCTCCCGGAGTGAGCCCATTGTGAAGCTGGGGAAGGTAATGTTAAATATGGGACGTGGTTGTAGAGCAGGGGTTCAGGTTCCTTGGCGGGGATTCTCCGTCGACCTCGGTTCTGCTCAAAATGGCCTGGAAATCGAGTCGAAAGAGAACCACGTGACGCCAACCTGTTAAGGGTAATTTGTCCGCCGAAGGGAGAGATTTTATACACAGTAGAGGGAGCATATATATAGTCGAGTAATGAAATCAATACCGGACGACAGGTCTTGGCGTGCGGTTTTCCACAGTGCGAGTGGACAAAACCCCAGACGTATACTCAACTCTAGCAGCTGGGAATGGGTCCAGAGTACCTTTGTTGCTCGGTCGCTCTCCCTGATCTAAGCTCTATGCCTGCTTCCCGTCTTCTCTATCTTGCGCTACAAGTCTGTCATAGTTTCCATCAAAGCGATGAACCTACAAGCGCAATCCTTACCAATGGAAGCCTTCTGACACGCCGATAATATCAGTCTTCTCAAGCAGGAGTCGGTGAATGCTTGTTCTTCCTTCCTGGAGTGAGCACTGAGCAATGTAGCTGACGAGAACAATATGTCTAAGGTCAGGGAGTTGAACAAACAGTACTCGGGACGCCATTGCTTGATCAGAAACGGGAGTAATGTACATGATGCGAAACGGCATAGGCACCCGTTGCCTTGCTATTGGGACTTGCGATGTTTCGCACCTGTACCCGCTCCGGTTCTGGGTTTGGAGAGGTGTAGTCCCTATAGCGATAGACTATAGACCAGCCCAATCCACCCGTGCTGCTAGCGTTTGACTCCGTTGACCTGGCCATTGGCTTGCCTATGACCGTTGGCTTTTCCGTTTACCATATTCTGTTCCGGAGCCGGGGGTGGAGGGACGGGCCCAAATGGACGACGTGCCGGTTCGGGCTCCAACTCCTCTTCTGTCTCGTCGTCATAGCTACCCTCCTCATCCTCGTCCTCGTAGTCGTATTCGCTCTCCGTCATGTCCTCATCTTCCTCTAGATCTTGCATCGGGACTTGGCCACGACCCTGAGCTTGCATGCCGCGACAGAGCGTTTCCAATCGGACGATCTTCTTCCGCTGCTCTTCGATTTCGCGGTCCTTCTTCGCGAGCGCCTCCTGCATCCTCGTTCTTTCCTCCACCATCTCCCCTATGTTGCGATTGGTCACCTCTTTGTTGCGAGTGAGCTGCTGGTTTTCCTTTTCGAGGCGCTTGGTCTTCTTGGACATTTCTTCCATCTCCTTCCTGAAGGTCAGGAACAAATCATTGGAGTTGTTCAAGGTGTCCTCAACCTGCATCTGGTCAGTATTAACCATAGTGCGGTAAGCTGAAGAGGCATGCAGGAGGGCGTACCTGTTTGAACTTCTCAACGTAGATATTCAACTGGGTACGAAGCTCCGTCTCAGTTTGCGAAAAGGTCGAGACTTGTCTTGTCAATTGGTGCGATTTAGATGACTCCATCTCATGTTGCTTGCGCTGTTGCTCCAACCGCGCCTGCTGGTACTGTATTTCGAGCTCTTTTGTACGAAGGAGTGAATGGAACTGCAGTTCACGCAACTCGTATTGATCAATGAGAGACTTGAACTTTTGTCGAAATCTATACCAGAATTAGTGATCCATGCTGCGCAATGCTCCATAGAAATGAAACATACAACTCGTCCAACTCCATGTCGACGGGGCCTTGCGGTTCGGGGAGGTTCTGTGCCGCAATGCAGTCGTCAACATCAGCTACCAGTCTTTCCAAGCGTTCATGGAGCTCTTCGCGGGCCTTGGATTCGGTCGTCTCAAGTTTGTGAAGCTCATCCTAAGCCACGTCAACATATGTCCGGAAGCTATCAGAAAAGCGCGGAGCTAACCTTCAGCCGTTTATTCTCCTTGGTGAAATCCCGCGATATCTTCTCAAGCTTGTCTTTCATGGCCGTGACCCGGTTGAGCTCAGTCCGCTGCGCATCTTTCTCCTTCTGCAGCTGATCACCACGCTTCTTGGCCTTCTGGTGGTCACGTTCCGTACGCTTCATCTCCTGAAGAAGCTCGGTGTACTTCTTCTGGAGGACATCGAGGCGAGACATGGGCGTCTCCATATTCGAAAGGAGCGACGACAGTTCTCGATTGGCCTTCTTAACTTCCCTTTCTGCTCATAGTTAGCGACCGTTTCTGATAGGTGCAAAAGTCAATTCCAGGACTCGTCCCAATACGAGGCATAAACGAGCTCCAAAGCGCACAAATTGCACATGAGAGAGCCACCATGCTTACACAGTCTCTTCTCTAAGAAACTCGTGCCCGCTCAACCCTGTATCAAAACATGATTCTCCCCTCACACTCGTCCATTGTGAAACCCAGGGAATCAAATATGTACCCACCGATTTCAAGCTCCTGGTCCTTCTCTCCGGCCGCATCCAGCTCCAGCTGCGCAATCTTCGCCTGGATCTGCTTCTGCTGCTCTGACGGGTCTGTGACCTTCTTTGCCTTGCCCTTCTTCGCAGTAGACGCGGGTGCTGGAGCGGGCGTGGGAGCCATGGCGGCGGCACTGGACATTGGCACGGCTGGGTGCGAGTCGAGTCTCTACGGCGATTGCGATTCCAATGTGGTGCGATGGTTCGAATCTGACGATTCCGGACCACAGTCACGTATTTCCAGTCAGAGAGGCGCTTCAGACCCTTGGGACCTTGAACACCTCCTAAGCATTCCCTAAGGCTCCCAGGAGGCACGACTGAAGTTTACGGGTAGACCGAGCCGTAAATATTCGCAGGCAGGGTGTCCGGGCGAAGTCGAGACGGTATATCGAGTGGACGGCGGCGGCGAAGGTGTCGTCTGACGCTTGGAGGCTCTTCTGCACCACTGCAGAATCGGAACGTTGGGACTTGGACGGAGATACTGCCTAGGTCCGACGGGCTAAGTGGATGATATGAACCAGCGGCAATGCCTAGGCGCAGAGATAATGGTGTTCTTGGAGAAATGGGTAGATGCGGCGTCTCCAGCGAGAGTTGACTGTGAGGGGATCACAGGCGTTGGTACCCATTATGCTGCGCCAAGCCGGCCTTGAATATAGCCAAGGATTTCCCGCACAGACTTTGGCGCACCAAACCGCAACGCTCCGCATTTTGCCCGTCCAACTTCGTCACGCTGTTGCTATATAACTAGTGCTGGTTTGAATCCTCTACAAGTCGCAATCATCAGAGATTAGAAGATGTCCTCCGCTGTTAATGAATCCACATCACTCCCTAAAGTTCGGAACCCCCTACCCCCAAGGTACCGTTACCTAAACCCTTGGTCGTATACGGAGTAGCTTTTAAGCTATTTACTTTACAAACCATAAGTTATATGCCAACGATAAGAGTCTAGATGATGAATACAGGTACTATATTTAGTATAGAGAGATAGTTCGATGGCAGCGTGGACGATGTCCTCGACAGTGCGCACGTGAGCAATAGACACCTGCATAATTAAACAACACCACCGGGGCATCAACCGAAATTCATACAAGGACGAACAGTACGTGCTGGGTCCATCACCCGTCAGCATCATCGGCTGCTTCAGGCTGACGAAGGGGGAGCGGGAGAAACAGTCAGACTATGGCCCGATAGAATCTCAAATAACATTCAGGCATCGATACCTCCTCTGAAGCGGTCATTATTTGGATTCCATAGCCAATCAGGGCATGCAGAGACGAAGGCGTCGAGTTCACCGGTGGAGAATTACACGGGCTGTTGGGAGAAACATTTATGAATCAAGTACCACCAGAGTCATATTCGACAGTCTTTGCCCAGTTCTAAAGATGCAGATCGCGCAAGCGCCCCAGAACAGCTTTCCAGCGTCCCTTGTACCTCAAATCATTAATCCACGTCTCCACTTCGACTGTTCTACACGTAACCATTCGTAAATTGTAAATGCTCCAAGGACATCCCTCCACGCAATACCCTAGGGTACTCACGCGGCCGCCTCACTCAGCAGACATTCCTGTCCTATCAGTACAGATGACAGTGCATAAAGTGCCCTTACCTGCTCATTCCGGAGAAGTTGGAATATGAGAACCATTCAACGTAACATATTTGCTTGCTCTTGTAGAGCTGAGACGTGCCTCTGAAACCATCCGTCTCGTGACTAGACTATTGACTTCAAGCTGTAAGTGATTGCCAAAGTGCGGATGGTGCAAACTGACTGAACCGAGGCGGTACTTAGAGGTAGTAGAAATATTGAGCTGACATGACAGTAACATGTTCACACATCAAATGTATACACATGAATTCCGATGATCACGGAATAGTATGCCTAAACTCCCGGAGTGATCGCAAGTCGCTGCCCGCTCACCTTGCCCTCATGAAGCAACATGAAGTTCCACGCTTCCTGCATCCCATCCAATCCGCCTAGTACCCTAACAGGCATATAGCTCAATTCCCCGTTGGCAAACGCATCCTCCAAATACCCACCACATCCACCTAGTAGAGTCTGCATTCTTTGGATCCGAATAGTCATCTACACAGTACAAACTGAGCAAAGACCCCGTTCACTCCGGTCGCTGCACCCCGGGCCGCACCCCCATCGTCGGCAGGAATGAAGCTCCGCCTGTGCAGCCAAGACGTTCCCGATCACGACTTGGTCCGGAGCAGAGCCAGCAGCGGCAAGGACGGCGTGGAAAGGTCCATTATCATTAGGATATGCAAGTTGCTAACAAATTGAAAGGGAATACCAGATACTGCTGGGTTCGGTTAGAGCGTTGGAGGTTGCTGTTCTGATACTTAGTTACGACCCCGCTAGCCTACTTTGGTATATTTACAATACTTTGCCTGGCGCCGCGGCAGTCATTGCCGCAAGATTTCAGGAACATAGTCGCGACCCTCGCCGGCTTTCTCCTAAGGTGTCCATCACAAAATATGCTGCGCTCCGCTCGGTGGCAGCTTCAGAGGCCTGGAAGCGTTCCTCGCCTCTCATCCCGATGCTGGTCTCGTCGCGGATATGCTGCAGTGGCCGGAATCTCCGATTTACCCAAAGTCGGAGAGCAGCTCCATGGATTCACCGTCAAGCGTGTCAAGCAGGTTCCAGAGCTTGAGCTGACAGCCCTACATCTTGTACATGACAAGACCGGCGCGGAGTACCTTCACATTGCCCGCGATGATTCCAACAACGTGTTCTCCATTGGATTCAAGACCAATCCCCCAGACGACACCGGCGTCCCACATATCCTGGAACATACCACATTATGCGGCAGCGAGAGGTGGGTTATACAATTGAGCTGTTCTTGATCTTGATAGCTGATATATTCTAGATACCCGGTTCGCGATCCTTTCTTCAAAATGCTTCCTCGGACGCTCTCCAACTTCATGAACGCCTTCACCTCGTCCGATCATACCACCTACCCGTTCGCGACAACGAATGCCCAGGACTTCAAGAACCTCATGTCGGTTTACATGGACGCTACGCTCCACCCGTTGCTCAAGGAGAGTGATTTCGCGCAAGAGGGTTGGCGGGTTGGTCCTACGAATCCTTTGGCTGTTCAGGCCGAGGGTGACGAGGAAGCGAAGCGACTGGTGTTCAAGGGTGTCGTGTACAATGAGATGAAAGGTCAAATGTCAGATGCAAGCTATCTGTTCTACATCAGGTTTCAGGACCATCTCTTCCCGGCTATCAATAACTCAGGAGGCGACCCGCAGAAGATTACCGATCTGACCTGGGAACAATTGAGAAAATTCCATGCGGACCACTACCATCCCAGCAATGCCAAACTTCTTACATATGGGAATTTCCCGCTGGACGAGCACCTGAAGGAAGTGGATGTCAGATTGAACCGGTTCGACAAGATTGTGGTCGACCATGATATCAAGACGCCAATAAAGTTGGATGGTCCAAGGCATGTTACGGTGCAAGGTCCGGTGGACCCTTTGATTCCTGCGGATAGTCAACATAAAACGTCTGTAACCTGGCTAATGGGCGATACCTCTAACGTTGTGGAGAACTTCTCTATCGGAGTTCTAAGTACGCTGTTGATGGACGGCTACGGATCCCCACTATACCGCAACCTTATTGAAACTGGCCTAGGGGCTGATTTTAGTCCCAATACCGGATATGACAGTGCTGGCAAGATCGGAGTTTTTTCGGCCGGCGTAAACGCTGTGAAGGCGGAAGACGTGCCTAAAGTCAAGGAGGCCATTTTCAAGACGTTCCTTGAGGTGCGGGAAAAGGGTTTTGATAAGATCAAAGTCGACGGTATACTTCACCAGCTGGAGCTCTCGCTGAAGCACAAGACGGCACAGTTCGGCATGACCATGATGCAAAGATTGAAGCCGGGTTGGTTCAATGGTGTTGACCCTATGGAAGCACTTGCATGGCAAGACACTGTGGATGCTTTTCAAAGACTATATTCCCAAGGAGGCTACCTAGAAGGGCTTCTCGAGAAGTATCTCCTCAACGACAACACTCTAACATTCACAATGGAACCATCGGAAACTTACAGCGAGGAGTTAATACAAGAGGAAAATCACCGCTTAGCTGAGAAAATCAAGGAAACTCAAAAGCGCTTTTCCAGTGGGCAGGAAGCGCAGAAGTATCTGGAGAAGCGCGAACTTGAGCTTCTGGAAATCCAGGAACAAGCGAGAAACCAGGACACGAGCTGTCTGCCAACCGTACATGTCAAGGATATTCCTCGTATCAAGGAGAGGAAGCCACTGCGTCATGGAACTATTGGAGACGTCAAAGTCCAATGGCGTGAAGCGCCAACAAATGGGCTGACCTACTTCCGTGCAGTTCACAGCCTGCAAGATCTTCCGAACGACCTCAGAAAACTGATCCCGCTGTTCACTAGCGCCGTCATGCGGCTGGGGACGAAAGACAAGACAATGGAGCAGCTAGAGGAGCTCATCAAGCTGAAAACCGGTGGTATTTCCGTAGGCTATCATGCATCTCCGTCACCCTTGTCGCTTAGTACGTTCGAAGAGGGTCTTGCATTCAGTGGATATGCGCTTGACCGGAACGTGCCCGACATGTACGACCTCCTGCAGATGATTGTCATGGAAACGGACTTCGACAGTCCCGAGGCCGACAAGAAGATTCGAGAGCTCCTCGTGGCTTCAGCGAGTGGCGCTGTCAACTCCATTGCTGAGTCGGGTCACGTCTTTGCTCGGACCTTTGCGGAAGCTGGTCTCACACCAGTCGGCCGGCTCAATGAGCAAACCGGGGGGCTGTCTCAGGTGAAGTTCACAACTGAGTTGGCACAAAGGCCGCTGAGCGAACCCCTTGACGACATTATCGGGAAGCTCAAGAGCATTCAGGCCTTCGCCATCGCGAATAGCCACAAATTCCGCGTTGCACTGACCTGTGGGAAGGAGAGCTCTACCGCGAATCAGGAAGCACTCGGCCGTTTCCTCGCACGCCTGCCATCTTCCGCGACGAATCCACAGGCATCCAAGCCGTCCGATTTTCCCCGCAACGCGAAATCGTTCTTTCCACTGCCATATCAAGTGTACTATTCCGCAAGAGCAGTACCCACAGTACCTTACGTCGACGCCGCAGGGCCAGCACTGGAAATTCTCGCTCAGCTACTGACTCACAAGCATTTGCACCATGAAATCCGAGAAAAGGGTGGTGCTTATGGAGGTGGAGCATACTCCCGTGCTCTCGGCGGCATGTTTGGCATGTACAGTTACAGAGACCCGAATCCGCAGAACACGATGAAAATCATGGAGGAAGCTGGACAGTGGGCGCGTGACCGTTCATGGACACATCAGAACCTGGAAGAGGCCAAGCTCAGCGTATTTCAAGGGTATGACGCCCCTCAGAGCGTTAGCCAGGAGGGCATGAGGCTATTCCTCTCTGGTATCACCGACGATATGCTACAGACAAGACGCGAGCGCTTGCTAGACGTCACTGCGGAACAAGTCCAGGAAGTTGCGGATCAGTTCTTAGTGCGGCGTGCTTCTGAAAGCACTGTCGCTATTCTCGGCGAGAAGGGGGATTGGGTAGATGCTAAAGAGGGATGGGAAGTGCAAGATCTCGGGATGGTGTCCAGCATGGGTGGTCTTTCTGCATAGTAAGTATACCTAGAGGCCCTTTTTCGTCCATCGTGTTGCATTATATTCTGTATAATATTGTAAAATACTCCACTTTCGCATTTCCGGCATGGGCAGGACGCATTGGTGGGTCATAGAGTCGAGCGCGGAAGGGAAACCATCTTGTATTTCCTTTTTCACTCCTTCACATTCACCACTTCGTTTCACCTCACCATCGGCACGGCGTTTCTCCGTCCCGCCTCCAGCAAGCCTATATATACGCGCGCCAACCATTCTCTCGACTTCTCTCGTCCCAGCGCAGTCGAACAGATCCGCAGACGTGCAACACTTTCTCCCGTGGTTGTACGGTCTGTCCCCCCCTCACCTCCTAGCCTTCTGACTTTTTTTGGTGAGCACTATGGGGATATGCGCAAGAGCAATGCCGTCGAGCCATCCACGCTGAAGGGAAACCTGAAGCGTTTGGGAGGTAAGGACGCGGTGGTAATCATGACAGACCTGCCTGTGAGCGAGACCCTTCTTCTGGCAGACTAAACTTGGTTGCACATCTTTTTATTCCAAAGGACGAAGAAAGCGTTCAAACAAGGTAAGCGACTTGCAGAACTTCCCGCCATTGAGCCGTTTGACCAAGCAAAAGTCCACGACTGTACCATCGCCGTTATCACATGTACTGTTAATGGTTGCTAAGCATGCAATGCACATGCCAGATCTACGAGGAGTTGAAGACAACATCTAAATGTATACACACCCTTAAAGCAGACTGGATAGCTTGAAAACACAGATTATAGAGCCTTTCTGAAACTCTCACAGAGTCTTTCTGGTATAATACAAAGCACTGATTGATCGGTTCTACATGTTCTTAATCCTTGGCATGAAGCTCCCCTCCTCGGCTCCTCCCGAGGTCAAGCTCAAGCTACCCGCTCCCCAACTGTATCCACATCTTTGGGCTTCGCCACTCTCACTACCATGTTAAAATGTGGTCTCTCTCTCCTTCTAGCTGCCTCGGCCCTCGCCAACTTGCCACAGAGTCAATCAACACTCAATGACCCCTCCTCGAACTATGGATCCCTCCTTACGCTCTCCGAGTCCGCCCAGCTTCTCCACCTCCACCGTAAACTCGTCGAGATCGAGAGTATAACGGGAAATGAGCACAACGTCGCCGAGTGGTTGGCTTCGTACTTGCGGAACAATAGCTTCACAGTGGAACTACAGGAAGTATCTCCGAAGAGGCATAATGTCCTAGCATACGGCAAAAAGCGCGACACAACCGTCCTGGTGACATCGCACATCGACACCGTCCCACCCTTCTGGCCATATTACCACAACGAAACTACACATGCAATAGGAGGACGCGGCTCCGTCGATGCAAAGGGCAGCGTCGCGCCGCAAATCATGGCCGTGCAAAGCCTTCGGGAGAAGTTCTTCGACGACCTATCCCTCCTCTTCGTCGTGGGCGAGGAAACCGGCGGCGACGGCATGCGCGCTTTCTCTGCGTGGGAGGAACGACCGAAATCCTACGAGGTTGTCATTTTCGGCGAGCCGACGGAGGGGAAATTGGTGTGCGGACACAAAGGCATGCTGGGCTTCACGATCAGGATACAAGGCAAGGCGGCGCATTCCGGGTATCCGTGGTTGGGAGTCTCCGCGAACGATGTCCTACTCGACGCATTGGGTGCGCTGCACCACCTGCGGGAAAGTGGGCTGCCGTGGAGTGAGAAGTATGGCAATACGACGATGAACTTTGGACGTGTGCAGGGTGGTGTTGCTGCGAATGTGGTGGCTGAGACCGCCGAGGCGAGAATCGCTATGCGACTTGCAGCCGGGACGCCGGAGCTTGTGCGCGATTTGATTCTCGATTCTCTCTCTGGTGTGAAGGAGCGATCAGAGAAGCTGGGTGCAACGCTTGAAGTGCAGTGGGGAAGTGAGGGATACGGGCCCGTGGATATCGATTGTGATTTGGAAGGGTTCGAGACGATAACTGTGAATTATGGAACCGATTTGCCCAATCTGAAAGTCGACCAAGGGGTGAGGAGGTATTTGTACGGGCCGGGGAGTATACAGGTGGCGCATTCGGATCATGAGGCGTTGACGAGGAGGGAGTTGGAGAGGGCGGTGTTGGATTACAGGAGGATGATTGTGGAGGCCACGAGGATGGATAAGTACCAGAGTAGAAGGCAGGAGGAGAGGATGGGGATGTAGAACTGCTTTGTTGTTGTAAGCCAGCAGGTAAATTGAGCATGGGGTTGTTAGTATAGATGACGAATAGGTAATGCATTATGAACACGAGGAGGGAGTAACTCTCTGACGCAGCATGACTGGGGAATAGAGATGGGGCATATCACTTTGATATTTGCAAGATTTGATTACAGACCACACTGAGTGCGTTTACGTCAGTCATTTCTTGCCTTGGTATCGCTTGATGTCTACCTGACCCAATCGCCCATATATCTTTCCCACCCAAAGAAACCAAAAAAGGATTATCATTCCCACGCGCTCTAGGCAACCCGGACCCTAACTCCAAGCCAAAAATGCCAGCTAAAAGCCCAGCATGGTTCCAAGACCACAAGCCCAACCTTCCTGGAACCCGCTCCCATATCCTCGGCCACCACGCATCCCGCTACGATCCCACTGCACTCGAAAACACCTTCGCAGCAAGCTCACTCAACAGCCTCGCTTTATCCGCCTGCGGCAACTCCTGAAAGACCTGATACACACTCTTCCCCTTCGCATCCCTCACAGCACCCAATCGATTCCCAGCCACCGCGCCTGCAACCATACCCGGGAAATTCGCAACGATGAAGCCCATAGCCCCACCGCTCAGTCCGCCCACTATACTCCAGAATCTACCAGTGGGAACGGCGCGTTCTCCCTCTGCCATGCCTTCTTCTCGTAGCATTTCTTCAAACATGCTGCCAAATTGCTCGTTCGAGAACCGTGTGTGCGATTCCTCTGTTGTGCCGCCGGGCGCGCCGCCGAAACCGAAGGCGGACCAAGGGAAACCGCCTGTGGAAGCGCGCGGGATCTCTCCTTCGGTGGACTCCTCTTCGGTGAAGCTGGGGGCGGCGCCCGTGAAGGAGTGGTAGCTGCGGGTGGCATCATATTCGCGGCGGCGGGTAGGGTCTGAGAGAGTGTAGTAGGCATCGTTTATCTGTTGGAATCTCTTTGTGCGGGCGCGCCGCTCGGGTGAGTCTTGCGGAACACGGTCAGGGTGGTGTTTTAGGGCTGCCCTGGAGGGTGTTAGTATTGCTGCGGAAAGGAACTTGAGGTGGACGGAAGGCGGAATGGTAGGCTGCCGACAGAGAGAAGAAGGGAGAAGGGCATACTTCTTGTACGCATCCCTGATCTGCTGTTGAGTAGCTTTTGGATCTACCTCCAGCACCTTATCTATTGCATACATTAGCATATATATTCCCCTCAGGGACATTCAACACACAATAATCCACTGGCGGCCCAGACATCCTCAAGACGAAGGTGAGAAACGTGAATCAATGGTATATTAAGAGAGCCTAAAACTTAGGGAGGTGTGCAAGGTCGGATAGTGTCCGTAGACGTCGAGAGATTGCGCTTGCGACGTGAAGCGCGGATGGTGGTCCAAAAGAGTGCCTGGTTGAGCAATGGCATCGGTTGATGACGTCGTTGCTCTGTTCAGCCACTGTGGCGCACCGCTCGACTTGGGTGTCACGTGCATTATGCCCAGACATTTGGAGCTCGGGCCCTAGCTTGACGAGGCAGCTGCTGATGTCGCGTCCTCAGTTTACACGAGATACAGGTCCCCCAGCTACAACGAGCTATCTCTCTGAAGTCCTTGAACAGAAGATATTCCTCATTCTCTATCCCGGCCGAATCTCACGAGCTTGTCCTAGGAATCCGCTTGTTTAGTAGTACACCAGCCATTCCCGAACTTTACTCCACCCATTCCGCACATCATGTAGGAGCTCCCTTCCGAGGGAAGTATCATGACTGACATAGTAAAGGGAGGTTCTACTGGGTATAACAGGCAAAGACTTCACCATCATCGCCGCCTCTAAAGCCGCCATGCGAGGCGCCACCATCCTCAAAGCCACAGACGACAAGACACGGGAATTGAACTCACATACTCTCATGGCCTTCTCCGGCGAAGCTGGTGATACAGGTGTGTGTTGGTGTATCTGTGTGGAGGACGAGTAGCTGACGGCGACGGGTCCTCAGTTCAATTCGCCGAATTCATCCAAGCCAACGTGCAGCTGTACTCCATGCGCAATGGCATGGAGCTCTCACCTTCAGCCACGGCAAACTTCGTTCGGGGAGAATTGGCTAGGTCGCTGCGGTCAAGGAGACCCTACACTGTGAACCTGCTTCTGGGCGGCTATGACAAGATTGCGGACAAGCCTACGCTGTACTGGATCGACTATCTGGCGAGCTTGGCTCCCGTACCATATGCTGCGCATGGATACGCTCAGTATGTTACTCTAATGTCCTCTCAAAGCGAGGGGGAGCCTGTGCTGCCGCGGAAAGCTTGCTGACTCTCCGTCCTAGGTACTACTGCCTCTCCCTCCTGGACAAGCACCACCACCCCGATATCGACTTCGAGCAGGGCATGAAGATTCTACGGATGTGCACAGAAGAGCTAAAGCGACGACTTCCGATCGATTTCAAGGGCGTTACGGTCAAGGTTATAACAAAGGATGGCGTGCGGGAGCAGGAGTACGAAGACGATGTGAAGGTCGTCGTCCCATGATCTGCGAGCGGGTCTACATCTTGATGGCATATTGGAGTTTGGAACACTAGAAATGTGTGTACAGGAGGAGGAGCGCGATTTCGGCATTCCAAATAAGGCTTCATAGATCCCGCTCATGACCTGGGACTAGTCGCAAGCAATAAACCATGCAATGACAGACTCTCTGGCCTCCAAACGTATTCAAGAGAACAGGAGAATGTTCAATTCAATGTTGACGCCAGCAACACATTCAACTCCTCCACATCATTTCACGAAACCAGGGTCGAGATTAACATTGGTTTGCCAAGCCTCATGTGTATCCATGCCCAATCCAGCTAGCATCCTTCTGCACGTTCCACTCAATTTCCTATTTTTCTTCAAACGACGCGCCTGTTTCCACTCACCACAACCGCTCAACCTCAAAAACAAGCAGTCAAACTAGAGACTGGATTTGGATGTCCTCTGAATAGCATTTTCCGTTCCATCAACGAGAAGACAGCATCTCAGATCAGTCACCGCCGGAAGTGCTGTCTTCAGCCGTTCCTTCTGTCCAGAACACAGACTGCAGAGGAAATGGATATTTCGCCATCAATCGCAAAGGATGCATGTAGCTTTCGCATCTCCAACCCACGTTTGCCTGCTCCTCGGCCTAACTCCCGGTAGCCTTGGAGCAACATTCCTTCTCAGTGGGAGATCGAAATAGGCTTTTAGCAGGGCCGTGTCTTCTCCACCCTACTCATCAGGATCTCTGGTGGATGAGTAGGACTAAATCAAAGACAAACATATGTGCCTCGTGAAATGTTTGCTTTGTGCTGTGTCGGTTTCTCGAGCTTGCTCCTCGGCGTGGTCCTTTGGGGGGAGAATTCGAGGAGAGTTGAGGCCGACGACGGATCGGTATCCTCGAGTTATTTCTCGAAGTATGGAGCGAGGCTACTCTGCCTGGATTATTGCAGGACATGACACAGAGAAACCAAAATTGAACAAAGTTGCGTTATGCTGTCTATGTTTTGACTAAATCAAATGTGAAAGCACGGCCTACCGTTGTCTCTCATTTTTAATGATAATAACAATGGTGATAATCATCATTATTATCGCCGATCCCTACTCATCCAAACTCGCACCTGTCGTTCCCTTCACATCGTCTTTCCTCCTTCTGATTTCGAATCCACACCATCCACGCCTGTTCTTATTCCAAATCTCTCCTACTCAAGGCCAAGTCCATGGGCAAGGACTCGGGTCTTTTCGAAGAGCGGTCTTCGTCATGAAACGAAGATGCGTGGATTTTTAGAAAAGAAGAAAAAAACAGAGCACATTGTTAGAGAATGCTTAGAGGGAAAAGAAGAGGGTTTATATACGCGAGAGAGTACAGAACTGTTAGTCCGAGTTCGGCGTTAGAAGGCACAGTGATCGGGAAGGACAAATTGGCTGCGTTTGTTGCTAATGTCCAGAAACTTCCTAAGGAGAGGAGACACACTGGAAGATCGAGCTGTGACAGAATCCTAGAATTGGTTTACCAACCGAGGAGCCGATAGCACTCGATCATTGGCCCGAGTACGGCTTGGACATGTCCGTCGAAACTTGACCATAATCTAAACCTGTGAATTCGAAGCCTCGAAGTAAGTGAACGGCCCTGTTGGATCTTGGGAAGGGGAACGGCTCCCGATTCCTAAAACATGCCATTCGCGTGTAGGAAGGATCCGGTTGGAACCAGCCTGATAAAACCGCAAAATAGCCATTGGCGAAAGCACTATAGCCATTGTTTAGCGCATGGGTTGAAGCTCCTCGTGTCTCTGCATAGAATAACGGATGCAGAGTACTTCAAGATCATAAACCCGTTTGCTACTAGTCCCTAGGTTCTGATTTTATGTCAGTGACATTGGACTCAATCGAGCTCACCTCACGAGCCGGCTGTGTAGAAATTGCGGTCCGTCCGTTTGCTATAGCGGGCCAGGCATAGAGGATTGACTGGTTAGTGCTTTCAAATCATGAGCCCATTCATAGCCCTCCACTTGGGTTCGGAGATCAAATCAGTGACCGTGAGAACCCAAACGGATTGAGTCGACTATTACAAATGTGTGTGACAAACATTCCTCAAGCTTGAACTGAACAGAGTAATTGGTCATGATATGACGTTGGAAACACCCTCTACGAGCTCACCAATATGCCGTACGTAAACAGTGATTGCCTCCTGAAAGTCACATTGATAAGTATGTACGGCCAATCATTGCGCTCTCTTCCACTGCTCGAAAGCAGAAAGAAACCGCACCCAAGATTAGCTGCTAAATTCGTCTCCACTCGACAGACGGTTTTCGTCATCATGGACCCTCGACCCGCCGCAAGGACAGTGAGGATCTCGAGAATCGAAAATGCTTTTAGTGAGTGTGAAGATTTGCGTTGTTCAATAATGAAAGAGAAAGGCAGGCACGGATCCTGCTCAGAAGATTTTATGTCGGCTTACGGTCAATTATTTTTCCGATGCCCCGCGCCAAGCCTTAGCTTGAGTCAAGGGCATTTTCGCCTTTGCTTTTGGAGTTGCAACTTTTGAATCGCCGCCACAACACCCCCGACCCCGCCGTCTCCTTTTCAAGAATAGCTGGAAACAACCTGATATACGAACAACCCCAGACTATACTGTCGAAAACCCGCGTCAAAAAGTCGCCTTCTGCCCAGCATGGATTCGGAGTCGGAACATGATCACCGCGATGAAGAGAGCGTAGCCTCTGGCGCTGAAGAGGTGGAGGAAACGAAGCCCAAGTCTGCATTGAAGAAGACGCGAGAGGTGCTGCCACCTGTTGAGCGACCAAATCTTCCGTACGTGTGCTCCAGCAGCTCTTTTCCCCAGCGAATCTCGAGAGTTTTGGATAGAAGGAAGCGGTGTTCGGTCCTTTCACTTGACACAATGCGCTTTTGGATCATTTAGATCTCCTCGCCTACTTGTATACCGGATGCATGTTCTTTTGACCCAGTTACAGCTGGACCAGGAAGAGTTGATTCTCGATTCCCGGATTTATGCTAATACCCCGCAGGGAACAACCAGATCCGGCGACCGTTGACTTCTCTAAATTGAACCCTCTTTCTCCAGAAATCATCAGCCGCCAGGCCACGATCAATATAGGAACGATCGGCCATGTCGCTCACGGGAAAAGTACAGTCGTCAAGGCTATCTCAGGGGTTCAGACTGTTCGATTCAAGAATGAGCTGGAGCGGAATATCACCATCAAGCTTGGTTATGCGAATGCGAAGATCTACAAATGCGACAATGAGGAATGCCCACGGCCGACTTGCTACAGGTCATACAAGAGCGAGAAGGAGGTGGATCCGCCTTGCGAACGAGAAGGATGCACTGGTACCTACCGCCTACTCCGTCACGTTTCATTCGTCGACTGCCCCGGTCACGATATTCTCATGAGCACTATGTTGTCTGGCGCCGCTGTCATGGATGCCGCACTTCTCCTCATCGCCGGTAACGAACCATGCCCTCAACCTCAGACGAGTGAGCATCTTGCAGCCATTGAGATCATGAAGCTCAGCCACATCATCATCCTTCAGAACAAGGTGGATCTGATGCGACAAGATAGCGCAGCGGCACACTATCAGTCTATCCTGAAGTTCATTCGCGGCACAGTCGCGGATGGCTCGCCCATTATCCCCATTTCCGCCCAGCTCAAGTTCAACATCGACGCCGTGAACGAATACCTTGTCACCAAGATTCCGGTTCCAGTACGGGATTTCTCGGCAAAACCGCACATGATGGTCATCCGATCCTTCGACGTGAACAAGCCGGGTGCCGAGATTGACGAACTGAAAGGTGGTGTTGCTGGTGGCAGTATTCTGACCGGTGTGTTGAAGTTGGGTGATGAGATTGAAATTCGACCTGGTATTGTCTCGAAGGACAGCCAAGGCAAGATCCAGTGCAAACCGATTTACTCGCGAGTCGTCTCTCTATTCGCAGAACATAACGATCTCAAATTTGCCGTTCCAGGGGGTCTGATCGGTAAGTTAAATACTCAAGCATAGCTTGTAAGGGTTCGACTAAGATCTGCAGGTGTCGGTACTCGTGTGGACCCTACCCTTTGCCGTGCTGATCGTCTCGTTGGTTTCGTCCTTGGCCTCCGAGGCCATCTTCCCAACATTTACAGTGAGCTCGAGGTCAACTACTTCCTCCTTCGAAGATTGCTCGGTGTGAAGACCGCGGATGGCAAGCAGGCGAAGGTTGCGAAACTCGCTAAGAACGAGGTCCTCGTAAGTAGACCCTAACGTGGATAAGGGCTTGGTTAACGTATGTGTACCAGATGGTCAATATCGGCTCAACGGCTACTGGTGCAAAGGTTATTGCTGTGAAAGCTGATGCTGCAAGGTTGCAGCTCACATCCCCCGCATGCACGGAGATTGGGGAGAAGATTGCCTTGTCTCGTCGTATCGAGAAGCACTGGAGGTTGATTGGATGGGCTAATATCGTAGCGTAAGTGTCCCGCTTTGCTCTCCGATGCTGCGGCTTATTGACGTCTGAACAGTGGCAATGTCCTTCAACCCCAAGAGGACTAAGTAGGGCTGCATATGAACCGTGGTGGTTTGGAAGGACCTTACGATGACATGATCAAACGGACGCGCAGAACTAGTATGACAGAGTGTTCGAGTGTCATGCTTGATCTGCCTCTACGCCTTGCATGCGAGTACGAGCGCTATCGTTACATTGATAGATGGGTGGTTGGCTTGCATACGTGGTCTGCAAAGACAGGAGCTGGCATGTTTTGTGCTACATAGTGGTAATGTAGGGCAAATAGTGTTCGGGGAACCACACAAATCTCGAGCATCGATATGATACACCGGCTGCGGAGTGGCAGATCTAAGCGTGACTTGGTTGTTAGACCTTCTCAAATGCCGTTCTCCTATCGTATTAGTTTATAGTTCGGCGGCAAGCCAGCTGGGCAAACTTGGAGTCACCACACCATAGTTAACATTATGCACTGTCCCGGCCCTTGACACCTCTGGTGCCATGTTGAGTTACGTAGGCCATGGCCCAACCATGCAGGTGGCGTGCGGATTATTAGGCCGGCGTCCGTCAGGGCATTTTCACATGCAAGCGCTATTCAGAAACATTCCAACGCGAACTCCGTTAGGACCCTCCCATTCTCCCAAGACCTCCCTTCCCCCATGCCTGCGACAACCACAGCTACTAATAAGCAATCTCAACAGCTCCTATAGCTAATATCCCGGTACGTACGAATTGGAAGGCTGTGTTCAGCCAAGGCACCTGCAACATCTTTTTGGCCTCACGTGGATGCTTACTGACCCCGGACAGCAACCCCGGACCCACCCGTGGACTTTCCTCCGCTCGAATCTCCGTCGCTGAATATACGAGAGGGTGATTTTCGGTCAGGGCACTCTCCCTCCTCCTTACCTTTCCTCTTCCTCTACGCATTGTATTCCTATCTGTTGTAATGGTGCGCGCCGAAAACACCCAAGGCACACAGGAAGAGACATGGGTGGAGCTTCCCCCGAGAAATCGAGACGGGACGGCAGAGCGAGACGAGGACCCTTTCGTAGCCGCGGACACGGCTCCGCACCACAATCAACAGTCGCCGCCGCATATCCATAGACCGGTACCACGCCGCAATTTCTCGATTCTTTCGCAAACGAGCGAGTCTCTCGACCAATTCCCACCGTCGTCGCCTCCGTCCACGTCGCATATTCCCAATACTCGGTCGTCGGATTTCCTCGCTCAGCTGACGGCCAGATTGCAACCGCTTAAGAGTGGCCGCAATGACGGCGCGAGTGAGAATGGCAGCGCTGGAGGCCTGCAGGACAGATCGAAGAGCTTCTTGAACATGAAGAGCACGCTGTTTGGCATCTTTGATGAAGCTGGGACTAGCATTCCCGGCGAGAGTACTCTGGACACACCACTCGACCTAGGAGCACTGACGCCTTCGCTCGGGGCTGCGTATGACAATGGGCCAGGTAGTCCGGATGGGGGAGTAACCCTCAACCAGGCAAAGAGAAGGCCTCACAATGCGCTACAACGTCAGCACTCCGGGGTAGCCCGTGGCCCCAAGTCGCAGAAGAACAGTGTCGGGAGGTTGACCAATGTGGTCTTCAAACTCGTGTTGCTCTTCCTGTTCGGCGCGGCTTACGGTATCACGGTGTCACACTTGCACGACAGAAAGGAGCTTGCTGCAGTCAATGTCGGTGGTGTGGACTTCAAAAGCTGGACCTACTGGACTGCCTGGGGCCTTGCGGGTGTCGTGCTGGGAACCCTACTCCCTTATGTCGACTTGATTTCTTCTCAAGCGCAAGAAGAGAGGAGAAGTCAAGCTTCCACACCCAAGGAGTCGGAGCCATCTACCGGAGAACAGTGGAATGAGATTGTGCGAAGCATCGGCGCTTTCGTCGGTATTGCCTTTGCCATTGTAAGAGCCCTCCTTTGTCTTGCGCTCTGTTTTAGCTTGGAAGCAAACTAATATCTTGCAAGCGCCGACTGCCCTGGGAATCCACACTCCAACTTATCATCACACTCGCTCTCGTCAACCCCGCGCTTTGGTACATTCTCGACCGCACTAGAAACGGCGTCCTATTCTCCCTCACCAGCACCTCTTTAATTACTTCCTTCATCTTCCTCGCGAACCCGGATATACTGCCCTCTCCGGAACCCCTTGTTGCCGTTAATGCCACGCAATTAGCATCCGCCGTAACAGGCCGTTCCGACCCCAAACAACGTTTCGCTGGCGTCATTAGTTACGATAACGTGGCTACCGCGACATGGGTCGGTAGTGTGATTTTCTGTAGTTGCATTTGTTTTGGTGGGATTGGTCGTAGGTTGGCTGTCTTTGGATGAGCCAGCATTGGTATTATGGGAAAACAGCTCTATGGCAGGGTAATGGCAGAGTGAGGGATGGCGATTCACCTGCATGATTGCTATTCATTGCTTGTTTTAAATACGATATAATGGACACCTGGCATGGCATGGCATCGATCGATCAGACATGTAGTCTGCCGACGCGAGCTCAGCACATTTTCGCCTTTCTTGAGAAAATATTCATCGACTCCGTCGTAAACATGTTTGGCAAACCGTGAGAACATCTTCGCGAGCATGACATCTGAAGTGGGACAACAGCTGCAGAAGTGAGATGTGACAAACTCATCATTGCCAATGCACATTGACAAAGGCCTCCCGGCACGTACAGGAAGCAGATGGCCTCCAAAAATACAGAGAAACTACATGCAATTCTGGATTTGAATGCGAAAGATGTACTCCATAAGTCGACACCGCCTCCCCATCGCCATCACTTAAGACGACCCACGAGAAAGGCAGTTTCCTAACAGGAGAATGGCGTCCCTCTCCGAAACCACGCCATCCGCAGATGACTGGCAACCAATGGCAATAGCACCCGGAAGGCGCTTGCGCATGGTCGTGGCTGGCTTCGTTCTTTTTGATCTAAAAAGGAGAGAAATCGGGTTCCAGGGTGTTCAGAGATTTTATATCCGCCCAGCAACGATGTGCCAAGGCACTAGGAAGATTGTAGGGCCGCTATCTTGGCGGGTTGGGAGGAGAAAAGTTTGATGAGGACAATGGGGTTTTTTTCTCTTCTTCAACACACATTCATAACTCGTGAACGCATAATCAACTGCCTCGCCGCAATTGCCTACGGGGAGGTCAGTCATATTGGCGTACTAGATGGCATTTGATGGCATTTTTTAGGCTCCTGCTTCTTGTGTTGATGAGGATGGGGGTCACCTGCGTATGGCCGGACATACTTTTGTCTCTTTTACTCTCGTATTCTCAAGGGATGTAGTGTATTTACTGAGGAGAGGATGCAGTACGGGGACGTTGAGAGCGGCTCCCCTGGAGGTTCTCGAACGACTGACTGCCATGGTAGAGGGCGTGGCTTGAAGAATCGTCAATATCTAGGAACCTTATGGCAGTTTTCATGCGTTGAGCCATGCAAATCTACTCGTATTGACTATTCACGTAGTGCGGTTTGCCATCTTTAGTAGCAATCTGGGACTGTTAGGTCAATCTCTGGTTTGTTACCTTTGTGAACGAGATCCTAATCATGGTGACCGAAACGGAGGCCAACGGCAGTAATTAGAACCCAACACACCATCAACGGAACGACAGATACGAGGCCAACATCCTCATCAAGATCGGGTATCACAAAGTGTGGTCTCACTTGTTTGATGCACATGTATTCCCCTGTCCGGACTTCCCAGAAAAGAAGGGCGAGGCCTGGAGCACTGTGGAGCGAGTCGTGCGTCTCTTTGCCGTGAACGAATAGCGCAATCGCGACATGTGTACCTTCCTATCCGATTCACGACCTTGCACCCTCCCCTTTCCTTCTTGCTGTTTGGTCTTCTTCACCCAACGACACCATGATTACCCACGCTTGACGCTCGTTTGTCGTAATAGAGCATTCTTAATTGCAAAAGCGGCGACACAAGAGCCCCATCCTGCCACGAGGTCAGCACGTTCTCCCCGCGTGCGCCGTGCAGCCCCGGTCTCAGCACCTCTCCCGCCACCGGGCCGTCGCCCATCTCGACCTCTTGCGACCTTTCGCCGGTCCAGAACTCCGTACGGAGTAGAACTTCGACTACTCCTTTGTACTCTGCGACGACATGGCTGCGGCCCTGAACAAGCGCCAGCAGGCGCGCAATGAGCGCACGCTTCAGGAGTTGATCAAGACGGTGCCGGGGAACAATGTGTGTGCCGATTGTGGTGCGCGGAATCCAGGTCAGTGGATGTGCTGTTTTATAGACTTTGGATGGGACTGACTGTCCTGTAGGTTGGGCGAGTTGGAGTGTACGTATTGCCATATCCCGCGAACGCATGATTGCGGGTTCTGTCCAGGAATTCGGGGTGGATGGACACTGACGACCGAGCAGTTGGGCATATTCTTATGTATGCGGTGCGCGGCACTGCATCGAAAGCTGGGGACACACATATCCAAAGTGAAATCGCTGAGTATGGACAAATGGGATAATGCGCAAGTCGATGTAAGACACATTCTCAACTTCCCCCTTTTCCAGTATCAACCCAAGCTAAACAGAAGAACCGCAGAATATGAGGCGCATCGGCAACGTCGAGTCCAACAAAGCCTACAACCCACGAAACGTAAAACCCCAAATCCCCATTGATATCGACGAAGTGGACAGCGCCATGGAGCGCTTCATCCGGCAGAAATACCAGGAGCGGGCGTTCCTGACGGATTCGGGACCGGGTACCAGACAGAATACGGGGAGTACGAGTTCGGTGGAGGATAGGCCGCCGCCGTTACCGCCGAAACCGACACGGCGGTTTGGATTCGGGTTGCAGAAGACGGCACCTTCGTCCAGAGATACGACGCCCCCGATTTCGCCGGGAATAGGGGGCTTTGGACTGGAGTCGTCACCTCCGAGAGTGAATAAGGCGTCCCGAGTGTTTGGGTCGAACGTGAATACCTCGAGCGATGGGATGGAGTCCAAGCTAGCCACTCTTCGCGATATGGGTTTCCCCGATGACAAGCGCAACGCCACGGTCCTCAAGGGCGTTAATGGAAACGTAGATCGAGCCGTGGAGACCTTGATCAGACTCGGGGAGCAGAACCCGGGACGCTCAAGAGGAACGACGCCTACGCCCACACCACCCGCTAAACCGGATCTGAACGGCTTGTCATTCGATAATGTGCAAAAGACGTCTTCGGTAAACCCGTTCGATGCTTTGGATGCCGTGGCACCGGTACAACAGCAGCAGCAGCAGCAGCTTCAACAACAGCCTCCGCAGCTACACACGCAGAATTTACAGTATGGAGGATATGCCGCGCAAACGACCTCGCCTTCGAATCCTTATAATCCATTTCTACAGCAGCAGCAGCAGTCTCCGTCCCAGCAATTATACCCTCAGCAGCAACAGCAAACCTACCAAAACCCGTTCGGCCAACCACAATCTCTAGAACAGTCATTCCAATCTCTAAACCTCTCGAATCAACCCCAGCAGCAGCTACAACAACAACAACCCCTCTTTCCCAACCGCACCGGCGGCTACGCCTACCCTCAGCATCCGCAATCCCAATCCACCTACCCCCTACCCACATCCACAAACCCCTTCCAACAGCACTCCTTCACCCCGCCGCCCATGCCGCATCTACCGCCGCAGTACGCGAGTTTCCAACAACCGCTGCAGCCGCAACAACCGGGAATTTCTTCTGCCTCGCCGAGTGGATACAGCGTCGGTGGTGGCGGGCAAGGGACCCTGTCCCCCACGGCGACGGGAAGTTCGGGGAATCCGTTTTTGAAGAGCGTGAGGAGTCAGATATTTGCTCCGAGTGCGGGAGTAGGAATGGGAGGGGGAGGGTATAATCCGTTTGGGAGTGTGCAGGCGCAACCGCAGGCGCAGAGTCCGTTGGCGCAGGAGGTGGGGAATCCGTTCGGTCAGGTCCAGGCTTTGCAGCAGCAGCAGCAGGGACAGATGGCGAATCCGTATCTAGTTCAGACGCAGCCGCAGCAGCAGGCGCCGAACCCGTTCTTGAATACGCAGCAACTGCAGGGACAGCAGCAGCAATCTGGATATCAACAACACCAACAACCGCCTCAGCAGCTGGGATACCAATCACAGCAACCGCAGCAGAATATCAAATCGTCCATCTTAGCGCTGTACAACTATCCGCAGCTCGCGCCTCAACGACCCCTCGATCAGCAGCAGCAGCAACAGGGGCAAAACGGTACCGCAGCCCCGGGAGGAACGCCCAATGCCGCAAACACGGCGTCGTCGTCGACAGCGGCATCGGGTCCATCAGGAACAACAGCAGCAGCGACAAATAATCCCTTCTCCGCCTCGAGCATCCCCACCAACACCACATCTACACCCAACAATTCTTCCACAGCAACACCATTACCACCAAGCGTTCCGCAGCGCCAAATGGCAGCAGTGACCAGCACCAGCACCAACGGGTACGGCCATGTTTCGCACGAGAGCGTGGATTTCGCGGGGTTGATGGGGGGCAGGCACAGCCCGGATGCGTTTGCGGGGTTGAGTGCGAGTTTTAGGCGGTGAGAGGGACAGGGTGTGAGCGTATATGTAGGTGATGGTCGTGATGATGGATGGGTTGGGCGGAAAGCGGATGGGAGGATAGGGCGAAGACATGGCAGCGGTCGGGAGGCGGTCAAGGCGGGCGTGGCATTCTTTTGGCGTGCTTGGGGAAGAAAGGAATAAAGAAGAGGATTTGAATCTATGTGAGGGAGGATGCCGGAAGGACGAAGGGAGGGGAAATAGGAAGAATGGAAAGACGAGGAGGCAAGGGAAGGGAAGAGGAGAAGACAAGACACTGATATTGTCGGTGTTGTAGATGTCGCTGTTGATGATGTTGATGTTGATGTTGATAGTCACGTTGCTTGCATACATACATTCTTCCCGTCTGTCTTTCCCCGTGCAGACAGATATTCGTAGGTAGTTTTTGATACATGGCGAGTGAGATTCTTTTTATTTCATTATATGTATATGTATATGCATGGCTTCTACATAAGGGGTAGCATTTAGTAGCATTTTATCAGTTCATTTTCTCGGCGTACACGGCAGAAAAAAAAGCGACATCCTGTTTTTCACGGCCAAGTCAATTCAACGCAGGTGGAGGAAGGAGAAGCATAGTATTTGTGGAACATAGACCATCATACTGTCGAAAGGCATCCTCATCACGCACCGCATCACTCAGACTCGCCAACCGAACGAACATTTGACTCCACACGATCTCTCATTCTCATTCTCATTCTCATACTTCGTTCCTTCTCGCCAAACAGAATGCCCGCATGCAATCTATATCAGCTACACACCTCTCCTGCCTATAACCCTCTTCATCCCTCCCATCCTCCGCTTCTCAACTCCTTCAGATTGTTACAACCTTCGCCCTCTCTGTTATACGTGATACGCATCCCACTCCTCCTTGAAGCCCATCCTAGAAATATTTCCCACACATGAGTCGCTCGTTCCCAAACCCATCAACCCTAGAACCCCCCATTGTACAAGCGTACAAAGAAACCGGGAACCTCGTGAATGACTGGGTTTTCGTCCCTAAGGCAAGGAAATTGGTCGTATGGGGAGAAGCAGACGTGAGGAGCAATCGTAAAGGGCCGCCCCAGATGTAAGAAAATACAAGGCCTGAATCGCAACTCCTAAAAATGATAAGTTGCTCAGTAGAGCCCATGTGACTGCTCCGATGGACTTGTGGCAAGTCTTCTGGTGAACTCGCGCAGTGAAATCGAGGTGTTTGACCCCAGCACCATCCTTCCGGACGCCCAAGAGTCGAAAGTGAGTAACACATGGACGTAAAGTCCGAGAAGATGTCCAAGTTCCAACGGCACCACTCTCCGCTGTTCGTACAGAACCCTACCAAACGGCGCCTCCTCAATCCATGTAGAAGTCGCCCTTCAGGATACGCTCCTGCATGGGATCAGGTACTCTGGGTTGCTTGGGCATCTCGTGAGGCGGCTCCATGATGGTGACGCTCTTGGCGCGATGATGCATCTGAGGAGGGTGGATCGGGTGGGCACCGGACATGGAGGCGCGCTCGGCGCGGTTGCGAAGATTCTCGGCAAAGTTGTAGCCTTCGCCTGGAGGGGAGAGAAGGGACGTCAGCTCTCGTTCACCCAGGACCTGATCAGGATGACGTTTGAAGTGCTCGGCCAAGATCTGCGGCAAGGAAGGAGAGGAAGTAGACGGAGAAAGAGAAGGAGGAGAAGAAGGAGATGTGGCGTCTGCAGGGGGGACGAGTGAGCCAGAGGCCGCTGGAACAGAGGAAGAGCGTGAAGGGGACAAGGATGAAGACAGACCTCGACCTCTTGCAGTCGGGGGAGAGGAGGCTTTCTGATGAAGGGAGGGTCTACCATTAGTGTTGCCCTGGCTCCCATTGCCCTGCCTAACATCCCGCATTGCGCGTGCTCCGAAGCTCAGCCGCCGAGCAAAGGGTGTCGTCGGCACACTGCTCGCACCCCCTGAAGGCGGGGCGTTATCGTCTTCAAAGGGACTCTCGTCGACGGAGCCTGAATTGACGCTAGACAGGCTCTCCGCCCTCGGCCGTGGAGCTGAGAAGGGTGTGGATTGGTTCATTGGAGGGGAGAGGCCGACGGTGGTGAGAGACAGGCGGCGTCGCTGAGCGTTGACGGCAGCTGTGGTGATGGGCCCGGGGTACGGCTGAGTCGGGTCCTGTTGTCCTCCGAGGCTCCTCTGGCGACCGAAGAGGTCGTGGAAGGTCTGGCCTGTGATTGAAGCTCGTCGGCGCTCCGCTGCACCTGGGGATGGAAGTGGTGGCGAGTTACGATCTGAAGACATGTTGCAGCTGCTTATGTTAACGTTGTGAATTGGTGAGCGGAAGAGTTCGTGGCTGTGGGTGTAGATTGTTCGCAAGATCCGAGTGTGAATTGGCCGTGGGGAATGTGTAGGGGGGAGAGGAAGTGGAGGACTGATCAGGAGGTTGAAGTAGTAGGTACCTACTGGGTTGGGCGCACGGACGCGGGCAGGTGAGTCGGAATTCGGAGTTTCGGGGCCGGAGGGTGAAGCTACGTCAGCGGGGCAGGTGGTCGGTGGATGGCGTGAGAGGCGCGCTACCACCAAAGTATTACAAAGATGCACAGGAGACAGGCCGCCGTGGAAATGGATGTTGCAATATCTAGAGCGAAGAGTAGCAGAGAATCAGAAAGAATTGGAGAGGTGGAGAGGAGGGGGAGACACAAGACGGTTTGGATTGATGGGCGGCCAGTCTGCACAGTAATATGGTGGGAGCACAGCAGCAGGGTCGCGCAAGGGTCCAATGACCGATTGGGATGCGCTAGGCCTCCTTCCGGGTTGGCGTCATTCCCCGCATTTACGGCAGGAACAAAGGACGTGTTGACTAAGGTGCTTATCCAGCCAATCACAGCACGCCTTTCGCCACGACAGCAATCACCACCCTGCTTTCGTCCCAACCCTCTCCTCTTCCCCCTCCACCGGGGATCACGGATCATCGAGGTGCTATGAGGATCGTCCGCCGGTGTTTGTGCAGCGTGCACATCGCGTCGCCGCCGACGTCTCTCGGAGGGGCGGTCTTCTTAGTCAGTTTCGGACCTCGTTAGTAGAAAGCTACGTCGCTAGGTGGAACGCTGTTGAAGGGGAGTCAGCAAGTCCCCCGGGAACAGTAGGTATCGATAGGAGAATGGCCCCCTTTCAAGGATAGGACAACCCGCTATCAGACAATCATCAACGTTGCTTCAACTTCTCCGCACCAATTCTAGGTGATACAGCAGATCTCTGCATTAGACCCGCATCCCCTCTGCATCACCCAACCCTAAGTGACGCCACTCTCAAGCCGTGTTCCGCGTCTTCTCAAGCTTGTGAAGATGCGGAGATACGAAGGGTGGCGTCTTAACCTGGGCTTGCTTTTCCCAACTGCCAACAAATCAAGCTCCCTTGGCGATTGCAGCTATGATTGTTAAGCACCGGGGACCATTTGAAAGCTCTCTAGGTGTCATCACGTGACCTCCCTGATTCACTACCTCCCATGCTAGATAACGAGTAGCCAATAGAAGTATGACTAGCGATGCGCCGTTGTTGCCAGCGGGCTATGGACCCAAGCCTGGGGACAACGCTGCTGCACTGCGATGTCATCATGGCTCACAGCGACGGATGCATGCCTGTGTAAGCACTACTACTGCATACCTCCAAGAGCTATTGATTCTAGAACCCCTTGCCATTGAATGTATGAAGCCCTCAATCTTACCCTGGGCCAGAAGTGTGGTCATTGGAAGACGTACTGCAAGGCGAGAACAGTGAACTTCTTTTTCCTACAAACATGCTCAACAGAGGAATTCATACAGCATGCAACACACTGAAACCTGCTCGTACAATCCCATGTACTAGTACTGCAGTAGATTACGGACGCATGGCCCAACCAATCGCTGCCCCTCTGATCGGCCCGTCGCCACAGCCCAGCGTACTATGTACATACAAGTAGTACTGTGTTACTCTCAGCCTCCGCTAACCCCGCCGACCAATATTCACCCCTCACAATCACGCGACGAGGGTCTGACCATCGCGAGGCTTGACGGGTCTACACAGTAGAAGCAACGGTGACATGTGTGAGACCATGGGTAACGTTACTTAACAAGTTTATTCGATGGACGAATACAATGACGAACACGTGCCTCCATGTGTATCAATGTGAAACCATTTGATAGAATTTTCTGTTTCGGTGGTAACCCACTTTATCCTGTCCACTAGAAAAAGCAAGGAAAGAAATGAGCGACTCTGTCTCGAGCCCAAGTAAATAAACAAAGCTGAATTTTTAGGCCCGCTGAAGTTCAGCTTCACCGAATCGAACTTGAACAGAAGCAGTATACCCTCCAGAGATTAAGAAAAGAACGCTACAAGCCATTCATTCCCCAAATAAAGGACATATCTCGAAGGGCGAAAAATGAAAAATCCGAGAGGGGTACTTTGAATGTAACAAAGGATTTAGGAGACAGCAAAAAAGGAACTCACTCACTCCTCTGCGCCGGCCGCTTCGGACTAGGCGTAGTCCCCTCGCTCCCAGTCCCAGCCCTCTTCCTGCCCAGAGTCTCTCCTTCACCCACAATCTCCCTAAAGCTTTCCAGAAACCTCTGAGGCGTCCATTGCGGCTTCAACCCTGCCCTGGTCGCTGACAGCAACTCCCAGTGACTCCTCAGGATCCCTTCAATAGGCAACTTCTTCAACACGTCTAGGACAAAGAGTCCTTCTTCGTCTTCGTCGCCGTCATGGACTGGTGCCCCAATCAAGTTGACAAAGAGATTGCTTTCTGTTTCGTCTTCAGGGGGTACACCATCCCAAGTTATGCCTGCGTAGGCGTCTTGATTACGGTCGACGACGCCCTTCAGAATCGTGACTAATGCTGCCGCAGCACGACGACTGATGTCGCCCATGTCGAAGCCATTTTGTTCTTGCTGTTCGTAGTAGTCATCGATAGCTTGGACCAGGTACTTGAGTTTCCTCGCGCAGGTTGGGACATCGTATGCCTCCGAGGGCGCAGTAGATCCATGTGCAATGTACTCATCCAACGCCTTGAACGTATGCACAATTCTATTGTTGATCTTCTCGAAGAAGACATGGGTTTGAAAGTCCGGGTCGATGATGGACTGAAGCTTGTTGAAAAGACCCAGGTTTTTGGAGGGCTGTTCAGTGAAGAGCGAGGTTATCAGGTCTCGGAACTCGCGGTATTTCCGTGAGCGCTCGGAAAGAAAGGCGCCGCCGGGTGCTCTGAATTCGACAGGCAGGGCCTCGGTGGGTTCAAAGACGGAGAGCATTGCGGCAACTTCCTCTTCGATGTCTTCGTCATCCGGAACCGGGCCATCGTGAACCTCCCAGTCAAGATTTTCGGCCACTCTCTCCAAGGTAGCGTTTTTGATAATCGAAGCTGGTTCCCTGTTTTGAATCAGAGCCCCATCAGGGGCAATCTCCAGTGTCTGTTCTCTGATCTTCTGGGACGCTGTTGATGCCAATTGGTCCAACATCCAGAAAATGTGCTATCATAGTTGTCAATGGACGCTCAATGCCCCTGCAAATGACGAACATACCTTACATGCGATTCCTTTGTCATTTGCGCCACAAGTGCATCTGGGCGCACCATGTCGACCACCCATTGCAACCCGAATCTCATCGTCCAGGAAAAATAGATACTGATTCGCGTCCTCATCCAAGGCTCTGCAGTACTTCATCTTGATTCCGTTCGCACCAAAGCCTTCTTTGGCATGCCGACGGGCATCGGCTCCAAGATTACCAACATCATATTTGATACCGGAAGTCGACTCAAGCACGGCGGAGGTTGGTGATGCAGACTGGGAATGTTGAGTTGGAGATGGCGAAGGTGGTGATCCGCTTGCACTCTCTTGGACGGCTGGTGCTGTTCGAGCCCTAGCAGCAGCAGCCCGAGTCGTCACCATGTTATCCTCCAAAGAGAGCCTGGAGAGTTCGTCCGCTGACATGGAGTGTCGTCGGTTGTCAGAAGAGCGCGGCTGTCTACTCCACTCATCGTGCCTTCCGCGGTTGACTATATACCAACCTCAGTAAGCTCCGCGCCGCACCTGCTGATGATTCACCGATGTAGTCCGCAAAAGGGGTCAGACGTGAAGAGACGGCGCTTAAGGTGGGAGAAAAGTACGCCGCACGCTGGCGCAAGTTTTGATCAATTGTGGCTGCGAGACTGGAGGGTGTGAAGATTCGTGGCGTAAGATGATATGTGGCGTGTGGGGAGCTGTGCTGGTGAGATCTCACCCATTATCGATAACATTGGTCAACGGAGGCATAATTCGTGCTAGATGTGGTCGTGTCCGAGTATACGCCGCAGTCCTACATCGATGACATAGTTGGGACGAGCCAGTGACTCCAACTTGACCGTTGACAGATGGACAAATCGGACTCTGCCGGGAGGGTTGGCACAATTAAGACCATGTCCTTATCGTTTACCATGTTGATGCCTGATATTACTGCCGCGATTGTTAGTGTTGACTGGTCCTCAGAGAACGTCATGTTGCCATCTACGATTCCATTCTGAGTGCGTCAAGGACGCTTTGCCGGCCCCCTAGCTCTCAAGACGAGGCTGATAGGGAGCTCCGAGAGGCCGCATTCGCCGAAGCTGCCTGGAGATGGAGCTGAAAACAGTTCATCGGCAGGCACCCATCACCGCCAGAACTACGGCGAAGCCATTGTGCCGTGCGAGTTCGTCTCCATCACGAACTGTCTGAGCGCACGCCCCAGTCCGGATTCCGGGGGGAGGGGCCAAGATCTGAGACTTCCAGTGGTCGATGAAGCGGAATATTGACATCGAACAGGTGGAGCATGTTGGTGTCGGAGTGTAGGAGGTTGGAAGCAGGTCCTCCGTAGGGCCAAGCGAGAGCGGTCAGCCACACGTTGGCGTCTGTGCGGCGGGGTGCACAGCCATTCACGTTTTAAACCCAGCAACCGCCAGTCGATTCCCCAAGCTTTTCATCTCTCCCAAACCTCACGAGGCGGACTAGCCGATTTCCACTTTATAAGCTTCTTCGAGAAGAAGATTTCATTGTCCTTGGGCGGTCTGCGCCCTTCTCTGCATGTGACGCGCACTGCACGCAGATGCACGAATGTGCATGCGGCGTTGCTTTTACTGTGGTCAATTATACCTATTGTTACACGGCACATGCTGCTGCCGCTAAGGCTGTCTTTCGGAAGGTGAATTTCTGAGACACTATGTTCACACAAGGAGGACCTTCCTTGAGACAGGGCGGATTTCTGCGCCTTAACCACAATACGGGACTTCCTCTTGTCACATCCGACTGAGCACCCTCCTTGTTTCTCATGCACTTCCTCTGTACTGATGTTATTCAAGTATAATTGAACAGCCAAGAGGTAGGAATCGCTGGGTAATGTTAACTCGGACATGCAAAGCGCAGTATGGAGACTGTTTGCGGGAAATGTGATGTATTCGCTGAGCTGAAGAGAGAGAGCCAGCTGGTATATAAGTTAAAGGTAGTAATGAAGAAACAGATGTTGAGCAAGCTCAATTCTCTTGACCGAGATTCCCCTGGAAGCAAGCATTCGAGGAGACCGCCATAACTCGTTACGGCGTAACACATAGGTCGTGATCGGGCGTCCCAAAATCAAACCATGAGAAACGTAATGATGAAGCTTCCAGAGCTTCAATCCGCGGCATTGCCTGTACCACAACCGGACTCCAGGTCGGTTATAGCAAGTCGACTCATCGTGTATCCCCACTGGAGCGCCAGTATGGAAAGCACCTCCACGCCGGATAGCCGCGTGCGAACTGATCGGTGAGGTGTAGCCCGATCCTAATCTGCTGTTAATCCAACATGTACATCAGTGTGCATGGGTACCACTCACACTGGGCTGCTCACCTGCTACTGCCACCGGTCCGAGAGGCGGAGGCATATACAGAATTCTCACGAGAGCTCTGTCGAGAGCTCTGATCCTTTGTTTTGCCTGTCTCCACAATGTGCCGCATTGAAACGCCGCCCCAGGGCAAGCCCGAAAGCTCATTACTACCAGTGTCAATGTCTCCAGGCTCCGGAGTGGCGTAGGCATTCCCAGCACGCCGCTGATTCTCCGCTTCGCGCTCGGACTCCTCCTTCTGTTCTCGAATCTTTTCGCCTGTTGGGCCAGTGTTAGCGCGTTGTTGTACTGCCGAAAGGTGAACTTACGGAACCGTCTCTGAGCCAATTTGTTTTGTATCTTCCTCCGTTCACTGGGGTCTTCTACACCAGACCACTCTTCCGCTCGATTCGTAGACGCATTCCGACCGGAGGGAGCAGATGTGGTTGACCCGCTAGGAGATGATCGGGACTGCGGCCCTCCTGTCCTTTCCTCACGAGACATCTTTCAGCCACCTTCTTGAAGTGATCTTCTCCAGTTGACGAAGTGAGTCTGGAGCGACAGCGACGTGGTCAATAACTGTTAGCGCCCTCCGGGAGAACCGACGTGCTCGATGCGAGGATGTTCTTGTGATGTTGATAGGCCTTTTCACTCAGGCTGGTCTCATATCCGAATGTCGTAGCTGGCACCAGGCCACTATTAGAGACTCACTCTCGGATAGCACGAGAGACCTGATAGGCGAAACACAAAGAGTATATGCCCAGCTTGTGGTATCTGAAGGCAGGAATGGTAACTAGTCAAAATGAGAGACGACAAAGCATACAACGAAGGAAAAGAAAGCGAGCGCACATAACTCGTCAAAGACGGTGGCTCCGTACAGGAGGGCATCTAGAGGTATTCATACTGTCGTGGGATGGATCTAGGAAGCTGCAGGTCTAGGCGGGTATGACGAAAGAGTCCGGGGCGTCGGGCTAACTGGAGTCAACCGCCCTTGACTCCGTGCTCTTAGGGTAAGGCTCCGAGGGCGTCATGGATGCCATTGGTGAACACTCGGAATATGCATATGAGTGACGAGAACGTGGGCGGATTTCGGCGAACCCTGGGAAGAGAAATTAGGCGTCAAGCTAAGGCACCGCAGGGCAATTAGACAGCCTAGACCGTTCCTAACCAGTGAATGGGTGAGGGTTGTTCAAGTAGAAGGACACCTCGGCTTTCCCGTGAAGCCAATGCATGAGCCGACTAACATGACGTCCTCCCGAGCCGTTTAATTCACCGGATGTGTGTGACTAAACTACCGCCATCCCGCATGGGAACCGGCCAGCCCTTGTTGGCTCCATCGAAAAGGGTGAGATTAGATCCACAATGGGACGGCATTTCGAAAATGCTATCCAATCCGAACCGCTCTTTGGATGGGCTGAAGCGATCTCTCATGATGCGAAGCCTTGGGCAACAGAAATCGCATGCGGGAAGGATCCCGAAAGCCTCTCGCTAACCTCTTTCTATTTCAGTCCGTCCCAAGGACCCAGGTAATACCGAGCGGCTGTCCTAGCGACGAACGTGTCGTCTGTGCAATGAGATGAGGCCCTCCGCATCCGGGTGGACGTTTGTCAGGATTCTGGGAGAAGTACCTGCATTGTCGGTACCGTTGCTTTGGCAGGAAATGTCGGACTGACCGCACACTAGGGTCCTCCACACCGAAGCCATAGGTCAGCAGAGACGCCATATGCATCCATATTGCTAAGGCAGCAACATCTGCCTCGCCAATTCTTACGATGGCAGCAGAGGGCTGCTTGAACGAAACCTTGTGCACCTAAATCGAGGTGTGGCAGTGCTTCAGCCTCCGGTTCACAGTATGTGCCCTTAGTCAATTCAGACAAGCCGCTGGCCTGACATCATTCGTAGACTGCCGCAGATGCTCGCTTTTCGCCCGTTCAGCCAAGAGGGGAAGGGGCTTCTCCATGGCTCCGTCACGGCATGCCCATGTCTGCCCATCGAAGACCTGTTCGACTTTGTCGCCGATTCATGGAAGCACCGGTCAAATGGAATGATGGGCGACATGAGATCCACAATAGCAGGATCGGTGAGTGAGTCCGAGCAAGATTTCGCATATGTCTATCAAGGCCAAGGAGCGAAAGTGGTGGAGTTTGTGGGGAGAGCGGTGTCGAAATCATGATGCGAAGTTGTTGCACCGCCACAATAGGGAATCCAGCCAATCGTTCATCTTGTCGGTGTGGCTTCCGCCTTCGCTAAGCCTAAAGGGGACACTGGCTAGGATCATTTCACCGCAACACCAAAGCGGTCCAGTTCACGATGGTTGGCATCATCCACCTGCAGAAGAGAGAGATGAAGCGAATCCGCCTTGTTTACAAGGCATCCGGCCCGCTTACTGACCGTCTTTTCCGAAGCTTCATATGCACCGCTGCACACTTCTTTCTGCTGCCCCTGAGAGCTGGTCGTCTCGGACAGAGCTGCCAGGTGGGCAAGAGTCTGCGAATGGTAGATCCCTTGGTCTAACGGGGAACCCACCCGCTCCTTGACCAGTCGATATGACGATCCGTTGAAGAAGACCTCCTCTCTGGGCGGGTGATGAATGGCTCATGTGCAGATTCGCACACCGAGAGACACGCCGAGCGAAAGGGGGCTCCTGGGACGACGTTCAACTACAATGGAACGTTCGCCGGCCGTCGACATCTTGGTTTCATCAGGTGGACTTGAAATGAGACGAATATGCTGTTGACATTGAGACATTTCTCTCCCCAATCTCAACCTCCAATCTTGTTTGCGGCGCATTCATCAGTAGTCCTTCTAAACTACTTACTTCCCCTCGCCTCCTTCTCAGGTAAATTCTCCAACACACAACACATCCCCTACCTATCACAATCTCCATTTTGGAGAACGGCGACCCAGCAACGCTTCTCCCCATGTCTGTCATCGTCCATCTTTCCATGTACCAACAGCCGTACAGCCACAGGCCCTACTCAGCCCTAGACTACCTGCAGGATTGGTATATCTTTTTGTGGCGCAGTCATCAGTGGCGCAGACTCGAGTGGCGGTGAGACCTGCACCTATTACATAGGTATATCTCCGATGCAATCGGTGGTTCTAAAAAAAGCGTGACCTGGAAACTGAGACAGTGAGTTGACCATGTTGTTGGAAGTAGGCGGGGACGTAGGTAGTTGGACATCTGGGATTTTGCGCCCCTGCCGTTGCAGTCAAGTGGACAGTGATACAGTAAGACCTCGGTATTGGGAAATAATCGGAATTAGGTAAACTATCGTAGATAGGGAAAATTCCGCGCCACCGTACAAATTTGTATGGAGAATAAGGAAAGCCCGGAGTCTAGGAATTTCCTTAGCCCCTACCCATATATTTCCTTATTCATAAGGTTCCTAACTAGCTATATTTAGCACTGGTGATGCCGTTTTTAGTAGAGGAGCTGCCCATCCTAGGGGAGGATATGGGGGTGACCAAGGTCACATAGTGTGATAACTAATAAATTATATTATATAAGCATGTTCAGCATAAGGAAAACCCGCGTTATAAGGAAAATTTTTCGGTCACCAGCAATTACCTAATAGCGAGGTCTTACTGTAGATCGAGAAGCAGGCCCAGGTGGACGCAGATCGAGTTACCTGGAATCCAGAATTAAAGATAGTCCAGAGCTGCCGTGCGCATGAAAGCCAGAATCTATATATGCATGATGCTATCCGCTCGCCCAGTAAACGCGTTCTATCTACACCACCCGAATTGAAAAATTGACTTTTCCGTAGGCTTTGAGAAGCAGATACCAGACGCCGAAGGAAATATGTCCTGTTTCGCACCAAGGCTCGTCCACTCCGTAGCATGTTAATTCCCAGCAGCCTTCGCCTTCGCCCTGCGCTTCCTCGCCTCTCCATTCGCATTCGGTGCAGTGGCAGATTGGATTGCAGCGTCATCTTCTGGGAGACTGGACGAGGGCTCGAGGAGCGGCTCCTCGACGGCGCGTTGGTTACCTAGGAGGCGGCCGATGGACTGGTTGAAGACGAATTTCGGGAGCTTGAAGAGGAGGGTATCGTAGATGGTTGGTTTCGGCTCCTCGTCAGGCTTCTCTAGTCAGCATCGTTCGATACAAGAAGGATAAGTAACAGCGACTTACGTCGAGCAGGAATTCCTGTTTCATGCCATCCTCCGTTTCTTCCTCCAAAAACACATTGCCAACGGAGTCAACAACAAGCATCTTCCCGTTCTCAGCCACAATGCGCTTCTTTGCGCCCTGCGGACCAGAGGTGGGTTCCGCTTCAACAGGTGTGCTGATGCCTGAACGACGGGCGGTCCTTGCTGCCTGTGTCTTCTTTTCTTTGCGATTTTCCCTGTCCATCATGCGCTTCTGGCGGCGGTTCATGGGCATCATCTCTTCCGGTGCGTCTTCCGCGGGAGGAGGATTGTAAGCTGGCGGCGCAGAGTCAACTCCAGGGATCCCTTGGATGCCTGTATCATCTCCCCAAGCGGTCCTGCGAGCATGGCGAATGTACCTTTCAACGAACTCGCGACGACGCTTCCAGCCAATGACGAGAGCGAAATAGTGGAATCCCCCTCCCATGACGACCAAGAGACCCAGCAACACAGAGCCCAGTCCAGGGCGGAAACGCGCATAATAGTATCCCGTTCCTCTCCACTTGGGAAAGCCATTCCTCAAGAAGTGATCATATCTCTCCCTCGATGGGCCCTTGAGAATCTCCGCAATAACGGTCATCCTCTGGTAGTCCTCGGTGACCTTCTTGATATGCGCCTTGATCTCCTTCTCTGAAGGATGTTTGGCAACTTTTACTCCCGGCTTTGCGCCCTTTTGCTTCTTGCCGTGGGTTTTGGCATAGTTGGCGACGAACTTCTGGCGCGCCTTGTCCGGGTGTACATCTTTGGATTTCTTGCGGTATGCCTTTGTGATTTCGTCGTGGGAGGCGAAGGGCCTCACACCTAGGAGGGAGTAGAAGGTCACGTTGGGGCCATTGTGGGCAATGACCTCATCACGGAGGCGAAAGATCTCGTGGTCTGTGATAGTGCTCAGTCAGGATGGTGTTCGTGAACAGGCAATTGAGTGAAATGCCGTTGGGAATTGGAAAAAAAGGAGACGCACCCTCCTTCGTCCACCCTGCAACAGCGGCGACGAATAAGCACAGAGCCAGAGATATGAATGCGTGAAACTTCATGGCGGCGCGTCAGGGCACCCTTTCGGCGCCCTCGAGTCGATGTGGGTGACGGCGAGAGGTGGAACTGCCTCAGCACCTGTATGTACTGTGTATGCGCGAGTACAGTAGCGGACCGCTCGGAAACCCGAACGTGGCCCAATCAGCGATTGGCGAATGCAGGCAATGCAGAAGATAAAGCTGATGCGGATCCCCAGAAGCGTCCTCGACTGCGTCTTCCTCTGCTTCGCTTCTTACTCCCTCCGCTATTCGGATTGCTTGCGGCTTTCGTGGCCTCAGGCGCGGGTTCCCTCCCTCAACGCGAATGCGGAAAGAAAACTGGGCCGCCATGTGAATGCGTCGCTTCCCATTTGTGGCTTGGACTTTCCTGTGGCTGGTTCGCCGCTTCCCGAATTAGGCCGTTTAAGGCCTGAAGGGGCAGGGGCTGGCGTGGTCTGAGCGGCCGCCTCTCTCCAACAAAAGTTCCGATTCCACGTACACCTTTCTCCCTCCGCCACAACCCGCTGTCCCTCCTTTTGACGCGCGTCACTCCAGGTCCCCTCCTTGCTGGGTTTAGCAGGTAAGGCAACAGCTTTTGCTTCTAATAAGGGTCGAATTGAGAGCAGCCTGCAAGAGGCCACATCTCGCCATCGCGCCTGTTCTTCCGCTCTGACGCCTGCTTGCTAACAAAAGACATTGACAGAACTCCAAGTTTCGCATTCTTTTCACACTCCCCAACAACCGATACCCATACCAACTCACCTCTCCGCAACGATGTCCGGGTTTAGGATCCCTATCGACGCTCTCACGTCGCGAATGAACATCTCTGGTCGTTTCGACGGCCTCCGCAACCAGTCCATCACCACTCGGTTCGCCAACCTGCGACCTATTTCCGAGTTCTTCGACTTCAAACGCGTCTCCAAGCCTGCCAATTTCTCCGAAGTCCAGAGCAGAGTCAACTACAACTTGAGCTACTTCTCCAGCAACTATGCCGTCGTCTTTGTCATGCTCAGTATCTACAGCCTCCTCACCAACCTCTTACTCCTATTCGTCATATTCTTCGTCATTGGCGGCATGTATGGAATCGGCAAGCTCCAGGGCGCAGACCTTGAGATTGGCAGCCTGCGCGCTACTACCTCTCAGCTCTACACTTGTCTGCTCTGCATTGCCATCCCTCTTGGCTTTTGGGCCTCGCCCTTCGCTACTGTCCTCTGGCTCATCGGAGCTTCCGGTGTCACCATCTTGGGCCATGCCGCATTCATGGACAAACCGATTGAGTCAGCTTTTTCCGAGGAGGCGGTCTAGGTGGTCGGCCGCGAGCTCCTTACACTTCGCCCCCATGGGGAAGACCACCAGGGGGGAGGTCGGGTGTGGGGAGGTTTATGGAGGAGGCGGAAGATGTGTATAGATTTCAGGAATTGGACAGTGACGACGAAAGGTACGGCGTTCTGGTAGACCCTGGGTATCAAGGAGTATCGAGTAGCAAGAATATCAATCCTGATGAGCTTTACTTCAACGACATGGATTTAAGAGCATGGGAGAGGAACACCGGGGTTGGTGTTATTGATGAGATGGGCTATGGTGATGAATATGCTTTCGAGGAAGATGGAGAGTATTATGATGAGGCCACCGGGCTGACTATGAGTCTGGCAGAGTACGAAGAGCATGTTTTTCAAGGAGTGCTGGACAAGATACGACGTGCGAGAGTGGCAGGCGAGTCGGATGTGAACCTTAGCACTGAAGAGCTGGAGATATACAGATCCAGACTTCTAGGGCATAAGGTGCCTGCTGCGCGCCCGCAACCGACTACGCTCAGACCTGTTAGTGCTTCGGCCGTTCCTACTGCAAGCGCTATTGCGGTCAACTCCACAACCGACGCTAGAAACCTCGTTGCTGGCAGCGTAAAGTCCTCGAAAAATAGATCACGAACCTCTTCGTTCTTCGGACTCCGGCCTAAGAAGGACAAGACCAATGGCCGCCGGCGTGCACCTTCGATCACTTCCCAGCCTCCACACCAAGATCCGGCTTTCGTTGTGCCCGGTCCGAACGGACACTCAGTGTATGCCCCAATCAACGGGCACCATGACCGAATGTTTCCTCAATCCCCCCCTCCGCCGAGTGCCTCATCTCAACCTGGATCTCGGTTGATGTCGTCTGGCCACCAATCGCAAGTCCCAGCACACATTGCCTATGCCCGCGAAGTACCTGGTGCCTTTCCATCCAGTCCACCTCGCAGCTCCGCATCATCAGAAGCCAGCTTCTCCCAGCAGTACAGACGTCCGACATCGTCCTCGTCCCGTCAGCTATCTGGTTCCGAACAGGTGCACGCTACAGTGTCTCCCGATACTCGTAGTCGCTCGTCATCCATACAGCAAACTGTGAAGCTTGTCCCGATCCCTGTTCCTGATTATCAGCATCATAACACCGAGCCCTATCAGTATCATGTTCCTGGGCAGACATCGCCAACGGTGATTTCACAAACACCGTCCTCTCCTACCCAGCTTGTACGAAGGGTGGTGTCAGGTCCATCTGATTCCTATGTGGCTATGCCTCGACGCGTTCCGATTCCAGTTCAAGGTCCGAATCTTACCGTCCCAGGAAGCAGCCCTGACCTTATGGTTGACCTTAAAGATGGCGCAGCGGAAGACCACACGTCTGATGAAGAGGGCGAAGGTGGTATCGTAGGTGATGTCGGACCGCAAGCAGCTGCGAAAGCTTATAAGGTTCAAACGGTCAAGCCAAGCGGTAGTGGAACTGCTAATGGAAAGGAGAGTGATCGAAGAAAGAGGACGCATCGCAAAAAGAAGTCTTAGACGTTCATGGGGACCCTCTTAATAATCCAGGCTCGAAGCAGGTGACGTTGAGTATACCAGGTTTTGGGGCTTATTATTCTGGCTATCTTTGACACTTGATACTTTCTTCTCGGTAATGGATTCTGCATTTAGTCTATGTGGGTGTTGTTTTCACGTACACGACCATTGGGTACACGCGGATTTCGGAATAGAAGGGGATTCTAGGAAACCGTAGAGTGATTACCTGGGTGATTGATACGCGTCCAGATGTACAGAGGTTCAACGTTCTCTCATTGGCCAATAATTTGCCAAGGTCTTCGTTTTTTCATCCAATGACAGTGTATGCATTATCTTTTCCAGCTACAATATTTGGCCAATCATGATTTACAACCGACCTCCCTTTCGATAGACTTCGATGATATGCATACCCCTCACTCAAAAAACAGGATGGAAAACTGCGCATCAAACTGCACCGGAGAGAGTCCCACACCCGAGCAACCATTCGCTATGCACAGAAAATGTGTAGCTGCAAGTATTCGAGAAGATGCCATGTTCGATGGCATCACTCCCAAATGATCGCCCATTGCCATTGTTTTGGCTGAGAACTGCGCTGGGCTTCCAATGAGCTCCCAGTGGCAGCATCATACCTCAGCCAGCTTCCCTACCCCGCCATGGCCTGCCCCTCTCCCACTATTTCCTCCGCTCTGGCCAAGCTTCCCTCGACGTTACAAGTTTCTCTCCTCATTCTATCCAACCTGACTGTCAAATCCTGCACGTAAGTGAATTCCCATTCAGATTGCCTCGTCCGCGGCCGAACCTATACCCATCTCGCATCCCACGCTGCTCCCCCGATTTGGCGCCGGTGACCGGACTTCTGGGCTGAGACTGCGCGGGACGAGACTGCTTTTTCTTCCCTGGCAACCATCGGCCATTGGCCTTCCTCCTGACAACTCCTCAAGCTCTCTTTCTGTTCTTATCTTCTCTTCACCGCTCACATTCTCTCCCTTCATCATTGACTCTCCAACCCTTCCTTCTCCCGCTGACACCTCTCCCCTCAGCTGTCACAATGCCCATCTCCAAGATCCACGCACGCACTGTCTATGACAGCCGTGGAAACCCCACGGTCGAGGTAGACATTGTCACTGAGACTGGCCTGCACCGTGAGTGAGCTTTGCACGTTCGTGTTGGTAATCACTGACGCGTTTCATCAAAGGCGCCATTGTTCCTTCTGGAGCCTCCACTGGTATGTTACTTTCCAACTCAAGGCCTTTTGAAAGGTTGCAACAGCAGCTAATCTCTCTACACAGGTTCTCACGTACGTCCCCGCGACCGCTCCTGCGCGACACTACATGACATTGGATTTGGGCAATAATAACAAAGAGTAGGAAGCCTGCGAGCTCCGCGACGGAGACAAGTCCAAGTGGGGAGGCAAGGGTATGTCACATTGCAGTGCAGGAAACCAAATAAAAGACTAACTGGTCATTCAGGTGTTACCAAGGCCGTCAGCAATGGTACGATCTATCCAATTTTCTCGCTGCATTCTTCCATAAGCGGTGCTGCTCTCGTGACAAATCGGACGAGTTGTTGAACCGGATTTCAAGCAACAGTCGCTATCTCGGCATTCTCTGGAACTATGCTGACTAGATTCTTCCGTGAATAGTCAACGATGTCATTGCCCCGGCACTCATCAAGGAGAAAATCGACGTGAAGGACCAATCTGCTGTCGATGCTTTCCTCAACAAGGTATGTGTTTTCTCTAAAGTAGTTTGCAGGATACTGATGGCTTCTAGTAAGTGCGGTATCCCATTATATCTCCATACCAGAGTACATCATTTGGAGGAGCTTCATCCACTCTCCTCAGGATACTAAGATATATTCAGGCTCGATGGTACCAAGAACAAGACCAATCTCGGCGCAAATGCTATCCTCGTACGTCATTCTTCGAGACGACTTTTGGATGCTTGCTGACATATCCCAGGGTGTGAGTATGGCAGTTGCTAAGGCTGCGGCCGCCGAGAAGGTACAGAACATCAGTGTGGATTCAAAGATAACGGCTGACAAGATCAGGGCGTCCCTCTCTATGCCCACATCTCCGATCTTGCTGGCACGAAGAAGCCCTACGTCCTACCCGTGCCTTTCATGAACGTTCTCAACGGCGGCTCACACGCCGGTGGTCGTCTCGCTTTCCAGGAGTTCATGATTGTTCCTTCGTGCGTGAATCCTTTCTGCTTTGGCTCCATGATGTCAGCTAAACTCTCAACAGTGAGGCTCCTACTTTCTCCGAAGCAATGCGTCAGGGCGCCGAGGTTTACCAGAAGTTGAAGTCCTTGGCTAAGAAGACCTACGGACAATGTGGGTTCTTAGCCTTTCGTTTAGAGATACTCCATACTGACTGAGACTAGCGGCGGGTAACGTCGGAGACGAGGGTGGCGTAGCTCCCGACATTCAGACTCCTGAGGAAGCCCTTGATCTGATTACTAAGGCGATTGATGAGGCTGGTTACACGGGCAAGATCAAGATCGCAATGGGTCAGTCGCGTCTGATGCCCGTTCTGCGCAAGACTAATCAGTGCATCAGATGTCGCATCCAGCGAGTTCTACAAGGCAGATGAGAAGAAGTACGACCTCGACTTCAAGAACCCAGACAGCGACAAGAGCAAGTGGCTCACTTATGAGCAACTCGCCGATCTCTACAAGTCACTTGCCTCCAAGTATCCCATCGTTTCGATTGAGGATCCCTTCGCTGAGGATGACTGGGAGGCATGGTCTTACTTCTTCAAGACCTCAGACTTCCAGATTGTTGGGTATGTTTAAGCACAACACCATCCGGGCATGGCTGACTTTGCAATAGTGACGATCTGACTGTCACTAACCCCGAGTTCATCAAGAAGGCTATTGAGCTCAAGTCGTGCAATGCTCTTCTGCTCAAGGTCAACCAGATCGGCACCATCACTGAGGCAATCCAGGCTGCCAAGGATGCTTTCGGCGCCGGATGGGGAGTGATGGTCTCCCACAGGTCCGGAGAGACTGAGGATGTCACCATTGCCGATATTGTCGTCGGACTGCGGTCTGGTCAAAGTGAGTAGCTACTGTGACATGATCATGAAAGGCTTTACTGACAACCGGATCCAGTCAAAACCGGTGCGCCCGCTCGTTCCGAGCGACTCGCCAAGCTAAACCAGATTCTGCGCATTGAGGAGGAGCTGGGCAGCAACGCCGTCTATGCTGGCGAGAAGTTCAGGACTGCTGTCAACCTGTAAATGTCTCCAGGTACCGACAGTCGGAAGGGTGCACCCGCACTGAGCGTATGAGCAACCCAAGACGAAGCCACGATCTTCAAAAGCGATACGTATCATGAACATGGAACTGGAAAGGTAGCCAAAAATGAAATAACCATTCGACTACTATATCCCATGTGTGTCCTCTTCGCAGTGTCTCATCACATGGTTTACATGGTTTAAGCTAGAGCATTGACGGTGATCTAATATGAGACTGCTCTCCACCTTTGGGTACATTCCGCGTGATGTTTCGTTTTGAATCAAGCTCCTGATGCTTCATGTCTTGCTTTGATTTAGACACACAAAACTTTGCACGTGTTTGTGCAGTGTGCACTCCTGTGCCAGTGCAGCAAGGTCACCGCATTGAACTCGGATGATCGGAGCATTCCCTTATGGCCCTTTCGCCACTTTCCTATAGTATTCTTCCTCCTAAGGGAGAGAGCCGATTTCTTAAGAAATGACAGGTTGAAGGTACCTTGGCCGACAGGGACGGGGAGAAGTTTCGCTCCGGCTACTATGCCCGTCTGCGATGACCGCAACACAACGGTATACTGCTAAATGCAAGGGTTCTCAGCACTTTTCTCAGACCGGTTGCAGTACGTTGATACATTGTTTCTCATTCTACGGCTTCGAAGGCAAGGTTCGACGTCCTTTTTTGAATGTCCTCATGGCACTCATTAGCTATGGTTTTACTTCAGATTAGTGGAGGACGGCACACGCCCAATGTGCCCGTGAGGTAGATGGAAGTTTAAGTGTTATCTATATGAGATGTCGAAGTAGCGCATTGATGGGATCTGATGACGGGTTTCACTGACCATGACTCCTGACTTCCATTTCCGAATTGGACACCAGTGATGGGTAGCTTGTACGGAACATGTACTTCCCACATCCCACCCACTGTCCCCCTAAACTAACTCACCTCCCACAATTCCTCGTCGCACAAACCGTAACCTCATGGATATACCTAATCCTCCCTCCCTCGACCCTGAACAGATTCGTACTCGGCGTCCCCTCGGGCCTCGTCTTCTCGATGAACGGGAAATCGTTGAAGATGCCCACGGCCCCCAACACCTCATCGACCACATACCTCCGATTCGAGATGGTGAACGGCTCCGGGAACAAGGGCATGGTGCACGAATTCGCCGACGCGTTGCGCTGGCCCGTGTAGATGCCGCCTTCGAGTCTGGCGCAGGGCGTGCCGTAGGGGACTTGCACGGTGGCGTTGGTCCAGCTGTCGAGGTAGGCGTCTCCCGCGGCGCGGAGGACGGAGCGCGTGTCGCGGCGGCCTGGGGGGATGGGATCCCAAGTCTCCTGCTGGGTCCAGTGGAGGTAGGACGTGGCGTTGAAGAGCCAGTCGCCAGTGTCGGCGACGACGGATTGGATGGTAGAGATGCGTTGGTCGTTGGTGAAGAGCATGCGGGTGCTGATGACGTACGGGTGGGGGTTGGTTGCGGCGGTCAGTTCGGTGAAGAGGGCGCATTCGGTGGTGTCGTAGATGGTGCGGTTGAAGTCGATGGTCATGGGGTTGCTGAGGACGGCTTGGGAGAGAGGGAGAGGGACGTCGTTCTCCTGGTATGAGACGTTCGCTGCCAGAGGCAGGCTGTCCAATTTGCCTGACGCTTGTGCTTGGATGTATCCTGCTGCGGTCTTTTCTAGGAATGCTCGATCGCATACTGCTGAAGCCTTGAGCGCAAAGCTCATGCCAATGAGTGAATGTGCGCGCATTGCGTTTTTGAGTCCAAGTGATGTCTGCTTGCAGCCGAAAAGAGTTCCTGACCCAAGCCTCCGTGGAATGAACGCCCGAGCGTCATATAAGGGTGTGATAGAAGCAACTCTCTGTGATATTTGTGGCCCCACATCTTGGTGTATATCCAAGTGTAAGGATACAAAGTGCTGTTGATATGCGCTGTTTACAGTGCCATTTAACCGCAATGCTTCTCCAATCACACGCTTGACCTTCAACTGAACAGAACAATTTCAGTGAATGTTATTATGCAGGTGGTCGATGAAAGGTTCGGCACTGGCCATACCTCTAGTAGATTGACGCGGCTTGACTTCTGCTTCAATGCAGTGTGACCCCCACAACTAGCTAAGGCCATCTCCACACAAGCGAATTTCCTCATGTTAACGGACGATTGTCTAGGAACCACTTTGGGTAGCTAGTTATCGCGATTTCAACGATGTAGATCTAGCTTGCGTCTATGTCTTACTACGTAAGTCGCGGGATACTGCAGGTGCGATAATCAGACCCATCTATATCAATACCAACCTCAAACCCACCATCCAAAATCCACCCACTCAATTCGCAAACTCAGGCACCTCCCTCGTCGTCTCCTCCTCCACCTCCTCGGGCGGAAAATCCGTCTCAAGAGGCCCATACACACCCTTCTCACTCCTCCCCATCCCACCCCCTCTCTCCTCCGTCAACCCCCACTCCTGCAAGAAAAACAACCCCTTTCCATCCCTCCCCTCCCCCCTACTCTCCCTACTCTCCCTCATCCTCTCCTCATCAAAGTCAAACACGCGCCAATCCGCATTGAAGAACCGCCGATTACACACGGCCGCGCGCAAGAAGCCCGAATGCGAGACCACGGCAATGACCTTCTCGGGCCGCGAGTACAGCTTCTCGAGGCACGTTTGGCCGCGCGCGAGAATCGCCTTGCGTGTGAAGGCGTAGGGGTTGCTGGCGAGGTTGGTGGTTTTTTCCGGGAAGAGCGGGTCCACAGGGGAGAAATCCAGGTCTGGGAATTCGGTGGCTAGGACGCTGAGGGGGGAGCCTGTGTCGCAGGGTTTGTCTGCGTTTTCTGTGAACGTTGGCTGTTAGTATGAGGTATAGTTGTTGTTTTTCTTATACGACTTGTGCCCGTGACGGTCTGGACAATGTTCCAGAAGGTGTAGATAGCTTCGACCACCTTGACATTGGGACCGTTCAATTCGAGGAAATGGAATGATACGTACCTTGCCATCCAGCATCCGGCAATACTGGCACTTTCTTTTCGTCAATCAACCAGCCCAAAGCCAGCTTCATGGTCTGTAATGTCCGCCGCATCGGGCTGACAACAATCAATTCGACGTCCTGTGCAATTTTCTCCTTCTTCAACGACTCGGCCAACTCGGTGCATTGTTGCTCACCCAGTTTGGATAATGGGGGGTCGTGGAGTGTGTAATCGCTGGCAATGTTATGCAGCGCCTGGGCATGGCGGATGAGGAGGAGCGTTGGAGGCATGGTGTACGTGAGGAAAGAATGGAAAGCAGGGTGTAGACTTGATCTATGGCCCAGGTATCGCAGCGTAGCCGTATATGCCTGTGTTGTGACTGATGCGGCTCTATCTACAAGCTTTATAGAGGTGTTGATGAGACAGCCTGTCTGCAGTGGGGCGCCTCGTCGTTGTCTGAACGCTGATAGGTTGCGCCACTCCAGCTTGCAAGCGTAATTTATCATGATAATCCGACTTCAATCGTCATCGGCTCAAGATGCATATCCACCAGCTCCTCCAGGCAACGCGGTATTCAAGCCATGGCACATTATGCAAGGCTAACGGCATTCCACATTATACGTCTCGACACCATGCGTCTTGACATGCTGTCTATTCTTTCCTCTTTTCCTCCTATTCTTCCATCTTCTCCTCCTCTTCGTCCTCATCATCGCCCTCCAGCGCTTTCTTTGCAAGCCGTTCTGCTTCCTCGAGCAACTCCTTGGGAACTTCTTCGTGTCTTCCCTTGGTGGGTCCATCCAGCGAACTGACCCATGTCATCTCGAGCTCAAACTCCTTGTCCTTGTTGTCGTCGTGTGCCACGTGGATGATCCGCGCCGCTTCCTTCACACCATCATACAACGAAAGTTCTCCGGCTGAGAGGTTAAGCTTCTCCAGTTCGGACTTGGCAGCCTGTCGTCCTTTTCCGGTAGCTGCACCGTAGTACCCCTAAAGCCCAGTCAGCAGCATGTAGATGGACATTGTACTGTGCTCTCGTACCCAGTAGGATCCACTAGGCTCAATCATGTATAGGAAGGGACCGCCGCGCTTCCCGTCCTCCTTCTTGCCGCCTGCACCCACAGACGGGCCGGAACCAACCTCCCCGTCAACAGGCAGTTCCGCCTCGGAATCCCAACCACCGATGATTGCCGTCACACCAAACGGTCGTACGCTTGAGTACAATGTGTAGGCTTGAACGTAGCTCCCCATGCGGTTGGCAAGTGCAGTTGTGGGAATCGGAGCCTTGTAGGTTGAGCGCCACGAAGCTGCTTCGTCACGCGCGCGGGAGACGAAATGGCGCCCATCCGGAAGCAAGCCAGAGGAGACCTGATACGGGGTAAGCTGATGCCGGTATGATAGGCCGAGCGGAGCTAGGGAAGCCCTTACAACACCAATATTCCGGTCTACAGTTGATATCCGTTTGTTCGCTCCGGGTTTCAAAAGCTTGCTTGTGATGAGTTTCTCTAACGCCAGAACAACACCGTCCTTGCACCGTATGCCAATGGCTGTGCCTCCGTTCTCGACCGCCTTCGTCGCGTATTCGACCTAAATGTGTGAGCGAGGAAGCGGGGCAGTGCAGCAAGGGTGCAACGCACTTGAAAGTTGCGGCCATCGGGAGAGAAGACGGAGTTAGACAGGTCATAACCCGTTCCTATTGAAGTCTGTACAGTAATATCAGCTCGCCAGCTCCAGTCATTCAGACAGACCGCGAGTAGCTTACCATTGTGATTGCGGGGAAGCAGTGACCGAGGGAAAACTGAAGTGGAGGACGGAGAGCTATAAGCGTGTGCCTGCCACACAGAAGCAGATATGGAGACGGAAATCGTGACGCTGTGGAGATATAGAGAGAACGAACGTTGGCTTGAGCTTGGAGCTTCACCAGGCAAGCGCGATGCGCGGCTGCCAAGATCTTACCCGGTAAGAGTCACGTGTATAAAGCTTGGCCTCAACCTCCACCTGGGCAACCATGCCCCATGGCATACCCCCAACAGGAGAGGTGCTACTTCTGCTTCATCTCTAGGGTGATATTGGATTCCGCTTGCTTTCTCCATTCCTGGGTTCTCTGCGCGTCGGATTCTATCCTCAGGTGCTGCCTCATGCACCCTTCGCCCCCAGATTATTAGACGCGCCAATCGTCTCCGATGCGTCGCTCGAGCCCGTGTCCCACCAATACTGGTTGATGAGCTGTTCACCAGCTGTCCAGCAGTCTGCAAAATTGTAGGAGTTGCTATTGGCCGCAGGATCCCTAGCGCCTGATTTATGTTTCAACTACCTCCGTTGAGTGGACAGGCGACCGCTTCCTCGCCGCATTTTCTGACATTAGGTACACATGACCCCACGTTGACAAGTCTATCACAATATATAAAGGATCCCCCTCTGCCACACCTTCTCCTTTTTTTAAATGTCTTTCTTTGTCCTCTACAAAGCCTTTATTGACAGCTAGGTTTTCTTGTTCCTTAGCCATCCGGCTCACATCTGCTCAAAGACGACTTTATTGGGCTCGCTCCAGTCGTGCCCAACGCCAGACTCGAGTTCGCCTGTGCACGCAAGATACACATAACCACAGGACCCGCAACTCGGCACACGTTCGGCTGACTCCCTCACTTGTTTTCGCCTCTTTCTTAATCTCTGCAGATTTTGGCTTCTTATAAGATATCGTCCTTGTTCTGCTGATTTTGCTATTCGACAAATTTGACGGTTGCGGCAGCCTATAGCACAAACGGACGCTGGTTCTGTTCGCCTTGGACCCCTCATCCTCTGTCTCTCTACGTCTGACTTTGATTGCCTGTAAGCCCTGGAGCCTGACATTACGAGTGGCACGTCGACCTGCTCACATCCACGTCATAGTGCGGCGTACCCACGAGAAGTAAACACTAGAGTTCAAGATAAAACCAGAGTGATGCAACAAGAAGAGCTTGCACGCCTATTCTCGGCGAACTTGACGCTCTCCCAACATCTTCCTCAAGACATTGAACCATGTGGGAAGCAACAATTCGCGGAGAAGCCGTCGCCGCAGCAAGCGGACGTTCCAATCTCCTCGCCAATCACATATGCTTCAACACACTACACGCACAGCTACCATGTTGCTCCCGTTCGCCAAGCCCCCTTGGTCGGCGAGAAGACAAGCAGGAGCGCTTCTGAACTTCGGAGCATTCTGATATCCAACAGCATTGATCCATCACTGCTTTTTCCCTCCCAGATTGACCTTTTCACGAACGCTGATGATGATCAACGAGTTCGACTTCTGGAACTATGGCGGATATCCCCTCCTTCAGGTCGCCAGGGGATACCCGAGGGCGTGGATTACAGTTTATCTCGGCAGCTGTATGACTGGCCTCCGACCAGCCTGGCTCAAGAGGAAGCCATGGCGAAGTTACGGTACGAGAGAATGATGCAGGAGCGTGCCCAGAGCGAAGACGTTCAAAGATACGAACAAGAGCTAGACCGAAGCATGGTTGCAGAAAGCAAGCCGTCACCTGTACAAGAGCACGCGGCTGCGGAACCATATATCGTCTCCGGGTACGAAATGCTGGCCATGCGAGAGTATGAGAAGTCGGCACTCTCAGCAGAGCGCCATCTCCACGAGAGCACACGATATAACCAGGCGACTGATCCTGTGTATATCCAAACCGGTACGAACGGTGGCCGGTGGGAAAAGCACGTTGGAAGTATTATCGAGATGGAGAACCAGTATGGAGCATTTGCACAGGCCAGAGACCATGATGTCCAGCCCATCTACATGGATGACGAGATGGTTATGTGAAATGGCCAACGGGTCCATCGCGAGCGGGCAAGATGTTCCCTATCATTCTTTTTGTCAGTTTTGATCGCCAATCGCCACTCCCAGATGTTTGGTTTCAGTTCTTGCCATGGAGCGGCGATACCGGAGATTTTCCTATGTTAGGCCAGCGCAAGAACTATGCGCCAAATTGCGGATTTAGAGCGAGATTAGTATACCCATGCAGCATTCCAGCGGTTTCCTGAAGGTCTTAATAAGTTTAAATGATACAACAATCCGGTTCATGCTTCCGATTGGTATGGTACAAAGCGACGCTTGTTCTTGATCCCAAACTCCATGTCAATATGCTGTCCCATAATTCTTTACAATCCTGAATATACAGATAACCCACCACCAAATCCAGCGGACGAAGCAAAGCCGCTCCCCACTGAACCCCATGTTGCACCAAAGAGAGGCAGCACTAAGCAGCCTTGCCACTGGGCCACTTCTTCCATCCACGACCGTGACCTTTCTAGACGGATGTCAGCATTCGAAATCAATACACCACTCATTATACACACCTGCTTCCATTCCTGTATCAAGGCCGGCATGTTTATCATAGCCTGCCGCCTCTGCTCCAATCTGGCCTTCAGTGTCCTCTCCCAGACCTTGCCCTTGACCTTTTGTCCCACACCCGTACCCCTGACTTGCAACCCGCGCTCTATCCTCCTCTTCTCCTTCTCTCCGGGCTTCTTGATCGTGTAGGGCAGTAGATCCAACACACCATGTTTCTCTGCGAGCTTAACCAGGTCGGCCTGTTTGCGCAGTCCATACACGGGACCAATCCATTTTCCCGTCCGGAAGTTCTTGCGCGGCAGGAATGGATTGTGATAGCCCAATTCGAGGGTAGAAGATAAGGATGTGGATTCGGTCGCTACAGTTGCCGCGGCATCTTCTACGGAGGAAACATTGGCGTCTTGCGATGTGGTCGCCGCTGCAACGCTCGCAGGTTGAGGAGCCGCGGAGGGTTGGTTAGCGAAGAGTTGTGGCGGAGGGAATCGCTCGAAAAACCGGATTAGGCGTGGCGGAAGCCCTTGTGCGAGTTTGATATGCTTCGCTGCCTGCCGTGTGGTCATCTTGGAGGGGATTGCGGTCGCATATGGCGGCGCGGAGAGTGCATGCGGAGATGAGGGTTGTGGAGGAATTTCGCGCACGGACATTCTTGGCACTGGAGCTCTAGGCGACGCAGTGCGCGTCCAGCTTGCTACCTACTAGTAGTATCCAACATCCTACACAACATTCTGGCTCGTCTGTACTGCGTCTTCTGCCTTTTGCTTCACAGATCGGTGCACTTGAACTCTGCGAATTCCGACTTGGTTGAAGCTCTCTAAATCACCTCAATCACAATTATGGTAAGCATCCACTCCACTCCACTCCGCTATAACATGCACATCGCTGACCGGGACAGTCGTCCCCATTCTCAATAAGTACGGTCACCTACTGCTCGCCTCAGTTTCCGGATTCCTAACAAATCTAGATGGCGGCGCCTGCGTTGCCATGGTGGGCAAGGACTGCGTTGCTATCGCCTGCGATCTCCGTCTAGGCATGCAAGCCCTCACCGTCTCCAACAACTTCCCCAAGATCTTCCAGTACGGCGACGTATACCTGGGCCTGACAGGACTCGCCACCGACGTCTCCACCGTTTCCGATCTCTTCCGTTACAAGGTCAACATGTACCGGCTCCGCGAGGAGCGCAACATCTCTCCCCAAACCATGGCCAACCTCGTCAGCTCAACGTTGTATGAGCGGAGATTCGGGCCCTATTTCGTGTCGCCAGTGATTGCGGGGATCAACCAGACGACGGGAAAGCCCTTCATCTGCGGATTTGACAGTATCGGGTGTATCGACTTCGCCAAGGACTTCATCGTCAGTGGTACTGCAAGTGATCAGCTGTTTGGCACATGTGAGGGCCTGTGGGAACCCGACCTGGTGCGTGTTTGGTATACATAGTATACCTGGTCACAAATAGCTGACTTGTGTGTAGGGTCCAGAAGAGCTGTTCGAGACCATCTCCCAAGCGCTGCTGAACGCTGTGGATCGTGACGCTTTGTCGGGTTGGGGTGCACACGTCTATATAATTGAGAAGGGCAAGGTCACTAAGAGGCTATTGAAAGGGCGACAGGATTGAGGAGCAGGCAAGATTTCAATGGCAAGGAAGCAGCATTGGCGCATTTGGGCGTTCTCTCCGTGGTGAGGGGCAGACATGACTTCTAAGGTTTAACATATGACTCTGGCAAGAAGGCACATGTGCTCGTACTGAACATTTGTTTACGAGCATGAAGGGATAGTTTAGCTGCAATAGAAGGCTTTGCTATCCAATGCGATTCATGTAGCTTATCGCTCTGCTGGATCTGTTCCAACTCTGGCTCAAGACGTTCCACGCGCAGCGTTCGAATCGAGCACCGCCCGCCCTGAGGACAGAAACAAAGGTACTCTATCTCCTAAAATACAAGGCCTATTTTCTCCAACACAACAACGTAGTGTAGCTGATGAGATAAAAAGGAGTATGAGTTGTATACTAAGATTACATACATTATACCATCTTTCGAAGTGTTTAGCAGCAATTTGTTCAGGCATTAAGGAGAACGGAGCTCAGCTTTTGAAGTTGAGAGGAAACCTATCATCTCGACGCCTGGGGCCGCGTGGCTTCAACAATCAGCAGGAACTCGTCCCCCTCAAGCATTTCACCCAAAGGCCACTCCCTATTCTTCTTCACCCATGCCAGCGCTTCAAGTGGCTCTTTATGATCAACAAAGAACCTGGTATCAATGCCAGACACGAGTCCAGTTTTATCTGAGGGATCAAAGAGGCTGCCACGTAATTTAGCATCTCGGATATACTCCACTGGCGAAGTTTTCATTATCGACGCCGCATTTTGCTTGATGAAATCCAGCGAGACGGTATGAATGCAACCTGGCAGAGATGAGCACGCAGCCAGCCGACGACGCTTGTAGTTCTATCGACTCACTTCCGAACGCTTTTGCGAAAGCCAAAATATGAGCGGGATGACAGCTTGCAATGCCGTAGACATCATCGCCGTCCACCTTGAGCTGTTTGAGGAGTCCAGTCGCAAGACCAAATCCACGGTAATCACGGTGAATGACCAATTGGGAGACCCAGCAGATACGCCGACCGTTCGCAGTCCAGCGAGCGGCCAGAGCATTGCCAGCAAGACGACCGTCGACGGTGACTCTCACATACAACGACGTGTCACCCGGTAAGTGCTCCTTGCGAAGCCTTTCTTTGCTGAGTCGAACGTGCTCACCTGATATACAGTCATATCATCTGTACCGTTGTGAGAGGAAACCCGACTCACCGGCTTTACCATGCGGCCCCTCTACCTGCTCCGCTTGCTTGGCCCAAACTCCATAGTGTTCGGAGAAGAGCTCTGATGCTTCCTCGAGCATCTTGTCCGTAACCTCGTCACTCGAGAATCTTTCGTAGACGGTTGACCTCATTGTGCATGTGTCTGTGATGCGTAACAGTGATTGAAGAGAAACTGGCATTGACGGATTTATAGAGGGTACTGGACCGACCGCTACTATTACCAATGACGCCAGCAAGCGATGAATGGCCATCAGTAGCTAGCTGCGGGGAAGGCACCGGAAAAGCACCTAAGACGTAACGCAGGACAAAGCGACGACGAAGGTCCAATGACAGTTCACACACCCCGCGGGCAAACTCGAGACCAATCTAAACATGCCAAAGCTCAGTGAGGACGAAGCATTGTCGCTGAACAGAGAAGAGAGACGCTCCTTGCAATACCTAGTGCTCAATGCCTTCTCAGCGAACCAGAGTTTTCACGACTGGAGGGACAACACCAAATCGTTCGGGCCTATAGCGAGAATAACACTTCTACTTCTTCGGCGGTTAGCTAAGTAGGCTTTCGAAAGGTTGTTGTTGATAGCTGTGATTGCACAAGTCCATGAGAGATGGTGAGAGAAAGACTAAGCTGCCATGAATGTGGTCTAGGCTGATGTCCAGTCACGTGCCGAGGCTTCTATCTGATCGGTCTTGGCATACAGACTCCAACTACATTCGCCGCCGAAAGTCTCTCTCATTTTCCATTCATACACTCCAAACTAGGAGAACAGGAAGATGGAGAACTCAGTCTCTGCGCCGCCTCCACCGCCTCCGAGCGCGGTACCTCCGCCCCCTCCGCCGACGGGAGTCCCACCTCCGCCTCCGCCGCAAGAGGAGGAACTGGGTCCCCAACTTGCGAAACCAAGAAAGAATGGCACGTCGAAGATAGCCGCAAAGAAACAACCGCCCAGTATTGACGATATACTCCGGTTAAAGAGGGAGCAGGAGGCTGCTGCTACTAAGGTAGGAATAACCTCTAACCCCACCTGCTGTGCCATATTTACATTGCGTAGTCTTGAGACCCTATGACTGACATGAACATAATAGCCAAAGTTCCTTACGAAAGCCCAAAGAGAGAAGCTTGCGCTTGAGAAGCGGCAGAAAGAGGAGGAAGAAGCGCGAAAGAAGAGAGAGCAATCTCTGAACGGAGCTACCAATGGCATTACACAAAACGGGGCTTTGAACGGTCGACCAAGCCATGAGACCAATGGCGCGACGGCCATTCCGACGGGCCCGCGTGCGATGCGAACTGGCGAAATCCCGAGCGGTCCTTCGTCCACCCGTAACAATGCCAATGGAGACATGGCTCCGCCACCGGTACCGAAGGCGGGAGACAAACGCCCTGCGCCGCGATCAGCATCAGAAGACACGGAAGCGATGATGATTAGACAGCGCTACATGGGCGCGGAACAAGCTCAGTCTACTTTCTCCGCAAAGAAGAAGCGGAGACGGACAACGGAGAAGAAGTTCAACTTCGAATGGAATGAAGATGAGGACACAAGCATTGACCATAATCCGATATATCAAGACAGGGCAGAGGTTAACTTTTTTGGACGCGGGAGATTAGGTGGCTTCACCGAGGAGATCGCTGAGCTTGGTACAAAGAAGTTCATCGAGGCGATGGTGGCCAGAGATCCTCTGACGGGGAGAGAGCGCGCAGAAGCCATTCTGGAGATGGAGCGTAGGCGGAAGGAAGAAGGGAGCCGTGCTGCCTTGGACAAGCATTGGACGCAGAAACCCTTGGAGCAGATGCGCGAGCGTGACTGGCGTATCATGAAGGAAGATTTCGGTATCGCCACAAAAGGCGGATCCATTCCGAACCCAATGCGCAATTGGCAAGAATCTGGGTTGCCGGACAAGCTGCTCCGAATCGTGGATGAGGTTGGATACAGCGAGCCGTCCGCCATTCAGCGAGCAGCGATTCCCATCGCGTTACAATCCCGCGATCTCATCGGTGTCGCTGTGACAGGTTCGGGCAAAACAGCTGCATTTCTGCTGCCCTTGCTGGTCTACATATCGAAGCTTCCTCCCCTGACAACTCAGAACAAGCAGGACGGTCCTTATGCCCTCATCTTGGCTCCCACTCGAGAACTGGCACAGCAAATCCAGGTGGAAGCGAACAAGTTTGCCACCCCTCTGGGCTTTAGAACAGCAGTCTTGGTTGGTGGCCACTCGATCGAGGAACAGGCATTCGAGTTACGGGACGGTGCGGAAATTGTCATTGCCACACCCGGACGTCTCGTCGACTGTATCGAGCGTCGTCTGTTGGTTCTGAGCCAGTGCTGCTATGTGATTATGGATGAAGCCGACCGGATGATTGATATGGGATTCGAAGAGAGTGTTAATAAGATCCTGGACTCTTTACCCGTGAGCAACGAAAAACCGGATTCTGATGCCGCCGAAGACGCCACGGCAATGTCACAGGGACTGTACCGCCAAACTATGATGTACACAGCCACTATGCCTCCACCCGTCGAGCGCATCGCTCGCAGATACCTGCGCCGCCCAGCCATCGTGACCATCGGTAACCAAGGCGAGGCGGTCGAAACCGTCGAGCAACGGGTTGAATATATTCCGGGAGAGGATAAACGGAAAAAGCGCCTCCAGGAGATCCTCAACTCGGGCCAGTTCCGCCCGCCCATCATCGTCTTCGTCAACATCAAGCGCAACTGCGACGCTATTGCGCGGGAGATCAAGCACATGGGCTTCAGCGCCGTCACGTTGCATGGCTCCAAGACGCAGGAGCAGCGCGAGGCTGCGCTCGAGAGTCTGCGTAAAGGGCAGACGGATGTCTTGGTCGCTACCGACCTTGCTGGCCGCGGTATCGATGTTCCGGATGTGAGTCTCGTCGTCAACTTCAACATGGCTTCCACGATTGAGTCGTACACACATCGTATTGGACGTACGGGACGTGCGGGTAAGAGTGGTGTGGCAATCACGTTCTGGGGTAATGAGGATGCGGACGTCTTGTACGATCTCAAGCAGATGCTCAGCAAGAGTCAGATAAGCAAGGTGCCGGAAGACTTGAAGAAGCACGAGGCGGCGCAGCAGAAGGGTGGGAGGAAGAAAGGTGCTGGAGATGCGAAGTCTGTCTTGACTTAAAACAACATGGTTAAGGTGCACAAAGGGATTCTGTTGATGCAACAAGGCTGGAGTTTAGGCGATGTGCTAATGGGACTGCACGTTCTGGCGCAACAGGGGGTTCCTAGATACCAGGCACCTTTAGTGAAGACTATAGTACTCCTACCCTAATGCCATTCCATTGAACATGCTTTTATGCACAGATGATGCATCGCGTGAGGAAGGGTAGCAAACCTGGAAGTTCAAATCTTCAGTTCCGCTATTCTGCTTAGCAACATGTCAGCCTCCCTCTGCCCAGTCATGAGCTTTAACTTGGGTATCCTCCGTTTCCACACCCCCAGGTCCCTTGGGCATGTCATGTCTTTTAGCCAACTTATCCGCTGTATTCGTCGCAGGTAAAGACACCACTCCGCCTTCTTCCTTTAGAGTCGGCACATCACCTAGCTGGGACAACAGGCTATCAACTGGTCGCAACTGCGTAAATTCGTCTGACACCGCGGACATGCTTTTCGAACGCTCAGACTGTAACTCATCATCGTGCTCCGGCTCCTCATCCGCACCGACACGCCGCTCGAGCGACCGGACGGCTGTAAGATAACCCTCCGACTGGAAGCGCTGGCGCGGCTTATCTTCCTCGGACCCTTCGTCTGCAAGGAGACTACCTGGGCCAGGGGTGGTAGGCGTACTCCTAGTCCCTCTTTGCGGGAGTTTGTTAGGTGAACGCGACCAGATCGGAAGCCTGAAGAGCGACAAGAACCCAGGGCTTTTCTCCCTTTCTTTCTCCTTGTCCTTCTCCTCGGTCGTGCGCCGCCTCTCCTGCTCTTCCTCCTCCAAGGTCACCCCGCCCTCGTCCTCAGCCGCGGCGACCGCCATGGCCGAATACACACTGGATGGCAGTGACGCGGACCGCACCTGCTCCCCCGCTTCTCTGAGTTCCTCTCCGAGATTCTTGAGCGCCGTCTCAGTCACCTCAATGTACTCGGGGTAATCGACACGGCAAGCTTCACGAATCAACCGCAGCTTCTCCGAATCCTGCCTGATAGCTTGCTTGGAAAGATCGGGATGCCATCCCATAGCCCGGATGTCCGACTTCATTCCGCGGTCCACCTGCTCCTTGACGCCCATCAACTCCACCAACCCATCCACCTCTGTCTTGATCGTGCTTATGAAGTCGCAAAACTTGTTCACGTCTTGCACGACCCACCGCTGGGCCGTCATACTCAAGCCGCGCCTGCCCTCGGGTCTCCCTCTCTCCTGCCTGGCCAAGTCCTGCAGCAACGAATACTTCTCTCGAAACGACTCCAGACGGTTCGTATCCAAGGCGGGATATTCAAACAAAGTTGGTCCGAAGCGCTTGGGGCTTTTGAGCCCATACTTGGCCATCAGCTCCTCCCGAGTGAGATACGCCGGTCTTCCTGCGATCTGGTTCAGCGCGGCCCGCACCTTCTGGTATGTCTCCGGTTCGTCGAGCCTGGGATTCCGCAGGGCGAAAGGCACCGGCAATGTGGGATCGGGATTCGTCGGCGCGGGTCGACTCGGAATCATGGACCGGGCTATGGTGCGAGGAGGAGCGGATATCCCGACGGCGTCGCCCCAGATCAAAAGGCGGCCCTGCTGGATGCCGAGTTTGGCGAGGGCGACGCGCTGGGCATGGTCGGTCGGTTTGGCCGGGTGGATGAGGTTGAAGACTTCGACGCATGAGCTGAATTGTGCGGCGAGCGTGCAGACGTTTGCGAGGATTTGCGCTTTGGTGTGGGGTGGAGGAGGTGGTGCGGCTGCTGGAGGAGAAGATGGGGTGGCGACGCCTGGCATTGTGGTAGCTTCAACGGCAAGAGAAGAGGAGCGTCTCAAAGGCGGAGGGTGTCAATCAACCGACAGACATGGAGAGCGATAGCAGTGGCATAGAAAGTGACAACATCATGGTTGTGGTGAGGGGTCGAGGAGGCGACCAGATGAAGACTGGAGGAGGCATGACGTTGATGCTGCTTCCTTCTGTGAGGATTGGGCGTTCACCAAGCCGCCTAACGAGCGGGGTGGTGGGTGGCCAGAGCAGCGCCGCATGCAGGTGGGTGGTTTCCCAGTCTCCGCGTGACGCTCTTCCGAACCTTGAGGAATCTGGACAGGGCAAGGCGATGGGAGGCGGTGAGGAGATCCCCGCGGGTGCCGCAGAAGGGATGAGGACAATCTGACAGATGTGACGGCTCGCAGAAGCTGTGAAAGACGAAATGGACAAGGCCTCGAGGCATGGGACGAAAGGCCGCACAATGGATCGAGGTTGCGTAAGAAATGCTGACAAGCTCTGTGTGGCCATCCAGGTAGTGTATTTCGTAACGAAAGGCCCCGCCTTGCCCTGTTAGGATTAAGTCAACATTAAGCTCTTTAAGGTTACTTCAACGTCAACCACCTCTTCTCATCCTCTGAATTCATGGCAGTCGACCCATCTCGACTGTTCTCAATTCCAAGTTCGCTATCCGTTCGTAAATACCATGGATACTATAGTAGTAATGAGCCTTGTTAGGCAGAGTAAGCGATCACTTTGTTTCCCCATCAGTGCTAATTTCTATTCGTCGATTTCTCTCTGGCCCGTCTCTTTCTCGTATTTACCGGTTACACAACATATTCAATTCAAAATACCAAGTCTCACCAGCATTGATCGAGATGTATGACAACAATGGCCCTGGGCCTCACGCATGTGCTGCAAAGAAAGGTTTTCACCACCACCTTTTCGGACGCCTTACGGGTCCACCACCCCGGCGTGCTCAGACTCTGAGCTATGGAGACTGTGGAGTACCCCTGGCTGACCTGCTGCACTAACTATACCCTGCCAGCATGTATTGTCAAGGATCGTACCTGCATGGTCGGGGACAGAGCTCTGGCATTGGTCTCTCTACGGGGAGTTTTAAGCTGAGAAGCTGACGTGCGAATGCAAACATGTTCGTCGAACAGGACCCTTCGGCAGTTCATAAAGATGCTCACGTCCCTCCGTCCTCGACGCCGTTACTCTCAATCCCCGGTCTCAACTCCAAGCTCACACCATGCTGGTTCTGCGCTGCTCCATGGTGCACCTGTTATCTGCAGTTTGTCTTGGTATATGCTCCGTCAATGCTGCATCGATTTTGGCAAGTTCCGCATCTGTCAAGCGTTCAGTGCACGAACTTCGGACTTCGTATGACTATGTCATTATCGGTGGAGGCACGTCAGGGCTAGTGGTTGCGAACCGATTAACAGAAGACCCATCCGGTGCGTGGAATAACCTGAGGGAACCTTTTTCCCTCTCCTGACCATCCTATTAGTGAACGTTCTCGTTGTCGAGTATGGCTACTTTGGCGACGATCCCTGCATCTGGATGCCAACTTCCCCAGTCGCGCGAATAACAGGACCGTCATGCACGAGGCACCGGTTCGTTGAGCCCACTGTACCCCAGCCAGGCATCAACAATGCATCGACAGTGTATATGCTTGGAGCTGTCGTAGGTGGAAGCTCTGCGATTAACGGGATGGTATTCGATCGCGGCACAAAGGCCGATTACGATTCCTGGGAAGAATTGGGGAATCCAGGATGGGGCTGGGATGGGTTGTTTGAGTATTTCAAAAAGAGTGCGACGTGGACGCCACCGAGCAGAGAGGCTGTTGAGAAATATGGTTACACCTGGGACGAGGCAGCCTACGGTGGCGGGCCGATACAAGCCACGCTCAGCAATTTCCAGTGGCCAAATTTCAGTACGTTTATCTTTTCGATGGGTCTGCTTGATGCTAGAGAACTGATATATCTATAGAGTTCATGTGGGACGCGTGGGACGATCTCAATATCACTGGTCCCAAGGACCATGCCCTCGGTCAGGCAGTCGGTCTATTCTGGCTCCCTGCATCGCAGCATTCCAAGAACCAGACCAGGTCATATGCGAGGTACGGATACTACGACCCTGTCCGGGAGAGGCCCAACTATCATCTCTTTATCGGCCACAAGGCTGAAAAGATTCTGCTGTCATCGAGGAGCGCAGTCGAAGGCGTTGTGATATACGATCGAGACAAGCCTGACGAGAAATCCGTTGTCAAAGCAAAGAGGGAGACCATTCTGGCAGCCGGAGGAGCCCACACGCCTCAGCTTCTGCAGTTAAGTGGGATAGGCCCAAAAGCCATTTTGGAGGCAGCAGGAATCCAAACCAGAGTCGACCTCCCCGGCGTTGGCGAGAATTTTCAGGATCATCCGCAAGCTAAGTTGATTTGCAACTGTATGCTGCTGTTCTCTTCTGGAGATCCTGTCACTCACTAGCCGTAGACACAAATGACTTCTGGCCGAATCAAGGGACACTGGAAACCAACCAGACCTTTCAAGCCGAAGCCCTCGCCCAATACAACACCAACAAAACGGGACCTCTGACGCTCTCCATGTCCAATGCTGTCGTCTTCCTGCCTCTGAACGGAACGCACTCCTCCCCGGAATCCTTCCTCGCCAAACTCGCAGCGCAGGAACCAGGGGCATACCTGCCTCCAAGCCTTCCCTCGACTGTTGTGGCAGGCTATGCAGCCCAGAAGAAAGTCCTCGCCTCCCTCTACGCCAGGAATGATGCTGCCATCTACGAGTCCCCGTTCAATGGCGCCTGTTCTCGCACCGTCATTCTCCAGAAACCGCTGTCTAGAGGGAATATCCACATCAACGGGAGCAATCCTTATGGCCCCCCTATAATCGATTTCCGCGTGTACAGCAATCCCCTGGATGTGGAGTACGCCATCGAAGGCGTCAAGTTCACGCGCAAATTACTTAAAACAGCGTCGCTGGCTCCTCTGCAGCCAGTGGAGCTGGGTCCGGGGCCAAACGTCACTGATACGGCAGGATTGGAAGCACACGTGCGTGCCACATCTGGTCCAACGAGTTTTCATGTATCGGGCACGGCTGCCATGCTGCCCAGGGAGTTGGGAGGCGTCGTGGCACCAGATCTCAGGGTGTATGGGACGAAGGGACTCAGTGTTGTGGACGCAAGTATCATGCCGCTGATTCCGAGTGCACATTTGAGTGCGACGGTTTACGCGGTTGCGGAGAAGGTAAGTCGACAGATCAAACTGTGTTTTCAACTTGTTTAAACGTACAATGCTAATCTAACTAGGCGTCGGATATCATTAAGAAGAGAGCTAAACGAAGTTAGTCTGATGCTCATGTACGACCCTTCCTTCAGTCATCGATTCCCTATGTGCGAACTCTCCAGTGATTCTTCGTTTTACATTTCCCGATCAACATTTGCACTCGATTGGTGGATCTTCTGAGTCCGGGCGAACCTGGGGTGCTTCCTGAATGTCTCTCAAACGGGATCCCATGTGCTTCGCTTTCTTGGGGCCCATAACCATGATACCCGCTCCCTTTCAGCTCTGCTCCCAACCCTTCACAGCTCCTCAACCGCTCAAGATTCCCCCGTCGACCTTCAAATCACCTCCAGTCATAAATTTTGAATCCTCGCTCGCCAGAAAAGCCACCACGCTGGCGATATCGTCGACTCGTGCAAATCTCCCCAAAGGAATAGCATTCTTCATACTCTCCAACTCCTCCTGCGTCTCCACCGTTTCGGAAATGGTACTAGCCAGGCCACTGGGATGGATGGTGTTGACCCTGATTCCGTACGGGCCCAGCTCATTGGCAGCTGTGGCAGCGAGGCCGTTCAGAGCGGCTTTGGAGGTAGCGTCGAGGACGTAACCGGGACTGCCCCGGAGTCCTACTATCGAGGAGGCGAGGATGATGGAGCCGCCGTGGCCCAGCTCGCGCATTACGAGAGCTGCGTGTTTTAGGCCCAAGAAGGCTGTCATATAGTTAGTCGTCAAAATCCATACCTTCTCACAACATCCTTCCAAGACGTCTCCTGAGGAAGGGCACACCCACCAGACTTGACATTCAACGGCATGATCTTCTCATAATCCTCCTCCGTCGTCTCGAATATGCTCTTGGGCACATGTGACGCATACGGTACCCCGGCGCCCAGGAACGCCGTATCCAGCCTCCCGAACGCAGCCACCGTCTTCCGCATGGCCTCCTCCACGGCCTGCTCCACCGTCACATCGGCCACAATGGTCAGGATCCGCGACCGCACCGCCTGCCCCGTCTGCAGCAAGTTCTTCAGGTCTTCAACAACGGCCCGCAGCGCCTCGGCACTGATGTCTACGAGGCAGACGTTGGCGCCCTCGCGGAGCAGACGACGGGCCGTTTCGTGGCCTATCTTGCCAGCGCCGCCGGTGATGAGGGCGACGAGGCCGCTGAGGCGGAAGACGGGTAGGGGGCCGTTGGGACTGAGTTGGGCGAGGGATTTTGGGGTGCTGGGTCGGGGGACGGCGTTGGCGTGGATACTGAGTTCCGAGACGGATTGCGGGAGGTGTGGGCGTGTCAGGTTGGAGCTTGCCATGGTGATTTGTAGGTGGAGATGGTGTGCATTCTCTTGCTATGGGACACGACTACCTGAGGATTTTCATCGAGGTGAATTTTTTTTCCCTCGCGGGTGTGGAAATAATGGAGTTGCTCGGCGGTGATATGCGACGTCATTATGGGCCCTTCGAGGTGGATCCATGGGTCGCCCCGCCTTGATCTCGGCAGTTTATTCTAAGTATATACTCAATAGCTACTAGGTATCTACTAGTAGTACACAAGTATGAACCCAAGCTGTAGCAACGGTTATAGTCTCATGTTGCAGCACAGCAACATCGGCAATCTTCAGCATGCTCGAGCTCGCCAGGCCATACAACATGCGCTGTATGCTGTAGTGTTTTACCTTCGATGTTTCATTCCAACTTTCTACGAATGACATACCGCAAACAGCAAAAACCACACACTACCAATCCAAGAAATAATCAATCCCATCCGCCAGCGCCGCCGCACCAACCGCCGCATGATCGCTGGACGGATAGGGCCGCAAACTCACATTCCGCAACTTGGGGCTGTCTTTGATCGCAGCGTACAGCTGGTTGCTCAGCGTGACCATTTGCAGCGACTCGTAGAGACTCTTGCGCGCTTGGAACTCGGCCTGCGTCTCCGTCCGCCGCTTCACGGGGTACTGTTCCAGGACCCCATAGCTGATCTGGAAAGCTGGCTTGGTAGGTAGAGGAGGGGGCGTGGTGGCGTTTGTCAGGGGTCCCAGCTGGTTGAGAATGTATCCATGGTTCCAATACAGGGCGGGGGAAGCGGAAAGGAAGGTGTCGAAGAGATCTGGGCGCATGAGCAGAGCGTAGAGGACGAACAGGCCACCGAACGAGTGCCCGTACAGAGCATCGCGAGAGAAATCGACGTTAGCAAAGACCGTGTTGCGGACCCAGGGGCGGAGAACCTCGTCGATGAATTCGATGAAGTTGTCCGCGTTGGAGGGGACGCCGGGGAGGGGCGCGGGAGGGCAGGTCGCGCAGACTGGCGGCTGGAAATCGTAGCCGCGGCGAAGGCTGTAAGGTGAGTCGGGGATGGTGTCGGGGTATCCAATGCTGACGATGATGGTGTCCGGCTGAGCGGACTCGACGGGTCGACGTCGACGGAACGCTTCTGTGGCGGTCATGCCCAATGCGTTGCCATCGAGAACATACCTATTCGACATCAGTACAGGATACAGCATGTATTGGCTTGACGCTAGAGACCACTCACATGGTGTCCACGGTGCTGTCAACGTTGGTCGACGTCCAGTTCAAAGGATACGCAAGCTGCACCTGGTACTCCCAAGTTCCATTGGTAACATTCCAAAACTGCACATTTGGAAATACAGTTCCCGGAAACGAGGTAACCAGAGGGTGGAACGACCAAGTTCCGATCGACATATTCACGAGAAGTTTTAGAGACTCAGAGGTTTGCGACGATCGTACGAAAAGCCGTCCGAAAGGCTCCAGTCTGCAAGGTATGGTGGTGCTACATCCTTTTGTAGTCACGTTCGGCCTTTCGCTTGCAAGCCAAGCTACCAGCTCAACGAAAGGCGTTCCACGGAGCAGGCGGTGTGAAGAACTAGCGATGAACAGCTGTGGGGTGAAAGCTTGTTCACTGCGTGAGGCCGTAGCGCGGTCTTGTCTGAAGCCCTGCTCCCCGAAGACCGGGTCCCGAAGACGTTAGCATGGAAGCTGTACCGCAAGTTCTAGCCGGTACTTTTGCTTGGGATTCCAGTCGTTGATACTACAGGTGCTTATGTTGTCGAATCCCGTTCGAATTGCACTACGCCAAAGCTTGCTCGGCGTATCTCTACCCGTCAATTGTTCGTGACTGCGCGAGCAAGATGCTTAAGCGAGGCGAGAAAGGCCTCGGACGAGCTTTCTTTTGAAAATTTCAATAAGCCAGACATCCTGTATATGCACGCAGCATGTTCATGCGAGTCAAAACTCTACTGTTGAGCGAGCGGGGCAGGCCCTTCGCATGCCATTCGATTGGGCCCTGACTCTGGCAAAAGGAATTTTGGACAGCAGGAGGATCCAGACTGCCGTAAGAACATTGAACTCCTGGTCGGATCGTTAGGTTTCTGCGAGTTGGAACACCCCATCTACTCCGTACAGGCGGGGTTGCTGAGAGTCTGGCTGCCACGCTACCGCCCGTGCGCTGCGGCGGATACATGTCTCCGGGAATGGGGCTGAAGGGCCCCAGCCCTGAGGCAATTCCCATGTCGATCCGTCTGTTTGAGCAAAGCAACTGTTGGCGGATTCCAGCTGGAGTTGCTCGGCTAGCAGGCTAGGTGCTGAGAACTCAGGGCAGAGTCCGCAGCGAGAGGAAGACAGAGAGGACTTCAAGCCATGTCTTTACGAATGACGCCTGAGATATATCACGTGATAACAGCATTCACTTGCTGGGTACGGGTCGCCCCGCTCGGGAATGACTCGCGAGAAGGCGCGATGCCGCACGTGGTGAAGAGGCTTACAGGGTCGGATGCACTGACCATCGTATGCCAGGGTAGACATCTGCCGCATGGTTGAAGTCATTATTGCACTCCTAAACGGTTCCAAGACAGGAGCAAAAGTCGGACAGGACATCGTCGGTGGTTGCGCTCTGAGATATCGACATGCCGCAAATAAAGGTCCAGTACGAAGCCCTATCTATGCATAGAATAGGGAATCTGTGTGCTTGTGAGCAGGACATAGGAAGGGAAGACGACTTGGGAGGCTTCGTGAAGACCTTCCTTTCCCCATTCTGACCTTATTCTCTGCCCTGTCGTACTAACTTCTTCTTGCTCTTCAATCCGCAATGTGCCATCAGGGTCCGGTATGAAAGGTGGAAAATCCAGCGAACGGGAGCACGTATGAATCATCTTCGTGAAGTACGGCGGCCTATCCCTGAAAACGCGAGGCCACCACGATAGGGGAAAGATGAAAAAAGCGATGATCCTTGCTGTTCGAGCAGTTGGTGAGCTATACATCCACACTCACCTTGGCCCGGATGAAGAACTCCGCCTCCGCATATTATTCCCAGCTTGCGGACGGACGACACCACAAGGGCGGTTACCAGTGAAGCGCTTGGGATTCCGGGACGCCGCCGTCATCATGGGATGCTGGTATTTAGAGTTGTAGTAAACGATCTGGCAAATGATGGTAAGCCAATAATAGCATTCTGCAATGGAAAACTCATGGGGTATATACTCGGCCACCTGCACTTCCTACCAAAGTGACCATCCAAACGCCCTCAACGCCCAAAGCTACAATCAAGAACCAACAGCCACCCTCATCCTTACCTCAAAACTTCATCGTAGGAATGAACCCCTGCGAATCCTTCTCCATTTGTTCCGCACTCTGCTTGAAGGCCGCCAAGCCCGCCAGAATCCCGGCCACCATGAAGCACAACGAGATGAGCGACCAGATGACGCCCCAGCACTGTGAAGAGCCGCCGTAGCGCTTGGCGAATACGCTGGCATCCGAGGAATTGACTTTGCGTAGGATGAGGTCGTCGCAGATGTCCCAGACGGAATAGAGAGAGGACATGACGCCGATGAAAAGCTGCCGGATTGTTAACCTTGACGACGGAACGGGAGACGGATCGCCGAACAACTAATCGACCGAAAGAAAATTTGACCACCGATTGAAAGCTTGACGGGCCAGAGTAGCAGAAAAAGAGAGGCAAGACATACCACAACGAACCTCAACGCCTCCGCATGCTTGATGAACCAACAAGCAACCAACAACCCCACCGCAAGCAAAATCGTCACGATAGTCAACCAATCCTTCCTCGCCCACCACAGGGTCAGCAGGAAGCACACTCCTAGGACAATACTCGCCACCTTGCTGGCGACGATGTTGAAGCCGCAGAACGTCAGAAGGGCGCCGATGAGGCTGGAACCCAGGTACCCTGCCGGTAGCGTGAAGGCTTGCTTCCCGCCGAGCATGTGCGTGACGCCCCCCTCGTGAGGGTCGAGAGAAATGCTCTTGACTTTTCCACCCGTGAGGACTGCGGTAATGGCATGGCCTGGGAGGGTGTGAGTATGCGGACTTGTGCAGTGGATCAGTCTTCTTCCTCTCCTCATCGTCTTATATCTGTTCTTCTCGTAACAGCTTCGCCACAGTACTCTCTATTCTTCGCTTTTCCCCCAATATTCCTTCTTTCCTACCCATGTGTGCTTTTGGGAATGGCGACTTACCAAACTCATGAAAAGCAATAACAAGCATCTATCCCACGTCAGCTACCCACTTTCACCTTGACTACTCCCCGTCCCAAGATCGTTCAACCATATCATCTCATCCCCCTGAAACACCCTTACCCATCTTCTTACCAGACACAAAGACGTGAACAAACCTTAAAAGGCCACAACACCCACCTCACATACGGCAAATTCCAGAGCAACGCAATGACAACCACATACGCCGCAATCACGCCTAAGGTCACACCCTGCGTCTTATTGACGCTCAACCCCCTCTTCGCCAGATGCATATCGATATGTGGCTGTGCAATGGCAGGCCCGGCCGTTAGCAGTGCGCGGCGGGCGAGTTGGGCGAGCTGCGCGGGTGGAGGCATGGTACTCTAGTAAGTGAAGGACGGAACGAGAGTGAGGACTACTAACGAAGGCCTATGGGAAAGAAAACTGAAGAATGAAGTCAGCTGGAAAGGAAAGGCTGTGAATGTATGTGGTTGTTTATTAGGGGTGCTCAAGGATAGGGAGAGGATGATCGCTAGCGGGCTGACGTGTACGCGTACGACGTTGTGCGCCACAGTGCGGCGCAGATCGGCTATTTTTGGGTATAGTATAAAAGAGGAGGGTTGGTGATCATCGCAGAATCTACCACTTTGTAGAAATAATGGATTCCGTTTGTTTTGTGATATCCTTATAAGGAGGATCCTGATTATGCAAAAGTACTACTGTGAGAGAATTCCTACATTTGCATTCAGGGTTGGCTGAAATGGTAGATGCATGTCTTCCGCCCCAATGCAGGACTCTCAAGATGACTCTCATGCGACATGTACAATGGATTTGACCCTCCAGAAAAAACATCGATTCTCCCTGGGAAAATCTCTCCTCCAGAACCCCTCCCATATCCATCACAGACAGATCTCCCCTCCCTCCTCCAATCACATCACTACGAATCAAAAATCGCACCATAAGCCGGAATCCCCCTACTCTCCAGCCTATACACAAGACTCGTCGTGACCTTCTTATTGCTAATCACACACACCGCCTCCGCCCGACTCTCCTTCCACATCTTCCACGCTTCGAGCGCCATATCGGGTTTCCCCTGCGTCCTCGTGTTGTGAATGATGGCTTTAGGGTCTGTATCGAGCACCGCGTCTATAATCTCCTTGCCGAACGTCTGCTCCGGGTTCGGTGCTGTCCAGAGAATGCGGCACGGAGTCTTCTTGGCCAGGATGACGGCAAGACAGGGGCCGATGCCGGAGCCCGTTGCGACGAGGACGATGGATTTGAATAGCGTGGCGATGCGGAGGACGCCGCAGGCGGGAATGCCACGGACCCAGATGGAAGTCGGTGCGCGTTCGATGGTGCGTTTGGTGAAGTCGCCGGCGCTGCTGACGACGAGGGAGAAGCCCTTGCCGCTGGGATTGGTTATGGTGGCGAAGCCATGCCAGTCCATGAGAGGCCGTTCGGCGATGCGCACAGAGGTACCAACGACGGGTGTGGTGTAGTCGAAATGTAAGCGGATGGCGTGACTGGAGAGTACTTCGGACCGTACGGGAACTTTGCGAAGCAGGACCCAGGGGAAAAGGATGACCATCGTCACCACAGCGAGCAGCCAAACGGGAGGCGAGTATCGGTAGGCAATTGTAGGAGGGAGGTCGTATTGGAACGTCTTGGTTGTTAGGAATGCCTGGATCCAGAGTAGCAATAGAGCAGTCCACCCGCCGAATCGGTGGATCAGCTCCCAGGCATCATGATGTTGTGCCCGCATCGTGGGGTGCGACATTGAAACCATAGCTATGAAGATAATCATGATTATGTAGGTCAGAATTAGGGATGGGACATCGATGCATCGGATTTCCGGGGGTTTGGTCATTTCCATGCTGCCTCCAATGGTGAATATGAAAAACCACATCGTGGCAGCAATTGCGCATCCACTATGTATTCCGCCGATGTGGAATATCCGTGCGCAGTGCCGTCGGATGGCGAGTGGCCATGAAGTTGGGACTGAGCAGAAGATGGTGAAGAGAAGGTTGATGACTAGCTCAGACCGCATGAGCACAGCCATGGTGAGGTTGGCTGCAGTTGCAGTTGCAATATCTGCCATCATATATCTGTCCTTTTTGACGCGTAGATAAAGGATAGTTGCTGCTGCCGCAACGTTTGCGATAACGGCAAATGTAAAGAATTTCCTGTAAACAATCAGAACCCGATGTCGTAGCCATCTCTGTCCACGGAAGCCGTTCTTCGCAGGAAGTGTCTCCGGCTCGTCATCGACACTGGCAATGGATACGTTGAACTCCGAAAGTCGGCTCGATATGACGACCGCATCGACGTCGACTCCTTTTTCGGCATCCCGCTGTGAAACGAAGCTCGCTGAGGCGGGGTAGTACAAACGTTCCGTCCTGAGTGTGGATTGTCTGTGGACCAGGCTTGTTCTGGTAGGGCGGAGGGCCAAAGCAGCGAGCTGCTGTTTGTTGACTTTTCCATTGTCAGTCAACGGGATTGAAGAAAGATATGTCCATCGTTCGGGTACAGAGTAATAGGGCAAATGTCGTCTAACGAACGCATCTAGGTCGTGCTCATCAATGAGTGTTGTCGTGGCGTAAAACCCATATAGTAAATCATCAATCAGGGTGGCACATGCTCTTGTGATGCCGGGGAATTTCTAGTTAAGGTCAATCAGTGGCCAGATGATAGAAAGGAGAAACTTACCTCCATGACTGCAGCTACGCCGTCAAGTTCGACGCGAAAGCCCTACCCTCGTTAGTGTTATAGCCCGGGATAGATATGTTGACGCACCTTGATTTTTACTTGATCATCTATCCGGCCGAATGTGTTCAAGGAGCCATCCTCCCGCCAGCTGACGATGTCGCCCGTCGAGAACATAATGCTTCTGGAAATGGTGAGCGAAGACCCACTGCTTATGCTTGAAACTCACCCATCATCTGCGAACTTGTCTCTCTTATACCGACTGGCAGTAAGTTCAGGAAGATTGATGTAGCCTCGAGATACTCCGGCGCCGCCAACCCACATTGTGCCTTTGGAACCAATCGGCAGTGGATTCTCGTCTTCGTCCAAGACATAAACGGTAGTGTTTGGAAGCGGTCGGCCAATTGAGAGAGGTGTACCCGGTACATGTGCGTGGGCGGAATTTAGAATGGTGACTTCAGTTGGTCCGCATATATTGTAATAGAAGGCGCTCTTTGCCCATTCGTCTGCCAGTCTGAACTTTGATCAGTTCTCATTCCTGGAGGGTTGAACATATGCTTACGATTGAGGACATGGCTCGCCTCCTGAAACCACGGTTTTGATGTTGGGATAATCTTTCCTCCGGTACTTTGATAGGATCGAAGGCGTTGTGATGACCACGTCGACTTCGCGCAGCGTATCTTCCCAATTCCTGTCCCTGATATGCAATGTCCCTCCGTTCATAAGACAGGCGAGTATCTCCCAAGCTCCTACACTCAATCAGCGGCTGAATAGGATCTTCGTAGTGTATAGACCGACCCATATCGAATGCAATGTTAAGTACTTGAGCGACGTTGGTACCTGGCCCGATGGCCAATTTTCCAGGCTCAAGAAGCAAAGTATTTGTCACGTTTCTATGCATAACATCGACGCCCTTTGGCTTGCCCGTACTTCCTGATAGTTGTCAGTTTCACCCAAGTCAGCAAATTGGTGACATACCCGATGTGTAGATTGCGTAAACACCGTCATTTCCGAGAACCTTCAAGTTCGGCCTCTCTCTCGAGCAAAACGTCTCGACACCCGTTCCCAGTGCTACAATGATGGTGTTCTCCACAGCATGCTGCTTCACAGTGTCCTCAAACTTTGGAAGACAAAGAACGAAGCGAGCCCCACTATCCCTAAGTACGTGCCGCAAAGCTGTTTCCGACGAGACCCCGCCATCGATGGGCACATACTGGCAACCGGCCTTTAAGGTGGCAAAGATACCAACGAGCATCTCCAGCGATCTTTGGACAACAAGACATACTCGTTGACGGGGCTGCAGTCCGGACTCGAGGAGATGGTTCGCTAATCTGTTGGCTGCCACATCTAGCTCTGCATACGTTATCGTTTCTCCCTTAAACCTCGCCGCTATAGCCCTTGGGTTGGCATCCACGGCATGTTCGAACGCCTCATGAACCGTTGTATGAGGGACAGGGAGGGAAGGGCCACGCCCAAATCGAGAAAACAGAACCTGATCACCCGGCGGCAGGCTCTCAAGCCCGTGGAAGGTGGGGACAACTTCCATGCCGTTGTACTGCTGAGCAGTGGAGAGATAAACGTCGGCTACGTTCGAATAAGGGTGCGCGATCCATCGACATCTCAGCGGCTATATGTACCAGTCTCATTGCCAACAAAACTACTTTGCATACGCAATGTACACTCCGGGCACCTGTGCAGTGAAGGAACCACGCGGGCAAGGTATAACGGGACTCCAATAGTCCGGAGCATCTGGCCGGTACACGTTCGCGTGCGATAGAGGGTCCATTATTCCTCTTTCCAAGGTTTGAGGGGTGAATTAAATTGATATTTATGAGATTGGGCGATTAAGCTCGCATAGCTTGCAGGAGATCTCTTGGAAAGGCCTGACGCAGTGCGCTGCAATCTGCAAAATCGACATGCTCCATGGTCATTGGTGCGGAGCTGCAAGCGGAGCGCGGGGAGGGATCATGGGTGGTTGGGTGTTCTGAGGGGTTGCAGGGATGGATGTTTATCCTGGGTAGTGTGAACGGATGACTTCCACAATTGGAAGATGATGCAACTGCTTTGACATAGCAGAGAAGAGCGATTGGAAGAAGAAGAAAATATCGTAATCAAGAAACTTGGAAGCAGGAAGGACTGTTCTTTCCGTGAAAGGTGACTTTCAAAAGAAACGACAGCATGGAAGAGAGAAAGGTTGGGGAACATGTCAACTAGCTCACATGGCGCAATCCACCAGGTATAAGATATTAAAAGCACGTGGAGCGAACCAACACCATCCGTGACGGACATACAGAGCTGGAGTCACGCGCTGTGAAGCGACCAGCGGTTCAGACCGTGTAGGAATCTCTTCCGACATTTGCATCCTACCTGACGGTAGAACCCGTTGGGAGTGAATATATAAACCGGTGAAAATACGTACCCCAAGACTCCAAGACCTCCGTTGAAATCCACGGATACGACGGTGCAAAGCCCACGGCAATGGCATGCGAAATCGACAAGCCATCGGCCGTTATCTCCTCCGTCAGATCAACAGGCGTTGCGATCATTGAGCTCAACCGGCCCAGTAAAAGAAACGCGCTCTCACGGCGCATGATTGCGGATCTTACCGGCACAATGCGTCATCTCGATCTGGACACGAACGTGCGCTGCGTTGTTCTCACAAGCTCCGGCCAGACCCCTTTTAGTGGTAAGTAACACCAGCTGGACGATTGAGTGGTAACTGACATGTGATCTAGCTGGGGCAGACTTAGTCGAGTTAAGCCAACTCACCACTGCTGAAGCGCACCGTATAGGGTGGCTGAGGGATCTCGAGGTTGCGTTCACATCCTTCCGGAAACCAATCATCGCAGCGGTGCGCACCTTTGCTGTGCGTGGCCTCCCTACGTGTCCCATAAGGCTGTCCATAGTAACCAAAGTCCAGTTTGGCGGCGGCTTCGAGATTGCCCTCATGGTAAGCTTGGATAATCCCCAGATTGCCCCGTGCGCAAACGTCGCTCTGACCCCTGTGATGCAGTGCGATATGATACTGGCTTCTGCAGATGCTCAATTTGGGTTTCCCGAAATCAAGCTCGGCACGATTCCTGGATTGGGAGGGACACAGCGGTTGGCCAGAACGATTGGAAAACACAAGGTAAGGGCTGTGCCATAACGGTCGATTTCAAATGTTTCAATGCTTGGCCAGAAGCTTGCAATCTCCCATATTGACTTGTCAGGCTATGGAGCTCATCCTGACTGGTGCTTCGATAAGCGCAGAGGAACTGCTTCGTCTGGGGCTCCTGAACAAGGTCTGCTCGACTGAACAGGATGTGCTGGAAGAATCTCTGAAGATGTCAGAGAAGGTGGCAGCATTCTCTGCGCCGGCCGTTGGGCTGGCAAAGCAAGCTGTGGTGGCGGGTAAGCATTCGTTGCGGCTCCCCACTCTGCGGAGAATTTGGACTGACTGCAGGAAGCTGAGGCCACAACGTTGGATGCGGGGTTGCAGATTGAACGTGCCCTGTATTACTCCAGTTTCTCGCTTGCCGACTGCCAGGAGGGTGTGGCAGCTTTCCTGGAGAAACGAGTTGCTAATTTCCAGCACCAATAGACACATGTACCGGTCTGCTCTTCTTCAAGGATGAGCTCAGCCATCCACTAGGGAATGAGTTGCTCCCTCCTCATCCTCTTGGCATGGTGAAGTCTGCATACTATAGCATGCAGACAGGGTAGGTGTGAATACTCGACGCGGGTAAAGAGGCCGTGTGGGATTTTGCCGGAAGAGCCTTCGGAGCCAGGGGCAGTTTTTGAGCAGGGAAGTCCGTGCCTGTTATAATGCCAGAGCGGAGTGCGGCGTTGAGGGAATCAGTTTGGAACGGAGGAATGAGAGCCCTGGAGATCTGATGTCGTTGGGTTAGCTTGTCCATTTGTGGCACCGCCTAACCAATCATGTGATGGCGTGCACGTGAGGCACACTTGGACTCGCAATAGCTCTATTGATATGTATTGTGTTGAGCACAGAATATGTCTTCAGCATAATTAATAAACTGCACCATCGCAAGTAGTCGGCTGCACCTCAGGCTAAGCCAGCCTAACTAAGCGCGCGCTAGAATTGTACAAAAAATTACACGAAAAAGTGTAGTAGTGCAGGAGTGATACTCTCCTCAAGATAGCTATATAAGAGAGGTTAGTCTTGTACGCGACCGCTCGTTACATACATAGGTAGTTATTTACGGTGTGCTTGCGACGCATCGATTGCCTTTGTACGAACCGGAAAAGTCCACTGACTGCCGTGTGCACCACCGACGACCCAACAGTCTGGCCGCCACACTTGACCCACTCGCTTGTCAACTACGTTACAGTAACATAGTCTTGATCTCTTGGTCGCCTTTTTCCGGCAGCATCAAGCAGAAGTACTTGTAGTTTCAGGCGCACCAGTTGCCGTAACCGTAGACGGCTCTATCGTCGGAGTAGCCGACCATCCCTCCGTATACCTTGGATCTCCCGGGATTGTCGTAATGGGGATCCAGGTCGCAAACGCAGCAGCCGCAGGATGAATCTAAATTATCTTAGTTCAGCTTGCTTCATCTACAGCGTATCCTCAGAACATACCTCACAGCTCCGGTAACCAGGATCGTGCTCCGCAGCCAGGTTTATCAGCTCCGTCGGCAGCAATAGCACCGGGTTGTAATTGAACGGATCTACCGTCGGCGTCGCACACTTCGTAGTAAGCACGTCGTTGCATGTGCTTATCGTGTCATCCCAATCACATATTGTCACTACCGAGCAGCTGCTTGTCGTCGTGACGGGCCAGTTCAACGTGCTAAGCGCGAAAGAGCTCGGATCCCCGTATGTTGGTCTTCTTCTCCGCCTCGCTTTACTTAGCGTGGAGATGGGCGATGGCGGAATCGATAGCGTAAGGGATGTGAGTAGAGAGCCGCAGCCGGTGAACATGTATGTCGGTTGCCCGCGGAACCGCCCGTACAAGGTAGGGATGGATATGTAGATTGAAGGCGATGTGGCTGTGAGGCCGTCGATCACCTTCACCACAGGCGGGCCGGATATTGGTAGTTCGGGCAGTGCAGGGCTAGTCGACACAGGCGTGGTGGTATTCTGGGGGCAGAGAGGTTCGGTTGCCGGCGTAGGCCAGTAGTAGATCTTCATGAGGTCCGCTGTGTCCCCTACAGTAATGCTGCACGGTCCAACGGGATCAGAAGAGCAGTGCCTGTATGTCGTGCACGGGACCGGAAAATCCGCGAGTGAGTCTTCGGTTGTGTGCGTCATGCTCCAGCTGGACCGTAGGCTTGCGCATTCGTCCTCGTTGACCATGCAAGTCGGGGTTGGGCTGGTCATGCTCGACCACGTGGTATACGTTGTTGTCGGGACCCATTCTGTGACCCAAGCGGTGTACTGACGGGCGAGTAGACGAGGGATGTTGTCACAGAAGGTCGAAGTGGGGACGGCTGGGAAGGTGGACCAAAATGCAGAAGGCGTGAGGCTTGTTGTGTACGACTGGGATCCTAGACTCTCAGAGATGGAGGAGTAGCGAGACCAAGATTGGAAGCAAGCCTGAGCAGGAGGTAGAGGAGGCGTGAGGGGGTTCGCTATCCAGGTTAGTACAAAATGCTTTCAAGATAACAATGGATTCGAGCAGAGGAATCCCGCCCAGTTTGCTTAGGAAATGCATTACCAGCTGCACGAGTAATGAGGATTAAGGAAAGGATTTGAGGGCTGAGTGGACGGACCATTTTTAGCAAAGGCATAGGAATGTGTGAAATCCGGGTTTGCACTAGTACTGCTGAGAAGGAATAGACCCTGAGCTACTATATACCTTAAACGGCATCGAAAAGATGAAGTTGCCAAAAGAGGAAATCCTTCCACCATGAAATGCCCAGTTTGACGCAACCCGATCGATAGTCTTCATAGTTCCGTATAGATATCGTGGGTAATGAGTGTAAATGATTGGACGAATGGCGTCGAAGCATCGATGTGAATACGAACGCAGGCTCTCAAATCTGTCGTGTTGCTCCTTTCGTGATGATGATGAGAACCGATTTGGCGGCAACACAGGGCTTTACGTGACAGCCAGCTGATGCAAACCAGATGAAGAAGATGGTGGACATGGAAGATGATGGTGTGTTAATAAGTCGGCACTTTGAACAAGAGTTTAGTTAGAGGTACTCAGGTGTGGCTGGGGACGTGCCAAGGCGCTAAAAGCACTTTACGCGCTCGCGTAGAGTCGCGTCGCGGTTGCCGTGTCGAACCTCAACATTCCTTCCTCCTCAACCCAGCGCAGCTTCCCCATCACCACCACACCATTCCTCCACGGCGCCTACCTTTGTGGGACAGCTGCTTGCACTGTGCAAGATGCCTTCCACGGTTCTCGGGAAGAGAAGTCGCACCTCTTCCCGCATTGAAGGTGCAGTAGGTATGTGCACTGGAGCCCTTCTTCATAGCTTTGAGCAACTCTAACCCAACCGTCGCAGACATTACTCCTCGCACAACACGCGCAAGGCGGGCCGCGCAGTTCGTGATTCTGGATGAGGGAGAAAATGAGAATCCTTTTGTGACTCCTCATAAGACGTGTCCTCAGGATGAAAACGTTCCGGATGTGGATGAGCAGGCCGAGCAGCCGTCAGCGAAGAGAGGAAGGAGAGCTGGGAAAATTCCCTCAAAACGTGGTGCGCCTGAACATCGCCCCCTGGCAGAAATCCAAGGCAACTCGCCATCGAAAGCGCCTGCCGTAGACTCGGACAAATGCCCGCGGACTCCCAGGCGCCGCGATGCTTCCTCCTCCAACAAGGTCGCAATCACCCCGAGACACCGCATCCTTCTCGCCGGTCGACCCCTGACCCCTCGAACTCCGCACACCCCAAGCACCCCACGGTCATCCGCGCCCACCGTGTACAATGAAGCCCGCCAGCTCTTTGCCAGAGGAAGCGCCCCGTCCGCGTTGTTTGGACGTGATGCAGAGCGAAACGAACTCATCGCATTCATTTCCTCTCGTATCAAAGCAAAGAAGTCCGGGTGCATCTACGTCTCTGGTCCTCCCGGTACGGGAAAGAGTGCCTTTGTTAACGATGCGTGCCGTGAGACACAAACCGAAGGGGTCAAGACTGCCTATGTGAACTGCATGAGCATCAAGAATGCGGTGGACCTATTCAGAACGCTATTGGAAGAGTTTGTGGATATCACCGAGGTCGCTGAGGGCAATGAGATGGGGAGTTTGAAGAAGCTGTTTCTGCAGCGCAAGACCTCGTACATAGTCACTCTCGACGAGGTAGACCACCTGCTTGAACTGGATTTGGATCTACTGTACAGCATCTTCGAATGGTCACTCCAGAAGAACTCTGGCCTCATTCTTGTCGGCATCGCTAACGCGCTCGACTTCACGGACCGCTTCCTTCCCCGGCTCAAAGCTCGCGGGCTCAAACCACACCTTCTGCCTTTTCTCCCATACTCGGCCTCACAAATATCCTCCGTCATCACTTCCAAACTCAAGACGTTGCTTCCTACCGAGTCCAGCCATGTCCCGTTCATCCAACCCACTGCGATCATGTTCCTGTCCAAGAAGGTTGCGGCGCAATCGGGAGATCTTCGCAAAGCATTCGACATATGCCGGAGAGCAATTGATCTTATCGAGGCGGACACCCGTGACCAGCATGCCAAAGCTGTCGCTGAGATAACTCCATCTCCCACCCCGTCCCCCTCGAAGACTCCCCTTTGCGACATTATCAACCACTCTTCCCCGGTTACGCAATCCCCCTCAAAAGTCAAATCACAAAATGCGTTGGCCACGTCCCTCGCAAAGCTGACCATCGAAACCGCTCCACGTGCCACTATTGCCCACATGGCCAAGATCACTGCGGCAGTTTTCAGTAACGGTACGGTGCAACGCCTACAAAACCTTAACCTCCAGCAAAAGGCTGTTCTGTGCGCGCTTTCGGCTCTTGAGAAGAAGAAACGAACTTCCACTGGGGATGGCACCATCTCCACTCCGTCCAAATCCCACAGCTCGGCACCCACGATTAAGGAGCTCTACGACGCGTATACTGCTCTGTGCAAGAAGGACAATGTGCTGCATCCTCTAACCAGCACGGAATTCAGGGATGTTGTCGGCAGCCTAGAGACGCTCTCGTTAGTATCCGCTGTCGAGGGCAAGGCGGGATCACTTGTTGCTGCGGTGGGAACCCCAAGCCGTAAAGGCCGCGGCGGAGGATTTGGTGGCGTGGTTATCGAAGATCGCCGTATTGCTAGCGCTGTAGGATCGAAGGAGCTGGCGAGTGCGCTTGTTGGGCCAGGAAGTAGCATTCTAAAGCGTATCTTGGAGGACAGTTAAGCATGGAAGATGGCATTATAGAGCGACGAGGATAGTTATGTTTTTGGAGGCAAGACGTCGGTTTGTTTAGCATAGCGCGTCATTAGCATAGCGTGGGCGTTTCCGCTGTCGCTCATGCCGTCACGGCATCCTTGGGTTTCAGTACAATGGACATATTGCCAGACTGCAGTGTTTATGATAGCATGTGAACGGCCGATGATGCATGAGTAATTCTATGTTCGTTCCGAGCAGCCCCTAAACGAGGATTCAAGCAATGGTTTGACTCAGCATACTGGCCTTTACAGATGCGCTTTTAACGCACCGCCGCGCTCCTCACTTCTTCCAGGAACGTTTGTCTATTGAGTCTTGGCGATAAGGAAGGAGTTTTGCGGGTTTTAGTTGTTATACAGTGCTTGTATTTGGTGGCTGTGGGCCAGTATCCTTCGGTACGCCCAGCACCTTCCGTACCTTCCTCCGTCACAGCGTCTCGCTTTCACTCCCCACATCGCTACACCCACAGAGAAATGCAGAATTCTGGCCTCTCGCAGCATCCAATCGAGTCGTTCGAACCGATCGCACGTCATATCGCGCAGTTGCGAGTAAACAAACAATCATCGCCATCTCCTGGTGCTTACTATCACCGCGCCACAAGGTCAGTGACCGTTTCGTCGACGACACAATACCCTACGTGAACTGCATTATGTCCGTGGCTTACTGTAGTATACACGTTTCCCGCAATGTGTTTCGCCTTTCACCGCATTCGAGTTTCTCCCATTTCCGTTGCATTCTACGGGCATCCGGGCCCCCTAAGCGGCTATGCAACCGGTGCGGTGAAAGTTTCTGAGGTGCGCATATGCCTCCCTTCATATATAATTTCTCTCAACCTTTTTTTTTCTCATCTAACCGCCACCAAACCGTTTTGCACAACCCAACCTCGCAAACTCAAACGTCAACATCTCCCGTATGGATTACTACAAGCTACAAGAGCTTCCCCAGACTTACAAACAGTGCAAGAAGCACACTGAGAAATTCGAGCAGTGGTTCATTGAGACAGCACGAAAGCGCGAAATTGAGCTGGCGAACTATCATGTCGACACGAGCAAGAGTCACTCGAAGAAAGGCAGGAAGAAGAGGCACAAGGTACCCGTCGCCGCTTATGTGCCTATTGCTCAAGAGATTGTGAAATCCGGTGTTCCGCTTGACGACACCTCGGGCATCAACGACTTGTCCGACGCCATCCGCACCCGGAAAGAGGTGACTGCCTGGCACCGTATTCACAATCTGTCGGACGACGGCCATCCCTTCTTCATCGGCATCCTGACCCAGGCCAAGGATATCTTGTCGGGTGGGAAGAGTAGCAAGGCTAACACACCGGGGTTGTCGACGAGCAATTGCAAAGTTCATGATCTGCAGGACCGAGTGCCCTTTTTCTTCACCATAAACGTCCTAGATGCGCTTAACACGGAAGAAGATAAGCCGCAGTGCTCCACGGAGTTTGATGTGCCCGATGCCTCAGCCCCCTTTGGAAAGACTACCCACAAACGTAAGACACATCCTTCAAAAGGTCTCTCCGAGAGAGCTTTGACAAGGGACGAGATGGAGTTGGAGCAAGAGTTCCAGATGCTCTGCTTCCTTTACGACTACAACCAGATCAAAGAGTTCGTTCGGCAGGTTTGGCTCACTTACAGGGAGAAGGGACTTGGTCTTGTCACTGCCGCATTGATTACCGACCTGGCCCTTGCCATCATTCGACGAAATGTGGCCGCTTTGATCCAGGATATGGAGGATTACCCGACCGGACGCTCATTTGTCGAAGTTCTGAAAGACTTGTATGAGAAGCTGTTGGCATCGGAGCGGGATACCCTGTCCAATGAAGATCCTGGGAAGAGAGAAGCGACCGAAGACATGCGTCGGCGCATAGGTAACCGCCTCTGTATTCCCAGTCTCCTACATCTGGAACAACACTACCAAGGCGTTGCGCACAAAAGCGAGCCCACTCAAGAATTCCTTCGTCGTGAACCTTTCCTTGCTTTCTTCTCCAGCATATTGAAGAAGAACCTCCATCCGCCTGTCCTTGACAACTATACACAGGGCATGCTGTCCTCTCCTGATCGCCCACAGCCATGGCTTGTTTTCGGTCTGCAACTCGTGACGGAAGTTCAAGCCATCGTCCAGGACATCCCCATACAACTCTTCAAAGACCTTGCCGACAGCATTCACTATTCCGTCACGCTAATGCAGGCGCATATTCAATATGAAGACCGGATGTGGGAGGCCGGCACCCGACCCGACTATATGTGCTTTGGGGAGATCAAGTTTTCGAACCTCTTCCTTGAGCCATGCCAGGACATGCTGGCGTGGCTGAGACGGGTGTTAGAGGACGACAAGAGGTTGTCCGGGGATAAGAAGCGGGAAGAGAACTCAGGGCCTGATTCGAAGTCATTTTCTGCAGTGGACTTCATGTCCTTCCATCCGACTCTGAGCGGCTTAGCGGTCTACCACATATCCAGGAACTACCAGATTAACAGCATTGCAATGACCCAGTGGTTTATGGTCGCGATTTGTCATCTCTACAACGCTTGTCGACAGATCGGCGGCCTAAATATCACCTGGCCCGACTTGGAATACATCATTGAGATGCAAGGAGTCAAAGGTATTTTCGTTGGTGACCCGCCGACCGATCCCCAGTTCTTTTGGGAGCGCTTACAGTACGCCATGACGTTTTCCGCTCAGAGCACTCGACCAGAGCATCTGCAGCGTCATCCCAACTGGACGAAATGGGCTCGTGCAAACATGGACACCAAGAAGAAGCGAGGACTACAGTGTCTTACCCCGCTTCACGTTAAGCTCCGGGACTACTATTACGGATATCGTCCAGATGAGCGGTGGATGAAGCTCCAGAACCTGTTCGCATACCTCTACCATTCCGAAACGCCGCATACAAAAGCCAGTTTCTCCGGGATAGTCGAAGATCTCCAGCCTCTATTCAGTTCGATGGCCGAAGCACTGTCACCACCGCGTCTTAAACGCCGTAAAAATGTCAAGATTCCCAAGTTTTCGTCGCAAACTTATGTTTATGCCGACATACTCTCTGAAATGCAGACCCAGCTCCAAGCAACGGAAATGCACGGGAACTTCGATTACCTTTCTTTCTACCGACGCACCTACACATTGGTTCTCCAGATCCGCAAGGTGCTCTTTGACGAGCAGAAGGAGTTGGAGAACCTACGCACCCAGGACGGCAACCCAAGTAACCTCTGCCTTCTGTCTCGTCTCTTCTATGATCTCAAAATCCAGACCAAAGGCAAAGACATACACGTACAGGGCAACGAGCTCAGCAAGGACGCCGTAGCGCTGGATCAGCTCCAAGCCATCTCCAAAATGCTGGAGGACTTCATCAGGAAAGAAGGCCGGGCGGAGCTCGACAACGCCGAGCGACTGTCAGGTATGTCCTCGGATCTCAACGCCCCCAATCCTAAGTCGGAGTCAGTTCTACGTACTGACGCTCCCTTTATGCCTGAGCCACCGCCCTGCCCCGAACCTCCTGTCCGCTTCGGGTCCCCCGTGTTCCCTGGGCCTCCGCCTTCGAATGGCACTCCCACGATCCCCCGGTCTCCTTCTCCTGTCTCTGCTGTATCAGCGCACCACGTCCTAATCGATGGACGACCTGGAAAGCTTTTCCACCGATTTACCTACAGCTCCACGGCTTCTAGGAAGGAGCGGCTCGTACTTTCTATGGGGAGAAGCTCTGGACAACTCCAATTGGCTGGCAGGAAGAAGCGTACCAACTTCTTCCGCGCCCTGGGTATCTTTCCCCGGCTCGTCGGCAGGAGGAAGCATAGGATCATGTTCCGCTGCTTGGGTGTGTGTTGTTTGGGGAAGGCTGCCCGAGGGAAGCCTATGGATGTGGTGGCTTTCTGGGATAGATGGGTTAGAGCGATGGGGACAGTGGGCTTTGAATGGGAGCGCGAGGATGGGGATGATGTGGGGTCCGCTGAGGGCTGGGAGACTAGCTCTGAGCTTTCAGACGACTTTGAGCTAGACTCGGGGAGGGCGACTGCGTGGGGGGATGGGTGCCCTTGCTATGAGGCCGGGAAGGGCCTGAGTGGGCATTGGTGTGGGTGCTACAGCGATTGAGGTGTGGGATTAAGGGATAGCGTTTGTTGGGTGGTGCGGGCTGCTTGAGTGATATTCACGGAAGATGTAGAGGGATACGTTTCAGGAGTGCTTCAGTGTATGGGGAGATGCAACCCTTCAAAGTAGTATATGAATACAAGGGTTTTCAACTGACCGAAACCCTCCACCTCGGTGCCTTTCGTTTTCCCACTTGGGTCAGAGGCTTCTTGTGACCGATATACTTGAACCGTATATCCTACAACCGATAATCCAACCTCCAGCTTTTTACGCTTAGTGTAACCCACAATCTATGTCAGACCACACCATGATGAACACCTCAAAACTGCCCGCCAATCTCCATGCGCTTCTTAAGCCTATACGCAATCGCCCTCTTCCTGCTCGCCGCACTCTGCGTAAACGCAACCGACCCACCGAACGGACCCGCCGCAGCGCCATTCCGGACCCGCATGACGCAGACATTCGGCGTCCCAGCGACGGTGGCATCGCACGTCATGCCCGCGGGCATCTGGACCTGCATCTCGAAATCCGTGTTCGTGGCCAGCGAGAGGCCCTGGAAGCCGATACCCGGGACGTCCTTGATGACGGTCGCGGGCTGCATGGCGGATTCGTCGGTGCCGCCGGATGTGCCGTCGACGTCGGCGGTGAAGGGGCCGGCGCCGTCTTGGTTGATCTGTGGAGGGTTAGATGATGGGTTTGGTTGTTAGAGAATGGGGGGTAGAATGGGTTGGGGGGGATATCGAGATAGAAGCGTACCTGGCGAAGAGTCATAGTGACAACGCCGTCATCCGAGCACGTCGGAAGACCAGACGTAGCGCCCGCTCCCTGCGCAGCAGCGACACCGGCTTCAGGCGGTCCATCCGCCTTGTCACCGCCGCCGCCCAGCAGGCCAGTGAGGCCCGTAGCAGCACCACCACCTCTGGCATTACCATTACCATTGCCATTGCGGTTCCGCCCCCCGCCGAAGAGGCCGCTGAATAACTGGCGCCTCTTCTGACCGCCCGCCGGCTGCTGGATATTGTCCTCGACGCCGACGCTGCCGGACGCGCCCTCGTTGGCGGGTGGTGCGTTGCCAGTCCCCATGAAGGCGGCGACCATGACTTCGGCGACGACGGGCCCGTTGCCTTGGGTGCGGCCGAGCGGGGTGGCTTTGCCGCTGGCGATTTCGCGGTCGCGGATGATGGATGTGTCGGCTTGGGAGCCGCAGCGGCTGGGAAAGAGTTAGTCTGGTGTGGAAGGGGACGTTGACGGGGGTGGGAATGTACTTGGATGAGCAGTCCCGTGGTGTGCCGTCTTGGATGGATAGGCCGGGCATGGTCACGCCGTTGGCGCCTTTGATTTCGGTGACGACGCCGTGGGCGGAGACGGAGGCTGCGAGGGCGGCGAGGAGGGGCGTGGTGAAGTGCATTTTGATGGGGTATAAAAGGGAAAAACAAGGCGAGCCCGGCTCGTCAGGTCAGTGAGAAGATATATATACTTGAAGAAGTGGAATGAGAAGAGAAGAAGCGAAGAGCGCCAGGCTGTGAAGTTGAAAGTTGATGGTTGTTCCAGCACTGCTCCAACATGGATAACTTATACTCCCTCGAAGTGAATCCTTTTGAGCGAGTTTCGTGCCTCAGTATCCAGAACAGTGTCCAATGGGAGCAAAAGCAAGGCTCACGAAACGCTTCAAACACCGTCGAAACTCCAGTTTAGGTCGGGGCTGTTGTTCCAAACGCTGAAGTCACTACTTTTGTGCTAAACTTGGAAGAGGCCGAGCTTCGCTGAACGGGAGAGGGACTATCCGCGACTAGGAAACGGGATGATTGTTTCCTTTTGCCGGCTTCAGAGTGCTGGGGAAGCTGTGAGAGCTTTGTTTTGGTTTCTTCTACGGTCCCGGGGGTTTCGAACAAACATTAGAAATGGGTTGATTTTTGTTACACGTCTTTCGGACAATCGCACCTTTCGACAGGAGTGAGTCAGCACCATGAACGATGATATTGACCGCATATGGATAGATTCAATACTCACAGAGCAGTAGTGGAACAGCGAAGACACTTACTCTAGATGACCTCTCATAGGTACATAGTTGAGTGTAGTAGCGGACCAGAGCAGGATCTACCCTACCACCCATGCACCCCGTGCCACACCCCTACAACAAATACACCAAAAAGCATCAGAACCAAGAAAACTTACCAACTTTGGACTGTTAATTCGATCGTGAGACCCTCATCCGGAATTTCTTTCTTTTTCCGCCTTTAGCGATGCACGATATGTTTTGCACCTCCGCGCCCCTAGCGTTTCACCAAACGACAACATGGGATTTTCAAAACACGGCGTGCTTCGATTCGCATAAAGTTTTGAGCTACGTTAAAGGATTTGGAATTTGCTGAATTGGGTTGTGTTTTGCTTGGTAAAGCTGGGGCTCTAGAATTTTGTTAGTGAGGTGGTTGCACGTTTGAATGTTGTTGACCTCGTGGGTTTGTTAACGTTTCGCACCTCGAGTGGTGAAGCGGAAGGGGAGACCTCGGCTTCTTTGAACGGCTTCGATTCCTTCAAAGTAGCTAACTTTGGAATCCTGCAACAGTCTTGGGAGTAGGTTGGCGAAGCTGAGGACTTTGGGAACATTGTTTGTTTTCAACGATTCCCACTGCTAGGTGGCAATGCCATCGAAATCCGTGATAACCTGTACGGAAAGGACCCTTTATTGCTTAGTAAGACAGCGTTGGTGCGGGGAAGAGGGGACGCTAACGATAAGACGAAATGACTGGTCGAATTGAGTAGAGGCTAGACAAATCTAGTTAGCATGGCTGTCCATCTGAAGTCGACCCAAAGCCTCTTGTTCATCCCAGCATCCATCATCCGCACACCTTCAACCATCTGATGCCAGTAAAATGCCATATTGTGCAAAATCCAGTCCACTTATCATAGTCTCCAACCAGCTAAGCATTGTCGGCATCCACACCGATGCGCCAACTCAACCCGCATTCCCCACCGATCGCTAAGCGCCGACTTTGTCCCTCAGCGAGGCAACCTCCCCAATGAGAACGCCCGCATATTCCCACCGCCGAAGACACCAACAACGCTAACCCCCGTTACAAGGGACTCGTAGATTAAAATAAAGCCCGCGCACCATGCGCGCGGCTGTTCAGAGGGCCGCCTAGGTGGGTGATCGGTGTGGGTATTTTGTAGACGGGGGATTTGAGAGGGCGAGAGGGTGCTGTGCCGCAATATAGGGCGGTTGGGGGGCAAATATGGTGGGGATGAGGAGATAAAGACATGTTTGTGCGATGGTAGGTTGCTTGTTGCAAAGTACCATTTAGTCGCCTTTGTTTTCCTCACGGTCTTAAATTTTCTTATTCCAGTCAAGACTTTTAGCATCTTCGCTTGTGTTTCTTCAGGATCCTGGATTCTCGAATCGACCTATACGTACGACTGCACGCGTATCGGCCCCAGGCGCTTTTACTGCTGTGCAAAGTCTGGTCCTTTGCTCGCACGAGAGGGGTCACGGGTTGTCTATTGTTATCGTCTCTCACGGATTTGTCATATACCACTCGACAATCACTCATCGGGACCTCACCAGGATCTACTCGCTCACATTCTCCGCTGGCCATCACAACTAAGGTTTCAAGGAATCCAAGCTAGGGGGAAACAACACCCCAGGTAGTTTGAAAACATCACGCTCGAGAAAGACAATCTCCGGAAGTAACAACGTCCGGGAGGTCGGTTTCGGGAAAGGCGGCCCCAAGCATAGACGGCCTCAAGGAAAGGCGACACCAGGAAGAGACAGCTCCAGCCCAACCACGTCTTCATCATGCCTAAAAAACCATCCACGTCCCTCCCACCACCGAAATCCACAAAGTCTCAGAGAAGCACCACCGCAGCCGTCAACATTTCCAGACCTACACCAGCAACAACAGCAACACCAACAACACCAACCCCCCGACACACATCTACTCCCAGCTCCCCAAGTCTTTTCCACCGGATACGCACATTCCTCAGCTGCGGCTCGTGCGGTGCAGGCGGCAATGCCGATGACCGCGAACGGCAAAAAGCAAAGAGACGGCCGGAGAGACAGCGGATAGAAGTCGTTTCGACGCCTAGACCGTGCCACTGGACCGAGTACTCGCCTTCAGATGAGGCGGACGCTAGGCGGGCGTGGGGTTGAGGGATGCAAGGGCTTTTGTGGGGGAGAAGGAGAGATGGGAGGAGCGGAAGGATTAGAAGATTTAGGGTTGAGAGGCTAGTGGGAGATCCGACGACGGACTGGACGGTTGATGGGCGGTGTTCTGCTGTCTGGGAGGTGGAGCTGAGGATGGTTACTGTCATGGATCCTCTCTTCCCACTTTATTCAATCAGTTCCGAATTGGGGTTCGGTTTGATGTCGTTAGGCGTAGACGGGCGGGAACATGAGCCGCCGCGCTAATGAGAGTATAACTAAATATGTCGTGCTTCCACTTCACTGTTCATGTACTGCGTCTCCGCCGGAAACTTTCAATATTCGAACCTTTCCCTAGGGACTTGGAGCATGCATGTCTGCTGGTTACCATCCATGGCGGGGCGGATTACAGTCCCATGTCGACAGTGTGCAGAGACGCACCTCGCACCCACGAAATCGAAGCGCCTCCCACGGGGAGAATTCTCGGGAATCTACGTGTAATGTTACAAAGGTGTTCATCGAACAGACATGGAGTTGCCATGAGCGCAATGAGAAGTGCCAACAGCCACAGCGCACAGCCACAGCGCACAGCCACAGCCACAGCCGGATTGGGCTAGACCATAGCGGGAGGCTCCACGGCCCGGCGGATGATGGGTGATAGCGGGGCAGTGACGGTGGCCGGAGCAGAGAGAGTTTCTTGAATTCAACGAGCAAACCATTCTCTCAACGACCAACAAGCATGCGAGCGGAGCAAAAAGCAAGACTGCGGAAGCCGACAACATTTGTACATGAAATGCTTTCGGTGACGGCATCCTGGCGCCCAGCACGTTGAGCCTGCAGCAGCGTGGGATCCGGGTTCTAACGGCGGTAATGGGAATTCCAAGGTGCAGCATGGGAAAGTCGATCCATTCACACCTATTTCCCCATGCATGTCTCTCCTGCTGCAACCGCCGCAGATCCATCAATGGATGGGATGAGAGCAGAGGGGTGGTGCAGGTGGTGTGGTGCGGTCCTGCACGTGACTGTTGGAAACCGGTTCGTACTGCGGACTAAGTTTATCATATCATACCTTTAGATTTCCAAAATTTGACGAATGGCAAACATTCGAAGCAACAATATTACGAACAATACCCGTAGCAGTGGTGGAAAACGTGGCTGACCGGGCGCAGCTCCGGCCAATCATATCCATAATGCCCACGGACACCAGCCGCGGGAGAATGACGTGCGGTTTCAGAGAAGCCCCGACGTCATCGGGCGGCAGAGAAAAAGTTGGCCCCATTTTCACCCTAGGGCATTCTGAGAGATTGGGCCGCAAGAAGGCAATAATGGTGGTGGAAAGAAGAAAGAATGAAGCAGAGGAAGATACCGGAAGCATGGCTTGCAGGCGCGGGACAAGAAGGTCGTGGTAGATGGATAGATGCCATCTATAGATCGCCGCATCTGCTGCATCATCGGAGTTTTCCCAGCAACATGCAACGCCTCAAACCAGAGGCAGCAGAGGCAAGCAAGGTCGGCCGCGGAGCATCGAGATTGCTCCCTTCGTATATTCCGTAGTGACATCTTGCATCTTGTTCCTGACCCCCTGCTTTTGTTCTGTTTTCCATTTTCTCGAGCCCAGCTTATCCACCGTCTTCTTCCTGCATCCTCCGATTTCTTTCTGCCTCTTTTCTCTCCAACAGGTGGCCCCTCCGCCCACGAGAAAAGGTAGCAGCGCCAGCTGCCAAGGTTCCTCTCTCACTACCACTACTGTTACCTCCTCCTTCACCCAACTTTCCAAACCCTTCGTTTCGTTTTTCCAACCATTGCCACACCTCCATCGCGACTTCCCGCCACACGTTAGCTCGGTGCCCCTCCCTCCATCTCTTGGGTTCCGCAGTCAATACCCACCCCGCTCTCCAGCTTTCCACTGCTTGCCTCTCCCTCCCTTCCGAGTGCTTCCCGCCGCTCCAATTCTCTCACCATGACGACTTTCGTCGTGTCTCTGTAAGTCCTCAGTTGTCTCGCAGAATCCGACCTTACCCTGCCCTGGGGCCTGCAGGTCCGATGCGCAGACAGCTAACCGAAACGCTGCAGCTTCCTCCCCTACACCATTCACTTCCACGACCTGCCCACCCCGGCACGCCAGCCATCTCCTCCTCCCGTCCCTCGATCCCTCACCGAATTCGGCCGCCAGGCCTCTGCCAATGACATCCGCTCCCAGAAGCCGAGTTTGCTGGCTCCCAAGACGACCGCCACCCCTCCCTTGACCCCCGCCGCGAAGGAGCATGAGGAATTCTTCTCCCGCTCAAATCCCAGCGTCGCTGCCCACTTCTCGAAGCTACATCCGCGCACACTTGTACGGAGCGACTCCCATGTGCCCGAGGGTGGCATCGCAAAGGACTTCAACCAACCGCGATCCAATGCCAAAGCCCCGCCTCCCGATACCATTCTCGAGTATGCAAAGGCCCAGGAGAGGGCCGATGCCATGAGGTCGCAAATGGGGAGGAAGGTCTCTCCCGGCCGCAGCCGCAATCTGACCAAGGAGCATGGCAGCGACCCGCGCTGGGCCACGGACTGGACCGTGGTTCCCGCCGTCCAGGGAAATGGTGGTCTTTCCAATGCCATACGTGCATCGGTAGATTCGGGCGTCTTGTCAGAGGTGCTTACCGTTGGCACCATTGGTTTCCCCACCGACGTGTTGGACGACGCCAAGAAGCAGGATATACACGAAAAGCTCGAGTCCGAGCATGATGCCCTTACCGTCTTTGTTAGTGACAGTGACCTCGACGGACATTATACCCACTATTGCAAGACGATCCTCTGGCCTGTGTTCCACTATCAGATTCCCGACCACCCCAAGAGCAAGGCCTACGAGGACCATTCTTGGGTCTACTACGTCAACCTCAATCAGGCCTTTGCCGACAAGGTGATTGCCAATTACAAGCGTGGCGATATCATCTGGATCCACGACTATCATCTCTGCTTGGTTCCTGCAATGATCCGGAAGAAACTTCCCGATGCCCAGATTGGCTTCTACCTGCATACCGCTTTCCCATCTTCCGAAGTGTTCCGTTGCCTAGCCACTCGCAAGGAGTTGCTGGAAGGGATGCTGGGAGCGAATCTCGTGGCGTTCCAGATCCCCGAATATGCTCACCACTTCCTGCAGACATGCAGCCGCATCTTGTCTCTTGAGGCAACTCCCGACGGCATCCAACATGACAACCATTTCATCAATGTATGGTCTGTCCCCATTGGTATTGATCCAAAAGCACTGGCTCTCGCCCGTCAAGAGCCAGATGTGCTTCAGTGGACGCAGGCCTTGCAGGAGCGTTATGCAGGCAAGCGTTTGATTGTTGCGCGAGACAAGCTCGACAATATCCGTGGAGTCAGGCAGAAGCTGCTCGCGTTTGAGTTGTTCTTGAATAAGTACCCTCAATGGAGAGAGAAGGTGAGGTTCTCTGAACGCCTTAGGTGGCTTTGGTGCTGACGCTAGTAGGTCGTCCTCATTCAGGTCGCCATGTCTACGACAGAGAACCATGATCTCTCCGAAACAGTATCCGAGATCGTCACTCGTATCGAGTCGGTGCACTCCACCTTGGCCCATCAGCCTCTAGTATTCCTCCGGCAGGACATTGCCTTCTCCCAGTACCTGGCGCTGCTCTCGGTTGCGGATGCTTTGATGATCACCAGTCTTCGCGAAGGCATGAACCTGACATGCCACGAGTACATTGTCTGCCAGGACGGTGCGGCTTCCAGCAAGAAACATGGCCCCGTAATCCTAAGCGAGTTCACCGGCAGTGCCGCCCTGTTTGGCGGTGCCGAGCTTGGCGTGAATCCGTGGGATTACCAGCAGTGCGCAGAGGCGATCAAGACAGCTCTGGAGATGAGCGAGGAGGAGAAAGCCCGCCGGTACACCAAGATGCTGGACATTGTCATGAGGAGCACCGGTGACACTTGGACGGCCAAGCTGAGCGCACACCTGGCTAAAGTCCATGAAGAGCACTTCATGAGGGATACCATGTCTGTACCCCGCCTGAACGTCAACAAACTATGCCAGACGTATCAAAAGTCGGAGACGCGCCTGTTCCTGCTCGATTACGAAGGCACTCTAGCTCCGTTTGGATCAGTCACGAACACAGTCCTCCTGAACATGGACCGCGTTACAGACGTGCTCAACGACTTGATCGCGGACGGTAGGAATCACGTATACGTCACGAGCGGCCGTACGCTCGAGGAGATCGAGATGCTCTTCGGGCGTGTGCCAGGTATCGGTCTGATCGCGGAGAACGGCTGTTATCTGCGCGAGATGTATACGGACGAATGGATCGCTTTTGCTGAAGAGGAGCAGACGAACAAGTGGAAAGAGGCTGTTAAGGAGATCCTCCAGTACTACTGTGATCGTATCGAAGGCAGTTGGGTTGAGGAGCGCCACGCGTCCTTGACCTTCCACTACGGAAAGTCCGACATGCAGGAAGAAGCCCGTAACCGTCAAGCCGGCGATTGTGCCACACACATCAACGATGCGTGCGAGAACCAGCGCGTCCGCGCTGTCCCGACCAAGGACTCGGTCATCATTGAGCCCATGGATTGGGACAAGGCGACCGCAGCGGCCCACATTGTCAAGAACACGATGAAGAACAGGAAACCGGACTTCCTGTTTGCGGCGGGTAATGAGCGCGACGACGAGGTAGTGTTCCGCTGGGCGAAGGACATCTCGGAGCATGGGGAGATTGAAAACGTCTACACGGTGCAGGTGGGGAACCGGAACACGGTGGCCATGTCCACTTTGACGCAGGGCTCGACTGGTATGCTTTCCCATCTCCGGCTATTGCACGATGGAAAACTAATTCGGCCGCATAGGGCTCCTCAACGTTCTCAAGAAGCTTGCTAAGCTCACGTGAACCCGAGATGATTCCTGGCAATGATGGGCTTCGTGTCATTGCTGCGCATCAACCTAGCCCCTACCTAAAGCAAGCATTTGTCGAGTCGCGGCGTGCGTTTGATTGAGTAGAGGATTCTAAGCAAGCGAGCAGCCGCATAGACGACGTGTCGTGCATGCAGGGTTACGAAGAGCGGATGAAGGGTGTGCTTGCGAAAGCAATAGAGAGATGCTCTTGGAAAACAGTTTCGTTTGAGTGGTCTCTTCTTGTTGCCTTCTTTTCCAGTTCCAGCTTCGCATGTGCGAGCGAGCCTTACTTACCTTTTCTTCTCATCTGATCATTTTTCTTCTGAATGTGATGACCAACTCCCCTCTTCTTCCTTCCTTACTTTTTTCCTTCTTCTCCCCCTGTTGTTTTTGCATGGACGAACGAGCGGCATGGGTACATGATAGATGGGCTTGAGAAGTGATGACATGAAATTGATAGAGGTGTTGGGGAAGTGATGAAATGAAATCGACTGCAAATGCCAATGCAAATACCTACCATAAAAGGAAAGATGTGATCAACGGACATGTAGACTGTACACATTCAATGAACCAAGCAACCGATGACTTAAAGATAAGATGAATGGGTATCTATAACTCCATGCTCTCCTCCGTCGCGCGCTCCTCCTCCTGCCCCGTACTCACCACTACCGCATCCTCCTCGCCCCGCAGCACCACATCCCCCTCTCCCTGCCCCTCACCACCGACGACCAATGATCCCCATCCCTTCCATCCCCCCGACGGAACACAAAGCCCCAACCTCCAGAAATAATCCCGATGCGCGAAGAAGAGCTGCCAGAAGCGGAACCTCGCAGGCACACCGCTCCATCCGCCCTTGTCCACCTCTCCATTCCCGTTCCCAGCAATACACCTGGGATCCTCATCCCCTCCGTCGCAGTGATGTACATCCTCCCGTGAAGGTGGGAGGTCGGAAACGGACGAAATGAAGAGCTCCTCACTGTGCATGGTGTACCCCCATTCCTCCAGGGGTAAGAGCGGGACAGGATCGTTGACGTGTGTGACGCGGTGGAACTTATTCTTCTTCCTCTTCTTCATCATCTCATCCTTACTTCCATCTGGCGCGCTGTTGTTACCCGTGACGATGCCGAAGCGCTCATTCAAGTACGCGTTCAGGTGTCTATTCCCGATCCGCGGCTCCCCGAACGTGGTGACGTGCGGATCCCAGCCGCGCGCGATGAAATCTAGACCCGCGAGGGCGGCGACGGCGCCGCCGAGGGAGTGGCCTACGAGAGTGAGGGTGTAGTTTGGGTAGGCGGCGATGGCGGCCGTGAGGTCCGGGAGGATGGCTTTGCGGGTATTCAGCCAGGAGATGTAGAAGCCGGTGTGGACGGTGCAGTTGGTGCATTTGGGAGGGCGGGCAGGTGGGGGTGTCTCGTCGGGCGCTGAGGGAGGAGATTTGTTGGGAGGAATGAGGTCGGATGGGTTGGAGTCGTCGTCGTCGTCGTCTTCACCTGGGTAGGGCACGTATGCTTGAGGGACGGTGGAGAGGTCGACGATGGTGTTGGCGATGGAGTAGGTGCCGCGGAAGGCGAGGATGATGCGTGGTGCGGACGGAGGGTGCGAGAGCGCGATGTAGCCGCATGAGTCGGACAGGAGGGGCCCCGTGTTCCACGTCTGTTGTTTCTTCAGTATACGTATGAATCGAGGGTCTGATCTGGACGCACGGCGACGAGCTCAAAGTTCTCAAACTCGCTGCATCGCGAGGCGCATTTGAAGGGCTTCTGGATGCCCAACCCCGCTGTGCCTACGCAGTACGCTATATCGACTATGCGGGCGAGCTCTTCCAGCTCTTCATACAGCTCCGGCGAGATGGCGGTGTCATTCTTGCGGTTGTTGCTCGCTGTCGAGAGTGGTGTCTGGGCTTGCGTCTGCGGAAGCGGCCGTGAGCCGTGCGACAGGAAGGAGAATATGCTTTGGAGGAGGAAGAGGAGGAGGCCAAAGGAAATGGCCATGGATACGACTGTCACATATTCCGGGATGAGGTCCGCAAAAAGGTGCTATGCCAGATGCGTGACTTAAAAGCACAGCGTCTTCCGCGTCACCTGGTTGTGGTCGATGTGTGGTTGCCGTGCGGGCTGTGCCAAGAGCAATTGTATGACTAAGCTTTGTTGCCCTTGTCCAATCGGTCACGCCAGGGTCTGCTGACGTCACAAAACTAGTGAGACGTCCACGCATGCAAAGGAGGAGAATGACGACCGCCGAGCTGAGTCCCAGCTCTTGACCATTATTATTCGGATGTCGCCGGCCACGGCGTATGTCATTCCATCCAAGCTTGATCCATTCTCTGCTTTCTACTCGTCGTGCGTTGAGAAGCGTATCACCGGACAACAACAATCGAACACTACTTCTTCAAGAGGTCCTAGGACGTTGGAACCGCTTCGAATCCAGTATATCGTAAACGCCATGTCGACTACGACGACCATTTCGGAGCCGCAAGATCCACCAATATTACAACCAAAACCAGAACGACCTCTGCAAAATCAACAACCACACCTCCTCCAAGTCCCCTCCGAGCAACCAGCACAACTCGACGGCACCAGCGACGCAGGCCCACCTCGATCCCAGAATGCTACTCCTCAAACGACCACCCGCGTCCCCTCTCCTCGACCCGCATCCGCCCAATTTCCCCACACCCAAGTCACGTACGCAGACCCGGATTTCACGACGCCTCCGCCGCTGAACTATACCCTGCGCACCAGGAAAAAGGCCATTTTCTTTTTCTGGACCCTCATCATCCTCGACTGCGTCTTCATGCCCATAGGCCTCTACTTTGGCATGTGGTACGGCACGACGCGAGACCAGTTGTCCGCCAACGCCGTGTTCTCCATTAGTACTGCTCTACTCGGGACCGTCTCCATCGTCGAGTACTTCATCCGATTCCACAGGCTCTGGAAGAAGAATAGCCGTTGCAGGGTCATTGGCGCACGGCGGTGGTATCTCGACTGGTTCCATTGGAATCTGAGCGTCGGCTGGTTTTTTGTCATGATTGAGTTGATTGCGTACGTCTCCCGTTTCCCTCCCTTGCCGATTCATCGCCTTTTCCCTTCAAGCGCTTATTCAATGCATCTCTAACATCTCTCAGGGGAACATCCCTCCGGGACCCACCCATCCGCGTCCTTGCCATCCCCGCCTCAACCATGTGCTTCGCCATAGGCTGCGAACTCCTCCTCATCGATATCCTGCGTCTCCGCGGCGTCCCCGCTCCCTGCCGCATCTCCTCTCTCCCTAAGGGTGCGCCCCTCCGCCCCGGTATATACGCCTACATCGAAGACGTCTGCGCCGTCGACGGATCGGGTGGGACGGAGTTCAGACAGAGATTGAACCTAAGATATCAGGCGAGCAAGGTCTTTAGGGAGATGTTGCATCGGTTGACGCTGTTTTGGGGGATTGGCGCCATTGCCATTGCGGGGGTGACGGTGACGATTTGTTTCACCATCCAGAGGGATGCGGCGTATGTGGTAAGTCATAACCTTAGATTGTACTTCTTGTTGATATTGCGCGTGAACGGGCGGATGACTGACGTATATTTGTGTAGGTCGGCTGGACACTGCCGTTCCTCTGGGCCGGCGTCTGGACCGCCATTACCATCCCCTGGGTGCAGAAAGAGCTCCGTCGCGAGCACGAACAGTGGACCACTGCAAAGTGGAAGGCTTAGACTCAGGAGGCTTGTGCTGTCTTCATAGCATGTGCGTTCTATCTCGTTGGCTCACTTTTCTATCGATTGTGTTAGCCAGATTGCGAGGTCATTCCTCAGGCTGTGTACACTCAGGTTGCTTGGGTTATTTTGACTCGCTTCCTGATTGGGATGCGTTTTGTATATCTTGGGTACCACGCCTGTATGCCGTTGGGAGGGGAAGGAAATTGCTGCTTTTTGACAACGAAAAAGGTATACCAACCACCCCTCTCTATTACCACCATGTATTATATCCAACTGAGCGTTTGAGCGAGCAAGCGAGAGGAAGCAAGGCGTTTCGGTGTCCTGGGGTTTTTTGGCGTTGATGTCTGGATGGGAATGAGGTACTCGGGGAGTGGGGAAGACCAAAGATATGTTGGACGATGATGAATGATGAACAAGGGGCTTGCTTCAACTACGACGAGTTGGATATATTGAAACTGCTGCCCTAGATATATACCCACTACATTTGTTTTTGCTAGAATATAGGAACGTTGAGTGTGAATGGATGTGTATGATCCGCATGTCCACAAAGTCGCTAGGAGCACTGGGATCGACATTGTTAGGGACGTAAGGTAAGTACTTCACGATGAATATCCTACAATCTCGCGTTCGTCAAGCATGAGTATGGAAAATACGAGTTGGTCGTCATGCACGCGTATGGAAAATGAGTGTGAGTGCACTCGTGAGGTTCTGATCATAGTTTGTGGGCTCGTACTCCCTGAAAATAAGGGTGCATAGGCGCATAGGTCGGGGAACATGGAGTATCCAAGACGAGCGATGGCAGCGAGAGTGACCAGATCTGGGCAGTCAATACAGATGCACAACCCTGATTCTGGTGGGTTGGAGGTGTATGTGCAGGGTAGGTTGGCTCTCCCCGAATTAATACCGTTCACTTTCATTTCGCGTCTCGGTCAGAACGGAAAACGGGGGCTCCATAGGTGTGAAAAATGTGGTGGACACCCTGACCGAGCCTATCACGGATGGGTTGCATGTTCCAAGAACGATTTCGACTGGAAGACCGTATAATTCCTGTGATTCCTCATGTCGCCACAACCAGCAGTCGACCTCGGAGGGCACATCTTGAGTATTGAGACAGAGTTTGAATTCAGGACCAGCAAGAGGTGGTCAAGACCACGCCTCTGCCATGGAGAGATATCCGTGGTAATGGTAATGCACACCAGTCCGCACCAGATCCTTTTCCCATGCCGGTATCGTTCTTCCGTTCCTTGCGTTGCATCGTCGTCACCAATTCGCCGGCTCCTTCTCTATCTCAGTCTCCTGGCCTCGCGCTCAGACTCGAGCAAGCAGAGGATGTCGTTCTCGCGCACTGTCCTGGGGTTAGCCTCCCATCTTCCGTTTTCCAGCTGACACGAGCTCGGCGTACCTGGGCCCTTGACGTTACGGATGATGCTGCGGGTTGTGTCGTCCATGAACTCGACGCGGACCTGGGTAACACCACCGCGGGAGCCTATGCCTAGTCAGACATTTGATCTTTCCAAGATATATGTTCCTCGAATGTTGTCGGATTTCGCGGAGATCGCTACGTACCGGTACGGCCGAGAACTGTGAACGGCATGTCAGTATAGTCGCTCTGCGAATCTCCAGCTGGCTTCACATACCGCGGGTGACCTTGACGAGCTTGACGGGGACCTTGGTGGTATCCATTTTGTCTGAGTGTATGGGTTAGTCTTGCTGCGACTTTCGAGAAAATCCGGGAGACGAACAGATTTATCGGATTAAGGGCGACGAGAGGCTGTTCGGATGGTCCCGTTTGTCGTGCGATGGAGCGTCGTGAATGGAGTCGGTATGCCCAAAATCGAAGGTGCGGTCAGCCCTGGTCGTCCCCGTAAGCGAAAAGTTTCTGCCGGCACTGACCGCCTAAAGATTTTGCGCTAAGCCATTTTGGGTACCGCGGGGCTATGTACTATGGAGGGGACGCTGTTATGATTCACATCCGCATATCGGACGGACTATACATTCACTGTCCTGTATCCTTTGAATCAATTGTGAGTGCAGCTTCAATTTTCTTTCCCGTTACCGATTGCGCATAGCACACTTCATTTGGTCGGCCCAATTGCTCTCTGAGTACCCTTGCACCATCATCTCCATACCCCTCTTGGACAAATTCTCTGTTCAATAGCTTCAGTCGTGCTCAACAGTTTGCACCTACACAGACTTACACGCCCTGCAGTAGGCCCGATCTCGGTAATACGTACAGGCCAATTCTACCCAATAATACGTATTTACGTGGGCACGGGACAATTACCACTTGCAACCCTTCCAGATCCACTTTAAGTGCCTGTCGTGACGGCGTTTTGCAGTCACATTCCGAGAACGTGGCGCGGGAAATAAATTCTGAGCCATGGATCTAGTTAACCAGTATGCATAGCCCTCCTCCTCCCTTTCATACACCTTGAACTTCGAGAACTTAGGCCTCATGGATTCTCCAAATGGTGCTATTCCCAAGAAGCCGCGCAGTTGGAGTAGAAGTTTGCCCTTTTTAACTGATATTTTGGGAAACAGTCTCAGCGACCGACTACTCTTCGCGGTACCCAAAAGTGCGTTCTCCTCGCGATATGCGCCAGGGTATAGTGCTAATGAAGGGCAGAGGGCCGCCTTCACCAAGCCTGTCTCGACCTCCTCCATGGCTCCGATATCCAGTTCCACCGTCACTCGCGCCTCGATATCGCACTCGTAAAGAATCTCCCCATTGCCCTCATCTTTCTCCCCGCCGCCGATATCCCCACCTTCGTTGGCGAGGGTCGCGTTGATCTTGGTATAACCGGGCAGGACCAGGTCGCAGAGCATGAGTGCGTAGTGCCGCCCACCGAAACCACGGGCGTCACCGAGGTGCTCGACCTGGGCTTCGGCAAGTGTTTGCTGCAGGTCCAAGTGCCGGAGAAGGGTGTGCTGGCGGAGCCGCAAGACCTGATTGGGAAGAACGTCGTTACAAGCTTCACGAACCTGACGGAGCAATACTTCAGGAGGTTAGAGAGGTTACTGGCTGAGCAGACAGGAAATGCCTTCGACGCCGCATCGCCGCTCAAGACCAAGATTAAGTACGTTGGTGGAAGTGTCGAGGCTGCGTGCGCTCTGGGTGTTGCAGATGGTATCGTCGACCTGGTTGAGTCGGGAGAGACTATGCGCGCGGCAGGCTTGAAAGCTATTTCTACAGTCATGTCAACCACAGCTGTGCTCATCAAGTCGAAACACCCTTCGAACCCTGAGCTGGTGGATCTTATAACAGCCAGAATCAAGGGCGTCATCAGTAAGCCTTTTGATATTCCCCCTGTTGTACTGTTCCGCTAACTCTTCCCAGCCGCCCAGAAGTACGTCCTCTGCACATACAACATCGAAAGGACCAGGCTCGAGACTGCGATGAAGATTACTCGCGGAAGGCGCGCTCCTACCATCACCACCCTGGAAGAGGAAGGCTGGGTCGCCGTCCAGGTCATGGTGGAGAGGAAAGACATCGCCGTGGCTATGGATCGACTCACCGCTGCGGGAGCGGAGGATCTGATGGTCATAAAGCTGGAGAACTCTCGAACGGGTTCAGGATAGGCGGTTATATATGATGTCATCAATACAATACAGATAAAAGACACGTGCTCCTGGCTTGTGAAATGCTTCTCATACTAGACTCATAGTCCTACAATGATCGTTCGCGTGCGGGAAATAAATAATAATCAAGTTGATGGCTGATGGTCAGGGGGGAAATACTGGGAGAAGTCAGATATTGCTTATGTAATCACGGCTGTACTGTGTAAACACAATGACGTTGCTTGGCAGATGCATCTTCGTATCCTCATATTGCAGTTACACAGACAGAGTGGACTCACTGTTATTCTTAGGAGATGACAGGAGATGAAGAATGATACATGCACAGCGGTCAACCCGGACGAAGTATATGGCACGACGCGACCACGCGATGTTTGGATTCAGATTGCGCTTTCGGTGACCCTCGGTTTGGGAGGCTTCCTCAGCTTCTGCGTATGCCCGCCGTGGAATTCATAGAGATGCTCAACGACTGACCAGATTAGTTTCTTCGCCCACGATGGAAAGGGCTCTATGCGGCGAGAAAGAAGCAAACTGCGCAATCGACTGCCCTTCCTGAGCTACCAGACGGCTTCTTCCGTTGGATACTGCCACTATGGAGGATCACGGAGGAACAAGTGCTTGCTTCCGCTGGGTTGGATGCATATGTGGTATGTATGAGTAGCTGTCTTGCAATTATGTTGCGTGTAACTGATCTCAAGCAGTACCTCAACTTCTTCAAGATGGCCATCAAGTTCCTCCTCGTTTCGCTCTTCTTCGCCCTCGTCGTTATCAAACCCGTGCACGATACCCACAAGGATAAAGAGGACGACAAGCCTAAGAAACCCTCACCGATTCTACGAGCCGATGGACTGACGGAGCACCTTGAAGCTCGTTCGAGCTGGCTGCAGGTGGCCGAGGGGTTCGAATACTACACCGACTATCTCTGGATGTATATTGTTTTCGCATATCTGTTCACTGCTCTCTTAATGTACTTGATCGTTGCGGAGACAAGGAAGGTCATCGACGTTCGACAAGAGTATCTTGGCAGCCAGACCACAATCACCGATCGCACAATTCGCCTGTCGGGGATCCCGCCGTCACTAAGGTCTGAGGAGAAGATCAAAGCGTTCATTGAGGACCTGGAACTTGGGAAGGTTGAGAGCGTGACGCTGTGTAAGAATTGGAAAGAGTTGGATGATGCGATCGTCCAGCGGCAGAAAATTCTGAGGAAGTTGGAAGAAGCCTGGACAATTCATCTCGGCAAAAGAAGAGTCGAAAGAAATCTGGAAACCCTGCCTGTAGTCCAGCCGCCGCCTCCAGGACCGGAAGTGGGCCCAAATGAAGCTGACGGGGAGACCAGCCGTCTCCTTGGTAATGGAGACGCATGGCCAGACAGTGTCATTCCGTATGCGCGTAAGCGACCCACTGCGAAAATATGGTACGGACGGTTCAAGTTGAGATATAAAAACGTCGACGCGATCAACTACTACGAGGAGAAACTTCGCCAGCTGGACTCTCGCATCAGGGTACTCAGAAAGAAAGACTTTGAGCCAACGCCATTGGCTTTTGTGACGATGGATAGCGTCGCGAGTGCCCAGATGGCTATCCAGGCCGTACTTGATCCCTCGCCTCTCCAGCTCCTCGCGAACAGTAGTCCGGCGCCCAATGATGTCGTTTGGTCGAACACGTATATGCCGCGCTCGAGACGAATGGTTCGGGCTTGGTCCATCACAGCGTTTATTGGTCTCCTCAGCATTTTCTGGACGGCCCTGCTCGTTCCTATTGCCGCTGCACTCAACACATGCTCTATAAAAGAAGTGTTTCCTGGTCTGGCGGATGCTCTTGACTCCCACAAAGTCCTGGAATCCCTTGTCAATACCCAATTGCCCACCTTGGCACTTACGCTGCTCAACGTGGGAGTACCTTACCTTTATGACTGTAGGTGGCTATCCAACACTTGGTGGCACTGCTGACTCCACGTCAGGGCTGGCAAATCAGCAAGGCATGATCTCTCAAGGCGACGTTGAGCTCTCCGTCATCTCGAAGAACTTTTTCTTCACCTTTTTCAATTTTTTCATACTTTTCACGGTCTTGGGTACCGCATCTAACGTCGTGGATATGCTTCAACGCTTTGGCGAAAACCTCAACAATGCTGCTAGCATGGCAATCGCAATCGCCGAGTCGCTTAGGAAGCTGCTGACCTTCTACACCAACTTCATTATCCTCCAAGGGTTCGGACTCTTCCCATTACGCCTTATGGAGATTGGAGCCCTGACCTTGTATCCGATCAATCTGATGGGCGCGAAGACTCCACGAGGTGCGTGGATGCATCATCTTGCCTTTGGACCTGCTAACCCTTTAATATAGACTACGCCGAGCTGGTTCAACCGCCAGTCTTCAGCTACGGCTTCTTCTTACCTCAGACTATTCTTATCTTCATCATATGTGTCGTCTACAGCGTCTTGGAAGACTCCTGGAAAGTGCTGCTTGCGGGGCTTGCATACTTCATGATCGGCCATTTTGTTCACAAATACCAACTACTCTATGCCATGGATCACCGCCAGCATGCAACAGGTAAAGGCTGGATGCTGATGTGCGACCGCCTCATTGTTGGGATAGGGCTTTTTCAGGTCACCATGGCTGGTCAACTGGCGACCAGAGGAGCTTTCAAGCGATCCCTCCTCATTGCTCCACTGTTGGGTGGCACTCTGTGGTTTGCGTACGTGTATAGTCGGACGTACCGGCCACTAATGAAGTTCATCGCTCTCCGCAGTCTCCGGTTACAGGAGCATTCCGACCTTGGACGCGCTATTCAGGAGGATATGTACTCTCCGGGTGTGCGGCATCGTGTTCATGTCGGCCGCCAGACTGTGGACGAAGCAAGGGAGCGGGGGACACGGTTTGAAAACCCAAGCCTGATCATGCCGTACGTGCATCCATTTGTATCTCATAAAAGCAAAGCTAACATACACAGGCTGGATGACGTGTGGATCATCAATAAATCTGCCAGATCGGAAACCGGATCGATTTCGCACAACCAGAATGGTGATTAAGATCCAGTTGGGGTTATGCCCCTTCCTCCCATGCATTTACCTGCCCTGTTCGGGGAGCGACTTCTCGCATTGATGGATCTTTCACCTTATATATTCTTTTGGAATGGAGTGATGGGCTAGGAGAGGTACTGGGGTAGGCCTTGGGGTTGTTGACAAGTTAAAGCTTTTTCTCTGTTAGTTGGATACCCATTAGTAGACTTGTAATTCTACTCGTAGTTATTGTACGCCTCTGAAGATATCGAGCTTCTTGCACACAATCTGATCAACATAATGTCCTACGACAACCGTACCTACACAGATGACAATGCACTTTGCACCTTTCTATTAGCTATTCTCGTCGCACTTTTCGGTGCAATTGATCCTGCCTGCTTGCATTGGGTACACGAACCCTGATACCAAGGAGCCCTGGAGGTATTCGAGAGTGACTATTTCCACGTGACTAGTTTCACGTGAGTGCCAAGCCCATTAGACGGGTTTAGCTCTTGCGGCTGGTGAATCTCTTTATGTCGTTTCAACAACAAACAACCACATCTTACACCAGGCGCAGCGCCTATCTCATGATGGACGGAGATATGGCGGTTGAATCCCCCGCAACGGCCTCCAATGGCCACCAAGCCCTCGCAGCTATACCTCAAACCAACTTCGAGAGCCACTTCCAGACCGCGCACAACCTCCGCTTGTACCAGGAAAACCAGAAGCTCAAACAGAAAGTCAACGACCTGGTAGAATACCAACTCGCAAACCCAAAAGTGGAGAATCCAACCTCCCGCGCCGCCATCGACCGCGAAAAGCAGATCATGGACCAGATCGAGATCAAACAAAAGGCCATTGGCGCGCAACTGGCCGTTATACGGACGCTGTTCCGCCAGAGCGTCATGAAGGTCCGCGGGGAGAAGGCAAGGACGGCAGAGAGTAGGAATGTCAATGACGCGCTGATTCTGCAGCTGCACAACCTCAAGTACGAGGAGCAGTCGTTGGCTTCCGAGATCTCTGCTGCACAGAACTTTGAGTATGTCGGAACTTTCGCTACACCAAACGAACGCAATGCTAACTGTCGCCCAGCCACAAGTATACCAAACTCCCGCTCATTCCTGTTGAGGAATTCCTCGAGCTGTTTCCCGACCACGCCAACTCCTCCGAAGACGACCTTATGAAAGCGCGTATCCAGCACGAGAAGGCGGCCCGCGAGAAGCTGGAAGATGAGCGCCGGCACAAGCTGAAGCAGAAGCAGGCCCTCATCGCGGAGGTGCAGAAACGGAAGGAAGGGTTGACGAAGTTGGATAAGATGCTGGAGGACTTTATCGGGCAGGCGGCGCCTATTCGGGAGATGCTTATGGAGTAGGAGACCCATTTTGGATTCTTTTGAAGGCTTTGGGATTTGCGTCCGTCGATTCGGCTTGTGATGGCGAAGAGGAAGAGTTAAAGATGAGCCGATTGGGACGTGTTCAACTAAGAACGCGGATGGAGGAAGGTCAAGAGATGCTCAAGAAGGAGAAAGCAGAGGACGACAGCTCATGCTACAAGTCACGAGCTCCCGTCTGCAACGTCACGTCCAGCCGCCGATGCCCCCGATATAGGGGCTCCACGAGAAATGGACCTGCGGGCTGTCTTGCCGCCATGGAATTGGGGTCAGAAGTGTCCGCCGCGCTCGACGTTTTCGGGCGCCGTCATTTGCGACTCCCTTCTGTCCTGCTCCTGGCCCTCATCTCAATTCCATCACGAGACAGGCGGCTAAGGTCGACATAGAGTGTTACCGGTGCTGCAGTTGGAGAAAGAGGACTCTGGTGCATCGTGGAGAGATACTTCGTTTTTCTCCAGCATGATCGGTTTGCATGACCTATCACAGGAGCATGTAGGCTGACCCTTTATGATGGAGAGGGTATGATATGATCTCGAGGAATGGGGATCTGTCTGATAGTGGGATTAGGACCTATGAGTCCTCAGCGCTGCCTTGGTTAACCAAGGAGCTTTGTCTCAAAATGGAACATATTTTAAGCCGTCCACACCTTAGTCTTGGTAGTGAATCGTTTGTAGGTCACGTGCGCAATGGGGTAATCCAGATGTCCGCTTCACCGGGTCCAGGCTACGAGCGCGTTAGCGCCTTGGCATATTTCTACAAGTTGCCCTTCGCCTCCCACCCATCTTCAACTACACAACTCTCCACGCCACTGCCGACATGATAAGCCAGGCAACCGTAGTTGCTGAGGTTCAACACGTCTTTGTAGGGCCGTCCCACGGTGATACAGAGAGTCCGTTTTCGAAACTATATTATGCTCTCCTTCCGCATGGTTCCGGCGTTTCCGGGACTGGCAGTGCCAACGGGGAGCGAGCTCCAAAGAGGCGGAAACTTCAGAATTCTACCAGATATGATACTGCACTCCAGACTTTTGATGACTCTAAGAGTGTCGTTTTGGCCAGACTTGTTCTGCAGCTGGTAAGCTTTTCGATATATGATGTGGTATTGATCTCACTCATTTTATGATAGCACCCTTCCGTTGGCGATGTAGGGAAACATGTACCGCCGGATGGCGCTCAGATACCCGAAACTCCCTTGGAAGTGACTCTTGACTCTTTCGCCTGTACCCTCCCGGAGGAGCCTGATCAGCGGGAGTCTTCGGACCCCTCCGCTACTCACTTCAGGGTGTCCTTTCGCGGAATTGATGTCGAGGCGACCACCACTCAAGACGCCTTGGACTCGCTAGACTCACACTTCAAGACAGTCGTGAATCTTGGTGGCCGACGGCCCCGGTCCGGAGTAGCGTTCAGCCGTTGCCTACTCTCACCCCCGTCATGGGGTAGGTCATATTTTACTCTGACGACCGAAACTCGCTGGATGCTGGATCAAGCCCTTGCAGATCACCACGGCCAAAGATTGGTACTACCCATTGGGAAATCCGAACTCAGACTTTTGAATAGATTTTTGCCAGAGAAAGATCCACAAGATCATGAAGATGGGTTGTTCTGGACCATCGCCAGCTTCTACGATTCCGTTCACGTGCCTCCCGTCGACATGGAGATCCCCCCTCAAATACAGGAGAGTCTACCTGACAGCAGATTATATCCGTTCCAGCAGCGGGCCGTACATTGGTTGCTTCGAAGAGAAGGAGTCGAGTACCCTGTTACTGGAGGACCGCTCCGTGCAATCCACGAGGAAACACCGCTGGGTCCCTTAACCTTCCGCCCTGTTGAGGATGTTGACGGACGGAGGGCATATGTCAACAACCTTATTGGTCTCATTTCTTCCAATCCCAGCACGGCAAACGGCGCATCGTCTACTCTAAGGGGCGGCATACTTGCAGAGGAAATGGGCCTGGGCAAGACTGTCGAAATCATTGCACTGATACGCCAGCACAAACGAAAAATCATCCAAGAAAGTGTATACGACGCATATACCGGAGCATACGTCAAGGCATCCGGCGCCACCCTCATCATATGCCCACCGTCTCTCCTCGAGCAATGGAAGAATGAGGTAGCTGCTCATGCTCCTGATTTGAGACTCATGCATTACGAAGGGATATTCTTGTCATCACAGAGGAAGCTGTCAGAGGCTACAGTAGAAAACCTCATACAGTACGACGTTGTCTTAACAACATATACTGTCCTTTCCCGCGAGATCCACTACGCACGACCTCCTCCTGATCGTACTCTACGTCATCGGAAGCTACACGAAGCGCGAAGAAGTCCTCTTACTCAGATCTCGTGGTGGAGAGTGTGCCTCGATGAGGCGCAAATGGTTGAAAAAGATGTCAGCCAAGCTGCAACCGTTGCACGAATCATCCCCAGGTGCAATGCATGGGCTGTAAGTGGCACACCGCTTCGGCAACAATTGTCAGATCTACGCGGGCTTTTGACATTTCTTCGCTATGAGCCGTTCGCCAGCAACCATTCTATCTGGGACAGGTTGGATAAGTCCACCTTCTACGCTATCTTTAGTCAGATTGCGCTTCGGCATACAAAGGACAAAGTACGCGAAGAGCTTCGTTTACCGCCGCAGAAGCGCATTGTAATCACGGTACCATTCACTGCCATCGAAGAGCAGAATTACTCAGAGATGGTGCGTCAAATGTGTGAGGCGTGCGGCTTCACGTCCGAAGGCGTTCCGATTGAAGGCCGTAAAGTGGATGATAAAGAGGTGCTCGAGCGGATGCGCGAGTGGTTGATGAGACTGCGCCAGACGTGCCTGCATGCGCAAGTTGGGCGGAGGAATCGAAGAGCGCTTGGGGCTCGGAACGGGCCCCTCCGGACCGTCGATGAAGTTTTGGAGGTCATGATCGATCAGAACGACACACTGAAGAAAGCTGAGGCCCGAGAATTTGTTCTGGCACTACTTCGTCAGGGCCTTATTGTGGGTAACGCGGGTGACGACGAGAAGCGGAGTGTAGCCGCCCTGGAATATCATCAAATCGCCTTGGAGCAAGCTCAGAAATGGGTTAAGCTCTGCCGCGAGGAGATTGCGGAGGAGAAGAGGCGGCTGGGTACGGCGACAGTCGAAGAATCTGACTTGAGCGACGATGAGGCTGAAGGAGGGAGTCTTGGTCGCGTTTCCGCCTTGCGCAAATCCCTGCGGACGTTCCTCTTATTGGAACACGCCTGCAAGTTCTTCATCGGATCCGCATACTATCAGATCAAGTCAAATGAGAACTTGACCAAACCCGACTCAGAGGACTTTCACCGCCTGGAAAAGCTGGAAGCCGAGTCTTATGACGAAGCAAAGGCAATCCGAAGGGAGTTGTTGAGGGAAACTCAAGCTCGGGCGCAGCTGCAGATGAAGAAGATCAGGGCGAAAGAACCGTTTTATCGTTTGCCGCAAATTCCCGACATACCGGACCAGGGTGGAATCGAGGGTCAGAAGATTCTGCATATGATGGATATCATATGCGACCTTCTCAATGCGCAGGCAAGACAGCTTGAAAAGTGGCGTCGGAAGATTGTCGACATCCTTTTGCTTCCCCTTGTAGACGAGGATGAGGGGCTTGAAACGACTGGAGAAGAATACGAGAACAGCACCAAAGTGCAGGATGAGCTCTACGTCTATATCATGGCCCTCCGCACTCTAGTCGCAGACAGAAGTGCGTTGGTGACAGGACTGCATGATCCTCTTGTCAACCATGAGATAAAGCAGGCTGAGGTACAAGCGCTCCGAAAGGAAGGCGATAGAGGGCACGCGCCGGAATTGCTCCTTCAGATTGTCGACACTCGTAGAAAGCTCAAGCCAACGGAGGGTAGTGGGTCGTTGAAAGGGGTCGTGTCGGCGGCAAGGTCCCTTCTCACCTCTCTGCAATGGAAAGCAGACACGGGCGACGAGAGAGCTGTTTTCGAAGCCGCTATTGTGCAAAAGCAGCTACATGAGATGCAGAAAATAGCCGCTGACGAAGCCAAAGCGATCACCGAATTGGAGAAGGAGCAAGATCTGTTCCGCGGCGCGATGAACCAACGTTTGGAATTCTACCGCCAGCTTCAATACATCTCTGATACTGTCGCTCCATGGAGGGAGGAACTGGATCCCACACGCGATGAAGCGGCTTTCCTCGAGCAGCAAAGGCTAGCAGAAAAGCACAAGAAGCGTCTGGCGGACTACAGCGCGAAACACAACTATCTCACTCACCTTCGTGCCATGAACGACAATCCCGGCGCCGTGCACGAGTGCACCATCTGCAAAGAGGAATTCGAGATTGGGGTTCTGACGACATGTGGACACGAGGTAAGTGAAGTTAGGAGCGTTTCAGTAAACGGCGCTAATTGTTTCCGTCAGTTCTGTAAGGAATGCATCAAGATCTGGTGGCATGCGCATCGCACATGCCCGGTGTGCAAGGTCCGACTACATACGCGTGACTTCACGGATATCGCCTTCAAGGCTTCTGTCATTGAGGCTCAAGAGGAAAACCACGGCTCAGGGAGCTCATCTGCAGCGTCGACGCCATCCGGCTCCACAACATCGATCTACTCCGGTATGAGTGAATCTACTATGAAGGAGATAAAGATGGTGGATCTGGATGGTTCCTATGGGACAAAGATCGATACGCTAGCCAGACATTTGCTTTGGATCCGAAATAATGACCCAGGGGCGAAGTCCATCATCTTCTCCCAGTTTGGCGACTTTCTGGAAGTTCTTCGAGACGCGCTGAAGCGATGGATGATTGGCTGTACGAGTATCCGTGACAGGAACGGTATTTCCGCGTTTCGATCCGATCCTGCTGTTGAGTGCTTCCTCCTCGACGCGAAATCCGACTCTTCAGGTCTAACGCTAGTCAATGCGACGTACGTGTTCCTATGTGAACCGCTCATCAACCCTGCGATCGAGTTGCAGGCGATTGCTCGCGTTCACCGCATTGGTCAAAAGCGTCAAACGACGGTGTTCATGTATCTCGTCAAGGATACGGTCGAAGAGGCCATCTACGATATCTCAGTAGCACGGCGACTGGAGCACATGGCGGGAGCTTCCAAGCCGGGGTCCGGGACGAGCACGCCTGCGGCGGCTTTGCAAGAGAAGATGCTCGACGCAGCGAACTCAATGGAGCTGGAGACGGCGCCTCTCAAATCGTTACTGGGGAAGAAAGGAGATGGAGAAGTGGTGCAGACGGATGACCTCTGGAAGTGTCTCTTTGGAAAGCCACGGACCAATAGGGGTGTGCTGGACCAGGAGGTTGGCCGCCACCTACGGGCAGAGGCTGCAGAGAGTCGAATCGCTCAGGCAGAGAGGTAGCACGCGGATGAGGTGCCTGCAACATGGCGGAACGCGAGACAGCATTCTGGAATACCGCAGGAACAATGGGTCGCGACCTCTGACGTCTTTTCGACTCATCCTGTGTATTTCAGCCACGCAGGTTTGTGAGGCTGAGAGCTCGGAGGAGACGACAACTCGCTTAATTATTTGGGTCGTCGGAGCGCCCGCACGGCTCCTTTCGGTTGCCCTACAAAGCAGGCCCACACGAGGTGGCATCTGACCCGCTGGCGGCTGTGGGATCAGTTTTCTACAAGTGGGAAAGCAAAAGGGGCAGCTAATTAAACACAGCACAGCCGCATTGCTCCTGTGAGGAGAAAGTCTCCATTATTTACACAGTATACACAGTATTGTCTCCATATTACGTCCATGGGCTACTTATGTTTCTTGTTGGGTCTCGATCCAGTCAGGGCTGTCGAGAGGAAAGTATCCGACCGAACCTCCGATATGTCTCCAGAGACGCCATTTTATCCTTCTGTTTGTCCTTGTCCAGCCGGATCGCTGACTTAAGTCCGCATGCAATGCATGCCGCGTTTCATGCTTGTTGGCGGCGGAGCTGAATGGAAATAGCGGACGAAAGATGACGTTTTGCCATTTGTCGAAAGCAGGACAATTTCAGGCAACAATCGCATTCTTCGTGTTGCGCCTGTGGGAGCGCCCAATTTCTGCGGACGAAAGCGTTCACGCCAAGACCGCCCTTCGTTGGCATGCGAAAGTCTCCCCCCTGGCCCTCAACCCTCAACCCCTGGTGTGCGGTGAGTCTGGAAGGGCCCGGAATGCTTGCCGTCACATACCACAGTTCCATGGAACACAAGTACTGTGGTACTCGCAGGGCTGCGGTTGTGCGCGCCGTGTCCGTGGCAGCCCGTGGTTGACAACCTTTGTGTCCAGCAATCCGTTGCTATTCTCGGACACCGCAACGAAATACCGAAAAAGCATCTGTCGATGCTACTGAAGATACATGGGTGCTGTATTCAAGATGCGGCTAACAAAGGCTGCGTGCAGGGCTCTGTAATTCATATCATGGCTGAGTTGGTTCGAGTGGGTATGATTCATACCTCATGACGACTTTTCCCGAGCCCGGACGAAAACGGGGCCTGCCTGAGAGTCTCTTTCACCCTTGCCCACCGCTTTGTGCCATCGGAGGGTCGGTGTCATAGGGTACCGGACTAACCGTGCTGAAAGCGATGCCAGTCTAGTCTGCTGCCCATGGGCCTATGGGGACGAGAATTTTCGGACCTCACCTCGCTGCAGCCATCATGGTGTCCCCCAGAAGTCTCCGTCTCCGTGTCCGTGGGATGCGCCCTTGACTTCATACATAACCAGCTCGGGCCTCGAGATTTTTTGATGACTGAACACTTCTCCCCACTGCGCTTACTACCGCTGCAGCTTCCCACTGTCGACAGCCTCGACAGCCTCGCCAGCCTCGCCTTCCATTCTTACTCAATACAGATCGCCAAGGGCCACAACCATGACCCAACCAGGCCATGAGCTCGGGAACCTCAGGCCTTCCAGTGTGGATTCAGACAAGACGGCCGCTCGAAGTGGTAACCCCTCCATGACGGACAACAAGGGTCCGCTCGAGAGTACGATGCCTTCGTATCAGAACTCCCTCCGTGACAAGGCTCAGGAAGACGTCGCAGACAAGGCTCAAGATGAAGTCGCAGACAAGTCCGGAGAGCAGAGCAGCGAGTCGGATGCAGAATTCGAGTACCCCAAGTCCTGGAGGCTGGCCGCCATCACCATCGCCCTGTGTTTGTCCGTCTTCTGTATGGCTCTGGTATGTTTCTCCCCGTTCCACTCTACCACGCGACGTTACCTAACACGCATGATTCAGGACAACACCATCATCGCAACCGCCATCCCCCGAATCACCGATCAGTTCAAGGCTCTCAACGATGTCGGCTGGTACGGCTCCGCTTATCTGCTGACCACCTGTGCGTTGCAGCTCATCTTCGGAAAATTCTACACCTACTACTCCATCAAGTGGGTCTACCTGGCTGCTCTCGGGACCTTCGAACTCGGCTCGCTCATTTGTGCTGTTGCGCCAAACAGCACAACTCTCATCGTCGGACGCGCGATTGCAGGCGTTGGATGCGCCGGCATCTTCAGCGGTGCGGTTCTCATCATCGCAAACACCGTTCCTTTGAGACAGCGACCGACATACATGGGCTTGATCGGAGGCATGTATGGGATAGCGTCGGTTGCTGGCCCACTGTGCGTCACTCCCCCAATCTCCATCTTAGGCCGTGGCTAACGAATATCAGCATGGGCGGAGCTTTCACTGACCACCTGACATGGCGATGGTGCTTCTATATCAATCTTCCTTTTGGCGCAGTCACCGCTGCCTTCATCATCCCGTTCCTCAAAGTCGGCCGGCGCGGATCCAAGGAACAGTTGACTTTCATGCAGCAACTTCAGAAGTTCGACCTGGAGGGCACTGTTCTCTTCCTACCGGCCGTCATCTGCCTCCTGCTCGCACTCCAATGGGGAGGAAGCAGATATGAGTGGCAGAGTGGCCGCATCATCGCTCTCTTGGTCCTCTTCGGCGTTCTCATCATCGGTTTCCTGGTCGTCCAGTGGTGGAAGCAGGAAGCGGCCACTGTCCCGCCGCGAGTCTTCCTCAATCGCAATGTCTGGGGATCTTCTCTCTATATCGCCATGGTCGGCGCCGCGTTCTTCATCATGGCCTACTTCCTCCCCATCTGGTTCCAAGCCATCAAGGGTGTCTCCGCCACCAAGTCCGGCATCATGAATCTCCCCGCTATCCTCGCTGTCGTCATCTTCTCCATTCTCGCTGGCGGCCTCGTTACGGCGCTCGGCTACTACACCCCTTTCATGCTCGCTTCCGCCATCCTGATTCCCATCGGTGCAGGTCTCCTCTCTACCTTCGAAGTCGACACCAACTCCCCCAAGTGGATCGGCTACCAGGTCATCTTCGGCGCCGGCTGCGGTCTGGGCATGCAACAAGCGCTCATTGTCGTGCAGACCGTACTACCTGACGCAGATGTCCCCATCGGCACCGCAATCATGATGTTCATGCAGACGCTAGGCGGCGCGCTCTTCATCTCGGTTGCCCAAAACGTCTTCACCAACCAACTCATCAAGAACCTCCGCACCATCGTCCCCGACCTTGCATCCGAATTTGTCCTCACAGTCGGTGCGACGGAGATCAAGAACAAGATTGCCGAGCAGTACCGCCCGGGTGTCATCAAGGCATACAATGAGTCGTTGACGGAGACATTCTACGTGTCGGTAGCGACGGGCGCGCTGTCCCTTGTGGGTGTCTTGTTCGTGCAGTGGAAGAGTATGAAGGGGAAGAAGGTGGAGATGGCAATGGCTGCGTGAGAGCGGAACTCTGCCCCTCTCTCTAGCTCGTGGGTTCTCGCTGAAAGCGACACCTGCAAGCTCCTGGACGGCACATCTTTCAAATGTTTTCGTTCTGTATTCGCGAATACCCTCCTCCCCTGTATTATACCATTGTGTTTGTCCCGGGCGGATTCCGTTGGGCATGGTTTTTTTGCATGGCATGTTTGGCGTTTGGTGGCATTGCGATGATACAATTCGCGTCTCCTGCACAGGGAAACATAGACTTTCTGACCTGAGGAGCAGGTACTGAGGTCGCGATTTATGAGGCTCTCCACTTTGTGTAGCTAGCGGATTAATAGAACGGAGAAGGGGAGATTCTGTGGATGAAAGATTTCAGGCAGCGATGTCGAGGGGCGCTTGATTGATGTGGGGATTTTATCTGTCTTACAGAAGTTGGATGGATGGGAATCATGAGCGCAGAAACCGCAAAGACTGTCAAGCAGGAAGAATAACAACTAGATACCGCAATATCTCAAAACCCCAATCCTTGAAGTTATTGCCCTCAGTACTCGGGTATCGACTCATCCCCTCCTAACCACTGCCATCACTCCTCCACTGTGTACCTCGCCCTCTAGGCTCTCGACTCTCCTAGTCCCACCCCGCGACCACGGCCGCGATCGTGTACCATCCCCGCTTCCCCAACCCTCCGTCACGCTCCATGTACATACCTCCCCGTGGGTAACACAACTCCGCCCGGGCATCTTGTGTGCAGTGCAGAAATCACCGATTCGGCCCCTTTCTAGGGAAGGGGATGGGAGGTGGAGGTGAGATACGAGGGTAGTCGGTGTCTCGGGGTAGAGTGAGACTGGATGTGTGTGGTGTTTGGTGTTGGAAGGGATGCATGGAGGAGTTCGGAGATAATAACGGGCGGTTGGAGGATGGGTGATCGGACGGACCAGGTTGGTGGGTGGAGGTGGTAATGGGTAGTATGTATGGCTTAGGTTGTGGGATGGGGACGCTATTGTTATATTTAAGGGGTGGTGCGTGTGACTCTTGCTTAAGGTAGTCGACTACGTATACTGTTGTTGTGTTCAGAGCTTTTACTTCACTTGAGACTTGGGACGGTTCCTCCTCTCCACCACACATCACTATGTTGAGGCTGATCGCCTTCCCTTGGTTAACAACAATCACGCCAAAACAACAAGGAAACATTCATTCAAAGAACCTCTACATCTACACTGATGGGTATAACACCTTCCTTTTTCCCCTTCCCCCGCTCATCCTATTCATCAGGAATCGGCAACTCCCCCTGCGTCCACTGCCCGCCTTTTATATCTCTAGTAAAAACACTCAAATCATCCCCCCTCGTCTGATAGAAAACGTACAAACTCGTTCCTCCACTGTAATCCGCCACAGCCGTTACGCTCATGTGCGTGCCCTTGATGCCCACGACCGGCCCCCGAGCTCCTCCCACCCTGAACAAATTCTCCCGCACTGCCGTCGTATTCTCCGCTTCCCACTTGATATCATGCCCCATGACGGTGCCATCCGCCATCTGCGCGTACCAGTACTCCGTGTACCCCAGCGAGGTGGACGGATGCACGCCATTGATGGCATACCCCGTTGCATTGACCCACGTATTGACTGGATGCTCCGGCGTCGAGGTACGATTGGAATCCGTGTCCTTCCACCAAATCTCGGCCGTGTCGTCCTTATTCACCATCATCGCGTACGTCGTACTCCCCGGGCCCCACGAGTAGCATCCCACGCCCGCGTGCGCATTCATATTCGTCCACGAGTGCTGGTTGACCCACTGGTTCTGCCCCTCGTACCAGCCGTACTGCTGGAACGTGGTCTCGTCGCTCGGGTACCACAGGTGCATGCCGTGCGTGTCTGCGTTGAAGGGGATGGTGTTGTTGTTGTTGCCGTCGTGGGTCGGGAAGATGGAGGCGTCCGAGTCGCCGTAGTAGTTTCCGTACCAGCAGGCTTGGAGGCCGACGTTGGGGGCGTTGTAGGCCGTCAGGTTGAGGGCGCTCAGCGGGCCGTCTTGCCAGATGTTGGTGCTGTTGGTGTTTTGTTTCTGCCGGACGAAGTTGTGCTTGTCGATGTAGAAGAGATGCCACTGGTGGGAGAGTTAGCATGAAAGTTGTAGAATGATTGCGGCAATGGGCGCCTACTTGCGCGGTACCGTTCAGTGCATACGAGACAATGGATATGGGAGTGGCGTTCTTCGCGTCCGTCACGATGACTTCGGATTTGCCTCCGCCGATCCACTCGCCCTTGGGAGTCAGCTGTATCGACCGTATGTCCCCCGTCCAATGTTGGAAGTAGACCGTCATGATTTTGCGCTCCTGGTGGTTCCAGAATTCCGTCGCGAGCGCGATGCCGGATCCATTGAAGGTCCCATTGGTCGTGTAGTAGTTCGATCCTAAGGTTCCGCCAATGCAATAATCGGGATTGTCGACACAGTAAGGTTCCACGAAATAGTTAGGGGGTCTGCCACGGTCAGCAGGACATCTTAAGGACGAATTTAATCGGATTGCCTACGCGGAATCCTCCTTCTTCTTCAGACCTACCCCGAGGCCAACTCCTAGGCCAATCGCGATCAAAATCACCCAAATGAGGATGACGACCGCGACAAAGTGTCGTCTAGGTAAGCCGCATGTTCGTGGCTGCTGCTCCTGTGGTAATCCACTCTCCCGCCGCGACGCAATAGGCGCCCCTTTCTCGTCGAACTCGAGTGGCTGGAATCCAGACACAACCGTCTCGTCCTCGGAGAAAGGCGAATGAGGACGGTGCGATTGCGATAGCCACGTCTCGACTACCTCGGGCGCATCGTGAATCACCTCTTTGGAAGATGTCGGTCTTTGCTGAGATGTCAGTTCGTGTCCCCCGCCAAAATTGAGAAAACCCGCGGTACCCTAGGGGTGTCAAACGGTGTCAAACCTACTCTGGATTATTCGGAAACAGCTTCTCGGGCGCTCGATCGCTCGGCGACTCATCCACGGGCGACTCGCCAGGAACACTGTCAATCTTATACGTAGTGTCCTTCTTCTCGACGTTAGACACATGCATCTTGCGATGTGTAACATGAACCTTCCATCACAAGACGGGGAGCGGGAACGAGTGGCAGCCGTGGCCGCCTGGGCCTACGAGCTGGGCCTCCCCCCACATATATGGTCGCTGCAATGCGTGTGCTCCCAAGGTGCAGTGTCTCCCATGCAGAGGTATCGCCTTTTCGTCTACCCTGGGGTAATGGGCGGGCGAATCCAGAGGCGAGCCCGTCTATCGGGCGGTGTGGCCGTCATGCTTGAAGGGTGGGATATGCTGGATATATTCCCCAAAGCGGTTAATTGGGCACTGTCTGTAGGGAAGAATGGATTGTTACACAGCTTCTTCACCGTGAGTGTATGCTGCAAGTAAGCATGTCCCAGTCTGACCGGCTGTAATCAAGGCGCTGCTGGACGGGAACAGTATAAGAATGTGGCGATTCGCGGTCTTTCGAACTGTCAAGGCTTTTCGCTCGAGACACCGCTTCCCTGGGTCTGAGAGGTGGCGACTACCTCGAAGATGTTAGCCATGTGTTCGGGAAATGTAGTCTAGTGGCTAGTAGGTATATTCGACGCGAGAGAGAGGAGCCAGCGAATAGATACCCTCGCTACAAAGCGAGTTGCATGAACACCGTTAATCAGTCACGACCTGCGGGGCTGAAGTTACACAAACCGCACTGTATACTGATGGTCCCCTCCCAATTGGGTGAACTCGACCTCCAGCTCCCTGGGCCGCTCCTTCCCATATCACTCCAATGCGTGATCAGCTCCCATCCAAACCAGAGGCCGCGCCTCCGTATCACGATTTTGCCAGCTTCTATGCTCGAATGGAAAATCCTAAAAGACGAGGACCCGCTAGAGATACCAGTGTCGATGGTGTAAGCAACCAGTGCCTGGGTGCGTTGGCAGAATATGCATGCTTTAGCATATACGGGGTGCGGGGTCCTGTTGATCGGCGACTATGCCGCCAACGTGCAGGATGCTTCGGTTGATTGATTTGCGCAGTCTGGAAGCTAGACGGGTTAGAGCTCGCGATGCAGGGAGTGTATGGGTTCTTTCTAGGAATGGTTCCGGAACCGGAAGATGGCACTGTGCGGGAGAGTGTATCTTGCCTAAGCGAGAGACGGTACCCTGAAGTACCTATGTCGAGTGGGGGAGTTGATAAGCCTTATGGATAGCCTCTATTCCGCTAGAACGGAGATCATAGTCTGGTATTCCCCACTATACGGGCCTTGCGGAAGCGGTCCGGTAGGGAAGTAATCCATGTGAATAGGGTTGAGGGCAATGCAGTCGAGTGCTCGCGTATCACAGTGGATGGCAAGGCTGTTACGGTCTCGTGGAGTTTCTCGCCATTCCTGAATTCCCAGAGCCGGCTGCTTTATTTGAGTTGGCGATGGCAATGGTGGATAGAGGATTGTCGGGTTAAGAGGGTTGTCGAATTAAGGTATGTTCTCTATATTGTCGAGGGCTTATCAGCTCTGATAGTCCTAGCGCCAATCCTAATCTACTGGGTATGATTGCCCCTTTTCCCCTTTCTTGTTATTTCCCCTTGGGGAAATAAATTTGAACCTCTTGCAGTGCAAATTTCATACAACATGTTAGAAATGCGCCATCATTCTGTTGCTTGCTTCCAACATATGGAGCGGCCAAGACCAATTGCGGGACAGGTGTTCCTATTATCTGGAAGATCTGGGTTGCATATTTGCACGAAAAGCATCCATGTCCCTTGAGTGCACGAGCTCTAGCCGCTATTTCGAGGTCTGATTGGGTGAGGCTTCAGTGTTCCTTCGCGAAGAAACCTTAAGATCATCCTAAGTGAAAGATCGGCCTCCCCGGTTCATGATTGGTTCGGATGGAACCGTGGCCGTTCGTATCCCGATAGATATGGCGGGAGTTAATAATAAAGGCTTGTTGCTGTTGGACTCAGCTCAAGGCGAGGCTGAAACAAGGCGTGAACGTGCATGGGACACCAAATGGACTTGGTGTAGTAAGCAACAACACTTGGCATTTGAGGGGAAGCCCATGGATTTTCCCAAGAAAGGTTGGCGAGAGATACGGTATCCGCATGCATTGTGGAAGCCAGCGAGGCCCTGGACCTTACTCTGAACTTGACACAAGCACAGCGAAAATGAGGATAGCTAGAAGAGCTGGTTGCTTACCCCTATCATTTAAGGGCGGTAGTGACCGTACTTCTCTTGCAATAATTTATATGGTCTAGATAGTTGTGGAGGTCTCGCGGGTATAGTTACGTTACTGTACAGATTGGGGCATTGTGACAGCGGAATATGCCAATGCAGGAAGCGAAGAAGCGCGGCGTATTTTGAGGAACTGTTTGGCCTCGGATTGCCGACGGAATGGAGGCTCATTGAACGCCTTTGCCGTTCAAACTGAAATTATTCGCCTCATTTGTGATTACGACCTTCGTGGTCCGTATAATCTTGCCACGACCGTCCTCGATGTACTCTTCTGTAGGCAGAATAGCCCGCTCGCTCTCGTCATCTTCTGCGTCTTCCCCTACCTGCTTCGTCCGGCTCTTGTTGTAGTACTGTGGCAGTTCGTGGGTACGGGAGCGAGTGTGGGTTGCACCCATCTTCGTCAAGAAGCTCTCGGGAAGGATTGCTTTGAAAAGGTCATCGAACGTACGACGGAGTGGCGGAAGGCAAGCGACAATGATCGCGATTGAGTTTTCCGCCACGTTGAGCATCGTGGATGTGGAGGCCTTGTAGAGCTCGTCTTTATTGCCGTAGCTTCTGCGGAACTCTATGAGCTTTCCGACTGAAACTCCGGTACCGCTGTGAAATACAGTCAATTTCAATGAACGGATGAGTCGGAAGGTAAGGCTTACAGCAGTGAGCAGAGGAACACGCCCTGAACGCCTACACGCGTATACCTGCTGAGCTGCACCCTCCGAAGGTATAGGATAGGCGCCGCAGCATACAGCACGTCCGTCACGACGTTGGTGACAGTCTGTATATACCCCAGGGCGAACTTGAACTGATTTCCGCCGAAGCATTTCCCGCCCTTGACCCGCGAATCCCAGCGCATGTGTAAAGGATGGCACTGTGCCCAGTGGCCGACACCTGGTAGCAATCCCAGGTTAACAATGATGATGCCCATGGAGATCCATATGGTAATTCGGTATGTTTTCGAAAAGTTCAGAGTCAGGACGTAGCAGCAGATGGAAAGTTTGGCGAAGAGCATGGCGTACAGGTTAAAGCACCTGTGAAAGAACATCTACATGCTGTCAGTCCCGTCCTCGTCGATTTGCGAACTGTACTTACCCATTTTTTCGCTAGAGCCACTTGGTCTGGGTTGAGGAACGGGTCTCTGTCAAGCCGGCCCTCGCCGTCCACTGCACCAAGAAGCGCCAGCATGTGTCCCACCGTGGCCAGCGGCTAAAATGTTGTCAGTATTCTCTTGTAACCCTCTCGAAATCGTGTCGCATACCAGAGCCACCATAATCCAGTAGTCGCTCCAAGCGAATTTGCGGTTGGTTCTCCATCGGACAATGAGTCTCCAGACCCCAAAGACGATACTGAGAACCGTGGTAATGATGCAGACAGCAATGGTCGTAGGCCCACGGTTTGGGAATTCCTCCATGACGACTGTAGCTCTTAGTCTCTCCAGCTAGACACTAGAGACCGCGAAGAATTGGTCTCCTCGAGTGCGTCTTGCTGAGCTTATTGTAGCCTTGGAAACATGGGTGTCCATCCTGTTCGCAAGACGGTAGCCCGCATTATGAAAATCTCCAATTGGAAGGGCTTTCATCCCTGAGGTTGCTCGACTCAAATGAGCCAGCTGAGGGCAGATGCGCACATGCAGTTTTTGAAACCAAAGGATCAGCATCCCGGAATCTGACCGAAGCAAAGACTGAAAGCAACCTGTAACACGCAACAATCATGTTTGCCAAGTGGGCGAGCGTCCAATTGAACGCGGCACACGTCTCTATTCTCAAATTCTATTGCGGTGTGGCGCCGTGTTACTCGCTTGTCAGAAGGATATTGTAAATAATAGTGCTCTCCTGAGTTTCTGGGTTTCGCAACATTGGGATAAATCCAAACTCAACTGCAAGAAGCGGAAGGAACAAAAGCCTCGCTTCACCTGTCGGCAATTTCCTCTCTCATGTGGAGGCTGGACGGGAGTGCGTGAAACAGGATACCTAGGGTACCTTGTACAATAGGGTAATGCCTGGCGAAGAGAAAATGCCAACGCTGATTTGATATCCTGAGAATCCTCCCTACGTCAGGAAGCATAACCAACACGATTCCTGCTCGTACAAGGATTGTGCAGCCGTGCGTGGAAGGTGAGCGTAACAGAAGGATTTAATTCCCGGGCCTGGGAGGCCCGTGGTGAATTACCGTTTCCCCGGGCGTCTTATTGGATCGGCCGTTCCCGCCCCATGGAACAGTTCGCGAGTGTCTCGCTCCCAGGATTCTGGGCGCTGGGCATTCTCCAGCAGATGGTGGGACTAGCATCATCTCTTCCAGACACTCGAGTCTGGGGTACACCACTGCTCTCGTTTAGCACTGTGACACAGAGCCATCCTTCCTATCTCTCGGAAACCCCTAGTTCCGTCTGCGCATGGGAATTCCACCAAGCCCAAGCCGTCATAGAATGATACAAAAAACCGCCAGGTATTAGAGTCTTTGAAAGCCTATACTTGAGTCTTGTCGTCGGCCCTTGTGGTAGAATTATATGTGTAACGGAACACTCCTTGCGTTTCGGATACCCTCCTACCTTTGGACTCACGTAAACCGATAGCTTAACTGGACATGTTTTCTTACCTGAATACTACCTGACTTCATTCGGAAACACAATGCAGTTCGGACAACAAGTATTGCCTCCATCTCTCACTTAGTGAGAGGTGCTGTTAGCTGAAGAAACCTCTCTCCTGCGGTCCGAAGGAGAGGTGTTCCCACACCGGATGGAAGACTCACCCTTACACTTTACACCGCCGTAGCAGTACTTAAATACTGCCCTCTACCTCCTTCGCGAGGTTCTTCCTCCTACACCCTCTCTCTGCCACACGAGCTTGCGGCTTCTTTTAGTACTCCAACAATAAATTGACCAGACGAGAAGCCCCCCTCTGCATCGCCGTATCTTACCCTAGGGTACCACAGACTTTACCGGGGGACGCCTGAACAACTTTACGGACGAGCAGGTATTATTTTATTGGCTTTGAGCAACATGAGGAGCAGCTTGCTTACTTTGTATTGCTTCCCGGAACAAACTTTCCGCTGTTCCTGGAGCAATCCCGACATATCGCACAGCGCAGAATCACAGAGGTTTGTGGACACGCCCGCTAGTCAAACTATTCTGTTATGGCGGTCCTTAGAATGCTGAACACTCTATCGTTCTACTCGCCGGCAAGTCGATTGAGGAGTCATGGCATATCCCGGTTCTCCATCCACAGATCTTTGCCCTGCATGCGGCGCAGCCGGCAGGGTTCCTTGCCGGGTATGCGCAATGGTTCTCTACTGCACTGTTACGTGCGGCAACAGGAGTATGCCACTGCATCGGAACGAGTGCAGAATCCTCTACCAACAGACCATCAGTCGGATTGGAGATACTTTCAGCAAGGCCATCACGACCTTCAGGCAGCGGATATTTGAGCTCAACATTACTCATACGGTTAAGAGTGCCGAAAACATGACCGTCTACGTGGATCAAACCAATCTGCTGGAGTCCGGCACGATCCTTTTCGACTTTCCAAGGCAACGGTTCAGTGATCCCAAGGATACACTGGGAATTCTCTGCGCAAATTGGAGCGGCGAGGCGCTTGGCTACTTCCATGGCCTCCTGAACGCAATGCTCAAAGGTGATTAGTCTACAACCCGACGTCCACAAGCACCAGTCGTCATTTGACCGTGTCTATCTAGTGTACCGGAATGGGAATGCAACCCACCTCGAAGAGCAGCTTGTCCAGGTGACTGGAGCTCCATATATCCTCGTCCGGGAGGGCTCCCAGCTACGAGCCAGTCCGCACTATGTTTTGAGAATCACTTCCATCCTTGGCGGAGCTTCATATATCTTTAATCCTGCAGCAGCCGCGTGGGACCGCAAAACAAGTGTCCATGTAAACGCTTTTCAGGCCCTCTGCAACCCCCGGGTTCTGCAAAGGAACGCCTTTGGTGAACGAAAAGACAGGCTGCGAACCGTTGCAGCCCACCAGAGTTTACAGGGGCTTGTGGCGCGAATACATTGGCGAGCGATGTCTCGCTTTTACTCTGGCATATGGGATTGGATGGACCGAAGCCGCTTGACGATGGAAGACTTTTTACGGCTTCCGCAGGTAGAGTTTGAAAGACAGCAGCGGCGTCTGCTGTCTGATGCTGCAGATGCCCTGACGAACTTCAGGCAGAGTGAGTGGTACCGGGCTCGGATTCGGGAAGCGTTTCAGCAGATGAGCAACTGAGAGGTGAGTCAGCGAGACCGCGTGGTGAATATGGATCCTTGGATCGCATCAGCATGACTGTCGGTGTGATTGCTAAACCCGCGGCAGGGTTGATAGATTTTCCAATTGTCCAGCCTTTGCAATCGTGCAGCCGACAGCGCGCACAGTCTGGCCAGGAGGTTGAGCGAGCCCTCCCACAAGCTCGCCTGGTTATGTAAAAGACGGACTGTATCATTCCCATATATCACGGTGTAAAATTCATGGGGGTCTATTTCGGTGTTTATTTCCCAGGTACTATAGCCAGGTCACGGGTGATCGTTTGGATAGATTGTGGTAAGGAACTCTGCAGACAGATTTGTGAATAGATCATATTCCTACCACAACAACCCGAAGAGAGCGCCTCCGACGTGTTGCTTGCCACCCGCGCTTCTTTTAAAGCTTACGTGACCTCTTGAGTTGGAGCCACTCTATTTGAACAGCGACTTCTCACTGTTCTCCGCTGTAATGAACTGCACAGATCTGTCCCAGGGGACCAAGTTTTCCGAGCAGCAGGCAGGTTCGTATTCTATGCTTCAATGGAGGTTATAGGAGTAAAGAGATATTTTATCAATTTGTTCTAGGGCACATATGACTTCTTCCAAGGTGTATTGGTGCAGCATTCGCCGGATTTCCGGTTTGGTTGCAAATATCTCAGTGTCTTGCCATAACTGCCCATGGATTGTCTCGGGATAGCCCAGGAATGGAGCGATAAGCCATGCCGGACTCGGCTGACGGCAATGTCAGGCCCATCCAGTTAGGCTCAAAGTGCGGAGCAATCTCTGTCAACAGGCAAATAAGAGACATATATGATGAAACCATGGTGGCTCATCTTTAAGTACATTCTGTCTCCACAAAAATTGCCTTACGATGTGTAGTCCGTCCATGGAATGTACCATCAAAGCCTTTATACAGGGCCTGAGGAACGGCATCTTCTGGGAGCCTAGTGTTGGCGACTAGAAGTTGTGGTGCGGGGTGTGCCAGGGCGACTGGAGCGCCAGATTCCACTCGCGTTATGCATTCCTTCATCCTTGTCATTGAACCTGGTGGGAACTTGCACCGATCTTTGTCGCTGCGGAAGTGGGAGCTTCGAGATGTCACCTGGTGGACACGGTGTGTACCGCTCTCGAGACATCGAGATTTCTTGTTCGTGGTATCCGTTTGTCGTATGACGTAGTACAGTCTCAGCAGACACAGTACACTCCTCGGTTTTGTCGTTTAGCGGAATGCGGGTCGATTTCCTGGAGAACATTTTTCGAAGTGGGCTGGACCGCGAAGGTATCGCGACATCTGAACTCAGTAAGACGGCTTGGTTTGCTCTGGACGTACTACGCTTCCGCGCGGAGGAAGAGCGATTTACCGTGTCGGATGATGTCATTTCGGACTGTTGGCGCCTTTGCTCCTCTTGACGGTTCTCCATCAACTTGGCTTGCTCTTCATGTAGGATCGCTAAGAGACGCTTCTCTCCTAGCTCAAGCGCCTTCAGCTTCTCCAGTAAGGCAATACGTTCGTCAGAAATAAGCCGAAGTTGCTCGAGAATCACGGCGCGAACCTGCGGTTGATCCGGAACACTGACATGTCCCGTCCATTTGTTGCGAGTATGCGAACGAGCTTCTGGGTGATTCTCATCTGTCGATTTCGCTTTCCCCGAGAAACCAATGTGGCCATCAGATGTATCGGGCATCATACGTGAACGTTTGCGAGTCTTGTCGCCCAGGTCGACTTTCCGGGCTGTTTGGGATTGCGGTCGTGTATGTTTCCCAAGAGAATGGGGTATGTCGGGCTTCAACTTCTGCTCCGAGATGTGGGACTACGGATGGCACATGCATTAGCCATGAAGAGCAACATAAGCAAGGCCTGTGAGTGACACATACAGTGTCTTTGTATACCTGTAGCTTGACGGTTTGCTCCTGAGAACTGCGCGAGTTGGCCCGTGACAATTGTTCTGAAGGTCCTCCTACATCTGCGAGAGCCTTTCCAGTCTCTAGCGGTGAGGAATTCGCTTCCTGCGACACCGTACAGTCAGTAGAGACACAAGCTGGAACCTGGCGATTGAAGGGCATACTCGAGCTCCGTGCTGTAGGTAGTGTAGTTCTTGTAATAATGATGCTTCCTCTAAGTCCATACTGTGTCTGTCCTGTGATCGGGTTCTGAACTTCGTCAAGGTTAGGTTGCAGGTGCTCGATGCCGGAAGTTGAAGTGAGAGAGCAAGGTATATTGGTGAAGGAAAGAGCATTGGGTGGGTCCGCGCGCGTTTGGATCTACGCCTAGAATACCTTTTCGCAATCAGTACGGTCAGCCTTCAGGACTTTCACTAACCCCCACACGTGATTTGGTGCTAGACTAGAAAGATCGGTGACAGTGCTTCTTTTCTAAAGACATCTCCTCCTCTCCATAGTCGCCCAGTCGACCAGTAGTCTCGACGTCATGATCATGCGTCGCTAATAGGCACATGCAGGCAGCAAGGAGCGGTGTCAACGCAATCACCTTGTGCACTGGACTATGGACTTGGACACTTTGCCCACAGATAGCATACATTTAATCAATTACTTTCGCAGTAATCTTTTCAAAATACGCTCTCACAAAGAGTATTAAACGCCCAATGGCGGCAATGTGATCTCATACATGTATCCTTCCGCGCGCCGGTCTCAATAGGAACCCGATGCGACGCAGCAAACAACAAATGAACGGGATCCCGTACCAAGCCGCTATGTTCTGCACCTGATTAGAAGCTGAGGCCAAAAAACTATGTGTATAGGGTAGTATTCTCCCAGCGATGCGGAAATGCTCCTACCTATCCAAAGGGGAATATGCCAAGGGTGAATATAAATAGCGCAGTTCAACCAATGGAATAATTGCCCCGTCAATCAGCCTCTGATTGGTCAGGATTTTGACTCGCCTCGTCCTACCAACTTAACTGCCAACGTCACACCCATTCCGAGGTTCTGTTTCCAACAGATAAATAATAACACTTACTCCTCGCATTGCGCACGTAACAAAGGAAGAAGTAACAAGCCTCGGCGACTTCGAATCATTGAGGTGCAGCTCCAAAATACTCCAGCTCCCCCGATTTGTCATGGTGCTGAATTAAGCTAGCGATAGGACCGTTCACAACTCTGGCACCCAGTCACGGCCGGAAAGTCCATTTCATCCATCTCGCGGAGACACTGTGGAGGGTTCGTTTGAAGCTGACGTACCAGGTCTCATCTGGAAAGAGTCGACTATACTCAAGAGATATGCCAAAAGGCATTCATGACTTTCGACATGGACGTGAATGGGATGTGGGGTCTTGTGGGGTCCTCTGGACAACCTCCGCAGGACCCCGTCAATGCACCCCTGCAGTATATCTCAGGCTATCTCACGCACCTGCGATGCGTTTCGGAAATGACATCCCTTTGATGCTCCATAACTACACGCTTTCGAATCTCGACGCCTTCCAGAACCCAATTCGTTATGTCTCCAACTCCGACTTTTAAGCATTCGGCGGCGTATACAAACGACGAATATCAGTCAACTCACTATAATCTCTTCAAGGACTCCATAACAGCCCCTTTGAAGCCTGTACTCCCTCCAGGTGTTACAAGATATGCATTGGATGCTGCCATCCTGCAGTACATGGCCATTGTTGGCTGGGACCAGGTTGTACAAGGGGAGGCACTGACGGAGTACATCGACCCATATGAGCTCAATGAAGCAGAGGGAAAACGCAAGATTCCCAGCGTAGCAGTGCGTCCAAAGAACGTGGAGGAACTGCGCAAGGTGCTTGCAGTCTCGGATGAGTATAGCATCCCAGTTTGGACCTTTTCCAGAGGAAAGAATCTTGGTTATGGCGGCCCAGCTCCCCGTGTGAGCGGCTCCGTTGCTCTGGACCTCCACCGAATGAACAAGATCATTGAGGTCAATGCTGAGTTTGCGTATGCCGTTGTCGAACCCGGCGTCACATTTACGGAGCTGTACGAGTACTGCGTGCGCAACAAGCTCAAAGTAATGCCCTCTGTGCCTTCACTCGGCTGGGGTTCCGTTGTTGGGAATACACTAGACCGTGGGACGGGCTTTACTCCGACGGCGACCCACCACCAGCATATCTGCGGTATCGAAGCCATGCTGGCTAACGGAGAGGTTGTCCGCACAGGTCAATTCGCCGTGTCCGGGTCGCCCAACTCACACCTCTCCAAGTTCACCTTTGGCCCCAGCATCGAGGGCCTCTTCCTCCAATCCAACCTTGGTATAGTAACAAAGCTGGGCATATGGCTGACGCCGTCTCCTCAAGCATTCATGTCATGCTCGTTCTCTATGCCGGATCTTGAAGATGTTGAGACCATTGTTGATGTCTTCGGTCCTTTGCGACGGGACGGACTTCTTCCGAATACAGTTTACGTCTCAAACGTCATTGAGTGGCTAGGCATGATCGGGAAGCGGGAGGAGTTCTGGTCGCAACCTGGACCAATTCCCGACTGGCGAGTGAAGGAGCTCCAGAAAGAGTTGGGCCTGGGATACTGGAATGTGAAGTTCGGTCTATATGGCGCACCGGATGTCATTCGAGCACACTTCAACGAGCTCAAAAAGATTGTCGAGAAGAAGGCGCCGAAGGGACAGCTAACAGGGGAGATTTTCGCAGCGAAAGACGGAGAAGTGCTGGATGCAGCGTCTGTACCGGAGCAGCATGGCGGCTTCTTTCTGGGAATACCCTCATTGTGGAGCTTACCCATGGTCAAATTCCGGTTACCCAAGAACGGAAAAGGTATCGGCTCGCATTATGACTACAGTCCCATCGTCCCCTCGAGCGGGAAAGCGGTGCTGGAGTGGGTAAAGGTTGCAAAAACGTAGGTTTTCGCCACGTTATTCGCAGTGTCCACTGACGGCGCGACAAGGATTTGTGAAGCGGAATCTTTCGATCTTTTCTGCGACTTCTTCATGCATGAGCGCCATGTCATCTTTGTCAACATGATGACCTTTGACAAGACCAATCCGGATCACCGCAGCGCGGTGCAGACCATTTTCCAGAATCTGTTCGAAGAAGGGAAGAAGCGCGGGTATAGTAAATACCGCAGCCATATCAACGCCATGGGTATGTCTGAGATTGTTCTGATTTATGCTCGGTATCAATACGACGAAGACAGGAGACTGACATAGATGCGTAGACCAGGTAGCTTCACTTTATGACTTCAATGACCATGCATATCGCCGCTTTGTCGAGACTATCAAGGATGCACTCGACCCGAAGGGCATTCTTTCACCAGGAAAGCAGGGAATATGGCCAAAGCGGTTCCGAACGGATGAGAAGCTGAAGGCGCATTTATGAGCTTTGAGATCTTGTTAACCTCTGTTGTGCGATTGGTATCATTTGGGTTCTCATTCTCCACCCTGGCGTCAATTAGTCGCAGCGCGAGCATATACGCACTTTTCGAGGGGGTGAACCGACGATGCCACCGCATGTTACGATCTTTGAGTATGAGCAGTATTTGCGCAACTTGTGACACTGTATGGTCATATCGCCTTTCGATACGTGCGAATACCTAGAAATGCGATGCTTGCGGGTTTAATTACTCACCATATAGTCAGGCATTCAGGAGAGAAGATCCAGGCGTTCGTGAAGATGGCCTGAGAGATAGGAAACGCGAAATGTCCCTATTGAAGCAATAGTGCTTGGATAGATCCGTGTGGAGAGACTTCAATTACAGGGTTCCACGATATGAGAAGCAAGTGGCTCTAAGTTTGCCGAGCCAACGGACGAGGCCTGCAGACAACGTCACTGCGGATCGAACGTTAATGAACGGCAACACAATTGTCTACGGGCATCCGTCTCACTTGATAGTTGGATGCTGGAACTTGATCTTCTGTCCCAGACCTGTTGAAGGAGACACGGCCATCGAACCAATTCCTTCGGCTTCCGACGGGGCAGTAAAACAACCAACGCCAAATCCAATCTTCATCCCCACGATAAGAACAACATAAAATATATAAGCGGCGCATGAGTTGCAATGGACATAGAAGAGTACCGAAATTCCTCCGCAGTTCTTTTGTCCTGCTCGAAATGTTTCCCAGTGCGGTAATCGAGGGTTCTATGACCCACGCCCGAGCACATGCATCGCTCGATGTAGTTTCACGAAGGGATTCTTCAAGCGTCAAGTGTTATCCTCCATCAGGAGGCCCCAGAACACTATCTCTTCATTTTCTCTGTCGCCAAGGGCAGCTCTATAGCCAGGATATGCATCGGCACACATTTCAACGGGTATCTCCACCTTGAGGCAATCCTCGGCGAGAAATGTGAACAGCACCCAGGAATCATATCCAGGGAAGGATCCCCCGTCCTCCGGTCTCCTGGTGAGAATACCCCGGTTTGTCAATGACGGACAATCTGGTATACTGAAAGAGTGATAAGGAAGCATCTCGTTCGAGTCGCCTACGAAGAATGAGGAGTTGATAGCCAACTCGACATAGGCTGACGTGAACACATCTTCGTTGGCATCTGATAACAGGCGATCATCCTTGTGGAAACGCAGGGTACCAAATTTCAAATCCGTCGGTTGGCCCAGGAGGTCAAAGAGCTGAGGCGAATACAGCCGGAAGTATCCGCTCGTTATCTTCTCCGAGAGAGACTCCCTCCTTGTCTGGTTGGGAATTGGGTTCCGTAGCCGCTCTTCCGCAGACTTTCCAAGAGACTCCACAGCGCTCAGCGAACGCCATATGTTCCTTCGAGCATAAGAAATAGACAGATCACACATGGCCAAGCGGCGTGCTTTCGCCTCTATGTTATCTTCCTCGTTTTCTTGGCATTGTGTATGGTTTGTCTCCCGAAGAGAAAGCAACAAGTCTCTCTCGTAACGTGCAACCAGTTCGTTGAAAATTTGCACAATATCCGACAATGACCACGGCCGGTAATGGAGTCTCGACTTCCCGCCACCTGATTGAAAATCGTTTTTGGGGAGAGTCATTTCAAAGGACAGTCGCGATCGGAAGAGGTAGAAGAGGCCGTCAAAGCGCTGCAGACAAGCGAGACGCACAACGGCGCCCTTAAGCCTTAAGGAGCGTGTCAATCAAGAAAGGTCAGTCAGGGTCCAGAGAAGAAGCTAAGAGACAGTCTCTCTCTTATGGTGCCGCCTGTCCTCTTGAAAACTAAAAGACTTCCACTTTACGGGCTCTGAAGAATGTCGAGGGGGAACACTCCCCGGTCCCGCGGCACTTGCACCGGGTTCCGCGACCAATGAAACCCCATCTCATGTTTTGCTACGTGCACGGTTGATGATACGGCATCAGTTCTTCGATTGTACTGTGGCGGTTGATAGAAGATGGGGGATAAGACGACTAGCCAGAAACCGCAGGTAATGGACCTCCGTGGGCTCCGTGATTCGGCCCTCCCTATGATGCCGTGAACTCATGTTCATCGCTCTGTTGTTCATCATAGAGGCAGCAGGGTCATGGCACATTATCATCGACCGTGCCTTCGGATACCTCACCAGATAGCCTCAGGTTGCTCAGTTGACGTGGTCACCATCCTCCATACGCGTCACACACTTCTCAACTGGATGAGCCAACTGCTGGAGAGAGTGCCGCCCTGCTCCGGCAGTCCATAATCAAGCCTGAAACCAGACTGTCGGGTCTAGCCTGCATGACTAGTGTCACTTTATCAGACGGTTCGCTCTTTTGCTTCGCCGAGCTGATGCGAAGCGTTCCGAGGAGCTCAGGTATCTCTTCCAGCGCAGCGAGTCGGAGGGGCCAGACTGAATGAGGGGACGGTCCGATTTGCGAAGGTTGACCTTGTGCTCAGGTGCATTTTGAAAGCCTGGTGGAACTGACGGACTACCTAGGAAGATATCGGGTTAGTCACTGTATGCGCAAAGTTGGAGTTCAACGCCGAAAGCCCTATAGTAAGTACGTAGTACCACAAGAATTCCTGCTCATAGACGATATCCCGCTTGCCGGCGGACTCTAAAAAGCCAGTCGGAGCCTGGAGTCCCAAGGTCACCATCCTTGACCGTCCTGAGTCCTGCACCCGACACGTGAGATGTCTTCGGCATGCCGAACTCAGGCTAGGCATAGCTACCTACCATCACCGAGCGGGAAGTGCGGCTCTTGTGTTGATTATTGAGTAACACCTGGTCAATCTGTGTCAGCTCCTCGGGGCGCCACAAGTGCCATGACACAATCGAATTTCCTCATTGACTGGCTCGCGTGGGATGAGAACAGGCTAGGGCAACAACAAAGTGCTCGGTGAGCATAGCCCGCAGCCGGATTTGCAGCGCATCTCGCGCAAAACAACGGAAGGATTGATGCAGATGACATTTGGAACGAGCTTACAGCCTGAGGTACGGATCTGGTGCAACCCGCAGGGAATGAAGACTGGCAGAGAGATTCGCTAACCAAAGTCACTGTAGTACAGCTGAAGGCCGGATCGAAGTACTCTATCCATTACCGGAAACTACCGACCTGCTTCTGCAAAACAAAATGTTGGCATCTGGCGAGGTGACGCGCCAGGTCTCACATGAACACTAGTGTCCTTGTACCGAACTCTCAGTTTGCCGTGCTAATCAACTTCTGTCAGCCTCTGAATACCTACACGGCTTGGCTACTGTGACGACGGAAAGCGATAGCGGAAAGATTCCTCTGGTTGATCACCAGGACGTGCGGTGGCCCTCCTGGACTCATCAATGTTTATCAGAATCAAACATGCGAGAATGCTTAGAGATCCCTAAGAAGCTCTGCACTGTTGGAGTTACTCTGAGCAGGAAAGTCTGCCGGAGGTATATGAGAACAAGCCAAAGTCGAGGGATCACGTGACATGGTCATTCACTCTCCGCCTCTTGGCAACTGGAGCATAGCGATCACATTCGTTGTCTTGCGTAACCGTTCAACAGCATAATAACCTCTGCTCCTGCGCCTTTTTATTACAGGCGATTCAATAAGCCTACCAGTTTCCGTTTCCATGCATAACCAGAACCCTTGTGGAAAGTCTCTATTTTACTCTCATCCTTGGAATAGCAGACGATGCTACCAATTACCTGTAAGATCTTTCCAGGCTTCCGCTACGCAACCCAAGGCCTAACGGCAAATGTCGCTGGGCGGTTCAAGATCCTCGGCGTCTGACCGCCGACCAAAACCAGCAGGGCACTAAGTTCGATTCTCCTGCTTGAGCGCATTTGGGAAATAATCCACTGTCCGTTTCCCTGAATCCGAACAAAGCATCGCTCGCACAATTGCCCACTCCGCCAAACCATGCAAGCAGCTTCCCCACCTCTTCCTCTCTTTCTTCTTTCATTCCTCTCGGCCACACACTCCACCGTCCGTTTCCCGAACCCCTGACTTGTGTCGCCCACTCAACCTTCCAACCCCCCAAACTTCGCAAACAGCTCCCTCATCTCTTTCTCTCTTTCTTCCTTCTTCCCAGCGTCCCACTCCACGGCGCCTTCATTCACTCCCAAGAACTCCATCCACACCTTCCTGCCACCCACATGCTCTGTCGGCTTCCCCTTGAGCAGCAGATTCAGATCCACCCTAAGCTTCAAATACCCATTCCCAAGAAAGACAAGATCCATCGTGTACCCCTCTGGCGCCGTCTTCACCTCTGTGGTGCGGAAACTAGCATGCGGCGGGACGGAGAAAGTGAGGATCGAATATGCCATTGAGCGTGGGGGGATAGTCAAGCGAGCAGTGTATACATTCTTGTCTTTGAAACCAGCGATGGGGGAAATGGTCAATGTGCGAGCGCCATATCCATAGCGGTCGTAGTGATGAGCGCTGTACTGAGGGCAGTAGAGAGTCCACATGCCTTCCAATTGACCGATAGGGACGGGAATGCGTGCGCGGATGGCATGCTTGAGGAACTTCTCAGCTTGCATACCGCGCTCAGCGGCTTCCTGCAACGCGGCAGTGTCGCCGCCGCTGGCAGCTACGGCTTTCTTGATGCTGAGGTTGTCTGTCTCCCGGCTAATGCGGAGGATGCCTTCTTTTTTAGGGGTGCAGCCACTTCCGGCACCGAGGCAGGGAAAAGCGTACTCTGTATAAGAATTTTCGACCTGCCAGTCCTGGTACTGGTTCAGATATTTTTGCTCCGCCTCGAAGTTCATGATCTGCTGAATCTCATGGTAAAGCGAGTTGAACTTCTCTAGAGTGAGTCCGCGGTGCGTTCCGCCTGATTGTTGCTTCTGGGTTTGTATTGCCTGCCCCGAAAAGCTAGTCGTTCTGTCCGATTTTGCATGTGCTTTTGGGGCGCGGGCGAACATGTCTGCAATACTGACGGAAGAAGAGTGTGAGGATGCGGCAGAGGATGACGACAAGGACCGACCGCGTTTGGCCCGTGGCTTTGGCTTCGGTTTCGGCCCATCCGTCAAAGGTTGCTTCAGTCTCTTAGTAGCAATTGCAGTAGACTCGTAGGTCCTTTGCGGCTGAGCGGATGTTGGCGTAGATGAGGGTGCGGACGGCTCCTGACGGCTTCCAAGTACTTCCACGGAAGTATGAAGCCGGATGGGTGGTAATTTGGGTAGTGGAATCGGTGTCTTAATAAGTGCGCTTCTATAAGCTAGGGACGGAGGAGTCTCTGGGAGGTCGTTGATGACTGCCTTCTTCCAGGCAGGAGATTGGTGGAACTCCTCAAACGTTGTCGGCCTGGGCGGCGATGGCAGTGGTATGGGAGTTTTCCTGGGCGCAGATGCTGCGGATTGTTGGTCGGGGCCCCGGGCATTACCTGTTTCGCCCTTTTGCTTCTTCTGCGTCTTCGATGGAGAACGGGTTACGCCTAACCCAGCCGTAACGCCAATTGACTGCTCACTTGCTCTCAATGTTGGGGTCTCTTGCTTCTCGAATTTTTTCTCTACCTTCGCCTTCTTCACCTTCTTTACCTCCGGCTCCGGCTCCTGAACACAGCGCGTGAAGGCATTTCCAATGCCAGCCACTGCACTTTGCACCTCCTTCACGAAGTCCGGGCCGATGCAGAAATCACTTACTGTCCGATCGTTCGAGCGCGTCTTTGGAGCTGTAGGGTGAGTGTTACCATTGACTTCGCTTACGCGCTTGCGTTTCTTCTCGATCTTGATGGAACTGTGTCGATCTGCGCTCTTGTTTGTCTCCGCATTGGTGTCCTTACTTGCACTCTTCTCCTTCTCCTCCTTGACGCGCTTGTGGCCGATAGTAGGAGTGGCAATGGCCCTGGCCCTGCCGAGGGGTTTCGACGACCCGAGATGGACCACTGCTGGATGCTGCGCTGTAGTGACTGCCGCCTGATGAGCGCCTTCAGTCACAACACAGTCCATCAGTGAAGTTGCATTGCTCATACGGCGCAGCTTCTCTTCCTTTCTCTTCACCCGGTCTGCCCTCTTTTCCGCCTTTTTTCTCTTGCGGTCGCTAACACCGTGCTCGCTCCCGTTCCTGCCTCCAGTGTCCATAGCGCCGTCAATGTTCATAGCCGCACCAGCTCCCGTGGCAACTCTGGGTTCTGGCTTGTTGGTCTCGGAGATATTAGCGGTGAGGATTGGGCGGTCCGGCTCGTTGGCGTCGGTCGCAAACTCCTGGGCGTTGAAGGTAGGGCGGTGGGTCGTGCCGCTGTAGAGATGGTGGCGCGGGATGGGCCAGAGACCGTGAGGTGGCATCTCGAGACTGCTCGGTCCTTGCGCGTTTGCAGAGGGGTTCAAGCTCTGAGGCCAGTGAAGAAGAGTTTGGACCTGTACACGACGAGATCAAAAACGTGGCAATAAGAGACTTAAATGAGAAGCCAACAAGAAGCCGTCAAAGGAAGCGTCAACTTTGTTGATTTGAGACAGGGCATATATGGGCTGGCAATGGTGAAGTTAAAAACAAAAGGTGAAAGGCTGGCGACGCGTTATTTTGGTGACGCGTTCACCTCCTCGCGAGCTACCCATGCGAACAGCACTCATCATGAAGCACTGTGAGTGAACGTGCTCTAAGCACATTTGCATGTTGTAAGTCTCAGTTGCCATTCACTCCACAATCGCACCTCGGCTTAGCAGACTGTTGAGCCTTGTGTGTAAAAGTGAGCTTCACTGTTATCCATCCTTGAGTGAAGTGAAGTGAGGTAAATGAAGAGGGATATCGCATTTCACATTCACCTCATAGGCGAATCTTTCAGCAGCCCGTCATCTCCCCTTTGTCCACGGACTCTGATTCTAGAAGCGCATTGACTCCGAACGGCAGGTCCAGACGATGCGCGAAGGGTATACCATATACAAATTCCGTCCCACTCTTATCACTTCCACCTCCGTTCCATCACCTCAACAGCCTCAACAACCTGAACAGCACGAACTATCTCGAGTCTCAGAGACCCCGGATACATACTCCTAAGGTGGAATAAGTGGTGTCTTACCACAATAACATGCCTACCTCCACCAACATCAGTCCCCAAACCATCCAACTCCTCCTGGACGATCTCACCGACAAGCGCCTCCTCCCAAGCGAGAAGTCCGACCGACCCGACAATAAGGCCTGTCTCCGCACCTACGGCATCATGCGAACCTTCTTCAACAAAGCATCTACATCTCCTGACCCCCTAGTCGAATACAAGGAGATGTTGGAGACCGAGGCGACGCTGCGTCAACGGCTGTGCGCCTTGTCGAAGGATGGCTCATTGCCTGAGCAAGTGCATCATCACCTTGATCAGCTAAGGGAGGCTATTTCGGGGATGATTTCGATGGGTTCCGACGCCGTCGTCAAGATGTACGAAATGACATGAGAGGAAACGAACATGCAGGACGAGGAAGGGGAGTCACTGATGGAGCGACCGGGCCCTGTAAAGCTGGTTCCCATTACCATGGTCCAAAAGATGCGCGAGGTGTTGAAGGAGGAGCGGGAGAAGACTAGAAAACTGAACGAGGAGAACAATAGCTTGGCGAGGCAATTGAGGGCTGTAACGGCGGAGAGGGGCCAGCTGCTGCGGAGATTGCATGGATGGTAGCTGATATACCGAATTTTGTTGCGTGGGTTTCTTCGAGCAAGCTTGAGGATATAGACAATCAACGGATGGGTCTTTACCTAGGTAGTTGCAAATCTGCCATGCAAAGTATACTACTAAGCAACTCCAATGAGTGATCTCGTTCTGGGGGTTCATTGGAGTGTCGACTTACATGATGACTCGACTACTTTGTAACAGACGGTGAAAAGGCTCTCTCATGGACAGTACCTCCTTGTGTCCAGATCATCCCTATGGTATCGCCCAGAGTTGAGTAGAGAAACTACATATCCTGCAGAACAGGAGTGCGCTCGACCGCGTAATGCTCCCACTGAAAATATTGATAGAGGCAGCAAAGCATGAATGCGCCAGTAATACTTCGAGTAGAGTCCAGTGGGCTTGGGAGTATGACGGGACTCAGAAGACGACTGGGCAGCAAACATGCCCCAGGGTGATGAGGATGAGCCAGTGCTGTGACTGCTATTTGTTACCATGGAAAAGGGGGAGAAGGAAGCTGTAATCCCTGCACTGAGGCCATCGGGCCGATGCAGTATAGTTCTGTTCGTACTTGGTGAGTCTGTTCGAAGAGGTTTGGACTCTGGGAGATACACATGTAAAGCATTCGTCAGGTAACCGCATGTCAGTCACTGCCGCGGTACAAGAAAAAAAACCTCTCCTCCGATCAAATGTACGCCTGCATACAGATCTTGATCAAAAAAGAGATACGATTACGCTTCTGAAGGACCAAAGGGCAGACGGTTCCCATTTCCTGGTCATTTGTGTGGATCGGTAGGGTCACATGCACATCTGAACTGATACAGTTTTGACGTCCACCTGCCTAGGGACAAAGTACTTTAGGCAATATTTTGGAGAGACACGAACTAAGAGTTCGGCGTCTACAACTCTGATACCACCGGCACATGTTGTGACATACCTATTCAACTTGGGGGAAAGCTTACCAGTTACCAATTACCCCACCATTTGAGCGGGATACTACGTACAGCTAGGCCGAAGAGAAGGTGGGGTGCTACCATTACTAATTAGCTGTGATGCTACCTACCTAGGTACCCACATCGGAATCCAGGGCCCGTCTTTCCCATCCGATGACGACATGTCATTATTTGAACAACACGTCCACCACTTTCCTCATACACTTTTTCCTCCCAGCTCACCCTGCTCGTCCGCTCAATTGATATCCCCAACAATCCAATAATTACTCTCAACTCACCATGTCGTCCCCCAAAACCGTCCGCTGGGGCATCCTCGCCACCGGCGGCATCGCCAAAACCTTCACCAAGGACCTCCTCGTCGACCCGCAAACCCGGGGCGTAACGCACATCAAGCACACAGTCGTAGCCGCCGCATCCTCTTCCTCTCAATCGCGCGCGGAGCAATTCCTCAAGGAAACAGGCTGCCCGGCATCCGCGAAGGCCTACGGCTCGTACGAGGACTTCGTAAAGGACCCGGACATCGACATCGTGTACATTGCGACGCCGCACTCGCACCACTACCAGAACGCCATGCTGGCTTTGGAAGCGGGCAAGAACGTGCTGTGCGAGAAGGCCTTCACGGTGAACGCGGCGCAGGCGAGGGAACTAGCCAACAAAGCGAGGGAGAAGAACCTGTTCCTCATGGAGGCCGTCTGGACGCGCTACTTCCCCTTATCCGTCTACGTGCGCGAGCTCGTCACCTCCGGGCGCATCGGCCCCGTGGCCCGCGTCCTCGTCGACAACAGCATCGCGTCGGATCCCGAGGCCGCCTTCAGCGACGGCAAGCACCGGCTCGTGAACCCGGACCTCGCGGGCGGCGCGCTGCTCGACCTGGGCATCTACAGCTTGACCTGGGTCTTCCAGACGCTGTACCATACGCAGGATGAGAAGACGAGACAGCCGCCCAAGGTGCTCGCCGCACTGAAGCATTATGGCCCCACGAAGGCCGCGGACGAGGCGACGACCATGATCCTCACGTTCCCGCGCTCCGAGGAGGCGGGCGGCGAGGCCCACGCTGTAGCCACCACGTCGTTGCGCGTCGCGACGATGCCCGGTGGGTTGAAGGATGTGCCTGGCATCCGCATCCAGGGCCCGCAGGGCGAGATTCAGGTGTTTGGGCCGGCGTACCGGCCGGAGCGGACGCGGCTGGTTCTGAAAGATGGGACGGTCGAGGAGAAGGAGTGGCCGCAGCCGGGCCCCGGGAAGGGGAGTGGATGGTACAATGGGTTTGGAGGGGGCAAGAATGCCGAGGGCGAGGGCCACGGGATGTTCTGGGAGGCGGATGAGGCGGCGACGGCGGTGGTGGAGGGGAGGAAAGAAGGGAAGTATGAGGGGTTGGATGAGAGCGTGTTGATTATGGAGGTCATGGATGAGGTCAGGAGGCAGGGCGGGTTGCGGTATCCGGAGCATATTGAGACGACCAAGTATCCTACGCACGTTTAGCTTAGGCCGTGGGTACTATGTAGGTGTGATGGATGGAAAAAGGGATGTATGTAGTACAAGAGTACAGAGTACATAGATAGCGCACGGAGTGAAATTAAATCAAAGTCGGTTCTACAACCAAGTTTGCTGCAACCACCAATCCAAGCGGACCTGGAAGGCTACTATGGTACTCCGGTACAAGCACGGCGGGTGCCATGTCGCACCCGCTCCCGATGTCTCGGCCGATGTGCGCTAGCATCGGGTACGACTGGTGTTATTTAACGTACTTTCCAATGTGACTCCGCACTCGCAGCAAGAGCCGGAGCTCTCCCCCCACAAGCTCGGGCTTGGAAGTAGAGGATGAATACGGAGTAGTTCTGCTAGTGTTTGAATTCGAGTCATGTACGGGAGTATACAGAGTACCCCGAGGCTCTACGCGATTCTTACGGGGCCTCGATGAGAAACTTGGGACGGACGGACGAATGGGATTTATTCGTTGGGTACCCTATGCAAGCAACCTGAGTTTGTGTAGAAAGTTGTGAAAGTAAGAAGTGTGAGGTGTGGGATGGAAAAACAAACGCAGTAAAGACCTTGTGTGGAGAAGAATGGACGGAGGGAGAGAGACTCTGATGGACTTCGTAGTTTTGCCCTCGTATTATTACCTGTGGTGGAGAGCTTGCATCCATCGTTGAGATGCAAGCTCGTGTTCGAGCACCACCTGCATCTATAGGATACCTCCGTACCAATCAGTCCATGTCCTTTTCTTCTCCTAAAGTAATAAAATAATGAAATAATGAAATAATGAAATAATAAGTCGCATCGCGTCCCTCGCAAAAATTGATTTCCGTGTTCATGACATGTCGTTCGCGCGCCCTCCGGCCATATATGTACTCAAATCTCAACCCAACCCAACCCTGAGGCGAGAGGCGTCGCCTCTGGACCTCTCAACCCCAGACTTCAGCCCCCCGACGATTCCGACGTCGGCGGGACCAAGCCGTAGCTGTAGCCTAATAAATATCCCCATAGCCGTGCATGGCATATTTAAATACTCGAGAGCCCGCCCCCGTGCGTAGTTGAGAAATGGTGTGAAGATGTTGATACAGCGCCCCCATGCAAGGATGCAACGACGCAACGACGCAACCATGCAACCACGCCCGCTACTTCCATCGAACCGTTCGCACACGCAGTCGAGTCGAGTCGAGAGGGCACGCAGACAGACGATCAGACACACTCCCTCGAATCGAATATCATCCCACCGACGACCACGACCACATCCACGACAATACAATAACATAAGCACGAGATCAAGACCCAATCCATCATCATGACAAGATGCTAAATTAGGTACTTTGAGCACTACACATGCTACGATTCCCTCTATCACATTCGCAAGCACCAAAAGCCCGCATCTATCGGCCGCAACCGAACCCGTCATCGACTGCGCGCCGCTACATGATGGACAGAGACAGGAAGACATGCAATTATGGTATGCAAATGCAGAGTTAGAACGCTCTTAAAAGATCTTGTTGAACCACTTCCTCCACAGCGGCCACGACTCCATCTCGGCACGCTGGGCATTGATGTAGTCCCAGTCCAGCTCACGGCGGCCGGTATCGACGTCAATGTCCGGGGTACGGAGCCACGACTTGCGTTTCCAGAGGAGACCGCAGACCCAGAAGAACATGACGACGGGGAGGGCGAGGTACGACTTGAAGAAACCTTCGGCGGTACCCACGCTCGAGCCAATAGGAGAGATGGCCGTGTAGAACTGCGCTTGCGGTTAGCTAGGGTCTTCGCTGGTGACTGGGTTGGTCTTACCTGAGCGACGAGGACGAGGAAGATGATGAGGAGACCGAGATACGAGCCGTAGATGCCGCCGACAGCCTTGAACGGAATCTCATCGAGAGTGTGGCCATGGTGGGCCCAGGCCTTGCGGAAGCGGATATGGGCAAGGCAGATGGAGCCCCATGTGAAGAGGGCAGCGAGGCCGGACAAGGCCTGAAGCCAGTCAAAGACGGTGGGACCCTCGGCGCTCAAGTTGACGTAGGCAAGAGCACCGCAAAGGAGGAGGGCCGAGACGGAGAACAGGGGGCGGCCGGAGCGGTCGATGTAGGTGAAGATCTTGGGCGCGTAACCCTGCTCGGCAAGCGCGGTAAGGGTACGAGAGCCACCGTAGACACCGGAGACACCGATGGAGATGACGGAGACGAGGATGACGACGTTCATGAAGCTGTCGAAGCCTTTAAGGCCGGCGTACTTGCCAACCAGCACAAAGGGGGAGGCGTTGACATCGATGTAGCCGCCGGCGCCCAGGAGGCTCTTATCGTCGGAGGAAATGAGCATACCAACGAACATGAGACCGACAATGTAGAAGACGGTGATACGCCAGAAGACCTGCTTGATGGCGCCGGGAAGCGACTTGAGCGGGTTCTTAGTCTCGGCCGCGGCCAGACCGACCAATTCGGTGCCGGAGAAGGAGAAGGCGGCCGTGACGAAGACGGTGCAGAAGCCCTTGAAGCCGTTCTTGAAGGCACCGGGATCATACCAGTACCGGGCGCCCCAATACTCGTCGTACCGGCCCTTGCTGGGACCACCGCCGAGGACGAGGACGAGGGAGATGATCATGAAGACGACGGTGGCACCGAGCTTGAGCATGGAGGACCAGAATTCCTCCTCGGCGTAGCCCAGCGTTCCCCAGATGTTGATGAGGATGATGAAGACATAGAAGACGGTGATGAAGACGCCCACGTTGACGTCGCGGGCTCCGTCCCAATACTGGACCGTGAAGCCGGCAACGGTCAGTTCGAGGGGTAAGACGACGGCCCATTGGAAGACGTAGTTCCAGCCCATGGCAAAACCCCAGGAAGGATCGATGAAGCGAGTCGAATACGTGTAGAAACCACCAGAGACAGGATACATGACAGCGAGTTCACCGAGAGCATAGACTGGAGGCCTGTCAGCTGGGTCCCGTGACGCGAGCAGGTCGCGCAAGAAGAAGACGTACCGACGTTGAAGATCATGATACCCATGATGAGGAAATCAAGAAAGAGGGAGCCGGGACCCTGGGAGAATGGTGAGCGAGGGGATCGCGAGCGACTCGATGGCGTGGTTTCTGGATTCACTTACGGCTTTGTACAGAGCACCGCCGGAGCCGACGAAGAAACCAGCACCGATAGAGCCGCCAATGGCAATCATGTGCAGATGGCGCGTCTTCATGGAGCGGTCGAGCTCGACGAACTTGTCATCGATGGGTCTCCGCTGGAAGGACCTGAGGTTCAGACCGTTGCGGGTCATGAAGTCCTCGCGGTCGCGCCATTGGGCCACGACGGAGCCGTCACCGCTGCTGACGGGCTTGGTGATGCCCTCCTCTTGATGCTTCTCGGCCATGGCGGAGGGTGAGAGAGAGGGAGGAGGAGTGTTGTCGCTGTCTGCAACGAGGAAAGAGGAGAGGGGAGAGGGGAGACAGGATGGGGGGGAGCCGCCCGGGGGACTGGGAGCGAGAGGGTCTTTTATTGTACGCTGGGATCAGCGGAAGGAAGGAAGGAAGGCGAGGGGGGGGAGCGGCGATTGACCATCCACTGGGAACCATGGGCAGCGATGTGCTCGGAATCTTGCCATTTTGCACATGAAGAGCGCGGACCGGCAAGATTGATTGCCATGGGCGACGTGATTGGCCGGCGTCAGCGAGGGAGCGGCCAGTGCGAGGTGTTGAGGGAACGTGCGGCCGATTCCCATGAGCTTGGACCAGGGCCCGTTGGCAGGGATAGCCCCGGCACCTGACTTGGGAACTTGGTGAACTTCTACGGTACGGCGGTACTAACAGTACTACTGCAACGCGGGGAGAGAGACAAGCGGGCGTTTGGCGTGTGGCGAGACTCTTGGTCGACCTCCGGAGCTGCCGGTGCCAAAAGATCATTCGAAGGGTAGACACGGAGATGACAGTCGAATCGGGCCGCCCAGCTCCAGGTGTTATCAGCGCCTGGTCAGCCTGCCCTGGTGGGGACCTGGGGGACCTGTGGACCTGGAGGGGGCACCGACTTTCTAGAACCCTTCTGCGGAGGCTGACGGTCAGGGACAAGACACTGGGCACCCAATTTCTCTTGTGAGCTGCCTGAACGGGACGGGATTTGTCACATACGTTTTCCAAGAGTTTGTTGGCGGCCCCCAACCCGTCCTCGGTATTCCCATGTGGCGTTTTTTCTGCCAGTGCCATCTGGAGGCCGCTCAAGGGAGAGAAGTTTTGGACGATGAACATGGATGACGAAAGGGTGCGATGGGACGAAATGGGGTGGATGCGATCCCCTGGTGGAGATTGGCGGATTGGTGTGCTAGCTGGTGGCACCACGGTGCTGGTGCGGAGAGGAGGCGAGCATCGAGATTTGTGGGACAACGACCATGGTGTTGGCCAAAAACAAGCTCATTGTTTGAACGACCGTGCCAAGCCGTTGCCCCCTGCTAGTCACGTGAACTTACGTTTCCCCAGCTGCCTCTTCTGGCATAGCGCGCTTTTCCCCGCAAAATCACGGCTTGCTAGGCCCTGCCTTTGTCCCCCCTTGTTTCCACGAGCCTCTTCCATCCGGCAGGAATCGTCACAGTGACTTCTCTTACAAGTATTTTTTTTTCTCCAGAAGGCAAAGGTTCCCCCTTGTCCCCCCAGGTTTTATTCCGCTCACCACTAATCATCAAGTCATCCACCCAGCCAGTCCCTATCAGCAATCCTTCTTCTGGTCGCCGGCGTCTCGTAGACGGACCAAACATACACGTCGGATGTCCGATCCCCCGGGCCCCTACCAGCGTGCCGCCCATACCCTTTTGGGCATTGCACTTATCTCGGACGACACTGGGATCTTGCTGATGCGAATAAGCCTGATCCATGGCCGCAACCAACACCCGGTTTATCAAGGGGCCAATCTCACGCATATTCACACCATTCTGTACGCTGTCTATCCGAGATTGCATGGGGCGTCGTCATGTCGCACCCATGCGTACTTATCTGTATTACTGAGGCACAGTCCCTCTTCTGCTGCCTTTTCCCTCGAACTCACTCCACCGACTACTTCGTACTGCCCGTTGTCGGTCCTCGACTCGGCTGCTCTTCATCGAAAAACCCTGTGCATTCCCCCCCAACTGCCGTCCATCTCTCCCTACCACTACTCTCTCTCGCCCGCGTTTGTTTGATTGCGCAACCCATGCGGCACACTGGATAAGCACCTTGGAAGTGTGGCTTGCGACAAGCTCGGCGCACTCTTTCCCCAACTCGATGAGGCGCCGTCTTGGCAAATGGAATACCAAACCCGGGCCTTCGCTGATGGCGCGCCAAGCTTCGTGGAAGCTCTCGTTTCGAGTTTCCAACACCCTTCCCGCTGCCTGGGTCGCGTGAGCATCTCCCTCAGCAATTCCCACGCTATCAAGATACCCACCTCTCCACGCTTAGCGCCGGCTATGCGATATCTATCAAAGGTCGAGGTATCATGTTCCATCGTCAAGATAATCCCTTCGTCTTGTTATCGGCCCTTCGTCAACCCCCAAAAAACCACAGACGAACAGACTCCATCCTGAAACCATAGTCACCTCCTCGGATAGATTACGCTCATTCAACCCCCAAACGGGAAGGTTGAGAGGCGCGAAGGGATACGCTTGTTGGTGGCGATCCTCTGGCGCCCGGCTATCCCTCCTCGACGAGTAGTACCCTGTGTAAGCACACCTCGGCAACGCCGCTTACGCTGATATCGACTGTGTACGCATCACACGCTGGTCGCCTCACGATGGTCGGACTCGACCGGCGAAGTCGCGCGCCTCCTATTCTTGCCATCGACACTCGCCGTTTTGGAATTCCTTGTCCGTGCGGCAACGTCCTTTAGCTTCGTTTCTTGTCGCCACTTGGACCGTTTGCAATTTGGAATTCCTGCGATCGAAGACACTTTGATTGATGGCAACGGGTATAAGATAAGGGGACTTGAACAGTCCATAAAAGTCACTAACTAGTACAACTAGGGCTAGCAAGGATCCTGTTCGACTGTTTAGTCTACAACTCGGAGCACACTAGAAACACTGACCTCGCATGCGATCCACAACACTTCTTGGCAGCTACTCCGAGCTGCCATGTACGCAGTAAGCTGCCTATGCCATTAAACGTCGTCGAACGCCTGATATTCTTCTCTTGTCCTTTGATAACGGTTGGGCGCCTGTCATCATTGTCTCCGCTCTGTCGTCCTCGAATGCACCATACCCGCAAGTCCAGAGCCCAGTTGGTAACCTCGCAATCGTCTCGGTATATCGAGCTATCAGCTCAGTCAAGACCGTCCCTTATCTTGAAAGTTGAAACTGATATTCCTAACGCTATCGCAATCTATCCAAATGTTTATACAGGATTATAGAACCAGAGGCGCAAAAAGTAGAAACCGCACAATCACCTCTTTGGACGACCACGGTCCCTCCTCTCTCCTCTGAACTTGTTATTATTCCCGCCAGCGCATATACCAGCATTGATGTAGTGGTACCAGGTATACGCTCTGCGTCTCTCTCCTCCACTGCGTCAAATCAACGACGACGCAACAAGACCACAGATAGGCCTACGCCGCACATCCCCTTCATCCCCTTTCCATCGTACTCCTCCATTCGTCTCTCTCCTGTTACTCTTATTTTCCTCTCTTCTTCTCTCTCCAATCTCTCGTCTCTTTCTCCGACCAGTACTCGCACCTTCTCGACCTCTACCACGCCTCTCCATTGCATCCCCGTCTCGACGACGAGCAGAAGAAACACACTCGCACAGGCGACAGGTTGACCTCGGCACCCCGAATACTGTTTCCCTTCTTGTCGCTGCTCGCTGCCGTCCAGACTCCCTGCGGCGGTCGCTCCGTTGGAGGTGGCAGCGGAGGCGTGCGAGGGAACAGGAAACGTGGGGAGAGGGCCGGTAGAGGGGGAGGCGAGGGGAGGGGCAGAAGGGGGACGGGAACGGTACGGGTGATGGTTTGAGTCTTGGTCATATGGCGACGTGAAGGAGGGGAAGATGATTTCGATGGCGATGGCGGTGCGGTTGACAGTTCTGATGCCGTGGTCGAGGCCGGCGAGGCGGTGGATTGAGGCTGAGAGCGAGATGTCGCTGAGTGCGTCTCGGTGACCGTCTCTCTGGGATGCAGTGCGGACATGGGCTGGGGATTATGTTCATGTCGATGGTGATGGTTGGATGGCCCTTTGTCAGACGACGCCACCGCCAACGCCCCCAGATGCGCAGGCAACGAAGCCCTCCTCCTGTCTCTCATCTCGGTCTTGAATGCAAGAACCCCCTCATATACCCGCCAGCAGACATCGACATCAACGTACCCATCCCCGATGTAGTCACCCCCAAAACCCCGCGCAGACCCCAACTCCCCAAGGACACCCGTCAAGATGCCCTCATCGATTGGCGTGTCCGCTTCGAAAAACGACATCGCTGGCACCGGGGGTATCGGGCTTTTTGCCGTCGTGGGCGGGACGCTGTTGCGGAAGCGACGGGTGGGGAGGAGGGGAGGGCGCCAGGGTTTGTGATTTGGAAGTGTTGGGGTGGTGGTGGTATGGGTGGTGGTGATGGTGGTGATGGTGATGGAGAGGCTGGAGCGGCGACGCATTGGATGTGTATCTGTGTAGATTTGGACGTGCTACTGGTTGAGGAGGCGAGGAGGGTTGTGCTTGTTTATCTAGAGGGTGTTTCTTCTTAGCTCGGTGGATAGGGAGGGTCAAAGGGGGGTGAGAGGGATGTCGGGACTATATATATATACAATCTGCGGCTCTTCAGCTCCCAGTGGCGTGGCGAGTAATGAGCAACAACTTAACGCAACACCTTCTTCCGCCTTGTTTTGCGCACTCCTGACGTCTTGCGGTACGTGCTATGGTCTAGGTCTGAGGGAGGGGGGGACGGTGCGTGAGACATTGGTCCATGTGGGATGTGGGATGCGAGGAGTGGTTGCAGGTGCGTCGTGTGGAGCGATGTGAATCAGGAGATGAGGCGTTTTGGGTGCGGGTGGTGCTATGATAGAGGTAGGTGGGTTTTCAGGAAGGACGGGTGGGAAGGGTTGAAAGGGGTAGTGAGGTTTGTGGAGGTAAGTTATGGGAGGCGCGTGCGTGTACGTGCGAGCGCTTTGGCAACGAATGGAGTTCTGGATACTGAGCTGAGTATTGAGGAGTTGAGTTGATGACTGCACTCCTCCTCCTGCTCGCTCTGAGTACAGTAGCGGGAGAGTACCCTAACTGGGAGTAGGTGAGTAATGTATAGTAAGGCGTCAGTGCGAGGGATGGCGGCAGTGGATGCGGTAAACAGGGAGTCAAGCCTAGAATTTAGTGAGGTTTTTGGTGGTGATGAATTTTTCTGGTTCTGGTGCTACGCGTGACGGTGCGGTTTTATTCTGTTTGAGATTGTGGCGCGAGAAACAGGTATGTCGTTGGGTCGAGAGCCGCTGATCTACTCTGCTCCCTCTGGCTTTGTAGCACTATAATTCCCAGCTGATATCTCAAAACTTGCAAGACAGTGAGACATAAACGATCAGTCTGAATCTACATATCCACCGTGCAGGAGCCTAAAGACAGTTATCAACCCCTCCGAAACAGCAACGCCATGCTCATCATCTTGACTCAACATCCACACCTGACGCTTGCTCAACCGACCCCCTCACCTTCAGCGGCTTGACAACCTCCTCAACCAGCCTCGCCCCTCTGTCCAATAGCGTCAATTTCCCTTCTCCCTAGACACAATCAGTCAGTCCCCAAAGTTCAAACCCCTCAATCTCCTAGCAAGTCATGCTTAAGCACTTACCGCATACCTCGCCCCCAAACCCCCCTCCTTAAACCACCTCGAATACCGAACCCGACACTTCTCCTCCCTCAAACACTCGACCGCACTCTGGAACTTCTTCCCCCCCAGCGCACAAGCCTCGAAAACATACCACCCGTCACTCTCATCGCACGCCTCGCTATCCTTCCACGGCCTCGCCAGCTCCACGGCGCGGTCTTCAGCGTCCTGGATCCCGTCTTCCCACTCTGTGTCGGACACGTTGCCCCGGTAGAGAGGATGCAAGACGTGATCTGGCGAGATGTTAAGTACGCTCCACGGATCCGCGAATATGAAGCCCAGATTCGCTAACGTGAGATTGCCAAATGGATATCGCGTGAATGGGTAACGCCCCTTCCCGTCACGGTGTATAAAGTTCGTCAGGCCTTTGTGAAATCTCGAATTCGTCCCATCTACCCCGAGCCAGAAGTCGTGCGTCCCCGTCGTTTTGCTATATTCAGCGAGTTTGACGTTGCCTTTGAGGACGGCCCCAGCCGTGGAAACGATTACGCCGCTTTTTACCCCGACCACTGTCCCTGATAGGTCCAGGAGGAAGAAGTAAATGAGTGATGCGAGGAGGAAGGGCAGGAGTCGTTTCCATGAAGGCAAGAATGTGTTGAGTCGGGAACCCCAGGTCAGGGAGTGTCGGGACTTGAGGGATTCGAGCTCGAGGCGTTGGCGCGCGTTTTGGGCTTCTAGTTCGGTGATGTAGGTGTCGATGTCCGTGTAGATGATTGCTCGCGCGGTGGGGCGGGAGGTGGTTATTGTTGAGGGGCGTCGGGGCATTGTGGATGCTGGTGAGGGAATGAGGGAATTGAGGAGATGGGCTTGATGGTTAGGACTATGAATGCTTTGGGGGTGTCGAGAGCGATAATCTGTGAACGGAATGGGGCGACGTGGTATCTCGAGCTCTTTATTTGTATCAGACCTCGTCTGAAAACGGACTGTTTGGGTGTGGCGCTGAATCTATCCTACACTTTTCTTTGTTGAAGACATAAAGGATACTAGCAGTACTGGATGTCGCACAAGGCATCCAAACCGAGCAGAGCCCAACTAGAAATCTGACGTCGGTGGTTTGAATGCGGTGCCTAAGCTGTGACGGTTATCTTGCATTGATTACTGTGTCACTTTATGATCCACGTCGGGAGCTTTGAGGGAGTAGCGTGCCCGTCAGTGTGGAGAGCTTTGGCTGCCGTGTGATTTTCTTCCTCTCTTTGTCTGGGATCATCGACAAGATCCTACAGGGCATATAAGAGGCAGCAATGATCGGAGTGATTCAATGATGACAATGAATTAAATGAGACGCTTGTCTATATGGTGTACATAAAGTCGTAGGTGCCGCCTGGAGAAGCCCTTGCTGTCAGATGGGATTATGATGTGATGCAAACAAAGATGACCCTCAGTCAATGTCGCCTCACTGATAATGCTTTCCAGCCTATCATTCGTAAAAGACAAGGCATCGAACCTCGATACTTTGCCTTCCAGGTGCATCTTTGGGCGTGTTGGGATCCTCAAAGGCCGTATGTGGTGTTCTCAATGCCAGTCCCTTCTTTCCTCTCTCCATGCCCTCTCCATGTGAGTCGAAACACTTCAGGAGCATGGCTTCCTCAGGGGTCATATCTTTCACGTAATAAAACTGGTGCTTCTCATTCGCAGCAACGGCCAGCGTCTCTCCTTTAGCTTCGTACCCGTCCGTGGACTCATAGGACGACGGATCTGGAAGCTTCTCCTTGCCCCTATCGTCATCATCTCCATCCTCATTTTCTCTCCGCGGGTAGAGAAGGTCGACAGGCACGAAGTCGTCGGGCGAGGTGGAACGCCAATCTATGACCGCGAGCGGATGGTCCGAGGCAGGGTTCTCGATAGGCCTCCACAGGTTGATGATTTGATATCTCCCTTTGAGCAGCTCCTCCGCCTCTTCTTTGGGAACATGGCGTCGCACTCGAACTTCGGCTGCTCGGGGGGTCTGGTCAACATGGACCTGCTGTACCGGCTGGCGCGGTGCGTCCTTCACCCGGCGACGGATTGTATGGTCGAAGATGACAACCTTCTTTATTCCAGGAAGCTTCTCCCTCAGTAGCTGCTCCACCTCTTTGTAGTACCCCTCCCGCACCGCCTTATCGTCTGTGAAGAGCTTCTCCTTGGCTGGATACCGGTACACGGCGAAGCCCGCATTATCGGTGGTGAATTCGTTTTCCCTCCCGCGCAGGTTATGCACGTTGCGGATAAGTTCGTGCTCTTTGAACGATTTGCCAGGGCCATCGACCTTGGTCCACGGCTTGCCCTCATAGGAGCTGGTGTCAATGTGCTTGAAGCTTGCGGTCGTCATTTTGGGATTCTGCGACAATAGGTCAGAAGTGAATGAGCGTGAAAATTGCGCATCTTGCCGCCTTATATAGTTGGATAGCAGGCTGGTGTTTTGGATGCTATGATTTATAATGTTTCCTTACGAACGTCGCGCCCTGCCGATGGCGTCACCCCCTCCAGGTCCCTAAGCGGCATGGGCGGGTGGCAATTGCCCGAGTTTTGTGCGAGAGGTGTCAAACAACCATACGGAGTACAGATCGATTGCATTTCCCATCTGAATAATGTCTGACAGGAATCTCGGTACGCGATGCGACCACGGGACGAGATTCAATCAGGGGAGAAGAGCTATAACGACTGGGGTTTCATTCCTCGATGCAGCTGTTCCGAAGTCATTCTCATGAATAAATAATCAAGCGCCCGATTAGGTAAGACACTCCATTTTCATCGTCAAGCATTACTTGTACAGTTAGTCCTGGGACGACCTCTGCATGACATTGGCCCAGACAGTCCCTCCGAGCGACCGATGCAGCGACATCACAGCGAAGATGAGGAGCCGCTCGAGGATACAACGACGGCCATTCCCCTGCGGTCCAAACGCACCGAACGCCTCCAGCGCAAGCGGGCCATTCGCGACATGAGACTACGGGAGCAAGCAAACCTCGCCCAGCTCCCCACCGAGTTGATACTCGCGGTCCTGGAGGACCTGCGTCCGAGCGAAGTCTTTAACTTTTCCTTCGTGAACCGCCGCTTCCATAAGCTCGTCCAAACGAACGGCAACGCTCTTGGTGATGAGATCATCCGCCGCCGCTACAACATCCTCACTCGGTGCTTTCCACTGCCGGTTCTGCTTTCTACGATCGAGCCCTCGGTTCGACCGCTACTGACCGACCCTCTCCGCCTGCTGCGACTCGGGCTCGGTATCCACCACAACCAATACCAGCACGTCCACTACCCCGATCCTGAGCTTGTCTGTACATGTCTGGTCGGTTCATGTTTCTCCTCTCCTTCGATATATCACTGACTAGATCTAACAGACCTGTGTCTTGACTTGGAACAACTTAGGTCTCGTGCTGGACTTCGCTCATTGGCAGAACCACCTTGATAACGGCTCGCCCATCCCGAGCCTGCCCGAAGGGCGCAAAGTCGACTGGAACGAAGAATTGATCGCTCGACACGCACGATTGGTTCGGAAAGCTCTAGGAGAATCATTGTGGTATGCCCGTATCCTTGAAATACATTTGTCCAGCATCGTACGATCCATTCGGCGGCACAGGGAAAACAAGGGGAATAAGAGGAAGCATGTGGATATGACGGAGGAGGATGCCGCCTCTGGAACAGACCATTTCTTGTCGAAGGAAGGGCCTGTAACCCTGGAATTTCCTTTCAATCGGGACGAATACTACATGCTGTGGGTGTCCTCTGATCATATCTGTGTATCCGAGCTAACTTGATGCCAGAGAGGCGTATGTACCGAACAGATGGTGGAAGCGGTCTGACCAACGCTGGTATTACACCCTTACGGGGCAACACGAAGCGGACCTCGCGATGGTGGTCCGGTGGGCGCATCTCTGAGCAATGGTTGACGGAAACCGAGATACAACGCCAGTGGGCAGCTCATTCAGCCTTGAAGATAGGTGGTTCTTATAATCACTCAGCGGCACATTATCATACGGTACCCTAAATCCCGGAGTCTCCTGAAGTCGGAAACCCTTGTGTTCTCCTATATTTGACGAATTCTCATGCAGAAGAATGAGATTCCATTCTACTCGACGGAGAAGCAAGCCCCGAAACATTCGCCAGAGGTTTCCGGCCTTATCCATTCTCGCGATGTTGCTGACGTTGGGAGTATTTGGAGCCGTTGGAGAGTCGCAGCTATCAGATACTGTGGGGATAGATGCATCCATCCTCAGCGAGCTGCCTCTTCTAAACCATGGCCATGACTGGATTGAGTCCAGCGCCCATACTTTCATGGCGCTCTATCAAACCTAGGACGATCGATTGCTTGCATCCAATGTTCATGCATCCAATGTTCATGCTTGATTGGCAATTGCTGCCTGGCTCATGGTGAGAGGTTATTAGGGCAGGAATGCGGTTTGGGTGTATGTATGTGGAATCCCGCATGAGATGAATTCACCTGACGGAGAGCATTCATTCACAGAGTAGATGGTGACTCTTAACTCCTAAGTATCTGCCCTTTGGAGGATGGATGGGAAGTGGGACGGGAAGGGAGAGTTTGTTGGAGAGTTTGGAGCATTATCTGAAGGTCAAGACCTGTATGTGAGGGTGCCGCGCATAGGGGGGATTGTGTGAGGGCTGGCACACCAATGTTTGGTAGCGCGGAAAATAATTTAAGGCCAGTATACATATGGAGCATGCGGACAGATAATGGCTCGTCCAACCTTAATCCCTAGGTATCCCGAGGTTATAGGTGTATACCTGGTTCGGATGTAGCTCTGCAAACCTCATGGCTTACTACGTGTTATTTATGTTTATAACAGCGCACGCGATGTGATTGGCTGCAGGGCGTCGAGAGTCTCGACCCAAGCCCAGCATCTGCGACCATGCACGACATCGAAGCTCTACTGTACATGCTGGACGATGAAGCTGTCAGGACGGTCCATGGCGCCATTGTCCTCGTCCCTCAACACCTTCGGTTTCATTCTTGCGCTCTGCAGCTAGGTGTCGCTTTTCGCGCTTCCCCGCTCCTAATGCCCAGCGACTCCGAGTTAATCGCCGTTGACGCAAGCGCTACATACCGCGTCATGAACACTGTCATCGAACTCCTCTGCCTCCCAGCGCCCACGGCTCCTACCCCTCTCGCGACCTTCGCACCACCATGGACGGCCACACCACGGACGGCCACGCCATGAACGGGCATCCACCGCCAAAAGCCAACTCACGACGAGTGCCCCCCGAGAAACGGAAGCGCACCGAAACCAGCTGCGACCAGTGCAAGTCTCGCAAGCAGAAATGCAAGAAGCAGCCCGGTCAGGAAGCGTGCACCTATTGCATCAATCGCAATATTGAGTGTCTGACCACTCAACCGCGCAAGAGAAGGATATATGGTACCGTCGAAGGTCTGGGTCATCGTCTCATGCTACTGGAATCTATTGTCAAGGCACTGTTTCCCGAGGCCGACTTATCGAGCGTTGAGGACCTGCGCCGTCTGGGAACGTCACTGGGCTTCTCCCTACCCGACCCGGCCATCGTCGAGCCCAGTAACGGCGACCACAGGAGTAACAGTGGGGCTGAGGCGGAGGAGGCACATGCTGTGCTTCCCGACCAGCAGGGACAGTCTCAGTACATCGGGCCTGCCAGCTCATTTTCGTTCCATCTCAAACTGCGTGATCTCGTTGGGGCAAGAGGTCTGCGTGAGTTTGTGCTTTTTGGCCGGAATGCTGCGGACCGAGAGGCTATCGCACCGGACGAGGATGCCAACACATTGCCTACGCTGGGCCCGTCGGCTCTTATTGATCGCAACTCGTCTGCAGTGCAAGGATCAATCCCAACCCTGGACGCGCTGCTGGCCGCTTACTTCAAGTTCATAAACCCGGACTTCCCAGTTCTCCATGAAACATCCTTCCGTGAAGCCTATAAGCGATGGCTGGCCAACCCCGATAAGGTGGATCCCGTCTGGATGTGTAGCTTCCTTTGTTTACTGCTTCTGGCTCGTCGTGTCGCACAAATGACATTCTCGGAAGATCAAGAACGCTCGTGGTGGCGGCGAGTGCAGTCCCTTCTACCAGTCGTCATCTTCACCTCCAGCGTTCCTGCGGTGCAGGCTCTGATGCTCGCTGCGATACACTTGCACAATACCAATCACCGGGATGCATGCTGGAATCTTACGGGAACAGCCATTCGCATTGGCGTGGCCATAGGTTTGCACCAGGACAAGGTCAACCTCTCACGGATACCCCTTGAGCGCGAGTGGCGCAAACGGATATGGTGGACTCTATATGCCTTTGAACAAATGCAGGTGTCTTCCTTTGACCGCCCCAGCGCTATTGAGCATACTGCAGCGTCGAAGATGGAAAGCCCGAGGGAGGATATCATTGATATGGGAGAATACTATCCGAAAGACTACTGCAAATGGTTCAATTCCCTCGTCGTCCACCTTGGCTATGCTTGCCGTGCACCGAAGAGCACAAAGATCAACGCAAGCGGAGAAATGTACGTCGGGCCTCTTTCACCAGCAGCGGGTGTTCTCCGTGAGTTGGAACAGTGGAAAGGTTCCCTTCCGGCGCATCTCACTGAGGGAGCTGTAGCTACTGAGCATGTGGCTTTTCAACGCCCACTGCTCTTGTTACATGCCATGTACCACTACACCATCACTCTTCTGTGCCGCTGCGCACTCCTCACCCGCACCACACTTGTATCAAAAGAAGGGAAAGACTCTTCCAACGTGGCTCTTGTCAGTATGGCGAACAGCTGCGCAGATTCCGGCCGTGCTTTGGCGAACATCCTCATAAACCTCGACGCAATCGGGAAATTTGATCCTTTCACCTGGTGGGATGTGTGGTATGCTCTTGCCTCTGCGTCGGTGCTCCTTTTGGACCTCGTTTGTACAAGGAAACGAACTGGAGAGGATGTTCCACAGTCCCGGGCGCTCCTCACTCGGTTAGCCAACCTTACTACGGAGCAGAGGCGTAATCCGCATATGCCAGGGACTATTGATAAGTGGGCTTCCTTGGTACCAGAACTGTTGTCCATGGTCGAATGCATGGATACTGCCCTGGGCGCACAACAAGAGGTCGCTCCGTCATTGACTTCCGTTAAAACAGCCCAAGACGCGCCATTGAGTCATCCAGTGCCTTTCCACTCTCCGCCACCGGCCGCCCAGAATGGGTCTTCCGTTTGTCAACACCATATAGATGCGAGCCTGTGCCCAGTCCCCGAGCTCGCTGGTCCCGCCGTACTCCCTCGAGCACCGACCGATCGTGGTTCACAGATGAACTTTGTGAATTTCAACATTCATAACATCTCCGATTGGAACTGGGCAGACATTGGGAACTTGTTGGGCGGGCAGGCTCTGCCTCAGGCCCCTGGCTAAGCCGTCAGTCCCGATCGTGTCCAGCATGCAGTCTGTCTCGGAATGATTGTTGGATCCTTAGTGCGATGGCCTAGTATCATCACTACAATCACTATCGGCCCTCATCTTGCGAGTCTGATTGCGAGATCATCTCATGCGCATGCTTCAGCTGGCATCTCTGATGTCTCCCAACGTCACTGAACGACAATGCTCTCAATTCCAAGTTCGACTGCTGGATGTAGTGTCCATTACTGCCGCTCTGGCTGAAAGGCCTTCTGCGTATTCCCTCACTTCCGTTGTGACGGACCAATAATAGAGCAAGAATGCTTTCTGTCGGGTAGTACTCCGACGACGATGACCTTGAGGGGCCGATTATCCGTTCGCACCGGCCAGCGCGAGATATTCTAAGCGGGTCCCTCGCTCTGGCATCTTCGCAGTAGTTCTCGTGGTGGCTTATGCCGCCTCGTGATGCCCCTGTTTATCGCGTAGAATTTCGTCTTCCTCTCGACCCGACTTCAGTGCTCCTGCTGGACTCTCTTCCCGAGCGGCCTTGGTCTTGCTTTACCTCCTTTTCGCCTGAAGGGATCATTATGACTCTCGTCAGAACGGAGCCTGAGCCGCACATCTTGCGCTGGAATAACATCTCGATCACCTGGCTGATGCTCATATGGGTTGGGAGTGGGGGAGATAATCGTGGTTGGGTAAGCTCGATCGATCTGGTGGCTACCTAATGACCGTTAAGGTTGATGCTGTCCCTTGCAGTGGTCGTAGATTTGGTGTGGTTTGACGCTGCAGTGCTACCTGTGTTTTGGATTCAGACATCCATATTATAAGCAACCGATGCGTCTCTCATAAGTGTACGGACGCCCTCATCGTTACCCTATTCCATCTATCCACTGCGGCCTGGGAGTCAGCAATTCATCATGTCACATTGCCGGATGATGCAGTGTGGCAACTGACCTACTGGGCCATTCTGACTGTGTTACAATTGCAGTTTGCTCGAGTCTTGCTGGCCGCACGCCCCGAGTTGCTGTCCCACAAGAATGTTTGTGTGTGCCAGTGCATCCAGCCTCGCGCTCTGATGAGAAGCAAAGCATCAAGATATGAAGAGGTCGAAGAGGACAAGGGTTTTGATCTTAACTCTTTTGCTTCTTTGCATGCATCATCTCCTGCACCCTTCAATGATCCTCTATCCTTGCCCTTATCCAACATGCAAGAATCCGCTACACCTCAAGCCCCTTATCGACGAGTATCCGCCTTTGTATATAAAGCGACGACACCACAACAGGCTTCCCTGCTGCGAATGGTGCCACGCTTGGAGAGAGCGTGATACTCAGCTCGTGCGTGTTATAACCCGTCACTGAGCGAACACTCATAACACTTGACTGCAGGCGCGAGACTTGAACAATGCGCACGGACCGTTCGCCCGTCATCCCCTCCTTCGGGAGATCAAGCGTTTATACCCAGCAATCCACCTCTTCTACCAGAATACCAACACTCGCTGGGCGGATATGGATGACATCCGTAACGTGGCGTATTGGGTGGACGAGGTGTCGATGCTGGTTTTCGAATGCTGGAGAATGGCCCCTACCCGGTATCCGGAATGCAGGCAACTTGCACAGAGGCTTAGGGATATGGCTCATGGGCTCCAGACAAATCCGCACCGGGAGTTATATTTTACGATGCCCATGCCGCGGCCAAGTCTGACTTGGGAGTAGAAGCTGCTATCATTTCATTCGATTTCTGTAACGTACATGGGCAACATGGTCGTGACTTGCAATTTCGAATCTATTGGGTTCAATGATAGTGCAAACTTTTCAGGGTTCTGTTGCTTTCTGATATCTGTAAGTTGGAGACGCGTGACTTCGTGATCTGATGTCAAAGCTCGCGTCCCATCTCATCTACGCGTCCACCTTGCCCACGTCCACCCAGCATCCGCTTCGCCACCACTTCCACACTCACATCAATGGCGCCCAAAGGTAGCCAGTCGCAGTTCAGTCTATCCCAGAAAACGAAACAACAGTCCATTTCGAGCTTCTTCACGCCCAAACCGTCGCAAACCGCCAAGAAACCGTCTCCTCCACCCGCACCCGCTACCACGAACGGGGTCACCGATGCGAACTTCGAAGACTCAGACGATGAAGACATCGTGCAGCCGAATTCCTCTCGGAGGAAGCGCATAGTGGAAGATGGTGACGAGGATGACCCTGCACCGGCGCCGAAGCGGGTGCGCTGCACGACCGGCGATTCCTCTGCAGACGACGAGACGCAACCGCGTCACTCGTTAGGACGAGCATCAGACGCGGCGCTCAACATAGCGAAGCCGAAGAAGTTGTCCGACCGCACATCCAAGTACATATTCTCGTCGTCACCGGTGCCCCCTCCCGGCGAGGAGAACGAGGACGATGCGGATGCGGAGGCTACGCAGAGGGCAAAGGAACGGCTACATGAGAAGTTTGTGAAGAAGCTGGGCAGGCCGGATAGCTTTGCTGAGCTTCGAAGGAAAACCAAGATCATCTCCGAGGACGGCGAAGGCGAGGAAGGTGGAGAAGAGGAGGACGAGGAGGATGAGACGCCGAAGCCTAAGGGCAAGAAGGGTGTTACTGCAAAGAAATCGGGCTCGAAGCTCACGCCCATGGAGAAGCAATATCTGGATATCAAGAGGAAGCATCTGGACACCATTATCGTCATGGAAGTGGGATACAAGTTCAAATTCTTCGGGGAGGATGCAAGGATCGCTTCAAAGGAGCTGGGAATCGTCTGCATACCCGGCAAATTCAGATACGACGAGCATCCTTCCGAGGCGCATTACGACCGCTTCGCATCTGCAAGCTTTCCGGTGCATCGCCTACAAGTCCATGTAAAGCGCCTCGTGCAAGCAAACCATAAAGTTGGCGTTGTACGGCAGATTGAAACAGCGGCGTTGAAGGCTGCTGGAGATAATAGGAACACACCTTTTGTGCGGAAGCTCACGAATCTGTACACCAAAGGCACTTACGTGGATGATGTTGAAGGACTGGATAGCGCCGGACCTGGACCCGATTCTCCGCAGAATACTGGATACTTGCTGTGTCTAACTGAGACTAATGCCAAAGGCTGGGGCACTGACGAGAAGGTACATGTGGGTATGGTTGCCGTGCAGCCTGCAACAGGAGACATCATCTATGATGACTTCGAAGACGGCTTTATGAGGAGCGATATTGAGACACGGTTACTGCATATCGCACCAGCGGAATTCCTCATCGTTGGTGAACTATCAAAGGCTACCGAGAAGCTCGTTCAGCATCTATCAGCCAGCAAGACCAATGTCTTCGGCGACAAGTGCCGCGTTGAAAGGGTGGAGAAACCCAAGACCATGGCGTCTCAAGCGTACAGCCACATCTCCAACTTCTATGCTGACAAGATGAAGTCATCCCAAGGCGGTGACAATGACAAACAAAGTGCGATACTGGATAAGGTTCATCAGCTGTCCGAGCATGTCACCATATGTCTCTCGGCCATGATCACGCACTTGAGCGAGTACGGGCTGGAGCATGTGTTCGACCTGACCAAGTACTTCCAACCCTTTAGCGCTAGATCATACATGCTTTTGAACGGGAACACCCTTACCAGCCTTGAGATCTACCAGAATCAGACAGACTACAGTGAGAAGGGTAGCTTGTTCTGGACCATGGACCGAACCAGGACGAGATTTGGCAGGCGTCTTCTACGGAAATGGGTCGGCCGTCCTCTGATCGACAAGGAGCAGCTAGAAGAACGCATAGCAGCGGTGGAAGAACTCAAGGAGCGCGAGAACACGATCCCAGTCGACAAGCTGAAGTTCCTTCTCGGGAAGATAAAGCTTGATCTTGAGAAGGTTCTGATCAGGATATACTACAAGAAGTGCACACGCCCCGAGCTTCTCGTAGCTCTTCAAACCCTCCAAGCCATCGCGAGCGAGTATGCAATGGTGAAGGAACCCAAAGATGCAGGATTTTCATCCGCCCTCCTCAATGAAGCCATCGCCAGCATCCCCAAAATCTATGAAAGCGTCAACAACTTCCTCGAACGCATCAATGCTAATGCCGCCCACAACGACGACAAATATTCCTTCTTCCGAGACCAATACGAAGCCGAAGACATCAACGACTATAAACTCGGCATCGCCGCCGTGGAGGCCGACCTCGATGCTTACCGCAAAGAAGCCGCCGCCAAACTGGGCAAAAGTAAGGTCGATTATGTGACTGTAGCGGGCGCGGAATATCTCATCGAGGTGAAGAAGAAGTCGCCCGAGGAGAAGAAAGTGCCGGCCTCGTGGGCGCAGATCTCCGCAACCAAAGCCGTTGCACGATTCCACACACCAGAAGTAAAACGGATGTTGCAAGAGCGCGATCAGCATAAAGAGAACCTCGCGGCCGCGTGCGATAAAGCGTACTACCGCCTCCTAGACGAAATCTCCGCTCAATACCAGGACCTGCGCGACTGCGTCCACAGTCTCGCCACGCTAGACGCCCTCCTCTCCCTCGCAATCCTGGCCTCGCAACCGGGCTACGTCAAACCGGAATTCACCTCCGACATCGAAGTCTCCATCACGGGCGGCCGGCACCCCATGGTCGAGCAACTCCTGCTCGACGCCTACGTCCCCAACGACGTCGAGCTGTCGCACTCGCGGACGCGGGGCCTGCTCATCACCGGCCCCAACATGGGCGGCAAGTCGTCGTACGTGCGCTCGGCGGCCCTCATCGCCATTATGGGGCAAATCGGGTCGTACGTGCCCGCCGCGTCGGCCCGGCTGGGCATGCTCGACGCCGTCTTCACGCGCATGGGCGCCCACGACAACATGCTCAAGGGCGAATCGACCTTCATGGTCGAGCTGAGCGAGACGGCGGCGATTCTCAAGACGGCGACGCCGCGCAGCCTCGTCATCCTCGACGAGCTCGGGCGCGGCACCAGCACCTTTGACGGCGTCGCCATCGCCGAGGCCGTCCTCGAGTACGTCCTGCGCGACGTCCAGTGTCTGACGCTGTTCATCACGCACTACCAGCACCTGGCGCGCGTCAAGGATCGGTTTGCCAAGGGCGAGTTGAGGAATGTGCATATGCGGTTTGAGGAGATGGGTGAGGGGGGCAGGGAGGTCGTCTTCCTGTACGAGGTAGCCGAGGGGACGAGTCTGAGGAGTTATGGGCTTAATGTCGCGAGGTTGGCGAGGGTGCCTGAGGAGGTGATTGAGAGGGCGGGGGTCAAGAGTGTCGAGTTGGAGAGGAGGATGGGGGCTTGTAGGGTGGGGAATTTGTAAGTGCTGTCCTTATCCTGTCTCCGTTATGAGATGTGCTGGATTGAGCGCTGACTGTTGGGTAGGGCGCGGATGGCGAAGGGGCTGTTGGAAGCAAAGGATGGAGGCGAAGAGGAGCTGGAGAAGCTGGTCAGTGGAATCGAGCAGCTGTGATATGTTTACAGCAAAACGGTCTTCGAAACGGTCTGTTGTTGAGCTCCAGACCAGTCGCGTAGGCAGAGTGTATATGTCCGATCATGCTCAAAAGACACACCGCGAGGTCCATCGCCGACATATTCGATTACTTGACAGGACGCTATAGTAGATTTCTCGAGCAAAGAATATCAAGCAGCGAGCATCTCGGTATCGGTAGATTATAATCGAGGTATATAATCCTGACTTGGTGGTCCCTCACATAGACGCCTATCCGCATCCACCTATCTCTCCATACTGAAGAACCCTCACGCACGAGCGAGTCGATGGACATCCCTGTGTTCCTCCGGCAAACCGCCTTCTCACTGTTCGCCGTACCTCTCCCAGCCGACCTCACTAGCCTCTTCTAAACCCCCTAGCTCATACTGCCCATGGGTTTTATAGGCGCCGTCACGGCTCGGATCAGGCCGTCTCTATTGTGAGACGTATCGAAATGAGAGCAGATTGAGATCTTGTGAAGGCTCGGATATGAATACGCCAACGTGATTGACTCCATCTCACCACCGCTGTTCGTAACTGCTGGACAGTAATCGTCGATCACGCTCGATACAATGTTACAAGCGATCGAAACGATGTCACATCTCATGCGACTCCTAGGTGGTGGTCTTCGTTCATAGGATTCGCTCCACGGAGAGGACGCCATCATCCCGTCCTTCAAGAGCAATAAAATCGTTGTTTTTGATTCGGCTCTCCCACACAATGGACTCGTATTTCGCCGTAACGATAGTCAATCGCAGTTCGGGCTTCTCAACCTGAGGAAGTGGTGTTGCCCGACCGGAGCTAATGGGAGTGGCACGTTCTGAGATTGCAGGAGTCGAGTTTGCGGACGACGGAGGAACAGGGGTATAGGTCCAGCGCCCAAATGCCCAGTTGAGGATGTACCGAGATCGCCCGGTATTGGCTTCCAAAGACGAAGAGGAAGAAGAAGCATCGGAGGACTTCGGTGGTGTGGAGGCGTACAGAACGCCCTTGATCCGATAGACAGCATCCTTGGTGGGTTCCTCAAGAAACATCCTCAGCTTCTCGACATCGACTCCACGGGATTGACCCTGTCCCGGCGCCTTCAAGGTGATCGATAAGACCTCCACTTCGCTTTGGTGGTCATGATCGTGATGATGATCCGACTCGGTACCCGTCTGTTTCGCCAGCTTCGCATCGAGCCCGAAGATGATATCTTTATCGACCCAACCTTTGTCGCTCTTAGTCCTGGGCGTAGGAGGATCGACCTCGAGGGCGAGAATGGCATCTTCCACATCCTCTAATCTCCTCTCGCTGACCATTTCCCACTTGTTCAGAACAATCAAATCCGTATAGCGGGCCTGCATTTTCGCTGTAACGGAAGTGTCTTCGTACCCCTTCCAGTTTTCGACGTCAATAACCGACATGACCCCATCAAGTACATATCGTCCTGTCTCCTTGGCAAGGCGATTGACCTCCATGGCGAGGGTAGCGGGAAAGGCGGATCCTGAGGTCTCGATGACTATGCGGTCGGGTTTGACATCGTTCGCTAAGGTTTCGAGGGCATCGGATAGCTGTCCAACCAGGTTACAACATATGCACCCATTTAGGAGTTCCTGGACGCCGGAAATGGCGCTGGAAGACGCCAGCTGCGAATCAATAGCGACATCGCCGAATTCGTTCTTCAGGAGGGCGAGCTTGTAAGTCTTGGGGAGCTGAGGGATCAGGTTGAGGATTAACGCTAGGTAGCTGTTAGCAGATCGGAAAAAACTGTCTCCAGTATCCACTCACTGGTCTTTCCGGAACCCAAGAAGCCGGTGATGATGGTGATTGGTATCATGATAACTACGATGAAAGACAGATGCAACAAGAACTTAAAAGAAGGAAGATAGACTCAGTAAGGATCGAAGCGTGCCGTCTATTTACAGTGTGAAGGTGACGTTGGACTGGTGGGCTGTTGTGCGCATTGCTCTTTTCCCGAAGACCGAGCCGTGGCGGGGCACCACAGCAGCCACTGGTAAATAGATGACGTAACCGAATAGGGAGATGGCGTCCATAGCGGGGAGCTGAAACCAACACATGCAATCGAACCACGGCAGCAATCACCTTTAGTGTCCGCTTCCAAGAACCATTAGCTCATTGCTGCGCCCTCTTGTGGAAGCATAAATCTCGTACCTTCTTCCCCTCACTTCCTCGACACTCATTCCCCTACAGCACACACGTATTCGTCAATATGGACTTCGTCAACAAGCTCACCGGCGGTGACAAGAGCGCTGAAAAGAACGACAACAATGCCCAGCAGGCCACGTCTTCTGGGCAGCAGCAAGGCGGCGGCTTTCTGGGCGGCATTGGCGACAAGCTGAACGCCGCTGCTGGCGGCGGCAAGGAGAGCGAGAAGAACGAGGACTTGCTTGACAAGGGTGGGTTCTGTGGACACACCATCTTCGTGCAGAGTTGACGCTTTTCAGGAATCGACTACGTCCAGGAGAAGTTCCTGGGCCAGGGACCTCAGGACAATGAGGTATGTCTACCCGACGGTTGCAGTACGACGAAGCACATGGCTGACGAGCATAGTCTGCGGTCGAGCAAGCCAAGGACGAACGAATTAGCGACTTCATCCGAGGCCAGTACAAGTCGGCCACGGGCTCCGAAATCCCTATCAAGGATAAGGAGACACGGTTGGGCTAGGGTGACAACGAAGGAGACAAACATGGCGTACGCCATCGAGCCATAGCAGCAATGACACAATGTTTCCAGTGTCATCTTCCCAGCGGGTATCATGATCCAAGCCCACGAATAACTATCCCTCAATAAATGATCCGTCCTTGTCAATCATCAAGACAGCCTTTGTGTCGCATCTTGAACGAGGCCCTCGAAGCGTCACGTCAATCCTTGATCGATGCCTCCAGTTGGGTATATGGCCGCTTTATCCCTGCCTTCCATTCGACAAATATTCCCCTTCATGTACCCTCTTGTACGAGCGTACTTACACATTTCTTAAGCAACTCCACAAAAGCGGTCCGCACTACCCTTACGCCGCCGCCGTGACCGATGGCATATCTACCACCACCCCAACCAAACGGCAGCACCAGCCTTCGTCTTCCTCGACCGTCCAGTACAACAAGTGCGTCCAAGGGGAGATCTCCACCCAGGGGATGCGAAAGGCCCAGTTGTATGAAGTGATTATGATGCGAACCAACGCCTCGTACAAATGGTAGCAATGTCGCGGTCGATGCGGAAGGAACATGCGTAGCGGGATCACGACAAAGCACCAGTGCTTGTAATGATGGCGAAAGGGCATAGAGTTCTGGGAGCAAGCCACTATAGCGTCATGAGTAACGATTCCATGGTCAGCACAAGGGCCACTCACCACAGAATATCGTAATGCACGGGCAGGTCGCCCTGCACGCACAGTACTACAATACTGGAGCCCTTCTTATACTGATGAAGGTTGCTGTGAACTTGCTTGCCACCGGCAGCAGATTCTGCCTTCAGCGTCGGGCATGACATGATGCTGTCCACGTCCACTGTCCAAGCATTTTCGGGAGGAATAACGTCAATGTCGTCCAAATCTCCTTGTGTCCTCGTCCTTTTCAGGTCCGCCAGGGACGCGCTCGGGTTCGCATCGCTCGTATACCGAGGCTCATCGTCGTCTGGCTCCAAGGCCAGTCGAGATCGTTTGCGGGTGACGGTCCCATTCATAATCAGAAGCGCATGGGGAGTACCACCGTCTGGCGGCATGCCCCGTCGCTGTTGTTGTTGTGGGACTACAGGAGGGCTGATGGAAGTCCTTACTCGCTCTCAAAGGGCGGGCCCACTTATTTAAGCTTAAACGGACTCGGCTGCAGCTTCCCCGCATCGGATTCAGGGTCCGGCCCAAGCTTGCACACCCAGCCTTAACCACGACTCGGCACATCCATGATTCGCGCCCGCCAAACCCAACTCGTTCGCCAGATCCATCCATCTCCGGTCCAACCTCCATGGCCAGCTCCCGGGATGTCGCCAGCAGACTGCGGCAGGCCGTCTTCTATGGCTCGGTTCCGCTGGAAATACGGCTGGACAAGCACGACTGCAGAACATATGACGATAGCGAACCGTACCTGGTGAGCAAGGCATTTATACTGTCACCGCCCCTATTGGTATTAACCTGTGCAGATCCAATTTCCTCGATTGTTATACCTGGGCCTGCTCATCCCAAAGCTTCACAGTTTCTTCTCTAACAGCCTGATATATCCTGACGTCGAGCCCCGGGAAGCCTGGCTCTCCTACGAAAATGTTCCGCTGAAATGGCATTATCCGCTTGGGCTCCTGTATGACTTGTATTCTGGGAGTGAAGCGTACTCCGGCGAAGGGGACGGAAACGATGAGGAGTCCGCCAATAAGGGAAACCTCCCTTGGAAACTAACAATACATTTCTCGGGATACCCGGTAGAGCATCTGGTCAAGCTTGATGCTGCAGGCAAGCATCTGCATGATTTGTACATCAACAGTGTGAAAGAGGTGGGTTGACACATCCTCGAAGCCTACTGTGCTGACTTCCCAGGCCGACTATGTCCGTAATGGAACAGGAAAGACCATCATGTCGCTCAATAAAGACGACTCGACCAAGCTTTGGGAGTCCGTCAAAGAACATAACTTTTCCGTCTTCAATCCAATCAATCAGAAGCTTCTCAACCCCCAAGGAATCAACCTTCGGAATATACCTATCAAGCTGTACCTTCCGCATGCACCGTTCGATACTACAGAAGAAGAGCCAACGCCGGGATCTTTGCGCGTCTTACAAGCCCCGGTCCCCCCGATCCTCTCTTCCCGTAAGCCGGCTTTTGATATGTTCCGAGGCACATAGGCTAATCGAAAATTCGCAGGCTCACCACAAACACTGGGTACAGCTTTGAACACCATGATACCTAGCCTTTTTCCGAGTAGACGGATTCCCACACTTGCCCAACCCATATTGCATGGAGGCATACTTCCGCTAAGCGCCAATGTCGAAGATCTGTTGCGAACGGCTGCGTACCTGGATGGCTGGCTCCATATTGCTGTGGTAATGATGGCCTAGCTTATCCGGGTATGCGATTTTTTGATCGTTCAAGATTTGTATACTGATACCGCACGGTCTATAGGTTGTTCGCAAGTCTCTCTTAGGTTCTGAGGACCCATGTGACTTGGACGACTCATACTATAGGCGGAATACCAGGTGCTCGGACGTATATCTTAGGATAGTTGGTCCACGGCTTCTGGATGAGCTCTCTCAGTACTAAGTCAGGCGTCCTTCCCGTATCGGAAGTGGTTCACATAGACTGTCTCTTCGCCACTCTCTTCGTCTCCTGGCAACGGTATGCTTGTAGTATCCATCAGGGCGAATCCAGATTTACGCATCAGGTCGAAGAAGACCTCCTCACTAGAGTGTCGTTTCTTCATTGCGATTAGGATAGTTACAGCGGGCGAGCATTTGGCGAGTGAGTCCAGAGTCTTGACCAAAGCAGGGCTTGGAGGAGTCAGAACAAATATTGTCGTCAGGGGTAAAGAGAGCACTGACCTGCTATCAGGATTGTATGTACAGTCAGCTGCAACAATGAGATCTAGCGCCGGATGCGGAGTACCCGCCTGTCCGTGTACAACAAGGTTTTGAGGCAGGTCCCCGTCCCAATCCAATTGCCAGAACGTCAAGCCAGAACCAGCTTTGGGCAGAGTTTGGCTTATATTCCTGGATACGATCTCTTCGACCTCGGGTAGATCCGTTAATATGACTTCGGCCTTCGCCATGCATTGAGCGATTGAAATGGCGACCTACAATATGGTCAGCGTAACCATAGGGGTTCATTGTGACGGACTTACGACGCCGCAGCCCGTGCCTAGCTCCATCACTCGGAGGGCGCTCTTCCTGGCAAGGTTGACCTTCTCAAGAATATCGCGGATATGGCATGACATAGTCACTCCTGCATCCCTACAGCACATGTTCAATAAGGGAGCTTTCTATTGAAATGGATTCTAAATACCATAAATGCCGAGCAATGCTCTCTCCCGTCTCTTCCCAGATACGGAAGACCTCCCCTGTACAAGCAGCGATCCGCCTTTCTACCAACTTGGCAGCCTCCTCTTCCCCCTTGGCTAGATCGAGAGGCGCACTCCAAGCAGATACAACTCCCCTGAGCTCCGCATCATAAAGCTTCACAAAATCGTCTCTTTCGGATTTCGCTTCCATGCCCACACGCACTCTAAGAGGCCATGCCGGCTTGGTGCGACTTAGTGGGAGGATGATGGGAAGGCTGCGCATGCCACCGGTCCATTGGACTGTTCTCCATACAACTAGTTCTTCATGGGAGGAGCTGCAGCTAAGCAGTTCTGCCGAGAGTGTGACATCGTGAGGAAGAAAGGAATCTCCCAAGTCGGATGTTATTGTGATGAGGGCATAAATGTGCGATTTCGAGGGGTTGCACTTTTCTTGGACTACCAGTGGAGTTTTCAGGAACCGGATGTAGCGCATGGCGATTGATGAAATGGAGTACTCCGTATACTGAATGGAGAGGCGATTTGCTGAAGGTCTCTCTCACTGTGAAACCATTGAAGTCCGAAAAAGGTTCGCTAGCGCGGCATCGTTGCAGGGATGTGCCGGCCCCGCACGTGCAGCCATCCGAACCGACACCTGGAACCACCTGGACAGCTTGCTCCCAGCCTCTCCGCATTTCACCCTCCCTTGAACAATCCACCACCGACATTCCTTCGCCTGCTGACCTCAATGCGCTTACAGTCTGCAGCGCGCTCTCGCCGCCGCCGCTCCCGCTCGATTGCCCAGCTGTCTAATCCAGAGTGAAGAGTGAGCCTTGCCAATCACAACGCAGCTGCCGTCATCATCATGTATCGCCGCGGGGACCCACGCTGGAACCGCACAATCCAGCACATAGCGGACAACATCGAGCATGCCAACGAATCGACGCAAGAGCACCTCTGGACCTTCACTCAGGAATACATAAACCCGTGTCTGTCGTCCACCACACAATGCGTCAACACTTGCATGGCACCCTGTGTCGCCTCGCGGGACGACCGGCGCCGCAACCGGGCGCGGTCTCGAGGCCGGGCGGAAATGAGCTTCGATTTCTACGACGATTGGGAAGAGGATGAGAATGATGGGTTGCTTGGGTGGGGGAACGAGAGCTTTGACCGGTTCATTGGAGGGGGAGGAGGGTCGAGTAATTACGGGTCTGTGGTGTCGCAGCCGGGAAGGCAGAGGGCAATGAGTTACGGGACGAGGAATCGCGATGGGAGGTTCGGGAATGTGGTGGCGGGGAGAAGAAAGAGCGCGGTGCAGCCGCATGATGGCGGTCCGGATCCGACGATTATACCAAGTTCGTCGTACTTTGGGTTTCTGGGGAGATTGCCGTTCCGGATTGGAAGTAAGGGATTGCGGTATAAGCCCTCTGCGGCGGATTTGGTGGAGCATCCTGGGCAGGGGAGGAGGAGTTTGGACCATGAAGAGCGGCAACCGTTGATTGAAGAGATTGAGGAGGAGGGGGAGCAGCAGGGAAGGGAGGCGAAGGGGCAAACCAGGCAAAGGAGTCATACGAATGCTTCCGGGCATACCACGGACTCGCTCAGTTCGCGGGGGGATATTTTCCCGAGCGAGGACGAGATTGATGATGCGGTGCCGTTGGATGACGAGTTTGCGTTTGCATTGGAGCGCCGTACGACGGGGCAGGGGAACGATGATGCGAGCAGTGGAAAGTCGCGCCCTTCTGACAAGAATAAGAGGCACTCGGATTCTCACCTCTCAATACGATCGGCTTCATCGGTTCGGTTAGACTCGCACGGGCGGAGAAGCACGGAGAACCTTCCGGCCATGTCTGCTATGGACATAGATGCACCCACTCTATCCGATCTCAAGGAGGAAGAAGAGCGACTGCGTCTAGAAGAAGAACGCGAAATCGAACGCAAGCGGCAATCTGCAAAGCAACTCGCTCTCCAGCGCGGTCTAGCCTCTGAAACTGCAGAGGAACCCGCTTCCTCATCCGCCCCAATGCCCAACGTCGTCATCCCCCGCCCCACATCGTCTACCAGAATCATCAGTGAGCCTCCGGAACCCATCTCCGTCCATCCATCACATCAGGAGTCGAACGAAACACTTCCCATCTCTTCTCCTGCCATCCCCTTCCCAACCTTCGAAGAGCCGCCTCAGACGGCACCAGAGAGCAGTTCCTTCCACGTCGACGACAGCGACTTCTCCAGCTTTGCGCCTACGCCGAACAGACCGCTGAGTATCAGGGAGGTGCAGCTGCACCGAGACGAACCAGTTCAGACGCAGGGCCAAGGCATGGCTAAGGGGACTGATGAGCAGCACGAGTTCGTGCCTGCGAGGTTGCCTTTCTTTGGGAGCGAGCCTGGTTGAAGAGTGTGGGGAAGTGGAGCTTTTTGGGCTTATGGTTGATTGTACTACTTTCAGTGGATTGAAGAGTCCTGTGCGGGTTTTGATATTGCGCCTGCTGTATGCCGCACCGTCGAGCTTTAGCGCCGAGGGCGTCGCTGGCAGACAAAGAAGGCGTTGGGATGGAAGAGTTGCTCCGGGAGGGTGGGAGGGGGTAGGGGGACGGGGGAGAGTCGCCGTGACTACGCAGGTCACGAAGGTCAAGATGCCTCGGGGACCCTGATATATGACTGTCCACGGTAGCGCCATCGCCCTGGCCGTAGTTGCCGACTCTGTCTAACAAGGCCGACGCTGAAGCAGCTCATCGTAGCCGAGGGATGGGTGGCATGATCACGTCTATAGTCAGGGTACCCGCCATCACAGGAACGTGGGAGCAAGCGGTTGAACCCGCTCGACGAGAGGATTGATCAGCACATGTGCGCAGTGTATGATGTAGGTGACCATGATGTACGGAATGATATAATGAGCACTGCCAAACGGGTATCGCAGCATTACTCCAGCTTTAATGCAAACACATGTACTCAAAACGATCCAACGAATTCAATGACTTCAAAGCCGTGCCATCACCGAACCTCCCTCAAACACCCCCAAACGTAACCTTCTTCCTCGTTAAATCCAAATAGATATCCTCGAGCACATCTCTCTTCCTCTTCCTCCCCTCCTCATCCCTCTCCGCCCTCTCTTGCTCCTCCTCCTCGTCCGCCTCGGCATCTTCTTCCGTCCTCGGCTTCCACACCGCAATGCTGCCATCCGCATGCGAAGAATACATTTCTACATCGTGCGCGCGCCAAGCCAGCGCCGTCACCCGATCAGCAACATTTCTCCTCGGCGTCTTCGACGACGAAGCCCCTGCCACAGCAGCAGCGCCCGCATCCCTCTCCCCACCCGCCATCCTCCTCAACCTCCTCACCAACCTCCCCTCAAAAAGCTCAAACCCCAATATCTCGCCTCCCCCATTCGGGAAAAAAATGACCTCCCCTCCAGCGGGCATGAACCTCGCGGGCGGCAAGACGGGTATACAAGGCGCCAAACCCGAAGCATTGCGCACCATGGGGCCGAAATTGACGAGCGTGTTGGCGCCCGTGTCAGTGTCCCAGACGCGGATGCGCGAGTCGTGCCCGCAGGTGATCAGGTAGTGTGCGTCTTCGGTCCAGAGGAGGCCGTTCACGGCGCCGCGGTGGGCTTTTGCCTGGGGGCGAGCGCTATGCTGGAAGGAAGAAGAAGACGAGGAGTGGCGTCCTAGAATCCCCACCGTGTCTTCCAGGTCGAGGACGCCGAGTTCGGCCGAACTGCGCCGGATGTCCCAGAAGCGGACGCTGCCGTCTGTAGCGCCGCTGGCGAGGACGTGGTCGCGGGTGGGGCTCCATGCTGTTGCGAGGACGGCGCCTGCGTGGCCCGGGAGGGAGTGCGTGTTCGCGCCTGAGCGGAGGTCAATGAGGCGGACGGCTTGGTGCTGCGTGGCGCATGCGACGAGGAGGTGGTCTGCGATGGGGGAGAGGGCGATGTTGTAGACGACGGAGTCGAGGTCGAAGGAGGCCGAGGGTTGGAGCGTCTCGGACGAGTAGATTTTGACGGTGTGGTCGTACGAGGAGGTTAGGAAGGCGAGGGAGTCGAAAGGGTAAAAGCAGATTTGCGTGATGCCGAGTTTGTGCTCTTCGGAGGTTTTGCGCACGGAGGAGAGGGGAAGGTATCGATTGTTTGGTGTTGCATCTTGGGATGTCACGGATGAGATGGGGTTTTCGAGATCCCAGATTGCGATGGAGGAGTCGGCGCCGCCGGAAAGAAGGTAGCGGCCTTCGAATTTGTCAATGGTGAGAGCATTGACGCCGGATATGTGGGCAGGAATGGTCTCGTTTGGCTCGTCTTTGGATGATGCCCTGTAACTGAAAGTTATGGGCGTGGGTTGAAGCGCGTAAATGAGGCGCGTTGTGGTGTTGCGGAGAACATGGTCGGGAGAAACTATGCCGACGGAGCGGGCGAGCAGGTGTGCAGTGCTCATATGCGACTACATGCTTTGAGCGTTGGTGTTTGATGGACCACTGACTTGGATGAGATGACGTCCAGATGGTTGGGCTGGGCGGAGATCGGGAGATCGGGAAGCTATGACCATCTAGATGCGGCTCAGTTCGCTGAGATAGTCACTAGGGCACGGACTCCCGTTCTCTCCGCTTCACTTTCACCTTGGGAACGGGGCGGTTCACTTCCATTCTTTTTGGTCTTTGAGGTTCACCTTCACCGACTGATAACCTCGCGAACAAAAGCCTATTGGACCCCACGATGAGAATATCGCGTGATTCGAACCATGCGGAACTTCAGGCGACGGCTGTCAGAGACTTCTCTGCACGATGAGGGACCGCAAACCGAGCGTCCTGCTAAGCGCAGGCCAAATGTATACGATGCCATAGCGGGTAGGCATGTTCCTGGGTCCAGGCTAGGCTTTTCTAACCCTTTCGGTAGGCAGAGTAACCGATGACGGTGTCATTTATCCCAATCGCCCCAGCACCGTCAAACCCAAAACCAAGGTGCAGCCTCTGCGTCCGGATGAGATTCTCTACAAAGCCCGCAAGGCACCAGTCAGATACGACGAATCCGACCACTACTTTGCACATGCGAACCTCCCCGAAGACCAGGGTTTACCGAGCGGCGAGCTGTTGACTGCATTGCATGCATATATCTCGAACTTTTATGCGAGGAGCCAAAGACGTGTCAACCAGAAGGTGTGGAAGAGCATGGACGAGACGGCGCTTATTGCGCTCGGTATACTCATAGAGGAGACGACGAAAGAGATTCTGGGAGAAACGGGAGACTTTGTTTTTACGGAGGGGATGGAGGAGGGCGAAGAAGAGGCAGAAGCGGATGATATCGTTCGGCAGAGGATAAGAGCGCAGAATGAGAGGCCAAGCGAGGCACGCAGTGACAGGGAATATGAACTGTGGGATGCCGCGGATGAGGAAGAGGAATGGATGAATGAGGAGCCAGAATCGAGCGACGGATCCTCGAGGTCGTCTTCAGTGGACTGAGGCTCGTAGTCCCAAAGGCACCATGCTTGCCTCACTTTCTGGGGTGCGCATGCCTGATAAATGAATGCGGTATAAGGATTGTAGTTGCTCCCCTCTGCCATTTCTGCCATCCCTCTCTGTGGACAATACGTACTTGGGTACCGGCATATACCTAGGTATCCGGGCATGCGTTGGTGCGGACTTGGCATCATGAAGAAGGAAGGAACGATAATGGGACCAGCGGCATCCCTGGCTGGGGCCTATACTCCGCTGCATCTGCACACCTTGGTTCTCTCACGGTGAACATTGTCTTCGAAATGGTCTGTCATGTTCAAAATTACTTCGAGCTAGTTGCGCTGACTCCTAATTTACAGGCTCCCAAAGTCACCGCCAACGCCGCTAAACAGGCTCTCATACTTGCATGGTTCCATAAGACGGCGGTCGCACACAGCATCAAGGACCTAGAGAAGGCTCTACCGTCCGTTGCCTCCATCAATGGTCTGCAGGTCAAGGACTATCTGCAGGCGCTCTCCGACGACAACAAGATCAGAGTCGAGAAGATTGGGAGCGGCAACTGGTACTGGAGCTTTCCGAGCGATGAAAAGAAGGCAAGAGAGGCTGCGCTTGAGAAAGCCCAGGATGAGTATAACAAGGCATCTGCTATCGCGGCGGACCTTCAGGCCAAGGTGGATGAGGCTGGGGCTGCCCGTGAGGAGGACAGCGAGTTTCCCGCTGGTACTGGTACGACTCCGTGACTTTACCCCTCCGCCCCAATTCACATGTCCAGGCGGCGATCGTAAAACTCTCATAACCCGCCATGCCGAGCTGACCAAGGAGCTTGAGGTTTTGCGTAAAGAGCTCGCGGCCTACAGTGAACATGACCCAGTCGAGATGGAAAGGAAGAGCTTGGAGACTCGGAAGTTCAGAGACGATGCTGAGAAGTATACTGATCACATCCTCAGCATGGAGGGCTGGCTCAAGGAACAGATGGGTGGCGATAGAGAACAGATGGCGAATATCATGCGTGAGTGCTATGGGGATGAGTTTGATGAAGAGGAGGGTGGATTACGTGAGCTGTGATTACAGATGAGAATCTGGAAGAATCATTGCTGGTAGTACGGAAACAGGGAGAGCACTGGCATTGCTCTCTCAGGACAGAGCTCTTGTCACTGATGAGTTGGGTTTCATCTCCGGGAGTCATGACAACACTCTGCAGCCTGGGTTTCCGAATTAGTTGCGCAGCTGAACGTGCGAGAATCATCCTGACTCATTTCGAACGATGACTCTTCGCTCTATCTTTTGGAGGGTGCCTGTCAAATAGATGCACGACTGTGGCTCGTGCGTGGCTTGACCGGTGGCTGAGGCTCGCTTCCAAAGCGTCATGGCTCATATAATTCCGAAGCTCTTCCCCCCACCACTCCAACCAAGACCGTTCGCCTTACAACCGCATGTAATTATCTGACAATTGCTCATTGATTCCGCCGGCCGCAGCATAGATAACTCTCTGCCATCGACGTCTCTCCTCCACAACCACCAAGTCGCCTTCAAATATCTCAGCAAACCCCACCACTAGCATGGCCGCCGTCGCAGGCACAGACAATGCGGCAGCGCAAGAGCCACCCGACCCAGCGAGTCCCAGAGGTGGAAGGAGTGGTGGCCGTGGTCGTGGAGGACCAGGACGAACATACGGCGATGGGCATAGCTTCACGCCACGCGGCCGAGGAAGAGGAGGGAACCGTGGTCAGGGAAGAGGAAACAGAGAGGATGGGGGCAATCGTGGAGGAGCGAGGGTGTCTGAGAAGAGCTTGGGGAAAGCGCCAGCTGCTACTGGTGAGTCCTTTCAGCGGTTCTCTTTTCCTCGAGACGTGTCCGAAGACAGGCGGAAATTGCGTGAGCTTAGAGTTGACCAACGCACTTCCGGTAGATGCTCAATCAGGCTCCGCACCTGCGACCGCGCCCCTCGATGCTGAAGATACCGATGCCGAAGTTTGCTTTATTTGCGCCTCTCCGATACAACATACAGCTGTTACTCCTTGCAATCACCGCACTTGCCATATATGTGCATTACGGTTGCGTGCACTGTACAAAGTCAAGACATGCGCTCACTGCAGAGTAAGCTGGACCTCCACACGTTTTCTTGTAAGTCACGCTGACTTGCAGTCTAGACGGAGTCGGACTATGTCATTTTCACGGATAATCACACAAAGAACTACGAAGAGTTCACAGAAAAAGATTTCTTTAAGACGTTCGAAAGCTTGGGAATCCATGTAGAAACACAAGATATTGTGGTGGATACGGAACTTTTGCTCAGGTATAACTGTCCGGATAGCGAGTGTGATGTGGCCTGTTTGGGGTGGCCCGATCTTTATCGTCATGTCCAGACGGTGCATCACAAGAAGATGTGGTATGTATGAATTCCCAGTTTTAAGACTGCGGAAACTGATGGGGGATCTTTAGCGATCTTTGCACACGGAACAAGAAAGTCTTCACGCATGAGCATGAATTATTCACGCCGGCAGAATTGGCAAAGCACAAAAAGTTTGGAGACGACAATCCAGGAGCGGTCGATCAAAGCGGGTTTAAGGGACATCCGGAGTGCGGTTTCTGCCGGATACGGTTCTACGGCGATGATGAGCTCTACACCCACTGCAGAGACAAGCATGAGCGGTGCCATATCTGCGATCGTCGTAACGAGGGACGGCAACAGCAATATTATGTCGACTACGATGCCTTGGAGGTGCACTTCCGAAAGGACCATTTTCTCTGTCCCGATCGCGAGTGCCTCGAGAAGAAGTTTGTCGTCTTCGACTCTGAGATTGATCTGAAAGCACATCAGCTCGAAGTGCATCCCGGCGGCCTGTCCAAAGACGCACTACGAGATGCTCGCAGGGTAGACATGTCTGGTTTCCAGCTCCGCCAGACGCGCGAGCAAGAAACTGGGTCTAGGCGCGGTCGTGGAAGGGAAGGAGGGCGAGGCAGAGTACGTGACCCTAACGCTGAGCCGCTTCCTGTTTCGTCCGCGCAGCCCCTGAGTAGGGCAGAGCTGGCCTTCCAGCGCCAGATGGCCATCCAAAGCTCGCAACCGGGCGTCGGCAGAGTTTTCGGTGGCCAGCTGACATCTGCAGCGGCCCCTACTCCATCCGAAGCCTTTGCAGCAAGGCCGCCCTCCAGCACAGCAACACCAGCCACAGTTACAGCATCTCGACCACGAGCAGCAGCTGCTACCGCCTCAGGCGATGGTGGTGGAGAAACACAGCCAGCCGCCGCCGCACCCCGCACCCCGCAGGAGCAGGCTCGCCTTCTGCGCCACAATGCAGTCATCGAGCGAGCATCCAACCTGCTGCGCAACGACCAGTCGAAACTGGGCGAATTCCGGGCGCAAATCACGGCCTATCGCACGTCCAAGGTGTCGGCTTCCCAGCTCATTGACCACTTCTTCACCCTGTTCGATACCAACCCAACCGAGCTGGGCAAGTTGATCAAGGAACTGGCGGAGATCTTCGAAGTGACGACCAAGCGTACGGATCTGCTCAAAGCGTGGAGCGACTGGAAGGCTATCAATGAGGACTACCCCTCGTTGCCTGGAGCAGCAGCAGGCTTGTCGTTGGGCAGTGGTCCGGGAGCCCATGGCGGGTCTCGGGTGCTGAAGCTCAAGAGCTCGACGGCACAGTCGTCGCGCTCTGCTGTCAACCGGCAAGCCAGTTGGAGCACAGCGTCGACCAGCGTATTCCCGCCTCTAGGAGCGCCGTCGTCTTCATCGTCGTCTAGGATCGGAGCGAAACCGGGCCAGGTAGCTTGGGCGAGCTCCTCCAGCGCGGCACGCCCATCGCCACAACCATCCCGAGCCAGTTCGTCGGCGGCGCTGAATCAGCAAGCAAAGCCACCAGCCAACCTTGCAGAGGCGTTTCCAGCGCTGCCGGCGGCGGCAAAGCCTACAACTACGATATTCAGTCCGGGATACACGGGAGCGGGGCTCCGACGCGACCACAGCGGGAGAAACGTGCCTATCACGAATGCATGGACGGCCGGATCCGGAGGAGGAGGAGCTAGCAGCAGCACAGCAGCTGCTGCAGCAGATGAAGCTGGAGCGGGTGGAAAGAAGAAGGGCAACAAGAACAAAAAGCAGACGCTGTTTCACTTTGGCTGATGAAAGGGCGGAATGTGTGCGACTGAACTGTCTGCCTCTTCCGGGGGATGTGCAGCCAGATTCGATAGATAGGTTGCGCATGCAGATCTGGGATTTGCAGGCCGGATGCTGCGGATAGGGTAGCCGGCCATGTCGGATGTGGTGTGACATTTGTCTTCTGCTATGTATATACGGGATGTGCATAGGAAGGCGTGTTGTAGCATTCAAAGAGGAAATATACCTCTCAAGTCCGCTATTAGCGAGCACCGATTGGCATGGTTCCTGGCCGTTCCCAGAGTCGTTCCACACTACTGTGCTGAAGCACGCAGGAAGGGTAGAAGATAGTATTATATCTTCACACAGTCATTGCAGAGTGCAGTGGCAAGGCTGAGGATCGTCTTTGTGGCGCCGGAGATGATCAAGTTGTTTGAAAATCCATAACTCTTAGATCTCTCGCAACAACGTCAGCAGTATTATAATCGCATCGCCAGCATTTGCTGATAATGTTTCCGACTTCTCCAAGAGACTTCGTAGCTGGAAACTCGCCCTTCAGATATTTAGACTCAGTTTCTTCTTCGGATAGATCATTGTACGGCGCAAAGCCAGTCATGATCTGGTATATCAATGACCCAAGCGCGAATAGATGCGCTTTGGTTGAATTCTTCTCCCCAGGATATGCGTGGCTGGGCGTGACAACAACAAGCAGAGGTGAGCCATCTAGAGAGGAGCCGGAGAAGTCAGCCAGTTTCGCGTTCATATCTGCGTCCAGTAAAACATTGCTGCAGGTCAGATCTCCATGAACGACTCCTACTCGATGCACGAAGCTCAGCGCTTCAGTGATTTGTACGATCCAGCGAAGACGTTGGCTAGTACTCATGCTTGCGTTCTTTAACAGGAACGAGTGCAGTTGGCCGTGAGGCGCGTATTCAAGGCGGATGCAAAATTCATCGTACGGACCGTAGTAACGGAGAAGGCCAGGGTGTCCACCAGAGTGTTCGACTCGCTCGTATATCTTCTTCTCAGTGGTGATGAAGTCATTGTTTTTCTCGTCATGCGGGGACTTTACGACGGTCTGGGAGGATTTGTGGAGGCATACCATGCCTATAATACCCCACGACACTATGTCCGCTAGGCCGAAGCCTGTAGGGTATTGAACTTCGTCTGACATGACAGCTTGGCGGAAAGCAATTAGCTGTCGCTTGCTGAGGGTAGGGAGACAAGTCTTAAGAGGCGTATTGATTCTTGGAATTCGCAAGGCCAAGATGTTCACGGGAGAAGGGCAGAAGGTTGAGATGGATATTGTTGAGCAAGCTCGAGCCGCATATTAGGTGGTGTTAGCGTGGAATCTTTAGAAGGGCTAGTATTGGCGTCATGTGTTGTATAATGGGCAAAGTGCTCCCTGTGCAAAGCAACAAGGCAAAAAGAAAATCCAAATTTGATAAAGGGTGAGTTGACTTGAGCTGGCCCGCCAAGAATCTCCCTTTCCTCCCTTGCTCGATCGGTTCCGGCACCGTTTACGCTAAGCTTTGTACGGCCCGCTGTCCCCACAGTCCAAGCGTTTGGCGCCAATCTCCCATCTTCCCGCCTCACAACAACATCAGATCAACACCACCCCCGCCATCACCATATCGCCTCCCACGCCTTCATCCTTTGCGCTTGCTCCTTGCCACGCCATCCATTTCGTGACGTTTGCAGACCCTTCCGCGCACGTTGAGCCGCCCTCCTGTCCACCCAGTACCCCGAATCCCCCTGAACTCCTTTGACCGACAACCAAACAAAGAGATAATGGCACATTAATCCGATCAGCACCACTAGCACGCATTTTCGCTTCTCGACGCGTCTCAGCATTCCACGATTGCCCAACTCCACTCCTTAGCACTTTAGATTACTCCGCATATACCGCACCGACTTCCCACCGACGCTACCGTAGCTCCCGCGCGCGACGACATCATGGCCGCGCACATGCATCCCTATCCTCGCCCAAACGGCCAGTACCCTGTGGCTGCTCCCCAACCACCCATTCCTAATTCCGACGGAAGCTTACCCCCCATATCCGCTAGGCCCAACGACGACACCTACAATCCCATGGTCCCCTACCAACATGTACCCACCCAGCAAGCCCCCGCGAACCCAGACCCCCTTGTCCCTTATAAAGGTCGTAAGGGCGACTACACGTACAGGTGCGTCACAGATGGTGCCTCGCCAAAGGGATCGCAGCACTGACGTATGATAGCCTCATTGTCGAACAGCAGCCCATACGGGCCCGTATGTGCGGATTCGGTGATAAGGTATGTAGGCAAGCCTTCCGCTGCTTTGCTTTAGTGTTAGCTGACACTCCTTTGTAGGATCGCCGACCGATCACTCCTCCCCCTTGTATAAGGTTAGTGGTTTGGGATAACAAGGCCAACAAAGAGGTCAATTACCACGACATAGACAGCTCCTATTTCGTCCTCAGTGTGGATCTGTTTGCTGCCAACGGAAAGGAGGAAGTCAACCTGGTCCGTCATGCAACCAGCGGTAGCACCCACCTTTCAATCAGCCAGAGCCCTACCACCGCGTACCCCGCACCGCCAGACCGACAGCAAATGTACGGCGCACCGACTTATGATAGCTACGGCCGTCCTATGATGCCCCCGCAGGCTCCGGCCTATGGCCAGCCACAACCCCAGATGGGTGCGACCTACTATCCGCCAAGTGCAGTGCCCGCCCAAGCCTATCAACCTGCTCCAGCCGCAACTGGTTATCAAGGTTCGCCTGCGGCATCGTACCCTAATACCTACGCCCCCCAAGGACAATACGGAACGTCTCTCGTACCCATGTCCCCCGTGCCCGTCGTTGCGCCCCCGCCGTCCGCGACAGGCATGTATACTCGCAACCTGATTGGAAGCCTGACGGTGAACGCCTCCAAGCTCAACGACACCAAGAAACAACTCGGACTCTGGTTCGTGCTGCAGGATCTGTCGGTGCGGACCGAGGGCACCTTCCGGCTGAAGATGAATTTCATCGATGTCGGCAGCGGCCAGAATAACGGTCACGTGCTCAACAAGGGCCGCGCTCCCGTTTTGGCGACGTGCTTCTCCGAGCCCTTCCAGGTCTTCTCCGCCAAGAAGTTCCCTGGCGTGATCGAGAGCACGCCGCTCAGCAAGGCATTTGCCTCCCAAGGCATCAAGATTCCCATCCGCAAGGATGCGCCCAAGACGTTGGCGAACCAGGCCGAGTATGACGCTGACGAGATATGAGGCCTGGCGGCAAAACGAGGGAGGGGGACGATTAATGTTGACTTGCTGACACCTAGACCACTGACACCGACACCGACACCCTGCGCGCCGAGATTTTGGGGAGCGGACGGAAGCATGGTTTGAATATGCAGAGACTTCGGCTGGAGGCGGAAGGCCGTTGGGTCTCGTCCGGATTTGGGGAGGGCAGCAACTGGCCTCCCAAGGATTGGATGGAAGGTGGGGAGGCTGGGAGGGATTGGTTCTGCTTTGTGTTTTGGCCAACACCGCCGAGCCTTTGGTTTGGACAGTCCATTACCTGCTTTGATTGCCCTGGGGCATAATCCACACTTACGTTGATGCCTCATGTACCGTACTCCGTTGGCTCTATATCCGTTGGGGGGTATTGTAAAGTATTGCTGTGCACGGCCATTGGAATAGACGCTTCTGGAACGAGACCATTGAGAACTGGCTTTGAGAGACGTTTATTTGGATGGCAGATGAGTCGCTGGGGAGACGGTACATTTGCAACACGCAGAGAGATCTGCGCCCGTGGAGGCGTTTTGCTTAGTTTCTCTCTGGTTGTTCTCACCGATTTTGCTTTTGTTTTTCTTGTTCGATTGAAAGCGTTTTGTGGCGCTACGAAAAACTGGCGTGGAGAATAGATTTTTCTTCGGATACATTATGAAATTCTGGCAAGGGAGTGCGATGAAATAAATGGAAATGAGATGGAATGGTATGTGACGAGAGTGAACCATATAAAGATGTTGTCTGCATAATTAACAAACGCCTTTACAATGCTACGGATCTATTCGCACCTGAACTAATACACTAGAACGTGATGTAGCCGATGTTTCTACCTACATTTATCACATCATCGGGTGGTGGCATACCGGTACACCGCAGAGGCACAAGCACCGCCACAGCCAGGTTCGCTTTTTGCCCAACCATCGCACGGGCCCTCATGGGAAAATTTCAAATGTCCCGTCTTCTCGGCCCACGGAAATTCCGAAATTGCATGTGGGCTGTGCGACAACAACAACCACCATCCATGGATCCACATCCAAGGTTCCAGACTCGTCGGCTGATGAGCAAACAGACCAGACACACAACAAGTCGGACCCGTCCCCACACTTACAGCCCGCAAATGTCGGACGGTTGGCGAGGGAACTGGAGGTGCCTGCAGCATTTCCCGCCCTTGAAGAGGTCATGACGGGCCCCGATTCCGCTGTGAATGTGCAGGTAGCAGGTGAGTGTGGGTTGCGCCCATATCCAGGAATCATAATTCGTGTACCCGGTACACGCAATCTGCCACTACTCGAATCATTGGCGGTGTCCACGTCATTGCAGGCGCCGGCGCCGCGGCCCCGAACCTCAAACTATCAACCCTAGTCATCTCCACTAGACGGCAGCCCTGTTGGCGCTTCCCGCCGCGAAAGCTTGCAAGTTGGAGACAATCCGTTGCGTGGCCACTATGCACTGGCACACCCCACTTCCATGGGAAATGGACCCGTTCTGTGATCACGCCATCCATCGGCGTTAGGGATCCTAAGGTTTGTGAACAAAAGATTTTCTCCATCTGTCTCTCCGCGCTGAAATGCCCGGATATGCCTGGCAGCGTCTCTGGTTGGCCTTTGGATTGGTTCATAGCGGTATGGCTTTCGTACATTACCAGATCAGCAAGGTGCTAAATGAGATGTCGTCTAGAGAAGGGAACTTTTTGATCGGGGGAAGCCCGCAAACAAAAACGTTGCATTCATCGGGGCTCCTTCGAGAACAGAACCGTAGGTGCAAAATTGGTCGGCTTCTGAGATTGTCTTCAAAATTCAGTGTCCACGAGAAGGCCAGCAGTTCGGGAACATGGCAGTGCTTCGACGGAACAACTCCGTGTCCAGGCGACAACTGTGGCCCCTTCGTGAGATCTGCCCCCGTAAGGGATTGCTCTTATCCTGGATGACTTTTTTTAGGCATGCGATTATATTATGCGTTGCAAACGCAAAGATCATCTGAAGCCGCACAACATCTGAGGGAACGCAATTGACTGCAAAGAAAAGGGAAAAGGAAAGCCGGCAACATGGAAAATGCTCGCTATGCATCCTCTATCCAACATCGAGTGCTCCGTCGAATCGTTGCTTCGTCGAACGTCGTCGTCATCGTCCACCGAACAAAAAAGATTGGCCCTGCCAGTTGATGTGTCTGGTACAAAGGAAACGGTTCAGGAGGTGAATGAAGTTCGGACAAAGGCCCGCCGGAGGGACATGGAAAAAACCGGAAGTCAGTAGGGTCGCATCTGCGGCGCGCCGACTGAAGGAGGCGGCAAGATAGGCCCACCCAAGGGCACTGAAGCGCTCGAAGGCCCTAGGCGATGGAACATCTGGACAAGGCGCTCACCCACGCTGGTCTCCAGTTCTGTTCCATCCCTCGCAATCTTGACTTCCCTGTTAGCATTCCAAGGATTGCGAAGCCCGCGTGTGCGGTAAAACGGTAGTCGGTTCGTCGAGATCCACTCAACCTTGAATGGCTTTCCCCAGCCTTGTGCCACTCCAGAGGGATCAACCTCGGCGTGTGAATCCTGCTTAACGACGTCTCCTCCTTCCCCTTCCGACTCGGATAACTCCGCTTCCCAGAATATTGTTCCCCTAGCCGAGTCGTCGATGATTCTGCCCTTGGGCGCGAATTCCGTAGCGGGTGTTGGGATCGACTTGGGGACGTCATCCGCTTCGGCGACGTCCTTCTTGGGCGGGAATTCAAGCAGAGATGTTGCATCCTCGAGGATTGGCGAAGCCATTCGCGCGTAACCGAAGTATTCGCCCGACTTATTCGCCGAGAAGATCAAGTAGACATTTTCAGCGGTCTATAGTCTGTGAGCATGAGATGTGTGTTGGCATTTCGGCCATTCTGTCTTACATGGTAGGCTTTATTGAGCGCGTCTTCGTTGTGAGATTGAGTTGCCCAGATGCCCGTTCGTACGCTTGACTCCAGATCCTGCAATGTGAGACTCTTGACAATAAAGTATCTTTCCTTGGCGCTAGACGCTTGCCGAGCGTGCTCATCGGTTGGCCGAGTGGGGGACTCAGGTCCCTCTTGTTCCTCGACACCGTCCACATTCTGCGGGGACTTGGGAGGAGGTGGATTGGCGGTCGGACTTCCGACCATGGCCGAAGGTCCTGTTGGTATACCCGAAGCTGGAGCCGAACTCCGACGCAGTCTGCAAACCAAGCGTACTCCGTTGAAGCGAGAATCGTGGAACCTATGCATCGCCGCGGTACAGGCGGCCTCGGTCCGGTAGTTGACGAATGCGCAGTTGCTCTTGGAGATGAGGAAGAGACTCTCGATATCCTTTGTTGCGTCTCGCGAGAAGTGGTCCTTCAGTGCCGTGACAGTCGTGCCCGGAGGAAGGTTGCCAACCCACAGAGCATGTCCGGACTGCTTTGGCTTCCGAGGAGGGCCACGAGGCACAGAAGTGGCAGGACCTGGTTGGCTCAAACCTGTCACTCGGTCAGAACATGTGCAGAGGTTTGCTAGGCTGGTCGATTCAACTCACCTGGAGCACCGAGAGTCCCACTAAGCACGGCCGTACCGGGTGTTTGCCCTCCTGGCATCGCACCCGGCGCGAAACGGGCTCCGTGGGCGAAGCCACCGTCCATCTGAGGCGGCACCATGGTATGACCCAGACTGGGCATGGGCACATTGGAGGAGCTCAGCTGCCTGCCAGCGTACAAAGCCGGATGCTGGGCAGGCTGAGCATGAAAGGTCTGGGGCAGCTGGGGCTGGGCCGCATAGGGAGAGGGGTAGTAGATGTAGGGGGAGGATTGTTGGAAGGTCGGGTATGAGCCGTGGGGGGTGTTCGATGCAGGTGGAAGGCGCTGGTTCGGAGGGAAGGAGCCGTAGTGGGGTTGGGTGCCGTGGGAAGGAGCGAACGTCTGCCCATACGGAGCCGGCGCATAGGCAGGCTGTTGAGGAGGATACGGCCCCGCAGCGTGAGGGCCACCTGCAATCTGCAGGTTCTGCTGAAGCTGATAGACGACTGCGGGCGTCGACGCGCCGGAGAGGGGTTGCTGGGGTACTTGAGCGGACTGCTGCTGAACCAGTTGATGACGGGCAGGGTCAATGGAAGGATACTCTGGGAGTGCATCCGCCATGGAGGCCATGCTCAAAGGGTTCGCGCCATGGTGCTCCTGCGCATGGTGGTGGGGTCCTGCGAGATGTGCAGGTGAAGGAATATGGGAGCGGTTGGATGGCTGAGGTAGAGCACCCAGCTGGGACCCGGGCTGGAAGGGGCTGGCAGTTGGTGCAGTCTTGTACTTGTACGCAGCAGAGCTCTGGGGATTGTCGCGTACAAGACCGCCTGCTGTGCTTTCATCCTGAGACGGTGGGGCCGAGGCCGGCAGGCCAGAAGGTGCGTCCCCCATTTGATCCTCGAGGACAATGGGGAGCGCAATCCACTGCTGTACCCAAACGAATGCCATGTCAGTCCATGTTTATTTGAAGTGAGCGACTAGGTAGCGAACGTGCGGTAATGGAGTTGGCCTGAGGCGCAGAGTGGAGTGGTAACGTACCTAAGCCCTATATCACCTACTGTTCCCTATGGCAGTGGCAAGTCAGATACTGAGCCTCCCGAAGGAGACAGTAGGCTGTGTCGAGGAAGGAGAATCTCCTTCGAGATGGGGTGTATGCCAATGAGACGGACGGGACGATGGACAGTCGACGGTTAAAAAAAGAAGTCTCTCAGGATGTGGGCCGGATGAGGGAAGATTGACCAGCTTCGAGGATTGAGATGGACCTAGACGAAACGTGCTCGCTTGCACCGAGACCAAATATGAAGTCCAAGGGCAGGTGGCCAGTCAGGCGAGCGAAGTGGATGCTTGGGGGGCGCCAGGGCAAGGAGCAGCGCAACAACAACAAAAATCGACAACGGAGTAGTCCGTAGCCTGAGCACGATACTCTGCTTGATTAGGCCTTGTACTTGTTGCTGCGTAAAGCGAGACAAGGGTTCCCAATGGAGCTTCTCCTTTCCCCAGTGTCCAGCGGGATCGCCACACGCGATGTACCACACAGTACGACCGGGCTCTGCCTCAATTGCCTCCGTCTCGAGACTTTGAACGGAGTGTGATTGGGTCCAAGGTCAGCGACGGGGTGTGGCTTGTGTCGAGGCTGCGTTGGAGGTATACCGAACCAGCAAGCCGGCACCACCGGAGGCGACTTGATCCCCAGATAGACTGCGTAGCTATCTGCCACAGTACCACAGTATCCTTGGTGTGGCGAGTATGTACTGTGGCACACAGGGAAGAAATGGATGCGGAAATCTGCACAGCTGATCGGACAAGGCCCGAGGGCCAGGTGTGGCGGAGAGCAGTACTGGTAGGATATCGTTATCCACCCACCGAAAGGGGCTTCATATTACAAGTAGGCAAGATGAAAGGACGCCCTTTCTACTAGTGAAGGATGCCGTCATGGCAGGCATTTTCCAAGGCAGATGGAGTAGGAAGACAAGGTCTTGCAGAGCGTGGGGCTAGTCATCTGACTAGGCGCGTTTCCGCAGTGTACCTAGGTACTTCTTTTTTTTTTTTCGCATGGTACCTGAAATGTCCTAGTCCTGGAGAATTACCCCAAGGGGCCCCGTTCCTGAGCAACCCTACTATGTATACAACGGCCAATCAAAATGCGAAAGAGCGCAAGACAAGCGTCCATGGGAGGGAGAGAGCAGGGTCAGCGAGGAATTCGGTGACGACGATAGCGGCCACTGGGGGGCAAGCGGAGCGAGGCGCCTGTTTGGGGCTTCTCAAAGCCCCGCGGAAGGTGAGGAGGGCGCATTTACCGGCCGTCGAGTGAAGTAATAAACCACAGTAGTGCTGGCTGTTGGGCCTAGGAAAGAGGGCCGGCAGGCAAGATGCCAGTCCGACGCCACAATGTTACTTTTAGCATGTGCACTACATAACAAACTATTGTTGCGTCGGCGAGTTGGATCTCGGGCGGCTGAACTTGGCCGAGTTATGGGCAGCCGTATGGGCAGTTTGCTGGCAGAGACGGTTGCCACCGTTGACTGTGTCTACCACAGTTGTACTACGCGTGTGTGATGCAAGCCAAACGCACCGTGTAGATCGGATGGGCAACCGCATTACCCGGATGGGAAGCAATGGAGGGTTGCCGGGAATCTCAGGGTCCAGCGTGGCTTTCAGCTTCTCGATCGGCAAGGGCATGGGCAAATTGGGAAAATTGGATGCCAGTCTGTGGCTTTGCCGTCGCCAGGGCCTCGCTTTTCCCATTCATGATTCAGAACAAGCATTTCGGTCCGCGCTCACTGACGTAGTCGCCCCAACGCCCTATGGTGCCCTGCTGTTCCCCTTGCCCGGGAGGACCCTAACATTGGCAGGGCCCAATTCAGGGTCTAGCAGCACTCTGTCGTGGCCCAGACTCCACCGCCCTGAACATACTGTAGTAGCAGATGGAACCCCAAATCTTGTCGAGCTTGTGATGCAGACGCTGACGTCGGTGGATGCGTGGAGAAACAAAGATTCGTTCCATGACGTGATTTTTGTCGGTTGTGCCTTTGCCCCGGGGAACCGCGGTTTCGCGGGCCCAGCCGTGCCACGCTCTGCCCCCTCTCGCGTTCTCGACCAATCTCGACCCGCCTTCCCCTGTGGCGGTGTCTGCTCGCGCCACACCTAGATCGCCACACCAAATCGCCACATGAATCCATCTCCCGCAGATCCCTTGATGAGAACCATGCAGGGTTGACCAACGTGTATGTCCCTCATACGACAGCAATAATAATAGCATACTCCATCATGCCCAGTGTTGATCTGGCTTCTTGGCCTTCGTAGGCTGCACATCATCGCCATCTCTTCGGCTTCCCGTCTTCGAACTGTGTACGTGGTACATTGTGCGACTGGACATCGGCAAAGGGGCATCGCTACTTCGCAAACCCTCTCGACTGAAAAAGCCTCTATGACACAGCCCCGCCCTCAGGCGCCCAGTAGCTTCTGCCCCTCGGTCGCGACAACGGCGACTTCGAAGGCGGATGCGCCGATACGGAGATACCACGTGACCCGGGTCCAACTTGAACAGTCGAAACTCTAACATCACTGTAGCTCTCGTGCGGTGACGGCCAGCTGGTTCCTGTGCCTGATAGTGGCCCTGACGAGGTATATGCCTTCTGCGGCGTCTGGCAATCGAACCCTAGTAGACTTGTCCGAGAAAACTCAGCGCGCCACATGCTCGGCAATGAACGAGTCAATGTAGACAAAATACCCTGGCTCGGCAACGGTGTCGTTATGCGTACCATTAGGGAACTCTCTCAAAATCTTTGGCTGCGACCGGCATAGCTTGAAGAGTTGAGCCATGTGTGAAGCCCTGCCCTCAGTCAGTACCCTTCTCAAACTAGGAGCCCGGGAAAGCCACGTCATATCATCGGCTCTGCTTTGCGCTTCTCCCGTGCATAGTCAACATGGAAAAACCCGGGAGCAACGTACGGTACGATCTCATCCTGGAGGCCACTGAGGAAGAGCATGGGAATGCCAGTGATGCGAGGTAGTATCTCTTCTGATGGCCAGATCTCGTGGCAGAGGGGTGCGAGGAATCGAGCCGGAGGGAGCGCTCTCGTCTCAAGTCAGCAACATATCGGGTGTGGCGCACTCCATACTCACGAAGGAATGAGCTTCCGCATGGATGTGAAGGTGTTTTCCAAGATGATGCCAGATATGTCGCCATGTTTCAGGTTCCGGGCCGCGAGCGCAATCGCCACTGCCCCTCCAAGGCTCTGCCCGTACAGAACGATGCGGCTCCCTCGTAGCTCCGACCTTCCTCTAACGTAATCGAGGCCGGTCTGTGCATCTATCATAATGCCCTTCTCGTTCGGCGAGCCTGTCGAGTGTCCGTATCCGCGATATTGCAACAGAAGAACGTTGCACCCAATGTCATCCACCAGTACTTTGGCTATTGGTAGCCGATGCCCTATGTTACCGGCGTTGCCATGAAACATAAGAATGGTGACATTGCGCGCGTGCTGCTTGTTCGCTCGGAGGTAGAAGGCGCTCAGCGATTCGCCATCCGCGGTCGGTATCATGAGCTCCTCATAGTCAGTTATCCCGAATTGCGAGGGTCGGGGGACATTGGTGCGAGCATCCGGCGGGAAATGCCTAGGATAGATGATTTCGCTGAACCCCTATCAGCAAGACACGATAACGAGGGGACGAATACAGATGCAACGCGGATAGGAAATAGGCTCACTTTTGCTTGAAGTAGAGAGCACAACTGAGAACAGCTGCAATTCCCGATGATGCTAGTAGTGGTATGCGCAGATAAGAGATGAACGAGTCGAGAGCAGACCCCATGATGGGATGGTTCGGGTATACCTTCCAGCTACGACGATACGAGTGCAAGAAATGGATAGAACGGGGACTCGATGGAGAACGCAGGAACGAGGGCACCCGCAGCTTGGGACAGTGACTAGCGAGGGATGCGTAGCTGGCGGGCTTGAGACAAAAGTAAAGCGTTCGAGTTCGCTGGTGAGCTGTCATGGATGTGGAACCCGGGGGCAGACAGACTAATAAAGCGCCGGCACGCTAGCTCAAATTGGTGCATACCACCTTGGCGCGCCAAGAACGTCCGAGCTGGCCGTGGTTGCGCAGCTCCGCTGCCGCCTCCAACAACAAGCTCGCCCTACATAGTACAAGAGCTCCAAGAATCTCCCCATCCGCTCGATCCAGACTTCACTTGATACCCCGTCAATACGGGAAATTACTGCAACAACAAAATTATCAACCATGTCACCGACTGGAATGCTGGCAGTGGGTAGGTGCAGCTGCACTGCACTCTTGGTGGGCTCTGAGCTAATGTTGTGAAGACGGCATCCACGTAGATATGGAGCATCTGAAGAAGGGAGAAGTGAAGTATGTATGCTGTCCCTGGATTGGTTTATGTGCTCTCGCTGATGATATCGCTAGTCTGGGAACCTCAATGTTGGTACCCATCCGTCGTCAATCCGTTCGAGCTTCCTAACCCGCTGCACAGCATGGCAATCAACTTCAAGGATGGAGTTATATTAGGCGCCGACAGCAGAACCACGACCGGATCGTACATTGCGAATCGCGTGACGGACAAACTCACACAAGTGCATGACACAATCTGGTGTTGTCGATCCGGTTCGGCAGCAGACACGCAGGCGGTAGCAGATATCGTGCAGTACCATCTTGGTCTGTACGGCATCACGAATGGCGAGCCGCCGACCACGCAGACGGCGGCAGCGTTATTCCAGGAGCTTTGCTACGCGAATAAGGACCAGCTATCGTAAGGCGGCACTGAGTCTATGGCTTGAAGTTCAGTCTAACGAAGTGGCAGGGCGGGCATGATCATTGCTGGATATGACCATCGTCACGGCGGCCAAGTGTACTCGATTCCGCTCGGAGGCTCACTCCACAAACAGGCGTATGCGATTGGTGGGTCCGGGTCTACGTACATCTACGGATACTGCGATGCGAACTGGAGGGAGAACATGACGGAGGAGGAGGGAATCAAATTCGTCAAGGGGGCGTTGCAGGAGGCCATCAAGTGGGACGGTAGCTCAGGCGGTGTGATTCGCATGGTTGTGCTCACGGCAAAGGGAGCTCAGCGGCACCTATATCTCCCGGACCAGGACTACCAGGGGCCTGGAAAGCAGTAGAGGGAGTCTCGTAGGGAAAGGAAGAAGGAGGGGGGTGCAGGTGTATGAATACCACATAGAGGAGCAGTCAGAGATGAATGACAATTCGGGACTAGTACCAGGTACTGGCATGGCGACTCGAGAAACAAGCAATTCTCAAAGGCGGCGATGGTAGCCACAGATGGGCGCAACGTGACCACTTTGTTATTATTTGGTGGTGTGGCTTTAGAGGGATGCACCGAGCAGCGGCGTGGGATATGGAAGCGGCCCTGGGGATCATCTATGGCGGTGTGACCAATGGAGGCTGTGCGTGGGACGAAGAAAAAGCAAGTCGGAATGGGAAGCTGGGCAAACGGCCACACACGGACAGCGATAGTTGCAGACAACCACTGTACTGTGGTTTACTACGGCATGGTGTTCACTGTACTGCACTTGTGGCGATTGCATGGTGGGCAGTTCATGTGACATGTGAATCCAACAGCAAGACCGGACGCAATATTTACACCGTACTCTGTACATGCCACTGGAACCCTGGAGATTCATCAACCCGGGAATCTACTTATTAGACTATTGTGCACATACATATCGGCAAAGCTTCACCCCGTAGCGTGCTTTTCTTCCCGCTCTTCACAAGCCCACAGGATCACCCCACGGACCCTTAGCGGACCTCCACCCACCCACCTCCAACCTGGCTTCCTGACCACCACAACCTCATCTCCAACACCCCCTCGAGTCCACCTCCCCCTCCCCTATCTTACCTCCTCTCCCTCTCCCTCTCCTCTCCGCCGCGCCGCACCGCCGTCCAATTCGCTTTGGCCACGGCCCGCTGCCGCCAGAGGGAATGTTGCGGCTGTATGCCTGCTGCTAAGCCGTTGTAGCGTGGGCCAACTGCCAGCCAGCATCGCATCGGATCGGGCGCAGCATCTCTTATCGCAGCTTCAGGGTCCCGCAACTTCCAACAACCTCATCCTCTCCCCACCCACCAGCCATCCTCTCGCGCCTCTCCGACGCCTCCTCTTCCGTCTGGAGCAGCACTATCCTCGCTCATTTCACCCATTTCTCACGGCCTGCAGCGCCCGTCCGCAGCCAGGCTGTTCCTGCACCGTTACGTCGCTGCGTGGCCCCTCTTGCCTCCTACCCCTCGACCTGAACAGCGCCCTACTGCTTCCACCCCGATTCTCACTTGACTGACACGTCGGGTATCGCCTCTTGCGCACCGAGAGAGCTTGCTGACTGCGTCTGCGCTGTACGGAATGGGATCGATCGTGGTCAGCGACGTTGGTGGGCACCACTTTCACAACACCATGTTTGGCGGCGCCGGCGCCCATCAAACCACGCAGGAGTCGCCCGCCGTACACCACGTCCCAGTCCGGCCGTCTTCCCAACTCGAAGGGCGCCACGCGTTGCGAGGAGTACAGCCCGCCGACACCCATATGGCCGATGCCGCACCAGCATCAGTTGCACAGCACCGCTCATCGGCGCAACATGGCGACGACTCTAGCTCACACCAACGTTCACAAATGCCTTCGGCGAAGTCCCGTCCGACCACGTCGCAGCACTCAACTCCAGCGCCTACCTCCTATCATACCCCCAATGTCACCTCTCATTCTCATCATCTATCATCTTCGTCCACGCCCTCGGCTCACCCATCTCCTCTACCATCTTCCAGAATCACCCTAGGTCCTGCCGCACCTTCGCCGCGGCGGATCAAAGTCAAGAGCTTGTCGCATATACAGAGCTTGGCGGCCGATGAATCAACACGCTCCCTATCTCGCCGGCAAAGGCGAGATCCTGCCGACGTTGGGCCGCAATACGAGATCAGTGAAATGCCCGTGACCGACATTATTGAAATGGTTGCTGGACTGCTGACAAAGATCACGACCACTAACGACAAGCAACATGAGCATCTACACCGGCACATTCCACCGCCCGAGGGCAGCTCAGGTTTGAGCGAACAAACCACCAGCGTTTTAGCCTTCCATGGCAAGAACGTGCCCAGCATCACCATCCTGAACTATCTCAGTCGTATCCACAAGTACTGCCCTACGACCTATGAAGTCTTTCTCAGTCTGCTCGTCTACTTTGACAGAATGACAGAAAGGGTCAATGCAGGCCCCATGCAAAGCTTGCGTCAAGCCAATCGACGGTCACTCGAAAGACACGCCACTGCGAACGAACCGAGTTCCGGACGTACATCGCCTGCCGAAGCAACTGCGCCGCAAGAGTCCTCCGCTAGTATTCAGACTGCTACTCCGCCTCCGTCCGGCTCTCTAGGCCATTCACAGGGGGCCGGGCCTCAGGAGAATCAGCCTCAGCCACCTTCTCCGCCTCAGCACATGGACCCGCCCCTTGAACCGGATCCGTACAGCCTTTCTCAGTTCTTCGTCGTCGACAGCTACAACATACATCGCCTCGTCATTGCAGGAGTCACGTGTGCCAGCAAGTTCTTTTCTGACGTGTTTTATACCAATTCGAGATACGCAAAGGTACGCGGTATTCATTGCCATGCTCGAAAATCAGCTGCTAACCTTTGCAGGTTGGGGGACTTCCGCTCGTTGAACTCAATCATCTCGAACTCCAATTTCTGCTCCTGAACGACTTCCGCCTCGCGGTGCCCTTGGAAGAGATGGAAGCGTATGGAACGATGCTGGTTGAGTTCTATGCGAGAGAAATCGCAAAGCAAAACGAGCGGCCGGCAGGCGACCGTGGGCATGCACACAGCAGCGTGGCTGCTTGAATCAAACGACACGATGCGCATTCCCCTGATGGATGCGCGATATAGGGTGTAGACATGTATTGCATGAGGATATGGTGGTTCGAGGCATATCCATTTCTGCCAGGTGAACCCCTAGCTTTTTCGGGTCAGGTGAAGGGTCGAGACAGAGGTTTATCGACAGTCGCCGATCTAGTCGGGGCAGGGGGCGGAGCCCGATTCAACAACTGATGACGACGATGATTCTTTGCTCTCTCGCAGAGAGCCTCTCATAGGGATAGAATACGTGCATTTTTCTAGCGTTGGCGGGGTGAGTACGTGCGGTGGTTGGAATTTCCGAGGCTTGCAGACATTCCTTCTCTTATCATGCCGTGTGCATTTCCCAGGGCGGTATATGACGATGGGCATCGATTCGATGGACATGTCTCTGTGTGGTCTGGACTTTTTTTGCTCGTCTTAATCTTTCTTCCAAGGGTCCGTCTCTTGAGAGCACGTGCCGGGGTTCGTATAGATAGGTTGGGTTGGGAGGCAGGGAAGGAGGAGAGTTTTGGGAGGGAACTATAGCGGGGCGTTTTGACGGGTAATTAATGGATTGGCTTCGATCAACAAACTTTGTCTTCGTGTAGGATGAGTTTTGAGGTGTTGGTGCGCCTTAAGGTGTACTTAGGGTTGGCTTGGCGTTGATGGTAATGGCGGTTGCCTGATTGGGATGGTCTGCTGGTGAAATGTCGCAGCGTTATTCTATTCGTCTATGGCTTTTTGTTCGGCAGCTTTAGTTAGATCCAATGTTTTACCCACGGACTACTAGGCCTTTATATTTTCATCACCTCCGCTATAGCAGTCGCTTTACCTGCTATCAAGGGTGGAGTAATGGTGTTGTTGGTTTTCGACTCGCACCCAATACATACTTCTCCGCGGGCTCGGATAGTCCAACTTCCGACTTTGCAGTGCTGGACAGCCCTGCTTTCTTTGGAGAGTCTTTCATGGGGTTATGGTGTTTTTTGCGTCTATTGTTGCACATCTACTTCTATAAAGGTGGTATACGGTCGGGTCTCGAGAACTCCTGTTCGGGATGGTGAAGAATTAGTCAGGTTCTTCGCTTAGAGAGATCAATAGACGGGCAATTGTAGCTTTATCACAGATAACTTGCTATGCAACCCAAGCTTTGAGTCTGCTCGTGCCGGAGATATACAAACATGCCTGATAGCGCTATCACCTTCTTGGCAAGTCTCCCACCTTTTTGTGACTGACTGCCAGCATTTTCTCGTATGCGGGGCATTGGAGAACCCCTCACCAACATCATTGGTCATTCATTGGCCACGACGTCCCGAGATGGACAGAGAGATAATGGGAAGCTGCATCTTGTGTTCGGGTCCTTTAAAGGGCCAATTCCCCTTCCTTGCCTCCACTGTCCCCATCCCCAAACCAGTCGAAGTTCTCATACACCAAGATGCTTCCTCAAAGCTTGCTCTTGGCCTCTGGTCTAGTCCTGCCCGCAGTAGGTGAGACCGTTCTCGGCGTCACCGTCTTCACTCGCCATGGCGACCGTACGTTTCCGCATCCTCCTCCGAACTCTGCGGGCCGCCATTGACTGACACGCATGGGACAGGAACCTCCAAGCATTACCCAGGCTACAGCTTGACTCCTCTTGGCGTACAGCAAAACTTCCGAGTCGGAGGCGATTATCGGAAGAGATACATTGCCTCCAACTCTCCCACGCAGATCCTCGGTATCTCAGAAAACAAGGTCGTCAATTCCCAACTCTTTGCTAGTGCTCCTGACCAATCCGTCCTCCTGAACACTGCAACTGCATTCCTCCAAGGGCTGTATCCACCACTCGAAGAATTGGACTCCGACATCGCTTCTCAGACCATCAACAATGGCTCGTCCTACGCCAACCCGCTGAATGGCTACCAGTATGTGACGCTCCATGGCGAGGAGTCGGACTCGCCCGACACCGTCTGGCTGAAAGGCGACGAGGGCTGCCCTGCCGCGACTGCCTCCATGGAGAGGTTTGAGGAGAGCGCTCAATTCAAAGAGAAGGAGCAGTCGACAAAGTCCTTCTACCAGTCGTTCGCGGATGCTCTTTCTGGTGTTTACGACTACAAGCCTTCGGATTTGAGCTATAAGAAGGCCTTTGACATCTTCGACTTGCTCAATGTGGCCTCGATTCACAATGCTTCTATTCCTGGCAACGTTACTGCGGAAGAACTCTTCCAACTGAGGACCCTCGCCGACAGTGCCGAGTTTGCGTCCAACTTCGATAGCAGCGATGCAGCACGCTCCATTGGCGGGAAGACATTCGCCGGTGCCGTTCTCAGGCAGCTGAACCAGACCGTCTCTTCCAAGGGAAAACTCAAGTTCTCCTTCTTTGCTGGAAGCTATGACACTTTCCTCGCCTTCTTCGGCATCTCTAAACTCGCCTCCGTGTCGGACGACTTTCACGGATTGCCTATTTATGCTTCGACGATGAGCTTCGAGCTATTCACTCCACAGACTGTCAGCGAGTTCCCTTCAAACACTGACGACCTACGAGTGCGGTTCCTGTTCCGCAACGGCTCGGACGGAGCGGTCCCTCTTCGTGCGTTTCCACTTTTCGGACGCTCAGAGGAATCGCTAAGCTGGGCGGAATTCGTCTCTTTCATGAAGGATATTGCCATCACGAGCGCCGAACAGTGGTGCAATACCTGCCAGAGCGAGCTACTTTTCTGCAACGCGTATAAAGCCGCCGGTACTTCTGCATCATCACCGGGCCAGAAGTCTATGTCCAATGCAGTCGCGGGTGTCATCGGGGCTATGGTCACATTGGGAGTCGTCTCCCTCCTGGGTGCTATGGCTTTCATCTTGGTACGACGTCGGCAAGCTGCTCGGAGAGAGCCGGCAGTGATCCGTCGGGTGAGTGTAAATGAGAAAGGAAGCGTGTACAGCGATAGCGCAAGCGAAAGTGCATAGAGTTATAACGACTGGCTTGGCGTACATATACGTCGTAACCTGCTGAGCAAGGTGGAGGAAGGTCGGATAGGGCCTCAATTCTCTCTGCACTGAGGGCGCATTACCGGTTCATCGGAAAGGAGAGGGAACGTTGCCATTGCAGACGACAGTACCACGGTATGGTGGGAAGGAGGACGAAATGAAGCATTCAAATATGGCAATGAGCGGATGCAACCCACATTCTCCTTGGTGCAGATCTCCAATTGTAACGCGCAAGCGGCTCCCAAATCCCTCCCAGCAAGCTTGAGCCGTTGATCACTTACGCAAGGCACCCAGATTCTAGAAGCCCTCGTGGCGTTCTCCCAAGTCCGGCCTCGCAATCTGCACCGGCCCGTGTCCACCAGCCCTATCTCCCTCCACGATATCTAACACCCTCGTCCAAACGCACGTTGTCTTACCGAACAAAAAAGTTTCTATATCTGGCTTCCCATCTCTGAGCTCTCCTCTGTTCCCGTTGCCCCGGGTCTTTCCAATCTCTGCAGCCATCAATATCCGGCATCCCTGTCCAAGGCAATATATCCATAGTAGACGTTAGGCTGCGCCAACGTCATGTCGACGCGCAATCTGTCTTTGTTGCACTGATTTATTATTGTCGTGGACTGATTGTCGTCGTAGGAGCTATGCTGAGGAAGGGATGTATCAGGTGGGTGTCAGTGTCACTACGCGCGCACAGTACCACCACATGCACTTTGAGTACTTACTCCAGCCTTTGAGCCTCTCATATACCACAGTACTATACAATTCTCGGATACGAGATGCCTCACGAGATCTCGGCCGCCGGTAACATCATTCATTATTATGGGGTAACCCTCCCTGCAATGCGAGCTTGCATGCTGTATGTACACTTTGCCGCGCACGCGATATAGTGAATTATTGTAACGTGCATCCCGGGATCTAGGTTCCTGGCCGGGTCCTGGTATCGGCGTCGATCGCCGAGAGAAGCTTGGTTGTGATAAAAAGTGCCGGATGGCCCTTGAATGACTGGATGTCTTCCTGAGTGGTTGCTTTCTTGTCTGGTCCTGTCGTCTTGTTCTATTCGACGACTGTTTTCTTCTGACGTATTTAGACATTGGGAGTCCTAAGTATACAGAAAGGAAGAGAAGAGCGAGAAAGAGAGAAAGACAAAGGACAACATCATGTCCATCCTGATCCCCTTATACGTCTACCCATGGCCGGGAGTCTGGGATCCTTTATACTGGGCGTACGTCTCCTAGGTCTCCGTTCTCTTCCTTGCCCTCCATAGCATCCCTCTCCCTCTCTCCAGAAAAGAAATACACCTCCACCTCTTCTACAAACTAACCCCCTCCCCCCTCCCTCAGCGCCGGCAACAACACCAACCTGCACTTCACCGCCATCCTCAACCCCTGCAGCGGCCCCTGCCTGCCCGCCTCGCAAATCGAGCCCGCCTACCTCGCCGAAATCCCAAAACTCACCTCATACCCCAACATCCGCACCCTCGGCTACGTCGCCACCAACTACACCAACAAGCCCATCGAGGACGTCATGGGCGAGATTCGCACGTACGCCGACTGGCCGCGGACGCTGGGCGATGAGAGAGTGGGTGTCGATGGGATTTTCTTTGATGAGACGCCCGCTGTGTATGATTGGCGGTGGGAGGAGTATTTGAAGGTCGCGGGGGAGGAGGTTAGGGCGAATAAGGGGTTGGGGGAGGGTGTGGTCGGTGAGTTCTTGTTTTCTCTCTTTTGATGCTTTTCAGGTCGTCTGTCCAGTTTTGGGTGGTTCCGTGGGAGAGAGGGAGGGCATGGGAGTCTTTGGAAAGAAAGAATGGTTTTGATAATTCCCCTCTAATTCTTCTTGTTTTTATGTTTCGTTTGAAAAGGCTTGTTTTACAGGGAATCTCTGGTTCTTCTTCTTTCTGTATTTTTCTTGGTTTTCCGGTTTTTCTTCATTGAGTGAGGTTTTCTGGAATTTCTTCTTTCTCCTTTTTTTTTCGGTCGCTCTTCTTAACCCGGCCAGTCCTTTTCCTCTGCTTCACTCTTATTCATGATACACTCACCCCCTCTCCCCTTCTCCCCCCATCCACTAACCCCAAACCACGCAGTCCACAACCCAGGCAACCTCCCCTACCAAACCTGGAACTACCTCGCCCACGCCAACATCACCGTCATCTTCGAAGACACCTTCGCCAACTTCATCACCTCGAAGAACTTCTACGCACTGAAATCCCTCGAGACCACGTACGGCCTGCCCAAGGACCGCTTCTCCATCATGCTGCACTCGATCCCCGATGTCCCCGACGAGCTGGTCGTGTGGATGGTCCAGCAGATGAAGCAGATGGTGGGGTGGGGGTTCGCGAGCAGTGTCGGCGTCAAGGGCGAGTATTGGCATAGTTTTAGCCCCGTGTTTGAACGGTTTGTGAGTTTGTGGGCGTGGGGTTAGGGAGTGTTGGAGTGAGGGGGAGGTTCCGGGGTATTTTGGATTGTGTATTTCTGTGTATTGGCCTGCATCAATTATTTTACTGCCGATCTCTTTTGTTCTTCCTGGAGGATATCAGTGTAGCGTCTTGCATGCTGCCGAAACGCTGAAACCATGCTTGTTGCCGTCCAAGGCTCGACCCGACTTGCCTCTGGGCCGACGTCGAGATTTCTTCTTTCTTGCATCTCACCTCCCCATTCCCTCCACTCACTCGCATCTCCCCCTCACACCTCCTCCAACCAACTCCAAATATTCAACCCGACCTTCACCCCCGCCCGCACCGGCAACCCCGCATGCCACGTCTCCCTATACGCGCTCCCATCCTCCTCCCGCAGATTCTCCCAATACACCGCATTCCCCGGTATAGCCTTGAACGTCGTCCCCCTCACCACCTCACCATTCACATCCCTTCCCACTTCCTCTTCTCCCCCTTCTTCCTCTCCTTCAACAGGACACTCAACAAACCGACACCACTCCCTCCCCCCCGGCCTCGCCAGATAAGGAAAATTTGTGCCTCCGCCGGATAATCCCCGCCCGTGCTCGTCTCGCTCGGCGGCCACGTATACCATGAATGTACTCGCCCTCCCCCGCTTTTTTGTGTTCCGCGCGGTGCCGCTGCCGCCGCCCGGGTCGCTGAAGTCGTAGTGGTACGCGTAGTGCCCGCCCGGTAGGTACTTTTGGGTCCAGAGCGGGGTTTCGATGGAGAGGTGGGGGCGGTGGCCTTGGAAGGAGAGGGCGCGGTGGGCGAGGCAGGGGAGGAGCTTGGATTCGGAAGGTGGTGGGGTGGTAGAGGGGTGGGAGGAGGAGGAGGAGGAGGAGGAGGAGGAGGCGGTGATTTTGGTTAGGTTCAGTGGGGCGCGGAGGGAGTTGCGGATTTTGGGGTTGTGGTGTTCTTGGTTGTTGGTCCAGATGGGGGAGGGGGCCCAGTGGGGATTGCTGGGGGGAAGGGTGAGTTGGTTGGTCGTTTGGAAATAGGAGGGTTTGGGGGTAGGGGCGGATTTGGTAAAGACGATGAAAGATGAGTAAGTTGGACTGGGGAACGTGCATGAAGGATGGGTATATGAGAAATGAACTGGAAATCAGGAAATAGGTTCCTTTACAGGATGGATGGGAACAGAATATGTCCCTGGGAACGTCGAGGGCTAGATGAACAACCTCCGAGGGAGAGACTGTAGAAACGAAAAGAAGGGAAAGGAGAACCAAAAAGAAGAGAACAAACTCACCTCATCCTCATAATCTCCCCCCTCTCCCACTCGCTCAAAAACCCCTCCACATAAATCACCAACGGCTCCCTACTAAACACATACGTCCGATACCCATGCCCATGCTCGCCATCGCACACCAGGTCCTCGGGCGGAATCCACAACGAGTCGAGAGTCACGGATTTGGACTCTCTCGACGTGAATGTATTTTGAAGATTATTGTGTTGAGGCTTCGAATTTGACGCTGACGAGGTCCTGCTGCTGTTCCCGGCATTCCTGGCGGAGTCGCTTGAAGAGAAGTGGAAAGTTGTAAGGAGGACGTCGAGGTAGGGTGCTCCGGCGAGGATGTATGCAACCGCTGCAAAGAGCGTGTACTGGATGAGTGCGCCGATGGACATCGACCCCCGATCCGTCATCTGCCCAACGATATCTCTTTCTCAGGAACTCCGCAACATCAAAGTCTTATTAAGGGTTGTCCCCGTGGTGAAGGCGAGTGACGACTAAACGAAGGGACGCTATGCCGCTGATGCAAATTGCATTATGTACTATAAGCAGAGAAAGGAATAAAAGGAGTGAAAGTTGTCGTAAAGAGCGTTGCAATTGTGCAGGTGGCACAGATCCGGAAATTGCAATGGTAACATATTGCGCACGGTACCTTCGTACAGTACCTAGGTAACAGAGGGCCGAACCCCTGAATTAGTAAGAAAACAGGGGTCAACATCCTGTGCCAAGTATTTACGGGACAGAAGAATAGCATAGCGTCAAGTGAGAATACACAGACCCGAATCCCTCAGCTACTTGAAACAATCGCCCTTGTCCAGCAAATGCAGGTCCCAGCCTCATTACATAAACGTAAAGCAGAACAGAATAGGTGCTAAAATGGCTGGAGAAACAGGCAGTTTTACTTCCCTAGCTGAGATCGGGAGGAACGACAGGAATCAACTATCGATACAAGGACCCTATATTCCGTGAAGTTCCTGTTTCAATTGGTGAGGGTCTATGAAGGATCCTAACCAGAGGTTCACTCAGCGCCAAGCCAGCAGCACATGCAGCAAATATATAGTAGGGTTCATAAAAAACCTAACCCCATTGCAATGTTACAACATGCCGAAAAGAACTCATCAAAACGTGTGCCTCGTCTTATCTCCCTTCCATAACCCCATGACCTCTCCCGTCTCCCCAACCCACTCCCGCACCCCATTCACCATCGCTTTGGCCATCCCTGCATTCGTCCCGCTCCGCTGCCTTCTCCTCCCTTCCACACCTACGCCGACGCCCATCCCACTCCCGAACCCACTGTTTTCCGCACCCGGCTCCTTCCCAGCACTGATAAAACTGCTGCCCTCCCCAGTGGCATATTCGCTGCCCATGCTCGGCAACACATTCTCCCCTGCGGAGAGGGAGACGAAGAGGGCGAACGGAACGAGCCAGACGCAGAGGCCGAAGTAGGATGCGATTTCTGTGAACGTGGGAATCGACGGGTCGCGTGAGTAGGGGTAGGAGGAGCGGGAGGAGTGCGCAGGCGGGGTCGAGAAGTGGCGGAACCAGAGGTAGTGATTTACGATTACGAGTGCTGTTGACGGTAGTCAGTACCGCTCCTTTTGTAGATATTGCACAAGTAGAAGGCTGGAATATCGAGACTAATCATACCGCAAGAAATGAGGAACGTAGGACTCGTCAACTTCACAATTGGAAACCGCCTTAGATTCTGTGCGTAGATGATATGCGACACAATGCTCAATAGACTCAGGCCATATGGGAAGCTGTCGACGAGCATGAGGAGGAGCTGCAGGCCAATGATGCCATAGATGAGGTTCGTAAGAAGCTTTTTCGCAAACACAGTATGTTCTTCGACGAGCTCGGAAAGGTAGTATAAACCCGACGCTGTCACACATATTCAATTAGCTTACTCCGATGCAGCTTCGAGAATGCGGAGCTCATCAATGACACGGAAAATAAATACCTATGGCTAGCGTCAAAAATGAAAATCCCAGAAGAATCCCCACATATCCCAGCAGCGGTAGAATCCACATGGTAGCTGCGTTGAAGCTTCACCGGGAACGAAGCAAGACGTGAGTTGCGGATCCTCTCACTGGAGCTGGGGTTGTTGATGAAGCGTGGCCTATGACGGAAGCCCTGGCCCGTCGGAGGTTTGTTTCCCCGCTCTGGGGCCGCAAATCTTGGCGATTTGGCCCACCAAAAAGTTGGCGATGCGCGATTCTTGGCACATTATTGAAGTGAACATATTTGTACACCCTCGCCAGACCGATATTCGAGTGGAGAGCTCCGTCCGAAGTAGACCGTCGTATATTCATAGCATTGTACGACCGGCAAAATATCTAAGAAGCACAACATCTGCCTTCACCATGTCGCGCCCGGAGGACACTCTGTTCGTCTGCCCATCATGTCGCTCTCACAGCTCCATTGACACTCCTACAGTCCCCCGGACCTCTTTTACAATGACTCCGAATCCCGTAAATACACCACCAGCTCGCGCATCCAAAAGATCCAGTCCGACATGACCCACCGCGCCCTCGAACTCCTCGACCTCAAATCCCCTTCCCTCATCCTAGACGTCGGCTGCGGCTCCGGCCTCTCTGGCGAAATCCTCTCCGCCTCCGACGAGGAAGGCACACCGGGTGGACCGCACATATGGATCGGCTTCGATATCTCGAGTAGTATGCTGGGCGTCGCACTGGAGAAGGAAGTCGAAGGGGATTTGTTCCTTGCCGATGCGGGGCAGGGTGTTCCGTTCAGGGCAGGGACGTTCGATGCGGCGATAAGTATCTCGGCGATACAATGGCTGTGTAATGCGGAGTCAAGTGAGGAATCGCCTGCGGGGCGTCTGTCAAGGTTCTTCAACGGGCTTTATGCGAGTCTACGGCGTGGCGGAAGAGCTGTGTGCCAGTTCTATCCAAAAAATGATGAGCAGAAGAAGATGATATCGGCCGCGGCTGTGAAGGCTGGGTTTGGTGCGGGTCTGCTCGAAGACGACCCGGGAACGAAGAGCGCCAAAACGTATTTGGTCCTCACGGTTGGTGGAGGCGAGTTGGACGGCGATATTACGGGTGTCGTGAAGGGCATGGAGGGTGTGGATGTTCTGGACCAGAGACGGAAAGTCAAAGATCGGAGAAGACCGGAAGACAGGAAAGGCAGCAAGGCATGGATTATAAAGAAGAAGGAGCAAATGGAGAGGAAGGGCAAGGTTGTGAAGGCGACATCCAAATACACGGGGCGCAAGAGGAGGATAGCATTCTGATTTTGCTCGACATGCATTGCTAAGGCGTTCGGCGCAAGATTGGGTATAAATAGGAATCTTTCATGCATGCTCCAACCTGCTATATACCAATAGAAGTACACTTCAATTCACATCAACTCACTTACTGGTACACAAGACGCTAGACGTATCCAAAACTCCGAAGGTCAACACACCTTTCAAGTTGAATAACTCGTCAGCAACAGAGTCCGTGTTCTCATATGCTTACAGCCGAACGCTGCTTTCAACTCAATCGTTACGCGTTTGATTTACAGCTGCTCGACCTTGTCCAGAATGGCCCTGGTGAACTGTTGCGTGGTGGCATCGCCACCAACGTCGCGGGTGCGGGTTTTGCTATCATGGTCAGTTGTAGCCTCACAAATAACCAAGTCCAAGAACTTACCCCTCCGCAATGACGCCCAGAACAGCACGCTCGATGAGGTCAGCATGTGCATGGTGACCGAGGTGACGAAGCATCATCACAGCGGACAACAGAAGCGCAGTAGGGTTAGCCTGGTCCTTGCCCTTGATATCGAGACCGACGTGACGGCAGCCCGGCTCGAAGAGGGCAATCTCATTGCCCATGTTGCATCCAGGGACAACACCGGGGCCACCAACAAGGCCCGCACCAATGTTGGAGAGAATACCGCCGTACAAGTTAGGCATAACCATCACATCGAACTGCTGCGGCTTTGAGACGCACTGCATAGAGGCGTTGTCGACAATCATGTCGTTGCATTCGAGGGTAGGGTAATTCTCAGCCATCTTCTTGAAGGTGTTACGGAAGAGACCATCTGCCAGCTTCATGATGTTGGCCTTGTGAATGCAGGTGATCTTCTTCCTGTTGTTGGCGAGAGCAAAAGCAAAGGCGAACTTGGCGATACGCTCGGACTTCTCGCGCGTGATGATCTTGAGCGACTCAACAACACCATTTACAGACTGGTGCTCGAGGCCGGAGTATTCTCCCTCGGTGTTTTCGCGGATGATGCAGAAATCGACATTCTTGTGGCGTGTCTCAATACCAGGCAAGTTCTTGATGCTGGTCAAGGAAGCGAAGATGTCCAGCTCTTGGCGCAGCGCAACGTTGAATGACTGGTGACCGGATCGCTCCACAGGTGTGTGCAGGATACCCTTCAAGGCAACCTTGTTCCGCTTGACAGAGGCGATCGATTCCCGGAACAGATCCTCCATGTGCTTGTCGCCAATCTCCATACCCGACACATCGACCTGCTCCCATTGGATCGGTGCGTTGACTGCTTTGAAGACCTCCTTAACTGACTCCGAAACTTCCGCACCGATACCATCACCTGCGGGATTGTCAATGCCATACTTCGCGCTTCGCATGCTTTATCGCTCGTACCGGGGATCAAGGTCACCGTGGTCTTGCCGCCGAAAGTAGTAGTCTTATCAAGAGGTCGTGCATGTTCTGCGTAGCCTAATCGACGTGTTAGTGATTTAGATCGGACTATCTTTGCGGACGGTCGAGGCAGACTACGTACCACGCGTGGTCATGGCCGGGCGGATGCATCGTGAGGCGCCCCGCAGGAGTGTCTATGCGAGCAAGATGGGTTAGGGGAGTCGCAATTGAAGGAGCAGATCAACTGGAGAGCCAGATTACTAACCTGCGCCGACTTCTGAGACGTGTGCGACAACATGGCGGTGGACAGCTGAGCGGAGTTTGGAGTTGGGAGCTGTGAGGGAATTGTGGCAGAGAATCAAGATAGAGCTGGGGTTCCAAAAAGAAAAAAGCGCCTTGGCAGAAAAACGTCCCCCGGCCGCTCCTCTCGTCCGCATGGGAGCTTGTGAAGTGACCCAATTTCTACTGCAAAATTTTCCTACATTATTCTGCTGCTTTTTTTTTCAAGCTGCCCAGGATGTCACCTGAAAGCCCTAGCTTTACTCAGATTGCTTGTGCCGGGTGCTCGAGTCCGCTCACCCGTGACAGAGTTTTAAGAAACCCATTCTTGCTATAAGCGCCGCTGGCGTCATTCACATGTGAAACTTCAGTGTTTGGTCGAGATACAAGAACGTCGCGCGGATGCAACGATAGCAATCCAGTCTTTCGAGAAGAGATGAACTTATAGAAAGATCCCCGATATAGCTGCTGCTACGATATTTGTCTTCTTCAAAGCGTCGACGTTAAAGCTTTGAAATCGCGGTTCTGCTTCCATCTTCAGTGTCCTACTCCGTAGCTGGATATAAGTCACGTCTGTTCACTTAGGAAACTGTGTAACGGCCCAATAGGTCCTCAAGCGTATTACAATCGGAGTATCCATCGGTGTCTGAATGGTTGATTTGATCTATGGTTCAATCGTCTTTGTTGAATTTTGCTGTTTTGGGAGGGCTTCGATAGTTACCCGATTCGCACTAGCTGCCCACGTGAGTGCGCATTTTCGCGGGCGCCTACCTAGGTAGCGCGTCCAACTTTATATGTACGACCTCACTACTCCCTACCGATATTCTAATTCCAATAGAACAAATCTTTTTCCAATCTGAATCCACCGTACCCCACAGTAAAGCGTCATTATGGAAGACCACCTGTCTCCGGAGGAAACCGCAGATTATGAGCTCGATCAATTGGCCTGCTCTATCGCCGAAGCATTCATAGACGCATACTACTTAGCGTTGGAGAAAGATAGAGACAACATCGCATCGTTCTATTGCCCGAAATTTGTATCACCCGACGGCACTGTGCCTTTCATCGCGTGGAACGGCACTGTATACGACAACGGAGATGCCTTTCAAGAATTCTACGAAGGGCTAACGCATACCCATTATGACGTGGAGGCCCTCGATTGTACAGTCCTCAACCGCAAAGCCATACCTGCCGCTGCCGTCCAAGGTGGTAGCGGCGATGACTCTCGAGATTTCGACCGTCGCATGTCCGTCCAAATATCAGCATCGGGCTCGGTACGCCTAAAGGAGCCGCTCAAGGGACCCATACGAGTGTTTTCGGATGTTTTCGTGCTCGTGCCGAATTCAGAGAAGCTACCATCGCCAAAACCGACGTTTGAAAAGGGATGGCAGAAGCAATGGGTCATACAGACTCAGAGCTTCCGATTTACGGAATGGAGTCCCGACGAGATTGCCGGAGCGAAAGTGGATGAAGCGAAGACCACTAGCGAAGGAAAGAAAGAGCTGAAAGGGAGGGGCAGAGGTATTGCGAATCAGTTTGCGGCCGCTGGCATCTTTGCGAAGGGGAGAAAGATGGATACAACATGAGAAGGTATACACAGGCAGTTGGGAACAAACAATATGTGAACATGTGCAGAAATGGCTTGGAGCAAACGGCGAAGGCCTCGTGCCTCACGCGGCAATGCGTGCACGAACTCGCGAACGAGACGAGATGGAATAAGATCGCCGTCGAGCCCTTCGCTGGCATAGCATCATGCCAGACCCCTTACAGATGTGTTGACTCCGTGCTTTGGTGGTGAATGGTGACGTTCCCATAGGTTTGGGACTTCACGTCGGCACAGATGTCTGGTTGCCAGCTCAGGAGCTGGAGTGCATTGCAGAGACCAAATTTCCTGCCCTCTCACCGCCGTGACCCGACCGATGAAGTGAAAGACGGTCTCTCACCGCCCTGTGTGGCTGGCAGTATTTCAGTAGAAGTAAAATCTTCCGCTACTTCTCCACAATCTCTTCGCCACGCCTTCATTCACCACTCTTCTCAGAGCGTCTCCCCCGTTACTCAGCCAAACTCCATATCGTCTCGACAGCCATAGTATTTGGAATATCGACAGTCGACTGAGCTCATTCATCCCCACTGCGCGCTATCTATTTTCTTCGTTTACCATAAGCATTGCATTCCAAATACCTTCTCTAGACCTTGGACCACGACCAGACAACAGCAATGAAAGTCGTTGAAAAGAACAGCGATCGCAGAGCTGAGGTGAACATCTATGCTGCCGGTTTTGCGAAGCCTCTCGATGAGTATGGCGAGTATATCGACCCAACCGACAACGCAGTCTGCTGCTTCGTGCCTGTCGCTGAGGGCGATAAGATAAGGGTATCAGGCAAATTCCATGGGACCGTATGTGCGCATCTACAATACTTCACCTAGTTGAAACACTGATGATTGGCACAGACCGACAGGATTCACAGTGACATCTATATCGATGGCGTTTACCGCAAGGCTGTCACTTTCAATGGAAAGACCGTTACTTTCCAAAAGAGCAGGGACTTGGGGTCTCACACGTACCTATTCAAGCTGCCCGACGATACGCTGGTTGACTCCGAGGTTATGGTCGAACGTGTTAACATCAACGCTGAGGAAAAATCTTCTTTGAGCATAGGTACCATTGAGATTCGCGTTTGGGTACTTCGCCGCGCTGGAGATGAGACAAAGTTCAGTCCGCCCCGCACTTTCGACACCTGTGAAGGTACTGGACGCACCACGTTGCCCGTGGGGTATAAGACCATCCGCCCAGAGCTTGCAATGAGCTTCGACGAAAACAACTCCCCGTTGCTCTCTCATTTGGTGAGCAGGCAGCGAAAGTTGCTTAGTGCGAGCCGCCCTGGGACCGAACCGTGGGCTATCTTCCGGTTTCACTACCGCAGTCAAGGTATGTCGACTGCGCTGCGTCGGTATGACGCTACTAACAACATTTGTAGACCAAATTGAAGAGGCGGGGATGAAACGTACCTTTGCCCATAGCATGAAGAAGAAGCCGCCACCCGTTACTCTCAAGATCCAAGAGCTTCCGCCCCTTGATGTCAAACCAAAAGTCGGTCAACCAGGTGGCAATGGAGGAACCCCCAGTCGCCAGTCCTCCGTGGCGCCTTCGGTAACTGGGTCTTTGGCGGAGACTACAGTACGTGCCTCCTAACTCTGCTTCACCGCGTTCGCTGACGATTTATAGCTCAATGCATCGCCCTCCCCTACAACCAACACTACAGCAAGTTTGACATCCATGGCAAAATCGAGTTCCCACACCTCCGGCCATGACGCCTGTGAGCAATCGACCTGCGACAACGCCGACGCCATGACAGACATTGAGGCCTATGCAGACGTTGACACTACCGGAACGGTTCCGAAGCCAACGCCTCTCACGATCACCACTTCTCTCATCCCTTACGTGGAGGCGAAGAAACATGTTGGGCGTCTCAGTCCCGCAAAGGCGCAGATCCCGGCAGATAGCGATACAACCACTACAACTCTCGGCAACAAGCTCTTCAAGAAGGACGAAGTGAAGAAACCAGAAACCGCCACTAATAAGGTGGATGACAACACGATTTCCGATACGAGCGCAGCGAGGACCTTCAAGATCGCCACGAATGGCCTAGGTGACAAGGGCGAGAGGAATGAAGAGGACAAGCCATCAGTCAATAACGAGAAGGGACCTGCGCCCACGGAGACCCTTAGGCATACTACTACAGGCCCGATTGGACTCGTTGCCGGCTCCAAGAAGGAGTCCGTCGCTGTAACCGCACTCGAAGCAGCTCCTTTAGCCAACACTGTCGCCAACATGGTTGCTAAGCAGGCAGGCAACCTCGTCAGAGACAACGCCACCGCCGGGCTTTCCCATAAACATCCGGCCCCCGCCAGTGGCGCTTCCGATGCTATAGTTGAGCCTCTTCCTCGTCAAGAGGGTCCCCCTACGCCGACCACGCCGGTCAAACGTTCCTTCGAGATTTCCGGCATGGATCCCCCTCTATCGCCGTCACTCAAGCGCGCTAAAGCCAGTGCGCCAGGTAGCCCCTCTGTTCAGTCACCCGGCTCTGAACACGCTTCCTTCTTTGAAAAGGTTCAAGAGTTTAACGAACTCAAGAAAAAACGAGAAGAGTTAGCCGTGAAGCGCAAGGAACTGGAAGCTAGGAAGACTCGATGGGCCAAAAGGAGGGCCGAAATTGAGAGGCGTACCGCTCATATGCGCGCTGAGTACGAGAGGGAGCTGCGGGAATTTGAGGAAGCGCAGCTCGAGGCTCAAGAGAGTGAGGAGGCTGTAAGGGCTATGGAAAGTATGGATTTCCTCTATGAGGAGGAGTAGGGTTTATTTTTCACGGGTTTGAAGGCCTCTTAAGGGGTGATAGTGGAAGGGAAGGCGGAAACGGGTGCATGGAAATGGAGTGGATCGGACGGTAGGCTTCAATGTTCTATAAGGACAGTTGGGTTTACGTCAGTTGCACACAGGGATTTGGAGCCTGCTTGATTCCTGGGTACTTGATCTGGGGATTACTGGAACTGCCTCTTGGGGAATGGACTTGCGGATAGGCGTTCGGTTTATGTTCAGGCGGCTCGGCGTTGCGGTGTTCTTTACTACTTTCTCTTTCTGCTCGGCAGTTGGGTGGCTTCAGCCCGCGTACACCAACTGCAGATCGTCCAGTTTGGTATGAACTGGAATTTGGTCGGTATCTCTCTTATTACTTCTCCACTTCGAATCAAACGCAAGTTCGCGTTTGAAACGATACGCACAGTGCACACCTAAGAATATGTGAAGTCAAACAATAGATAAAAGAGAATCTATTTGAAGGGGATACCAATCTCGTACACTCCACAGTTGATTTCTTAAGCAGTCATTCCAGCGCCATCTTCTCACTGACACCGCAATTACAAACTGGCCCTGAGATGTTACGATCTCGGACTCCGCATATTCGCCTTGATTCGCTCCACGAGCTCCGCTGTTGTCGCTAGGGGTGAGGGATGGAGGTTTCGCTAGGCACAGTTAGGCATCATCTTCTGGCAAACGATGACGGCAAAACGCCAGCCATGTTGCAGCGTGCGTCGGTGGAGGAGAGAAGAGGGACTCACTTTCTTTAGCCAACGGGTACATTCTTCGTGGGTCCATGTCTCAGGGTCTAGATATAATAAATAACTTGGATCGCAAGAAGAAGGATATTTCACATACCACCAGTAGGATCCGAACTTGGGAAGAGGTCCTGACCCCATATAGTCCAGGCAGCGACGCCGGTGATTATTGCTGCAAAAGCGAAGAAGGGCGCCTTTGTCGCCATTAGCTTCAGGGGATTGAAAAGTTACAGGAAAATGCCACTTACCCGCTGGTTGGTGGCGCGGTCAAGTGGTGTGGGCATATCGATAAGGCTAGACTTGGTAGAAGTCGGGCGTAGGGATGCAGCTGCGGCTACGGCGTGGTCCTTGTTGAATTGCAGGACTGCTATGAAGAAGAGAAGTAGGCCACGAAGATGTTATCCAGACGAGTTCAATCAAGAGGAGGCGAAATTTCAAGCGTTACAACAACGCCAGCCTGGCCTCAAGCTTCCCATCTTTCTACCTAGCGCCACAGATGTCGTCCATTTTGCGCCACATACCAACCCAATGCAGTAAAGCGTCCATCAGCCCCATAGCGAGCCGTGCACGAACACAAGCGAGGCCCGGGAATTTCGCTCCACACCAAGCAGTGTCTTTCTCGCTGTTGCCGGTTCAATTGACGATTTTCCACGAAAAGCCACATCATTCCGCCCAAACCGCCGCCATGCCTTCCGAAGTCAGCGATATCAAGCAGTTCATCGAGATCTGCAGGCGCAAGGATGCTAAGTGTATGTCCCCTTTGGGCTGTTGTGTTTCTTGCAATGGGGATTTCGATTGGCTGTGGGTGTTGAGCGTCGAAGAATTGGAGCATGTCATTGTATAAGAGAGGGAGATGCGCTTGAAAAATCGACGATATTGAGAGCGACGAAAGGCTGACTTCCCTTCTAGCCGCCCGCATAAAGAAGAACCCCAAGAGCCAGCAGATCAAGTTCAAGGTCCGGGCATCGCGCTTCGTCTACACCCTCGTCCTCAAGGACTCCGACAAGGCCGAGAAGCTCAAGCAGAGCTTGCCTCCGGGTACGATATTCCCCTGCTCCCAGCGAGCGCGAGCGAGCTCCACGCGCATTGAACTTCGGAATCGGGCTTGGGCTAATACAGGATACAGGGCTTACCATCTCCGACGTCGGCAAGAAGAACCCCAAGGGCAAGCGCGCTTAGATGATATCTCTTGATCGGAGGGTTTAGTCGCTGTGACGGTGGAAGAAGGAATAGAGTCACGACAACATGTCCATGCGTGTGGTTGGCATGCAAGCAGGTCGGTTGGGGGAGTGGGATGTCCGGCGTCTTACATCGGATTGGTTTCTCAATCATATATGGCATATCAGGGTCTGTTCTGGACAATGACGGGCTCGCGGAATGAATAAGTCAAGAAACTTCAACAACAGTGTGCACTGGGTGTTCATTGGAACGATTGTTCTACTCTTGCATTCCCAGCCAGGCGGACTGACTCCCTGTTCGTGTGGCTTCATATAACTGACCTCATCTCCGGCAATCGTGTTCTGCTTATGATGTCTCAGGTACCAGACGGAACAGTTTCGGGAGTGTTTTTTCTAACAGCGAAAGCATGCCGAAGGATTGGCTCTTCACTGGAAGATTCCGCAAATATCTTTGCACCCCGGTCTTTTGTAAGATTTGTTCGAGACCGTTCATACGGAAGGATTTCTACCACCCCATCCTTCTTCTCCATGCCCATGTTTTTCCTGTCTAATACCTCTTCTCCGATGCTGATGTGGTTGGAGAAGTTAGGCGAGGAAAGCAAAAGCGTAAAAAGCCTGAGATCTGAACGCAGAACAGAAACTTTAGCCCTTTCCAGGCTGTTATATAAGGACATGCTGCCCCTTTGTGGTTATGAGATCGGTATGGTTGCTGAAATATTGGACATAGTGGAAAGCCCTGGATGTTTGAGGAACTCACATGGAGTGGCCAAGGAGGAAGTTTACATCCTGACAGGTGTGACGCTCAGTAAGACGGGATTTGCCATGTAGTAAGCCCAACATATCTGACTGATGCATGATTGCACCTGAGGAGATGGGATGAGGTTGACGACGCTAGTCCCAAACAGGAAGACAGCTTCATACAATTGTTATGAAGACACCTGGCAACGCAGACACCACCACAGTTGCGCAGGAATAGAGCGCACTTTTGATTTTGTAACACCGCCTATATTGTACCTTGGCATCATGTCTAATTTCGTTGATTCTCCGTAAATATACCGTTCTCTCTAATTGCCCGCCGTACGGCCGGCGCCGTCTATGTACACACGCGACCCCTTCAAGCTCCGCACCGCACCTCCGGCCTCCGTCCACACCTTATCGCAACTTCTCCAAAACGCCGCCCACAAAACCATCGAGACAGGCGCCACCGCCGTCGAATCCACCAAGCAGGCACTCAAGGACAGCGCTGCCGACATGTCCTTCGCCGTGCCGCGAAACATTCCGAACTTTGAGAACGCATCGCGCAGATTCGAAGATAATGTCTGGGGGAAGTTTACGGGGAATGAGAAGGGTCTGCCTATGTATAAGGATAAGCCGGCTTATTATGGGAGTGGGAGGGTGGCGAGGAGTTGGGTGAGGAGGAAGAGGGGGGTGCTGGTTTTGGTGGTGGGAATGTTGGGGTTGGTGTATTGGTTGGGGTTGTTAGGGGGTGCGGAGAGGGCGGAGGAGGGAGTGAGGTTAGGGGATAAAGAGAAGCCTGGGGGTTGGGCCAGTATAATACGGGGGTCAAGAGGGCAAAAGGTTGATTGGGAGCAGAGGAGACAGAGTGTGAAGGATGCATTTCTACTGAGTTGGAATGCGTATAAAGAGCACGGATGGGGTGGGTCTTTTCTTGTGAGGGTATCTTCCACGGATTACACTGACGGTTTTAGGCTACGATGAGTACCATCCCGTCTCACGGAATGGGCGGTACATGGCACAACCTAACGGCCTTGGTTGGATAATAGTGGACGCGCTAGACACTATGATGTTGATGAATCTCACAAAGGAGCTGAAGGACGCACGGGACTGGATATCCATGTCATTGGACTATAACAAGGACCAGGACGTCAATACCTTTGAAACCACCATAAGAATGCTCGGTGGATTGCTATCAGCTCATTACTTGCAAGAGACGCTTCCCGGGATGAAGCCTACGAATCCGAACGAAGAGGACTTGTTTCTGGAGAAGGCTACCGACCTAGCTGACCGATTGATGGGCGCATACGAATCCAGATCTGGCGTGCCTTGGGCCAGCGTTGTGCTCAAAACCGGGAAAGGTGTGCCATCTCATGCGGATGGTGGTGCCTCGTCAACCGCCGAAGCTACGACGCTCCAGCTGGAGATGAAGTACTTGGCATACCTGACCGGCGAAGCGCACTATTGGGAGAAGGCCGAGAGGGTGATGAAGGTGGTAGACGACAACGGAGCTAAAGATGGTCTGGTTCCCATCTTCATCTATGCCGACCAAGGACAATTCCGCGGGGAGGAGATCCGTCTGGGAAGTCGAGGAGACTCATACTACGAGTACCTGATCAAACAATACTTTCAAACGCAAAAGAAGGAGCCAATCTACCTTGAGATGTGGAACGAAGCCCTGGAAGGAGTAAAGAAGCATCTCATTACCTACACAAAAGATGCACAGTTTACAGTCTTGGCCGAAAGACCGAACGGCCTGGGTGGAAAGCTCCACCCTAAAATGGATCACCTGGTCTGCTTCATGCCTGGCACCATCGCCCTGGCTGCGACCGGCGGTCTTACCCTCGCTGAGGCGAAGAGACTCCCCGGTTGGGGCAAACTACAGGAAGAGGATATGCAGCTAGCCCGCGAGCTGATGAAGACATGTATGGGCATGTACCGCGTCACTGCCACCGGCCTCGCCGCCGAAATCACCCATTTCGAGCTCGACGATCCGCCGCGTATGATGCGCCAGGAACCATTGACATCTAAGAGCGATCTGGAGACTGCGGAGGACGCGGACTGGAAAACGGACTTCATCATCAAGCCGGCTGATACGCATAACCTGCAAAGACCGGAAACCGTGGAGAGCCTATTTTATATGTGGCGCATTACGGGCGACAATCTGTACAGAGAATGGGGATGGGAGATTTTTGAATCTTTCGTGAAGCACACCATTGTGGAAAATGGAGGAGGGTTCACGTCTATCAACGATGTTACGAAGGTGCCGCCGCCGTCCAGGGACAACATGGAGTCTTTCTGGCTGGTAAGTTTGACCCCACGCTCCGGATGTAGGATCGGGTAGTGAACTGAGCTGATCATGCATAGGCGGAGACACTAAAATACTTCTACCTCCTCTTTGGCCCTAACGATCTGCTTCCTCTGGACCAGATAGTGTTGAACACGGAAGCTCACCCCTTCCCGAGGTTTGATATGTCCAAGAAGCATTTCAAAACGGGGTGGAAGCGGATACCTAGGGATGCACAGGGGAACCTGGTGAGGCCACGGGAGCCCGAAACTGGAACTAAGGAGAGTCATGCTGGGCATGGAAGCTGAAGTATATGATAGAGTGCCAGAGCCAGTTACGCATGGTTACCGTGGTGGTAGGCGTGTGTTGTATATCATGCATTTCCGGAGTTAATATACCTTCTCTTGTTAGCCGCATAGATAAAAATATCGCATCTAGTGTCATTCCTTGGCGGAAGGTTAAGTAGGAACCCTTCTTGGGAAGGGCGGAGCGTCAGAATACCGGCTCAATGCTCAGTAGAGTTGCGACTCTCAACATCGAGGGGAATTATAGGGAATGCATAAAGTGGAGGTCGCAGCTCCCTCCTCTTACGGCACTCTACCGTGAGCCATGAGTGTGCATGTATACCATGTTACCTACCCTTGTCGTGAAAGGGATTGGCGTTAAGCTCCTCGACGGAAGCCTTTCCTAACAACAGGAGCAAGGGTAAACGGTCACCGTCACTCTTCGCAGCTTTCTTTAAATTACAAGCCCAGATATATTCTCAATGCCAAATTTTGTTCGGCATTCTATCATAAGATCTTGAATCTGCCGTGGTCTAAACATGTAATTGTGGATTACCGCGCGGAGTACGCTCTCTCTCGACAGGAGAATGCCAGTTTTACTGGGTTATTCAAGCCGCTGGAAGTCAAATGTTGTCTTTAGGTTTTTCCCTCATTCTTTTCGCGTTTTTGACGTGGCCATGGCACAATCAGTGAAAGAAACCATTAACCCAACACCCGCCACCAAGCCAACTTGGTACACTAGCCCTGGCAGAGCATTTGGCAGGCGCAACCCATTGCAGTTGTATGTATTTAAGGTGATGAGCATGCCGTATCCCAGCGTTTCCCAAGTACCAGTGTGAAACTACAGGTCCGCGCTAACTTTGTGACGACTTGGTCCCTCGCCCTGATTAGATTCCATGCTCGCACGCTCTGTTGAAGAAATGTCATGTATCCGATTAATGGCACTGGTAGAGGCGCACTGAAGAATTAGATAGACATGCACGGGCGTCATTGAAATCAATTGACTACCGCTGACCTAGGGTAACACGTGAACATCGGCTCTTTCACCGAGGAGTTTCACGGGATTTATCTCGTTGCCTCAAGAGTGAGGTCTTGGCAGATAACCGCCACCCAAATCAAATCACTGTCACCGCTTCTATTTTGATGCGTATATAAGTATCTGTAAAACAAAACGATCATCCTCCGAGGGACACATGCTTCAGTGGTATAGTCTTATCCGTGCGCTTTGCGCTGGCCTTACCTAGCCCTGAAGCCCCCGCACGTAGGAGGATATCTTTTTTGCCCTCTGGTTCGAATCTGGGAGTGGACTTTTTTTTAGATCTTCTTGAAGTTCTCGCATCTATGTATGATATATAGCTGGGCGAGAAGAGTTCAGGGCTATAACAACACCACCCCGCCCGTTGGAACAAGAACGTCACCGTCGTTGGCAGCCGGTACAGCGCAGCTGAGACCATACCAGCTGTTCTTCAGGATCCTTTTCAAGTGAAATGAGTGACCCAAATCATAGTATCTGCGCTGTATGTCATGCCAAATTGAAGAAGCCCCTCCGGCGAAATTTCGTATGCCGGCTACGCCACGGTTATCTAGGGTGTTCAAGCAATTGTCATATTTTGGGTCAGCTGTTCAGGTATTTACGTGTTCCAATTATTGACGTAAAACTGGAGGAACGCACCGGGGAAGTTACCTTGGGGCTTATGCGGCCACTTGTACCAGGACAATATCCTGAGCTGATGCCTCGTGCGCTCTACGTCAATGTTCCATCAACCAAAGCTACCAGAAAAAGGTGCATCATGTGCTACTTAGGCCGACACACAGTTAGAAACGCATAATCAATTGAACAGTAGCCCTGAAGGACCATAACCCGGACTCCGCGACAATAATAAGATGTATACTGTCAAGTGGAATGAACACGGCTGAGCGTCTTGCCACACTCACTAGAATTGCCTACATAGTTTGTCCCCATAGCCAATTGCGCCTGACATTGGTTGCAGGCACTCGCATTGCCGATCGTCCGTTCCTCAAGTCACTCCGTCATGGCCATTGGCGTCCTTCGTTTAGTTCTTGGTGCACTTCTTAGCAGACAATGCATTACTGCCGGTCGTGCCCATTAGAAGTCCTTCTCGTCTTCCGTTTTGGCCCCATGGTCTGCTCACGTTCCAGAATCTGCCGGTGTCTGTTGACAGTGTTATCCCAGTCCACCATGAACCGCGACACTGCTCTAACACCCTCCTCAAACTCTATAAGTTGCGCTTGCGTCCAGACTTTACGCTCGTAGAGCACAACAGCCGCAACAACTAGGGCCGCAAGCCTATTATCTTTGTCGTTGCAAAACTTGAGGTTGTACACAAGGTCCACCATCTCCATGAGATCCCTAGTGGTGCTCCGGCGCTTGAAGATTATTTGCTCCACCATCTTGGAGAATGCAATGTCCATTAACTCTGGATACTCGAGTTCCTCCCCCATTCGGTACATCGCGACATGAAAGCCTAGGTATGGTATGCCCTTCATAGCGAAGCTGAGAGGGTCATATCCTTCCGGAGCCTTGGAGATGCAGTGAAACCGGTTCGCAAGTCCACCTTCATCAAGCTGATATGTCTGGGTGTAGAAGAATGTTACTAAGCGGTCGACCATCATAGGATGGTAGTTTAATGCGATTTGATTTGGGGGCGATTGGTTTGTGATCTGCGCCGGTTAGCTTTGAAGAATCGACTGTGAGGGTACGAACTCCTCCTGGGTTAAGGTGCTCATCCAATACACGAGAACCCGCCTGTAAAAACACTTGATGCACATCCCACTCAAACGACAACTGGGAACCATCCGGCCCGGTGCAGGTGACTGTGATCATGGTATCGCAACCAAGACGTCGTTTGAAAATTCTGTATACATGCCTGGGGGTTTAAGTAAGCATACGTGTTTGCCCAAACAATATCAGTCGGGTGTACGTACTGGACGCATAATCCATCGGGCTTCGTGATCGGCGGCTGGACGCGTCTGTCGGAGCCGAACGCATGTTCTAAGAGGATCTTCAAATGGACCGATTCGTCATCGCTTAGGTCGTGTTTTGTGCTGTTATCAAGACGGAGACAAGGAGGTAGAGAAGTGGGTACTGAGTCGTTCCGGTAGAGCTTCAACAATGCATCCATATCGCCATGGGAGACTGATCCGTTGGAAATGTGGGTGTTGGTTGTGCACATAGGTGAGGTACGGAGGGAAGGCGAGAAATAACCACCATCACCTGCAAACACGGATCGGAATAATGTACCAGTGATGGCGGTCGACGTCCTTTCACTGGGTGATCTCGAACCTTTGGAACTGAGTTTACAGACCGCCTACAGTCACTACAGCTCTCTTCAACACCTCAAGTGTAACTCTGTAACAGCCAATAGGTATGACGTAGCCGGGAACATGAAATGCGGCGGATGACAAATAGGCCTTTCGGACTTAGTATGTAGAGATTAAAAGGGAAGGTGCACTATATCTATCAGATCTATCAAACTGCGTGTGATTAGACACGATACCTTCGTTCACCTCAGATATAGAGCTGTACAAGACGGGGAGGTAATAAGCTAGTGCTAAACCTAGATGCTACCTAGCCACAATAACGGAAAAAAACTAAAAAGAGACGTAAGGAAATTGATCACTATGGGGTTCGAACACCGGGCAAAAAAGAAGTCCCTCCTGACCGATGCAGGCGTACTCCACTCGGTAACCGCTGGGACAGAGGATTGAATACCTTGGGAAGGGACTGATGGTATGAGTTAGATTTTGGTATCTTATATAGTAGAAAAATTGGAAGTGAGGATGAGCACCGGTGTTCGAATCGGCGGTGAAGTTCCTTATACACAAACTCACACACAACAGGCGGTGAAAGACACGAACAACATTTGAGCACAATAAGAAATAAGCCAATTAATCCGACGATTATCCGGTATCTTTCTAGTCAACGGCCTCACTGCTCTGTGTACCTACTTCTCCACAACAAGCCTCTAGTTTGCACCTTCCATCGGCCCCCCGACTATACTCACGAGGAAGCGTCCTCGGCAAAGTCTCTCAGCGATGGAGACTTTTCTGGCGCCTACGCCAGGATACCCAAACTGCGCCGATGATACTGTCCGCCACGATGAGCTCCTGTTGAGCTTCTTTCTTAGCGCGCTAGCTTCGTCAAGCCGCAATGATAACCTCAACAGCAACCGTGGAGGATCTGCGACTGAAAGGCATGTCTTGAATTGCCCTCAACTGTTTCGAGTGTGCTAACTGCCGTAGAATCTTAGGACCCGGTACGAACCTGATCGATCAGTGTGACCTCCACATTGTCGGCCCAGATAACCTCCGATGGCCCATGAGCCTATTCAAAGCGAAGGAGAAGTCCACGCAACTGTACGAGACATTTGTGAGTAGGATACAGCGTCCTATTCTCCTTACTAGTGCACTCCATGGAGTCGTCTTCCGCGTATTTGTTTGCATGGTCAATTCTAACGGCAGTGCAGCGTGGCGCATTAGGACCAGCAACCTTCGATCTCTCCCACCGACACTGTGGCCTCGTTGACGCCTTTGTGTCGTATCTATGGCACGACACATACTGCCTTACGAACCCTCCACGTCTGTGTTTTGTAGAAGGGCCAGCAAACGGACAGAGGTACACGATCGATACTTCCAAGCCCGTATGGCATCTAGCGGTGATCGCGATGGCAGAAGACCTGGGCTGCAGCGGCCTGTACGAGACTGCCATTGAAAAGCTTCGAGATTCTTTGAAGGTTGACATCGGCGTGGACTGTTTCATCGACCTTGTGGAGCATGCCTTCAACAAAGGGGTTGTCAAGGACCAGCGGGGATAAGCGAGAAAGCTGATTTCAACATACGGTGCGTGGTGGCGCTTGGAATACACCAGGCGAACTGCGGATTACACGTATGTGTTTACGATACCATCCTACCAGTCTATATGGAAGCAAGTGCATAAAAGCTGCAAAACCATCGCCGCCGCAGCCCTTGGTCAGCAACTCTCGCTCTCGCAACCATCGCTCGTACCCTCACACCAGCCGTCTTTTGAACGTTTCCATGAGCTCGGATCATACCAGAACCGTAGTGATACGCCAAGCCCGTCCGGAAATTCCGATATCGAATTGTCTAATGTGCCGGCCATGGTTCAGGTTCCTGCGATGGCGCAAGCCCCTCGTCAGTACCTGCGAAACTCCACCATGCCGACCAGAATCGCAGGTCAGCTCCCGTTACCGGTCCTTTCAACTACTGGACAGCAAACCGGGGACTCGTCAAGACCTAGGCTTATCCCGATGAGCCGCATACCTCGGAAGTGAGTCCTGGGAGGCGAACATACCCCATATGTAAGGCTGTTACACTATTGCAGCAGAAGGAGGCCTATTGGGACGGTTTATACGTTCACAATACCTCGATTGCGCGCAGTTTTGACTGGTTCACGGTTCTACTTTCAAAGCAGGAGTTATTGAAGGAGACAAAGTCTATTTGATGATGGGTCGGGCATACACTTGGAAACATGGCTAGAAGTGTTATACCAATATCCGGCCCTATGCAGGGTATGCTTCCAGCAGTCCTCCGCTAAGCTATTAAGGCAAGCTGAGTATTGGGATTGTTGGATAACTCGAAGGATGATGTCGAGTCAAGTGCTTAAGTGTGCAGTTACACCCGAAGCGATAGCCTGCGATTCCCGGTGGGAAATAAAGTCCTGCCGTAGAGGGGATCAAAACAATGGTGTCTTAAAGACAGATATAAATATCCGTACCTTTGATCACGTTATAGAGGTGATGTTGGGTCGCGGGTAAGTGTACTACCCTATTGTCAGGAAACTCCAAAAAGAGTTCCCATTTACGCTGAAATAGGACGTCTACTTAAGGTTACATTTATGCCACTTCAATATCCCGCGCGACCATACATGGGTAATGATTTGAAACGGGACTTGCGGCATCTATCATGTTGTTTAGTCCTTCTTTGTCGTCTTAGGCAATTGGCTACGTCGTGGAATACGCCCCGGATATAGTTAGGGTATTTCCCACATTTGATTAAGCACTCGGTTGACATCAAGCTTCATATACGATACGCTTCGCCACTCTTAACCAGCACTTGGGAAGTTCTGGGCGGTATGACGAGCTCCACATGTCGCCATCTGCTTTCGCATTCACGAAACCTGCGAATTGATCTCTTGCCAGAAGATGGCAAAACATTGCAGGACTAGAAAGTATTTTACCTCGCTCTTATCTACGCCCTTGCGATGGGAGTCGCGAATACATTCTGGACCATTCATATCCCAACGTCCTAGAACCGCAACTCAATGTAATAACTTCCCCATCTTCTCCACATCCCACATTTCCCGTCCCTCTCCAGAAACCCCACCGCACGACTGCCGACCGCAGCCTCATCATAAAGGAAAGGATCTGGTTCCAGCGTTTGGTGGGGTAGATCGTGGCATACCGGGATATATACTAAATTGCACCCATTCAGGCTGCGACAAATCCTTCCGGGGCAATTTGAGCCTCAATCTGCAATTCCTATTCACATCTTGGCCTATCAAAACCGATGCACTCATCCATTCTCCTCGAATAAAATGTTCGTTTTGCAATTCACGTTTCTTTCGAATAATAGATGAGCGGGCTGGGCCCGTTGGGCCGCGTGATGGATTATATAGAATGCATCATGGAAACGGGGGGTTGGAAGGGAGGTATAACTGCAGCTGTGACGGGCGCATTGTTAGTTCCTGGTATCGTCGAGACAATCCTTTCATGTTTCCCGGTCTATCGATCACGATGCTTTTTTCTGCCGTAGTTTCTTCGGCTTTGCTGTTTGGGGGTGGTGCCGTTGCGCAGTCGACGCCTCCGGGCTTTGTGCCGGCTGTGAATAAGACGCTGGATGTTTATTATGGAAGTACTTACATTACTCCCGGTCTGCTGGTGCGGAAGTCTGGTAAGTCCTGTCAGCTACTTAGGATTCAGGAAGGGTGGTTCTAATCGCATGTAGTCACTGCAAAGGCACCCACCATTGGTGTCACTGGCGAGACACTGACTGGCAAGTACCTGCTGGCGATGATCGGTAAGTTAAAACCCTCAAGTGGGGAATCGTACAAGAACCGACAGAACTGCAGACATCGACGTGCAACAGCAAGGCCGGACCGGACGCACCACAGTCCTCCACGCCCTCCTGCAAGACTACACCCCATCCGGTCAAGTCCAGAACGGCACAAACGTTCTTACCACCAAGGCAACTGGACCGTCATCATACTTCGGTCCGGCACCACCCGCTGAGACTCCCAAGCACCCGCATAACTATATCTTCCTCTTGCATGAGCAGCCGTCGAACTTCGCGGTCCCTGCTGCCCATAGACAGGTTGTGCAGAGCAGGCTCGGCATTGACTGGTCCAAGTTCATGAAGGATGCAGGGCTCAGTGATCCGTTGTATGCGAATTACCTCCAGGTGCAGAGCGGCGATAACACCAAGAGAGAGATTAAGTTCGAGGCATAAGTATTCGGCCTTTTCAAGGGACCATGCCATAAAAGATTCCCATTGTTGGGGGGACATCTTGTATATACGTCTTCGTAGATTTGGCTCACAAACGGAATGGACAATGTTCGTCTGAATATAGATGAATGACCGTGAAGTTTCCGAAATATTCCATATGGAAGAATTCTGTTATGCAATGCTAATCGAATGGCGACAGTGGAGGAGCGATATAGTGGGTTTGGCCGATTGGTGAATTTCGTCTGCCCTGGAAATCGCACTAAATCTGTTACTGTTACATTGTCAGACTATTGCAACTACACAGTATGATCGTCAGGCCCGCAATCAGTTTGACATCAGCAATTTCACCTGCCGCAGGGCAGAATATTCCTGCAAAGGTGCCGATTGAGCAGACCGAAGCGGAATGTCGTGATCTATCTACTAATGAAGGAACGCGCGTCAGTTCGTTAATCGCCCCAAATGAACGGCCTTGATGGACGCATGCATATGCGAAACTACACAGAATAAGTAGTCATACGGAGCGTCAATCACATCGTTGGTCCCGAAATAAACACACTTCTTCCAGCCCCTGGTGGATTTAGCCTCGAGTGCGTCGGGAGCCAATGAAGCTGGAGCATGCCTGCTTGTACCACACTGCAGTCCACTTAACAACACATTAACTGTTGTAGCGATGGTTACTTTGTATAACGCTTGCTAGGGCTCTCAAGCATCGATATTGTCCCTGCGCGGGGACAAGATCGCCGTTGAACACTCGGAAGCGCGCCGATGGATATAGATGATGCATATTGCTGCCGACGCAGGGAGACGGTATGCTATGCTACACTCCGAGTACAATTCTGATCATGATTGCGATGGATATATAAAAGGATGGCTCCGCAGGATGAGCCAGGTTTCTATTCTGCTAGTGCAGTGGAGTTTCTTCGGATCACTCAGTACCTGAAGCAGCCATTACTCTCAAAATGAAGCTTTACCTTGCGGCGACCGCTGCGCTTTCGACCGTCACGTCTGCCTGGCCTCTGTTGCCTTGGTCAACTCAAGCTCCACCTCCCGCGGGTACTCAGTTCTACCAACTCCAGACCAAATCGTGAGTGTCTGTGCCTCGACCTGTATATGCTTCCCTAAGAACATCCGCAGGGCCACAACAGCAGTCAATAACCAGTGGGTGACGTTGAAAACGGGCCAGACCTCTTACACACTCGGGGCCCAAACAGTAGCTACCAAATTCTTCCTCAACCAGTACAAGCCCACTGGTACCTACGCTATCCACAATGCAGACGATACACGCCAGATTGCTCTGCAAGGGCCCACTGGAGTGCTTCTCTACCTTGTGGATGTGACCAACCCACGGACTGATACCATTCCTGGAGGCCAATTGATGGAATGGGCGACGTTCACGACCGACAATAACGTCTTAGGAGTCAAGGACGGGAGCACGCTCACGAACAGAACCTTTGTTGCTGTGAAAAATAGTGGTGGATATGGTTTGGCTTTATACGATGGTGAGTTCAAAGTGGGAGAACGGCATGAGCCCTGGATTAACAGCCAAATAGGCGCGAGCAACACCACTGAGACTATTTCTCCCCTCACCATAAGCGTTGTCAAGGTCTAGATCTCGGAGGCTGGATACTGCAGTGTCTTGGGTATAGAGAAGGTTTGATCGGTGAATGCGGACACAAGTGTAAATAGTCCGAATAGATTGAGATCTTCGAGTGTATGAATGAACAGGAAGTTCTGTTCGTCACAGAAATCGCCAGATGAATTAGTGATGCATGGAATGTCATAATGCTAAGGTTGAACGTTAACGCGGCGTTGATGAATGGCTGCGCACGGTCCCTGAACTCTTGGCGAAAATATGGATTCGGCAACGCCCCACCATCAAAGTGAAGGGAGTTGACAAAGCCCACCACCCCCAAAGCGCGCTGCTACCCGACCTTTCGTCCCCCAGGCATACAACCAGAGCGGACAGCCAATATGCCGGGTCCTAAGACTACCCTTCTCATCGAGGGCACCTTCGAGGAGCTTGCCGACGAGCTCGCACAGTACATCGACAACCTCAAAAATTCCCAAACCGAAGGCAGTTCCATCGTCCAGGCCGAAGTAGCGGAGCAGCTGAAAGGAGACAAGAAGGATGAGGCGCTCAAGAAACTCATTCTCGGGGCTCCTGTCCTGAATCAGGCTCCGGAGAGGGGTATGTATTTGGAAACTCAAGTCTATTCGAGTCCGCCTGACAATATTGCGACAGAGTTCATAGCGGCATACAACCTTCTCATTCACCTCGTAAAGCAGTCGCCTAACGTGGGCATGTTCCTCCCGAAGATTTGCAACTACCTCACCTCTCCCATCACATCCTCCCCCGCGAACGGCGGCGGTCTTGCCTTATCCGTCCTCAGCACCATCTTCAACACTCTGCCTCCCACGAGCGAGTTGAGATTCCACATTCTGCTCGCTACCGTGCGCGTTATCCGACAGACTTCCAACTTCGAGACTCTGCGCCCGCAGCTCAAGCAGTTAGACCGGTGGCTGGAAGCATGGGAAGTGGATGACGAGGAGAAGAGGAAACTGTATCTTGCAATTAGCGACACCGCGAATGACGCAGGAGAGGATGAACAGGCGTACAACTACCTTCTCCGTGCCCTCCGCACTTTTCCTACTGAGGAGACTTCATCGCCTGAAGCCCGCGAACTCTCGCTCCGCGCTCTCAAGACGGCCCTCACACATCCCAACCACTACGACTTCCAGGACTTGACCGACCTTGATTCAATTCAAGCTCTACGGAATTCCGACCCCATTTACTTCCAACTGCTGGAGATCTTCAACTCCGACGTCCTGGACGACTTCAACGACTTCAAGGATGAGCACGAGGGCTGGGTTGAGCAGTCAGGACTGGACGCCGCTGCGTTGAACCGGAAGATGCGGTTGCTGACCCTGGCTTCGTTAGCCGCGTCAACAGGACAGACGCGCTCGTTGCCTTACGCACACATCGCCAAAGCGCTCCAGATCCCCCCCGAAGACGTCGAGATGTGGGTCATCGATGTGATCCGCGCCGGCCTCGTAGAAGGCAAGCTCAGCCAGCTCAATCAGACGTTCCTGATCCACCGCTCGACATACCGTGTCTTTGGCGAGCAACAATGGAGAGAGGTTGCAGGCCGTCTGGACCTCTGGCGCAATAGCTTGACGGACGTACTGCAGGTGATCCAGCTAGAGAAGGAGAAGTTCATCCAGGAAAAGGAGAACGAGCTCAGGCAGGTTGAGCAGAAGCTGGAGAGCGCGAATAGGGGGCAGGGGCAGGGGCGGGGCAAGGGACGGCCACGGGCTACGATTGACGATGAAATGGACTAGATACCGGCTTCTCTCTTCCTGTTTCTTTGATACGCTTGGAGCCGTCTCATGGCCTGACGAAGGAATGCATTTCGGAGAAATTCTCGGATATGGAAGGACCTACTACGTAGGCAAGATGTTGCACTGCAACATGGAAAATCAATTTAGATGCTCAAATTTTCAATGCTGTGCGAAGTTCAAGGCTCTATATCTACGCTTGCTGTAACTTGACTTCCAAGGGGTGCACTCCCCACTCTTTCAGCCTTTCCTGCACGTCTTGATACACCTTCAGAGGGGTCTGCTCGGCATCCACCTCCACCACTCTCTTCTCCTGTCTGAACTCCTCCACAACAGGCATGCTCGTGTCTTCAAAAGTCCTGAACCGCTTCTTGATCGATTCGATATTATCGTCGGCACGGCCGGAGGTCTTGCCACGGTCGAGCAACCGCTCCAGCATTACTTTCTCGCTGCACTTGAAGAAAAGAGTGAACTTTGACTTGACAACGCTGCGTTCGAAAGCGTGCGCCTGGTCCAGCTTACGGGGGAAACCTGGACAAGGTCAGTGAAACTCCTGTGGCACTCTCCCTGGGCGAGGAGAACATACCATCGATCAAAAACATAGTCTTCTGCTCCTTCTCCATTGCCGCCTTCATGGCATTCTCCAGCAACTGTATCGTAACCTCCATAGGCACGATCAGACCCTCCTTGATGTAATCCTTGATCAGCTGTCCGAACTCGCTACCAGGACGGTCCTGCTCCTCGCGCAACAGGTCCCCTGCACTCAGATGCTTGAACCCATAATCGGCAACAAGGAACGAACATTGGGTTCCCTTTCCTGCACCGGGGCCGCCCAGGACGAAAATGACGGTGACTTCGTTGGTGGACCAAAGGGGCTTGTCGCGCTTCGCGGCGCCCAATTCGGAGATTGCTGGCATGACGGCTGCTTGATGGATGGAGATTTGGGTTTTCTAGGGTCGAGAAGGAGAGTGTCCCGAGACGGGCTTGTCCGCTGCGTTATATGTACCCCTACGCTGGTCTACAATCTTCTTAAACAAGTATGTACCGGCCACTAGGATGGCTACGATCGGCCAAATCTTAATGGGAGACTTGGATGGTGGGGCCGTGGTATGGCGTGGGGGTTCGTTTGGTCCTGTGGGCTCGCCCGGCTGGCGCAGGCGCGAGTTGAGGGAGCGAGTGGTGGTGAAGGGACGAGAGGATTGAACGAGGGGTTTGCGTGGTGCAAGGCGAAGGCCGTTTCTCAAGTGTGCTGGCATTGTGAAGGGTGAAGGGAGCAACAAGTGACGAGCGGGCGACGCAGGGGCGATTTGATTGGCGCTAGTAAGGGGCTAGAAATATAGCGACTAGCCTCTTACGGCCTTAGCGTAGCTACCCTTCCAAGGTTCCTTACATTGACCGACTCCACCACGACTTTACCCTCCTTCACTACTCACCACGCCAAAATAGTTCCAAGGTTGAATGCGACCGCCTTCTCGGTCTAGACAGTGCCGAATTTGATCCTACTCACCACGTCTAACTCCAGGCATCTTCTACTAACTACATTCCAAGCACCTTTTCCGAATTGGGCGGCTGCATGCTAGTTTGCTACCTACTGTGTACATATACTCTGGTTGCTTCTCACTAACCTCACAGTGTCTATACCAGCCTTTCACCTGCTATCGGACATCTTTCAGCAGCACGTCGAACTCTAGCGTACAATGCCCAAGTCTCAGAGCCGACAACGTCCGAAACCCAAGAAGCCTGCCACGCTGTCTCAGTACCTCCGTCAACCAAGCTCTCCGAAGCGGACGATCGGTTTTCTCAGTCTGCCAGGCGAGATTCGCAACATAGTCTACGAGTACTACTTTGAGGACGGCTTCCGCGCTGAGCTTGCTGCCAAAGGAGCTGTGCTTGGCCGCCCCAAGTTACGGACCGCGAAGCTTTTCTTACCCATTCACGATCTTCATGGGCGCATGCAGGGTTACCGGCCGAAGGCTATCAAAACTGGAACACGTACCATTCGTGTCTCGCGCAAACTAGGTGCTCGATCCACTGGCGAGCGCGTCCGGACAAAGTGGTCATCATCCTTATGTCCGCTGATCCTCGTCTGCAAGAGAGTGTACCAGGAGACCATGCGATTCCTCTACCAGAGCACAACATTCGTATTTACTGCCCCTTGGAGCATCATGAACTTCTTGAATACGGTACCACAAAAGAATCTCGCCCACATCACCAAAATTCAAATGCATTACTCTTCTTACGGACACCCTGAGTGGGCGGACCTGGCAGGTTTCAAAGAGAAGCATATCATGAGCTGGACCAAGGCGTGCAAATCACTTTCCGAGAAGCTTACCTCTCTGCGCGAGCTCGAGATATGGTACAACCACAACGAGACTTGCCCTCATTACTCACTTTACAAGCCGTCACTTCGCCCACTGTACCAGTTTCGCCGATTGTCGTGCAGTCGTCCTGCTGTGGACACTTATCCCCTCATCTCAGCCGATGAATGCGACAATGGGGCTTCAAAGCCGCTTCGAATTGTCAACGTCCACTTTTCTACTGCTATGAGCCGTGAGTTGAAACGAATGGAGCCCCTCCATCGGATCATACTTTCTCAGGTAAAGACACCTCGACTGGAGATGCATCGTCTCTTTGGGGAGACCATTGCGTCTGCTATCCTCGGCTCCAGCGCCAAGGATGCATCTGCTACCATCAGGGCTGTTTGGGCCAGCTACGAATTCATGCAGGTACTCTTGGGACACCTCGATGACCGCTGGTAAGTATACTGAAAGCGAAGGACTTGACTATATGGCGGCGGACTTGAAGCCCATGGTTCGGGACGGTATTGCATAGGGCATCTTTAATGGTTATGAGATGGGTCTGAGAGGGATTAGGGTTTTATGTGGTTGTGTTATTGGAATTCAGTGTCCACTTGCCATTCGATATGTTATCTCGGTGGCCTTAATGGGAGGGCATGTTTATCAGGATTTTACTGTGGTACGACTGTATTGATGGAGGACAAGGCAACATTCAATTGGCGATGATGAGAGATAAAAACCATCCGGCGAGCGTGAACTTTGTTTGCTTCAATGTCTGAGGTGAACCTTTAATATAAAAGCGGCATGTGTCGTCCAGACAAACACCGGTGGTCCAAGCTTCGAACGACGGGCCGAGGTCGACTTCCCTTGGCTTCAACATCACCTCCGTGACCATCTCCGCATCATACCACGACCGGTGCTCTCACGCTTTCGATTCAGAAGAAACCAAAATGGCGTCCTCAGCGCCGCGTTACACATACCCATTCGCCGCCTCACCAGACATCATCCGTTCCCATCAGAAAGACGCCTACTTCAGCGGCGTGCTATCCGAACAGGTCTCCTCCCTCCTCCGGAAAATATACGGCGCGCGGTTCACACATACATACAGCTCCGAGACCCACGTCCTGAGCGAACTCTTATATCTCGGCCTCACGACATTGATTGGCAACCGAACCTTGGGCGAAGAGTACTGCGACATCGTGCAAGTCGAGGGCGAGACAGGTCGCTTGCCGGCGCTCGGAAGAAGAGCAGGATATATAATAAGCTGTATACTCGGGCCTTACCTCCTCGGCCGGATTCTCCCTGCATTCCGCAGGAGGGTGCGCGCAAAACTAGAAGCGAATCTGAAGCGGCACGCCCGCCTCCAAGCCAAGGCACAACTTCAGGCGCGCGAGACTGGGAAGAAGGCGTCATTGTCGAGACCTCTCAGCGCGCGGATCCAGAGCTACATTCTTCGCAATTTAGACACCATCACCTCGCCGTCGCCTATATATGCGCTGTCGTTGGCGACGTTCTATTTCACGGGGTCGTACTACCATCTCTCGAAGCGGATATGGAATTTACGATACATCTTCACGCGGACCGTGCACGAAGGGGATTCGAGGGTCGGGTATGAAGTGTTGGGTGTGTTATTGGCATTGCAGATGGCCGTGCAGGCGTATCTGCATCTGCAGAACACAATGGCGCCTGATGCGGCCAGTACCGGGGCGCTGGGAGCCGTCACAGGCGCGACAGCCGTTGTCGGCGGAGGCGTTGAGGTCTCTCTGGATCCGAATGCATATAGTGCGAACAACGCACTGCTTTTCGACTCTGCGAATCCGACTTCGGCGCCGTCGGAGCTGCACAAGTGGACGCATACCCCCGCGGCTGATACCCCGCGATACGAATTGAGCGACGGAGTGACCATGGCGTGGATAGGGAGTGGGAATAGGAAGTGTACGTTATGCCTGGAGGAGATGAAGGACCCGAGCGTGACGACGTGTGGCCATGTGTTCTGCTGGACGTGTATATCCGACTGGGCCCGCGAGAAGCCCGAGTGTCCGTTGTGCAGGCAGAGCTGTCTGGTGCAGCATGTGTTGCCGCTTCGCGGATAAGGTCTAGTTGATTAAGATTTGTGTGGTAGCCATTAAGGACACAACGACTCATGATTATACCTGTTGGATTTCTCATCTACCATGTGTGGCTCACATTTATAAGGGGTTCCGTTATTCTTATCTACCCTTCTGATGATCCGCAATCCTCATCTCCACATACTCATATATGGACAACGTCCCTCGCTCAGGCGTAAGATCATTCATCCCCAGGGAATCGCCATCCTCTCTTCGACCTGTTCCAACTTCACACGATCCCCACAATCCCACCGCTCCTCCGCTCTCGACCGTATACTAGTCGAATCCTCACGGGAACGCACCTCATTGCTTGAACTCTCATCCCTTCTCGGTCCCGTATACAATGCCAGAGTCATCTGAGGCGGTTCCCCATCTTGACTCTTAACAAACAATCCAAATTGCACATTGAAGTAGAAAAACGACATCGACACGGTAATATCGTAGATGGCTCCCATAGTGACACCACACTCTCCCTTCTCCTCCTCGAATGAAACCACAGCTCGCGAAGGAAGCGAATACAGGTCCTCCCACCCTGACGCGATTTGCACAACAGTGAGAACTTTCGGCGGCGGTTGAATGACGAGCATACGGCGCCAGCTTGCCTCCGGCCGGAGAAAGATATCTCGCTTCGCGTCGCCAACGTGGCCGATGACATCTGCGGTGATCCTAGCGACGGAGGGGAAATCCTCGGGACGTGTGTAGTTGATGAACCAGAGTTTGAATTTGTTGCGGAGAAAAGGGTTGAGGATCCATTTGGTGGGAGGGATGGTGGCGTCTGGGCGGAAGAAGAGGGATGGCGAGGCGAGGATTACGGCGTGGAATTTGCGGGATACGCGCGTGAGGGTGGTGAGAAGCTCGAGGGGTGGGATGGGGTGGAGGATGAGTTCTAGGAGTTCGGTGGTGTTGAGGACGCGGGATGTGGCTGTTGGGCGTGGCATGATTATTTTGCTGTTTTGGGGGTTGAGGGAGATGGATGGGTGTAGGTAGATGTTGGGAGTGGCGTGGTAGATGGCCAAAGTAAACTTGGGCTGTAAGCCTTGTTGTCCTTGGCCGTCTAGTCTTGCTCTAGGTGCTAGTGCTAAGAGGATTAGGATTTGACGTCGGCTTATCACGTTGAAGCTTAGCTGTCCAATTGCCTCATCCACTGTGCAATATGGCAGCTTAATTTATACCTAATGAGCAACTGAGAATAGCGCTTTTCGCGTACCTCTGAGGACAACAATATCAGAGAAACCATCCCGTACTTTTACATGATAATTTACAAAAGCTCCTTGTTTCGCCGCCGACAAGGGGAAATGCTGTGATGGAATGGAAATAGCGTATTGATGTACAAGATTCTTATACATGCAATCATCAAACGTCAAAGCTGTGCTTCTTCCAATAAGATAGGGCCAAGCCCCAATACTCCCATGACCGGGAATCGCATCGCTTGAAGGTCAATGTGCATCTTGGGAACATGGTCTCATTTGCCTTTCGGGTTGCCGTATTGTGCCTGGTAAAATTTATCGGGAAAAGCGCCTTCCTGTGCGGAACTTAGATGATTGCTCTCGCAGTATCTCCGACCCAGGATTAGCGTACCTCAGTCTTTTGATCATTGATCTTGCCAGCAAATTCTGCGGAATCGGGACCTTTGCTAACGCCCTGTTGTCGTGTTTCCACGTTGCTTGAATCTCCTGCCACAAATCATCAGAATAACCCACTCGACAGTACCATGGACTAATTATGCGTACCAGCCTTGGTCGCCGTTCCTGGCTGATGGTTGGGCATGCCTCCGCCAGCAGTGTACCGATCCTCAATGTTCTTCACCCCCTGAGTCCTGAACGGATTGGGCTCGGTTTTCGACGTCTTGGGGAACCAGTACTGGCGCATGTACGCGTAATATCCTAGTCCGACAACACCGCCGGCCAAAAAGACTTTCCCGATAGAGGTCCTTGATGACATCGTTGCGGAGGTGAAAATGTGTTGACAAATGTATGCCGTTCGACGGAAAAGGGTTTGAATTAGTCTTAAGAGGCAATTGGAATTGAGTGGGCGATAATAAAGTGTAGACTGGAATTGATATGCTCTCAGCAACTCCGACTCTTGGCTTGGGGGCACGTCATAGTGAACAACGACGTCTGATGCTTGGCATTAGGGGTGGCGCGGAACGCGTCCCGACAGCCTGGAATCTGTGGCGGTGCGGCTGAAGAATGCTTAGTCACTCATATGTGGCGTAACATTTGCGCAACTCCTGGATTCAGTAACTGGACACGCCTACGGAACCCTTTAACTTGAACGATCAGAGATTCGAAGGAGACAGCTTTTCTGGCCCTAGTCACTCGTTTATGACCCTCCTGGATGAAAGACCATAGCAGGGAGTGCTGGGGCGAGAAATCGTGGAGAACGGATCCAGGATCAAAGAATGGACGCCGATGGAACTGCGGAGCCAGAGCTCGATAGCTTCAGTCGCGTACTGCCCCTTCCGTACCGAGTGGCACTCATAATTGTTCTAGGTAGGATCTTTGTGTACTTCCCATATCTTTGCGACCCAGCACTGACCTGCCTTGAATACAGGCATCTGGGCATGGGGCCTCAACCTTCACTATCTCAGCTTGGTCCGGATCGATGTCCCCAGTCTGATTCGATATCCTTCGCGCTCGTCGCCGCATCATCCGCCGCACCACCTTTCGTGCTACCGCATAGCTATCTTCTTGTCGATACCGCTTGCGCTCTTTCTTCTGCTTTTCTGGGGCGTCACAAGCGGCAGCCCGAAGGATATTGCACGCTGGGAGATCTTGCCAAACATATATCTTTTGATTCTTGTCGTCGGATTCGTTGCGCCGATACCGTTCCTGAGCCGCAATGGGCGCTCTCGCACGCTGGCGACGTTGAAGCGCATCTCAGTCGGCGGACTGGCTGAGGCACAAGATGGGAAATTCGGCGACATCTTGCTTGCTGATGCCCTTACGAGTTATGCAAAGGTGCTTGGGGATTTATTCATCTCGTTGTGCATGTTCTTTTCGTCGAAGCGTTCATCCACTGGGCCACCAGACCGGAACTGCGGAGGTGGTTTCTGGGTTCCATTCGTCATAGCGATTCCCTCGCTAATACGACTGCGGCAATGCTTGATAGAATACCGCCGTGTGCAGAGAGCGAACAGGGGCACTGGACAGATAAGCCCGACGACAGGGTGGGGCGGAGTGCATCTAGCCAACGCTCTGAAATACTCGACCGCATTCCCCGTTATCATCCTCACCGCTCTGCAACGGTCGCCGAATCCCTCGAAATACGGATTGCCGGAAGCGAGTCTTTTCCGCCTATGGCTTGCTGCCGTCGTGGTCAATTCCGGTTACTCATTCTACTGGGATGTCGCTCGCGATTGGGACCTCACTCTTTTCTCCTCGAAGCGCGAACGGGAAAATCCGGAATATCCGTTTGGTCTGAGAAGACACCGCTTCTTCCACGCGAAGGAGTTCTATTACGCGGCTATTATTATAGATGCCATTCTGAGGTGCACATGGGTCATCAAACTGAGCCCACGTTTAGACCATTATAACGATTTAGAAGGCGGTATTTTTCTTATGCAAGTTCTCGAAGTAATGAGGAGGTGGATTTGGATCTTCTTTCGAGTGGAGACTGAGTGGGGTGAGTCTTTATCCTCAGTTGACAAGATGCAGTCACTAACAATTTGCAGTAAGGAATCACCGTGGGCCTGCGCCGGATGATATATTGTTAGGTGATTTTACGAACAAGTTTGACGAGGATGATTAGAGGTCCCTTTTTGCATGGCATAGCGGTGTTCAGGAAGATGTGCACATTCTATGTGTCTTAATACATCAATTTCTCGAAGCAAGTCATTATATCCAATATGGAAGTATAAACCAAATCCTCCTGAAGTCCTCTGTCACTATCGCTTCAAGATTCCCGGCTCTAAGGATACCGATCAACTCCCCTCCACTCAAGCTTCTCACACTTGTAATACCCAACGTTAACATACCACAGTGGATTCTCCCGTCCTTCCTGTCGCAAATCTGTATCCTCCATGTGTTCTACGGTGGCAACCGCTAGACTATATGCTGTCGCTGGGGAGGTCCCATCATCATGAATCTGGCGCTTGAAGTTTACTTAGATCTGCTGGCTCGTATAATTTGCACAGAATATGCGGTCAGTAACTTCTCAGTGCTTTTTTGGGACTGAGGAGCTGATTTGATAATGGCGGAGCCGACTACTGGTGGACCAGAACATAGTACCGTCTACTACACCATGCATTCGATACCGCAAGACTTAAACAGCCAGCTTCACCTTTAGCTTATCCCCCTCAACAATCTCCTGCTTCCTCTCCTCCAACCTATCCGCATCCCATGTCGCAGACAAATACCTCCCACCCAACCACTTTTTCTCCCCCGCGGTAATCCATACCACGAAACCACCCGATAATTCTGGCGTGTCCGTCATAACTGCCATTCCATTAGCCATTCCGTCACAAAGTAGTTAAGAACAGCTTCACGACGCCGACTTACATTGCTTCAGATTCTCAAACGGCAGCGTCAACTCCGTCGCCACACCCCCAGGATGCACCGCGACCGAAACAACGCCCTTCGCCCCTTCCTCCAACTCGACCAACTCCGTCAACCGCAACAGCGCAAGCTTGGAGGTGAAATACGCCGTACCCCCCGGATTAATCGACAGCGCCCCAATACTCGAAATATTCACCACATGCGTCAGCGTCTTGAACTTCTCCGCCGTACCCGACAACAGCGGCAAAAAGGCCTTGAGAAACAGATACGGGCCCTTGATATTGACCTCGTACGTATGCCACCACTCCTCGGGCTTCGTGTCCCTGAGCGGCGCCAACGCATAAATGGTACCTGCATTATTGACGAGCACGTCCAGACGGCCCCCGAAGTCCTGCTCAACGGCTTTGGCGCAGTCGAAGACGCTCTGTGCGTTTGTGACGTCGACGACGTGCTTGGATACCTTCGTTTCCGGGCTGATGCTGCGGATCTGGGATTCGACTTCTTCGAGCTGCGGGAGCGTGCGCGAGACGAGTATGATGCCTGCGACTCCTGCGTGGGCGTACTGCAGGGCCATGGCGCGGCCGCAGCCGCGCCCGGCGCCGGTGATGAGGACGACTTTTCCGGGTTGGCGGAGGGAGGGGGTGTGTGAAGCGGAGATGGAAGGGTAGATGTCGTGGTGGGCGTGTTCGGGGCCGGTGAAGGCGGTTATGGATTCAGAGGGAAGGGAAAACTCCGATGGGTCCATTTCTGGTGGGTTCTAGGTGTGAAAAAAAGATGGTGCGAGTACAGGAAAATCGGATCTATGTTAAAGCTGTTGGGGGGAAGGAAGACAGTCAAGATGAAGTCAGAAGTGGGCTCTGCGTTCTGGTGATGCGGACGAATAGTATCTGAACGGGAGGTCACAGAGACATATATATGTATCCAGCAGATGGTACTGCAACTATCACATCATTTCCTCGTCCGTTCAGCCCTACCAGATACTTGCCGACACGCCCGTAGCATTGTTAATCAACTTATCTCCGCCTTTACTCGTGCGATATTGATCCGGCCATGGAGTTGTTTGTTGTTTGTATCAGTAAGCCTCAAGGCGGCAACGCCTAGTCTACGGGATTACATGTGCTAACTCCGGCAATGGTGGATTGACATGGGACCGACCAACCGGATCCGGGCTGAAAATATAAAGTAACGACAAGGGCACTCCTTCTTGGCTAGCTGTAGGTTAGTGATGAGGCAACCACAGCTAAAACGTCGAATTGGACCGAGGACAAAATATCTCGCCCGATGTTCGATATGTAATCTGGGACTTCCGAAACAGGAAGCAGAGACAGGACGAAACGGAGTCTACTGGTACGACGACCATAGTCGAAAGTCGGGTAAACAAGCATCACCGTATTGCGATCTCGTCGTGAGCCCCGAACAAAACACCTAAGCCATCATCATGAGCCAACCCTGGCCCTGCTTGACCCCACAAACCTCGACGTCCCCCCACCCTCACCAAGCACCCTCAAAGATTCATGGTCACCGTCATACTATTACTATGCACCAATAGCACCGGCGGCAGCCCCAAACACAACACCTCCAAGTCACTGATATACTTGACACTCTCCGTCTCGCTCTCGCACGTGCCCTCAACAGGACTCGGCAGCGTTGTGAACACGACGGCGGTGTCTTCCGAGTTCTGACGAATCAGCTCGTTCAGAATAAGATGTTGGGCGCGGCAGGGGAGGTCATTGAAGGAGAGAGGGATGGCACTTTGGAGAGGATAGCCAGTTGCGGGTTGAGCTTGAGCTTGAGCTTGACTTATGCCGTCACCGGCTTGGCCGGTTTGCATTGTAGGAGCAGGCGATGAGGCATGTGCGGGCGTTATGCCAGGTCTGGGTTCTACTGGAATGTAGGCTGTCATTGGATCTTGCTTTCTGGCTGCTTCTGCGGATGGAGATTCAACAAACATGACCGATGACTCAGCTGTCTCCTCAGGCGCGGCGGCTATGAGAGGATGCGGTTTCGATGTGAACTTGGGCATCGATTGTTGCCGGATGGGACGAGGCGTAGCCGCAGCTTTCGACCCTGACGATAGGGAGGCGGAAGAAATGCTAGGTGAAGCTTTGGAGGCAAGAAGCGCTGTGTGGGATGCCGATACGGTGGCGCGGCTTGAAGATGGCGTACCCACTTCCAGCCTTTGTTTTTGATAGCCCTGCTCGTCCCTGAACAAGGATTTCCGCAGGCTGAGTCTTTTACCGATGAAAGGTACGCTTCCCATCGTGGCACTCGTACTCCTAGCTCTTCCAGTCCCAGTAGATGGACTGTCAGACTGCTCCTCATCCGAAGCGTCAAGGTCGTACTCGGCCAGGCCGTTGTCTGTTGCTGGTTCACTGTCCGTGTGTACTGCTTCATCAAGTGCATCGCTCCCTTCTTCACTAGACGAAGAGTCGCTGTCCGACAGAAAATGCGCTGGAAGCAGTTGACTACGCATGCCCATTTTCAAGCCGGCTTCAAGAACACTAGCCACTGATGTTCTGTGTTTCCTTCGTACGAAGTTTCGAAGCTGGGCAAATCGCCTTGGTTTGGAGTCCGTTCTGCCAAACTGAAAATTCCCCGCTGGCCAATTATTGACCCTCTCGAGAAGACCTTTGGCATTTGTTAACTCTTCACTTGAACTGATGTCGCCAGTCTGGCGCAGACGCTGCATGTCTTTCCACCATTCTTCCTCTTGAAGTGCATCATTCGCATCGGTCCTCGCCTGCATGCAGTCCTCCGCTTGACTTCCATTAATGATTACCTCGTACATCTTTAACTCGCCACTTGCTAGCCAGAATACCAGTACCTCTGCTTCTATTCTGAGGTTCCGGAGTAACGTGGTGACGCGACCTCGCTCTTCTTCCACATCGCTCTCATACTCGACGAAAACGCAGACGCGTAGCTTGTACGTGCGCTTCCAGGAAGGAACAGTGTTCAGTATACAGCCGAGTTGTAGAATCAACGTATAGGTGTCAAAGTTGGTAGTAAGCGCACTTTTTTGCGTTGGATCGTCTCCCGCTGTGGCGATCTCGGCGGACATCTGAATGGGCCACATATCAATGTACCTCTTGGACGGTTCTTCCTCGGGCTTTCCAAGTCCAAGTACACTGAGAAGCTTTTGCCTCCTAGAAAGCTTGGGTGTTGGAACTTCCAGATCCTGGAACCCTCTGGCAATGGCAACGTTGATTTGGAGCCGAAGAATGAGATCTTCAACGATCGTGACGTAACTTTGGATAGACAATGCATTTTCTAACTTAATGGAATCCGTGGGAAGAGCGCTTGCCGGTCTGTCCGGAGCTCGCCGGTTAGCGGCTGCACCTACAGTCTGTACCGTGGGAGGATTCTGCGCTTTATTAGCAGGACGAGATGGCTGAGAGGAGGGCACGTCGACCACTCTCGAGTCTCTCAACTCCCCAAGATTGTAGCTTTTTCATGGAATCAGCAAGAATTAGATGATGTTCGGGATATGATAACCTACAATCCCATGACAACAATATTCGGCCTCATACCCCCAAGTCCAGCAGCAAGAACAATGTTTCTAGCACCCCATTCCACAGCAGGCGAAATAACAATGTTGATGAAGGCCTTGATCCTGGAAAAATCGATGTACTTCGTCCAAGCTTGTTGCTGTCGCCGCACTTCTGGTACCGCAGAGGCAAAGTCCTGAGATACGATGACGTGCCCTAAAACGAATAAAGCGCCTTTCTTCAATGAGTTGCAGAATTGAATCAGCTTGTACTGCCGTCTGGGATCGTTGACGATGAGCAAAATCTGCGGTCTCCAAAACTTGACGTGCTCTTGACGAAGTCTAAGCAGATATTTGCGCACTTGATGATAAATCAAGCTTTGGCTCACATCTCCCCAGGGCTTCGGGGGTGTGGTGTAGTGAATGAGCAAAAAGATGACCATCAGCAGAGCAACGCAGCCAGATGCGTAGATGCCATCCACGAAGAACATGGTGGCACCGCTGGCAACTGCCCCAATTGCTGCGGTCTGCCAGTTAAAGAAATGAAAGGATGGACGGAAGTTAGGGGCTGACCCAATCTTCAAAAGGAAACAGGCAAGATTGGTGACCAGAAAGGTCATGAGATAAGTCATCGTAATGAATGACGCAATCTGGTTGATATCGGAAAGCATGGTGAGCTGAGCGAGGAGGTATGTGAGAAAGATGGCGTATGTCGGGTCGTCAGACTTCCGTGTCCCTTGACCAAATATAGAGAGTCCCGGTATCAGATGGTCGCGAGCCAATGCCTGGAGCAACTTGGCCGAGCCAATTACGCCCATCAGGACGGAAAAGGCCGAGGTCGCAAACTCTCCTAATAATATGACAACTCCGGATAAATTCGTCTGCGTAGACCATTAGTATGTTGTGAGCCACCAGATGCTCTCTGAACATACAAGTTGAATGACATTAGTGTTGTTGACAAATGATGCTCGAGTGGTGGTCGCCGCCATTGCGAGGATTACGATTGCATATGAGAAAAAGGTAAGGGCAAGGCCGCTCAGCGTGCCTTTAGGGATTGCTTTGCTCGGATGCTTAAGGTCGCCGGACATGCTGGCACCGCTGGGACAAGTCAGAGATGGTCTTTGAGGCGAGAGGGGCATCTTACGCAAAAATACCACCCGTTGCTGGAAAGAGGATGCCAAACAGGTCCTGAAAATTCTCTTTGCCATTGATTTGACTGCCAGCTGCTCCGCGTGTGAAGCGTGGCATCAAGTTTCCCCGGAAAGTGTCCCAACTCAAGCCAGTGTACCTGATGCCTTGTGTCCGATTCTCAAAGGGGCTTACGACGAAAGCAGAGAAGGGAATGCTGAAGGTGGCAAGGAGGAGAATCACCAGCAAACCATTGCTGCACCGAGCAAAAATTCCGCTACCGGCCAGACATATGCACGTGCACGCAATCAGTACGAGGGTGGCCCAAATGTACTGCCACCAGAAGCCTTGACGCATCCAGTGCGCCCAGCTGCCATCATGGAGCCCAAAGTTGTCTATGAAGCAGTCAATGAGACCGACTGCGTTCAGACTCGTGTTGAATACCATGCCGAGATAGAAGACAATGCCAATTGAACCCCCAAACTCTGGGCCCAAACTGCGCGAGATCAGATAGTAAGCACCTCCGCCTCTTACTGTGCCGTTCGTAGCTATAGCGGAGATTGACATGGTTGTTAAAAGATTGATAGCATAGCACGAAATGAGCATACCTACTCTCGGTCAATGGGATTCTGGTGCAGCAAGCCTTTCAAACTCACCCAACATGCCAAGAACACCAGCCTGTCCGAGGATGAAGCCGAAACGCAAGAACATCAGAATAGAAAGGACATTTAGAGTTACGGGAACAAAGACGCCATTGAAGGTCCCAAGCTTAGTTGTACCTCCAACAGGCCTTGGGAAAGCGCCAGGACGTGGTTTCGCGGACTGTGCTCGTTTGCTTTCGGGGGAATCGTCATTGTGGTGGAAAAGAGCGGAGCGCCAGGCTCTGGAAAACCAGCCCCTCATAGAATCAGTTCCATGATCCCGTTCTTGCGCCGGCCCCGCGCCCTGGGTTCCATCTTGCGTGTGCAAGCGTGCATACTGAGCCAGAAGTGGTGTTTCTTCATTGGATGGTGACGGGAACACAGTCGAGTTCCGGTCTAGCTGGGCGGCATCATCTCTCGCAGTGCGTGCAGCGAAGTTGGAATGCGACCGTGGCGGCACCCGCCTTCTTGTACCTGCGCCATCTGCAACGTCGGTCATGCTCTCCGGTCAGATAGGCAGGTATTACCAGTCCAATGCGTATATTCAACCCTTGGGAAGTAGTGTCCAGATCGCTATCCGGCCATATATTGCATGCTTTCCAAGACCCTGCACCGGTTGGCTTGGTCCATGTATACATGAACCCAAAAGACAGAGAGACCGTACAAAGGCAGTGCGACGAATTCTAGAATATTGGGAATGAGCGTGTTCATGAACTTAAAACAAGGTCGAAGAGAGGTTGGAGAGGTTGTTTCTTGGCCGCTGACATAAGGTATTCAGTACTATGTTAGGTTGATCAAGCCAATCAATTTCCATGCGCTGAGCCGAGGCTGCCCTTGGTTGGCTCAGGCTGGCGGTATTTACAACTTCAGGTCCAATGACCTCAGCCACGTCCACGGACCTACTTGTGAACCTCCATTGGTCTCACAGCACGCTTCACATCCGCGATCCTCTCCTGTTTTACGCAGTACTCATTCTTCCCTGTGCATACGACCCATCGATACGCCCTATCTTCAGCAGAATCCTCGGACGAGCGAGTTCCAATAATGCTGTTCTAACCGTATCAACGGAGCACATATCTGCAGCGACAGTCCGCAGCCCCATTCGTGGTCTACACTCACCTTGAGCACCAGATCAGAGTTGGTGAAGCTCGACTCTGTGTTTACAACCATGGCCGCGGACCGCTTAGGGGCTTCGGAGCCTCGCCCTGTGCCTACTCCCTCGAGGAATTCCGAGCGGAGCTCACAAGCGTCAGAAAGCGTCTCACGCGCACAGTCTACGGCACGGCTAGGCTCTCCGCTGCCCTCGTCCTCCCTGCAGGCCGGATCACCAGCTGTCCGCCAGATTCCCACGCCGGCGAAGCTGGCATCCGAGGAACCGTCTACATCTCAAACGCCTCTTGCAGGCCGCGATAATCCCCAATCCTCGCTGCCCGGCCCTGGTGAATCAGCGCTCTCGTCAGCCCTGCGGGACCCCTCTGGAAGGACTCCGCCGCGATTCGGAACACCGCCGTTGCGGCCTTTGTCCCCTGATACAGGGACCTTCACCCTTCGCGACCCGCCCAGCACCCAGATCGGTTCGTTCGACGGACGCGCTCGATCCCCAACACCATACGAGGATCCAGAGATCATTCGGCGCCATTTGGCTGGGCCGCAGAAGTCTTCCGCGTCGAATCTGGGTGCAAGATACAGGTCGGCGAGTGGGGCGCAACAAGGGAATGGATATGGCAGTGAGAATGGAGACGGTGGTTCCGACGATGAGGAATTCTCTAGCTTGCAACTGCAGGGGGGAGACATCACGAGGCAAATATATCGATGGACCGAACAGCAAGAAGCTGAGGAGCGGGCGAGAATGAAACGGAGCGCAAGCTTTCACGCATCCCGTCCCAAGCCAGACGATCCAGTCCTGGATGTGGGCTCAATCAAACAGCCAGGCGGCTTTCGGCGGAACTTCCTCCGCAGGACTGCTGGAAGCCCGGCCCCTGCTTCAGGCCCTTCTAACTACGGAACCACTACGCAACCGCGACCTCAACCCCAGGTGTTCACCAACAACTTCTTGGAATTCCTCACCCTCTATGGCCACTTCGCTGGTGAATCGCTGGAGGAAGATGATGAAGTCCTGGGACCTGACGAGTACTTCTCTCCAGATGCTCTGGATTCGGGTCTCCTGACTGAGGAAGAGCAAGAGTACGGAGAATCAAGCGCCCTATTGGCTCCCGGAAAGAAGCGTCGAAAACGAAAAGATAAACAAGCAGGGAAAGCCAGCCCCACGGGCGCAGCATTGCTATTACTAAAGTCGTTTGTCGGCACAGGCGTCTTGTTTCTCCCACGGGCTTTCCTCAACGGCGGCATGCTGTTTTCCAATCTGGTTCTCCTTGGCATCGCGGGCATTTCCTACTTTTGCTTCGTACTTCTGGTCAAGACTCGCTTGGTGGTGGAGCACTCGTTTGGAGACATGGGATACCACTTGTACGGAAACTGGATGCGGAACATGATCAATTTCTCGCTGGTCATCTCGCAAATGGGCTTCACGTCGGCCTACATTGTGTTCGTGTCGGAAAATCTGCAGGCCTTCATCCTGGCCGTGTCCAAGTGCCGGACAAACATCGACATCAAATATTTGATATTAATGCAGATGGCGGTCTTCCTGCCCATATCGCTGTATCGCAACATCAACAAGATCCAGAAGTTGGCTCTGATAGCCGACATCTTCATCCTTCTCGGGCTCGTTTATCTGTACTATTTCGACCTCTTCACGATCGTTGGACAGGGCGGGGTTGCGGATATCGTCAGCTTCAACTCACAGTCTTGGACGCTCTTCATTGGCACCGCAATTTTCACATTTGAAGGCATCGGTCTCGTCATCCCCATCCAGACGGCGATGAAGGAGCCGAAGAAGTTCCCTGGGGTGCTGGCCGGCGTCATGGTGGTTATCACCGTCGTCTTCACCAGCATGGGGGCGCTGTCGTACGCGGCTTTTGGATCTGCGACCAAGACTGTCGTGATCCTCAACATGCCGCAGGACAACAAATTTGTCAACGGCGTCCAGTTCATCTACTCGTTGGCGATTCTGCTGTCGACACCACTGCAGCTGTATCCGGCGATTGAGATCACCAGCCAGCAGCTCTTCAGCCGCACGGGCAAGTACAACCCGTACATCAAGTGGAAGAAGAACTTCTTCCGGTTCTTCATGGTGATGCTGTGCGCGCTGCTGGCGTGGGTCGGGGCCAACGACCTGGACAAGTTTGTGAGCCTGGTGGGCAGCTTTGCGTGCATCCCACTGGTATATATCTATCCGGTGAGTCTCCTTCTTCTTGATCAGAGTGCGCGGATTACTGCTAACCGTGACCATTCAGCCCATGCTACACTACAAGGCCGTCTCTCGCACAGCGCGCGAGCGCATCCTGGACATTCTGCTCTGCATCCTGGGCTTCGTCGGCATGGTGTATACGACGGTGCTCACAGTGCACAGCTGGGTGAGTGGGGGGCAGGCCAGGTTTCCCGGATATTGCGACCAGTGATTGTTCGATGTAAACCTTTTGGAGAGCTCACTTCTCATATGTTTTTGCATAGAAGTCGATTGGCATGGCATGGCGATTGAACATGTTTGTCTAAGAGCATGTATATGTGGGATGCATTTAGAGGATACCTATGGAGTAGACGACGACGTAGAGGATGCCAGTAACTAGACAGTAGCTAGAGAACATACATGTTAGCGCATATAGATATGATGCTGGAAATACTAAGGTCTTCTGGAAGTCTCCAGCCGTGCAGGGCGCATCTCTATTCCCAGGTGGGAACATCAATAGTGGCATTGCTGACTGATGAGCGTTGATCCTCTCCAATGCAGATGCACTTCCGAGCGGATGCACTTCGGGAGGGAAGCGCGGACACATGGCGGGTACGTGCATTCACAGCACAGCCACAGGTTTTTTAAAGCGGGCTTTCCTTAAACTCCAAATCGTGGCACTAGCCACGCCCTACGGTGAATTATTGGCGAGCCTTGGAGACGCTCGGCTGAGAGCGGCATCCATGCATCCATGCATCCATCGATCCATGGCACCAGCCATTATTGTGCCTGGCCTGGTCTAGCCGGAGCCTCACGTCAAAAGATGGCAGCATTATTGCAGTCGTGGCTGTGTTCCCTAAAAAGGCGATGCAATACCACTACTGATTCCATCATCAATAATAGTACTTGTAAATAGACTACTCCGTTGGTAGACTTCAGCATATCGAAAAAGGAGGATCATGCCACGAGTCGAAAAGGGATCTACATCGGTCGTGATACGCTAGTTGTTTCTATTTTCTGCTTGCTTCTCCTGCTGCGCCTCCAGGTCCCGACGACGGACGTCTTTCTCGGCGAAGATCAGGAACGGGCGACGGAGGAGGTTTTGTCTATTATTGGCCGAGGGGGGCCCGATGGGACTTGTGGTGTGTGCGTGATGACGAAATGGAGAGACATGAGTTTTGTTGCGGAGTGTGTGAGGGATTGATGGATGAAAGGGGGAGGATGTACACAGTACAGAGTCCAGTATATGGGCTTCCAAGGTTTGATTTTGGGGAGATATACAGTACATAGTGGAGATGGAGATGGAGGGGGAGGAGGGGGTAACAGAACGACAATAGTGGGATTTAGGAGTGTCAACAAAACAACACGAGACCGAACCACGACTCCTACACAATCATGGAAAACAAACTGTGCTTGTGCAGAGGAGGAGGGCCTGGGAATGTTCTTTTCGATCTTGTCGGCAAGAAACTTCTCACAAAGAAGTCCTAGGCGGCGCCACCGCCACGACGCCAGAGACGGGGCTTGCAGCAAGCTGAGGAGGGCAGGCCAGGGCGTGGGCGGGCGTGGGACCCACCGCCTCAAGCTGTGGTCGACTTGTCGACTTGTGTGGACTGTGTGGAGACTCTGGGCGGCTGCACACTCGCGGGTGTGCACTGTGCACGGAGTGGGCAGACACTGCTGGAGCCAGAGGAGCCAGTATAAAGGCGCCTGCAAACAATCAACACCGCTGTTTGCCGCACACCGTCTTTCCCTCGTTCCTGCTTCCCTCCCCCCACCCCTCACTCCGCGATCTTCACTCCTCCCCCTCCACTCCCCCAACTCCAAAGACAACCCACCCTCGTCCTCTCTCCACTACCGCTACCCATAACCACCTCCGTTCGCTTTTTCCACCGCTTGCAATCGCTTCTGCTGCTACTTCGGCCCTGCTCCCAATCGCTACACACTCTCATTCGCCATGTGGTAAGTCGGCCAAATCTACCCCTCAACCCTCTCCAGCGACGGGGTGAGGGGAAACAATTCCATTCCCGTCCGCTAATCCATCCACAGCGGAATCTTTGGGTACATCAACTATCTGGTCGAGAAGGACAGGAAGTACATTCTTGACACTCTCCTCAATGGCAAGTTATTTTCCTGACAACGAGCGACTCTCGTCGCCGACTTGTACCGGCTCTGGCTAACACGCTAACTCACAGGCCTCTCCCGACTCGAATACCGCGGCTACGACTCCGCCGGTCTCGCCATTGATGGTGACCAGAAGAATGAGGTCTACGCTGTGAAGGAGGTTGGCAAGGTCGCTGCTCTCAGGAAGCTCGTCGAGGAGCAGAACTTCGACCTGTCCAAAGTTTTCGAATGCCACGCCGGTATCGCCCACACTCGCTGGGCCACTCACGGGCCCCCCTCCCGCATCAACTGCCATCCTCACAGGTACGTTCTGTCACACTCCGTTCCTGCGCCAACGGACTGGTGTCAGCACTCTGAAACATCTGCGACTGTCGATCCTCCGCTCTGCACCCGCCGTGCTACCATTTTTTCAATCGCAGCAGCGCTAACTTGTTGTATCTTCCAGGTCCGATCCCAATTGGGAATTCGCCGTCGTCCACAATGGCATCATCACCAACTACAAGGAGATCAAGACGCTGCTTGAGTCCAAGGGCTTCAAGTTCGAGACCGAGACGGACACAGAGGCGATTGCCAAGCTTGCCAAATACTTCTATGATAGACGCAAGTCGGACATGACCTTCCCTGACTTGGCCAAGGCCGTCATCAAGGAGCTTCAGGGCGCATTCGGTCTTCTCCTCAAGTCCGTACACTTCCCCGATGAGATCATTGCGGCCCGCAAGGGCTCTCCCCTCGTCATCGGTGTGCGGACAGAAAAGAAGATGAAGGCGGATTTCGTCGACGTTGAGTACACCGACGAGACGACTGCTCTTCCCGCCGAGGAGGCGACCCAGAATGTCGCTCTCAAGAAGGCAAACACCTTGCTTGCTCCGCCTGACAAGTCGCTTCTTCACCGCTCCCAGTCGCGTGCCTTCCTTTCCGACGACGGCCTTCCCATTCCCACCGAATTCTTCCTCTCGTCCGACCCTTCGTCCATCGTCGAGCACACCAAGAAAGTCCTGTACCTCGAGGATGACGACATCGCTCACATCCACGACGGCTCCCTCAACATCCATAGGCTCAAGAGGGACGACAAGTCCAAGGATGTGCGCAACATTGAGACGCTCGAGATCGAACTCCAGGAGATCATGAAGGGCAAGTTCGACCACTTCATGCAGAAGGAGATTTTTGAGCAGCCCGAGTCGGTTGTCAACGCCATGCGTGGGCGCCTGGATGCCGCCAACAAGACCGTCACCCTCGGTGGTCTTCGTCAGTTCATCAGCACCATCCGGCGATGCCGCAGGTTGATCTTCATTGCGTGCGGTACCTCGTACCACTCGTGCATGGCCGTCCGTGGCATTTTCGAGGAGTTGACGGAGATTCCCATCTCCGTTGAGCTCGCATCAGACTTCTTGGACCGCAAGGCCCCCGTCTTCCGTGACGACACGTGCGTCTTTGTCTCCCAGTCTGGTGAGACGGCCGACTCTCTCCAGGCTCTCAGGTACTGCTTGGAGCGCGGTGCTCTCACCGTCGGTATCGTCAACGTCGTTGGCTCCTCCATCTCCCTGATGACGCACTGCGGTGTTCACATCAACGCTGGACCCGAAATCGGTGTTGCTAGCACCAAGGCGTATACGTCCCAGTTCGTCTGCATGGTCATGTTCGCGCTTTCTCTGAGCGAGGACCGTGCCTCCAAGCAGAAGAGGAGGGAGGAGATCATGGAGGGTCTCACCAAGATTTCGGACCAGTTCAGGGAGGTGCTCAAGCTCGACCAGCCCATCAAGAAGCTTTGCGAGCGCTTCAAGAACCAGAAATCGCTGCTGCTCCTTGGACGTGGTGCCCAGCACGCCACTGCTCTGGAGGGTGCCCTCAAGATCAAGGAAATCTCCTACCTTCACTGCGAGGCCGTCATGTCTGGCGAACTCAAGCATGGCGTGCTTGCCCTGGTCGATGAGAACCTCCCCATTGTCATGATCCTCACCAGAGACGCCATCTTCGACAAGTCGCTTAATGCGTACCAGCAGGTCATTGCCCGCTCCGGCCGGCCCATCATCATCTGCCACAAGGACGACCCCGAGTTCCCCGCCGACAAGACGGACAAGATCGAGGTCCCGGCCAATGTGGACTGTCTGCAGGGTCTGATCAACGTCATCCCCTTGCAGCTCATGGCCTACTGGATGGCGGTGGGCGAGGGCCTGAATGTGGACATGCCCCGCAACCTGGCCAAGTCGGTGACGGTCGAGTAGATAAGTATGTAAAAGCACCTTGGGGAACTGGCGTACTAGAGGTGTAATTACACTGAGCGACGGAATCGTTTGGTTTGGTATTGTCACGACTTTGAGAATCTCATCATGGCTCGGGGGATTGTTTTGTGCTGGCCATTATGAGCCTGGGGGGATTGGATGGAGGCCTCTACCTCATGTATCGAGCATGTTATACTCACTGGTTTAATTGGATGGATTACATTTATCTTACTCGCTCTTTGGGCTATTGAAGTGAGACTAACAGAATAATGGCTCTCCCCCTGTGGCTTGAAAACAGAGACCAGCCACAGCCGCAAGCGGTCCTTGCGTCTCGGCGCGGGGAGGGATGGACGGGGAGGCATGCCAGGAACGAGAGCTGCCCCTCCCGATCAGATCCGTCTAATATCCGAATCGTATTCATATCACTCCCACACGCAGCCAGATCTTCTTCATTGCGTTACCTGAGCAATTGAATCTGTTGAAAGTATATAATTGTTGAAAATGGCTACTGGCACTCTGAAAGGCCCTGGTGCACCCAAGGCTTATGATGGTAAGCTCCCGCCATAATCCCGTCCTGTATCCTAATGGGCCGCTCTGCTTGTTTCTGAGCGATACAAGGAAGAGTTCCAGCGCATCCAGACTCCTTGTGTTTTGAATTTGCCATTCCTGTAGCTCCTCCTCTCAGTGTTCCGACTGCTCGCTGACAATTCGTCTTCAATCAGGCTCCGGTCTCCGCATCGGCATTGTCCACGCGCGGTGGAACACCAAGATCATCGACGCACTGCTTGACGGTACCGTCAAGGCGCTCAAGGACTCGGGCGTGAGGGAGGAGAACATCATTGTACAGAGCGTACCGGGCAGCTGGGAGCTGCCCATGGCAGTGAAGCAGTACGGCAGCCCCCGTCTACCGATCCCTTCTAGGACCTTATGTTTTAGCTAAAACCATCTGCTGCAGAATGTACTCGGCCTCCCAAGTGCAGTCCTCCTCCTCCAGCGGCATCGTGGGCGCCGCGACCGACCTCCTCGGGGCCTCCGCCTCGGACCTAACCAACCTCTCCCTCACCGGGTCGTCCTCCCAGAAACCTACCACCACCGCTGCTGCTGCCGCCGCCTCGTCCGCCCCCTTCGACGCCCTCATCGCCATCGGCGTGCTCATCAAGGGCGAGACCATGCACTTTGAGTACATTGCCGAGAGCGTCAGTCACGCCCTCATGCGCCTGCAGTTTGAGTCCAATGTCCCCGTCATTTTTGGCCTGCTGACGGTGCTGAGTGAGGAGCAGGGGCTGCAGAGGGCGGGCATCGGAGGGGCGAGCGGTGCGGAGGGACATAACCATGGGGGGGATTGGGGGAGGGCGGCGGTTGAGTTGGGGGTTAAGAGGAGGGGGTGGGTGGAGGGGAGGTTTGTGGAGTAAGGTGTTTATCTCTCTTCATCGAGGAGGAAGGATTGGGATTCGGATGGATATGGTATGGGAAGCGGGTACGCGGTAGATCTGGTTGGGTGTATGATATACCATTTTCTAGACGCTTATTTGAAGGGCGGCGAGGTGACAGCGTCGGGTGTACTCTGGCGCGTTGAGGGAACGCTTGCGCATGCCGGATATTCGCACAAAAGTATGCCATTGTTCAATTGCACCTTGGAACGCAGGATCTATCGCATCATGCGCTTTGCGTTGCACACGTAGAGTATATGCTGCTACAACACTGAATCTTCGGCGCCCCCTCAAAGTTACATGTATGATGTCGCTTCACGTGAGCGCCAGCAATACCCCCTCCAATGTGTGTCGCAGAATTGACCGTGAAGATAGTATGGACGGTAAACGCCTGCGACAGGCCCGGCAACACTGGAATGGCCGTTGGGCATCACTCGTATTATATTTTGAGGATGCTGAGCATGAGGCGATAAGATGACGCAGGGGCGGAGAGGTGCGGGTGCGGAGCGCAAAGGGAAGCTGCAGAGAGGCAAGGGCGGGCGGTCCGCGGCATGCGGCGAGGATATAGACGTGCTTTTCGCTTGCTGCTCAGTTAGTATAGAATTGATATCGGACGGACAGTCTCTGGGTTGTATGCAGGTGGTGTTGATGAAAAGAGGAAGAGTGTCGGCTCTGTCCCCTTTCTTGGAACGAGAACTGCGCCAAGACCAATCCTCACTTCAAAGACGAACCTCATTCCATTGACTTGCCTGCTCACAACCACCCGCCGCCACCTCTCTCGCCATATTCTCACGGCTCTCTGCCTTCATTGCGGGGATTTTTCGCAGCGGACCCTTTCTCTCCGCTGCCATCGTCTTCGTTGGCCGAGTTCACGCCCGCGCAGAGCAAGCCGGGGTCGCGCGTGTGTCGTTCTTCCTCGACCGCGTCCTTCCTTGCCATCTCCTGTACCGGCAACGTCGTCCGCGTTCTCCACTTACTTCTTCCCTACAGAGATGAGGACGCGTTGCTAGGACCTGCTGCTAGCACTCGACGCCAGGTTAGGTCACACGCCTCCGCGACTGCACCACCCAGCAGACACCCTACCACTTCGGAGAATATCCTCGATACGCGCTCGACAAGCGATCCTACTCATAAGCTTCCTTTCTTCGTCTCGACTGGGCCCGTCTACTTTGCCCATAGGCAGACTGCCCAGGTGCGACTCCGACGGCACTAGCGCCACGTGCATCATATCCTCCACCGGTGAAGGCAACGCTATATACCATTCAATAGAAGACCATGAACGCCGTTCTAGTCCTCTGTTGAAAGGCCATACCTCGAGCGAGGAGTGGTTATCTCCACTTCACCCCTCTCACACCGCTCACTCACGACACCATGTCGTACGTGGGACAGGGCGCATCTCTACACACCCTTACACCATTGACAAGCACAGACTCGTCGCCGCCGGGCAAGCCCCCGAGCCCGCGATCCGCAAAGCCTGCGAATGACTCGACACACGCGTGGGTTGGTTCGGACAAGGCGCCGTCGGCATCTGCGAAGAACATCACCACCATGACGCCCGCGCACACCCCACCGGAGCCGCCCGTATCCTCACGGCCGACAAATGGCAGAATGGGCTACCGCGCCATCTACGACCCTGCTCTCGATACTAAACTCAACGCGACGCAAAAGAAGGGCGGCAAAGTCGTATACAAGGAGATAGTAGAGAAGGTACGTGAGTGAGATACATACATACACATATACCCACCCGAAGATGTGGTCGTCCTGCGACATGAAGGCTGACTTGACTTGTGTTGCAGGGCGACCCATCTCCCCCTCCCGATCCCCGTTTGGCCCTCCCGGGTTACACCACCGGTGGTTTTGTCATGCCACTAAAACAAGGACAAAGGCACAAGTTTAAGATTCGACCTGCGCCGTACAATTTCAAGCCGTATAACTTCGACCCTCGTATCTCCTGCGGCCCCGATCCAGCGACCCAAGTTGTGGTCACGGGATTTGATCCATTGACGCCAGAGTCTCAGATCCGCGCATTCTTCAGCTCTTTTGGTGAAGTCGCGGTTGTGGAGAATAAGGTCCACCCTGACAATGGGAGCCCTCTCGGGATATGTCTGGTCAAATACCGGGACACGCCCCCATCGCGCAAGATTCCTTGTGTGAAGGCTTCCGATTCGGCTAAGCGAGCGCAAAATGAGGGTACAAATCAGCGGCTTGGCCTGCGCGAAATCAAGGTGCAGACGGATCGCGAAGGCCGTAAGTGCGAGACTCTCGTCGCCAAGTTTGTGGAAAAGAGCAGGGCGCAACAGGAGAAGCTGAAACCCAAGCTTCCGCAAGCTGCTCAGACGGCCTCGCCCGCGACTCCGACTGCGCCTAACCTGGCTGATCTACCTGCGAATGTGCCTAAGGGACCGTCTGGGAGGGGGACTGGAATGCGGCCGATATTACACATGAACGGACCACCCATGGGGAAAAAGGCGGCTTTGGCACATCTCATCGAGTCAGAACCCATAAAACCACGGTTGAAGCGGACACCGTACATTTTCATCACTTGCGAATCCGTTCCGGTATTAGGCCCGACGATTGAACATCTTCAGAAGCGACTCAAGGCATGGAACTGGACTTCCGTACGATGCGATCGTTCGGGTTACTTCATTACCTTTGAGAATTCCAGGCGGGGTGAGGAGGAGACGGTGAAATGCTATAGGGAGTGCAACGGGCTCCCACTCTTCACCTACACAATGGTCATGGAGTGCCAACCCTATGGAGACCCGGACTATGAGCGGAGTCCCAGTCCGGAACGGGTAGCAGCCATGAACAGGCGAAAAGCCGAAGAGGAGAGGATCAAGAGGGAGGAAGAGGAAGATGTGGAGTTCGAGAAGAAGCAGAGGGCTGAGGAATTGGACCCCGTCAAGGCCGCACTTGAAATGCTGAAGCAGGAATTCAAAGAGAAGCTGGTGGGCGATGTCAAGGCACGGATCGCAGGCCCTGCATTGCTCAAGCTGATGGCTCCCGAGCGGCATGCGGCAAAACGGAGGAAACTGAATATCCCCGACCCGCAAAGCAAAGATGATGCACGGTTGCCTGGTCTCATTGTTCCTGGCATTGATGCAGCGGTATCCGGTCCTCTTCGCCCTAGCGGTTTTGCAGGGAAATTCGGCCGCAAGCCCCTTGGTCCTTACGATCCCAATCGCATTCGAGGAAAGAAGCAGGTGCGGCCTATTAATGTGTATGGAGATGAGCGCAGGAAAACGACGGCTCCTAAGCGGAGCAATGTGCGCGGTCTTCATCACGCGCTGCTCATGCGAGACGAGAAAGAGGATTCTGATGATGAGAATAGAAGTTCCTTCACGCGTGATACTGAAGAGCAGGAGAGTCGACAGATCAGCCGTGCTCCTTCGACAGATGATGAAGAGGAGGAATCCAGCAGAGCTCACCGCGCAAAGAGGCGGCGTATTGAGGCCGGATGGGGTGAAGACAGCGACGATGAGATGATGGACGATTCACATGCGCGCAGTTTGCTTGCCCACCTGATTCACAAGGATCCGGAGAACATGGCTGAGAAGGAGCTGGAGCAGGTTCTCGCCATTCTGCCGCGTTCTTCGCCGATCTGGAAGAAGGCGGACAAAGCATTGAAGGGCTTCAGGAGGCTTCGTATGATTGAGCAGGAGGCGGATGCGATATTTGGCGTGGAAGCAAACGAAGACAAACTCGAGCCTGAGGTGGTCGTCACTCCTGTGCCCGCTCTGGAGGACGAAGAGGGCAAGTCTAAAAAGAAGGCGGCGAAGCCCAAGAAGAAGACGAAGAAGCAGCTTCAGGAGGAAATCAAGGCCGCGCAGGTTGAAGTCGTCGAGCTGCTACGAGAAGAGGAGGGGATTCCAGAGGAGGAAGAGGAATTGAAAGAGGAGATCACGCCTGCGCCAGTGCTAGAGGGGCCTCAAGAGGAGGAAGAGGAGGAGCGGGCTTCGGTCCATTGGGGAGTGTCGACATCGCATCCCCGGCGCACCGTGGAAGACGACCCTAGCGTCGTCATGGACATTGATGGATGGCAGCACATGCTCAAGGACGACGAGGACTTCAGACTTTTGAGCAAGGCATTAATGGCAGAGGTTGTGGCCAGGATTGGAGACGCGCATACTTGGGCATGGAAGCAAAAGCAGATCAAGCATCTCAATCGGCCCGGCGAGGAAGGCGTATCTCGGACGGAGACCAAGATCCAAGGGTACTATGTGCCGAACCCCACAGGTTGCGCCCGGACAGAAGGCGTCAAGAAGATACGCGAGTCGGAGAAGTCAAAGTACCTACCGCACCGCATCCGCGTGCAGAAGGAGCGCGAGGAACGGCAGCGGCAGGCCAAGGTCGAGGAGCGCGGCACGGCCGTTGTGGAAGGCTTCAAGTTCAGCACGGGCTCCAAGACGACGTCGACGTCCAACTCGCGCGCGAACCGGGCCAACAACCGGCGCCTGGTCAACGACATTAACATCTCCAAGACGATTGGCGGGGCCGACGGCGACGCGATCCGCTTCAACCAGCTTAAGAAGCGCAAGAAGCTCGTCAAGTTTGACCGGTCGGCGATCCACAACTGGGGCCTCTACGCGCAGGAGAACATTGCGGCCAACGACATGATCATCGAGTACGTGGGCGAAAAGGTGCGGCAGCGCGTGGCGGACCTGCGCGAGGCCAAGTACGACATGCAAGGGGTGGGGTCGAGCTACCTGTTCCGCATCGACGAGGATACGGTGATTGATGCGACCAAGATGGGGGGCATCGCGCGGTTCATCAATCATAGCTGCACGCCGAATTGCACGGCCAAGATTATCCGGGTGGATGGGACGAAGAGGATTGTGATTTATGCGTTGAGGGATATTGGGCAGGGTACGTTCTCTTCTCTCTTCTTTCTTTTCCCTCCTTTTTTCTTTTGTTTTATACCCTTTTTCTAGTTTACCATGGGGCTAACCTGAGTGTAGATGAGGAACTCACGTACGACTACAAGTTTGAGCGGGAGATGGACGCGACGGATCGGATCCCTTGTCTCTGTGGGAGTGTGGGGTGTAAGGGGTTTTTGAATTAGGCGCGGTGGTTCTGGCGATTGGTCTTGGTCGGGTCGCGGGTCCGCTTGCATCGTGCTGCTGGGTCTGGTATTGCGTATGGCGTATTGTCCGTAGCTCTTGTTATGGCTACTGCATGGAAATGGGAGGGGAAAAGAGAAATCAGGAAAAACGGCGTGGAGGGAGCAGGAGGTGGAGGAAGGTGGAGGAAGGAGGGTTAATTGAGATATCCATCGTCCCTTTTCTGGTGCTTCTTCTTTTTCTTCTTCTTCACGTTTCTCACTTGAGCTTGCTCTACTTGGAGCTGGGACGCTTTAAGCATTCCTCTTTTCGTACCAGTGAGGGTCTGGGTTGGTGTAGGATAGATACCTTTTTCAACAATTCGGGTGGTGGGTGGGAATATTACCAGGAAAAAGGAGGGGTTTACGTCCAAATTGGTGAGGCAGTCGGGATTTTCGCGTCTTCTTCTTTCGTTTTTCCCGTGATGGTCGCTGGTTTCCTCCGGCTCGGTTTATTCTTGCACTTGTATTTGTGTGCATTGATGTATGCGCTCTCTGCGCTTTTCGTATGCAAGAGGAGGTAAGGAAGGCATGGTGAACATTTGAAGGAAAGGAAAGGGAAAAGAAAGGGAAAGGGAAAGAAGGTACATAGATAGGTATCAACTCAAAATATCTATGGAGAATTACAAACATCTCACTCACAACGGCTGACTGCTTACATGCCTTCTACGCCTGCTCCTGCTCCACTTCTACCTCTTCCTCTTCGTCACTGCTGGATGCACTCCCACTGCCACTCCCCTCCTCTCCAGCGTCTTCATCTACAGCTTCCTCCGCTTTCCCCGTCATAACAAACGCTTTCAGGCACGTAATCCGCGTCCCCGTGCTGTACGTGCCGATTAACCTCCCGACTTGGTTTGCCGTAAAGTCCTTTCCTGCCTGTTGCTGTTGCTCTTTCTCTTTCTCCTGTTGCTTCTCCTTCTCCTCCCCGGCCTTCTCCTTCTCAGTCCGCGCCAGACCGCGATCCCGACCAGATCCCTTAACCTCCTCAGCAGAAACGTACCAAAACCGTACCGACCCATCACTACTCCCCGTCACGACGAGATATGCCGGCTCGACATTGTTGGCGTGAGCGTCTGTAGATCCTGTAGATTGGGGGATGGGCAGGATTTCAAAGTCCTTGATGCGGCCCGAGATGCCTGCGGCGGGCCCACCGAGTTGGGCGATGAGTTTGCATGGTTTTGCTGCGGTGTCTTCTTTCCCTGGGGTGTTTTGCGTGGTCGGTAGGTCGTCGTGGACGCCAGTGTTGTAAAACATGACTCTCCCATCCTCGGTCGACACGACGAGGATACTACCTCCCTCTTCCCCGTCCTCCTCCTTTTGATTGTCATCACCACCAGCAGCAGCAGTGCCAGGAAGATACCTCATCTGACACACCTTTGTCCTCGGCACGGGCACCACCGCACCCCTAACCCGACAATCGATGCCAAACACCACGACACCCCTCTCGAACCCGGCAGCGAATTCCTCCCCCGCAGGATCCCAAACGACCTTCCTCCCCTCCCCACTCGCAAACCTCCCCTCCCCCGCCGCCCCCAACACCTCGCGCCCAAACTGCAACACCCCCGCCTTTTTTCCAGTAACCAGATTCCACAACCGCATACACTTCTCCCCCTTGGACACGCTAAGCATGAGCTTATTACTCGGGTGGACGGCGAAATCATTAATACCGCTAGGCACCTCCCCGGGGGCCGCCGTGTCGCCGCTCGGGCGACCCTGGGGTTTCGGGACGGGCGCGCGGATGACGGAGAGGGGTTCCCAGTCCCGGGTGCGGGTGATGGCGATGGTGGAGTCGGACGAGGAGGAGAGGAGTTTGGTGCGGGTCGGGAAGGAGAGGGTGGTGATGGGGCCTGTGTGGTGTAGGAGGGAGCCGAGTTCCTTGTTTTTTGCGTTTTCGCTGACGGAGGGGTTGAGGAGGAGGGTGGGGGGGAGGAGAGGGAGCTTGGCGGTTGAGGAGGTGGAGGTGGATTTGGAGGGGGGAGGCGGGCATAGGGAGAGAGAGTAGATGTTGATGCGCTCGTCGGTGCCGCCGGTGGCGAGGAGGAGGCGGCCGTTGGGGTCCGAGGGGGGTGGGGGGGAGAGGGCGAGGCACCGGATTGAAGAGGTGTGGGCGGCGAACAGGAAGGTGTCTGTGAAGGAGAGGGGGGACTCCTTGGGGGTATCATGTGCGGGTCCCGTGCCCTGGAGGGCGGTTTGTGGGATCGTGGCCGTGAAACCGTGGAGGACGCGCTCGTAGGAGCCCGTGACGATTTGGAGGGTTGTGGTTTCGGCGGCCCAGGGATTGCCGTGACTCTGTTGTTGCGCTGAGATTTCCTTGCTCTTTGATGAAGGGTTCGGTGTTGAGACTTGGGATATCGAAGGCGTGTCTTTACTCGTCCCCTTCCGGTCCTGCTCTTTCGCCTTGGTCTTCTTGCCACGGTTGGCTACCCCGTCGGCGTGGTCTGCCGTATCTCTCTTCCTTTTTGACATGGTGCTCTTGTTGATATTTCCTTCTCCTCTCTCTGGATCTTGTTGTGCTGAACTTTTTCTCTGATAACTTTCAGCACCAGAGACATGACGGGGCAGAAAATCAGTTAGCCGAGAGTTTCTTTCCATAAAAGGACTAGCGCAGTCGCAAATAGCCTAGCGCCTATTGCCCCGGCCAAGGCGGTCAACGCCTCCTCCCATTCCGAAGGCAGTCGCCCACCGGTCGCGCCTGCCTTGTCCCAAACAACAAGCAACTCACTCTCACTCGCCTTCCGCTGCCTGCCTGCCCATTACGGGGCGCCGTGATCCCCTTCCCCCCCAGCAAAAGCGACTTCCACCCAACAACCCCCATCAACCATTTCCCATCCCCATCTCCATCGCCATCCCCATCCCCATCACCCACGGCGACACTCGTGGACAACGGATGTCGGCCGCTGCATCCCCTTCTTCTTATGTCCCTCGACGTCCTTCGTGATGCGTACATACGGGAGAAAAAGAACGAGATCGCGTAAGTTACTCTCCTTCACCCTCACCCTCGTCCAAAATTCGTGCATCGCGTCTCTTTCGAAAGCGCCGAGCGATGCGACACCGAAAAATCGCTCCGATTTTGTTTTATGCGCGTGGTTGCGTTGTTGCGTTGTGGTTTTGTTCTGTGGCTGTTCGTTTTGCTAACGCTGGGGGTTGCAGGGCCTGCGATCTCTCGCGCAAGCGCAAGTTGCGCGAGCTGTACTGCGTCAATGTGCTGGTAGCGCGCGGGTTGCCGCCCCAGCCCGGCGAGTGGTCCTGTAGTGAGGAGCCGGGGACGCCTGAGAGGAGCTTCTTGGATGCGAATGATGTTTCTAGGTATGGTTTTACTTTCTGGTTGTATTCTCTGATGTGTATTCTGGTCTATTTCCTGCCATGTCCAAGCACATCCCCTCCCTCAACCACACACGCTAAACCCGCACAGAGGGCTGCGCTTTGACGAGTCCACTCTACCATACCCCACTGTTCAACCTGCTTTACCTTCGACTCTGCCTTTTCAGTCGCCTGCAAAACACCATGTTTCGTCACCCATCTCCAAGTCTCTACCACCACCTTCCGTTCATGTGCCCGTTAGCCTGGAGGACCAACTAAGAGCTGCTTCCGCCTCGCCGTCCGTGGCAAATCCATCATCTCCTGTTGTCTTCCCAACTGGAGTCCACCAGGATGCGACACCTGTTCCTGCCGCACCATCGGAATCTTCACCGATCCGCCCAGAAGAGGCCGAACCGGAAGCTTCGCGCTCCCACCTGGAAGGGCGACCCGTTACGGATGTCCCGCTCCCGTCACCCGCTGTCGGTGCTTCTCTCTCCCAGGCGTCTCAATCCACCGCAAAGGCCGCCGAAGTAGAGGTGTCTCCCGATGGCCCATCCGCTGATCCTAAGTTGGTGGTACCGCCGTCAGCTGAAGACAATGATGCGCTAGCCGAGCAACATTTGTTGAAAGAAGCTGGATTAGCGAGGCCGGCCAATGTTGTCCATTTGCCACCGCAGGACGTGCAGGAAGCCCGGTTGAAAGAGACGGAGAAGCACCTGGCGCAGGCAAGAGAGCAAGACGAGAGGAGGAAGGAGAAGCTCACGATCCCTACCACGAACGCACACGCAGATGTCGTTTCGTCGCCATCGTCCACAGTTGGGCCCTATTCGCAGGCCACCCCTCATGCTGCTCAGCATTCCCCAGATACCAGCCCGGATAGGGAATCCTTCAAGGATCGCACTGATGCCATGGAATTGGATCCGGCGGCTCGACAGGCCAAGGAAGAGCACGAGCGTGCCTTGCAGAAGGAGATGCAGGAAGCCAGAGAGCGAGCAAGGGGGGACAGGTCGATTACGCCCGAGGTGGAGCGTCAGTTGCAGCAGGAAGAAGCAATTCGACTTGCCAGAGATGGAAAGTCACGCTTGGACGACTCTGCGGGACTGCCTCATTCTCTGACCGAGCATGCGGAAGAGGTCGTAGACCAAGTGTCGACGGAGGCCCCTGACGCCTCCGAAGATAGGGCCCCACAGGGGCCGTCTACGGATTCGTTGCCTACGCCCGCTACCGTTGCGGCGGAGACTTCACCTTTGGAACAGGAAACTGGCAGAGAACGAGTGCCAATCTCCACGAGGACGGATCATCCAACTCCACCTGCAGATGTGGACGTTGAAATGGGCGATGCGGCGTTACCATCTCAGGAGGATGGCGTCACCTCGTCGAAGCCTGAATATGCGCCGCAAGAACACATTTCCAAGGAAGGACCACAGGAGCCATCTGTTCCAGAACCGAACACCGCGATGGGGGAAGAAACAACAACACGGAAGCCCATGCTTACGCCCGGATCCAGTAGGCTATCAGCCCCCTCGGAGAGTCCGTCTCGGTCACGACCCCGGAAGAAGAAGCGTAAAGAGATCTCCACGGTAGTCTTCGCGAAACCGGATCCCCAGAAGTCCATGAAAGCTCTCCAGCTGCACAACGCCGAATATGCAGCTCTTCAGGGTGCCACCGATGACCCGAGTCGAGACTACCTCTACTCGCTATTCAAGTATCAGGCGCAAAACCCCCCGCGTTCACGCACCCTTGTCGAGCTTGTTGCGTCGGCCAGCAAAACGGTTTCGACTGCGGGTGTTCTGGCCATGTTGCGTGAGTCCTCGGATTACAAGATCCTGAAGAGGGTGTATCAATTGCAAAATGCGAATCGCTGGTCCTTGCGTCAGATGCAGAAGTCCGCCGAGCCTCCCCGCCCCACGTCGCACCTAGATCATCTGCTCAGGGAGATGAAATGGATGCAGACGGATTTCAAAGAGGAACGCAAGTGGAAGAGATCGCTGGCTGCCACGTTTGCCCACTGGTGCGCTGAGTATGTGAATAGCAGTGCTGAAGACCGTGCTTCTTTGCGTATCAGGGCGCGTGTTCCGAACCCGTCCGAAAGATCAAACTCAGACACGGATATGAACGATGCGCCAACCCCTGACCTGGTCCATTCGGGAGCAAACGAGACTGAGAGTGAGTCATTTGCTGATGATGAAGAACTGCTTGCCAAGGTCATCTCCAACGCCCCTGCTGGTTTATTCTCACTAGGCTCCGACGACGTGGTGATGAAAATCGATCGAACGCCGGCGAGCGATTCGATGCTTATGGAGCTACCGATGTACGAGCCAAACCTCGAAGCTGGCAACGACGTCACGCCGGTTTCGTTTTGCGATCCACCCATCCTTCCAGTATCGAAGTTCATCACCGGAAAACTAGTGTCCAAGATAAGAGGTCCGCCAAGGAAGCGAAGCCGATACGAGTACGATTCGGAGGATGAGCCCTCGAGTCCGCCTAGCAGAGCAGGTACTTCTGCGGAGCATTCCATGCCATCTACCCCTGGTAGAAGGCTGTTCCATCGCAATGATTTGCCTCCAGAGATGACCGATGTGGCATTGTTCAACCCTGATAACAAGCACATTCGAGACCGACTTCACGCCGCGCACCAGTTCAAGCCCCCGACCGAGTTCCAGATGCCCTCTGTTAGCTTCTTCGAGAATCGTACCTCGTCGCAATGGTTGTGGGAAGAGGACCAGAAGTTGCGTGGTCTGGTGAGGGATTATACGTTCAACTGGTCTTTGGTGGCACAGCAGCTTTCGTCGCCATCCATGTTCGTTTCCGGCGCCTGTCGTCGGACGCCTTGGGAGTGTTTCGAGCGTTGGGTTCAGTTGGAAGGACTACCCGGAGACATGGCTAAGACCCCGTATTTCAGGACGTACCAAAACCGTCTGGAGCAAGCGCAGCGGACCGTCTTGGCGCAACATCAAGCCCAGCAGCAGTTACTGCAGCAACAAGGCCAGCAAGGGCAGAATTTGGCCGCACAGGTACGCAGGCGGACCAACCAGCCCATTAGGGTGGAGCGGAGAAGAGACAACCGGTACCTCGCTATCATTGATGGCATGAAGAAATTGGCCAAGAGGCGTGAGCAGATGGCCCAGAAGCAAGCCGACGGTAAGGACGAGAAGGATTTCCCGAATGGTTCAGAAGCTGACAGAAGTACAGCCGCAAAAGCCGCCGCTCTAAGGAGAGCAGCTGAGCCTGCACAAGTAAAGACCACTGTTCACACGCCCCAGGAAATAAGCAGACTGAAGTGGGAGAAGGAGGAGAAGCGGAACCAGCAGATTCTGCAGATGAAGGTACGTTTGTCAAGAAGACGATGCAATGTAATCTAGCTGCTGACTTGACGAAGGCTCAAGCTGCACGTGCTAATCTGGCCAATATGCCCGGCCAGCCTGGGGCGGTGAACGCAATGATGGCGACACAACGGAATGGCACTCCTATGGGTAATGCTCAGATGGCTCAGCAAGCTCAGATGGCCATGGCAGCCCAGCATGCAGGCCTTACGGCAGCCAGCGCCAACATGACTCCTCGGCCGCTTCCTGGACAGCAAGGCATGGCAGCAAACTTCCCCAACCCAAGCATGAATGGAATGCCAATGAACAATGCAGGCGTGCCCCAGGCGCAAATGCATGCCTCGATGCAGAATAACCAGCGGATGGGACCTCCAGACCAGATGCGGATCGCGATGCAACGCGGCCAGTTCCCCGTGAACAACCAACACCAGTTCCAGCTCCAACAACAACAGCTGAACATGGCTAATAACCTGGCGGCGAATATGAATATGGGCAATGGGATGCACAGCGCAAACATGATGGCTTCCATGGCTAACCAGGGCGTGAACGGCAACATGAATGCGTCGATGAATGGCGTATCGAACAACGCGGGCTCGCCGCGGATGAACCAGGTAGGCTCGCAGATGCAAAGCCCTGGCCGTCCGCACATACCGCAACTTATCCAGATCCAAAACACGCTCAAGGCGCAGAACCCGGATTGGCCTCCTGAGCAGGTGCAACGAGCTGCTTCAGAGCATCTTCATAGATTCATGGCTAAGCAACGCGTGCAGGCCATGAACGCAGCGGCGGGAGCTGCTTCCAATCTTGCCTCGTCGCCACAAATTGGGAACAATGTCTATCTGCAAAACCCGAACATGCAGAATTCGCCATCACCGAACCCGGTTCAAAGCTACCAACAACAGCTCCAGCAGCGCATGATGAGCCAGAGACAACAGGTTGGGAGTCCCGCCATGAATGGTCGTCCAGCCAGCCGAAGCGCAACACCCCAGAACCCGCAAGGAGGAGGAATGCAGAGTCCGGGCGCTGGTGGTACTGGTCCAGCGGGCCTAGGTGGTGCCACAGGGGTTGGTAATCCCGCTGGTGTTGGTAGTCCCGTTGGTGGCCCTGGGACTCCCGGTACTGCTGGCGCTTCTATGCAGACACGTCCCTGAATGAAAGGGCACGACATGAATGAGATGAAGTCAGGAATTCCTTCGTCACTGTGCAATTCCATGAAGCCACACCTGTATTGAATTGTATATGTATTTTAATGATTGGATGTGCTCCTTGCGAAGGTGGAGCTAGGGAGCAGTCATGGGGCTTCAACAGGTTCGAGATGTCTACCGTCACAAATGGAAAGGGGGAGCATGCGGGCGGTGAGCGGCGTCTAGGCGTCGGGGTCTGTCAAGGGATTTGTGTGAGTTGGGTGGAGTTTAGCTGCTACCATAGATCAACCGATGGTGCAAACCCCCTTTGTGACAGGCACGAGGGTGTACTCCTAGGAGCAACACTTGCATGGATCTATCCAACTCGTTCGCCTTTCATATATGCAATCTGCCGATTTTCAATCCAGAGTACCGCGTATTCTTTAGTAGTTATTGTTCTTAGCATTATACCTTCGACCAGCGAAACAGGACTAGACCCGCCAAGACCTACGCCATTCACAATTGCATATAGCTAGCTAGGTCACCGCTCTCCCCTCCAACATTATTCCTCCACCACCGAGTAGTCGGCACATTCCTTTTTTAAAAACAACTTTTCGCTGTCTTCTTCGCTGCGGCGGCGACGACGACGACGACCATGACGAAGTTCTACCACGACGACCCGGCGTGGGCGGACATTGAGCCCATACCGCAGGACGACACGGGACACCCGCTCGTAGCGATCGCGTACACGGCGGAGTACAGCGAGGCCATGGGGTACCTGCGGGCCGTCATGGCGCGCAACGAGCACAGCGAGCGCGTCCTGGCGCTGACGGAGCACGTCATTGGCATCAATCCTGCGCATTATACCGTTTGGTATGCATTTACTTGCTATGGCTTTGAACATGAATCTAACAAACGTACTCGTTCCAGGCTCTACCGCGCGCGCACCCTCGAGCACCTCTCCATCCCGCCCTCGGACGAGCTCCGCTGGCTCAACCCCATCGCCCTGTCGCACCTGAAAAACTACCAAATCTGGAACCACCGGCAGGCCATTGTCGACCGCAGGGACTCGTGCGAGGGCGAAGCGGACTTCATCGCCCAGATGCTGGACCAGGACGCCAAGAATTACCACGTCTGGAGCTATCGGCAGTGGATGGTGGAGCGGTTCGGGCTGTGGCGCGATGTGGGGGAGGTGGCGTTTGCGGAGGAGATGATTGGCAGGGATGTGAGGAATAATAGTGCGTGGAATCATCGGTTTTTTGTGCTTTTTGGGGGGAGGAAGAAGGGTCAGGCTGGGGAAGGGGAGGAGGAGGGGAAAGAGGAAGAGGAGAAGGAGAAGGAGAAGGAGCTTGTGCAGAGGGAGATTGAGTACGTTTCCGAGATCATCCTCTCCTTGTTGTGATGAATTTGCGATCTTGCCGGAAAGACAAAAGACGCTGACGAAGAGCAGATACGCCAAACAAGCCATCCGACAAGCCCCCCAATCGCAATCCGCATGGGACTACCTCCGCGCCGTCCTCCGCCACGCCCACCTCCCCATCTCCACCATCGCCGGCTTCGCCAACGAGTACAACGACGTGAGCCCTCCGCGAAGCCTGCACGCCCTGGAGGCCCAGCTGGAAATCTACGCCGAGCAGAACAAGGTCGACGAGGCAAGGAGCACGCTCGAGGCCCTCGCCGAGTTCGATCCCGTCCGGAAGCCGTACTGGACGTATCGGCAGAAGGAGTTGGTTGTGGCGTAGTGGTGCGCTGCTACGGGGTGAGACGCCGTAGGATTGGGTTCGAGGGAGGCGTGCGAGTATTTAGTTGAGGCATGACATTACCACACTACGGTCGAAACGATACCCGGATGGCGTTTTGGTTGGGTTTATGGCGGCCGGTTTTGGGTTGGATTATTTTTCTAAGGGCGGGTATTATATAGGATATGGTTGATATTTTTGATACCATAACGCCACCATTCATTCATGTGTGATGGAGTGAAAACATTTCTTCGATCATTACTACTTCCGCGTCTCTGAATCTATAGACTCCAAACACCCATCGTTCCTAACCACAACACCACTCATCTCCTTGCCCTCCCTCACGGCATCGTAACCTCACTCGGCACCGCCTCCCCATTCCTAACCCCATCCCCCACCAATCCATCCACCCCAACTATTTCCTTCCCAAACTCCCTCCTCCACCCCTCCAACATCTCCACCGTAACCGCACTCCCCCCACAAAGCACAACAACGACCTTATCCTCTCTCCTCACCTTCCTCCCCAACGCCCCCTCCAACCGCCCCACATCATAGCACAGCGCGACATTGACGCCGCACGCCAACTCGACCATGAGGCGCTCGTCGTCGGCGAGGCGCCAGCATGCCCTGGCGGCCTCGGCGTCGGACAGCACGACGGACTTGACGTGGGAGCGGAGAGCGTACTCGAGGGTTTGCGGAGTGACGCGGCGGGCGCCGAGGGAGGTTGCGGCTGAGGTTATGGTGGGGAGGGAGATGAGGGTGCGGGCGGAGAGGGAGGCGGCGAGGGAGTGGGCGCCGTGGGTTTCTACGGCTAGGACGGTGGGGTAGGGGTAGGGGGACGGGGAGGGGGAGGGTGAGCCGTGGGTGGTGCCGTTGGAGGGGGTGCTCATGTCGGTGTCGTTTGCCTCGTTGCCGTTCTTACGGGAATATCGGTCCGGGTAGAAGACGGGGAGCCACGTGTCTAGGCCTTGCATGATGCCGTTGAAGAGCCCCCCGCCGCCAACGCTGCAGATGATGACGTCTGGGGGAGAGTCGTCGGGGAGTTGAGATAGGATTTCGGGGATCAGAGTCGAGTGGCCCGTCCAGACGTCTGGGTGGTCGAAGGGAGGGGCGTAGATGGCTGAGGGGCCGGCCTAATAGAATAAAAAGAACCCTTATGTTAGTCTTCACGATAGAATATAAAGCGTGGTGAAAAACGCGCCCCATGGAGATGGCAACGAGTGGGTGTAAATAGTGAATATATATCACTTACCTTCTTCATGACCTCGTTCCTCAAAAACGCATCCGCGTCCTGCCACGTCTCGCCCCGCTGAATCACCTCGTGCGCGCCCGCCGCCTTGAGCTTCGCAATCATGAGCGGCTTCGTTGACAAAGGGACCACGACGGTGCAGGGCAGGCCGAAGGTGCGCGAGGCGTGCACGGCGGCGAGGCCCGCGTTGCCGCCGCTCGAGGAGAAGATGTGCGGTTGGGGTTTCTCGGAAGAGGGAGAGGGTGAGGAGGCGAGGTCTTGGAGGCGGCATTGGATGTAGTGGCCTATTCCTCTGTGGGGAGGAGGGGGGAAGGTGTTAGAGATGGGGGGTGAGAATAGGGAGAGGGGGATATGTACCGGGATTTGAAGGAGCCCGAGGGTTGGAGATTTTCGAGTTTGAGGAAGACTCTGCTTCTGCGAGTTAGGATTGTGGTTTTGGTATTGTGGCTTCTAATTGTGGAGAGATATGGGTGTGATGGGAGCTGCTTTGGAGACGTGGAGAGAAGTTTTTCGAAATGAAGGACGAGACAATAAGTGGTCTTGGAACTGGAGAAAAGACAAGTTCTAGGAGACTTGGAAGAAGGGACCGAGCAGGAAGAAAAGAGATGTCAAGCGGAAAGGTCAAGATCTCACCATCCCGCAGCCTGCGAAAGCGCATACGACTCCCTCAACGGCGTCTCCACCCAGGCTTTCTTACTCTTTTCGCCCTCGCGCTTGGGCACCTCAAATTCCTTAAACGTCATGTTGTAATTGTTGAAGAATGATACCCTTTACAAACCAATGGCGCCTGAGAGTCTTCTCTGGCTTCAATAAGAAAATAAACGATTGTGGTGTTGATGAAGAATCGAAGTTCCGTCGACGAACGCTTATCTCCTCGAAAGATTTTCGGACGGAAATAATAAGAAGTGGCGATGGATCCACAACAAGGTCCCTTGCACCTGCGGATTCCTAATACATATGTATACACGCCCTTCGACATATTATATCAGCAACTAGCAGCCGTCTTACTTCGACATTGTCACTGCTGCAGCCCCGCCAGTCCGCAATCGGTCGTAGGATTACCCTAAACTTCCTCTTATTAGCGCACCCCTTTCAAGACTCAAAAGGCTCTCCGCCGGAAACAAGTTGGGTCCCGGGACTACAATCGATTACCCCATAGATAGCTCCCATTACCCTATAGATACCTCCTTCAGGCAACTCTTGCAATAATCGCTCGGGAAAGCTAGCGATGTCGACTCGGCCAAAGTAGCGTATAGGGTGCAATGTGACGCACAAGGCTCGCATGGTCTTGCTACCCGGCGGACAACGTTTTCCGTTAACCTGGCTACATCCCTTTGAGCGTGAATCGTGATGCAACACTTGCGGCTACATGATCTACGATGGAAAGGTGAAGGAAACGCTGGTTCCCGATCGGCGTCCGGTTAGTAGCGGCATGCCCTTGCTGCCCCGCGTCTGGCGAAGGGCGGGGTGTGCGCCCTGAGCGTGTCATTTGGGATACAGGTATGATGGTAGGGACGAGGTGTGAAAGGCATTCCGTCGGGAAAGAACATGGGTCGAGACGGTGGTCTAAACAAGGATGAGGTGGCAGGTGGAAGAGAAAGGAGTGGGTTTGATCAAAGAGTGGAAAGTGGAAATGTGTATGTCATAGTGGAGATTTCTGATAGATGTAATAAGCTTTTATCACTTAGACATCTGATGTCCTCAGCCCTGTGTTAAAGGGTCTGCCTTCATTCCTGACCGCATCTGCTCTCATCACCACTAACTCCCCGACCCATCACCCCCGCGAACCGTTTCCTTCTCCAACGCACTCTGCAACTCCACCTTCGCCTTCAACTCCATCTCCACCCCGTCAATCACCCCCCTCAAATGCCCCGCACAAGCCTCCAACTCCCTCCGCTCCCCCTCATCCAACCGCATCGGCATCGCCCGCACAATCCCCTTCCTCCCAATCACCGCCGGCATGCTCAAACAGCACTCCAGGTCCGGCTGGTAGTACGACAGCGGCCGCACGCAGCGTACGTCGTAGAGGATGTACTTGCAGATGCTGGCGGCGATGTTGCCGATGCCGTAGGCGGTGCAGCCCTTGGACGCGATGATGGCCGCCGCCGCCCCCCGCGTGTGCTCCGCTATCTCCTGCTTGAAATTGGGAGTGAAGTGGCCCTCGGGAAGGGCTTGTTCGAGCGGCGTCGTGCCGATGGTGATGCTCGACCACGCGATCTGCACGTGATTAACAGTGAGAAGAATGATGGGCTGGATCTGACTTACAAACTGGCTATCCCCATGCTCGCCCAGCACATATGCATCGATACTGTTAGGCGCTACTTCGGCCCTCTGCGCCAGCACGCCTCTCAGCCTTGCTGAATCCAAGGTCGTGCCTGTGCCCAGCACCTGCGACTCCGGCAGCCCAGACAGCTTGCGCGCAAAGTACGTGAGGATGTCGACGGGATTGGCCACGAGAAGAGCAATCGCATGCGGGTTGATGGGCTGCATGGCAGAGAAGATGGTGCGGAGAATGTTGAGGTTGCGTGAGAGGAGCGAGAGGCGGGATTCCCCTGTGAAATGTGAGACATAGGTAAGAAAGGGAAAATATGGACAACTCAGAGTAAGGGAAATTCCCGCAGAAGAGTGAATATAATCTTGAAGTGATCGATAACTGATCAGAAACTCAAGGAAAACGTACCAGGCTTCTGCTTCGCCCCAGCAGTGATCACTATGATATCCGCCTGTGCAGCATCCCGCGGCGTCCCAGCCCTCACCCGCGTGCCATTGTTGCCCCGAAACGTCGCATCGTTGAGGTCCCTTACCTGTGCCTCCAGCAGGTCCGTCTTGGGATCTACCAGTATGACTTCGTTGCAGATGGGGTTGAGGACAAGCGTGTACGCTAGAGTTGCCCCGACTTCGCCGCAGCCAAAGATGGCGATGGTCCTGTTGAGCTTCTGCTCGTCCATTCTCGAAGTTGCTTGCTTCTCTGCGACTTTTCTTAGGTTTTGTTTGTATTATGGGGAGGTGAGGTCAGGTAGAGCCGCATGAGGGGTAGCTCTTGGATACCCCACAGATTGGTGGAAGAGCTGTCCACACAAAGCTGAGCTAGGACATTGGCTAGGAGAGTAAGAATGAGGCGCGAAGCATGTGCTATCACACTCTTGAAAATAGTGCTCTAACCGTCTATAGTTGTTCTGCGTGCTCAACTCTCATGGGGGGACCGGTTTCAACCCAATGTCGAGATATGGACACATACTCTGTACGCCGCTGAGCACTTAGTCTACCGTATACATCTCTAGATAGCCCATTTTCGGACCTTGCGTAGTTAAAGAACCATAGTAAGTTCTGTATAGGCTGGAGGAAGCCCCTCTTGGAAATCTGTATCCAGGTGAAACCCACCACTTTGCTCTCCTGATCTTGTACAGGGAAATCGTAGAATCATTGCGTAGCGAAGAGTAAACCCCCAGCTGCTTCTGGCGACAGAGTTGCCCTCGCCTTGCAACAGTTGTCCAGATGGCAGTGTCTAATTGCAGTTGACAAGACTGGCAGCGGGACCACTGATAAGGAATTCGCATCCGTATCGCGGAGTTTTGGAGGGTGCTAGCGCTCTGTCTCAACTTCCTACTGGGTTGCCCTTCGCAGACCTGCCGTTGCCTATTCCCAAGGGTTCTGTATATCGTCCTCAAGAGGGAGCAATTCTTTCTGAAGTCTCGCAGCTACTTCGTCTGCTTCTTTCCAAACTCTGAGGAGATTGCGGCCGACAATCTTTCCAGCGTCTTCATCGCTTACGCCCTGGCGGAGCAGCTCTGTGACAAGATCGGGGAATTTCGAGACATCCTCCAAGCCAACCGGTGTTGAGTCAATCCCATCATAGTCCGTCCCAATGCCAACGTGGTCGTAACCGATGAGCTCCCCAATGTGTCTGATGTGACGGACGACCTGGTTCAGGGTGGCATTGGCAGGATACAGCTTTGGCAGCTCGGACGGTGAGTCTCCCGGCACACACGATATAAACCCCGGACTGAAGTTCACCATCACGACAGAGTTTCTCTCCTTCACATATTGCAGAATGTCGTCTGGTACGTTGCGAGGATGCGGGCATATGGAATAAGCAGAGCTGTGACTGAAGATCGGGGGTGCCAAGCTGCCTTCCCAATCTCCAGTACCGTTGCCGACCAAGACATCTTTCATGGTGTCTTTACTGACGTGCGAGAGGTCGACGAGCATGCCCATCCGGTTCATCTCTTTCACAAGATCACGACCTGCAGGACTGAGGCCGTGCCAGTATGGTTTTGCGACGATAGCCTCGAAATTGGGGCCTGATTCCAGAGCGGCATCTGCATACTTGTTATGGCAGTTCCAGGTTAAAGTCGCGTAACGAACGCCCAGTTGGTGGTATAAGCGCAAAGTGGATACGGAGTTGCCAATTTGATGGAGTCCCTCAATAGCTGCAGGGGAAATGAGGCGACCTTCTTTGAAGGCGTTGAGAGCTTCGGAGCTATTTCTCGCTGGAGAGAAATACTTGGGATAGTTTTGGCCTAGACGCTGGAATAGATCCAGTTGATCAAGTGTGAGGCGGACAACTAAACTTGTTAGCTATCAAGGTGACAGCCGTTCAAGACTACCACAGGGTCTTACTTTCAGAATATCGCTCAGTCGAGAAGTCCGTCCCATTTCCTGGAGGGCACGGCATGAACGCGCTCCAGAAGGCGCCGCCCTGTTTGCCCCTGTCCAGCCTAGGTAGATCTACATGCTGAGGAAAGCCGCCATTCTCGAATTTGTCTCTGAATTCAGGACCATAGATGTGATTCTTGTATCTGGTGCGAATGTAGATCATCAGATCATTATGTCCATCTACGGGATATGAGCACCTTTCGTTACCAGTCGCTACAATACACACCTATGAGAGGATTGTCACGGAGAACTCTGCTCGCCCTTTCTTCGAGGGTAAGCGTGGACAGCCGCTGGCTACCGGAAAACCTTCCAGGGCATTTTGTGGACAAACGAACATCAAAACGAGTCAAAATGAAGAAGATGGACAGCAAGAATATGGTTGTGTAACCGCACGCATAGAAAACGCGACTGCGTCGGGGACGCTCCAAATCAGGGGATATGGACAAGCTAGGCGCCCTCGAAGGGACCTTCTCACCCTGTTTAGGTTGATCCATTCCAACCATGACGCTCGCTGATAATCAGAAAGGAGGAGGACAATGTCAGACGAATGGTGGATTGCATGAGGTTGAAGTTCGTCGGATATGATTGGCCAGACCATGCATGACAAAGCTGGACTTGGCAGGGCACATCCAATGGTTTAAGGTGAACGTCACCTCGGACGACTGTAAACATCCAGCCTTCTCTTGAACTGAATTGAGATAGCACCTCCGGCCCAGGGATCGTAACAATGGCGATTATCTCTGCGTACACCCTTATCCGCACCATCTCCTTATTCCATTTAACGCTCGCGGTGCTCTTCATCAAGAATCCCAAATTGATTGCCGACCAGAGCCTCGTTTATGTGATGGCTGAATCTATGCAGCTGGTATGTCTACCTATAATAGAACTATATGCCACCTCGCTCACCACCAACAGCCTACACCACGAGAATTCAGCAAACCGTCCTCCGTAACCGCCTTCATCGGTGTCCTGTTCGCCTTTCTCGGTCTCTCTGACCTGACAGCGCTATCTCTCCCCGACGAAATGTGCGAACGGTTCTGGGGCACGCAGACGCCTGTTCGTCTTACCTTCCTGTTTGCGGTCACCGGGTATACCTATATGTTCAAGGAAGGCGGCATGTTTGCGAGCAAAGGTCGCCAGTACACGTTCAATTCAGGGGACAATATGAAGAACAGCATCATATTCACATGGGGCTTTCTTGAGCTGGGTATCTGGTTTTGGGTATGTTGTCCCCTGCGTTGGAATGGATGGGGTATTTTGATGCTAACGGTCACGAAGGTTTTTGTGAACCTTCGAGATGAACGGCGGCAGAGGTCGGCCAAGTTGATTGAGAAGAGGAAAGCTGAGCTCAGTATATGAGGCGACTGGCTAGAGGATCTACCTCTGCGAGACCGAGCCTGTGAGCTATGATAGCGTTCGACACTGCTACCTCCCTCCCTCGAGCACAGCGCACCGGGGACTCTGGCGCCAGTACTGCCCAAGTGGCATCATGCTCGAATAATGCACCCAAGGACAAGAGATCTATCTGGAATGAGGCTGAAAATTCTTCTGGGAACATGCAGTACGTCCGATTCCTGCTTCGAGGAGCTAGGCATCACAGAGCAGGAGGGGTTGATGGCGCAACCGATGCGGAGATCAAGGATATCACATCCATGGCCGCGTATAAAGCCCGTTTGTAGGCTCCAAGGGGACTCAGCACAATGCACCAGGGGTTCTCATATAAAACCAGGAAGAACACATGGGCAACGTGAAGGGTTGAGCGGGGAACAGACACTGAGAATATCAGCTTCAGTTACCCGCAGAACGATAAATTACTCTATGTTGGATACAAGCTGACCTTCGCTAGACGCTGTATATCTATCTTTTGCTTCTAACAATTTTCCTTTCAACAGTTCAATGAGCCAAAGGGCTAAGACGGACCTCCAGACCCCTGTCCGCCTGCTCCACCAGTTCATCAATTTCCCGAGCGCCATACCCACTACCCACGTAGGCCCCACCCCCCTCGTTTTCATTTTGGCATCTTCAAACCTCGCCCTTTTTCAACTCCATCGTTCTACAGACAGTTAACACACTTATAAGTGCTCAATTGGCAGATACTTTTCATCAAATCACTTTTGACATCCTCCGTGGCGCAATTGGCTAGCGCGTCTGACTGTTATTCGACTTAAATTCGACGTTATTTCGGATCTCAAAAATCAGGAGGCTGGTGGTTCGAGCCCACCCGGGGGAGTTAATTATTTATTCTCTTTTGCTCTGTCAACTTATTTTTGATATGGCAGGATGAGTAGTGTTGTATAGATGATGCGTCGTTTTGGTGTTGATTGGGTATGTGTGTGTGCAGGAAGCACTATCAAAGGACAACGGCCTACGCGGATGCAATGAGGAAAGCGTACCTTGGATCTGCAGTGGTATATCTTTATGGCATAGGAACACACATGGGTCACTGGACTCTCAAGTCTTAAATATGAAAATCCCTCCAAAGGACAATGACCTCTGGTTTCATCATTACGAGTCTATGAAGTGGGTATATACCTGTTCTATGCATTACTCAAACTACTGCCTTTACCATCAGTCAAACTTCTCACGCTAACCGATCTCACAGTGTCTATGCCTAAACCACTTCATCCTCCCATCGCAGCTCTCCAGGCTTAGTAGCCACCTCAATATCCCCGGCACCATCCAGCGAAGGCCTAGCACTACTGGCCTCGCTGCTGGCGCCACTGGCCCTTTCCTTCTCCTCCTCCTCCATCTCGGCAGCCTCCCAATCATCTGCCACCTCGGCCAACTGCTTCTCCTTCTCCTTCTTCTTCTTCTTCGTGCTGCTCAGGCTCAAGACGGCAAATCCTCCCTTACTTCCCAGAGGAGCGACCTCTTCCACTCTCCTCGGAGCTACTCGCCTGGCAGCAGCAACCTGACTCCATCCTGCACCAGGACTGGCGTCGGTTTCCCTTCGCAGGACGTTCAATGAGGCATCCACTCGCGCCAGTTGGAGCTTACCCAGCTGTTGCGAGGCAACCGCTTGAGCCAGTACAGGCTTGATAGCCTCCAATCTGGTTTGGAGATCTTGCTCCAGGACATTGGCTCTGGTCATAAGGGGTGGTTGGAGGGTGACCTCTTCGCTTGGCAAAAAGTGAATCTCCAGCTCTATGGGGTATTTCGTCTTCGGTAGAGCACTCTTTACGACAGCGCTAACCTCATCGATCGTCAACGCGAAGCGGGGATTCGTGATGACAAAGGCGTTATATGGATCGCCCGAGCTCGGTTTGGGACGAGACGGAGGAGTGGGAGCGGCAGCTGGGGTACTAACCCGCTGCACCTGCCGGATCCGAGCGCATTCGGCCAGCGTCTTCATCGGGGCCATTACGAATCGGGGTGTCTTGAATATTGCAACATGTCGATGCGGTTCGGGGTCCATGCTCTCGGAGTCAAAGCCAAAGTCCTCTGCGATGGAATGCAAAAACGCTCGCTGATGTGCAGGCATCGGCTTGAAACGTAACCGTTTTTCGTCTGGGTTCGCGGCAAAGAGCCTCAACACCTTCTCTTGCGCGGCGGCCCAGGTGGAGTTCTCCATGTACATCCTCAACGTGTCGGCAGAGTAAGGAATGTAGTCGTCTTGCCGCATTGCCGGATCGACATTGAGTGCCAGGGCTAGTTTGCGATTGCGTTCCAGCCGTGCACACTCGTCATCACACTTGAGTGTCTTCTTCAAATTTCCGTCGCTGGTCTTCGATGCGTTGCATTTCGACTCCTGTTTGATACGCTGGCATTCGCACGTGACGAGAATCTTATGTTGACAAGGCTTGTCCTCCTTGCATGGGAACGGAGAGTGGCAAAGAGCGGCACATGGATGGCCACAGGTCGTTAGTTCTTTGCCGCACACCTGCGTACATGGTTCTTCACACTCTCCAGGACGATGGCATTGCTTCTGACAGGTATGAGCACCGCATTTGAGCCTGCGTCCGCACACCTGTCCACAACGGACATCAGTCAGCCAGCAAGGTTGGTTTTTCATTGCGTTCTTCCCGCAGAGGCACGTCCTTGTGGTCAAAAAAGGACATTTGGGACAATCTTCATCATCCAGATGACAGATGTGCGCAACCTGCGGATGCCCACATGCTTTCGGACGTTCGCAGTTATACCGACAGAGAGGTGGCTTGGTGCCGCATGGCAATGGAGGTTGGAGTACGGTGCGACCGCAATGACAGCTGATTTCATCGAAGATCGCCTCTCGGCACGTCCCGCAAGCACCCTTATGGCAAAGTTCTTGACAACGGTGATCCGGATTCCCGCACTTCAATGGGCGGCCACAGGTTCTGGTACATATATGCTCTGCCTCGTATGAATCCTCCAGTCTCCGTGGCGCAGAATCAAGCGGCCTGGGCTTCCGTCGGTTCGCTTGTCGTTCAGCAGCTTTACGTTCACCTGGGCAGCATCGCTCTCCACACTCATGCCTTCCGCAGTTCAAAGATACTCGACACACTCGCATACACTGCGGAGGCTCTTCCACGCCCTGATGACAAATAGAGGTAGACGTGGTGCGTCCACACCTGCAGGCAATGGAGATCTTCTGCAGACAGGGCGGACATTCTCCTTGATGGCAGGCCTTTTGGCATTCATGCCCACAGCGGAGCACCTTCCTACAAGGCTTTGAGCAGTTGGGGATAGGGTCCTCGCAATTCTGGCGCGTCTTATCGGATATCTCGGTAAGGGGTGTCTTGCCGCAGGGACAGTGCGAGACAATATCTGGAGAACGAGGGCAGTGGGACGGTTGAGGCTCTTGCTGGTGGCATGACTTTTCACAGCGATGCTTCCCACAATCGAATGCGCGACCACAAGTATTGGGGCATTCGAACAAACCTGTCCAATGCTCGACAGCCACTGTTCCATCTGCTGCAATGTGAGACAGGCTACTCTCGAGCTCATCCCCTCGATCGCAGCACAGAATGTCTTTTTGCACCTGGCCACAGTAGCAGCGAGCAGGAATTCGAACCTCACAGGCGCCGCATAGCCCTTCGTGACAAGGTCGGGAGCAGTGATGCTCTCCACAAGGCATGAGCTCGCCACAAACATCGCCACAGCTCCAACCATTTTCGTAATCGGTGTCGACACACCTCCTAGTCGTAGAGTGTTTCCCGCAGAAACAGTACTGGGTAGGGCCCATTTGAGTGCAGGGCGGACAGGGGCCAGCATGGCAGATCGAAGGGCATGGGTGCGGACACTTCTTCGGCAGGATACGAGGCCGCGAGCAGGATTGGCCGCACGAGAATGGAGGAAGTCCGGGCAAAGGACGAGGATCTCTCTCTTTCTCGCACCAGCAATTAAAGCTCTCGGGTAACACGTCCTTGGGAAGATTACACCCGGGGCAACGCCACTGTCGCGGGGGTGGCAGCTCGCCATTCTGGGCCTGTTGTCGCGCGGCAGCAGCTCCTTCCTTGGTTGACCAAGCCTTGATGCAGTGTAGATGGAAAACTGTCCAACAGGTCCTACAGGACCAGGCTTTCGACTTCCTTTTCACTTTGTCGTAGCAGATGGCGCATTCGTAGTGCTCATTGTCGATGTCTTCGTGCGTTCGCGTGGCGATATCGTGAGCAGTGGACTTGGGCGCTTGGGATTCCCGATTCCGTGCTGAAGGCGGAGACGGCTGACGAACAGTAACAGGCTGTCCGGGCAGGAATTCCGGCGCATCGGGCTGCAAACCCGTTGAGGTTCCTGAAGCGGGTTGGGTGCCATCCGTCAACTGCCCTCCGAACTGGCGTCCTCCAGGCCCAACACGCAATCCACGCCCACGCTGGGATCTCTGAAGTCCCCCTCGACCTCCTCTGGCTCCACGTTGTGCCTGGCTTTCTGCTACTTGGACCCGTTCCGGATTAAGTGATTGTGATCTTGCGCCCCCATGATTGTGACCTCTGCCCCGACCCTGTCGTGCACCTCGCGGGGCTTGTACGTCCTGAGCCGAGTCATTCGGTTGGGAGGAGATAGTTTGTTCATTAACTCGGCGTCTCGGTCTCCTCCGTCGTTGCGGGTTGCTCAGTGGCCCGGTGGGCACTTGGGCGGTCGCTACGTCCGACATGCTGGCGAAGGCCAGCCTCAGGGAAACTGCCGTCAAATGTATGAGATGAAGAAAAGGCAGGCTCAAATAATGTGCGACCTGCAGAACCAGAGAGAAAGACGGATGAAACGAGAGGAAGTTGTTGCTGTCGTTGTCAAGAGAATGAGGGAAAGTGGCAACAACAATAAATATATGGGACGGCCAGGCGCCAAGGAAATGGAAAGATGCAGAAGAGATGACTCAGGGTCGCCACGGGCCGAGAAATGGAAGATGGGAACCCGTACCGAGCCCGGAAGGCGAACAGCGGCAGTGTACAAGTTGGGGCTTACCTTGTGGGCCAGAACAAGGCACCCGAACCGTCGTCCACAAGTTTGTGGAGGAAATATTGTTGGTGAATTGCGGATGCGGGTGGGTGCGTCATAGTTCGCCGGCTAAACGTCGGGAGCGAGCGGCCATCAGATGGCCCAGAGCTAAGGGACCGCAATGCCAGTCCCCGACGATCTCCGCCGTCTTCACTTGCACCCACTACAATGGCCAAAACAGCTGCAGCTGTCCTTGCTTTGGCACTGGTTCCATCGGCGCTGGCGTTCCGGGATACGTCTCCCCTGTTTATTTTCTCCACCTCCGAGTAAGCTGGATCTCTCACCTCGTCGGCCACCCATCAACTAATACCAGCTACAGGTTGACCGGCACCGGAAATGTTCCTACTATCGCTCGAGCGGAAGCAGTCGACGACCAGATCAGGCTATTATTAAGTGGATGCCCATCGAGAACATACTTTATTGTCCAACAGGATGGTGTCGCCGCCGCAGACTATGACTCCATAAACGCGCCGCGACTGGCCTCGTACACCACAGGATCGAACGATGTCATCAAAAGCAGCATCACCACGGAGGTTTTAGGAGTTCTGAAGACGGGAGAGCTGTCCCATTATCTAGAAAGCAAATGCGGCGCCAAAGTCCAACAGGCAGACAACGCTAGCGAAGATGAGAGTGATCCAAGGGTCATAAGGGTCTCGTTTGCGGCGCCGTCAGCGACTGATCTCACCAGCGTCCTACGAAAGAACGGCGAGTAGTCCATTAGAGAGCATTAGTCGCTAAGGCTAACATTCTGGTTAGATGGGGAACTAGAATATATCATCTCCCGACTCGCTCCTTCCAAGGACTATACCGTTATTTACACCACGACACCTCGAGACCTGGACGAGTCCCATAACCTTTCCAGTGAACATGTATACGAAATGGAAGATCCATTCCGCGATGCAGTAAAGATGGAGTTGAAGCGAGACACAACCTACATCCGGCGAGCGGACAACGTCAACCAAGGTGGCCTTTTCGAGAAATACCAGTACTTTTCCCCTGGTCTCTTTATGGCCTTTTCTGCAATGGTACCCCTCGTTCTCATCCTTGGCGTCGGTTTGAAAGCAATCGCCGGTCTAGAGGTTTCCTATTTCGCTTTCAGCAAGGAGATGGGTCCCACTGCCCAGAAGAAGCAATAGCTCTGAGATATCCATGTATATTGTGTACCCGGTCCAACATTACGGATAGGCGTTTCGCGTGGGATTGATTGTCGCCTTATGATTGAATGCGATTGAACCTTTTCTTAAAAGAGTCGAGGATCACGTGAATTCTACCCTTTCGGACTTGGAATGTTTGTCTCGACACCTGTTAACACTCGGAATGACGGTGTAGACTCGGAATCAATTGGAGAGGACCATTCGCTGGCTTTATCTAGTCTTCGATTCCCATCTCCACATGTTCGCACGGAAGTGTATGTAATATTTACTACCTTGCCACAGGCGCCAATAACTATCCACTGAGGCCGCGCACCACTGAGCATCTTGGCCGACACTGATATGCATTCGCATGTTTGACAGATTGCAACGGTGTCTCTGGGAGCTCAGAAGCGCTGCAACATTGGGAAACTAAACTTAACCACCTCATCCTAACCCAGAGTCCATCCTGAGAGAAGGCTGGTGAACGCCGAACTCTGCATGAGAAACGGAACGTCTCAATAACCTCTTCTGAAGGGTTGATACAGAGATCCGACAGTGCCGGAAGCGCTGGCGGGTTGCTGAAACCGAGACAGTCGGAGCCGGCGCACAACGCCACATTCGACCTCAGCTGGAGAAGGGAAGTTGGACCCGCGATATTGGAGGGCGCTTGAGTCTCTAACAGTATGGAAACCCGGATTGCATTAAGAGGAAGTCCCTAATCGATGTGGATGAGTGAATGTCTTGGGGATGCTGGTTCGTGATTGGTCAGAGCTCACGGCGAAACTGATATTCCGGTGAACTCTACTAGAAAACCTCCCATGACACTCACAAGAAACCCAAACGCATAATGTTCTGAATAGGCGTCTACCCGTTTCTAAACTAAGACAAAATTTCTCATGCTCTTTGCCCCATTTCAGAATATTCGCGGCGCCAAACAATGACGTGCATCTCTTGCCATACGCGGCCAACATACCGCTTCTCGATGCAACCCAGCGCCTCTTCGAGACACTGTAAACGGCGATTTACCAATCCTGTCTGAGCCAAGCTCTCGTTTCTAGATCGGAGAGAAGTGCAGAGGAGGCGTTGCATCTGCTTCACAATAGGTTTGGCGTCTCGATCCCCCTTAGCATCCCCCCGAAGATGTAGTCCGCGCTCTAAAGGGGCCTCTCCGCAATTACACCCTGAGTAGGGGTTCGCATATATAAGTACTCATAATAGCCCACCCATTCGAGCAGCAAACAAACAGCCCACACTCTCCTTCTCTTCGATTCACTTGGTTCTTTTCATTCTTCACCTCAACTATCCTTCATTCTTCCTGGTGAAGACGGCCGGTCCTTTAACATATCCAACCTTCCATTCAGACTCTCCCTTACAGCCTACTTTACCTAAACTTGGACTTCTATCAATCATTCAACTTTCTTTATATACATACATACTCATCTCAAAATGGCACCCCTCCTCAAGCTCGCCACACTCCTCTCCCTCTCCCTCTACGTCGCCGCCCAAGGCCTCGGAACCCAATTCATCACCGGCGTCTGCACCTCCGACGCCGACTGCGCTTCCGGCTGCTGCGGCTTCAACTCCGGCAAGTGCGCTGGACCGGTCATAGCTCAGGAGCGTGACGGAGGCTGCGGCTTCGGCGACGCCCAGCCTAATGATCGGGCTGCGCAGCAGTTCCGGAATGGACAGGGTGCTGCACCTCCTGCCTCGAATAATGCGAATTTGAATATGAACGCAAACGGAATCGGAAACGGCAACAATGGAGGCAACAACGGCAATGGCGGGAACGGGGCAGGCAATGGCGCAGGCACGCAATTCATCACGGGTCCCTGCTCCAGCGATGCGGACTGCGCATCTGCTTGCTGTGGGTTCAACAGCGGGAAATGCGCTGGGCCTATCGTGGCGCAGGAGAGGGATGGAGGGTGTGGATTCGGTGATGCTCAACCTAATGATGATGCTGCTCAGGCTCTCCGGGGCCAGAGGCTTGGGAAGAGGGGTGTTGCGCACTGGAGGCAGGAGATCAACTAAAGAATTGGAGTTTGGGTAGGGACTAGGGGTCGGAATGGGGTCGAGGGAGAGAAGGAATGTGTCTGTTTGAGGCACTGTAGGTTCGAATGTTGGTATTCACACGCGGAAGAAGCTTGTGGATAGCACTCTACTTGGGCGTTGGATTTCGGGCATCATCTACACAGGTCTCGATGAGTGGACCTCGCAACAAATTCATTTTTACATGCTCTAATATCTCACCCCTTGGCTAGAGTCCGTTTAGACCAATGTAGTTCTGGATGGGATATATTAAGGCACGGTAGAAACATGTGGGTAGCGTTGTATTTCGCGTATTGTAGGCATCGGGCTCTTGAAGCAGATCACGGATCTCTATCTCGCAGAGAACTCAATCTTACATGGCATGGTAGCTCGCCCATTGGATAAAGTGCGTTTGGGCTATTGTATTTCAACGAGTCCGATTTTCAATGGCCGTAGTAGCATGCAGCTAGCATGGCATTTTGAGTACTACCTACAGCAATGTCTGGCAACAGACCTTGCAAAGGAACTTCATCATATATATTATAGTAGGATATTCTAAGTCTGCCTTTATAGCTACGTGCTTTCTCTATCTGCTCCTCTTTTTCTTTGTCGTCCGTATTCTTCTCTCCCTCGTCCGTCGTACTCTTGACCTCTATTGGCAATTACACGCGCAGGCTTAGAGTATTGATATTAAAGCACTGTTGAAGCCGGTAGCCTACATGGTAATTTGGATATTATATATATTCATCGTTTGTAACAGGCAGTGAAAAGGGACCTAAATCGTACATGCTATAGTAGGCTTTTGTAAAACCCCGCCTTATTTTCTTGCTTCTTTGGCCTTCGCTCCTTCACCTCCTTCATCCTTATCGTTCTTCCCCTTGTCCTTGTTCATCTTAGACCTCATTGACAAGTATACCCTATACTGGAGACCCATGACATAATCATGCGCCAGACTGCCACACCTGCCAAGTAATATGCCGAACTGTTCCTTCATATCTCCAGTGAGGAACTCTTCTGATCTGAGGATCAGAGAGGAAAGAAAGATGCGCTTCAATAGAGCATGCCGCACTATATTATTCGAACTCGACTCATAGAGAAAATTTAGCGTATTGAGCAATTCCTCTTGTTTGACAAATCTCCTGATAACCTGATGGCGCATCATCGCCAAAGCGGCGTTGCGAAGCAGTTCATCTTCTAAAGGAAAGCTTGCCATAAAGACCCTGTAGATGACATCCAATGTCGTCATTGTATCCGTGACATCGGCATCGTTCGCGTCGGTTGGCGGACAAAAGGCCATAGTCACCTGTTTCCTCTGGGGAATAGAAAGTGTATTTGCTACCCAAAATTCCACGATACAGTCGACAATGTAAGGAGGTGTGACTGGATCAAAATGGAGCACCTGGAATGAATCGGTTTGGTTCGACTATGAAAGTGACATGGCGCGGCCGTGGATGCTGTTTCAAACCTTGTCATATGCATCTACTGCCTTCCGCACTGCCAAAGATGTCTGCGTGGCATGTGGAGCATACAATCTGAACTTGGCTCCGCGACACTCTAGAATAATGAAGTTTCCTTGTCGATGGTTCTCCTTTGAATATTGTACGCGCCTGAACGTAATAAGCTCACTGTCTGCTTCTCACGTCCTTTTCATCTTACTGAGACTCGATCGCAAGCTGCGCTGATTTCGTATTTTGAACCTTTCCATCCATAACCTGAGCGTCGAGATTGTCGTCAGCCCACTTGGCGAACGCATCAAACATCTGCTGTTGGGTCTCTGCGTCCAATGACTCTGAAAAATCCATATCTGTGAACTTAGGAGGAACCACGGCAACAGAATAGAGAAACAGTGACGAGTTAGTTGAGAAGCAGGCATAGCATTGGAGTGGCCCTCAAAGATTGCCACGGAGGTTTGATATACCGATACCGAAATGAGGAGGTGGTGAAGGTGAAGGTGAAGATCTGTACGGTTGCGCGCTCGCATGCCTTCTTGAACAATTCTGTAAAAGCACCATTCAGTAGTATATATATTTTTTCTTTTTCAAACCCCTTATCAGACAGTGATGGTCTAGTGGATAAATAATGGAGTGCCCGGCGTTCTCTGGGACGAAGTTAGACCTGGCTCTCTGGGTCCCACTGACCTCACCGTCACTTTTTGCTCGTTGCTTCGATCTTGGGCGTTGGCAAATAATCCTTTCTTTTTTCTTTCTTTCCATTTTTTTACTTTGGTCCTCAATTTCGTCCTTCTCCCTACCAGATGACGCCCTACTCTGCAGTCCCTTCCCGCTCCCTTATCAAGGCACTGCACTTCAAGGATGTAGAGATTATTACACTCCTTCCTATCGAAAAAGAATATTTCTGCGTCGAATACTTGATTGGTTACATAAGTGTCACATCAATATCAATCCTGCTCAATGGTAACATTATATCCACGCTTACGCAGCGTACGATCTTAGGACCTTCAAGTAGCGTATTAACGACATCACTGTGCAACTTATAGGCACAATCAGCGTGCTATCTACAATTGCTTATATCTGATCTATTTCTGTTTCCACCGCTAGGTCCTAGAAACAGAAGAGGGGACGACAAACCAGGGAACTTCAATAATCTTGCTTGAACGAGAAATCCTCTGATATACAGATAGTATAAATATTCTTAGCTCTATCCTGCAAAGTCTATAAGGTTAACTTGGTAAGAAATTATAGTACATTTCGTGATACAATTATCAAATCGGCCTTTCTATCAGCGGGCAACACAGCGTTTGGCTTATATCTGTGTTTTAACACGCATTGGATGTATATTGGAATCTATGTCACAAACTAACTGAAATACTGGAGTCAAGGGCACAACACCGAGTTTTTTCCGCAGAGAGTATCCGAAACTGTGGGAAATCGTTATGATGTACAGGTAGGAGAGCTTCATTGTGAGTATTCTGGGAAGAACACAACGTAATTTGGTCATGACAGACGGGTTGAATAATACCGGTGGTAGTCCCGAATGTCAGGAAACTACCGATTTGGTATCCGAGAGGCCGTTTGACTAGGATAACCGCTTTAGCCATATATGCGCATCATTTACAAACCCCATCTTAGAGCGATCTCGCTTATCCTCTAGGCCAAAGGAGGCATTTAACAAAATAACTTCGTACCTCTAGTTGCTTCATGTATGAAGCGCAATTGAAATATGGCGAAGCTTAAAGAGAATGTTAGACCCGCGGCGCAGGCAAAAACTGATTCACTCTCTTCAAACCCGTGCGCTGCCCAAGTGCTATCAAGATGAGAATCCCCTCTATTGCCTTTGCTCCTCTACTGTGGCATTACGCCCAGGCGCTCCCCAGCCCTCAGTCCTTTACACCGGCACCTGGAAACTTCCCGGCCAAGGGCGACGGCGATTATGCTGGTGGTATCTTCTGCATTCCCCTCTCGGATCTTCCAAAGTACACCCCGGGTGGGGTAGGAACACAACCTGGCAGTGAGGCTCCAAAAGGAACCGGCCAGAAAACTTCCGGCTCAGGTCCCTATCCCGCACACATGACCACTGACCCGACGCTGCCTGGACACACCATCTTTGCCCCCAAGACCGCTCCACCATCAAACGTCTCGCTCCCCTTTATCGCCTGGGGAAATGGTGCATGCTCGCTGGATGCTGCCCAATACCAGAATTTCCTTGTCGAAATCGCGTCCTACGGATATATGATTGCCGCGGACGGAACACCAAACAGTGCGTCCAGCGCACAATCCAAGGTCCAGGACATGAGAGACAGCCTGGATTGGGCAATGGCTGGAAAAGCGAGCAAGTATGGAAACGTCGATCTCACTAAGATTACCACTGCGGGGCATAGTTGCGGTGGTCTGGAGGCGATGAGTACGGCGTACCACGACGATCGCGTCAAGAGAATCATGCTGTTTAACATCGCCATTTTTCAGGATGACCGCCGCTATCTTCTCCAGGAGATCAAGGTACCTGTTGCGTACTTCATCGGAGGGAAGAACGATATGGGTTACAACACTGTGAGATAACCCCTTCATCATTGCCAAATAGAACAATCTGACGCATTCTGCAGTCCGCCAAAGACTACGCGCTGTTGAACGCAGGTCTGCCCAAGCTCCGTGCTAACCTTGACACTGGCCATGGTGGCACTTTCTCAGCTACGAACGGTGGCAAGCAGGGCAAAGCAGCTGTAGCATACCTCAATTGGCAGTGGAAGGGCAACACTACCGCTAGGGACATCATTCTGGACCCGAAGAGCCCCAGAAGCCTTGTGAAGGATAATTGGATTGTTGAGCACGCCAACTGGTCGTAACTTCTGAGCGTATACTGAAGAGGGTCGCGTTGTGGGTAGCTGTAAATATCGTGGGGTAAGGGGTTTTGTAAATAGGGTATCATTCTTTCATCGCTCACGTCCCCTTTTGCTGGCCCGGAAATAGGGATATCAGTACAACTCCGAAATGGAGGCTTGTACCCTATCATCCCAACAAACCGGGGGATGGTAAATTCTTGGATGTTACGAGTGTATGTCTGGAGGATTGCGGCCGCTGGCATGCTCAAGCATGCGGATAGTCAGTGAACAACTTCCGCTTTTAATAGCGAGGTTCTGCGGCGAATACTATCCAGCTTATTGCTACTCTTTCGGAGCCCTACTAGGTTGAACGAGGAAGAACGGTGTGGTTCAAACATTGTACTGAAACCGAGAGTAGAATATATATCGTCCACGCACATTTTCTACCCCACTGCCGCTTAGACTTGGCTGTGGATTTTCCCTAACGACCGCAAACCAGCGAAGTTATTTATCTAGAGCCAAAATCATATCACATCATGTCATGCAGGAAGGGGGTCAAAATGAGCTTCGATTACAGTTATCGAGCTAATAATCTAACGCCCAAACCGACACTTCCTGTCTCGAAACACTCGACTAGTCCTGCGCCGACGCACTCTTCCAATATCCACTCAAACTTCATGCCGAAAAACTGCTTCCATTTCTTCGTACGGCCAGGTAGCACGCCAGCGAACTCTCCCCTAACCCTCTTCGCACGCGTCTGTTCATCCGACCCTGGAACGCCACCGTCCCAGCGCTCGCGCAGGACATCCAGCGGTGCTTGTTTGTATTTTGACTTCTTGAGCAGAGAGAGGAAGTGGTTGCGTGCATCGGTGACGAGCTTGATGTGGGAACCAGTATTTGGCAGAGAGAAAGTATACAATGAGGAACCGGGCTTCCAGCTGGGACGGCCGCCGGATATATGATGAGCAGCTTGGGCACCACCAACAGCAGCAAGCGACCCTGCTGCATGTCGCGAGCCCGCAGTTGAAAGTCCCGAGAGGGTTCCTGCACCTGGTGATGCAAAGAGGGAAGACACAGAACTGCCGCCAGTAGGAGTCGTGAGAAAACCAGAGGCCATAAGCGTTTTCAGCTCGGGAGCGGTGAAGGAGTCTCCAGATATTGTTGCTGATGTTGGGTTGCCGTGGATTAGTGACAGATATTTGGCTTTGAGAATTTCAGCAAAACGCAGGTGGACTATGATGAGAAGACGTACACTTCACTCCCTCGTCCAAATCAGGATGGGACAGAACTAACTTGTCCCACTCCTCTACAAGAGCCAAACCGTCTCCTATATCAGCTGCCCCTCCACCGCGATGCGGTAGGATCACTCTCCTCAAAACGCCAGCCTGCGCCAGCTCATTGATCTCCCGCTCTGTCCTAGTCGACGATCTGCTCAGTGCATCGACATGGGCCACCGTAACGATGGGAGGCAGATTTTTGCGGAAGTTCAGTACCTCCGCTATTCGAGTTGAATTCATCCCAGCCCCTGATTCTGGAATATCCTCAAACATCGCAGTTCGGATGTGTTGTACGCACTCCCTGACATCTCGAAAGTGAAAATTTACCGCGAGTGAGACAATAGCTCCGGTATCGTCCAGTGCTAGTTCTTCAGTATTTCCCTGGGATAAGGTAGGCCTTGAAGCCGAAGAGGTTTTGCGAACGCGCGGACTAGAGGAAGGGGAAGAAGTTGAACGTCGGAGCCCCAGAGAGGAAGCAGTGGATTTCCGTGAGTTTTTCACCCGAGAAGAGCGGCCTGGAGTTATCTGAAACGACATCTGCACCTATTTTGTTCACGGATTTTGTTGGGCTGCAAACGGAGGCACTGGCATCCAAGATGAACGGTGATATGTGGCAAGTGACCAGACGGAACAAGTCTTGCTGACAACAATGACTGAGTCACCCTGGCGAGCGAAACTCCTCCCACAGTGGGTGCGAGTGGCAGAACAACAACATGATAACTTTGGCAGAAGCTCGGAACATGCTTCAGTAGTGGCGAATTAGAGTAATCCGGCACTGAGATGGTTTGTCGATCGTGGGTTTGAAACAAGGGAAGGGGTCCAACTGCGCCACAGACCACGGCCACAATCGTTCATACCTGAACGGGTTTAGCTTGATCTTGACCCTTGACAGCAATCGCATCCATCTGCGCCGTTGGAGATTCAAGTGCATTCCACAACAATTAAGGGCATCCTTTCATGCCCTCCTCTTCTACCTCATTCTTCCTCTACGTCGTAGAACGGAAGGTCAAACTATCTTCGCAAATCTCAAGAGAAAGGCCTTTCTAGCCAACGCGCCACAAGCACATGCATCGCACATAAGGAACCGACGTCATTCCCCGGCTAGAGCCAGCCTCGGTGGTTTTGTTGGGACCCACGCAACATCCAACGACATCTTAAATATGACCTCTGAGGACTGAAAGACCCCTCATTCTTCTCTTCTTTGTCCAGTGCTGCAACCGTACTGTCAGACATGGCGCTTCCTGCGGAGCCTGCTGCCCCACAAGAGCGAAAGGCTCACAATCTCGCACCCAAATCGTATGACGAAGCTGCTGAAGAGGCTCTGTCTCCAGGCCCAGACGAACAGATTCGAAACCCGAACCCTGAGCCCGCTGATCCGAACGAACGCAAAACTCGACATTTACCTCCCAAGTCATACGCCGAAGCAGCCAAAGAAGACATTGTCGATGCGCCAGTCGATATGAAGAAGTCAGACAGAGCAAAAAGTGTACAGACCATTCAAGCAAACGGCAAAATAACGATACCGACAAGCGAGGATAAAGAACACTATGAAGGGAGAGGAGAGGACGACAGTCCTAGGAGTCCTGACAGGCGAAGGTCATCCGTCAAATCCCTAGGGTCTCCCCGACGCAAGCACGGCGGTCAGCTGGAGTCTGAGATTTTTGAAAAGCATCAGAATGGGACAGGAATGCCTTTGACAAGCGTAAAGGTGTCTGAAAAGTACGCGAAGAGTACTCGCACCCCTGATGCTCCCAGGAGGCGCACGTCAACCCTCATGTCAGGGAAGCAAGCTGGTGCGGGATGGCAGAAGTCTAAGTACGCCTCCTTGTTGGTTTTTTGGAATGCAGTTTGCTCACCGGTTCAAGGATACGATTTGCCCCTCTCAATGTTCCCCTTCAGCGCCGTCTACAAACCCTCGCTGTTTTGATTCACACTCTGACGCCCTTCTGTCTTCTGACTATCTTCTTCTTTCTTTGCAGTATACCACTCCTTTGGCCGATACTGCTGCCTTACGTCATATTCGTTCTTTTTTCGAATGCAGGAATATCAGGAGAACTATCATATCGTAGCGAGAGAATCCGGCGACTCCGTATATGGTCTTTGTTCGCTTCGTACTTCCCGGCCCGTCTTCATCGGACGTACGAACTCGAGCCAACACGCAAATACGTGTTCGGATATCACCCTCATGGCATCATTTCACATGGTGCTTTCGCTGCCTTTGCAACAGAAGCACTCGGCTTCTCACAGCTCTTCCCAGGCATAACAAACACGCTGCTTACGCTGGACACCAACTTCAAGACTCCCCTTTATCGGGAGTATGCGTTATACCTGGGCCTTGGATCCGTCTCTCGGCAATCCATCGATAACATTCTGTCAAAGGGAGGCGTCAACGGCGAAGGCATGGGCCGCGCAGTTACCATCGTTGTAGGTGGTGCTCGTGAAGCACTCGAAGCCAAGCCTGGAACCATTCGTCTCCTTCTCCTCTCCCGCAAAGGGTTCGTGAAAAGAGCCATTGCCAATGGCGCTGATCTTGTGCCCGTGCTCGCATTCGGCGAGAGCGATATCTACCAGCAGGTGGACGCATCTTCGCACCCATACCTGCATGCGTTTCAGCTTGCTGTCAAGAAGCTCTTCGGATTCACTATGCCCATTTTCCATGCTCGAGGTGTCTTCAACTACGATGTTGGTATGCTGCCATACCGGAAACCGATTAATATTGTAGTAGGAAAGCCGATTCAGGTTGTGCAGTCAAGGCATCCTGACGATGCTTATGTTGCACAAATTCATTCGGAGTATATCAAGGAGCTGCTCCGGATTTGGGACGATTACAAGGACGATTTTGCTAAGGACAGGACGAGCGAGCTTGAGATCATTGAGTAGGGAGTTGATTGGTCGGTCGCTGGTGACTTTACTGGTGGGATTTCTCGACTTTATGAACACTTGAACAATAACACAATTGGTCTCTTCAGATTTCAGTTGCGTATATCATCCTGGAATGGGTCGGTGCGTAAGGAGTACTTTGAACGTAATCTCGAATATCTCAATATTCTGACGAGCTCCCTTTACATCAGTCCGCCCATGCTTGCACCCTGGAAAGACAGAAACTGTCCGAATGCGTGCCAGGTTACAATGTATGAAATGACCGTATGTACGGCCTAACGGCTTAGACAGGATTCCATGCCATCCCTTTTACAAGTACGAACATTTTTTGCTGCACAAGCCCAACGCCGCTCGACGTATATTGGCCCTAAGCTGGCCGCGCCGATTCAGCGCGTTGCCAGAGAGAGTCCGATATGCAGAAATCCTGGCGTATCACCGGCTTTAAAATACTCCATTACTAGAGTTGGCGAGAGTTTTTCAGTTTCCATTTAAAACAAGCATCAGTATTTGGTTCTCCTACTTCCGATAGCTGCGGTTCACCTTTGGGCAAGGGGTCAAGAATAACAGAGGCATGAGAAAAGGGTGACTCCTTCGGGCCGCTCTTGTGGCTCCTATCTCGGGTTTCAGCGGGTGATGGAAGCAGTGACACAATTCAACTGACTGGAAGAGAGTAACGTGCACTTATGATTAACAGCGGCATCACATCCCCTATAATGTAGAACTGCCACCCAAGGATTGGCAAACCATCACTGCACAGAGCAGTGGCAAGAAAACAGATGCCACACACCATGAAGTCCTCCTGCAAAGACCTTCCAACCCCTAATCCCCGGGGCAGAGTCCCTCCAACGCAGTGAACCGCATCCGAGCCCCTTCCATGCAAACACTGTAACCCGTAGAGCACCAACGCGCTCGTGGCAAGCCAGCAGACTCGCCTCGCTGTCAATGACCTTGCGTCTCCCTCGCCCGGTAGAATTGTTGTTGGCTGCTGTGAGAAGATTCCCTGCCCTTCTTGCGGCTGGGGCAGGACCTGGGATGTCTCCTTCTGTAGCCAATGTGGGTGGGCCGCTTAAGGGGGTGGCGATGTCGTAGGGTTGTGCTTTGGGAGGTGGGAAGTGCAGGGTGGCGCTGGGCGTTACTGGAGGCAGTAGAGCCGGGTGCACGGCGGAGGGACGGGAAAGGGAGTAGCAAGGTGATCTCGCGGTGTCTCAGGGGCAATGCATGATGTCGAGGTGGATTAAAGGGGTAGAAAGCCGCTGGTCGGCTTGACTCACAACATTTGGTATGGGCGGCATTGTTCTGGGCGCCATGGCCGCGAGTAAACGCTGACCCTGTGTTCCCAGGGTTGCATAGTGGGCCGTGCAAATGTGAGGCACCCTAAGGTATCTTGTTGTGATGTTGATTCGGCCGAAACCGATGTGTGAGTCTCGCGACGATTACAAGCTCTGTTTCGTAGAGTGTCATGGTTTCGCGGTTCGTTGGGCACCTCAGTTCGAGGTTACAGCGGGCACTGCCAGTGAACCATATTTAGGGCTTTTGAGTAGACACTCAACCATACTGCAAAGCTTCCTGTTAATGGGAAAGTGGGCTTGGATACGAGCATCGCCATGGCGGTGTAATAGGGCGTCGTGTTAGATCACAATGCAGTGCTCGTGCGAGAAGCGACGTTGACCCCTTGTTGAAACGTTCGTACGATAGATGTTGGGAAGGATGATATTCTAAGAACCTCAAGAGTTGCTATTGGTATCTATCCGTTGGAAAGCTCATTTTGAGACAAATACAATAGAAAGCTGTTTGGTGCCAATGCGTGGGGCACTGATTCCTGGATAGGTGTTGATGTTGCGGATGGAGGGGCTAGGATTAAGCATGGAGATGGACGAAAATATGACGTGTTTGCGGCGACTGTTAAGGGGCAAGTGCCTCAGCCATAAGTCTTGCCGTGTAGAAGGGCAGTGGTGATGCCAGAATCCATGGGACAAAGAGAGGTGGATCACTGTGACTTGCCAATGACTTATCCTATGTCATCTTACCTTTTATAACCACCAAATACATGCTTTAGCTTTAAAGTTCTCATTCGACCTGGGTTTCCAACCTTAGAGGTCTTCCTGTATGTAACGAGCTCAAATCCGTAGTGGACAGTAAATGGGTTCAGCAACTACACTATTCTCTTACACGTACTCTGGATACCCCTTCTGCGCCAAACTACGAGTATAACATCCAAGACCTACTGCAACCAAAGCAGTGCTTGAGAATTAAAGTGGTTGATCGAAAGTGGTAAAGTGCTATGGCGAAAATAACTTCACATGAGGAATCAAAAATGGATATGTTTGATGGGACGACAGACTTAGTCTTATCATATTCCCTGAATCTTTGGCTAGCCGTAAGAAATCGGTAAGTAATGGCCGATAAAATTCTCCTTTGCACAGCTGTAAACCTGTAAGCGCCTACGCGTGAGCCCAGCATGGATAATGACCGTTAGCAACCCGTACAATAGGCCACTTGGGCCTCCAACTGAAAAGTAAGACGGGCTGTGACTGGTGCGATTGTGGAGAGTAAGCATGATGAGCAAGCTACAGTGCTTGCACTTCGCAAAAACGCGAACCCGGAGTCATCGCGGCAAAGGTGTTACGAAATCCTTCCGATCCAGGTTGTGGGGCGCACGATGACGTTGCAGGACAAGGCTTTGAGGTCCGATGTCTGCGCACATAGACATATCCAAGTCTCAAATGGTGAGTCTCCGTTTCCGCGAAGTTTAACGCCGTCAAATCTAAATCCGACCCGACTCAGTAGAAGGTCACGGGGTTGGATATATGGCTCCTAGAGAAATGATAAGCTTTTCTCTAAAGACAATATAGTCGTTAGCAGCGGGTGTGAACGCATGGCGTGATTTGCTTCCAAGGTTGTGAATGAATTTTGAATCTGGTCGAGGTCGTGAAAGAACGTGATAGATGGCCACTGTGCATGTAGCCTCCGCGGGCTTGGTTGGGCACGGAGACGCAAGTTTCAGTGCAGGTTTGGACAGACAGTTGGAAAAACATCGTTTCGCAAGACGAGGCTGACTTCAATATCCTAGGGTAGATGGCCAAGGCTTTAAGCTAAACCAAGCTTCTCTGTAATGCCTGCTGCATCCATATTACGCAGTACCTGTCCTAGAGACAGATTCGTTCGAGTAAATGACTCCTTGTCAGATTTCTGTTGTAAGGTCTCTTTCCTAGTGACACATCTTGAGGCCGCAAACTTCCTTGAGGTTTTTCTTGGTGTACATGAGAGTTGATCTGCGGTGATTCAGCAATGAGCGGAGCAACAAACTCTTTTTGACGAAAAGATCTATGGTAAGCGCCCTTGGCCCAGTAACGTCACCTTGAGCAGATTACCCTAGCCCTGCAGACTAGGTGTCTGTGAATGCGCAGGGTCAAGCCCGCACCCTGTCGGTCTCACCGACCGTTCGCGAAGCCGAACTTAAGTATCTGCGGGCAGTGAATAACCGCCGGGGCCGTTTCGCTAGCACTTCCCAGCTTACGGCATCCTGGGGTTGCGTCCCCTGACCGCTTAGCCCCAGAGAACGCAAACGATCTGGGCAACGCGCCAACTAGCCATGAAGGTTGACCCTTATTCCCAGGGTTTGAACTAGGACACCGACGGGCGCGAGGCTACGAGACGGTCTCGCGGCCGCTTGTTGAATCGCTGATGATGCCACTTCAGCATCATGCACACCTGGATAGCTTTGGCTCCATTATTGCTCATAATAACCCTACGGTAATACAGAGTCTTGGTACAAGACGCATGGAGATATCAATTCTATCCAAACTCATGCGAATGTCACTAATCGCGTCACAAGCTTCAAAACGCGGCCTTGTATCGGACACGACATTAGAACTAAGGACCTGCGAGCATACTTACCACAGTTGGTATGCTGAAACATGCCTATGGGACGACGACTGGCCTGGTTGATTCTTGATAAGCTAGGGTACCTTAAATCCGGGCGACTCTAGTTCGCTTCGTCCGAAGGCAATTGGCCGGCTACTCTGAAGTCGGCGGTAAAGTCGGAAAGCGTAAGGGCAATGCAATACCCAATGCGATTCATTTGAAAACGGCGAACATGTCGAGATGACTAACCTTGGTCGCCATTCGGTATGATTGGTCACTGGACGCGCTCGAATACACGGCCCCCATTCCCCTCAACATATCCTGTACATGCAGTGGATAGCTTAGTGAGGCACCGACGCGTCTGAAAGCCCAGGATCATCCAGCTCGCATTCGGGACCGCTGTGTCGAGCGTCATATCTCATATGTCCAGTACCTATGTACCCTAACGGCACAAGTTTAGGAGCCGTTGTCAACGGCCCATCCGCACCCGTATGAGACGGGCTACGGCTCCTACCTCTACCGCCTTCGGTCGTTGCAACACTCACCGCCATACTCCGCAGCGGGGCACTATGCCAGTGTTGGCTTTCGAGCCGAATAGTGAGATGCCGCGGGGCGTAAGGACGCTAAACGGGGCGTAACTAAGCCCCCAGCATCATTTCGCGTGAGCATATTGGGCTTATTGGCACGATATCCCTGGCCCTTGTCCCAATCATGTTGTTCGGGAATACCAGGAGATACAGAACAGAAGATTGACAACTATCGGGCTGCAGTACCCTTTTAACTACCTTTCCCTATCCTAAGAGCTTCCCTTACCTATTCTATAGAAAGTACATCCCAAAACCCTCCGTTCACAGTGCTCCCATACTTCCTATGGCTTCCCGACTTGACGCTCCAACCATCACTCGACGTCGAAGCGTCTTGGCCTGCGCAAGATGTAGGGCCAGACGAGTGAAATGCGACCGCGCACAACCAACTTGTTCAAATTGCAAAAAGGCGGGTGCACTTTGCCAACCCGCTCAGCAGAGATATTCTCCCTCCGTAACAAGTCGCGCAGGAACGGATAAGTCCGAAGACTATACCCGCCTATCAAGACTGGAGGAGAAGGTGGCAAGACTGTCACGGGAAGTAGACAGCACCTCTCCATCCCGAGCCCAATCTCGAACTTCATCTCTGGAAAAAGAAGATTTCAGAGCAGAGGCATTGCGTGGGAACATCATATCCGGTCCGAAACCAATCTATTTCAGTCCCATCTCCTGGGGAACTTTTGCTGAAGAGGTAAGTTCGTACGGGCTCTGGTCCTATGATTATACCCTAACCACTGGCAGCTGAACCATGCACAAAATACTCATGAAGAGGTACCAGTTCAACGGGGTGGTTTTTCTTACGGCCAAAACCCACGGATGTCCCTTCCAGATGAAAGTCTGCACGAAATTCTGCTAGACGTTTTTCGCAAACGTGTAGATCCTCTAGTTCGAGTACTGCATTTGCCAACGTTTCTTGACCAATACCGAGCATTCAAGCAAACCATGTACCAGCGGGACGAAATTTCGGCTCAATCGTTACCCAGCACATACTATCCAGTGAACGTGCTTGCCCCGCAACAGGGAGAATGCGTCAATATTCCGCCGACTGCTTCGCCGCACCAGCGTTCCACCTCCAAACCCGAGGCACTTAAGCTACCCAGTGAGGCATTCGTCGGACTTCTGTATTCCGTTTACTATGCAGCGGTGGTAACCCTGATCGAGGACCCTAACCAGGTCGAAATAGGGCACGGTGTCGACATTTTCAACTTAGCTGCGACACTTAAACGAGAAGTCCAGGAGCGTGTTATGAGGATTGGAACAGACACCCCACGATCCTCGCTTCAACTTCTTCAAGGGATGGTTCTCGTAATGGTGCGGTCTGAGGAATATTCGTACCATATCCGCAGCTGACTTTTGAATAGGCACTCGAGCCTGAGCCTTTCGATGTCCAGGCCCAGTCGTTGCAGCTCAGTGTGGCCATATCCCGAGCGCGCGAACTTGGGCTCCATCGCGATGGCTCTAAATTTGCATTGGGCCCCATTGAAATCGAAGTACGAAGGCGCATTTGGGCACATTTGTGCATACTTGATACCAGATATGCAGAACAACTGGGATGTGAACCAAAAATTATGTCCGACTCCTACGACACATGCTTACCCTTGAGTATCGACGATATGGATCTGACCGACATTGAAGCTCAGGAAAGCGAGCGAGGATCGGAGATGTATAAGTCACATGAAGAAATTGAGTCCGGTCAAAGAAGGCAATCGCCATTCTCGCTTATGACACTCACGTTAATCAGCGCTGAGGCTTCCCGATTGCTTTCTCACATCCTCACTGTTCGCTATCAATCTCAAGATGCAATCGCAAATGCACCCGCAGCTCATGTACCTCATAATGGGCCGCGAGCACATATGGGCAGACTGCGCTGCATAGATCAATTTGAACAAAAGTACCAGACGGTGTATGGTCTTGGGAGAATGGATTCTTCCCATCCATTGCAACTTTTGACTTCGGAATGCGCCGGTCTCAGTGTTGCAAGGGCTAGCTTTCTTAGTCGTACCATGTCATGGAAGGAAGAGTACGCATCCATGAGTGCCCACAGGAGAGATATGGAGACCTCAGAGTACGTTCTTTTTTCCATTTTTCTTTTATATTCAAGAACGGAGAGGCACGCTCCCAAGCTCCGGGACTAATCTTCCACAACAGCTTGTTTGACGATGCCGTTAGTATCGCCACCCGCACTCTCGACCTCATACGGCGCTACACCAACACCCCTTTTGGTTGGTACACGAAGCACTTCAGAGACCCCTATTCGACCACATTCCTAGCACTTAACCTGGCTCGCGGCGTCCACGTTAAAGAAGAAAAGAAACGCTTAGCCTGCTCAGTCCTAACTCAGCTCTTTCCGCTTGATTCCACGGGGAGATTTCTCGAACATGGTCTACATCGAAGCAGATTTGGTAAACTTCTTCTGGAAGCGACCTGGTCAAGGCAGGCTCATACCACAACTCAAAACTTCAATCCGCACGCCGTGATGGCCGACAACAGCCACACAAGCAGCGTCTTCCCCTCAAGCATGTCAGCAGATATGTCCATACTGGGCCTGCCAGCATGTACTGCAGGTAGTGAGCACCTCCAAGCTGCACCTAGCATGTACGGCAATATCAATGCTATGATGGACGATTCGCTCTGGGCGTCAGCAGTACCTGGCACGGGGAGTTCTCACTCATCCTGGGTATGAAAATTTTTTTTCTTGACTCAACTCAGTATTGACGCTCCTACTCCACACTTCCCTTTTTCATCAACTTTTTCAACGCCGTTTATTGTACTTTGTTCTCAAGAAGCAGGGGCCCAACCTACCCTGCTCTATCATTTGTCACTATTGCCAGTATTTCCGCTCTTCGTCACCAACATGTCTTAGTCCTCACGCCGAACGAGCAGTGCTAACATTTCCTATCCCGTAGGACACCAGCATCATGCTCCCAACCGCCCATGCATCTCTGCAATCCGCACGACTGCCACGACAACCACGCTCGACAGCGATCAGCACCGACGCCTATCCAACGCCCCCAACGCTGGAAGGTCACTCGCCCGCCCCGTCGCAGACAAGTTCAGTGACAAATGGCGAGAGCATCGATCTAACCCACATACCAAGTTTCCATCTTCACCCCGTTTCACTGCCCACACAACCGCAGATAGCCCATGCAGATGAGGGTTTTATCGATCTAGATCCGCAACTTGAAGCGACCAGGACGTGGCCCGTAGGTCGAGCGGATTTGCAGGTCCCCCCACGCACGACTCGCGAACGATCTACGTCCCAGCCAGACCAGACTCACCTGTTGGAGCCCAAGGTTTCGTACACGAGAGCAAAGTCTCTGAGTTTGAGCTCCAAGATGCACTCACCACATTTGCGCCCTTCGGAGATACGATCTCTCAGTATGAGTCCTCAGATTCTGTGATTACAGCACGAATGGTCCGGTGACGAAACTTTTACGGTTATCAGTTGGAAGGAGATGCCTTATACATAGTTCAACGGGCTGGCTAGCACGGAATACTCGGGAGGGATGGTTCAGCGTACAGGGCACATGTAGGGGAGTGAGTGTATGATAACTGTGTATATTACATATAGACCTGGACGCTTTCGAAGAACCTCCACCGACCAACTACTAAAGATGTCAGTGGCCAGTTCTGTTGCCGTTTCTATTTAACATGTGGGTTGGAATAGCTCGATGGGCGAGGCTCAGAAGGACAAGTAAGGGATTACATTTAGAAGTTAGAAGATATGGGCCGTCCAGAACATGCGTGCATCCATTCGTGCGAACCGGCTGTGACTTCATGCAATTCTCCGAAGTACCAGACGCACAAAACCGGAGACTGGGACAAAGCCTAACCTCCAACCCCATGTAATCCACGCCTATTTCTTTCCCAAAGGTCTGAGCGCATTACACGACCCCAGGTATAAACAGCGCATGCAAGCATGCACGGACAGCCATCATGTCACACACTTATGTACTCTCCTGGGTGTGTGCTTATGCGCAGCCCACTGGAATGGTTATTCTCCCTCGCAATACATTCCCAATAAATTGTCCTCAGCCGATCCCAGGGGACAGGCAAAGGGTGGGATATTGATACGAAGGATTCACTGCTGGGCTTATTCCCGACGGATGTCTCCGTTGGAGTGGAGGCGCCTGCCCGCCCGCCCAGGGCGTAAGGCGCGAGGCGGAGTGTAGATCGCGGAAAGCGGAGACAAAATCGGATCGGAGCGGGAATAATCTTGACGGCCGTTCCCGTGGGTGACGTCGTGTATGGCGGGTATGTTGTGCAACTCGGATGCAGAGGGGTAGTAAGGGGCACACTTGTAGATTTTTATCTGTCTGTATTACCTGTCTATCAATGAGTAGGTCTGTTGTGGGATATGCGTGGAAATTGGTGAAAAGCACGCAGGGGGGCGACGAAGACATTTTGTAGAGAGAAAAAACAAAGTATTCGTACGCGAACATGTATATTGTCCGTCCCTTTGTCCCAAGGCGCGGTCGGTAGCAAGACAAGTCGCAAGTACTTTGGCCTTAAGTAACTTTGATTCCAGGAGCGCATCAAATATTTGCGTGATTCGGTCTGGGGTTTTGTTGTATCAATTCCTCGTCGTTGCTGCTTTGATTCGGGAAAGCCTGTTTCATTCTGTAGCAAGAAGCCTTTTCCCTATGCTTGGTGGTCGGGGTGAACCCTTTTCTATACTGTGATAAGATCCACTCCCGCCAAGTTGATCTAGTGGTAGCTCTGAACGAAGTGAGCAATAATTCCTCGTCGTCTTAGGGCTCTAAACACCTCCAACAATCCTTCTTAAGCCAAAGTTGTCCGCCTTTAAATAGCGACGATTTAAGCTACTTCTGAAGTGGAGAAAGTGGAGGCAAATGTGGTTTGCGACTCAGCGACGAACAGGTGTCTTGAGCGGGCCGCTACAAACTACGCACAATCAAACGAGTGTCCAATATCCTTATCATCCCCACATTTAGCCTCCCCTCTCAACCCATTCCTAACTCCTCGTCTCACTTACCCATCGCTCCCTACACGTCTTTCATACATCGGGAGAGCTCGTACGTCTTCCACGTGGCGCCAGCAACATCAACCTCAACATAAGCCTCATTCAACAGCCCACCCTTATGATCACTTGTATACCCCACAACCAGCATATTTCTCACTTTAGTCGCATACAACAGATTCGAGAAAGGCAGCACTGGGATCTGGAGATCACCATTGCTCCAATTACCGGTAGCGCCGTCATAACCAACTTCGCCAATGGTGTTGGTGGGCGTTATGTAGTAAACGCGGATCTAGCCATGCATGTGTTAGCTCAGAGAGTTATGTATTTTCTTTGCAAAATGGAGGGAACTTGGAGGGAAGGGGTAGGCAAAATAATGAGAAAAGGCGGAGAAGAGAGGAGAAGGGAGGAGAGGGAAAGGGAAGAGAAGAGAGGAGGTACTGTACATACCTGATTATGTTTATCCTGAAACCAAGACACTGCCGCAAGAGGCGTATACTGGCGCATTGGGCCATCAAAAATGATTTTGTTGGCAGTGATAGGGTCGTTAGGTATGCCAACGCTGATTTCCTTGATACCCGCAGTATCGTTGCCTTGGACGTAGATGCGCAAGTCATTGCCGATAGTGGCGACGGCGCCGGCTATGCCGAAGGGGATGGGGACGACTTTTGCGAGGGCGCCTGTCAGGAGGGCGAAGAGGATGGGGAGAGTGAATTTCAGGTTGTTGGTGGTTTCGGAATGGGTTTGTTTGGGTTGAAATAAAGTGTATGATTGGAAGGAGCTGTTGACAGTTTTAAGGTTGCTGTTGATGGTCGTCTTTGGGGGCTATGAGGTGGGCTTTTATATCTTGAGTTTTGGCTTTATTTTTAACTACATTATCGACCAGAAGTTCAGCGCGAATGCATGTAGAGATGTCGCGCAAGCCACGATCTCTGTCAGCACCTGAATATATCGATATCCTACCATACAGTGAGATTAACCTTAACCAGGTGATCCAAAGCCGAACACCGAGTATAATGTTGCGTAGGTCACGATCTCTGTCAAGACCTGAATATATTGATTTTCTCCTCTACAGTGGGATTTTTAGGTGGTCTAGAGCTGAACGCCGAGCATATGCTTGGCGATACCCGTTGATTTTTCGAAAGATGATGACGGTCGTCCGATGGGAGTTTAGAAAGTGGAGCTGAGACACGAGGCTGAGGGTGCATGCTTATGTTGTCCGGAGACATGGAATAGCCGCACACACCTGATGGTATATTGCTCAAGATCAGAAACGGATAATGTAGGAGCTGGGTAGGGAAGTAAATCCACGGTAGAAGAAAGTCGCAGGTTGCTAACACCAGCGGTCGAACACTTGTCAGCATAACTAGCATCTCACACATCGGGCTTGTTGAACGTTTCGGACTCGAGGAAACATGGCTATAGGGAGGACTGAATGTATTCCCCCTGTTCACTAGTACAGTTCGTATTCAGAGTTCGACGCGCTCTAGCCGGCAAAACGGTCTGTTCAGTGTTCCTCTGCGAAACTGTAGCAGACACATTCCTGAAAGAGCCCACCATCGTGTCGATTCTTGTGATTATGCTGCCGTTCCGGAAAACCGTCGAGTCGGACGCCATTAACATGCTTGAACAAGTTTGAATTGTGACTTGGGTTAGAGAATGAAGTATTACATATAGAAGGGCACTCCCCTTCCAACGGACTCATGATCACGGGCTTTCAATCCGTCTCCAGCACGCAACCTCTTCAATATCCACATCACCAAGAAGCTAGCCACCCTTTCCGCCCTCCTCTCTGCTCCTATGCTTTCCATGGGAGTCGCAGCCGCTGGAGAGGCGTGCTCCTACACCGAGAGCGGCGTCACTTACCGTGGTACTTGCGGTAGCCCATATGCGTGCACCACCAACGGCGGATTTCATCTCAGTGGCTTATGCCCGGGCGCTAAGTTCAACCTCTAAAGCCGTATCTCGAGACGCCCATCGTAACACTGTGACAGGAAATGACAACAAATGTTGCATGTCGGCATCTTGCCCTCGAGGAATGTGCTGGAATTCAAACACTGTGGCCGGAACGAAAAAATGTCAAAGGCAAATTTGTCAGGTGAGGCAAATTGAATCGGTAGTTGTAGATGTTGATTAACGGTTCTGTAGGGGTGTTTGTCCCGGTCCCGATGTGTATTGTTGCCAGCATTAGTCGGTGGGCGCAAGGCAGAAACTTGGTTTCCCCCTCTCTATCGCGCCGTAAAGGTGCAGGAGAATGTGAGTCGTGAATATTTGTTTACTCCGGAAAGAACATTTGGTAGGGTAGGAGGCAATCTATGAAGAAATTCGGATTGATCGAGAAAGATCTACGTCAGGGACGCCTGCACCACATAGAATCTAAGGAACTTTAAAATGCAAATGACGTTGTTAGGAACTATATGAGGCATTTGCTGTGGGTTCCGGCGTCTGCAAGTCTACAATCGATCTGTTAACCTTTAGCAATTGAATGGCATCCTTCACTGCGCGGAGCCTACAAGCTGTAACATCCAAAAAATAGTTAGGGGAGAGAGGAAGAGAAGAACAAGAATGCAACAAAATCATAAGGTATGGACTTGTGGGGCCTGGACTAGAAGGTGCTTGAACCCGAGGACGGCTGTGCACACATTTGCCTGACACTTTCATCGAAAGGCCAGTGGACTAGATGCGCCGATTTAGTTTACCCACAAGACGTAAAATATCCAAAGGCCTTGCCATACACAAGTGAAGGCTTCGATTTTTATTTAAAGCTTCACTATCAAATTACGGCTCAAGTTAGACGAAGGGTGTTCAACTGGACAAGGCGTAGTATGCATAACCCAGGACTTGTTGAAAGGTCGAATGAGCCCTTGGGAAGCAAAGACCTTGAAGTGATTCTAAGGATGCATGTTTACAAGTCTCACGACTCGGTTTATATTCCAATACGGTGTTGAAGTGGGCCGGCCGAGATATCGCCGCAAAAGTTGCCACTTGCGGGTACATAGTTCGACCGTCGGATTCTCCCATTCATGCTTGCTGAATCATGCAACTTCAATAGCGGGTGGAATTATCCATAATTGAGAACAGGAACCGTATCGAAGTATAGACGCATACCATTTGTTGTGTGCTGTGGTATAGTAGCGATACATCCCCGATCCTTTCCCGGGTTCTCCCACACTCTCCATACTCCCATTGATAACCCGTACAGCGCTCTAGAATATTCCTTCAACATGCCTACTGTAGTTAAGGAAAGAAGGGGTGCCCTGGTACATACTCTTCTGCACAGAAGCCCAGCCATCATGTGGTTAACTAGATCCAGGGGCACTCCTGAGCGGGTAAATGGTTAAAACAAACACGACCAATCAATAACCTTCTTCCCCTTCCCTTAGACCCGGGGTTAATAGATCGTGGGGTCAAGCGATAGTCGGATCTAATATGTCATATTGCGTTTCAGATTTCCCCATATGGGGCACCCACCGGCCCCAGTCGCCCTTCAATATGAATCTCCACAGAAAGGGCCGCGAACACCAGAATACCCGCGCTTGAACGGCTTCATTGCTAGTGCATTCCAGGGGAAATTGTTCGAGCCCATGTCAAGCCGGCTATTTGGGAGGTCGCGGTTCAGAAACCCGGGTTGAGCTGGAAGATCGTCTGCTTCTCATATATAACCACCATGGTCTAAGTATCGTCGTTCTTCTTCGACACTGCAAAGTCCTCATCGATCCCGTCACCGTCCAGTTCGAGATGTTGTTCAACACCGTTACCACGGCTCTTGCCCTCGCCTCTACGGCGGCCTGCATGCCATCGCATGGCGTGGAGGTCCGTCAAGCCAACGCTCTCAATGCCGCCATGGTCGCCAAAGGACGCCAATACATCGGCACCTCGCTCACCATCCGCAACGACAACCAGGAGCAGAACATCATCCGCAGCAACGAGTTTGGATCCATCACGCCCGAGAACGCCATGAAGTGGGAGTCGACGGAGCCCAGCCGCGGAAACTTCAACTTCGCCGGTGCGGACCAGATTGCCAACTTCGCCGCGCAGAACAAGAAGCAAATGCGCTGCCACACGTTGGTGTGGCACTCGCAGCTGCCCAGCTGGGTCAGCAGCATCAACAACAACGCCACGTTGATCCAGGTCATGACCAACCACATCCAACAGGTCGCGGGAAGGTATAAGGGCAAGTGCACGCACTGGGATGTTGTGAACGAAGGTATGCGGTTTCCACATGGTGAACGTGGAATTCCTTACTGACACGATGCCAGCCTTGAACGAGGATGGAACGTACAGGGACAGCGTCTTCCTGCGTGTGATTGGCGAACAATTCATCCCCATTGCCTTCCGCATCGCCGCGTCTGTCGATCCCCAGGCGAAGCTCTACTACAACGACTACAACCTCGAGTACGGTGAGGCCAAGCACCAGGGAGCTCTCCGCATTGTCAAGCTTGTCCAGTCCTGGGGTGTCAAGATTGACGGCGTCGGTCTCCAGGCCCACATGACCAGCGAGGCCACCGGAACCCAAAAGGTCGTTACGCCCTCCACCGAAGTCCTGACCAAGGTGCTTCAAGACTACGCCGACCTGGGTGTCGATGTCGCATACACTGAGATTGACGTCCGCATGAACACTCCCAGCAACCAGCAGAAGCTCCAGACCCAGGCTGCCGCTTACGCCCGCCTTGCCCAGAGCTGCATGAACGTTGAACGATGCGTCGGAATGACCATCTGGGTAAGCGCAGTCACGGTTACATCGTCTCGCTATTGAACGCTCGCTAACCTCTGCATAGGGCGTTTCTGACAAGTACTCTTGGGTCCCGCAGACCTTCCCCGGCGAGGGTGACGCTCTGCTGTGGAACAACAACTACCAGAAGAAGCCGGCGTACACTTCCTTCATCCAGGCCATCAACGGTGGTGGCCGGGCTAAGAGCAAGAACTGGTAAAGGGTCGGGAGAGAAAAATTGTAGACTTCAATAGTGTATATACTTTGGAAAGTACTTTTTTATCTTGTTGCATGACATTCCCACTGAACACATGTGAAGTGCATCAAAAGTCCTCTTTGCGGAACCTGTACCAAAGTATAGGGGGGCGTATTGGTCAAACCAAAACCACGCCCTTTTTGAAACTCTTGAAAAAGCAGTACTGGAGCACTTTCTACCGATGATGAGCATACAATTAACCCTTAGAGCTGCGCATTTATATAAGGATCGGTCCAGCAGTGTGTTTAGCTTTCATTGAAAGTCCACCCCTAACCTCACCTAAAGAAACCCTACATAAAAGACCTACATACACGACCTCCCTCCACAAGACGACAACGTATGCACATACCTCAACTTCCCCCCTTCAACCCTAAACTCATGACTATCCGGCAAACCCGCCGCACCCACCTTCCCCGGCGTGCCCGCAAAATCCATGATAATGTCCACAGTCCCATACTCCTCATCAACCACATACTGCCTATTCACCAACTTCACACCATTCGGAACACCGACATCGCACCGATCATTCGCGGCCCCCTTCCCCGTATACATGCCCCCCTCGAGCCTCGCGCACGGCTGCCCCCACGGCACCTTGACGCTCTTATCGTTGAAGACGTCGCAATAAGCATCGCCTGCCGCTTGAATCACGGCTCGCGAGTCACGCTTCGCCGCGGGGATCTCGTCCCACTTCTCGCGACTGGCCCAGTAATACGTCCCCGTGACGTTGAACAGCCAGTCCCCTTTCGTCGTAACGATGCTGTCGATCTGGGCGACTTTGTACGTCGAGTTATCGAGGCGGACCTGCGTGTGGATGACGTAGGGTTTTGATGGGTTGGTGACGATGACTTCGGCGAAGGCGGCGCATTGGGGGACGTCGTGCTGGGTGCGGTTGTAGTCGATTTTCAGGGGCTGGGAGAGGATGCCTTTGGTGATGGAGAGGGTTTTGCGGTTCTCGGTGTAGGTGACGGAGGTGCCGAGGGAGGGGAAGGAGGGCGTGCCTGAGGTGTAGGCTGTGAGGAGGTCTTTGGTTACGTTGCGGAGGAGGTCGCGGGTGCATTCTGCGGCGGAGTGGGCGATGAGGGCCGCTGTGACGGTTAAGGATAGGGCTTTCATGTTGGAGGTAGCGGAGAAAAACTTGTTATTCTAGAATGGCAGAGAGAAAAGACCGTACAGTGAAACGACGGACATCCTCGTTTTAAGGACTACGAGGTATACCAGTGGCGTAGCCATCTGATTTCCCTGTATTTAATTTTTACTTTGAAAATCGCCCATCACCAATCACCTCCAGAGGATATATGGTGATTGGATTGACTTTGATATCACGATCGCGGGGTTCTTCATCTGGGGATGTTTCATACCCTGCGTTGTGGGGCTCGACATCACACTGCCGAATGACAAGTTTTATCCGGCCATCACTACCGAAGAAATATACACCATCGAGGCCGATGGAACCAAATGCAGGATTCGAACTTACACAGCATAATTCTGGTTGAAGTTTCGGTAACCTGGATGCCACATTCCGGGGTAGAGAGATAATCAAAGCGCTCTTGTTGCGAACGAACTCATACTTCACTTGAATAACTGTGCTCAGTCTTCCGGGAAGACAGTGGCTACGTATCATGCCGAGAAAAGAAAGTTAGGTCCTATAAACATGTGGTTATGAATAAAGCATTGATTGCACGTCGATCTATTCCTAGTCGAATATTCTTAAAGGCCCTCGGTCAAAACCGGTTTTACAAGGCAAGCGTTGTATGTCACCGAGGACGATGATCTCCACCACCTACTACAGTCAATGCCAGAGCGAGGAACTATACATACCTTCATCTCTCATCCGCCTGTCTATAGCGTACTCCTCCCCCCAGCCCTCCATCTGGCATGATACGGAGGCCGCCTTTGTGGGAAGTCATCATATCTTTGGGCAGACCCGATGTGCCTGACGACCGGAAGAGATATGCCATTCGATTTCCGCCGAGCAGCTTGCGCGGTATCTCAGGCAGAGCGAATCCGTATCGGACGAGCAGTTCTACTGCGGGATGCCCATCGAAAGTCTCAGCGACGCATTGTTGCTATGTACGATGATCTGTTTAGGATCCAGCACTAACGGCAGCGGGGAAGCCTTGCCGTTATCTGCCGCCCCCAGCTTCATTGCATCAGTCAGTCACGACGGGGAGGGGGCTTCCGTGGCACATCAAGCTGGTAATCTGCATCCCGCTCAAGATCCACCATAGCTCAAAGGCCGTGGAAGCCGGCTGTGATCTCGCCATCTGCCTTATCGTCTACGGGGCTTTTGCCCAGCTTCAGTGAATTGGACCAGTCGTAGTGTGAACACGGGTCAACTCTGGCATAGAACCAGTGAAGGGTGGCGGTTTCTTCAGTCGCGGCATTAATAAAGTGCCAGTAGTCTGAAGGAAGCGGGTTGTTCGACGGAAGACATATTTCATGGATGTTGGTATGGTCTGTATGGCGAAGGAGAAGATGGGCCTGCCATGAGGTTTGTATCTATATCTGGCGAAATCGGGAGAATCTGGACCCAGGAAGTGGGACAGAGCAGTGCGGTTTGAAGATGTAGTACGTTATGTCTTCGTGCAGAGACTATTACGTAGTCGGTGAGATTGATCAGGACGGGAGAAGTGACGGAGGAATATTGTTCACTTGGTGTCGTGCTCCTTCATGCCCGAGCATTCGACAGCATCTCCCTAGAATCCGAGATGTGTAGACCAACAATCTTCTGTCATGTTAAGGACATGTAAGCCCATCATGCATAGCTGGCAGAGCGGGAATGGCGCGCAGATGATGACTGGTCGTCTGCTCTGGTGATGGGAAAAACAATGGAGAGTTTATCCTTTCAATATCAGTACATGGAAAGAGTTTATCATTCGTCTCCTTCTCTGAAGGAGAGCTTCAAAGCGCTGCGAAGTCGACTTTACCACCCAGTCGTAATTCCGGTAAACACAGGGTCTTAATCGGAAGTAGGATATCTGGATTGCGAAAGTAGGAATTACATCTTGTATTAGGCAATCCAGCATTCGTTTTGACGCATCGCTTCTCTTATCAACCTGGAGTGGTACAGAGTAGTAGTGTTGATCGTCAAGCATCAGTTCCGCGTCCCTTCGAGTGAGAGAGTGGATGCTGACTCAGCAAAACTCCGTTCTGTACCAGCATAACTCCATATTGCAGTTCATTGTTGACATAGATGATGCTTCTGCAGAGAAGTATCGACTGATCTGACAGTTGGTAGCTTAAACTCTCAGAACAAGCACTAGTAGCATTCCGCTCGCATATCTTCAAGTCACCTAATGGATGCGAAATAAGCATTATCGAGTACGTTATCTCTGCTTAGGATGCAGGGCCAAGCACTACTATTGTGTACTATCGAGGCATTTCGAAAGGCCCGCTGAATGTTATCAAGGAACATCTATAGCGCTTCTCCATAGGAAACGAAGCTAGACGCTACGACGTGCATCCCGCCTCTGAAGGCATGCTCTATGCTTGGGTAGATCTTGTTAACAAGGTCTAAAATGCTTACCTTCGTCCCTAGAGCGAGTGCGAGTGGTCTTGATGGGTCCGTATTCATGGATGCTAGGGAATCAGACAACAGATGGGAGGTGAGATGACAGAGGGGGGAGAAGGAGGGGAAGGGACGCCTGTGTGAAACACATGTCTCAGCGCTATCAATTGAAGCCCATACCCTGCCGAGACTGGTCGAGTTTGTAAACGAAGAGCGGTCAGCAGGTCATTGCAAGAGAATCTAGAACCATGGGCAGTCTGAAGGCACGCCTAGCCCACGTCGTCGGTCAACTGCAGAAGCCAAGCTTGTGTATGGGATTGATGGCGATATGCAAAGGGCAGCAGAGCTGGGATGCATGCAGGAACAAGGCACTGGGAGACGCATAGAACGTTGTCTACGCCGCGTGCCTTCGTATGAGCACTGGAGGTATCTCAGACGCCGAACCCTGAAGGGGGCAGACCAAGCAGGCATTCATATGGAACTTGGGAAGCTTGCTGGTCGGTCAGCACACGCATATATGCATGGTCGAGGCCCCACAGGGAGGTTGGACAATGCGAAGCACGACAGGCTGACACTGGCTTGCTGCGCTAGAGATTTGGGGGACGACAGGAGATAGGGATCTTTGACTGGGTGTACTCGGCAAGCACAAGCGATTAACACCAGCATGCCGCAGGTAGTTGTCGACGCAGCAGGAGAGTCCGCATATGGAACCAGCATCGAGCATCTCTCTCATGGGGGTGATTTCGAGCCTCGTTATTTTCGATTCCGGGAGCAAGTGACAATCGGCGAGGGAACTGTGAGAGACGGCATTTCGAGTCATGACCGGGAAAGCCCTGCTGCCGTCAGACGCAAGCTGGTCGAGGTGACGTAGATTTATAGGGTTGCTGGGCAGTTAAGCGGTGGGCGATGTGTAGGCGATGCGTTCGGCGTCCGTGGTGATCGGTGAGAGAGGGGCTGGGAGGGCGCAGGCGGACGGGAGGGAGTGGTCGGCATGCCGAGGGGAAGGTCGGCGATAGCGAGCATGAGGGACGTAGCGAAGAGAAGTTTATGTACTGAGAGGGAGCGAGTAGGCGACGGTACAGCATTGAATAATAATTATGAAGAGTTGACGATATTCGATATTGGTGGTAGAGGAGCGTCTAACAAGTCCGCGGGGAGCGCTTGGCGCGAAGAACCCTGGCCGTGATTGGATGGGCCCGTGCGTTTTTCCAAGGTTGGGGTCTACCGATGGACTGCCTCTTTTGGAAAAGCATGGACATATACAACGAATTGTAGGATACTCCGTACAGGTGTCGACAATCTGTAATAGGACACGGCGTTTGAATGTTGTGGCAAACGTTGGCTCGCAGTCGCTGCGGAGAGGTGGCAATCTATAGTAGGCAGGAGAGGAAATGGTCATGGTCTGCTCTACCTAGGTATGATCTGTGGTCGTGGTCTAGGTACTGTAGTAATGTCTTTCATTTGGCTTTGGTTCAACGATCAAACATTGCACCAACAACAACAACAACAGGAAGAGGACTCCGCTGGACAAGCGAAACAGGCCAAAAGGAAAATTGCCTTTGCCTTTCGCTGCTGCTGTGGCATGTTTGGTGCATGTCACCGTGGCACTGTCATCTTCCAATTGTAAGGTTCGGGAAAGCCCCGGATAAATTCATATTGGGACTAGCGCCTGAGCGGACAACTCTTGGCAAGCACAGATAGAACAAAACCACAATCCCTCCACTCCAAAACACCCCCACACTCCTCTTCCCCCTCCCGTCAAGTCAAAACCTTATATTAACGTTCGCCTCTTCCAAGTTTCGAGACAGGCGGCGGCGAGACAGCGCGGCCCTAATATGGGCGGACACGTAAAGCACACACAAGCGTGCCGTCTCCCGAGCTCCCATGTGCAACCTTGTTGATGGACCGAGGCATCCGGAATGCGAAGACCATGAACCACGCAGGGGGAAATGTCCAACCACGCACAGTACCAGGCCAGGCACCTTACTGAGGGCAGCCCGAGGCGACTTTGCCGTTTCCCGTCCCAGCTGCATGCGCGGCATCGAACCGTGAACGACGGGGGCCATTCGATATTGCAGGATATGCTGGCTGCCATTATTGTGTTGCGACCGCTGTCTGCTGGTGCTCCGACGCTTCGGAACTTTGAGAGAAGAGCAGGCGCAAAAAAAAAGAAGTTCAGATTGCCCGTTGCACGGCCGCCACTCATCGTGCTCGCGGAAGTCGGAAACTTGCCGTGTGCTCAGCCCCCCTCTGTCTCTGCCACTCGTGTGCGCGGCAATTCACCCAAACACGGATCCGGTCCGCCCACCCCCAGCACAGACTCCTCTCCATCCCCTCCCTCCTGGTCTCCAGCACCGCCGTCCAGCTCAACAATCCTGCCCACACCCTGATCCCATGAAGCGGCACGGAATCTGCGCGGCCCGAGTCGCCCCCAATCCGTCAGCAGTCGGGGCCGTTGCTGGGTCTCTGCCCATCAGCCCCCCCATCGTCGCGCATCCCTCTCCGCGGTTTGCTGGCCGCCTCCCCGCGATGCTTTGCATACTCCGTACATAGTCGCACTTCCCCCGCCGAATCACAACGCCTCCCGCTGGCCCTGCACCCTCTGCACCAGTTGACCGCACTGCGCTGCCGCTGGGCATGCACACGCCTTGGCCCTCCCCCGTTTCGAACCTTTTCTTCAACCGCCCGTGTCCTCTCCCCATCCTCGCTGCTCCATCTGCCCTCGGTGCTACCTACGCACGCATGCGTCCTGCGACTTCGTCCTGTACCCCCTTTGCGTCCCTCGACCACCCATGAATTGCCTCAAATCCGCATTGTCGGCCGCCCGAGTCTCACCCGTTCCCTCTACTCCGCATCTTGAGCAATGCAGAGCGACCTGCCTCGTCTGCTCCATCCGTCCAACTCTCCACCCCTTTCCCGTCGTCCCCATTGCGCCCTTCCTCGCCTCTCCGAGCTAGACAGCTACTCACGTACCGCTCCCTCTGCATCCGCTATAGCTAGCCCTCCATCATTCGCTTCTATCAACGCTCGTCCTCATCCGCTACCTCGGAGCGACACGGCAACTTCACCTCCACACCCAAATGTGCCGTTGACACCACCTCCCACTTCTCGTCTTCATAGCCCGCCTGTTACTGCACCGACCGAGAGGGAGAATTGGTCGTCAGTCAAAACTCTGCCCCATAATGCTGGGTAGGTATTCTCCAGCCGTCATGCGCAAACCGCCCGCTCACATGTTCAATCAGGAACCGGCAGGCCCAGGTTGACCAGACCGGCCCTCGACTGCCACGCATATCGGACATCCCGCCTGCGGCGACGTCACGTTCCGAGTCCACATCGTACCCCCCAAGATTATCTTCCCCTACAAACCCTCAGCGAAATGGGTCACGGGACACGGATTCTGAGCCGGCCGGCTCCCATAGCCCGTGCTCACCGTCATCTTCAGCATGCTTTGGCGTAGTGAAAGGCGATAGTGGCGCCATCGATGACGCGCAGACGGTCCCATCAGTGTCGCCGTTCAAGAGACCCGCACGTCCGACCACACCACCATCACATCCGTCCGCCGCCATCACCACCGCAACCCCACAGTCGTCACAATCTGTCAGCGTCGGTCCACCAAACGGAAACTCGTCGGGGGGTCAGGCGCTCCGCTACTCTGCTCCTCCGTCCCCCGCAGAAACTCCCAAGGGCTCTACCAAAGGACTCCAGCATACTGCTCCGTCTCAATCGCACATGGTTCGCTTCGTCGGGCGATCCAACAGTGCCGAGGCAATGCCTCCGCCCAGTTCTCCGTCCCAATGTACTGCAGATCGTTCAGGGAGGACGAGGTGGCATTCGTCCAAGAACACTACCGTACCTGTTTCCCCCTCGTCGATACCCGCAGCTGACAGTGGGTTCAATGCTGGGCGCATCGCTACGAAATTGCAACCCGGTCTTGGAGCATACCCTTCGCATCGCCCGGATGGGCGAATGGTTGGCTCGCTTGCAACCCTGAAGTGTGACTCGTGCAAAGTCCAGTTCGTTGACGGAGCAGATGCACTTGTAATGCAATTCAGCCCATATCCCCATAGATTTCAATGCCAGGATTGCCAGGCGAAAGCAGCACGCGAAATTGAGCATCATACCCAGACGCAAGGCAACAAACGAAAGTCCCCTCCCTTTTCTGACTCTTCGGAAGAGGAGGCACCCTTCAAGACGCGCAGAGTGACTCCTGACAGGCCCCCGTCTGCAGGCCGTGAACCGGACTGGTTTCCCACTTCTCGGCCATCTAATCCTGACGCCCGGCCACAGTCAGTAAATCCCTTGCATCCCTGGCCGGATCATCCGAGCAACGCTGATCGGTTTACTAGGTTGTCTATGTCTGCAGCGAGCGAGATATTCAAGGTGCTTGTCAAAATCCCTGAAACAGACGAAGAGATCTCTCAAAATCGACTGCTGCGTGACACCGTCGCTAAACTGGGCCCACCGCAAGCGGATCGATTCGACGGTACTTGTTACCAGTAAAACAGTGTGCCTTGCGCATGGGGCAGTCATCATGGCCCGGCATTGTCTCACGCGCACAAAAAAGCAAAGGCCCGACTGTTGGATTTGTCTCTCTGTGAGAGTCGTTGATGGCCGTCCGCCGGCCAACCCTTACGAAATAACGATGCTCCCTCTCAGACACCTTGGTTGGGAAATACCCAGTTGCATGGACATAGGGTCCGTGGGTTTCTATTCTATCGATCTCGCTTTGATACCCGTCGCTGTTTCTCTCCTTTCTCCACTCCATGGTATCATTTTCGTCGTGTTCTGGAAAGAAGTCGGACGTTTCCCTGTAGAATACCGATGCTGAAATGAACATGTGCATATTGCTGCGTCTTTGGCTGATGATTGGGTCCTCTTCAGCAGACGCCGACTCGTCCAAATGCATGTCTCCTCCTTCCCCCCGTACAGAGACGATTGAAGGTCGAATCTGCCACTTCATTGAAGTGCCGATCGCATATGCATGGCATTGCACTCCTTTGGGTCTATTTCTTGTTTGCTGTCTCGGGACTCGAGCGAGTGGGACGGGAGGCATGCCGAAGACCTTCCATTTTCGGGTCGTGGGCGTTCAGCAGGCAAAGCTTCGGTCTGATTGATTGTTCACACCGCATGCGTCGACGCCGAGGTTGTGGGGCGCGCGGGTAATGGAATTCCGGTATTTATCGATGGGATCGATGACGCGGACATCGATGCCGCCGACGCTGCTTTCGATTGAAGGGCCAAATGGGGAATCAATGATTCTCCATTGGGTTTGTCTACAGTACAACAGGGTTGGGCGAGGAATGGTCGGTCGTGATGTGCAGCAGCACCGCTCGGCTGGTCTTGGGGGAATTGAGTGGCGTGGAGATGCAGGGAAAGAGTGTTATTGTGGTAGAAAGCTGGATCGGATTCGACGATGACGATGATTGACCATGGTGATGGTGATCGGGGCGATCCGATCGGATTGCCGTGCCGATGTGTGCGGTATTCCTGGGGGTGGGGGGATGAGGCTGAGGCTGTGTTGATGAGTTTTTTGAGTTTTTGAGTTTTTGAATTTGATGGGTGTGAGGCTTTTTTGTGGATGCGCGTTTTTGTGTATGGGGCGGGTTGATTGGACGGTCGATGGTGGAGGTTGTTGTATTGTGTGGGGTGGAGATTTTAAACGGGGGGATAGAGCAGAAAGAGGGATGCGGTTGGAGGTTGAGATAGATGGTCGTGTGGAGTCGTAGTAGTGAGGGTCATAGATCTCTCTTTACCCGAAGATGCAGTCTGAGTACTCCATACTGTGTACAGGAGTACGAATCTGAAGTTCCGATCCGCCGGAAATCAGAATAACCAGATGGGCATGGGCACTCGTGGCGATCCTCGATCTCGCTCGTGGCGCATCTGTGACCAGATTTCGTGTCCAGATCGTGGGTCTTCCTGTGCGTGGGGGTGGGCTTGGGGTCACTTCAAAGAAAAAGCAATCGTGCGGACGGGGAGGATGCGGAACTTGCCGCTTGGGTTTTTTTTATCGTGAGGCAGAGAGGCATTTGCTTTTGTAGGTAGACTTTCAGGACGGGGAGCCTGGTGTCTGGTCTCTTTTTCTTTTGCTCTGGCGTCTAGTTGTACGGATACACTAGGGTATGTATGGGGGTCGAGCTGTGCGATGCGCGTAGGGGCGGGGACGGTTAGATGGTCAGATGGTGGAGATGCTGGGGGTCTGCTATAAGTGATTTGTGATTAGGTACAGGATGGGTTATTTGAGGGAGTGGGAAGAACAAAGGCACGGCTCTGGAGGCTATTTTACAACAGGTGCGATTAACGACGAGGTGGTGAGGAAGGAAGGTCTTACTACGTATACAGTAGTTCCTAAGTTATCTCGTTGGTTTATTCACGGGATAGCGGTTGGGGTTCGAGTTTTTACAGGTCCTTCACCCTATGAGAAGGGAGAGATGAGAAAGGGATTACAACGAGTCACAGTGGAATGTGCGCCTGACACCGATAGCTCCCAACGGGTAAATTACGACAACAAGGAAGGAAGACCTACTACATATAAACCGTGATTTAGAAGACTACTGTTAAAGACCGTGAACAGCTTCACATCGGTAAATCTGTGCAGGTTAATCGATTTTTCCAAACTAACTTTAAGGAGAGGAAGGAAAAATGGCAGAAGAAAGCAGGTACGAGAATATAGGTAGGGACAGGTATTATCGACATGTAGTATTTAGGCGAGTATATAGAAGAGCTATGGAGTAATTGCAAAACAAGGTTTTAACTGTGGTACGGATATCGCTGCAGTCTAGCAGTGTACGCGAAGTAGAGGGATAAGTGTGTTGCCGTAGGAGTCGATACTGGTGTAGCTAGCTTAAAACAAACAGGTTATACTGTAAACCAGGTCTTGTGCCTCCAGCGTACGCACCTCCCCTCGGATATCTCCAATCCCATATCTCCTCCCAATACCCTCTCAGCAAAACCGACCATAATGACCCCCATCTCGACCCCAACTATAGCCCTCACGCCCAGCACCCTGACCCCTCCAACCCCCATATGAACGATAGTCCCGTGGATCCTCGTATTGTTCCCATGCCGAGCTGCCTCTGAAGCCACCTGGTCCCGAGCCGCCGAAATTGGCATAAGTCCTGTAGTCATAGCTGGGTTGGTACGCTTGATATCCAAGTCCACGGTGGTTTGCTTGATGTCTGCGAGGTTGGCGGCGAGGTGGTGGTCGGGGAGCGAAATAGTCTCTTGGGTGTTCGCCGTCTTCGTCTAGAGGGCTGACGGAGTGGGGATGGTCCCAGTCGTAGGTTGGCGTCTCGTCGTGGCAGCAGCAGCGACTGACGCCGTAGTATTCGTAAATGGACATGTTTGATGTGGTTTGTTAAAAGGGGTATTGTTCTTTGGCTGTGGATGCCAATCTTTATGGGGGGTTCAGAACAGCGTAGAGGTTGATGGGGCTTGCTATGCACTGGGGGAGTATGCTTATATCTTCGCAAATATGCGTTGCGCGTGAATTAAAAGAAGGATAGGGAATTACCCATGGAATTCACTTTATTACAATGTCCTCGTGCTGCTAAGGTCCTAGTCACTGCAAAGCGTTATCAGAACTTCACATCTACCTCAACAAACGTGGCTTATTCACAGCTCGGCCACGACTTGAAGCTATCTTCGCTACTAAAGAGGGCTATATCGTTGCCATGAATGAAGATTACCCAATGACTTCAGCTCAGTGCAAAGACAGAATGGGGTTGCTTACTGCAATGAATGCTGAGATCTTGCGAGCCAACATCACACTCCGACAGCGTGTCCTGCGAACTGGTGAAAATTGCGCGAACTAGCTGTTTCCCAGCACATTCTCCAGAATAAAGTGTTGTAAAACATCTACAAATAAGCCACAGCGTCTTTCCTCTAACAGATATCCAATCCTCGTTTGTTGCCGTCCATTTGGTGATTTTCCCCATATTCACTGATCCTCTTTACCCCTTGATCTACGAATGATCTTTATGAGAGTAGCGTTTTTCTGGCCTCTAATGAAAGTTGCTTGAGGATACGCATCGTACTCGGCGGGACAAAGTATATATATTCACTGCGATACCATCCCATGGCCAGTATTCCTCTCCACACCACGCTATCGGAGAGACCTTCACGACGGTAAATCTTTTTACTGTCTCTCTGGCGGATTAATAATTGAATCCCGCTTTTCTTGTCGTCGAATGCGCGTGCGCCAAAGTACCCTCAACCGCATAGTTCCCCCCCCCCCCCCCCCTTTTTCATTACCAACCCCAGGTCAACGAGCTATTGACCTCCTCTAACGTATCAACAATCCTCACCACAACCAAATCCAGCAGCCCCCTCTCACCACTGGTTCCACAACATCCAGTCTCCACTCCCCTACAGCCGCGCCCAGTACACCCGCGTACAGGTAAACTAACGGAGGGAAGCCGCAAACCCAGTCCCTTAACCGCCAGTGTAACGCATCTCGGAACCTCCGATCTACTGGATCCTCCATTCCCGAATAATGGAAGCCTCCCGTAACGCAGACACGGGAGAGGGCACGGAAGGCAATGAGGATGGAAATGGAAACTTTCAACTCGGCCCGAGTGTCTGCCCTGTGGGCGCGCCTTTTCGTTCCGAGGATGAGCAATCCGACGTTGTACAGGTGGGTGTTTCGATCATGCAGCTACCTGGACCACATTCGATGAGTACCCTAGGCTACCACCCCTGTCTTCGTCAATATAACGGCACTGAGAAGCTGTTTGGGTGTAGCGCTGAATTCACAGGATTTCCGGAACTGGAAGGAATGAACGCCTTCAAATAATTCCTCAAACCAGGATCACACGCATAGACGTATGTGCCCCGGATTCCCCGCGTCATGAGGACGGCGTAGATCTGTGTGATAAATCGTAGCAGGTCGTCATCCGAGTAGGTCTTACCGAGAGCTCGATTGTTCTCCTTGCCCTTCTTGTCAAAGTAGGAGTCGCGATCAATGAAAAGACGACGTCGGACTGGATCGAATCGCAGATCGAGACCAATGATGACCCCAACATAATTTAGATCGTATCCCTGAACTGTGTGAACCGATCCCACTTCCTCGAGCGAGTTACTAGAAGCAACCCAATCAGTCGGGGTACTGTTCCAGCGAAGCCGTGTGGTTCCAATTTCGATGTCAAAGGTGTTCTTGTCCTTTTGCGTCTTCCATTCCCATGCATAGCCGGCGACCAGGCGTGAAAGACCTACTTCGGCATCGCGCCGGAAAATCTCGTCGCGCATGTCTGCTACAGTGTCGAAAGCTCGGAAGTCATAATCACCAAAATGCATTCTCACCCGCGGCACCGAGAGAGGATGGGGATCAAGAATATAGCGAATGTAAGACACAAAGTCTGATCCTGCCCGTACGCGCATTTGAGTCCGCAGCTGAAAATGCCTGCCCGAAGCACGAGCGTCGGCAACAAGGTCCGACAGCAGCTCGGGGGCCAGGTCGGCTGGTCGAACGCTCTGCACTGCATCCAAGAGGAAGATTTGATGCCGGCTCTTCACCCGTATCCAGTCAAGCTGAGTCTTACTGGTGTCGTCCCTGCCGAAGAGCTCTCTTGTGATGGTTGCAAACTTGGCGTTAAGCACTCCCGATGGCTGGTTGGCACGCTGGTTGAGCCGATGAGTCTCGTCAACCAAGAGCAGATCGAAAGTCCCATCTGCTCCTCCCACTTCGAAGGGTGTCATGACCATTTCAGGGTGCAGTCCACACGTCTTCCGGAAGATAGTTTTGATGGTGCCTCTCAAAGACTGTTGCGGCACGACCAGCCCGATTCTGAGGCCTTGGAGCAGACGCCGATTCGTTTCCGTGAAGAAATGGGAGAACCGTGAGTCACTGTCCAGGTCTTCAAGCGAGTCGAGTGTCTTTATGTCCACGAGCAATTTGATCAAATATATGGCCACCACCGACTTGCCAGTGCCCGGGTCGCCCTGGATCACAATCGTGCTTTTGCTGCCTCTCTCGATGTCGATGAGGAACCCCTTGACAATTTCCTCTACTGAATTTGCTTGATCTTCAGTCAGCGCTTTGAAGGGTGACAACTTGAAGAGATCGCTGTTTTCGATTTCAGCGATACTCCTCGTGAAGACACCCTCCGCCCTAAGTTGGTCGAAAATGTTGCGGAAGCCCTCGCGGTAAATGTCCCGTTGATAGTATCTGGACTCGGTAATACCATTGTTTCGGTTGAGCACCTGATTGGCACCGTCGCCGGCTAACATCTTGATGAGGTAGGACTCTAAATCCAGGCAGACCGACTTGTTGAACCTTTCATGAAGAATGACACGAACATTCGTCAGATGCTGTTTTGCAGGTGATTCCAGGTGCTGGCGCAGCCGGCCCGCGGCGTTGAGCGATTCTCCAACGTAGATATCCCTCAATCTATTATTCGGATTGCCCCGGGTGCCCGTCGTGTTACTGTCGTTGTCCAGCACATACACAACCGGCCAGTTGCCATGTTTTTCGTCGTGGGACTTCCACGTTGAAACAGCCGCTTTGGAGAATTCAATTCGCGCGATTTGAAAGCTCATTGTACTTTGCGCTGCTGCCCCGGGCCTTGTCGACGGGATACTTTTTGCGCGTGACTTCGAGCTTGTCCAGCACGATCTGGTCAGGATCGACTCCGATGCGGTTGGCGAGAAGCAGACAGTAGGTCAATACGTCTGCGAGCTCTTCTCGAACGCGCTTCGGATCGGATTCGGCGCTCCACTGGAAACACTCGAGTAGTTCGCCGGCTTCAATGGCGACGCTCTTGGCGAGGTTCTCTGGAGTGTGGAACTGCGCCCAATCGCGCTCGTCGACAAAGGCCACGAGTGCGTCTTGAACAGTTTTGTTAACCATGGGGTTCAACAGTGACGAGGGTTGTATAGGTCTGCGGAGTGAGATAAGGATACGTATTGAACAGGTCCGGGGAAGGTCAACTTACAATGAAAGCTAGACTCTCAGCCAATTATTGTTTTCTGAATATAGCAGCCAGGAGGTAGCCAGAGTGGATATGGGTGGGAGTGGACAGCAGTATTGGAAGATAGGGAGACTGCCTAAAACGACTACAAAAGGAACCGGAGTGTAAGATGCGGAGGAACGCCTCTATATAATCAGGCTGGATATTTATACTATTGATGTTCGTTTCTTGTCCTCTATAGGCGCCGCAGGGCGCTAAGATATCCAGTTCAGATTGGTCAAACCGAAAAGACCGCAGCCACATGAGTTGACAGTGGCCAATCCATTGCGACTGAGACCGTGCAGATACGATATCGTATTCAGCTACCGCAAGTGAATCATTCGAACACCAATGGAATCGATGCGAGGGTTCAGTATGAAGCAGACGAGAATGAACAAGTACCACAATTCTAGATTTATTCTCCTAAAGTTTCAAAACTCAGTATCCCGCAGCCACTCATTATGAAGGGAAGAGAGGTGGGAGGTGTCTAGATACGAGGAAAGGTCACGTATTGGAATAAAGTACTTGGGCAGCCTTGTACTGCGGAGCAGAAAAACCTTGGAATAACCATCTCAGGCAGCATTACCTGAGGCCGCGAGATAATCTTCGATCTAGGTATGTACATGGCCGGGCATGCAGTTGTCCGAAGTGTTCCTGGGAGATAGATGGCATTGCTCGTTCCTAGCTAGATCTGTATGCGAAGGGCGAAACGCTGATTTGCATTAGGGAGAGTTTGGTCCCCGTTAACCACCGTTCCAGTTAATAGATAGATCTGAACTACTAGCGTCGTAAACAGTAGGTATGAACACGAAGGGTTTCTGCTGTATTTACATAACCGCTGGTCTAAGTCCGATCTACAACCTGCTCCGTCCTCTATTCTACGTATGCAAGTAGTGTTCAAGAGCAAGAACAGCCATGGACAACTTTCAATGTGAGAGGAGCTTCACGTGGACCAGTGTTGTTTGCAGCACATAAGAGAATTCACCGCAATCGGTGGGAGCTTGCTTGCTGTATGTCAACCAAGTCCGTGATATTGCGCGAGAATGATACCATGCGATAGGAAGAGATTATCACCATATAGCAAATCAGAAATGCAGTTACTTCAGTCATTCTCACTAGAACAGTGTCGGTTTGCGATGGTGCGGCGTTGTCTCACTGACGAGCTACCGCACTGTGGGTGTCATGCATGGTCATTATACCTGGTCAACTTGATTATAAATGCCCGTCATGAGTGCAGATGAGCATCAGTGATACTCCCGTGGCGGGTATCCCGATGTCACGACGTACTCACCTTTGTCGGATTTACGTTTGTTCCGAACAGCACGCCATCACTCCCCCACATTTCGCGTGCGCAACCCCTCAACGACAGCTTGAGACCAATACAGAAGCTGCATCGATAACCAGCCGTATTTTGCATCCACCAACAATGCTTGAAGACGGTTGGTCTTGGGAGTAAACCTGGTTATGATGCAATTTCTTGGGCTTCTGAGCGACCCGGTCGGGAAGACGCAGATACGGAGGCGCCATGTCACGGTAATCCTCCATACGCATATAAAGAGAGGGCAAGTCGCTGTTGAATGAATCTCACAACAGCATTGCTTCTCTGAAAGTCTTCTTCACCATGTCCACACAAACCATCACCGTAGTTGGCCAGGCCCCGGAGCCTCAAGCCGCATATCCTCGTGAACCTCTTCAACTGAAGGGAGTTCTGGACCAGTTTAAATCCTTTGATGTCACGCCTGTCATCGGCCGTGAGTTCGTGGACGTTAACCTGAAGGATTGGCTGCGTGCACCCAACTCGGACGATCTGATTCGTGACCTGGCAATTACGAGTAAGCTTTGAGTTTGCTGGAAAGCCGTCCATATGCTGACGTGCCCACAGTCTCTCAACGCGGCGTTGTGTTCTTCCGAAAGCAGGATGACCTCGATAACGATCTTCAGAAGGAACTGGCTCATCGCCTGGGCCAGTTGGCGGGCAAGCCTGAAAGCTCCAAGCTCCACATTCACCCTGTCAGCAACTCAGGGCGCCGTTTGGGAGGTAATGACGATGAGATTAGTGTCATTAGTTCTGAGCAGGCCAAGGAAATTTACAAGTCTCGGTTCTTCAATCTCTCAGGAAAAAGGCAGAGCGCCAAGGAGGGATGGCACAGCGATATCACCTTCGAGCCGGTACCAAGTGATTATGCTCTCTTAAGGTTGACTGAATTGCCAAAGACCGGAGGAGGTGAGCATACCGCATGCCTATCGATTCGACTTTGATGTTAATGTTTTCCCTTAGATACCCTCTGGGCATCAGGCTATGAGCTGTATGATCGCCTGTCCGAGCCATACCAGAAGTTCTTCGAGGGCTTGACGGCGACATATTCCCAGCCTGGTTTCGCTGCTGCTGCCAAGGAAAACGGGTTTGAGCTCTACAGCGAGCCTCGTGGAAGTCCAGAAAATGTGGGGTCCGATCTGACGGCTCAACATCCCGTCATTCGAACCAATCCTGTCACGGGATGGAAGTCCGTATTTGCTGTTGGCCATCACGTCCAACAGATCAATGGCCTCACGCCGGAAGAAAGCAGGCGCGCTTTGGACTGGTTCGTCCAGCTCATTGTCGAGAACCATGACTTGCAGGTTCGTCACCGGTGGCAAAACGTGAATGATCTGGCCATATGGGACAATCGGAGTGTGTACCATACTGCCACCTTTGATTACCACGGGTTGGGACCGAGGACAGGACAGCGAGCAGTCAGCCTTGGTGAAAGGCCTTATTTGGACCCGAACAGCAAGTCTCGTCGGGAGGCATTGGGTCTGAAGCAAGACTGAGAACAATCCATGTGCCTTGGAAGAAGTACCTAGGCTCTCAGTAGCAATACATCCCTTAAGCCGCACGGCATCTACAATCCATCCTGTATAACCTTCTCCACATTGGCGGTCGTGGTCAAAAGGAAACCGAAAATAGTAGATCGGGTATGTATAACCATCCATAGCCAGCAGCACGTCGCAAGCGTGGTGTCAGTGATGGTTTAATGGAGATGTGCGTGAGAAGGGTTCGCAGAGGAACACTGAACAAAGCCGTTGAGTGAATTTGAAACACTAACCTCTTGCGGCTCTATCACCTCACGGACAATTGCAAGGGCGCTGGCAAAGAGCCAATCATGTCGCTTTATTGCTAACTTCGTCTCGTATTCAAGATTGAAGTGTTTGCTTCTCGGCGACGTTCGATACCAAGGTAACCCGCCCAACCGATAAGACGCAGATATCACGCACAGTTCGGTCCCTGATTCAGCTAGAGACTCTGCGGCTCCTCTCCTAGGAATTGAAGGTGACAATGATTCGAAGACGGAGATGTTTATAGGCATAGATGACCCCGGATCCGGGATTTATCGTCCAACATTGCAGTCCTAGATTCTCTTAGGTTAAACTATGCTGCAGGTTCCTGACGAGGATTCAGTTCACGGGTCACAGGTCGAGCAAAATTTGCCTAGCTGTGTAATATCAAGTCGCCACCACCAGTAAGCCCTTCCGAAGCTTTCGCGAGCTGGGTTCGGGAAAGCAGCTTTGTATATAGCCAAGCTGGACTGTTTTACAGCTACCTAGGGTATGCCAACTCGTCCTCAGTTAACTCATCCTCAAACCCCGCAAATCGAAACGTCCTCCCCTCGATAACTTTCCCGTCTGAAACGAATCTCGCACGCACAACCTCATAACTATCACCTTCATATACTCTTAACGCATCCTCTTGATCTTCACATATTACAGGGTAAATCCATCCCTCCACTTTTCCGCCTACAGAATCCATCAAGGCCCGGTATTTACCTGCCCACGTCTGGATCTTGCCATCTAGTAAGGTAGCTGCCTTAAGTTCAGGGAGCTGTGCTAGGTCTACATCGAGCAGCCGTGAGAGGCGCTCGGGTGACGCCAGAGTGCCGTAAAAGAAATACCATATAGGGAACTTATCCTCTAGCCTTGCGGAAGCAGGCACAGAGGGTCGATAGTGGGGGAGAGTTGGGTCACGGCCGAGCATAGGGAGCTCAACGGTGTCTTTATGCGCGATACTGAGTCGGACCTTAGTGAACTTCTTTCTAGGATGATGTATAGCGGTCTAGGAGTCTAGACTGTCCATGTTGGATTGGGAGAGGCGGCAGAAGTGCGCGTCGCCGTCTTCCCCGCTGCCGGTTCCGAGTTTGGGCACGCGATGAAGTTGAAGGACGTCCGCAACCTCCCGCGGCGTTGAGAGAGGATGTTCCAGGCGGAGAAGATAGGTGGCCTCGACGCGGCGACGGCGGTGCGCTGAGCGGGCTGAAGATAGAGATGTATTGTGTGAGGTGGCGGTGGGCGTGATCGACGGGAGATGGAAGTCGATGCCTCCTTCTAGTTCGGCGAGGGCGTCGATGGCGGAGTTGTCAAGCTCATCGAGGTAGTCCATGTCTGATTTGAAAGGGCTGCGTGCTTGGTTGGTTCAAATATTGCGGCCGGACGGTAAGGGCTGGTCATGTCTCTTGGTAGCTGAGGTTGAGTTGCGGGATAGATACTGCAGTCTTAAGAGGAAGGTGATGTGCGCACCGCCTGCTCCTGCTAGTTGCTGTGCTTAAGTGTGACTCATCTGCGCTAATAGACAAAAGTAGCGGTATTCGATAGTGTGACTACGTATACTCCTAGATCTACGTGGAGGCTACTCCGACCTAGTATCTGGTTAGTGAATGTATTCGGTCCGCTCCACTAGCGTAGGCTACATCAGCCTTGCTACCTTGGAAACTGGGGCCGAAACGACGGAAAGTTGACTTACTATGTACACAGTAGAAAGCTCGATTCGGTCCCGTCTTGCCTCTACAACTTTACGACATAAGGAGCACTACTGTTAAACATGATTCTGTATTGGGTCCAGCTCACGTATAGGGGAATCTCGAAACACGCATAGCACGCTCTAGCACGCTATCACATGCTGCAAGTAGAGACACAAATGTTGATATTCGGCAAGCCTCTGCGCCACATGACGCTCTCTCTCACACCGGTCCCCGATCTCTTGCAGGCTGTGTTCTCTGTAGCTACTTCAACTCGCCTTTCACTCGACCCAAATTGTCTTCAGCGGCGCATCGACTTGGATGCGTCGCTTTCGAAGAAGAATACTGCTGGCTTTCCGGGGTTCTGTGGATAACATCGCATTACCCTCAGCTAATTTTTGTTACGGCCGTACTTTGGTTGGATTGCCAGAGGGATAACTCCAGCCTGCTGAATCTCATGAGGAGTCAGATGCAAATGCATCCATCACTGCGCGCAGCCTCCTTCTAGAACTCACTGATTACTGTAGTACTCTACGCACGTAGATCGTACCATCCGCTACTATTAATACCCCTCACCACCTTTCTTACGTTCGCAGGATCCCAACCCTGCACGGTGCCCCAAACCCCACAGGTGCCCTCCATAGTTGATCTCCCGTTATGTCATCCTTCACGCCCCGCCTTCGCTCAAACAAAATCATCTAAATCGGGCTGGAGGCAATATGTGATGACTCCCGAAGGAGGTTCGGCTAGCAGCAGTGTGCATCGGCGGCATGCCATCTGAGTGAGATCGACCTCTGGAGGGCAGCAGATTACCCAAAAGGGGATAATTTGTTTCGAAACAATGTTTCCGCCGCACGCTGCACACGTGTAGGGCGGGGATCTTTTTGTGGATTTGGGTGAGATACGGGTTCATGCTGGGAACAGGTTTGGCAGCTTTTTGGGAACAGGTGGTCCTTGGGCCGGAGGGATTGGGATACGGATGGAGTGCACATGCATGCTTGGGAAGGGGGAGGATACGGAAATAGTTATGTGGAAGATTTGGTGTACACGGTGGAGTCTGGAAGAAGAGAGGCGGAGGTGGTGGCTCAGCGTAAGAGGGACTTGCAGAATCGAATCAGAAGAGTGCGGGAGGAAGGGACGGGCCTTTGGCGGGTGCCGTTTGTAAAGTCTACCCTAACGTCTACAGGTGAAGCGAGAGTCTAATCTACTACTGCTCCGTTGAGAATATCACATGGGGAGACTCTTGCAGTGACGATGGTCATCATGTGCCAAAGGGACCTGTCGTCCAACGTGGCTGCTCAGAGGCCCTCCAACACACCTTGCGGTTCGTACGACATGAAAGTTGCGACGCAACACTGGCAGTGGCGAATACTATTAATATCACTGTTCTTGGAAGTTGGGAGGTTGGACACGGCAAAGCTAGTCTGGGATGGGACGATATGGCCGCAAAATGGGCTCTCGAGATGATGGTACCACAGCAATTCACCTCCCAACCCGGCTAATTTGCAATCCGATCCCTGGTCCTCTTCACACCACTGACCTCTTTTCTCCAACGGCTGTGGCCGTCTCCCGATTGCGCTTCTGCAGGTGACGGGACGTGCGCGGAGCTTGGATTTCTTGGGTTCCCGCTGGCTTTCTCGAGTGGTGTGTCGCTGTTTCTGTGTGGGACCCCCTCAGCCGACAGATGCATTTTGAGCGAGCTGTGCTGACAGCCAAGCGCAGAGACAATCAAAGAGGCAATATCGACGCAAATGTGGCAGCGAGCGGGTGAGAGGACATCTTTATGCTGCGATTATTGCGATGTCTCTCTGATGGGTGCTCTGGGCGGGACTCGACGGCGGCATGGCGCAAGCGCCATCTCAATGTCTCATCCTCTGTTCCCGCCGCTCGGAGGAGGGACTCGAGAGCAACAACACCACGGCGCGCCATCGCACCCACGCCGCTCGAGGGGTCCAGCAGCAGATCGAAAGGCACGGACAGTGATTGGCAGCGGGTGGGCAACCGCCGAGGCTTGTTTCGTTTATGCGACCGGGGAGTAAGAAACCGCCTCACCCAACCACCGCCCATCCTCGTCCCCATACAGCCACGCCAGCGCGAAGCAAGCCGTATCCATTGGACGTCAGCGGAATACCGCTGTCCTACCTGCAGCCAGCATGGCAGACCTCCCTCCCCCGAAGACGTCTGCCGCAGCAGTCCTCCTCATGAGAGCCCAGTTTCCCCTCGCCTCGGACTTCCGAGGGAGCTGTGAACATTCACTCCTCCTACGACGAGCAGAGTGAAGCATACATACCCACCGCAAAACCTCCAAACCCTCTTTGCAGTAGCAGACTAAACACGTTTCTCGCTGACAACCATCAGCGGAGCAGTGAGCAGCATCCTTCCAAGCAATTCCGCATACAGTGCCGCAGTGTGCGCCGGTCTGGAAGCGCTGACTTCCAAATCGTTTATTGCCTCCCAGCCTGTTCATCCGGGCGTCTATTTCTGGGCGGCACCACCATAACCCCTCCGTTGCGCGCCATTGATTTCTCGAGTCACCTGCGACCAGCCTATCAGGACCGCCATCGTCCACTTCTCGTTGCCGCCATACATTTTCGACGTTGTACCATAGTACGTACTCCCACTCGCTCTTATTCCTCCCGTCCCCCCGCCCACCCAATCCGCGTACCTTCGAAGCGCCCTTAGAAAAGGCCAGCGCTTCGCCGCGACTTCTCAAACTCCTCTTCTTCTGACCAGCCGGTCTCTTCTCTTGCAGTCTGCTGTGCGTCCTCGCTTTTCGTCTCTCTATTCTTCCGAATTGTGTTGCGACTTGCCGAAGCTGGGCTCTCCAAGTTGCTGTCTCCCCTTCCATCATAGACAACTTCACCTCTTCTCTTTAACTGTTCGATCGTTCATGACATTCTCACGCCGACCCCTCCTCTCATAACTGTCCAACTCGTCTTGAGCATGGCCGCCAACACCAAGAAGACTCCTACAGTGACCATCGAGAAACGAACCTCAAGAGACTCGCTCGCGCCGCCCTCACTCAAGTCTCCACGAACTGCCCGCTTTGCCGAAGCGACTTCGGTCTACTCCCCGATCGACGCAAGGTCGCCTTTCGCGGATCCGCCTACGACTCACTACAAGCCCCAGCCACAGGTTTCCGACGTAGGCTTTGGCTACATCGAACCTGTCGAAATGGAAGAAGAACACGATAACAGGCGGTACCTCCCGCCACCAACGCCCAAATCTCCTCTTAAAAGCGCTCTGAAGTCTCCTGGTGCGCCGCCGCGGACACCAGGCGCGGAGACCATGATTCTCAGTCCTACGTTCCGAGAAGAGCAGATATTAGAGAAGAAGGAGGCAGAGACGGAGAAGGAGCAAGCAAAAGACCTGGTACGTACCTAGGGAGGGACAGTAAGCCAGTGACGATCCAACTAACGATTCGCAGAAAATCAAGGTTCGGGTACGGATAGCGAAGATCTTCCTCCGTGGCATCAATTTCGCCTGTAGTCTGATTGTGCTTTCTATGCTGGCAGCTGTCTTCGCCATCTTCAACGCTACCAAGAATCTCCCTCGTAGGAACAATCTGCCACCTTGGGCCGATAACACCAAGGTCTGGCCACAAGTCACACTTCTCGTCATCGCTTGCATCTCTCTGTTCATGTCCATTGTTGTCCTAATCGCATACACAAGAGGCGGACATCGGCGAGCGGAGAAGGTGGCAGCATACTATACCCTCTTTGCTGTTGGTTTCTTCATCTTCAGCATCGTCATGTGGGCCGTTGGCGCCGCACTGTTCAACCAGAGCAAATCGCAGGGCAACGGCAAAGACATGTGGGGCTGGTCTTGCGTCGACAACAAGCGTCGGCACCTGTTCGAAAATGACGTGTCATATGCTCTTTTATGCCGTCTCCAGGTACGCATTCCCATCTTCATTGCGCAATAGAAGAGACTAACGATGCCAACAGAACTGGTCCCTCGTCTGCTGCATCATCGAAGTCGTCATCGAAATGCTTTGCATCGTCATATACGGCTTCGTCTTCTATCGTTTCTGGTCCAAACGCAAGCTCCGCAAATCCATGGCCGTCCGCGACAAGGCCCGCTCCGACCTCTACCTCGCACAACTACGCTCTCAATCCGCGCCCAATACCCCAGGACTCGGTCCCCTCTCCCCTCGCTCCGGCGGCTGGCGCCCTCCTCCAGGCTACTCCTACTACGGCTCCAAAGACCCACAGTCGGATGCCGAAAACGGTGAAAGCGACAAGGTGCAATTCGCTGTGGCGCGCGAAATCGTCCAACCCCAGCCTTTCGCGCTGCAGGCACCCCCCATCAAGATCACCGGCGCGACACCCAAGGTCGCGCAAGGAGGTTTCGATGTGCCCGCTCGCACCAACACCGCTTCTCCACCCCTTTCCCCAGGCTTCGCCGAGAGACAGAACGAGCACGTTCCCGCTGCACCCGGCGAGCAGACGTATGCCGCTGTACCTATCCCCGGTGCGTACACGCCGCTGGCTTCACCGTCGTATCCTCCGCCTCAGTCGGCCTCGGCGCAGGGCTTCGACTTTGGGCCGGGGGTGACGGGGAAACAGGCGTAGGCTGTGTTTGAAGCCTGCTCAAAATTGTACATGCATCGTCGCGCTCTTCATTTCTCTCTCTCGCTCTTCGTCTTCTTCATATTATACCTGGGGTCCTTGGGGTGTTGGGGCGCACGTTGGCGTTCGACTGGCTGGGTATATCAGCTGTACATTTTCCCCATTCCATTGAGCGATTGATCTGGCTTTGGCCAGCACTTTCTCGTTTTCTTTTCCGTCTTTTATTTTCTCTGTCGGAAGTCGTTCCCTCGCTATATCCAACGCGATCTTTTCCTTTGGGTAGGGGTCCTGAGGCGTGGGGGTTGTTTGATACCTAGTCATGGCTCTCCTCTTTCATTCCAACCTAGCTGTTCATGAAAATGAGGCATGAGCGGAACCGTAATCCGTCGCAGTGTGCGTAGTAAGAAATTCACGAAATCCTGCATCCTTGGTGTCCCTCTTGCCGTGGCGCGCTCTTCCAGATTCCAAGAGAATTCCCAGAACCTGCAGCTTCGATGACGTTGCCGCGAACACGTTCCGTGGCACCGTAGCGCCCTCATCGCACCATTCCCACCCCTTTTTCATGCCAATGCCGCTGCCTCGGTCTTCGACAGCAGTCCAGTGCGCTGTCGTCACTTCCATCACATCCCAACGTCTGGTTTCCCCCTGCGAACCTATGCAACCGAGCGAGCAGGCGCCGCCGAGCATCATATAAGTCTCCGCGCGCTAAATACGCGCCCGGCAGAGTTGGGTATGCGGCGCGGATGAAGTGATGGGGACTGGGAAGTTGTACGTGAGTGGGAAAGCCTGGAGGAAGGGGAGCGGGAAGGAGAACGGATTGAGAGGGCAGGCGTTGACGATGTGGCGAGATACAGCAATATCAATGCTCTAGTACTGGCTTCATTTCAATTGTCATCATGGAGCTGCTTTGTTGCTTTGTTGTCGGATTTTGGTGGCGGGTTCGGGTTGGTGGCGTCACCGTTCTGCCTTACATGGATTGGATTTTCTTTGAACAATGGCAGGCACGGAAGAGATGGTTATCCGAGCGATTGCGCGAGGAGGAGCTTTGGGATAGACGTGCTTTCTGATGTAGTTCTATTTATGCATCTATTGCGAGGTAAACATGACGATTTCTGTTTCTCATCCACCTTCTTTCCCCATTAACGTTAGTGCAAACGTATTCCATGAATTATCTCTCAGCCGCAATCTGTCTCTCAATATTTGTTCCTTAAAATCAAAATGCCAAATGCGCCCAACACTTTCTTAGCGTCTCTATACCACAGTATCCGTTTGCGTCCCCTCATCTCGATATCCTCTTGCGTATCCATTTCTCCCTTGACTACCGTTTCTTCGCCCATCACATGGTACTTGCGACTTTTTACTTCTACAATTACTACGGACACACTAAGAGTTAGCTTCTCATATGAATTCATACTCAAAAACGATAGAGTCGTACGGGGCGTAAAACTGCGAGTCCCTCTTGCCTTCTTGCGCTGAGGGCTCTGAAAGGGGAGATTCCTCGGGAGAAATGACAGCGCCAGGTAGAGTTGGATGGGCAGGAGGAGACGGAGAATCTGAAGGAACAAGCTGCCTCGCAAGACCTGTAGGCGTCCCACTCCTCTTGCGTATGCGCAACGGTGCCGGCGACAAAATCTTCTCCTCCTTCTCCTCCTCCTCACTTATATGACTGACCCGCTTGGGCGGCAAAGGTAAAGGACGCGGATGGACGTACCTACTCTCGTCTAGCTGGTCGCCGGACCCCTCGCCATCTCCCTCTTTCGTTAGTTTGATCTTACCCTTCGCTATCCCCGCCGCTTGTCGATCCTTCGTCTTGCCCTTCAGCTTTTCAATGACTTCCCTCCTCTTCGCTAGCCCCGCATCCGCCTGCTTCAACCTCAACTCCTTCGCTTCTCTCGACTGCCGAATCTCCTCCTCGTAGGGATTCGTCGCGAGGCTGGCGTATTCCGCTACGTAATTGATTCCTTTGCAGGCGAAACTTGTGTCGGAGCTTTGGCGGCTGCGGGCGTTTTCTCTTGCTTTGTGCTTCTCCTTACCCTGCAATTCCCTGTGTTTAGCCTCCTGCCTCTCCTTGTCTGCGGATTCTCGTAACGAGTCGTGAGATTGTGTCTTTTTGTGGGAAAAAGGGTTACCTATATGATGGGGCAGGTTGAGCAGGGAATGCCCGTGCGAGTGCGATTCTGAATGCCTGTCGTCTTGTTGCCTCAGTGGCCTCCTCACATCCGCCACAGGCACCGGTCGACGAGACATCTTTTCGCTCGCTGGCGGCTCCACACTCCGCATCCGCACCCGCGAAGTCTCCGCTCGTAAGTGTGGTCTCTCCCTAACCATACGCCCGTCCATCCCATTCTCAAACCTACCTCCCCTTTCCCTCTCCTTCACTCCTCTCCCCGTCTCCTTATTACCACCCGCTCCCGTCCTCATCCTCATCACGTCTGCATCTACGCCCCGCTCACTTTTCCCATTCACATTTCCCTCCGCGTCACTCGCGCCAGGCCACCGAATCCTCGGATCCGTCCGCCAATTCAAACTCGTTTGCGCATACACACCTCCGACACCACCGCTCGATTCGCGGATGTTGACGGCGTGGGGGTGTGGTGTGAACATGGGGCCTGGAAGGGAGATTTGGGACTTTTTGATTCGGTGGGGTTTGTTAGTGTTGGTGCGGAGGTGGAAGGGGATGGGGAGGTGCGGGAGGCGCGGGAGCCACTGGGTGGTGTGGTGTTTGGATTGGAATTGGGGGTGTTTGGATTGGGGTTTTGCTTTCGTGGGTGGATGGGGAGATCGCGGATGGGGTGTAGAGGGAGGGACGGGGAGAGAAGGAAGTGGACGAGGAGGAGGTGGAAGAGGGGGAGGCGGTAGTGGTTTTGAGGGTTCTGCGTATGACAAAGAGATATGACGAGGGCTGTGTTGGCGCAAGGGATGGTGAGATGAGAGTGGAGATTGGAGACGCAGCTTTTCTGCGTCTGCTGTGCCTTCCTTGAGCCTGTCTTTCCTTGTCTCACGAGTCTCCTGATTCTGTCTCGAAGGCGTTTGTGTTTGTTCGCGCTGGTTTTGTGTGGGGTCAGACAGCCCGATACCCTTAGGCTGGGCTGGGAGTGTTGGTTTGTTTTTGTCGAGCTTGAGGGTTGTGAATTGAGCGTCGTATTGAACGCTGGGGGAGATTCTCAGTGGGATGGAAACTGAGGCGAGCGACACGCTTTCTGAAGAGGAGCGGCTTCGTGGTATAGCGTCTGATTCCACGCTTGGTTGTGGGGGAGACTCCCTTGGAGTGATGCGTGGTTGAGGCGGAATAACAGTCGTCGGTGAAACAGACGCAGAGCTGCTAGATGTACGGTGATGGGTGGAAGTATACGATGGCACACTGAATGGAGGTGGTGGCGCTGGTGTCGCGCGAGATGATGTAGGTTGACTGATACGTTCTTCGCTTTGAAGGAAACGAGGCGGTTTAACGGCCTTGGGTCGAGGTGGTGCTTTTTGATGCTCTGGCAGAGTGGATGGTATGCCGATGTCTTTTGCGCCTTCCCTGCTCTTCCCCTCAGATTGAAGCAGGGCATTAGCATGTTGGCTTACTTGCAACGACGACTGTTCTTCCTGGCCCTCTTCCTTCTTCTCCCGCCTACGCTGGTTATACTTTCTGACAAGTTGTTTGCAATTATTGATCACCCGCAACAGCTCCTCGCCGTCCCCTGGAGGACCATTCCTGTGTGCCTCCTGGATTTCCGCTCGAATACGCTTCCACGTCAAGGGCGGTGCACTAGTCTCAGAAGCCTTGTCCTTCGTCGAGTTCTGGCCAGGGAACGCATATGATGAACCAATATGTGTGGAGGATTTGGGAACATCCGCAGCGCATGCAGTTGCCCCCGAACCCTCCATCCTCCGCTTATCAGCCACGACTCTCCCCAACGTCTCAGATCTATCCTCTCTCCGTTTCTCCTCCCTCAGCGTCGATTCGGTAAACCTGACCCGTTGACTCACCACATTCGCAGCCTCCGGCTCCGCATATAATGAGTCGACACTCCTTCTCTTACCCTGCCTCTCCTCTTCACCATTTCCTACCTGCGCCGGCCCCAAAGCATAAACGTCGGGAATCTCAAATGGACTCGTAATTCGCGGTTGGACCTCTGCCTCAGTGCCCGCACTTGCTGTGTAGTTGGTCTGCGCCAGGGGTATCTGCTCGACACTGTCTTCGTCCGCGGCATCAACAACAGTGGCTTGTCGGCTCCTAGACTCAACCGGCGTATCGAAGTTCACTCGTCTTTTGGCGCCTGGGTGGGTAAGAGGAACAAGGGTGGTGTGGTCGGGAGCGAAGGGGTTGGTAACTTGGATGTGCGGCATTCCGGGCTGGTATAGTTGTGTATCTGCCCTCGTCAACGTGGATCTAGTTTTGATTTGATGTTAGAGTACTGGCGGAAGTCAATGCAGCCTTTGTCAATGCTAAGAAGCTTGCGAAATTGCGTCGCGATATACTTCCAAACGAGCGTGCGGAGTGAACGTGAAATGGGATATCGGATTTACTTGCGATTATCGTGAAAAGTGTGTTAAATCTTGAAAAGCTAGTGTGGTAAAATGAAAATGCATTAGAAATGACTACGCGAAAGCAGTGGCAAAGGAGGATATGTTGATTCAGTAGTTGAGCAGGCGCTCTGCTGTAATTAAGAAGACATGACAATCATGCGCCACTCGTCGGTGTGGCCGCAGCGGAGATTGTAAAGAGCGAAACAAAGGGCCTATATCGGGAAACAAGTCGTAATTACAGATAGACTGAAATGTAGATTAGTATCATTATTTCAAATAAGAAGACAAAGAGAAGGAGGATAGGCTTTGTTCTATTGTTGGTTGTTGAAGACGACGTATGGAAGTGACAGCTGCACAATGCGGTTGTTCGATGAGTCTGCATTGTGTAATTGTCTGAGTCGTGTGTACGGAGAGACGCGGTGTCTCTAGAACAAAGAACCTTGTCCTGGAAAATACATATGGCGGTATTCGGCATTGTGAAGATTCTCACAATATGTGAGAGGTCAATAGAATGATGCGAATGACTGAGGCTCAAGGCCGAGTAAGCCCGTGGTGCTCCTGTAGGTCTCATGCGCCAGAAGAGGCACAAAAGCTGGAGCCACGTGAACATCAGGAATCTGTTCGGGCCTTTTGCAGCTATTTGCTTAAGGGTAGATTACGTCGTTCTTGGTTTGCTCCGTGCTTGCTGTATGTTAGGAACGCTCGGGGAAACGACGCGATGCCCGTATTCCCTCTATGCACTTTCCCGTTCTCCGCCCTTGTGACGGTAGTGGGAAACAATAGATGCTAGGCTCGTCGATTTAAAAGTAGCCCGAACGTTGTCTCCACGCTTGTCTCGTTTGTAGATTGGTATTCATTCTTTACTTTTGTTCTGAGCCCAGAGAGTCACTGGATTTCTAATTTGCATCGCTCAAAATTTTCTTTCGACTCTTTAGAAGTAAGCGGTCCAAGTCATTTGCGTCCTTTTCACGGAGCGCAAGCTTACCAGGGGCAAGACTGTGCAAAGTCAAAATCATCCGCTCCGGATGTACCAAACACCATCGCCGAACCCTCATCTTCCTCTGCCGCAATAAATTCGGCCGCGCTGCCCGTATCGAAGTCATACCCAACAGCAAGGCGGGATTCGTAAACCCCGCAGAAGCAGAAGGATTTATCACTCGATTGAAAGAGCACTACAAATTTCCTGAGTTCGAAGAGGGAACTAAGTGGTGGGCGAAATGCTACGAGTGTTGTGAATACCCTCTACAATGGCCGGAGTCATGGTCCTCGGATGTTGTGCGGCAGGTTGAGAGTATGACTCACCGCGATGAAGATGGGCAGTTGAATAAGAATGAAATGGACCGGTTGAGAGAGATTATACGGATTGGGCAGTGCCCGGACAATCACCACCCGTGGCAGAGGGGTGTGGAGTACTGGGAGGTGGATGGGATTCCGCGCGGCCAAAGTGAAGAGGCACCGTAGTAAAAGAATGGACTATTTTATGCACGTAGATTTGTAGTGTTCCTGTCCAGAGCGCATCAGTTTGTATACTGCCTTTGAGTCAAAGTAGGTCCCATTCTAGCACGTAGCTTTCATAGAGCACTGTTTTGGGACTGGCGAAAAATAATATCACCGTTGGCAGAGCGAGCATGCGGTCCGGGCACGTGTAAATGTTCCGAAGGCAGCGTTTGCCTACCGTTTGAAGAGTTCACAGGCGTCACCGCAACGGTGCCGCGAGTCGAATTTCTCGAATGATTTCCACCTCGCTTTGTCGTAGCCGTACTCGGTAGGCTTTGATGTCCGTACAAAGTCAACGCAGTTGTTACACGCAAATGTATACTGCGGCCATATTGGATTCCCGTGATGAGCTCTGAACTTCCACCACCCCGACACCACATTAGTCTCCGTGTGAACTAAGATTATTGGTAGACTGTAGTTGCGGGAGTGATTTGAAGGTGGCATTATCTGCAAGATTAACCTTCATTCTGAGAGGTGTAGCGTTTGTCGCGTCCTACTGGACTCACCGCCCACAGGGTTACTTTGATTTGCCTGACTCGAAACTTATGAGGCCCACTCTACGCAAACGGATTCATGGTCAGGCGTTGTATACAGCGTGGGAGTGTAATGTTGAGCCCTCAGTTCGCTATTGTTCGCGCGCTCAGTGTTCCAGGCTCCTATGAGTATAAACAACATTGCCACATCTACCGTTTCACTTACTTGAAGCCACTCTCGACCACATCATCGATTCTTTGAATCCTTTGAGTCAGGTCGCTGTCCATTGCTCAAAATATACAGGTGGAATACAACATTACAAGTACAAACTCTCAACTATCGTGGAGCGACAGCTAACTATCTTTTCAACGCAGGTAGGCTACAGTCGCTATTACCCGTCCATGCTCTCAAAAGTCTAACCAATCCTAGGCATGTGTCAAGTCTGCGTACTACAAACCCCTCACTGCATCCATTCAACGCAACCCCGGAAACTCTTCTTCTTCTGCGGATCAAGAATCGGCAAAGCCACCAAAGCCTTCGTCAACACGAAGACCAGCACCGGCTGGCTCACCGTCAGTGACGCCGAGGATCTGGAACGCAAAATGATCGACGAATTCAAGTGCCCGGCCCTTGAGATAACGCGCAAGGTACGCTGCCGCTGCTGGAAGCCCGAATGTAGGGGCTCTAGGAAGTTGGTATGGCCAGACGACTGGAACCAGCATCCCGAGGTGAAGGCTCATATCATAACCGCCTTGGAGCAAACTCCGCGAACTGCTGTCCCACAGATGATCATCGATAGGGACGAGTCGGATCGGATTTTTCATCCGAGCAATTTCCCCTTCAGCTACTACGAGGTTGCGAATCAAGGTTGAAAAGCCTACCCTGGGTGTCTAAGGAGAAGGAATGCGATGTTTCACTGAGAATCTAATCTCTCATCACCTTCTTTCTGCTTATACCCATTTCCCTTTGTGGTAGCTCTACTTCCTTCTATTTGCGAATTTCACTGTCTCGTCATAGAGACGCACGGTTGAAATCGCAACTCCTTGAAGGCGATTCTCATTTTCCAATTTCCTTTTCAGTTCGGACCTCTCCCGCGAATCTGACTCTGAATATCAATGCACCGAGTGTGCATATATTTCAGCATAGATGGATATCTGGCTGATTTTTACTTTTCTTTCATGATCTGCGATATCAATTTGGTATTAGGAGGGTCCAGGTTTGAGTGAGCAGAGCCATCTTCCTAGGGTTCTAGTTAGGCGTATTCAGACGGGTGCACCCTTATGGCCGAATTATTGATATACGATATCCACCACCTTGCGTCATGTCCGTGGTTCCTAGTATTTCTTGTACGTTGGCACGAAGACCGTCGATGCAGGCACTGCTGAGAAACAATCTGTGGATTGTTATCGGAATGCTCCTCATTGGGTTTGACCTTGAAGGACACGAGAAAACGTCGCTCCATTTACACCGAGTGATAAATAATCCTAACCTGTTTTATAAGAAGACATGGTATCACATCAACTCAACCCTCCCCTACACGCGCAAGGACGCAGCCTCTCAACACTGCAACCATCCATCCCCCTACCTACCACCATCAAACTAAGACTCAAACCCCTTCAACAAACCCGACAACCACTCCCCCGCCGCATACGCGCCCGGATCAGGAACCCGGCTCCTCTCCGCCCCCATCTCATCACCAATATACGTCGCCCTGCCAAACTTGGGCTTCATATCCTTGGTCGCCTCCGCCTTCTCGCTCGCCACCCGTACACTCTTGGCGAAATCCCGCGTCTCCTTGAACGTCCCGATGAACGGGATAAGCACATCCATGACCGTCCTATCCCCCTCACGAGCAGAAGTGTAATTCTTCAGATTCTCCAGCGCCTGCGCAGCAGCCTCCGACACGGTCGCCACATCCAGCGGCTTTCCCTCCTTGACCGTCGCGGTCGCAAGCGCGTTGGTGAAGGCCGTGACGAGGATACTCAGGATAGCGCCGAGGGAGCCACCGGCATCTTCGAGGTTCTCGCCGATGCTTTCGAGCAGCTTGATGAGTGCGGGTGGGGATGCTTCCACACTGCTGATGTTGTGGAGGATGGATTTGCAGATGCCGGCGACGGCTTCGCCGCAGTCGCCGTCGCCCATTTGGAGGTCGTATTGCGTGATTTTGGGTTCGGCTGCGAGGCCGGCGTTGCATGCGTTTCTGAGGGCTGGGATGAGGTTGGAAGGCATGGCGGGGCCTTGAAGAGCTGCGTCCGTGTTCTCATCCGCCGCATGCGCCTTCTTGCGGAGCTCTTCGGTCTCCTTGGAGTATTCTACTGGGACGTAGTTGTTCTTTGGCCAGGCTGGCGCGTTGGTAGGTGCGTCGAGGAGTTCAATGATTTCCTCGACCTGAAGCCCCATGGATTTGGCCATGCCGGACATGTTGCCTAGGGTGATGGAGAAGCCCTGGCCGTTGAGTGAAGTCTCGAGGATGCCGGCGTAAATGCGGGTGGGGACGATCTTCCAATCGCGTCTAAGGACTACCAAGGTGAGGTTGACCATGGCTTCGAATTCGAGACCAGAGAGACCGCCGAAGTTGTTGACAAGCATCACCACGTTGTCATTCGGGTTGAATTCGACGAATGCGCGATCTTTGTCGTTGGGATCCAGGAGGTATTTCAACATCTCTTTTACTATGTCCTCGGCGCTAGGCATGGGTGATATCGTTCGAAGGCCCTTGATGACTTAGTACGAGCCAACGTGCGCTGAATATTTGACTTACGGGTTCGTTGTGAATGCCCATACCAAGAACACAAGCACCGTCAGGCACGGATTCGAACGCCTCTCTGCCGGGAACGTGGCAGTGATCCAGACTCGTACCAATCGTCACCAGCTGCGAGTTTCCAAGTTCTCCTATTTGCCGACACCTCTCAAACGACCAACCTTTCTGTGAAGCCGCACCGATGAGCTTGATGACTGCCACCGTCAGCTATATGTAGGAACAGCTGGACAATATTCCGTACCGAGTAGATTACCAGCCAACCCTCTCCTTCCGACCTTCTCACTCTTTTGTCTTCCCAGCGCCGCATCCTCCGCCATGCATACGACATCCACCTTATACCCCAAAGCCTGACCCTTCTCTCTCGCCAGTCCGAAATGCAGCATATCTCCCGTGTAGTTTGTGATGCACAATATAATCCCCTCGTTCGATGGTACGTTCTTGATTCCGGCCATGATCTGCTTCGTGCTCGGCGACGCAAAGATCTCTCCGCAGACTGCTGCAGACAGCATGCCGTCGCCGACGAAGCCCGACCATGCTGGCTCGTGCCCGCTGCCGCCTCCTGATATTATTGTGACTTGGGAAGGTTTGTGAGTGCGTGAGTAGACGACGCGGTGCGTTTCGTCGAGGCCCATGTGCGTGTTTCGTGTGACGAGGGAGTTGAGCATGTGTTGGACGACGCCCTCGGGGCTGGAGAAGAAGTGCTTTCGCGACATGGTGTTTATGAAGGGTTACTGCGGAGAGGTTCGAGTATGAATGTTGAGCAGCTCTACTGAGGATGATGGTATATAGCAAGATCTAACGGGTGTCAGTGTTAATCTTCAAGTGCAGCAGGACAGTGACAGCAGTCTGGCACATGGCACAAACTGAAGAAAGGGGCTGAACATACAAGACAAATCACTCAAGCTTCAAAACAGGGCAGAAACAGGAGAGCGGGAGATTATACCTATTCACCCGGGGCGGGAGGAGGTTCTGTATATATATAAAGAGCTGCCCCGCGTTGAGCAACACCCCTCAATAATATGCCGGGAGCTTGCATTGCCTGTTTCGATCGCCCAGCGCTTCCGAAGTTCCACATATACCGGTTCCGAAAATGTCGGCGTGGGACTTTTTGCTGGGACTGCTGGAAGGGGCATGGTCGTGTGTGGTGAGTTGGAATGCACCTGGGCAGAAGAGCTGCGGTTGCGCCGGCTTGTCCTGATTAGGCAAGTCCGATGGGAATGCTCACAAACACTCGCATCGGCGCCGCCGTGGCGATTGAATATTTTGCGCTCCCAGCTTTTAATAAAAAATGCTATCGTGTTCCAGGGAAGTAGATATCTGAAAATCGTGAGAGGACTTCTGTAGTGACTTTCAATTCGATGGACGTGTGCAACTACGACCAACAGAGGAACTTGCCGAAAGGACTCCATGATGCGATTAAAGATCTGGATGCAGCTGTCTCGGTATGGGAAATTCCTACACTTTTCGCATCATCTTTCCTGCTCCCAGAGGATGTGGGCTGAGCCAGTAAATATAAAATCGATGGATCTATTAATAATTATAATATCCCGTCGCTTAAACGCCTTTCCCAGCCTTCGTAACTCCCTCGTTCCACAACAAATCAAGAGATATCAAAGAAGTACTCAGCTCATGGGCAGGTCTCCATGCCCATCTGCACCTAGCTACTACGCCAAAGCTCCGAGCCATGCAAACCAATCGAACCGTAAAGAGATATTATTTGTGGAAGACGAGATCCATGAGCCGCCTCCAATCACTAATAACCGACAGCGGAGTAATGTGACGCTCGATTTTGAGGTAGGGGTTGGTGATATATCGATGGTGTATACTCGGAGTCGTTGTACACGGTTCCGCGCTTGTCCTCTTCGGGGAGGAGTTCCTTGACTTCCCAATTGTGCTGCTTGACGGCAACGGAAAATTCCAAGTCTTCGCGTGTGATCGAGTCCCAATACTGAGATGTTCTGTTAGACAAAATGACAAACGTGAGACACTGAGAGTACATACCTTGTACACCATCATGACGCCAAGAAGATTGCAGATTGTCGCGAAGAAGAGCCCGTCCAAATAATGCTGGACCTGATCGCATATTGCCTCACTAAAGACGTAAAGGCAGATCTGGCCAATGACGAAGAAGAAGACGCCGAAAATGATATCACCGAGGGGCCAGCGGTCCTCAAGGGTTCCCACAACGAGTAGAACCTGGCTGCACACGTATACGAACAGCTGGATCGCGTTGACAACGTATAGCACGACGAATACGCCGATTGGATGATCAGGCTTCAAACCAGCCCAGCCCTTAAAAGTGAGGAGTGAGACGGCTCCGCTGATGATAAATATGCCGAGCGAGGATAGTCGTAGTAGCCATACGGATAGTGTTGTACCGTCTTCGTAGAGCTGAAAACCGACGAATCCGTTGATCATTAATGAAGTGCAGAGTGCAGAAGCGAGACCACATTGCGCAGCGACGAAATACGGATAGACGCCAGACCCTGGTGCAGTGACGCCAGCGTCAACAATGAGTGATACGATGGTGAGGAGCATGTAAATGTAGAAGAAAGTTGTGATCTCCTTGCGACCTATATCCGTCAACACCATTCCAATGTAACCAGGGCAGCGACTACAACATACCAACGGCGGTAAACTTGGACCGGACGTGTATGATCATGATAACGGTCATTATGAGGGCCAAAATATGCATGAAGTCGTTGGCGCCCTGGAATATGATTGTGTTTGCTAACTCTATGGTCCGCGAGTAGCATCTTGCTTGTATGCCACTAGCACCAGCGATCTGTGAAGGCGGACCAACCAGTGGACATAATGGTATCGCCGCCTTCGTGCATATCGTCATGAAGTCCCCGAAGCCCATCTTCGCTGCGGGTGCGGGGAGGGAATCTCGGGATGGTGGTATGGTTCTGAGATTTGAGGAGGTAACGACGCCGTGGTGTCGTGAAAGGAATACGCGAGACCAAGACCACCGTGTGTAGCCGATGGCAGCGAGCGACGGACCGAAACGAACGAGGGCAGCGGGAGCGACGCAGAACGAGGGTAGAGACGGACTTGATCTGGACGGTTGGTGGTTGTTGTCAGGGAGTTCAGGAGCACGGGTGCCAAGAAGTGCACGAGCCACATAAAAGGCTTCCGTAATCAATCCGAAACTGGGAACCGACTGCAAGACGTCAAGGCGACAATGTCGACGCGGTGGTTCATGTTGTATATGCTCCGTGATAATTCACAGAAAACCCCAATCTATCCGCACACTCATCACACCTTAGGGCCCGCAGGACCGGGTAACAAGATGTGAAGGCAGCGCCCACAGTTTTGTCTTCCCATAAGCCTGGAAAGTCAACTCCGTTCACTCATCGCTTCCTACCAGCTGCTAGTCCCGTGGGAAAAGAGCTAAAGTCGGAAGTTGTGCACTAATACAGTCTCTCAAATCTACGACATCAATGGTGTCCTCTTACTCCTCATTGTGGGGATCCCGTGCTACGAATCAATACGTAATTTTCAACTTTGGATGAGACATATCAGCCCTAGGAGAGGAAGCAGAACTCACTATGGTACCAAAGTAATTGACGCCCTTCTCATACAGATTCTGCGTTTTCTTTGGACTACAAAATTACACAGCAAAATCAAAGAGCTTTTGGAATTCGCATGTCACACTATCTAGAACTTTTGACTCCGGGAATCACGAGGGTAGCTGTCCGCTGTTGTGAAATCTTGGGAAACTCAGCTCGCCGAACTTCGTAATTGCTCCTTCGCTTGTGGGAACCTCCATCTCTCGCCGGCGGTTGCAGCAGTAAGGTAGGGTGGGGAGCTTCAGCCTTTCTACGCTTAAAGGGGGCTCAGGTCAACTCGGTAATGCACGATGATGATTGACGGCTTCATGGGGCCACCAAGGAAGTATAAAGAACAGAGGAGACAGGGAAGAAAATGGAAGGCCGTGCAAAAGTGCACTGGCTCCGGATGTTTCCTTGTAACGATTGTGCGCACACCCCAACCGTGCTTGAGCGTTTCTTAGCGTTTCCCTCATGACTTTGGTTTGCTAGAGCTGTTGAGGGAATAGGATGGTTTACCCTTAAGTACAAGGTATTTATAACGGGGAAAAGCCGGGACTTCCCGACTCACTGCTACAAGGGCGAACCAACCTCATATACGTAATAACAGCTTGCCGCCGTCATCCCTGTTATGACTTCCGCTGCAGTAGATGCATTGCATACTCGTGTCTCCCAGCTCATCAATGACATGTCACCATTCGCGACCGAAGAAAAAGCGATGTTGGCGAGTGAGCAATTCTCCTTCCCCCGATGATTAAGTCGACCTTGCTGAGTTCCCTAGATAGCTTAGCGATTGTCCTTAAAAGGAAGTGTGAGGTCCCAGATCTCAAATACCTGACGCTTGCCGTAGTTCGGAGTCACCAATCTCCCAGACGAATGCAGGTAGCATTGGTGGATATGGGGTGGGCACAGGGCGGACGAGTGTTGATATACGGACAAAATGCCGATAGCCGAGAGGAAGCATTCGAGAATTTTCGAGAGGCTGTTGAAGTAAGCTTGGATAGCCTCTTGAGGTAGTGCGTTGGTGGGTTTGTTCGAGGAGGTCGGAGACGTGTCAGGAGATGCGCCACGAGAGACTCTGCAGCCACGCTAATGGATTCTCAACTACCGTTTGGACCCGTGAGATGATATCTAACTCAAGTAATCACAATCGTGAACCTCCTATCTGTACGATACCCAACCAGGCTTCTGTTCTTGTCCCAAGACACCGTGATGTTCAATGGAAAGCGGCACAACGATGGTTAATGGAGGGTTTAGGGTGGCATAGCACCCTTCTCCACCACACGGTATAAAAGCAGGAGTGGAACCGGAAGGTCTGGACCAGAAACAAAATTAAGCAAGGGAAACCAGTCACCACTGACGGACTCAACTAGTAACATCATGCCGCAGCTCACTTGGCTCATTAGGGGTTGGTCAAGCCGACTTGGGGAAGCTCTCCTTTGCAGCATTCTTGCGAGAGGGGACAAAGTCGTCGCTACCACTCGTGGGAATGTTTCCCGAATATCCGCTCTTGCTGAAGCAAGAGCAAAGACGTTTAGTCTTGATGTCACGGCACCTCTGCCCGAGATCAATGCCGTGATTCGGAAGGTGCTCGAGGACGGCCAAATTGATGTGCTCGTAAACAAACGCTGCCTACATCGAAGCTGGCTTGGCCGAAGAAACCTGGTAAGCACCATTGTCTCTCTACCTGACGATTCCGTGCTTGTGCGGAGAGGAGCGCTGAACGGCACACTCACCACAGCTATGAGAGCTACTTAGCTCAGTTGAGACAAACTGCTTCACAGTTGTTAAGATGACGCAAGCAGTTCTCCCTCACTTCCGTGAGAAAAACTCGGGGACAGTTATCTTTGTCGGCTCGTCCGGAGGTGTTGGGGCGAGCCTGGGGCAGATCCTGTGAGCTTCCCATATGACCGATATCATTGCTGAAACTTGTCCAGCCTATTGACTTTGGTAGTACTGCGGCACGAAGCACGCACTCGATGGATGGTATGACTGTTTGGAGCAAGAGGCCGCGCGCCTCAACATTAAGAGCATCATTTCGAGCTCGGCTTTCTCCGTACGAAAGTGCTTCGCTTCCGAGAATATAAAGAACCAGTCCACCCCAATTCCAGACTATGATCCTGTGCGCAATGCCGTAGCAGAGTTCGTGCAGCACATTAATGGCAACCAGCGCGGAGATCCGAAGGAAGCGGCGGAAGTCATGATTGATGTGGTCAAGGGTGAGGGAAAGGCTGACGGTAAAGTAATGCCTGAGCGGCTGCCCCTGGCGCCGGATTGTCTGGCGACGATAAGGAAGAAATGCGTGAGAAACCTGGCAATTTGCAATGAGTGGGAGGATGTCATTCGCAGCACAGCAGAGGAGGTAGAATGCATTACCTATGTATCTGCAGTTATCTGTCTACCACTGGTCAGTGAATTTTACTGGAACATTTCGTTCTCCCCTTTATGGACTTAGTTAGACCAGTCATAGAACGCGTGCAGACGAGATGTCCATCGGTGCCAGGTCGTTGCAAGTGTTGGGAGGCTGGGCACTGTCGGCGGATGGTGAGAGCGACGATGAATAAGCCACGGAAGCACGTGCTTGAAATCGGCCAAACTTCGGGATAAGACCGGGTTAGTCAGCTAGCGCGTCTCGGGTCATATTTATATCGCGTTCTGCCCTTCTCTCTTCCTCTTTTCTTTCTTCATACTTACCTTGCGGGAATCGCGGCGCTCATGAATACCGTCGATTATCTAGCATCTCCTGCATAGCACAACGCGGAGAGATGCTTGATTGAATCTCCTACGGGGGCTTCATCCGCATAATTTTTGCTGGCGCTCACATGCTTTTCATTGATTCTGCTGCCTTGCGCGGTGAGTTGAGGAAGAGATTTTTGAGTTTGTGAGATGACTCGCCCGCAAGAGCATGCTGCTTCTCTTGATCTCGCTCTCAGCACGACTCGTAATCGCAATGCAGAACAAATCTACTATCCGTAAGGAGAGAGGACAATCATGGACGCGTCGGACTTGGCTCACTGTTGTTGGCTGGACGCGCCGATCCCGATTCACAACTTCCACGTCCATCTTTCGAGGCGGTTTCTGTTGTTGATCCACCGGCGAAGGGGCACAGCAATGCCACGGCGATGCTTTTCTTCGATCCAGATCCTCAGCAATCCTACCAGTAGGGTAGTAACTTCAACAGCCTTCCGATACTACGATGAGCCTATGCCGGCCGCCGCGCAAAGCCGGTCGACGCCTTGAGACTGCCCACCTCTCGAATCGCCCGCCATTGCCCGAAACCCAAAAGCGCTCGAAACGGGTACCAACGACGCAGGCCCTGACGCATACATAATTTGAATTGACAGAGGAGGTGCAACACTCGCAGAAGGCATCACATGCAGCTTCGCTCCGTTTCCTCAGGCTGTCAGATTCGCTCCACACTCGGTGTCTGCATATTTGGCAGATCATAACCTCACAACAGCCGAAAATGGCGTACGATTTGAATATTGCTTTTGGCGGCCCGCACCGGCTAGTCGTGCTTGGGTTTGCAAGTTCCTTATTGATGATGTTGAGATTATTAGCCTCACCGAACTGCACCACCACACCAACAGTACACAGTTACGAGAGTGCTGGGCTGACGTTAGCAGCCACTCTGCGGGCGAACTCTCTGGGGCTGGCCTGGTCGCGATGTCACACAACAACTCCTGAGTCCTGACATGCTCCTCACCCCATGCCCAGGTGCAGTCCCAGAGACATGGGATCCGAGCCTCCTGCAGCTGTCACCCGGCATGGAATACCAGGAATTGTATCCCCCTTGAAACGGACGACCCCGGAACCCGGGGCTATAAAAGCTATCATATGTGCGTCCAGCTTAAAGTCCTGATTCCTCTGCGCCACTGGCGGTGTCTCGTGAACTTCCATCTGCTCCCCTCCGCTATCATGTTGAGGAGTCAGTTCAGTTTGATAAAGTCGACTTCATTGCTGAACTGCAAGGTGCCGCGAGTAGCGATACAAGTCGTCCTCGCATTTGCTACGGCTTGGCAACAAGACGCCTCTCGCTTCGTCATGGACAAGAATTTCAAGTTCTCATAAATATGAAGGAAAGCTGCTGTAGTTCTAGACGGAGATTGGCCCAACGTCCTGGTCCCGTGCGTGGTGCAGCTGGTTGACTCGTAACAGTCTCGTTACGATGATCCTTCCATACCACAAGATAAGCAATTGGGTACGAACCACACTCCCCATGCAGGTCACACCGTTCATCACACATCCCCACACTCGGCTCCCGGCATAGATACTCACCGTGACCGAGGTCTTCCACCTTTTCTGGAAGGTATCAGGGGCCTCAATGCAAAGGGGTGATCCAATGAGAAGATTACATCCCCAGCCCGCTAAGGCTCCAGTCATGTCATCCTCCTTAGAAGGTAGCCCTCGTCGCAAGGTTTGAGATCCCAGAAAGCTAATAGATCCTCCAAGTATCGCCTAACGAATGGTTTCCTGGGTTGGACGTTCGTAGTTCTGGAACAGAGATGCAACCCTATGTCGAAGTATCAGGTTCTGTGCTTTCCCCGCCCTGAACACTTTAGGACTGTGACGAGGTCTGGAGCGTGGCAGGGTAAGTGAGAGAACGGTGGAGGCCGCACAGACAACCAACACGTTCGAGTGAAGGGATGGGGTAAAAGGTGGTTATGGCTCCTGTCTCCCCAGATTTGGAGCGGGTCTCAAAGGTGCAACTCTGAACATCACTCACTCTCCAGTCTCCGCAAGAATGGCCGACAGCAATGGCCCAAAGCTGGTCATCTCCCTATGGGTCATGACTTCAGTCTCCTTTCTGTTCATGAACCTGCGATTCTTCTGCAAAGGCGTATACACACGGCAGCTACGGGTCGACGATGCGGTGCTGTTATTGTCCTGGTTTCTGACCTTGATATACACGGCCCTCATCACTGTGTCCGCCAAATATGGCATGGGTAAACGACATGACGATCTGGATATGAGCACCTTTGTCCTCATGTACAAGTTCCTGTTCCTGGGCGAATTCTTTACCCTCCTCGCCATTCCAGCGTCGAAAACCTCCTTCGCCATCACCCTACTCCGCATCGCAACAAAGAAGTGGCAAAAGGCGTTCATCTGGTTTGTCATTGTCACGCTCAATATTGTCTACTGGGTTTGCGCGATCCTCCTTCTGGTCCAATGTCAGCCTATCGCAAAGAACTGGGATAAGGACATGCCTGGGTCATGCTGGAATTCGAGTTATCAGGACAACTATTCGATATTTGCAGGCGGTAAGTACCGTGTTTCGCTCTTCCGATGTGTTTGACGTCAGTTTCCTTCATATTCTTTCGTGGTCAGATGTCAAGGATGCGGAATAGCCAAAATGTAGTTCCCGTTGTAGTGTAAGCCTCTTCTTACTTACGGCCGCAGCATACTCCGCGCTCCTCGATTTCGTGCTGGCGACATTCCCATGCGTCATCATCTGGAACCTACAAATGAACAAGAAAGAGAAGATTGGTGTCACCGTTGCAATGAGTCTTGGATGCCTGTATGCGTTTCCCCACCACCCGCCGTCTCGGAGTGAAAAGCTAACTTTCCCCCCGTGCCGGTATCACCGCCTCAGTGAAGACATCCTACCTCCCAGGTGTGGGCAATTTCAAGGACCTCACCTACGATCTGTACGTTGACTCTTCAACCTAACAATACAATCCCTTTCTAACACACCTCTAGCGCGGACCTCCTCATCTGGAGCATGGCCGAAGTCGCCGTCACCATCATGGCCGCGTCCATCCCATTCTTCCGCGTCCTCCTCCGTTACGTCACCTCGTCATACGTCCGCTCCAAACCACAGCCTCACAGCTACCGACTCGAGTCCTATGGTGGAGGACGGAGAAGCGTCAAAGAGATTGTTACACTCGGCGGGCAGGACGACGACTTAAGTGAGCGAAGTATTTTGAGAGATCCGCAGAATGGGGCTCTGGGAGGCCATGGAGCGATAGTAAAGAGTTCGGAGATTAGAGTCGAGTTCAATCAGAGAAGGGCGTGAGACTCTGAGGGATCGGGGGTCGAAGGATAATGGGGCATGGCTTATGATGGCGTTTTTGGTACCACATGGAGGTTTTTTGGTTTTTTCTGGGCTGGAATAAGGTGTGTTTTCCACAGCTTTCCCGTAATAGCAAGGGTAGTTTCTCCCTATCGGTTGGTCCACGCCGCCTCAACAAACATGCAAGAAGCTTCCCCTTATTGGACAGCTGCAATTCTGGTTTTATTACTCCAAATAGAGCCATTTTATTTACGTTAACAGATGGGGCAACTGCGTACCCACCCTATATGTCATAAAGTTTAGCTGAACTACCATATTTGGTGGCAAGGCGTGCTAATTTCACGGTTGGAAGTGTCAATGAACCCCGAAGGTATTCGGAATCTTCACGAGCGCGCTGCAGATATTTCAGCAAAAACATACCTGGGTCAGCACTCAGACCGGAACTCTGGCGGGCTAAGATTGCAAGTAGAGCTGGAATATCGCTTGTCACGTGGGTGTCACGTGCATGTGGTTTCTATTAAGATATATAAATCCCACTGCTCGAACTTTTCTATCTTTCATACTCATCGTTTGTAAAATCCACGAAAAGTTCAAAAACGAAATGGATGCTGAGCATGCTGGCTTCTTCCCAAAAACGAAACAAAGATACCTCATGAAGTTCGCCGAACAACATCAGACACCTGAATTTCACATTCAAAATGACCGATATTTGAAACATGTACCCAGGTGCTGGAGAATCCAAAAATGGGCGCGCATGTTTTGCACGGACTTGTGCTAAAATCACTGGCGACAGGATAATGTTCTGCGAGCGCTTGGGCTCCTCGAATCTCAAGAAAATTTATCAGCTGGTCTGCATGTGGTGATTCGAGCAGGTGGTCACAGGCGCACAAATTTGACACGGTGCTGTCGAAATCTTTAATATCGCTGTCGATGTTTGATAAGGCTTGTGTTCCTAGTCACTTCCTCCAATTCGCCACCATGTTTCCGTTTGCTGGTCGTGGAAGGATATAAATCCCCGTCTCCGTCGGCCCCTTACGCCTCTCACACACTCAGCTATTCTGCTTCTCAGAATAACCACCGCCCATCTGATCATGGGTTCTGTGAACTGAGCATCTTCCCGAAACCAAAATCACAAAGTTCATGTGGCGATGTTGACAAATTTGCTGCTTTGTACAAAATTACCCACCAGACACGTCATGAGGGTGTTCTTGTCGTTCGCACTTCTCGTTCGATTGCGACAGCTTTCGAATTACGCCCGTTCCCAATCATGGGATTCAGATTCCAGTTTTCTGAAAAGTCCAACCTACAAGGGCATGGAGAAGAGGCTGGTCAGGATCGCTCATGCTGGTCCTCTTCTCCCGAAAATTAACTCTATCCGCATTTTCTTCGCGGCCTGACTCGAAAAGAAAGCTGAAGACCTTAATGTTTATCCCTACCCATTAGCAGACAACGCATGCGAAAAGCTCGACAGAAGTTGATGATATCATTCTATGTTCTCTTGATACAGTTCGATACCATCTGTTGACTGTATGCTTCGTAGAGAAGGAAAGATACTAGCGAAGCGTCATGGAACCGGACTCTTCATTGAAGGAAATACGAACATGCGACACTGTCCAAAATGACTTATGTCTGTTTCTGTCCTCTTAACTCAGTGTTCCTAATTTTCAACAATGACGTCTCATCAACTTTCTCCAAACCTGGGCAACTCCAATAATGGAAGGGTTCAAAACTTTGAGTACCGAATATCCATGGGCTTGCAGAAAAAAAAATGAGGATATTGATGCCCATGTACTTCTGGTTTCTAGTCTGCCTGTTATTCCTGACTATAATTGCGACTCTATCTCCGCCAGTGGATCCAATTGTCCTAGGGTCTAAAACTCCAGTGACCGCGGATGTGGCGTGACCATTTCATCTCTAGACATCAAAGTGACAATTGGTAGCTGAAATGGTTTTCCGGAGTACCGCTCGCCACATTAGACATGGAATCGCGACCAGAGTTTGCAGCCTACCATTCGAGCACTCCGTCAGCGATGTGAATTGCACCATCTCCCGGACAGTGTGTACTTCTCTACGCCTCAGAATCAGTCATGACTTTCCGAGTTGGTCAGTCCTTAATGCAACCAATCAAATCATAGTCTACGACATTACGCATAAGTCCTCTTTTCGAACCATGAGTTGAGCATCCCTGCATTGAAACAGCAAAAGCATACACCTCGAACGAGATGACCACTTGATAGCCGGATGAATCATGGTCCAGCATTCACAGGAAAGATATAGTCAACATCTGATAGAGTACACTGTCTGAACACTGGATTGGCGCGTCTTACCCACGACACCATAAGCGTGGAAATGGAAAAGACGCTTCAACACGGATTCCCCAATGGCTCAAGTGCATGTTGATGAGTAACGTGTCTCTGAGACCTCTTTCGTCAAATCTCTGGCTCTGGTCGATGATGAGAGAGGTATTAAGAAGAATGAGAACACTTCACCGCCGGACCTGAATGTTGTGAACTGGTGGGAGATGGATTGGCAGTGCTGATGCTGGCAGTGCCTTGCGGTTAAATTCTGGGTATCTGCATGCTGGCTGTCCCTGTCTATGTGAACGATCAGAGCTCGAATTTACCAACACAACCCATCCACAGGGGTATGCACACTACCACACCCGCAATGAAGCCCGCGTGCAATACTGAAAGTTGGCGAGAAAGTTCTTCATGATTATTCCTTACGTCCACTGGCAAAGATATACCGCGCAATGTCCATGTGAAAGGACAGCCAGACTTCCGAACTGAAAAGGTTGCGTGGAACCCCACGGTCTTAAGGAATAAATAAAATCAAAAAGCGCTTAAATCACCCAAGTATGGATCTCATCGGGATTGTACAACGTCGCGCCTTCTACTCCATCGTACCTTTCCCAGCGGAAGAAGTGAACTAGCGCTCGCGAGAAGTTACCCTACCTTTGGTACAACAGGACTCAATGTTATTCCTAAAACAAGGTGTATGTACTACTACAGCGTAAGGTTTGAATTAGCTAACCTTAAGCTTAGTTCAAACTACGAGGCTTTGTGCACGTACAACAAACAATCCCATTGCACAGAGGCGCGTGCACTCCCAGGATGTACCCGTTAATACACCACCACCGTCCGGATGGGAATCATGGGATCCCTAGACGATAACAGTTACGTCTTTTCACCTCCAATAACACTAAAGTCCATGTGGTTTCTTTAGGAGCCTAATATCAAAACTACCGAGTCGCGAAAGCGATGAGAAGGAGGAGCCAATTTTAAAGCGCATATGCAAGCTCCGCTTTCCTAAAAAGTAATCTTGTCTTATTCTTATGGGGAATTTTCTATTGACCACGGATTACGAAAAGAGACTGGAATCAGGGTACAAGTCATGGTCGGTGTCGATCCTTTGAAGACTTCCAATCTTTCGAAATGTCGACAGCGAAAGACTTGGGAATGGTACACATGTGGTCATCCCGAATGATGATGCTATAACCCACATGTCCACATAGTTACGTTGCATTTCAGGGTCGATGACGCAAGGACTACCCTGACGGAAAGAAAACGATCTAACTTGGAGAGAGGTACCGTATGTGTGGGTTCTGCTGGGCACTGGGGCATTTGACATCAGAGCCTGGTTACTCTCTACCCTGGTAGGACGCTTCAGCTAAGATGAAAATTCGAAAGCAATGTTATGGCAGAAGATGCCAATCAGCGGAAATTGCCATCGAGAACGCACATGCTTGAGCGCCTAGTGCATCGGTATAAGCGGAAGGCAACATAGATGACATTTGAAAGACTAAATCCGTTCGAAACAATTAGATGAACCGCATTGTGGAAATGTAAGCCACGGACACAGAGAATGAGTGCGCAAACTTACCACTCTCGCAAAGAGACCATACCAGTATTTCGCATGAAGAGCCCATATGAAGGCAGGCAAGGCACAAAAGATGCTGACTTCTATGAAAAAAGCTGGCAACGACACTATGCACTCCAGAGGCGCGACTGCAGAGCTCGTACGCACAGATGAATCTACATTGGTTCAGGCACATGTGGCAAGTTGACGAGGGCATTGCAGAAGATGTCAAACAATCAGATCATGTAAGAAGAAGAACTGTCTCCCAAGATGGTACAAATTCCCCACCCATCTAGCGAAGTGTCGATGTGAGTACGCACAAAACACGAGTGTCCTCGAGCGAATGCTGTCTGCCTGCGGTGTTGAATAACATGGACGCAGAGATCATGGGCGGAAAGACCCATGAGCAGCGGAGAGATATCTAAAGGGACTTCAACTTCAGATTTGAGTAGCAATTCCGGCTAACCCCCCGCCATGGACCGACGGCACCAAACCAGAACATAACTGGAACAAAACGGATCGTAAAGGACTTCTGCGACGTGAAGAATATATGCCTGTACGAACCCTAACTTTCATTCTCAACAGACATGTAGCTAGAAACAAAACACAGAACAACGACAAAGCAAGAGCCAGCCTCTAGTGTTGGACTACCTCGAAAGACTACTAGAATGGCAGTAGTCACTGATATGGCACGACACAGGGGCAAAGATAAGCACGATGACACCCATTTCCAACGACGATTCTGGAAGTGTTCGATGGGGAAGACACCCAAGCAACGTCGATGTTGGCATAACTTAGGGCATCATCTCAGGGTCGAGTAAAATGACGCCCCTGTTTTGACGTGATATCACAGCCACCTGTATGAAAATGGCCACCAACTGCATGTATGAACCTCTTTATTATAGAGCTCGAAGATTCGCAATTGAACATGTTTTTCTTTTGAATAAGAAAAAGGCAGAGGAGGGAGAGATGCAGCATTACAACCTAAAGCTAATACACAGGGATAATATGTCGCAAGTGGGACGGTAGCACGTCGAGAAAGAACACAAAAAAGAAACGAAAACACGGTCCTGGCGAGGTCATGTCGGCGAACTCTTCCGGCTTGACCTTCAATAACGAGAATCGGGAAAAACATCAACGCTTCTCCATGAGAAAGAACAACAAAGTAACACATACAACGACCGGTCAATGGTTCTGAAAGAGGCCAGGATGACCGTCCTCAAACATACCGCATCTGTTATTTTTAATTACGACGCGCCGGGCACGAGTTTAGGAGTTGACTTTCTAAAATCGAAGACTCAGGTTCGATGTCGCGTCCGCGAAGTAACTTGACAGAGGGCAGTGTGGTTCGAACCACTCAAGACTGACAGTATGTCGGGAGGGCTCCGTTGTCCCGGCGGTGGTGAATCCATGCGGCCCGCTATACATATACATATTGAAAGAAGAATAAAACACACACACCGAGTCGCCATGTTGATTAACGAAGTACCAAGCCATCTACAATAGCATAGTAGGAAAGTAAAAAGGCATCTGGTGTGTCTCGACGAGGTGCCGATCCGGGAACACCATTCAGAAGAGCCCCACAAATTTAACACCAAAGTGTATCCTGGCATCCCCAGGAGACCGCCGGGAGCTGGACCGACAATTCGACGAGCTTCATGAACAAGGAAAGATGATTTTTCCGACCGCTATACACCTTTCCCAAGGTTCCCATTGGAGCCCCAGCCTTCGTACGGTGGAGAACAATTACCGATGAAAAGGGTAACATCAAACGTAAAGGAAGATTTGTGTGATCACTTGCGAGAACCCGGTCGCCCTGGTGAGGAACGACACGGACGACAGCATCGCGATCGGCCGTAACACCAAGCTGGGAACAGTGCGAGCCGCCGACATATCTAGAGTATACGCAGTCGCACCAGAGCACCCTCACTAGGAATTGGCAGCTCTTCTGTCTCTAGCTAGGCAGCCCGGTAAGGAGACTAAGTTAGAGAACGGAATAACTATTTATAGAGATCCTGTAGAAGATTCTGATGCGATCCGTCGCCTTGATAAAGTCGCGATGAAGTATCCCCGCCTATGGAAGGACAAAAATGAGTGCATCAGAATTCCGGAAGAATTACAGATGAGAGTTCCGCTTCGTCCAGGTTGGGAGGGCATGACCTCCGGGTCTTCTTCGTTTTCGCTCCCGCTAGTGTTCTCCAGGATGCAAATTTAAAGAAGATGGCTCCATTTTGAAGTGCTGTTTAACATAAAAAAAAAAAAAATTGAATTCAAGTTTTTATGTTCGAGACAACGAAACGGCCAGATTAAGAGACTTGGATACTAAATTCGCCAAAAGAAACAGCAATGCAACAGTGACCTGACAGCAATTATAGATTCGCCCCTGGTCGATGTTCTCCACTCTCCCGTTGTTTCCCCTGGAGCACTGGCAGCCCGTATTGTAAACCCGATTATGTTTTATATACTTTTTCTAGGCACCGCCTCGTCCTACGTTACCTATAGTTTTGGTAACAATAGAGCGAGCACTAGGTCTCCCCTTCTAACGCCTACACCTTAGTTAACTAACGCTAGAGCTAACTATGCATGCCCTTTCTTCCTTTATCTAATATAGCGGCGTTACCCCCTAGAACTGCCTGCTTACTCTAGCATCTACCTAGAAGCCCTGCAAAGATGGGCCATGTCTAGATGTGCCTGCGCGCTTCCTACTACTGTACCCCCACTGCCCCTACAAACCACGTCCGAAGCCTCCTTCCCCGAGAGAAGACGCTCACCGGTGCTTGGACATACACAGCAGGGCCCCTGCAAGGCAATAATAGCAACGATGCAACCAATGTATTCGATGATTTTGATTGGTTTGCCGTATTACTTCCGTACTTCTTGATTACTTATCTACGTTGGAGGGTGTGGTTGATGACCGCAGGCGGCGTCGAATTAGGGCAAAAATACGAGCGAGGCCTTTCAGCTCGTCCGGGATGCGCAGGGCTCCTCACAAAAGCGAGGGGTCGGTATCAGTAAACAAGTTGGAAGGGAAATTGTTTAAAACTTTCTTGTGCTATAACGTCCACGCACTCCCTTATACCGATTGCAATAGCCAACTCGAACTCACCCAAAGCCCGCCTACTGATTTCACCCCAACAACACGCACCAAACGCGCATCACTCGCCCTCAAAAAGCACTATGGCGACCACCACCACCTCCTCCAAATCCAGCACCATCTTCTCTACCTTCCTCAACCTCCTCGCCGTCCTCGCCCTAATCGGCATCCTGATCGTCGTCGCGCTCTTGCTCAAGGAAATCCACCTCATCTCCAAGGATATCGAGGACATCTCCGCGCTCTTGCTCAAGGAAATCCACCCCATCTCCAAGGAAATCGAGGACATCACCACGAAACTGTCTAAGGTCATCACGCCAGGTTATCCACGTGATTCCATCAATATACAGAATAGCGAAAGGTCGCCTTGGTATGTGGAGGTTGTGAAGTCGTAGAGTGGGGAGAATAGAGACGGGGGGTATGGGGAAGAGTTTGATTTAGGGTTTTTGATAGAGAAGAGAGGGGAACGACAAAGGTAGGGCACGCCATGCGGGAAGACTTGTGAGAGTGTGGGATCGAGGCGGTCTGGGGTGTGGCGGGCGAGGCAAGGGTGTAGGTGAAGGAAGGGTTTGGAGTATCTGATGAAAGGCGCACGACTATTGATAACCGGAATTAGTTACAATGATATCCTTTTTCGTCTACGGGGACAACGGGGGAGTAACGAGCATCGGAGACCAAGGACTTCCAGGTATGCTTGGACTTAGAGCCAACGCCATGGATCCTGTTCCTCTGTGTCTACCTATGCGAAGCGACCTCTAGTAGTGCGCCTCTTGTGTTTGATGACCTGCAAAGTAGGGTAAGCTAAACAGACAGGCATAGAGAAGAACTTCATTTAAGGTTCTATATGAGTACGGGATCGACATCTGCAGATGAGGTTCCTGCTAGGAAGCATTGGTTCCGAATCCTGGATATGCATTCACCGTTTATGCGCCTCTTTTCTTTCCCCTGCTGTGTCAGGCGGACGCAGCGCGAAAGTCGGAGCCTGGCGTTGTCTAGCAAAGCACCCTTCAGCTGCGGGGATGCTCGCAAACAACACCAGTTGTCGGTTGTAGTGTGGTGTCGTCGAGGTCGTCTTTCACACTCTCTCTCTCGATACAAAGACCCCATTCCCTAAACGGGCTAGCGAACTTTCCCCACGCCAAGCCCGGCGACCCCGGTCCGCTATGACTCGCACGCACAACAAACAGCTCCCATCAGTGATTCAGGAGCCGGCCTCTTTCTCCCAAACCCCCAGACTCGATGTGACTGGGTGTCTCACGCCATGGCTGGGATCGATCCTGACCTCCAGCCTGGCCTCCAGCCTGACGTCCGCCCGCCGGAGAATCCTGAACAGCATGGCGACGCTGTCCGCACCCCCGATTCAAGCTCCACCGTCGCGCCCACCAGCTCGACCCAGAAGCGACGTCGTACCGGAGGCGCTGCGCCGCGCGGTGTCGCCCATCTAACACCTGAGCAGCTTGCACGGAAGCGAGCAAATGACCGCGAAGCTCAGCGTGCCATTCGGGAGCGTACGAAGAACCAGATAGACTCTTTAAATCGCCGGATTCACGAGCTCGAGAGCCAACAGCCCTACCACGACCTACAGGTCGTGGTGCGCGAGAAGGAAGCTATACAGGCGGAGAACGCAGATATCCGGACGCGCCTGGAGTCGGTGCTGGCTATCATACAGCCTATCCTTCAGCGGACATCTAATGGACTTAATGGTGGGTGGACGCAAATGAAGCTTCAACTACACAAACACTAACATATAGCGAAAATACAGAATTGGCAGCAGCAGCAGAACGGAATTCGCTGCCCATCGCCCCCGCGCAACGAGAAACTGCATTGCCCTCCCATATCGCGCGACCGCTCCATTCTGGCTTGGTCTCCCCCCAGAATGGGATCGCTTCTCCAGCTGGAACGGATTCAAGCCGACAGTGGCTGTATGCAGGCGATGCGCCAGCGAGCCATGTTCGTCGTTGGTCTGGGGACAGTCCTCAATATGATCCTACACGGCCTCAGACGACCGCGGTACAGCCCGGGACTCCCTTCGATGAGCGGTTGGGGGTGGATTTCTTGCTGGATAATGGCCACAGGAGGGTGGACCCGAGTCTGCCTCCTCCCCCGCCGCATTCGCATCCGGCAAGCACCCCTCTCGTCGGCCAGCACGCTCCTTGCAATCTTTTGCCTCATCTTATCCTCCCGCGCACGCTGCCAGCGACGTGTCCGCTCGACGACATCATGTTGAACTTCCTCTCCGAACGACAGGCGAGAGCGAGTGAAGGCGTTCCGTCGCACATACTTTCAGGGCCCCCATACCCAAACTTCACAGCTTTGGTCTATCCTCGCCGCCAAGTAGAGTCGCACCCGCTGTCGAAGCTCTTCACAGACATCATTCGCACCTTTCCCGATATCTCTGGACTCCCTGAGCAAGTTGCTGTTGTCTACGTCATGTTTCTCGTGATGCGATGGCAGATAGAGCCTACACAGGAGAACTATGAGCGTCTGCCGGACTGGGTAACACCACGTCCCTCGCAGTTGTTCATTCCACACCCTTACTGGATCAACCATCTCCCCTGGTAAGCATAATCTCCAGAGCGTTGGGTCGGATTCAGCATCACTAATTGACACTAGGCCTGGGCTGCGAGACCGCGTCGTCGCCGAACAGGCTACTACGCCTTTCGACTCCTTTTTTATCCCCTTTACTACGACCTTAAGCTTAAATTGGCCATACGATCCTACCAGCTGCCTTATCCGTAATTCGAACGTTCAACCGCTTGCACCTGCGTATCCCACGACAGCACCATCCGCAAGAGCGAACGGTCCAACAGCTTCCCAGCGCATAGTGCAGCCGGGCGGTCCTAGTTCTCCGATTGTTCTGGCACCAGAAGAAGAGCAGTGGGTCATCAATCCAGAGTTTGAAAGACACATTCGAGATCTCAGCAACTGGTCCTTGGGCCCCGCGTTCAGGACGGCGTTTCCGAACCTTGCAAAGGCGGTGAAGATTAAGGAGCTGAGGTAGATGGGATGTGTAGATGATCTCGATTTCGAGGAGTATTCTTATCCCCGACATTTGGTATCTTGGTTTGTGCGGATTCTATGGACATCGATGATTGTGGGCTATGGTTCCGTTGGCAATTTAAAAATGTACGCATATGGATTTTGGAAAAATAATGGGCTCTTGGTTATTAGGGATGGAGTGCTGGTATGGATTTTGGGAAAATAATGGTTTCTGGGTATTTAGGGATGGGATTGCTGGTATGGGAAAAAGGGTCCGATTCACAAAAGTTGGGCGAATGTGGGAGGAGGGTTTCGAAATATGGATTACAAAGTTCATTTTCTGTGAGACTGTGGTCCTGATGCACGGATTTCAATGTCGGCGATGCTGTTCATCATCAGGTGATTACATAAAAGTATGGACCTTTTGAAAGTCATCTGTTACGGTCGCAGTCCCGAACACATGAGGTTATTCGCAAGTTGGTTTGGTTCTAGCCTCCAAGGAAACTGAAAGAATTCAAAGTGTGGGTTTAGGAAGAAAGTGGGGAGGGAGGTATTTATACCCGAGAAGGACGACGCAACGGAAAGGCTGAAGGGATGTATGCTACACTGTTGATTCATAATCAATATCGTAGGTATCAGCAGCAGCAGCAGCATCGAGCTCACTCCATCATCTTCGTACAGCTGGTAAAGCCGCTCGTCAGCATCATCACTACATCAAGGAAGATTTTACATAACATTAGAGTAGGCCAGATATTGATCCTATTTCATGTCAACAAAGCCTTCTTCTTTGGCGACGAACATCTATTCTTCCAGTGACCTTTTGAGATTCTGTAGAAGGGAAGGTAATGAGCTAGAATGGAGGGGAGAACTTGAGGCTTATATAGGCTTGCGAGGGGACGCATGGACGGGGAAAAATGAAGGTGATTTGGTGGCAGGTGGAGATGAATGTCTTCGGTGGGAATGATGTTTTGAGAGGAGATGCTGCGGTATGTGCTTGGATGCTGCTAGTGATAATCACCATCCACGAGAAGTTCTGCTCGATTATGGAGATCGCGCATATGGAACAGAGTTGGCACACAGAGATATCGTTACCTATAATTCCAAGGGGTGCAGCTCTTCATCACCACTTCGAAGCTGCCGTTCTACTGATAAATATTCGACTGATAAATAATTGGACCGCGTACTTTATTTGTTCCAAGATCACCCTCTGCAGCAGCAGGAACATGCATATCTAACATGGCTTTCCAGAGACCGCTTAGGTGGAGGTATTCTGACCATTGCAATTTGGTACTGATTCACTCTATCCTCTAAGGTCTACTCTATCTCTCAATCTCTACTCCATCTTCTAATGTCTACTATCTAGAGCCTGCATTTGGCACTTCAAATATAGTCAGTACAGCGCCTTCAACCGGGATTACTCTGATACTCACCATTTGCCAATAGACGCCCTTCTTCCTAAGCAGCTCTCTGTGCGTTCCTTGTTCGACGACCCTTCCCTCACTCATCACAAAGATGACGTCGGCATTCTGCACCGTGGCCAGCCGGTGTGCTACTACAATCATCGTGCGCCCCTTCCCAGTCTCCTCGAAAATCTTCTGAATGCTCTTTTCCGTCTCCGAGTCCAGGTTAGACGTCGCTTCATCTAGCAGCATCAATCTCGGATTCCGGATCAATGCGCGCGCAATGGAGAGGCGCTGTCTCTGACCGCCGGACAAGGCGATCCCTTTTTGACCGACCAGCGTGTCGTATGTGATGGGGAAAGATGCGATGTAATCATACATCTCGGCCTCCTTGCAGACCCTGTCGAGATCGGATTCAGAGACTGTGTTGGGGTCCACGCCCATGAGAATGTTTTCGCGGAGTGTGCCGGCGACGATGGAGGGCTCCTGCGCCACGAGCGATATGCTTTTGCGGTATTCATCCAGATCGAGCGACGAGATGTTAGTGTTGTCGAAGAGAATATCGCCGAATTGTGGAGTATAGAATCTGAGGCCAGTTAGCTCCAATGATACGTGAAAGGGGGGATAATCCCCTACCGTTCGATGAGACTTATGACACTAGTTTTGCCGCAGCCTATGCACTACGATCAGAAACTGGCCGCGAAACGGGGACATGATGAATGTTACCAGATGGCCCCACTATAGCCGCGAACTGCCCCCTTTCAATCTGCGAGTAGTCAAATACCGAATCTGCAAATTCCAACGTCTACTTACGGTCATGTTCAGACCCCGTAAAACTGGCACATCTCTAGTGGGATACTTGAACCAGACGTTGCGGAGTTCAATTTTTGGTCCTTGGATTCCTTTCTCGCCTTCTTCTATTGGCAGAGGATTTGAGGAGCTAGAAGTATCTTCGTGGATTCTCAAGTTGCGTATACGTCTAATAGCGCTTGAGGCTTGAGCAATATCTACTTCTCATCAGTAATTCTGCGGCCACGGTACTTGTCCAATCGACATTCGCTTGTACGTACTAGGTCCGAAGCTCAACCACTGACCCGCTGCTAGACTGCCCTGCACAACAGCGAAGTAAACCACCACTGTGTATGTGTTAGTTCAATCCCACTGGACCTTTAGATGAACTTACAGTAGTTGAAAGGCCATAACTCATATTCAGAGAGCAGCGTCCCTCCATACCATAATGCAAAAGCCATGCAAAGCAGGGCCACGCTATCGCTGAAGGAAAATATCAAAGTCGACCAGAGACCTTTCCAGAGTGCATTGCGTACATGTCTTTGAAGAAGATCTTCATATCGCCCGCATATGAAATTCTCCATAGTCAAAGCACTAACGGTCCGAAATGCACCTATGGACTCGATCGCGAATTTGGAACTCTCCGCAAATACCGTATGTGACATCTTCTCGAACTCTCTTTCGTATCGCACGCGCAGGTAGCCAGCGGCGATCATAACGGGGGTAGAGGAGAAGACCACTACAACTGACAGTTTCCAGCTGAAGTAGAAGGAGATCGCTATACATCCTGCAACGTTGAAGATGCAAGTAAGCATTGATGCGGCGTTGATACCCAGAAGCTGTTGTAGTTGCGCGGGATCACTCGCAATTCGAGCACTCAACGCACCCGTCGAATTCTCCGCATCGTCGAAGAAGCTAATCGGTTTTCGGAGGAGGTTTTGGAAATATTCAATGCGGTAAGCTGAAATGATGTGCTTGCAGGTGCTTCGTTAATAATTGGCTCATCATGAGAAACATTTGCGCAACTTACGAATGAGACAGTGTTGCATGCCCAGCCTAGAACGAAATAGCAAACTCCTACTCCGACAGCGAGAGCAACCATCATAAGGCACCAAAACTGGGTCTGGTCGCGGAGATAATCCCCTGAGTACGCAAACAGTGTGATCAGTCTGGCAAAAAGGTACGCTTGGACTGGGAAAGCGGCTGTCGGATTATTCTTTTAGTATGCTCGTCCATCATTCGATCGGACCGGGAGAAAGCTTACCACCTGCGCCTGCAGCCCCTAATAATATGAGAATATACCAATGCCAATCGGATTTCTGCTCTATGAAAAGGCGTGCCAACGCCCTGATGCTATCTCGGAATGCCGACCTTTTCGCATTCGAGGAACTTTGAACTGTGCAGTCGACACTGTCAATTGCACTGTACTCCGCCTCATCTTTGCTATCTAGAGCATCAGTACTTGTTGAAGAGGACTCGACCGTTTCTTCATTATCCGTTAGCAGTTGCGCATTGACAAGCCGATAATATAAACCGGCTCTGTTTTTCATTAGCTTTTCATGACTGCCCTGTTGCACTACCGTCCCCTTGTGGAGCACGACAATGTTGTCGGCTTTTTGAATCGTGGATAGTCGGTGGGCGATGACTATGGTCGTTCGATTCTGAGCTGCGCGGTCGAGCGCTGCTTGAACCTTTTGTTCACTGCGAACGTCGATTGCGCTCGTCGCTTCGTCTAGGATAAGGATGGAGGGTCTTCTGATGATGCAGCGAGCGATTGCGATCCTTTGTCGTTGTCCTCCGCTGAGATGGATTCCCGAATCGCCACATAAGGTGTCATAGCCCTTTCATATCATTTAGTATCGACTTCCGAAGGATAAGTGATGAGTCGTACATCTGGCAACCTAGTGATGAATTCGTTCGCGAAGGCTCCCTCGCAAGCTTGAGCCACTAGGGCCCTCTTCACCTCTTCCGGTTCAGATTCCCATTGTGTGCCGATGAGGCCATGAGCCACATTCTCAAAGATTGTCCCATTAAAGAGGACAGGCTCTTGTTGCACAAGACCTATCTGCGATCGCCACCACTTCATATCGATCTCATAGAGATTCCGACCTCCGGTAGTAATAGATCCGTTTCGAAGCAAGTTGATCTGTAACAAGTCAGTCATTGAGAACTCGCCAAAGCCAATGCAGGTCAGGGGTCCTCTTACAACGGGACTTTCATCATCTCCAACTCCAAGCTCATACCAGCGCTGGATCAACGCGACGATAGTGCTCTTTCCAGAGCCCGACGGCCCTACGATGGCTGTTGTTTTTCCCTCCGGAAACGTTAAAGTCACATTTTTGAGGACCCGCTGGTCTGGTCTGCTAATATACGTAAAGTTGACTTGATCAAGGACAATATCTCTTGTGGGCACGACGTCAGAGCCCTTCACGCCATCGGCTTTTGGCTTTGGCGCATCGATAATGGGGTAGAAAGTTGCAGCTGCTCCGGAGGCTCGACTAACAGCGGAAAGCGGAGCAGAGATTGATCCCGCTGCCATGACGATGGTTAAGATGGAGGTAATGACGCTAACAGCAGTCAGTTAACACATGCAGACGCATTTGAGGGAATATGCTGGGGTTTATCTTACACAAGCAAGGCCTCTACGGTTTCAATCCTATGGGTAGCGAATAGCCTTATTGCCCACCAAAAGCAAAGCGCAGCAGTCCTAGAAGCAACTTGTTAGTCATTTGGGTAAGCCGTAGAGAGCACACCAAGACGGTACTAACGCATAGATTGTGAAAAAGACTGCAAATAATTGTTAGCATATCGTGCATATTCTCAAATAATCCTCTACTTCCCTAGCGACGATTGAATGGCGATCCATTTGGACATCCGCTGGCCGTGCCGTGCGGCTTCTTTTACCCAGCCACCATAGCCTTCCCTCATTTTACCCTCTGCGCCGCATGCAGCCACCATTCTGATTGACGAAATTGTTTCACTTGCGGTAGCTGCCCCCTCTCTGTCAGCCTCCTGCACTTTGTTCCATTGTTTGACGAGGATGAGAAGTGTGACAATATAGACAAGGACAACGAAAACAAAGCCTGTAACAGTAACAACCGCTAGCAGCCAGCTGAATATAAAAGCAACCACCGTAGCTGAAATGACGAGGGATATATGCTGGACGAGGAGACACAGCTTTTCCGATATGCCATCTTGGAGTTGATTTGCTGTGATGGTGATGATAGCTGCTGCATGACCCTGTGGTATTGCATCTACAGTCGAGACCGGCAAGGCCATCAAAGATCTCAGATAGCTTAGACGAATCGCGGCAGATATACGAAGACCTGTGTGACGGAAGCCGAGCTGTAAGTTGTCAATAGAGACACATAATCGGATTGAGCGTATAAACGCACCATGGCAATGTAATCAAGTAGGAATCTTGCCACAAAGATATAAATCATGAACAACCTTTGCCCCATGGGTGAGCATAGATCATCTTGCGGGGAGTGAAAAGCTCATACACGTTTTTTGCAATCTCACTACGGAAATGCTCAGGCGTCCAACCGGTATAGTATCGAGCGTAGAATGCCGTGAAGACTCGGATCAGCCTCGCTGTCTCAGTCTTAGAAGTGAAGTCTCTCAAAATCAGGAGTACAACCACACCAAAAATAACATTCATCAAAGGAATCGTAACTCCAGATGCTGCTGAGGCAAGCACAGCTACGATAAGCCATATTCGATCAAGTGGTGTTGAGAAGGAGTAGATTCTCTTCGGAGAATTAGCTTCGGATCAAGAGTACGCTCGCCGCCGCAGTAAAAGCCAAGCTCATGGCTACGGCCAAATACGAGGGGGCCACCAACCAGAAATTGTTGCGCAGAATTCTTGTATGCTTCAAGTCTTTTGGAAATGCCCTTGGTTTGCTCCATGTCGACGCAGAGCTTGCTTCTATCTTCCTCGCAACTGAAGGAAGGGCCAACGCCTCTTTACGGGACTTGCTCTGAGTGCTGCTTCCAGGGCTGCGAAGTCCAAGATACGGTACGTGTGCAACAACGTGTAGCCTCAAAAAGGATCGACGTCGCCACGCCGCGTCAGTTTCATCTCCGTTACACCGGAGATTGACCTGTGGAGTGATGGAGGCGTGGTAATGACAAAGTATAGTGCATATTCTGGCTGAATGCGAAAGAGGCCCAGATAACATGGGCAACCTTCCCGCACTACAAACCGACAGAGCCTTTCTGGTCTTGCGTGATTCCTGCCCGAAATGAGCGGCACACATGGAATTGATTAGAGCAGACAGGGAATCTAGATATAAACCACATGTACCTACAAATGAAACGGCGTAGATAGTGGAAGAACGTGGGGTAACGTGGACAACCATGTTCGCGAGATTAAGCTTTTCAGAGCTGCAGTCGGCAACGGGAAAAGGTAGGTAGGGATGTATAGGTAGTTGACGTCGGCATCACAGAAATCCCCGATTCGCTAGTTGGGTGTAACGATTTAATCTAAACAACGCTTGAGCAATGCAAGATCCCTGACAGATTTCTCAACTCCCATTGCCACAAACAAGCTGTATACACAACGATCTATGTACCCAGGAGCAAAGAAATTGCAGCTTAGCAAACCATCACGGCTTCAATCACCGACCAGACTCCGTGGACTCCAAATGCATCTATCTAGTATTTATCTGGATGCCAAAGATTCCCGTTCACGTATATCCGCAATCATGGAACGAATAACGTCGCAAAGCTCTTTTACCGTCTCCTTGTCCCGGGGTAGGGTATGCCCTTTAGCATGATCAAAGAGGATTGCGGTCTCAGGGTCGCAGACGTTGAAGAGCGCCAAAGAACCGTCTAGATAAGGGTCTAATGAACCAACTGGAACAGAGTTCGCGAGAAATCAGCATTGCGTTTCTCAGTGCGGAAGAATGGAGCAGAGTGCAAAACCGAGCCATGGAGTACTCACTGACGTGACAGGTGGCCACCGGAATCTGTAGGTCCGTTTCATCGGCGAGCATCATTCCCCTAAGATCTGGTTTCAATGGCGGCCAGCCACCAAAGAACATGGCGAGCTTGAACGTGTTGTTATAATCTCCCGCCTCCCTGAATTCTTGCTCTTTCATGATCAGTGTGCCCGCAACCAGCGCTCCTTCTGAATACCCTATGATGGCATCAAACGGCCCATGCTCTTTTATGATACCTTGAAGATATTTCAACGCCTGTGCCGCCGTCACTGCCAGCCCGTCCGAACTGCCTAGCGGATTGAAGAGGCGCAGCGTATCTTCAGGCGAGGCCCCTACTGGAAAGTCGCGGATTCGCTCCAGCCCATCAACTCCCTCGGGATCTTTACTTTCTTCGAGGAAGCGGAAAAAAGGTGGGCCTCCGAAAAAGTCCTCGTATCCAGGAGGCGGCACTGCCTCATGGAGCCCATGGACAAAATGGAAAGTTGCCGTTCCATCTTTCTCCAACTGGTTCACAATCGGAGCTTGCAAACAGTGAGCGTGACTACCGCAGTTGGCATCTCGAACCTACCAAGCTGCACTTTAAATTTCTGTAAACGTGTAAATCTAGCGTTCCAACAGAGTTCGGCGTTAGTGACGTACCTCAACGCTCCCGAAGGCACCCGCAAGGCAAAGGAACCTCATTCTGACGGTTCAGCGTTCACTCGAACTTCCAAAGGCGGTCACTTTGTGTTTTATGCTTTGGCATTGCCTGGGCTGACTGAGATCCGCGGGAATAAAATGTTGTGCTGCGTCTGTCACATACATACTCCATCCAGCGAGAAATGATCGTCACATCACGCCCCAATCCGTGGGATTTTTGTATTGTGTTTGGCTATGTATGGGATAGAACAAGGTGTAACCTCCACGTCGACCATGCATATTGAGCATCCAAGAGTGCGCGGCTCGATTTAGGAAAGTACCTCCGTCGAGCCGTGACAAGTTACCAGGGAGTACCCGACGTAAGAAGTTATGAGCCACGAAGTCCCGGTCCTTGTCTGTCTCTAATAGAGTTCAAGGCACACGTGCTATCCTTCTGCTTGGGGGTCTCTAATCCTGCGGGTCTCAGAGCCCCACAAGACGATTGGTGACAGAGCTTCTGCACCTGTCTGAGATTCCGACTATTCGTTCCGAGAGGGTGCCTATCAAGTAGATAACGGCCGCCTCACCTAACTTAATCTGATCAGTGGGACGCATCATTAGTATAGTTATTGCACTCTCTACGGACCGCCCAACTCGGCGAATAGGAGACATAGGTGACACACTATGTAAGTCCCCTTGTTGGAGGCTTTTGAGCTGGTTTCTGCTCGAGACATGTGGCACGGTTCCATGACTGGCAGGGGAACCCTTCGGAATGCCCTCACGGGTATGAAGGGATTGCGACATAGGCCCTTCGAGAACTAGAATGGTTTGATTCAGAGAGCAATACATGTGAAGCTGAATTTAAACCGCATTTACTCTATGTTCCAATGAATATTCGGCAGTCAGTGGGCAGTAATACCGTCCAATCATGACAAGCCTGCGTCGGGGAAAATTTACCCCAAATTTTACCCCGAACCAATACCCCCTGTCTTTGATTTGGAGAATCCCTAAACCCAGAGGCCAATTGATAAAACCCCTTGTGTACCACTGAGATGCCCATCACATCATCCATAGATTCCCCAAGAATATCAACTCTTGCCGACATTCCATAGTGGAAGCTGCAAGGTGAAATGCTGGAATCATGAGTACACATAGCTGATAACCGTGCATGCTTCCCGGGAGGCCGATTGTTTAAGGAATTCTAGTACTGCTTTCGCAAATATCTTAGGCTAGAACCCAACATAGTTCCCCCCTCAATTTGAAGTTGATTGCAATCAGTGCATCTGATATTTTGTCTATCGGCCTAACGGACACAGAATGGTTAGCCATGGAGAAGCAACTTGGAATACCCTCATATCCAGTGCCGCCGGTGAAATGGATGGAAGCATCACACAAGAAATATGGGAGATGTTGTATCACCGTGTAGACTTAAATTGCGGCATTACCTCCCATCGCTGTGAATAGGGTCGCCACGTTTCAATCTCCTTTCCCAAACCTTGAGAGACCATGGTGCCCGGTCTGGTTGTGACCAACGGGGTAGATCTCTCCTTGCAGGATCGACCCCAGCCTGAACAACCTCAGTCGGATGTGTCAAGCCAAATAGCACCACTGGAGCCTGTTGGAAACGTCAGCAATGGGAACCCAGATTATGCGAACGGACACGTGCAGGTTCACGGCGGAGAGGCCTCGTCTATGAATGGGCATTCTCACAATGGCGAAGCCGCGCCTCAGAATGGGCATCTTCCCAACGGCGACGGTGCCCACGCTGTCGATTCTTTCACAGACCCTCCTATCCAAATCAATGGCAATGGCCCTCATACCCAGGATGAGCCACAAATCTCTGTCAACGGCTCCGAGCACCCACCAAGCCCCAATGTTTCCGCTGATGGCAACGGAAAAACGGATGCATATATGCCTATTGCGGTGATTGGAATCGCAGTGCGCGCAGGCTCCGCTTCGACACCTGATGAGTTTTTCGAGATGTTGTCAAGAGGGCGAAGCTCATGGACTCCGGAAATACCGCCAGAGCGTTTTAACAATTCAAGCTTTTACCATCCAAACGCTGGTAGGCTTGGGTGCATCAATACAAACGGGGCATGCTTTATACAGCAAGATATCACCAAATTCGACGCGCCTTTCTTCAGCATCACAGAACTTGAAGCGACATCGATGGATCCGCAACAACGTCTACTATTGGAATGTGCATTCGAAGCTCTCGATAACGCCGGAATACAGAAACACGCAACTGTTGGAAAGGATTTCGGGGTGTTCATCGGTGCAGGGTCACCAGAGTACGAATTCGACCTGTTCAGGGATTCGGATACAATGCCGATGTTCCAAGCCACTGGTAAGCTAAAACCGGCAACCGTCAACGCACTATGCTAAGCATCAAAGGGAACCATTTGGCCATGCAATCAAACAGAATCAGCCACTTCTTCGATTGGCGCGGCCCCAGTGTGACAATGGACACTGCTTGCTCCTCTTCGTTGACTGCCGTTCACTTTGCCTGCCAGAGCATTCGCAATCGTGAGTCTAAGGTGGCATTGGTGGGTGGATGTAATCTCAATATAATACCGGAATTCTTTATCAACTATTCCACTTCCCGGTAAGCGACCCTGTGAATGCTTTTGAGGATGAGACTAACACCCAGAGTAGACTGTTAGGCAATGACGGCCGTTCCTTCTCGTTTGACGCACGGGGCACGGGATATGGCCGCGGTGAAGGATGTGGCATGATTCTCCTAAAGCCGCTTGATGAAGCTATCAAGGACAATGACTGCATTCGCGCTGTTATTGCCGCTAGCGGCGTTAATCAAGACGGCTATACACCTGGTATCACTATGCCAAACGGAGAATCTCAAGAAGCGCTTGTCCGAGCAGTCTATGAGAATGCAGGCCTCGATCCCTCCGAGACTGGCTACGTGGAGGCCCACGGCACGGGAACCCGGGTCGGCGATCCCATCGAAGTTACCGCGTTGCACAACGTGTTCAGTGAGGGACGAACCTCACGGAACCCACTCTACCTTGGCTCTGTCAAATCAAACATAGGTCATCTTGAATCTGCTTCGGGAATCCTAGCAGTCATCAAAACGGCCGTCATGCTTGACCGAGGCTTCGTCCTTCCCAACTACGATTTCAAGATTGGGAACCCGAAGATTCCATTCGCGGAGTGGGGATTAAAGGTACCAACAAGGCAACTACCCTGGCCGAGAGGGAAACGGTTCGCAAGTATTAACAACTTCGGGTTCGGAGGAACTAACGCCCATGTCGTTATGGAGAGAGCGCCGTTGAGGATCAATAACGACAATAACACCTCTACTTCGAAAGAAGACCCTACGGAAAAGCTTTTTGTTCTCTCTGCCGCAGACAAAGCTGCCTGCCAGACTTTCATGAGCAACTTGGGTGTCTACCTTGAGCAAAGGCCCGAGATGTTTCAAAGGGACCTAATGAGTAACGTGGCCTATACCTTGGGGCAGCGGAGATCTTTATTGCCATGGAGGGTAGCCATTCCTGCGAAAGAGTCTTTCGATCTTGTTGAAAAACTATCAAAGGGAACGATCAATCCTGTCAGAGAATCTGGAGTCCCTCGAATTGGATTCGTCTGCACCGGCCAAGGTGCACAGTGGTGGGCCATGGGCCGTGAGCTATATGAACGATATCCAACCTTCGCTGATGTGATGAACGAAGCGGACGCTATCCTCACCCAGCTGGGCGCCCCGTACAGCCTCCTGGAAGAATTGAGCCTCGATGAGAAGACAACACGGGTGAATCAGGCAAATATCAGCCAGCCCTCGTGCACTGCCATTCAATTGGCTCTTATTGAGCTGCTTCGATCATGGGGCGTTGTTCCCACCGCAGTCATTGGCCACTCCTCAGGGGAGATTGCGGCCGCCTTCGCAGCAGGCATCCTGTCAATTCGATCCGCTATGGAAATTGCATACCACAGAGGGCGCCTTGTACCAGTGCTAAAGAAGAAGCATCCTGAACTGGAGGGCACAATGCTGGCCGTTGGTTGCGCAAGAGAGGAGGTCGAACCGCTAATTCAGAATCTCCGCCACGGAAAAGCCAAAATTGCCTGCTATAACAGTCCTCAAAGCTTGACGATCTCCGGAGACACACCCGCCATTATTGAGCTTTCAGAGCTGTTGGAGGAGAAACAAATCTTCAACAGAAGGCTAGTCATCGAGACAGCATACCACTCTCATCACATGGAGCTGGTGGCCGAAGACTACCTCGATTCAATACAAGACCTCCCAGCTCCTATGGCGTCCAGTGTTCGCTTTTTCTCCTCCTTGACCGGGAAAGAAGCATCTCACTCAGAGCTGGATTCGAGGTACTGGGTGTCCAACCTGACCAGCCCAGTGAAATTTGCGCAAGCTTTTGTCCATCTACTGGCACCTACGGAGCTTTCTACGACAGGGGTAGATTTCATCATCGAGATTGGCCCTCACTCAGCATTACAAGGCCCCGTGAAACAGATCTTGAAGAATGTTGGAGGACCAGCCGAAAAGATCCCATACTCGCCATCCCTCGTCAGAAAGAAGGATGCGGTTAGCAGTATGCTCACGCTTGCATCGACGTTGTTCTGCAGAGGAAGCTTCTTGGATCTAGAGAAGATTAACTTCCCGAAACAAGTTAAGAAGCCGACCGTGTTGGTCGATCTGCCCAGGTATCCGTGGAACCATTCTAAGACATATTGGCATGAGTCCCGCATTGCTCGTGTGCACAAGCATAGAGAACACCCGCGACATGATATCCTTGGAACACTAGCAAACTACTCCAATGATCTGGAGCCGACCTGGCGGAACATTATCCGTTTGGATGATATCCCGTGGCTCCGTCACCACAAGATCCAGTCGTTAACCATATTCCCAATATCTGGATTTGTTTCCATGGTCGTTGAAGCAGCACATCAGCATGCCAAGTCAAAGAATATCAGTATAGGGCAGATCGAGCTCCGCGATCTCACTGTCCACACGCCACTCATGATTTCCGATGAGAATATTGAGTTGACCATCACTCTACGCTCGCCACAAGCTGCTGAGCTTGGCCCAACCCTCACGACAACAGATTTCCTGATCCACTCCTACTCGGCAAGCAAAGGATGGACCGAAAACTGCACTGGAACCGTCTCCGTGAGGACGCCGGACCTCAACGAAGTAGATGGACGCAGACAACTCGAGCACAACGCAGCCCTACGGGCGGAGATGATCTCCGAAATTGAAGGGAAATCGCCCTCAGTGCCCTCTGCAGACATCTACGCTACTCTTGAAGAGTTGGGAGTAGCTTATGGCTCTACATTTCAAGGACTTACGAACTGCCTTGCAGATGAAAAACAGGTGGCTGCAAACATCACCGTTGCTGATACCGCCGCCGAGATGCCAGAACACTTTGAAACAAGGCACATAGCGCATCCGGCCTTCTTGGAGCAGCTGATACAAATGTACTGGCCCCTCCTCGGCGCTGGCCGTACCCCCTTGGACGTCATCTGCCTTCCGGCATCGATTCACAAACTTACCGTGTCTCTCGATATCTTGAAACATGCAAGTGCCCCAGGGCAGAGCCTACGCGCGTACTGTACGGCATCCAAACCAATCTCGACGCAGATTCCCAGCAAAGTCTCCATGTTCGCTGTTGCCGGTGACGAGACAATCATTTCCATTGATGATCTGACCATCGCGCCGCTCCCGAAAACGGATGACGAAGTGAGTGAGCAACCCTCGCGGGAGTTGGTCTATAAGCAAGTATGGGAGCCGATTCTTGAACCACTTGATCTGGCCCACGACACCAGGGTGGACAGCCCACAGACTGCTGGCCTTACTAATGGAACTACCCTCGAGACAGAGACAGTGGCTATTATCCACGGGAACTCCAGCCTACAGCTTGAGCTCGCTCGGATGCTTGCCGCCCTGATCGAAAACCTTGGAAACATGAAAGTTGACTTGGCCCCACTCGAAGACATTGATCCAACCGAGAAGCATTGCATCTGCATAACGGAGCTTGACCAGTCGATTCTCTCTACTCTAACCGAGAAGCAATTTATGGCTTTACGAAACATAATACAAAATTCGCAAGACCTCCTGTGGGTTACACGAGGAGCGTATGGGCAAACGGGCGACCCCACCAGCAACATGGTTTCTGGATTCAGTCGTGCAATAAGGTCTGAAACCATGTTCAAGTTCGCGACTTTGGATCTTGATGCTGAAGAAAAGCTCGATGACACGCTGACTGCTCGAGCTATCGTCAAAGTCTTCGAAGCAGTAACGTCGGCAAGTACTGTTGCCAATACCGAGATGGAGTTCCAAGAGCGGAAGGGCGAGTTCAGGACACCGAGGATCGTACAAGACGAGGTTCTCAACGAGTACGTCCATAAGATGACCTTCCCCCCTGCAGTGGAGAACTCCGAATTCGATTCCAAGGGGAGGTCTCTGAAAATGGCTCTGAAGTCGCCCGGAAATTTCGATTCCCTTTACTTCATCGATGATGAGTTGAGGGATCAGGAGCTCGCTGCTGATCAGATCGAAATTCAAGTCAAGGCGGTTGGACTGAATGTAGGGGATATATATTCCGCTACCAATCTAGCCGGTGAATCAGGCTTCGGGAAAGAGTGCAGCGGTGTTGTGAGCCGCGTAGGAAAAGACGTAAAGAGCTTCGCCATCGGAGATCGGGTCGCCGCAATTGCCAATTCATCATTCGCTACTTACGCTCGGGCGAATGCGGACTTTGCTATGAAAATAGGGCCCAACATCTCCTTCGAACAGGCAGCAAACCTTGCCTTGGCCCACTGCTCAGCACACTACGGATTGATTGATCTCGCTCGGATTGAAGATGAAGAGACTGTGCTTGTTCTCAATGGAGCAGGCACTGTAGGACAAGCTGCAATTTCGCTAGCTCAAACGACGGGTCTGACGGTTTTCGCAGCGGTAGAGACTGCCGAAGAGAAGGACATATTGATGAAAGGTTTTGACCTTCCCGAGGATCACATCTTCTACATTAAAGATGATGAACTTTCCGGTTCCGTTCTCCGAGCAACCGCTAATCGTGGTGTCGACGTCGTTTTCAGCATACAACCAAGCGAAACCACCATTCAATCAGCCTTGAACTGTACATCGGCGTTCGGCAGATTTGTCCACGAAGAAGCGAGCGACCCCTCCTCCAGACTGCGACTGGATCTGTCCACTCTGAAACGCAACATAACGTTCTCCTCCTTCGACCTTCACACATTGGCGACACAAAAGCCGCGAGTGTTGCGCCGTTTGATCAAGGAAGTCTCCAGATCCTTGAACTACGGGAGGACAGAACCGATCAAAGGCACCACAGTTATGCCCATTTCTGAAGTGTCCGAAGCCTTCAAGCTTGCTCGGTCAACACCTGCGAGCAGAATCGTCGTCGTGCCACACCCAGAAGATATTGTCAAGGTAACCCCTTCCAATACAAAGTCCAAATTGTTCAGCGAAAATGCCACCTATATCTTGATTGGCGGCACTGGAGGTCTGGGGCGTGGAATGAGCAGATGGATGGCTGACAGGGGCGCAAAACACCTGGTGCTCCTCTCCAGAAGTGGTAACACATCTGGAGAAGTGAAGACCCTGATCGATGACTTAGCTCCTCTGGGTGTCGAGGTCATTGTCCACAGTTGTGATGTGGCAAAAAAGGAGGACGTAGAAACACTCTTGAAGGAGAAATTGGCCAAATTGCCGCCTATCAGAGGCGTCATTCACGGGGCGATGATTCTTAGGGTCAGTAATTCAGAAACGCCTTATTCTGATAAGTGCTAACAAGGCAACAGGACACATTGTTTGAGAAGATGGAGCTCAAAGACTGGACCGAGGTGATTGAATCTAAAGTCCAGGGAGCCTGGAATGTCAGTACACCCATCATACAGAATTATTCCCTAAGCTTTGGATGATTTGCTGACTGTATTCTTCTGCAGTTCCATAATGCTCTTGCATCCGTCCCTCTTGACTTCTTTATTGTCTACTCGTCCTCTGCCGCTGCGATGGGCGGTCGTGGACAGGGAGCCTACGCCGCCGCAAACTCCTTCCTGGATGCTTTCGCTCAATATCGACGCTCTCTTGGCTTGCCCAGCGCCTCGGTCGGGCCCACGGCAGTTGTGGATGCTGGGTTCTTATTTGAGAACTCTGAACTGATGAAAGATGTTCAAAGAAACATTGGTGACAATTATATCACACAAGCCGAGGTGTTCTCACTCCTGGAATCGACTCTTGACGGTACTGCGGAAGCCAGTTGCAACGACCACATCATTACTGGTGTGCACCTTGATCCCCTCAATCTACCATTCTGGGCCACGGACGCAAAGTACAAACACCTTCGTCTGGCTGCGGAAGCAGCGGCAGCTCAACTCAACAATGGTACAAAGTCTGTCTCCTGGAACGCAGCATTCAAAGCTGCGCAGTCCTTACCCGAGGCGGAGCAGGTGGTGTGCGACGGACTTGTCGAAAAGATAGCCAAGACATTGGGCATGGACATTGAAGAGGTGGATCCAACCAGGAATCTGTCAAACTACGCTTTGGATTCCCTAACCGCCATCGACGTTAGGAACTTCATCACTAGGGAGTTTGAGTCCACCATGCAGGTGCTTGAGTTGCTGGCTAGTGGAACCATTCAGACTTTGGCAAAGGCGGTTTGTGCCAAGAGCAAGCTGTTGAAGCTTCCGGGCTGATTGAGAACGTAGGGGGTGGAGAAGACTGAAAGTGAATTGTAAACCCGGAGGATACTGCCGACCTTTCCCAGTTGTTTCAATTAGAACTTCCCTAAGATACCAACACCACCTTTCAACATTTATCTCTATGTATATAGCCATATATTTGCAAACACCGGAATCGAATACCGAACATATTCTCAAGGCTCCCAACTTTCACAATGTTCGGCGATTGAGCAAGGGCCGGAAATTTTCGTGTCCCTTGAGTACAACGCAAGCTTGACAGTCTAGAACATAGAAGTCTATTCCCTTGAAAAACTATTACGGTTGTCCACGCGACATTGAAGCCCCCGGTATGATAAAATCGTATACCTCTCCCCTCACCCAAAGACGCGACAGTACAGTCCAGAACAACAACAGGAATCCAGAAAAACAAAGTTTGGTCATTGCGTGGAGGCCCAATCTCGCAAGGTAACCAATTTGAAACCAGGCAAGCCAATTCCCCCCCAATATGCACAATGATCCTCAGTCCGTTTCATCCTCTTCCTCATCATCCTCATCCCCAGCATCCTGATCCCTCGCATGCCTTTCCTGCTGCGCATTCGTCACAGGAGCGACCCACATACCGCATCTGAACTCGGTATCCGAGTCGGGCGCCCCTCGCAGGCACCTCGTCACGAACTTGGTAGCGAGATTTGCCAAAGCCACGACCCCATTTTCAAACTGCAGTCTCGGCTCCGCCAGCACAACCTTGATGTTTCCATATTCGTCCTCTAGCAGGACTGCCGCCCGCATGTGAGTGATGGCCACACTGATGCGCTCGTTGTCGATTGGTGTAATGTTTGTTGCTTTGATGATGGTGGATATGTTCACTGGAAGGAATATATTCAGCTTAGTTCTCGGTTTGCGAGACCAAGTAACGTACCTGCAACTGACATGACGTCGTCATCGGAAAGTTGGTCCCGGAATGGGTACAAGAGTTCGTAGAGATAACGATGCATAGGCATGGAACTCTTTCGCCATTGAGCAGGAGCCATGGGTTGAGATATAGGACGTGGCTGGGTCTGCTGTGCTTGTGTGTGAACACCCGTCTGTCGAGAATCGCGTCTTTGCGCTTGCGCGGTTGTCCGTGGTCTCCTGTGAGTGGACCTTGTTGGAGCCATGTCGCTTTTGAGTTGTTCGACGTCCGCAGTTCTGCACAACGGAAGGTGGGCCCATAAATATAGCCAAAGCAATGCAGAACAGGTTTGCTTGGAGATAAACAACAGTCTTCCCTTGCCAAGCGACTCATCCCAAACTGCTACTGAGACAATGGTAGACTATTGTTCAGCCTTGTGATACATGACCTGTCGTTACTCAAAATTGCTGGAATTCAAGCGTAACTTCGTCGAGCTTCCACTCTTATCATAATCATCTCATCAACCCCTCCCAACATCGCAACATTGAGCCACTTCTTTACCTCCTCACATGTTTGGGCCTCGTCAGAACTTTCCCTTGCGGAATAGGAAAGTTCGAATTATATATTCTCGCAAAGAAAAGGCGCATTGCCTTGCCTCGTATGGAAGAACATGGCAAATCGTGCCAGACATTCGTTTGTCTTGCATGGCGAGAGATAAGACTTCCATACTCGCGTTTGCGACGGTTGATCGACCTTAATTCCCGGCCACTTATCAGTGAAAAGTAGCTTCCACGGCTAATCCCAAACCTGACGACAACTAACATTGATCCGCTTCGTCCCCATGTAGCCCTTCCATTTCTTGAACGCCTTCTCTTCCTCTGGTGTAGCGCCAGGCGTCCCCACAGGCCACTGGGCCAGGTACGGAGGACACGTTCCTGGTATGGTACGCGCCATAGCATGCCACGCCCATCTAGCTTCTCCATCCAGGTGTACGCAGTCGCCACTACGAACTCGGAGAACGACCGTACGAGGGGCATCCTCACCGACTCCGTCGTCCTCCCCTCGCGCTAGAATGAATAGCCCGTCGCATCCGAGGCTGAAACTTGCTAGAGCGCGCTGACAATGCTCGCTCACATCTCGATGTACGGGCATGAAATCTTTCGCCGAGTAGGTGAGCACCACGCCGGATTCGGGACGAATATGAGGGAATAGGCCCGTTACCAGTTTCGAGAGGTCTTCTGGGAAGTGGGTGGCATGCTTGGCGTAGCTGCGTGTTGGCCAGTCGTACTGCTCTCCTAGTGTGAGCCACCGCAATTTGCTGTACAGGAACTGCTCCATGTTGAGTGGGCTGTGACGTTCGGGTGTTTTTGGTTGCAGGCAGTCTTCTGCTGCTGCCCTCTCTCGAGTGAAGAAAGTCCTCCCAAATCGATGATTCTCAGTTAATGTTTCAGCTGTATCGGGGGGATAAGGTATTTCGTAATCTGTTTGAAGGTTGATCTTGTGCGCGGGATTTGACAGATCGCGGTGCATCAGACATGATGTGAACAGGACTTGAGTTTCCGGGGGAAGAAGTGTAGGGATGACGTGCAACCCTGGAAAGTCTCGATGTTCGAATATACGGGCGTCCTTCGCAGCATCGCGGAGGCTTTGGCCGCCGTTGTAGGCCTCACATGCGGCTTGAATCTGCGATGCGGGAATTACGCCAGCGCAACTCCACTTTTCCAATTGTTCTTTGGTGAATTCCGAATACTTTCTTAGATCAAACACTTCAGGATTCTGCTCCAGTTCGGACTTTCTCATAGTCTGGTATCTCCAATGCTCTCTTTGGATGAAATTAGGAGGGAGAGCATGGGTATCATGGTGGTGGTTCGAAGTGCTCTAACTCTGATCAGTACGACTCATTCGGTCTGATGGAATTACATACGGACGTTGGGTGCGGATGCCGCGGCTGTCGATAATTCCATTCTAGTCTTGGCTCCCTCACAAAACCTTGAGGTGTGAGGATTTCGATGAGAGACCGTGGTGGGTGCGTGTCTCCTTAAAACACCTCGTAACGTTCCACTTGCGCGCATAAATAGTGGAGAATTTTCCCAGTTCTCTAAGTAAAAGTCACGTTGGATAAGATACAGGGAGCCACAAAACGTCGTTGATGATTGAATTCCCAAGGTTTTTTTGTAAAAGGAGATATTCGCCCTCACGGTTTCGACCCGTGCCCGCCTTATCGATAATATGTTGTGGCGGTGCTGTGGCGGCGCTCCTCCCAGCACTCATATTGGGGAGACCCACCCGCAGCCTTCGCTCCCCTAGACCTGTCCCCTGATAACTAAGAAATCAATCCATCATATTCCTCAATCCAGATGCCTTCCTAGGTTGCTTCAATGCCACGAGAACTATGAGTGGGAACCGGCCATGTACATCGCATTTCTTGCCGATATATGACAAACATCCTAGAGGGTGTAAGCTGTATGGAAACGGTTATAAAGGTCCATATCAAGCGATATCAGAACCCACCAGAAGATACCCTCAATATACGCTCATGATGAAAACCTACCACACCGATTTTCGAATGTTGTTAGGTCGTCTTCGCTCAGGTTAACCTTTCCAAGCATGATAAACCCACGACAGACTACAGTTGGCAGGTACGGTCTTCTCCCCTCAGTGATGTTCCACAATCTGGACTTCGCCGTCCATGACGTATTTTCTAGCTTCTGCCATGTTTCCTTCAAGAAAAATAAGTGTAGATGTGGCGTCGATACTTGGAATTCCCCAAGCCGGCTTTGAAAGGACTTCGGCTGGATGTCGAAGAAATTCATGGTTTCTGGGGCACGGAATGGGATAATAATATGGTATGGCATTCAGTCGGTTATTGAAAGGTGAGGAATTGGAACTACGTAAGTAGATGTGCGCAGCGATGGCTGCGGAAACGAGAAGGAGGCGTATTTCCCGAAACTGCGAGCTCATATGCAGGGCCCGCAAAGCAGTGAAGGGGGATCTCCACATCCGATTGTTGGGACGCGGGGGAAGCGGAAGTGGGATTGCATTTACGGCGCTTACATTCCGTCTATGGGGAAACCAGAAGTTCTGGAAGCTGTACATGGACTTTATTGGACGAGTTGATATAACTCTATCTGGGGCGCCGGAGAGAGATCGGGACATGATGCCGTCACTCTTTGAGCAATAGAAGCTGTTCTCTTCCCAACGAGTACTCTGTCCACAACTACCGCTTCTCCCCGGTCTGAATCTCCCGGCCACCGACGGCCGGAAATAACAGCGCCTACCACAAAAGTCACCGTGCAGCTGGGACCAAGAATGCGACATCTACCACGGACAGCCCACATTCCCGAATCTGCTCGTTACTAAAACAACCGGCAAAGGCTGACCTTCATCGTCAAGCATCCTCCTCTAGCATATACCCCAAGGATAATCAATTCGCCCTCGCCCACTCCCTATACCAATCCAAACACTCGGCATTAGCCACACTGGCACTCGTCTTCACATTAAGCCCGCAAAGAATCTGCTTAACAGCCAGCTCGACCCTGTCCCCAAAAATCAGTCATGCACAATCACCAAAGCAGCAGCGACACAACTCACTTCTTCCCATTCGTCGTGACCGGAATCTCCGGACATTCGTCCACGACTGCGGGCACATGCCTCGCGCTCAACGCCGTCCTCACAACCGTCTTTATCCTCTCGACGAGTCCCCGCTCAAACGTCTTCCCCTCCGCCATCTTCAAGAACAAAACAACCGTCTCGTCCACATCCTCTTCCCTCCTCCGTCCAATACACAGCGCATCCGCGACCTCTTCGGCGAAATGTTCCAGGAGGACGTTGTATATCTCCGCGGAGCCGAACCGCACACCGGCTGGCTTCAAGACACCATCGCTACGGCCCAGCATCCACAGCCCGCTGGTTAGGGGGTTGAAACGGACAAAGTCGCCATGGTGCCATACGGGTTCGCCTTTTGCGTCCTGGAATCGATCGAAGTAGCTCTTGCGATACTTGTCGTCGCCGTCTTTACCCCAGAAGCCTACGGGCTGGCATATGAAGGGCTTCACGCAGACCAGGTCGCCGGGCTCGCCCGTCTCCGTGATGTCCTGCCCCGTGTAGTCGAAGGCGCGAATCGCCATTCCCAGACCGGGGCCTTGGATTTCGCCTTCGAAGACGGGGAGGAGGGGGTTTGGTGCGCCGAAGAGCGAGATGATGTCCGTGCCGCCAGTTATGCTGCCGAGGTTGATGGAGGAGGGAAAGGAGGAATACACGTAGGAGAAAGTGGATGGCGCGAGGGGCGAGCCGGTCGAGTAGATGGCTTCTAAGGTGCTGAGAGACAGGCCTGCTGCTCTTGGGGATACGGACTTTTGCTCCAGGATTGAGAGGTACTTTGCGCTTGTACCGAAGTGAGTGATGCCGACTTCGTCGATAAGACGGTGCATGGCCAGGTCATCGGGGACGGAGGTAGTAGGGTCTGAAGGGTATTTGTAATGGAATGGCGAGCCATCGTAAAGGACGAGCGTAGCACCAGCTGCTAGGCCTGACACCAGCCAGTGCCACATCATCCACGTACATGTCGTGAAGTAGAAGAGACGAGACTGCGGTGTTATCGAGCAGTGCAGGATATGTTCCTTCTTATGCTGGAGCAGAGTGCCGATGGCACCATGGACAATGCATTTTGGAGCTCCCGTCGTGCCTGAAGAGTAGAGAATATACACAGGATGATCCGGCTGGAAGTATCTGAAGGTCAGCGTCGACGCCGGCTGAAGGCCTGTGAATGTCGCAAAATCGTATGCCGTGCCAGCGGCCACCTTAATGGAGGATATATCAGCGTCGACCGAAGACACTGTGGGAAAAACGACAACAGCGCGTAATGTGGGCAGCTGCGCAGCTATCTCGACAACTTTCGGTATGACAGGATGGCTGCGGCCCTTGTAGAATGATGCATTATCCGCAAACAGCAGCACCGGTTCAATTTGTCGCAATCTTTCCAGCACCGCGCGCACACCGGTATCAGGGCTCACGGCAGTCCATATGCCACCCAGAGAAGTGGCCGCCAGCATCGCCACAATGGCATTCGTATGGTTTGCAACATACCCAGCAACGCGATCCCCCTCTTTCAATCCCGTAGCCAGCATACCAGCCTGGCATTGCCTCACTCGTTCTCTCAGCTCGGTCCACGTAATCGTCTCTCGCGTCGTCTCCGTTGCAGCTATTATGGCAGGGCTTTCGGGATCAACTTCTTGTGTGGGGAAGAGCAAGTTCTCCGCGAAATTGAGGCGCGCGCCCTCGAAGAAAGAAGGTCGGGGAAACATAGGCGCTGACTCGTCGACTACCTAGTCCGATGAAGTTCGTCAGTTCCCAAGTTTCGTGACTCCCGACACATACCAATTCATACCTTGTAAGCCTGCCCCTGGGCTCTGATCCCGACGAACTCCCAAACCCTGTCCCAGAACTGTGCGATATGTCCAGTGCTCCACCGGTGCAAATCATGGTAATTACTCATCTCCAATCCATACTTGCGGTTCACAGAGTCGAGGAACTTGTACATTGGCGTCGAAGTCGGGTTTGGGTGTCTCCAGAGCAGTTTCGGACCCGGGGGAACAGTGGATGCAGACTCACCATTTGTGTCGGCGTTATCGAAGTAGCCGTTCGATTCTGAAGAGACTGCCATTGTTCTTCTCCTTCCTTCTGTCTCTCTGCCTTGTTTTGTGGCCGGGATTGAGACTTGGGGGGTATGATTACGCGTTGGTCGGACAATTGCCGTCCCAAGATTTTCAAATCAACAATCTTGAGGTAGTTCTGCCCAAAGCATTGGCAGCGCAGAGCTGGGAAACAAAGTTCGTGGCGGGCGCGGATATTCAAGGCATTACTGCCCAAGGGTGGTGGTGGGCGTCGGGAGGAACATGTGGGGGACCGAGGCTTTCCTGTCCCAATTAGGCTTGGGTGGGTCCAGTTCCGAAGGTTCCGAAGACTTCGGAACGATGGCTAGACGTCACGGAATAAGGAAGACTGGAGAACACAGTTATGCCGTTTCGTAACGTCATTAGTTATCCTCCTTTCCATTTTTTATGCAAGGCCCGAGAGGCATCTCAGGGGACGCTCTTACTCGAAAAGAATTCTAGCGTAGACAGGAGTAATAAAACAGAAAAACGGGCCAGAGTAAAGGCGGCTCTGGTAGTCTCATTATGAACACTTTCTCGTAATCGGGGAGGTGATGAATGCGCAGCTCCTTTCCAACCATACTCATGGCCGTCGACATGCAGCAATCCTATTGAACCGAGGATGTGTCCACTGCATGAATCTCGAGCAGAAGAAACACTCGCATGCGAGTGAACCGGTATAAGGGTACACTTCTGACAAGCTGGACATTCATCCAGCAAGGACAATGCCTCTGACTCCATCATTTGCCTGCACGAACCGACACGACCTGAGGAGGCATTTCATAATAGCGAGAGGGTTAGAAGTGCATATGCAACGGTTCATCAACATGGCGAACGAGGTAGCTACATTCACTTATCATCGTATCCCACCACCTCGCAGTCCCCACTAAATCAATCAATAGCAGCACTAGGCGCAGCAGCGTTGTGCAAAGCAAGTAGCAAAAGACTTTTTAACAGTAATACGTATGAAGAAAATGCTATTTGAACATTGACTCCCAAAATCCAATTCTACAACCTGCCAGTTCCCAAAACACCTTGTATGCAGTTTCATTCTAGGAACTGTCAGTTCAAAAGAGCAATCGCAAAGAGTAATTCCGAAGAGCAATCGCAAAAAGCGAACCCAAAGAGCAACCCCAAAGAGCAATCTCAAAGAGCAATACGCATAGACAGATGGATCGCTGATTCCATTACGCCGACCTGAACAGTTTCATATCCAGCGTGGCTTTCAGAGACCGGAAAGGTGGAAGACGAAATCAACGGGTATCAACAGACAGAACAAACGGGTTGGAAAACATGCATAGCCAAGACCGAAAGGACATAACGAAGGAGGAGAGAGACCTGCCAAAGGAGAAGGGGTATCGAACAAAGACAACCTTGGAAAGACACCCCGGAAAAGCAAACGCCAAACAGATCCATATCAATCCACACCGTTTGCGCGACGAAAAAAAAGACAAAAAGAAAAGCAAAAAAGAACGCCTTCAAGAGATACACATCCAAGGACAATTCACATCTTCGTACCGCTCCGCGCAGCCATTCAACCATGCGCAGGAGAGAACATCGTTGATGGTCCAACGCTTCTCAGGGTCCATATGTAGGCATCCTCTGAGCAGCTCGAGCGCTTCTTCGGCGCCTCCATCCCGTACAGCATCCGAGTTGCGCACCGCCTCGGCGTCCCATTCCCCCTTTTGTATATTCAAACAAGTGATGGGATCCAGTGGTCCTTTGAAGGGCAGATTGGCTGTGAGCAGCGTGTAGACGACGACGCCAAATGCCCATATGTCCGCCGCGGGTGAGAAGACAGGCGTAGGTGCGTTGAACAGTTCGGGTGCGGCGTACTGGAGACTACCTTGGACCGAAGTGCTCGTGTCAGCGGGTCCTATGTTTGGGTTTTCGCCACTCAAATGCGGCTCCGGCTGCCCGTCTCGGTGATCGCTGACGATGAAGTCGGCCATGCCAAAGTCACACAACAAGACATCACCTCCATCTTGCTCCGCCCTTGGCTTGGTCATGTCGAGCAGGCAGTTCTCGAGCTTGATGTCGCGATGCACTACCATGACATCGTTGTGCAGGTACCGTATGGCAGAAGCCAGCTGATACGCATAGCGCTTGGCCAAGTGTCCATCAAGTCCTTTCTTCTTCTTACGATGCGCGTCCCGAACAAGGTCAAACAACGTGCCCCCTTTGTTGAGCCTGGTAATGCAGAAGGTAGCGAAGTCGGAGTTATACACCCTCAGCAAAGGCAAGATGTATGGGTGCCGTAGGTATCTCCAGATTTCCAATTCGTGGTCGAATTGGGACTGGATCTGATCGTTTTCGAGCTCCGATTTCTCCGGAAGCTGCTTGCGCACAATCTTGACCGCGTGCACCACCCGTTCTCCATTCTCGATCGTGGTAACTTCCTTGACCACACTGAAGCCCCCGGAACCGATTTTCCTGCCGATAATGTATTCGCCGTCGTAACCGATGCCTTGGCCCTCATCGTCGGGCTCCGGTGGCTTTAGCGGTCGCTCGGCAGTCTTCCATAGGGAGAGGAAAGAAGCCGCAGGTGACATGGACGAGAGTGAACGGCCGGATCGGGTAGATGATCTGCGGCTGTGTCTCGGGGTGCCATTCGACTCCTCTGGCGAGATTACAGACCTCGAGCTCATTGTACGGCGCGGCGCGGTCCGCCGTGGAAAGAAATCGACCGGAGAGGTGACGCCGGCAGGGGAACGGCCGAACAAGCTCGGTGTCTCGGGAGGTGTTCGAACCTCGTCCACGGGAGAGGCCGTTTCCCCCGATGTCAACGAGGCCACCTGGTCCTGGTCCTGAGCGCCGGCATCATCTCTGGTCTGCAGCGGAGCACAAGCGGCCTGGGCAGCAAGTCGGCGGCGTGTGTTTCGGTGCAGAGGGATGCCTACGTAGCCTCGATCTGAGGACTCGTCCCATTCCGAGTCCTCGGAACCGAACGATGTCGCTGTCGTGGATTTGGGTAGCGGTTCCTCGAGGGACAGACGATCGCCGTTGTCAAGCGTGACGGTGTCGTTGAAACTTATGGACGTCCGGCGCTCCCTACACCTTCCCTGCACATCTTGTCCGAGTTCGTCGCCGATAGCGGAATCGACGTCATACGAGCGGCGATCTTCAGTATGGCGAGGGGGAGTGTCGTCTAGGTAGAATTGCGCCTCTGCTAGATCAGGGCGATGGTGGGCACCGTTCAACGAGGTAGGCCGGTGAACATCCTCGCGCGAGATGGAGGCGAAGGAGGAAGTGACGGGCTTGTGGGGAGCGGCGGTATCGAGCTTGAGTTTCTGGAACTGGTGTTCAGTCGAAGTCGGGGCCATAGAGGCTGTGGATAGAGGGTGTGCGAGGTGCGAAGTAGTGTAGAAGTCTTGGGGAGCTGGTGGAGGGGATGGGTATAATATAGTCGGGCGACCGTGGGGTGGGCGAGGATAATGCAGAAGAGTAATAAGAATTCACAGCGGGCGCGCCGAGCCGCAGAGGCGCGAGCAGCTGCGGGATGCAGCCCACGCCGGAGCGACAGCGGCAGGAGGCAAGAGTCGGGGCAGCGCCGAGGGAGGTTGCGACTGGATCTGAGGGGACGGCGAAGTGCGCGGTGGTGTGGTGGAGGAGCAGGCGGGCATGGCGCAAGTTATTTGGTGGTGGAGGAGCTCTTCTTGTTCGAGGCACGAAACCCCCCTCCCCCCACGTCAAGTCGTCGGGACGGCGCGGAGTCGTTTGGTGGCCGTTTCCGGGTCATTCTCGGAGCACGTGAATGGAAGAGGGAAGCTACCTAGGTATTGAGCCAATCACCAGCCGTAGAGTGATGAATCCCCTCCACGCCAAGCCGCACCGTTGTTTGTACGCCGTATTTCCCTTCACTTGTTTCACCTAACCAAGGCTGTCCAGTAAGTAACTTCATACTGTGCAACCCGGGAGCGTGACCATATCTTCCAAGAGGAGAAGCATTCTTGATAAGCCCTTGGACCGCAGCGAGACGGTACAAATAAACAGTAACGAAGCTATGGAAACTGTTCACTTCATCAGCCCGGCATATGTTCAGAGACACTGTCCGATAGATTGTGTATGTTCGTTTGGAGGCACTCGTGCTGTCGAGGATCAGGCCCAGCAATACTCGAGAGTTGTAGTATACTTGTAACACAGTGTAGGCCGCTCACTCACAAGCCTTGAATATTCGGGGCTTAGAGTGAAGCCACGACCTTGAAGCACACAGCCCAGTTCACTGCACCAATACTCTCTACGTCCACAGTCCAGTATGCCGTGTACAATAGCAAGAGTTTCTAGTGCGGAGAGGTAGAATATAGTTAGTAGGAGCTTACATATAGCTCCGGGATTGAGCGGGAGACGTGCGGCGCATGACGTCGGTAGACATTCCCGCCTGGGCACAACCCCTTCTCGGAGCTGTAACCACACTTCTCACCACTGCAGAGGACCAGTATCCATACAAACGCTCACCATGCTCCCGCCTCGCCGCTTATTAGTGTCTTCCCTTCTGTTGAGACCAGCGCACACTGCCGCAGCGCTATCCGCGACTGACATTCCACCAAAAGTCGAACAGCACCTGCAGTCGTTATCCAGCTGCACCTGGGCATGCCGCTGCCGCTAGTCCCAAACGGGAGCTGAGCGAGCTCGGGCCCTTGTCTTGTCTCGGTTTCCCAGTTGATGTGTTCCATGTGTTGACCCCATCCCATCCATCAACGAACTCCACGGCCTCGCAGTATCGCTTTCACCCCTTCGACGCATCGCTACCCACGCGCTCCGGGAGATCCTCTTCGCCTCCTTTCTACGCCCGCAACCCCCGGTGGTCCTGCTCCTCCCCAGCTGCCCCTCTCCGCTCTGCGTCGGACGGCCGCCCTAGGCCCTGACGGCTGCCGCCATGGGGCTCTCCGACTTTTGCTCAAAGCTCTTCGCGTCCTGCTGCGGAGGTAAGCCTTCGGACGATTCGAATACTGCTCTACAAGTTCTCTGCTGACATGGCGACTCCCAGGCCGCTCAAAAGATAGTATCTATGACCCGGTGCTCGCTGATAGCGAGCGGGAGGCTGTTGCCGACCTCTTGGGCTTCCTGGAAAATGTACGTCTTGCGGTCTACATCGATGGCCAGAGATATCTTCTAACGCAGTCCCTATAGCGTGCCGAAACAGACTTCTTTTCCGGCGAGCCCCTCCGCGCGTTAAGCACCCTCGTATACTCCGACAACATCGACCTGCAGCGATCTGCAAGTCTGACCTTCGCCGAAATCACCGAAAGAGGTACACGCACTTTTCCTGAGTGTACGAGGACATCTCTAATCATCTCATACAGATGTCAGAGCAGTAGACAGAGATACTTTGGAGCCCATTCTGTTCCTGCTTCAGAATCCCGATATCGAAGTACAACGGGCCGCCAGCGCCGCTTTGGGCAATCTGGCCGTAAACAGTACGTATGTGTCACATCGAGGCGGGACAGTACTGACGGTCCTACAGCGGAGAACAAGGTTGCCATTGTCGAACTCGGCGGTCTGGCGCCCTTGATCAAGCAGATGAATTCCCCCAACGTCGAGGTCCAATGCAATGCCGTGGGATGCATCACTAACCTCGCAACGCACGAGGACAACAAAGCAAAAATCGCTAGGTCCGGCGCCTTATTACCATTGACACGGTTGGCGAAATCAAAGGACATGCGGGTGCAGAGGAACGCTACCGGTGCGCTCCTCAATATGACACATTCTGGTACGCCCAACAGCGGAATCTTTCGTTACACAGGCTCCAGGCATACTGACAGACTGTGCAGATGACAACCGCCAGCAGCTGGTAAATGCCGGCGCTATTCCTGTGCTCGTGCAACTGCTGGGTTCTCAGGATGTCGATGTGCAGTATTACTGCACCACGGCTCTTAGCAACATCGCCGTCGATGCAAGCAACCGTGCCAAACTAGCACAGACGGAGCCGAGGCTGGTGCATTCGCTAGTCCACCTGATGGAGTCGTCGTCGCCCAAGGTGCAGTGTCAGGCCGCCCTGGCGCTCCGCAACCTCGCCTCGGATGAGCGCTACCAACTCGACATCGTGCGCGCCCGAGGACTGCCATATCTCCTTCGACTCCTCCAATCCTCCTACCTCCCCCTTATTCTCTCCGCCGTCGCCTGTATTCGCAACATCTCCATCCACCCAGCAAACGAGTCGCCCATCATTGAAGCGGGGTTCTTGAAGCCTTTGGTGAATCTTCTTGGCTCCACTGAAAACGATGAAATCCAGTGTCATGCTATATCGACCCTCCGTAACCTAGCTGCGAGTTCCGATAAGAACAAGCAACTTGTGCTTGACGCGGGTGCAGTACAGAAGTGCAAAGAATTGGTCCTCAAGGTGCGATTGCCTGTGCAGTCGGAGATGACTGCGGCCATTGCCGTACTTGCGTTGAGCGACGAACTCAAACCTGCTTTGCTGAATCTTGGAGTGTTTGACGTGTTGATTCCCCTGACTGAATCAGAGAGCATCGAAGTTCAAGGGAACAGTGCCGCAGCTCTCGGAAATCTCTCATCCAAAGGTGAGCCATACGGACATGTCGCGGTCTCATCTTGACTGACCCTGTTGCAGTGGGTGACTACACCATCTTCATTCAAAACTGGACTCAACCGTCAGGAGGCATCCACGGCTACCTGCGCCGGTTCCTTGCCAGCGGTGATCCTACCTTCCAGCACATCGCCATATGGACACTACTGCAGCTCCTGGAATCCGAAGATGCACGATTACTCGATCTCATTGCAAAGTCGGACGAGATAGTCCGTATGGTCACGGACATCGCAGAACGCAATATTGAATCAGATGAGGAAGACAACGAGGACGGCGAGGGCGAGGTCGTGAGTCTAGCACGACGATGCCTGGAGATTCTGGGAAAGAACCCGAAAACGCTGGTCGAGGGTTGAACCTTTTGGAATGGTCTCTTCTTATACCCATGAAATTCACTTCTTCCATTCGCTCGCTGTTTTGTTAATGGTTTTCTCACCGACTTTCCGATGTTTCAAGCCGGGGCATGACCTTTTCATTCAGTTTGGTGGCGTTTCTCGTGGTCTTTGCCATATTCCCATCATTTCTAGCGAGCATGGATTGGAGCAGGATATGTTTCACAGCGGTAATACCACCTTTCATGTTCCCTGGAGCCACGTAATGATGCGACTTTGGTTTGGGGTCTGATGCGGGGGTGGCAGGATACCTTGGTACTAGGCTGTCTTATCGCAACGCAATGAATAAATGTCGCACTGTTGGGCAACCCTTTTGCGCTTCCGGTGACAATTTTAGCATCTGACTGTCGCGTTAGTGGAAGAGGGGATGTGTAACAGGTCTCTACACTCCGTACAGAGTATGTTCCCATGTGACGGAAGCAATAACCGAAGATCTGCCGTTATCGATAAGAAAGTTTGGGTCAATTACTTCCACTGCTTGAACCCCACGGTCCTTTACTCACTCAGCAAGACAAGCAATAATGCAGCCAACCTCTCGAGGACGAAGGGCGGGCGTGGGTCGGCCTCCACGTACTGCCGGTGCAGACGGCGCAACAGCAGCACCGCCAGTTGAAGAAAGCGCTCCCGAGATCAAAATGGAGATCGACGGAGGCGACGGAGGCGACGGAGGTGAAGGGCAGACGACAGAAGCTGCAGCCCCGACGCGTCGCCCCGCACAGCGCCTCGAAAGCCTGCGAACGACCGAAGCAGGCGGCTCCACACAGCGCCGCGGCGGCGCTGCCGCGAAGGCGAAGAAGCCACCGACCGTGAAGCCCGTGAATGTGGGTCGCCGCAGCAAGGCGGAGCGGGAGCAGTTGCAGAAGTCGTTGAATCAGCGGGAGAAGGAGAGGCAGGCGGAGTTGAGGGCCGAAGAGAGGGCGAAGCAGAAGGAGAGGCCGTTCAAGAAGAGGGAGCCTGGAGATGTGAAGGGGTTGCAGGCTGCTGCGGTTGCGGGTCCATTTTCGCTGGGGAGTGTTGCTCGAGGTTGGTACAAGAGCATGTTATAGGGAATGGATTGGCTTACTCTTTTGCAGACCGAAGATCTACGAGTCGGATCACCAGCTTCGGGTCCCGCGCGACACGAATTAAGCACGAGGATGACGACGAGGGCGGCACGAGGAGTACGGCGATCAAGAGGGAGGATGGTGGGACGATCTCATCCGGAGAGGAAGACGGCAATGATATCCCTAGGAAGGACATCGACACTATCGAGATCTCCTCCGACGAGGACGATGCCATGGGGTCAAAAGAAAGGGCTTCGCGAAGCTTAGGTGGGTCAGCGCTACTTCCTGTGCGTATCGGCAGGAAAGAACACGTAGAGCGCGTAGTGGGCATCAATACGGAAGCTAGTTCTGAGGCCGCAGCTAAAATTCTAGAACATGCAGAAGCGACGGGAGGGGAGATCAAGGCGGATGTGGCCGACATTGCGCCACGGAAAGGCAAGGGGAAATCGAAAGATGTCGAGATCACAGGCGAGCGAAGGCCGTTCAAGGGCATGTGGCAGGACGAGGACGAAGAAGGCGTGCGCGTCAAAGCAGAGCCTGTGAGCGAGGACGAGGAGATGGCCGACGCGAAACCGATAGGGAACTCGGACGTAGCGCCGCCTTCTGTACCCTTACCCGGTGGAGAAACGCAAAAGGTGGAGGACAACGAGAAAACAGGCGCACCAAAGAGAGCAAGGGTCAAGGGAAAGAAAGGGAAAGAGCCTGTCCTGCAAACGGAGGAAGAGAAGGCGGAGCATGCACGCTTCGTCGCGTTCCGGGAGGATGTTCGCAATGAGCTGGGCGAGTTGGACGAGGCAGAACGTGATGAGAGCTCCTATCTCTTCCAGCTCCCGCCCATCCTGCCCACGATGCTGGACGTTCAAACCCTCCAAATCAAACAAGAGCCCGAACAGAAACCCACGCCCATGCCGTCGGCCATGGCCGCCGCGACAAGGTCCATCAAGGCGGCACAAGCTGCTATCCGAGAGCGCAATATCAGGAACCGGGTCACGAACGGCGCGGTGGGGAAGCTGCGTGTCCATGAGTCTGGCCGTACCACGTTGATTTGGGGCAGCGAAACGTTTGACCTGATCCCAGGCAATGTGGCGGGATTCGTGCAGGAGGTCCTCGACATGGAGAACGTGCCTGTGCGGCTGCGCGAGGATCCTAACGAGGGAGGGGATGGGCTGTCGTTTGCGGATCTCAGGGGCAAGTTTGTAGCGGCGCCGAGCTGGAAGGCGATGCTTTAGGTTACCTAGGTATGCGACCGCGGAGGGGAGGTTATGTGCATGGAATACAGGAAGGGGATCCGGTGCATGGCTGGAGGTGCATAGGACAGGCGTAGGATAGGCGTTTGGTCTCTCTCGGACGCGCCTACGGATATGGAATGTGTCTTACACCACGTTAGGAGCATTTGAGCAACCTTCGAGCATGCATGCTTGGGAGGAAATGAGTTATGTCTGAATTGAAACTGGATCAAAAACCACTTCCCATCCATGGATGCTTCCCCACACTACCGACTTCATGACAAAGCCGAAGGGGGTAGGTTGGGCAGTCATGCTCCGAGTAGGATCTTATCAGATCATCTCCCCTGTGAAAGTGGCGCATGCCAGCTTAACCCGCCCCTCAACGCGTCGCCATTGGACGAGGGGTATTCATCGCAGCTCCACTGCTCCAGTCTGCTTTCGAAATCCACGGCTGACTTCCACTCCGAAGTTCCGTCCCTGGTCCCAAATCTGAATAATCAGCAGTGTGCGGTGGGTCTCCGCCGAATCAGCGCGTATCCGGCTCTCAACGCGTTTTGTCCTGCACGGACTGTTTTAGGAGGCTGGGGTTTCGCGATACCGTTGACTTTGGGGGATGTGGACAAAGAAATATGTGGCAATATGGGTATCAGAGAGAGGGTGGGCTATGATTTCATGGAACGCGGTGAAAGTGAACGAAAAGATGCGAACAAAGAGAGTGAGAAGAGTGCGATGCAGCGACGCGACTTGAAATCCTCTCGACGTCGTCATAGGCCCCGACGGTTTTAGCGTTGCCGCGCGGGTCAAGCCACTCACGTGACACGCGATGGCGCGAATTTAAAGCACGACGCGTCCATCCGTCCCTCCGCTCATTCACCAACAAGCAAAACACCACGTCCAAACCGCACCATTCTTGCTGCACTTCCAGATCCCCGCGAGTCACTGAACATCCTCGCCTTCTGGATTTTACCATCACTTCTTCACAATGTCTGCCATTCAGTTAACACCCTCCAAGAAGGTCCGTTGCCACGATTCCAGCATCTCGAAGGCCGTATATACACGTTCATACTAACGAATCCACAGGCTGCTTCTGCCATTGAGACTCTCAAGATGTCCGACTCTCCAGCAAAGAAGCTGAGCTTCAAGCCCGAAGACAAGGAGAACGTTTACAAGCCCATCGTCGGCATTCCCGATCTCGACGACATCAAGGAGGAGAAGCCTTCGAAGCCTGTCACGGCACCCACAATCAAGCCCGAGGAGGCCCACGAGCCTCTATTGCAAGAGAACCCTCAGCGTTTCGTCCTTTTCCCCATCAAGTACCATGATGTACGTCGACGCGTCCCGTGTTCACCTACGCGTAAACAGTAACGCATCATGCTAACACAGCTCCACAGATCTGGCAGATGTACAAGAAGGCCGAAGCTTCCTTCTGGACCGCCGAGGAGATCGATCTCTCCAAAGACCTGCACGACTGGAACAAGCGCCTCAACGACGACGAGCGCTTCTTCATTTCACACGTCCTTGCCTTCTTCGCCGCTTCCGACGGTATCGTCAATGAGAACCTGGTGGAGCGCTTCAGCGGCGAGGTACAAATACCAGAGGCACGCTGTTTCTACGGCTTCCAGATTATGATGGAGAACATTCACTCCGAGACCTACTCTTTGCTCATCGACACGTACATTAGCGAGCCCAAGCAGCGCCAGTATCTTTTCAACGCCATTGACAACAGTAAGTTGATACGTTGTGCTTGCCACTGCGCGCGTCTAAACGTGTCACAGTTCCCTGCATCCGCAAGAAGGCCGACTGGGCCCTCCGCTGGATCTCGGACAAGAACTCCACCTTCGCCAGCCGCCTCGTCGCGTTCGCCGCAGTGGAGGGCATCTTCTTCAGCGGCTCGTTTGCATCCATCTTCTGGCTGAAGAAGCGGGGTCTCATGCCCGGCCTGACCTTCTCCAACGAGCTCATCTCCCGTGACGAGGGCATGCACACCGACTTCGCCTGCCTACTCTTCTCCCTCCTCAAGACGCGTCCCAGCAACGAGGCCGTGCGCGCCATCATCACCGAGGCCGTTACCATTGAGCAGGAGTTCCTGACCGAGGCTCTGCCGTGCGCGCTGCTCGGCATGAACGCGACGCTCATGTGCCAGTACATTGAGTTCGTGGCCGACCGCCTGCTGCTGGCGCTCGGCAACAGCAAGGTGTACCACGCCACCAACCCGTTCGACTTCATGGAGAACATCTCGCTGGCGGGCAAGACGAACTTTTTCGAGAAGCGCGTCGGCGACTACCAGAAGGCGGGCGTCATGGCCAGCACCAAGAAGTTTGAGCAGCAGAAGGAGGGGTCGTCGTCGCCGGCCGAGGAAACGAGGAAGAATACCAATGGGGATTTCTCGTTTGATGAGGATTTCTAGACGATTGCTTTCCCTGATTGTTTCTTGGTTTCTTGTTTTCATCTAGCTGCATTTTGGATCCTTGTGGGTACTGGCGTTTGGTACTGGATACCACTCTTCTGTTTTGCGGTTCTTTCGCATTTCTCCCCGCTCCGTGCGCGAGACGAGCATGCACCGCGTAACTGTACAACACGGCGCGGTACGCGTTGCTTTGTTCATCATCACTACTCTGTTAAAGATATTGGCGTTTAGACGGCGTCGTTGAGGGAAATCGGGTTGGATGAGCAAATGGGTTCGGGGTCGGAGGAGGGAGGTTGGTAGACGATGGAGGCAGGGTCTGGGGATGGGAGACATGGCTTGTCAGGGTAGTTCACGAATGGGATGAGTTACAGCACTTTGAAGAGCGCCCTGACGTGTAAGTCAAGCAGCAGAAGAAACGGGCATGAGGAGAGGTCATTATCATCTTCATCTGTATACAGCACTTGGACAGAAGGCTGAATGCATTCTCACTCATCCATCACTCCCGCCAAGGCTCAGATGTGCAGGGGGGCAAGTCAAGCGCAATTTCCAGCATGCTGCGTCATCATCTCGCATCGGGTTTCCCCAGCAAAAGAAAGCGCGTCGTTCTGTGAAACGGGGCACCGACGTTGTGTTTCGCATGATCACTCCGTACCGGCACACAGATGCCTTTTACGCAAAGGTGTCCATCTTATCCCTTTTGGCAGCTTCCGTCGTTCCTCTTGTTAATTCTGTGTTGGTCAACTGGTAGGAGATAACACGGGCAGATAAGAGGCATTTGTCAGATCCTGAGGACGGACAACGAGTCCATTGGTGTGGAATCGAGACAATCGCCATTTCCAGTCTTTCCGGGCTTTCTACTGTGCCTTCTATCGCGTTGCATCGCAGGTCTTCATCCGACCCACAGCTACGCAGCTCCAGCGCGCCCCTTCACACGAATGGCCCATCCGAACCGCCCCTAATACGCCGCAAAAGCCTCACCGATGGCACAGATCCTACCGAATGTCCGAATAGCCGACGCGCGCATCAGAGATGGCAACCCTTTTGAGCGACAAGACACTGGCAAACTTGCTGCGCGCTCCGAGGGTATGCGTTTCCCCTTCAACTCAATCCACGCCGAGACCAATGGATGAGATAAATAATCGCTGATCACGCATCACAGGCTCCTCAACCGTCATCGGGAAACGCGAACGGCTCCTCCTGTCGAAGCCCCCGACGCCAGTTAAACTGCGCACCACTTCGTCGACGTCCGCGAACGCGAATGCGAATGTGAACGCGAATACCGAGACCGCAGTAGCTGCGCCGCAGAATGGGAGTGGGAACGGGGGCTATGCGGATGAGAGGGGAGAGTCCAATCCGGCGATTGATCCGTTGTCGCAGCACATCTTGAATCGCACGAATACAGCAGCGATATCGGTACACAAGCTGAGGACGCAGGTTGACAGCACGGCGTTGCAGTCGCCGACGACTCCCGGTAGCGATGCGCTGGATGGGAAGGGAGCGGTGGATACAGCGAAAGAGGTTGGGGGTGGAGGGACGGGGAACGCGGCCGGGAATGTGAATGCGAAGGACAAGAGGTGAGCCACGTCGTTTTCAAGCATTGTAGGTGCGGCCATCATGCATGATCAACGAGGCCCAGCCCCCGAGGAAGTAATCGCCCTTCGCATAATGAGCCTTGACCGGAAAATCCGTTGCCCTTGCTGTGGTTGGCTCGAGAGGAAAAGCTGAACACAGCCATCATTTTCCCACGTCATCTTCTGCAACCGAGGCTGACCCTCATCCATTAGCAGTAGTAGGAAAGGCGTCTCCTTCTTCGGTCGGTTGATAGGCGGCAACAAGAAGAAGGGAGCTGCTGCCCTCGACGGCACGACGCTGGACGATGGCTCCGAAGCGGGAGACTCACGATCGGGTGTGCGAACGGAAGGCATGGAAAAGGTCGACAACATCGGTTTCAATCCGCGGTACCCGCAGCCCCCGCCATATGTTAAAACGAGGACGAAATTCAAGAAAGAGAAGGAGTTCGATAGGTTGTTTCTGGCTCAGGAGTTGCGCTGCGCGGCCGATAGGAACGCGCCGCCTGTAGCTGGGGCGAATCCGGCACCGCAGTCGGGGTCTGCTGCTACGCAGAACCCGGTTTGGGCGATCGAGTTCAGCAAGGATGGGAAGTATTTGGCTGCTGGAGGGCAGGACAGGGTTGTGCGAGTTTGGGCGGTGATTTCGACCCCAGAGGAAAGGAGTGCGGTGGGAAACGGGGAGAGTGAGGGTTCTATAGGGGAAGAAAAGGAGGGGATGCGGTTGAGTGCGCCAGTGTTCCGACAGGAGCCGGTGAGGGAGTATCATGGACATACGGCGACGATTTTGGATTTGAGTTGGAGTAAGGTATGGGCAGCAGATTTACTTTCGCTTATTATGTCTGACTTGGTTGCAGAACAACTTCCTGCTCTCCTCCTCAATGGACAAGACTGTCCGGCTCTGGCATATCAGCCGCAGTGAGAACCTTTGCACCTTCAAACACACCGATGTCGTTCCCTCCATCCGATTCCACCCCAGAGACGACCGCTTCTTCCTCGCCGGCTCTCTCGACACAAAGCTGCGCCTCTGGAGCATTCCCGACAAAAGCGTCGCCTTTTGGAAACAGACCTCTGACATGGTCACGGCCGTATCCTTCACCCCGGACGGAAAGACCTGCATAGCGGGCACCCTAAGCGGCCTCTGCCTCTTCTACGACACGGAAGGGCTCAAGTACCAAACGCAGATGCACGTCAAATCCACGCGCGGCCAAAACGCAAAGGGAAGCAAGATCACGGGAATCCAAGCTTTCCACTGGCCCCGCGGCTCCGGCTCCGAGCCGGGAGATGTCAAACTTCTCATCACGAGCAACGATTCGCGCATCCGGCTGTACAACCTGCGCGACAAGAATCTGGAGATGAAGTTTCGCGGCCACGAAAACAACTGCAGTCAGATACGTGCGAGCTTCGCTGCCGACACGGGACACATCATCTGCGGGTCCGAAGACCGCAGAGCGTACATTTGGTCGCCGACGACGGGGATGGAGGGCGGCGCGGAGAAACGGCACGAAAGACCCGTCGAGATGTTCGAGCCGCATGGGAGTATCACCACGTGTGCGGTTATTGCGCCGTTGAAGACGAGGCAGGTGCTGGGCGGAAGCGAGGATCCGATTTACGACCTGTGCAACCCGCCGCCGGTGACGCTGGTGAGTAGGGCGGAGAGCCTGGCCGGGTCCTCGAGGGCTCCGACGGAGGCGGGATCCGCATTGCCTACGCCGACGGTGGATTCCACCTTCATCAACAGGAAGACGGCGGAGACGACGCCAGCATATCAGGCCCGCTCGGTCCACAAGGACGGCCACATCCTCGTGACGGCCGACTTCACGGGCGCCATCAAGGTGTTCCGGCAGGACTGCGCTTACGCGAAACGCACGCGGCTGATTGTGCACAGCCGGGACGAGAATTGGGATGCCGGATCGGCGTTTTCGAAACGGACGGGGTCGCGGTTCGGTGGTGGTGGTGGGGTCGGCAGGCCGAGCAGTATTCTCTCCGGGAGGAGGATGGGAACGGGAGCGGCGCCGTCCGTCAAGAGCGGGATCGTCGGTAGGCCCAGGCGAGATAGCACGAGTACGCAGCCGGCTGAGGATCGGATCCGGAGTTGGCGGCAGGATATCGTTGCGCCGTCTTCGGCGTCGGCGTCGATGTCGAATCTCTCGGTTGTGCAGCAGCAGCAGCATGGGCTCGGCGGCGGCTTGGAGTCTGGCATTGCGAGCCCGAGGCGCAGTATGGCGAGGAGTAAGAGCCCGAGGAAGAGTAGGCTCAGTGTGTCTAGTTTGGGTGCTGGGAATGGGGTGGGGAATTCGTTTTCGGAGGCGACGAGCGCGGGGCCCGTGAGGGCGGCGACGATGGGGCCGATTGGGATGGGGATGCGGATGGGAGAGGGGAGTCCGGAGACGAGGTTTTCGGCTGAGAGGACGTTGGTGCAGATGGAAGATGATGGTGGTGGTGGGGTTGGGGAGGGTGGGTCTGTGAAGGAGAGTGAGGATTGGGGACCGGGTTTGTCCGCCCGGTCTGGTGAGGGGGATCGGGCGGGAGATGGGGTGCGGTGGAGAAGAGATAGTGTGAGTTCTGATGAGAGTGATATGAGTTTTCGGAGTGCGAGGGATGGTCCGGCTGGGGAGGAGGAGGATGAGGATGGGGATGAGGAGGATGTGGAAGTGCGAGAAGGAGATGGGGAGATTCGGTGTCAGCACTGTGGGGGTGAGGAGTTCATGGTCCGCATGGTGGATAGGGAGAGGGAGGTGAGGATGCTGGTTTGTGGACGGTGTGGGAGGGGTGTGGATTGATTTGTTGTCACCGGTATGGTTTGCAGAGCGTATGCGTCTCTTGGGAGGGTTTTTGCTGCACGGTTTTGGGAGTGCATGGCGTGGATGAGAATGGGTATTGTTTATGAGGTATTTTGAGGTATTGCGTGTATATACGGCGGTCTTGCATAGGAAGGGATGTGGGTGCAGGGGAGGTCCGTGGTAGCTATGGTGGATGCAAGCATATCGGGATATGAACGAAAGTGCATAGGACGTGGGACGCGTGGTAGATATCCGACTATAGGTTGGTTTGCGGATCGTATATATAGCCTAGGTGTTTCGTAGGGATTAGAAAAGGTAGAGAGTGAGAGGTATATACCGTATAGATACCGTACATATCACCTCCTGCATCTTTCTATCATTGCGCCTGCGAAAGTCTCGGTCGTTCCAATTCTCCAACTTGCTGACTCAGGAAAAAGGGAGGCTTGCACATCCATCCGCTCCTGAAATCTTGCGTTCATGAACGAATAAAAACTCACTGCGCATATTGCTCCAAGTTAATAGAGGCAGAGGATTCAGCATGCCATATCTAACTAGACAAGACCGATGTGTGTGTTCCACACCCGGGATACTATACACCTGTCCTCTCACGACGTGCAAGCGGAACATGTCCAGAAACGAATACCTGTAGTAGGCCGGACTGAAGGCTCGAAGGAATATATTGGTGTCCCCCTTGACCACTCGCAACGGAAGCGCAACATGTTTTTCCCGAAACCTAGACGTACAGAGTCTCTAACGCCATAACGCCCCGATGCAACAGCTACCCTCATATCCTCATACGCTCACACCCTCATTTCCGACTCTCCCTCCCCAACTCACACCTTCTTCGCCCGCCTACTCTTCCCCGGCCTTTGCGCCTTGGCCTTCGTCTTGACCCTCTTGGGCCCCCGCGTGTCCGAAGTGGAAAACGCATCGTTGCTCTTCGCATGGCGTTTCTTGCCGCCGAAGCCGTACTTTGCGTCCTTCTTCTGGCGCTTGAAGTTTGGCTGTTTCCCGGAGGAATCGCGCCGGCGGTCGGATTTCGCCGCGTTGTCGAGCTCGACGTCGAAGAGGTCGTCGTCTTCGGTTGCGTTGGTGGGGTCCGCGCCTTGTCGTTCTGGGTTGCCGTGCACGTTAGCAAAACCGCCGTCATAGATGGGGCTTGCAAAGCCGAAGAAGAAGAAGAAGATGATGATGATGATGAAGGGATACGAATACTTACTCCGCTTGAGGATATTGATCTTCTCCAGCGTCTCCCTCTTCTCCTTGGCGCGCTCCTGCAACTTCGCGACTTGTACCTGCTTGCCGAACTTCTTGAGGTCGCGCTGGCGTCGCGCCTCGGCGGCGGCCTTTTTCGCGGCCGCATCGTCGATGAGCTTCTGTTTGATCTTGCCCATGTGCTCGTCCGATTTGACCATCTCGGCGAAGTAGTCTGCGGGGCGGGAGAAAGGGACGCCTTCCTGCTTCAGCTTCGCCCGCGCATCTTTCACGGCGGCGAGGGATTGCTTGTAGAAGGCGAGTTCGCGGTTGAGGTCGTCGTCGACGTCGGCGATTTCCGTCGGTTCGTCAGAGGTTATGGATTGGTGTTCTGAGAAGGCGAGTTTGGAGTAGGGGAGGGAGATGCGGTTCAGAGCGGCGGTGAGGGCGGTCGTGTTGTTGATGGTGAGGCGTTGGTGGGGGACGACGTCTTCTTTGTCGGCCGAGGCGAGGGATTCGATGTCGGATAGGGGTATGTCTTCCTCTTCTTCCTCTGCGGCGCCTTCCTGTTCCTCGCCATCATCATCCGCGTCATCCTCGGAGCTGCCTTCGCTATCGCTGTCCTCCAGCTTCGCCAGATTCGCCTTCGTGCGCTCCTCCTCGCTATCCAGTTCCTCCTCACTATCGTCGGTTTCCCAGTCCGGCTCTCCCACTGCTTCCGCGTCTTTGGCCGCACCGTTCGTCTTCGCCTGTGCCTTGTTCTTGGTCTGTCCATTCGCCTTCACAGCAACCTCCTCCCCCTCCTCCTCCTGCTTCTTCTGCTCCTCTACCTGCGCGCCTTCATTCCCCCCATCCTGATTCGCAGCCTGCCGCTGTTCTTTCCGCTTCCGCGCCTCCTTCTCCTTCTTCCGCTGCTTTTCGAGCCGAATGTTCCTCCCCCGATACTGGTCCAGCGCGGACTTTAATTTACTCCTCGCCATCTTTCGTGACTTTTCAGGCGACGGCGATTCAAAGAACGTAAGCCGCTCTGGGTGCGAGTTGAGAAGGAAGACTGGTAGTGCAACAAACCACCTCGAAGCTCCGAAACCAAAATTTCGAGAACGGGTTGTTCGGAAATCTTGGCGGAGAAATTATTGGGAGCCGCTAATGGGGCTTCTTACCGCCTTCCGGATGGAGAAGGCGGCATGCTTGGCAGGGCTGGGGATGGTCGGGAATCACGTGTTGAGCGTATACACCGACCGACAACTTCCAGGTCAAGATATCTAGTTGAACTGTTCAATTACTTGTATACAACAATCTAAACATCTGTCCCGGAGAGCTCTTCGCGGGGTTGAGAAACAATCCACGCCGCAAGAATCAGTCATCCCCCGCATTCAACATGTCGAATTCAAATTCCACATCCCCACCTAGAGATGTACCCGTATGTTTCCTTCTCTCCTTGGCCAGCCTCGACATATACCAATTTAACATCCGTGAAGTCTCCGTCAAGCTCCTCCGCCGACCCCGATGCCGCGAGAGCCGAGCTGGTGGCGGCTGTGGACGAAATGCTGAACCAGTTGACGACGAAGTTCAGCAGTGTGAGCAGCGAGTTGCTTGCTAAGAGTGAGTGAAACATTATTGATTCCGGAGCTCAACTCCCCTGTTTAAGTGCAGTAAATTTGTGGTTGTAGAGCGTGGAAGCTAACAAGCATAGTGGATGACATGTCTCGACGGCTTGACAATCTCGAAGCCACCATACAGACTGCAGAGGGTGCAAAGGGGTCAGGGTCTGGAAAGTAGAGCAGCGTCTGTCTGGGCAATGGACAGAAAATAGTTTCGGTTTTTGGAGCATCAAGTGCTCCTATTTTTGCGGGGCGTTCTGGGGTTCACTGTCACGACATAACATAATTGAATATCCTCTGCATGCAATCATGTTATAATGCATTTCTCGTTATTGATACAAAAAGGTTTGTCCAAAAGCCCCAGGGGCTCATCGTCACTGTTTCGATCCTCAAGCACGCTCAAATATGCATTCGAATCACTGAGCCTCAATCGAGACCATCGTCAAAGCAGGTCTACAACTCGCTCTTCTCTTCCTCCTCCTTCTGAGCAATAAACTTTCTCAGAATATTGCTCCTGCTGGTCAAGTCATCCAGCTTCTCCTGGGCAAGATTCCCCTTACTGATCAGGCCCTCGAGACGCTTCAGCTCCTTCTCCGCATACTCCTTGTTCGCACTAATCTTCTGGAACGCCTTGACATAGTACTGTGCATACTTGTCCTGGATACCCTCGGCTGCCTTCTTGATCTCGTCTACTCCATCCGCGTAGGCGTTTTGGAACTTAGAAACAATAGCATCGAGGACTTCGATAGTACCGCCAGTCGCGTCAAGGCCTCCGCCGACAGCGCGGTGTGTGCCAGCGTTCGTGTTGATGAACTGGACAAAGTCCTTCTCGGCGCGAGCGCCTTCGTAGGGGAGCGGCTCAAGGGAGCCCTTCTTGAAGTACTTGATCGTCGGGTAGGATTGAATGCCGAATTCCTTGGCGATGGCCTTGCTGTTCTCGGCTTCGGCATCGACTTTGGCAATGAGAACGCCGGGCTCGGTCGCGAAGTCGTTGGCGAGAGTCTCCCATGTAGGAGCGAGGTTCTTGCAGTCTGATAATTGCTGTTAGCCAAAGCCCTTACAGAAGCTGATCAGGGCTGACTTACGTCCGCACCAAGGCGCAGTGAATGCGACAAGCACGTCCTGCTCCTTACCAACCTTCTCCTTGAAGCTCTTGTCATCGAGCATCACCACACGGCTAGGAAGCTTGCCCTTGACCTTCGGCCGTATTCCCGTCTTGTCTGTGATCCACTTCTGCAAGCTCTCCAAATCGCGTCCTCCCTCATACTCCACCGGAGTCTTACTCTTTCCGTCGAACCACTTCAACGTCGGGAAGCCTTTTACATCGTACTTCTTGCCCAAATCCTTGTGGTTATCCGCATCGACTTTGGCGATGATGACCTTGTCGGCTGCGTGCTGGAAATTCGTCGCGAGCTCTTCGTATGTGGGGGCGAGGTTCTTGCAATGTCCGCACCAGGGCGCAAAGAACTCGACGAGAGCCGGCTTGCCCGATTTCAGTACGACCTTGTCGAAATTCGACGGCGTGAGGTCCTGTACGGCGGAGGCGGAGGCGAGGGCGGGGAGCAGCGCAACCACCGCGGGAAGCACGCTCTTGAACAGCATACTGTGTAGGTGAAGTTTGAAGCTTCAATGGGGTGCTGGAGACTCCAAGCAGTAGGGATTGGTTTATTTAGCGTCGGAGCAACTCCGAAGTCTGAGGATAGAGGAGAGGTCGAGAGCGGTGGCGGCAGGCTTGGCGGGGAACGTGTCCTTTTACGGTTTCAGCAAGAGCTTTATTAATCATAAAATCAACACCAACTGCCGATCTCTCCTTTCCCTGCAAAGAATCGGTTGCTACTCGACGCGTCCAGCTAGCTGTGAAAGGGTCGTGGCTTCAGGTTGGACGATTAACCAATCCGACGGATTCATCGGAACTCCAGTTGTTATGTGCACATATCGATCTTACTGTGTAATTTGGACTTTCCATAAGTCCGTATTCATTTACGAACGCGCTATGGAAACAGCTAATTCAACGAATGACCTTATCGGGGTATCAAAGCTCTCATAATCGTGCCTCTCCTGACCACAAATGCGACGAGTGCCATTCATTCGAACACCCACCACCACTTGAATCAGTCTGCCGTCCTCCGTATCTTTCATCATTCTAAACCCAAATTCATCAAGGCGCCTTCAGTCCCAGCCTTTCCACCATGGACAACCCTTCCGTTGACTTTGGCGCCGCCTTGGTCTCCTTCTTCTCCTCCTCCGTGCCCGCCTTGCCGACCTCAGCAACTACTCTCTCCACGATAGACTTGATCTGGCGAACGTCCGCCCCCCTCACGCTCTCAACCACTTGATTCCCCTTCAGGAGCAGGAACGTCGGCATGGCGGTGATTCCATATTTCGCTGCTACCTCCGTCTGCTCGTCCACATTCACCTTCGCAAAGGCGAGCTTTCCGGGGATGGTATGTTGAGACGAGAGCTGCTCAAAGACAGGCGCGATCGCCTTGCATGGCGGGCACCATGTCGCATAGAAGTCGACGAGGAGGTAGGTATTCGAACCGAGGAGGGTTTGGAGGTGGAGCGGTGCGGAGATCTCGATAGGCATGGCTCTTGATTTCGTGAAGCCGATTTCAATCTATTCGGCGCGGTTTCGATTGATGGTAAGGCCGCTGGATGTTGCGCAAACTTGTGGGTTGACAGTGGAATTCCTTGTCTCAGATAGCTGCGATCTCCGAAGTTGAGACTATGAGGTGGGGCAATGCGGATACCCTTAGTTGTCCGTTTCCTGTGTAGATAAGTTGGGTTGATTGAGACGTGTGTAGGTGACTGAACGGCTTTGAATCTACCGGCGACTGCAATTTTTATACTTCCGCTCCGTTGCTAGCGTTTGTAAACGGTTTTGTAGAAGCTTCCAATCGTCATGTGCTATGTTCCGTAATCATCGCCATCGGCCGGGCAAGATTCTTTGAATTAGTCATGAATTTGAATTGACACGTGATTACACTTGAGCTGTTCTTAGAGAAACCGTCCAATAAACCTGAAAAGAAAAATATTCGGAAAATTTAAGGTGTTCTTGAATGATTTTGATGATACTCAAGCGCTCGTTGCCAATGTAGCCAATCAGTGGGATGGGTGATGAATACCGGTCCCTTTAGCTCGTTCAAGTTAGTAACCTGCCATTTTGCCATGTATGTAAGCCGAGAAGGACGGTCCACACCTTATTCCAACGTCAACCGTCAAAAGGTGAACGTCCTCACAATCCACTCTTAGATTTTGGACAGGCGAAGTAGCACCTTTGTCAACTACGTCCTGATTGAAGAGTGGTATAGTCTTAGTTCTCACTTTTAAGGTTTGTCTAGGTACAGAAAATCCCTCGTTTTGTTTTGTAAGAGCTGTATGGGTACAGCCTTGGAACAATTTCGTGCATTTAGTTCCCAGCCCCACGGACTTTCCTAACGCGACGGTAATCTCGCAGATGCTCTCTGGGGCAAAACCGTCACCTTCGTGAGCCATGGTGCAGCGCGGTCTATGGCATTTTCCCAACCCAAAATGTGGGCACCTGGAACGCTCGCAAGGCACGCCTTTCTCCCGACACGGCGCACAGAACTCCTTACCGTCGCAATCGATATCATTCCGGTAGCACTCAATGCATTGCACTATTCGCTTTTGACGTTTGCTATCCGGCTGAAGCTCATTTGACGATAAGCTGGATTGAGATGTTAGAGAAAGTGGCAAACAGCTTGTGTGGCAGCGCACCTAGCAGTGTTGGCGGACCTTTTGATGGCCGTCCCGCTTGTTTCCCTGCATACGCCGTTGTATAACCTCGCCAAAGCCTCTTTATCTCGCCAAAGCTCTTCACACTCTCTTTGCTTGTCGATGAGCATTTGCCTGTCTTGCTTTGCCATATCATGCAAAGTTTGAATAGCCAGCTCCTTCTTGAGAATGCTTCGCCGATGATGTGCTTCAATGTCGCAGCGCTCTCCCGTGTACACGAGGCCCTTGCCCGCCAGATGAATACCCAACTCCAGAACGGTATTGCTTCTTTCGTGTGAGGCCCGTTGCATTGTGTCGTATGCGTCTCGGAAGTTTCGGAAGGTATCTTGCATTTGGAGCAATGTGGCACGTCGCTCGTGTTCCCCAGCTGATATCTCCTCTAGTGCCTTCTGAAGTAGCTGCTCCAGTTGAGCAGCGAAGTCGGGACCATGATCGTCATCCCCGCCATTGAAAATGTCGCCCCGGCCATTGAAATCGTCGCCGGGGCTTGAGGGGTCCGAGTCGCCGTGAAGAAGTGCTCTGATTCGTTGTAGGCAGTCTCCAGTGTCATCGATGCCCTTGCTTGGGCAGCTCCCAAATCCCTTTTCGCGATCGTCGACACGCTCTTCCTTGCGATTCGTGCTTTCCGTTGGTCCGCTGTCACGATCATAGTTGGCAATATCGTAGTTGGGGTCAGTGCTAAAGCGAGCCAATTCAAGTGAGCCATCCTGGTTCCGAGGACGGCTGGGATGGGTGTCTTTCTGCGGTCCGCCAGACATGATGGCGCTGGGGTTGTGTTGAAGTGCGAAGTGCGCGCGATAGGACGGGAGAGTGAGTGTTCTTGCCTCGCCAAGCGCTAGGCAAAATTTCACGGAGAAAAGTTCTGCCAGGAAGCCTCAGTTGTGTTTTCGGGCGCTGTGAAAACGTGAAAACGTATACTGAAACCTGCCAAAGTGCGGCGCGCTGGCATTCACGTTTCGATTCTTGAGACGGCAAGGGACAGTGCCATCGCCCTCCAGACGGGTAGATAACTGTCGAACAGTGAAGAGCAGCGCAAAGGAAAGCCTTGCAACCTCACGTTGCATATATGAATCATATATGAATGCGGTAGCTGTTGCAGGGTCTCTTAGGATGCAAAAGGCGACGCAATTTGTTAAGTAATTATATGCACGTAGAGATGTACAACAGACAAGCCTATCTTTCAGAGGAGGCCCTGAGATCATGACCTCTGGACTGCATCCTCGAGCGCATGCACGTGACCTGCCTTTCACTCTCGCTGCCTGATCGGAGAACCCTTGGCGCTTCCAGCAACTTCCGGAGCTCGAGCCAGGCAGGGCTTACATAATCCTTAAGCGAGGCCCACTCTCCGTCTATATAAACCCCTCTCCCTCCCTTCCTCTTACCTTCTCCTCATATATCACCTTGCCAGGGCTTGGGACCCTGATGTGTGTGATGAGGCTCCACGCTCCTGGAGACTGGGCGGAGACGTGACTTCAGGCCTGTCTCAACTTGTTTGAGGCTCCCTGTTGCAGTCTTTGTTGGAAATGTGACCCAGCTTTTCGAACCGTCATCGCGCAGTTGATCTTCACGATCTCGAGGGGTTCTTTTATCTCCTTTTGATGTCCTCTGTCTGAGTCATTGGCAAACTTGCTTTGTCAAGTCAGATGCGTTACACACAGGCTCTGCTCCGGACTGCTGGCCCCACGGAATCTTCTTTCAAGAATCGAACTTGGAGAGCTCTTCTTCAGGGACGGAACTTGAGAAGTTTGCCGCTTGACCACAGACAGCAGACTCTACCAAGTGTGTAACTCGTGCCCATGGTACCGCTGCAGTCGGCGAAAATGACGAACATTTTTTGGAACCACCAGGTGTTGCATACACCGACACATCTTTTTCATTGAGTGTCCTGGCTTGCCGGGCAGTTGAGGAAGGGGATATCATTGTACTATTACAAGGCTGTGCCACTTGCAGGAACGGTGTTGCGCTCCGCAAGCCCTATTGTGCCGTCTCGAGATCATGCGTTTCCGTGGCCTCGCCCTCATGTTGCAGCTCCATCTTCCGCATCACAACGACTTCGAACATCATACAGCATCCAGAGAACGCAGACATTTGCTACAGGCAGCTGCACTAGACCAGTCTCACGGAACGACACACCCATCACCCAGCACGGCATGAGAGTGTGAAAAACACAACGGCTTCACTCTCACCATCACGGATTCGACGCCGCAGTGAAGATACCGCACATCAGGGTACAAGTCCAGGATGTGATGGAGGAGGATGCAAAGCCGGTGACGTTGGCACTCGTCAACTCATAACACACAGGGAGGAAGCGATGAGGGTACGTACAAAATTCTCAAGAAGCGCTCTGCTTTCAGAGAGATGATGGGGGAGATTCTACTTACAGCTAAGGGAAGAAGGCGAGTATGGGAATTGAGTCGAGCCAGGGACGACGTTTCCGGCGGTGAGATCAATTTACAATATGGTAAGGTTAGTGGATTGAACAGTTCAACTCATTTGGTCGTTTCCAATCCATCACCGAGATGCCGGTTTGTCTGCGGAAGCTCGAAACAGTCCGTCAATCGGACCGGTAAGTCACAAGCTCTGAACACGGGCCCCAAAATCATATACTAGTCTCGATCCACCTATGTTCCATCTTTCCACTCGCACTCTTATACCAACCGCCAGCGATCCACCTTGAGCCATCTCTTCCAAGACGTGCGCCAGAACCCCGACCAAATGAATACAGGCAGACATCGAGCGGAGCGTATGAGTAAGCCGAAAGCCTCCCACAACCGACACCACCGCTCCGGCCTCCCCGAAAGTACACCCTTAGCCTTTGAGATGTTGATAACCACGGAGAATGATTGGCTTCATTCGCGTGTTTGCGGCCAACAATAGCATTGATTGCTCGCTTGGCCAGCGAAGGCACGCTCAGCGCATGTACGGTGGCGAAAAGCAGAGGCCTGCTCAGAGCGATATACGGTGCAATATTCGATGAGGCGTCTTATTTAATTCCTTCTGGATAAGTGCTCATAGAACCTGCATAGACATGTGTAACAGGACGAATCACGGAAGGGAGAAGGGGTTGCTTGACATATAAATGCAAGACAGGTTTAATAGACAGTGTATTCATTTGCAGTAGGCACATTCTTCGATTACTATCCCCAGCTGAAGATGCTCCTCAGAGCTTCTCGGTCCACGCTTTTGCAAGGCGTTACTTCCCTAGAACATAACCTGTCCATCATCTTCAACAAGAGCATCCGCCGAGTTCCTACTAGCGATCTCCCGTTCATCTCCAAGGCTCACTTGGTCTCCGATATGTGTGGATGTCTCTTGGAGATTGGCTAGGGCATGGTTTCGGCGGCAGTATCGTCGACGTCTCGATGTTCGAAGGCCTTGGTTGACGTGGTCCTGTGATGCTTCGGCACTTCGCAAACGTTCTCTGAACATACCGGCTTGCACGCGTATCTGCTCGATGGCCTGATCTTTTTCTTCAATAGTCCGGTCTACGGAAAGCTTCAATTCGCTCAAGGCCTGTTCCAGTTCCTGGATTCTCTCTTCCGCCCTCCTTGCTTTCATGGCGTCAATCTCGGCCAGCGCAATCTGAAGCTTCCTATCGGTCTCTGCTTGATGATGTTCCATGGTCTTGATGGTCACTTCGGCCTCCTCAAGTTGGCCTGGTATGCCGACGCTTCATCGGTCTGCCTTTCGTCAGTAGAGCCTCACAGATTCGAACCGTCCATATTGTACCTTCTTCTTGAGCCGACGTTCGGCGTCAATCCAACAAGCGGCGGTTTTGTTGCTCTCCTCCTCAAGCATCTCGACGACGGATGTTGTCTCTTTCGCCACGTGCTCGTCGATGCAGAGACTGCCCTCTACCTTGTTGTAAAAGATCACAAGGCGTCGAACTCTCAAGTCTTGCTCCATCAGTGGAATCCTCCCCTCGGGATTGTTCCAGTCTTCTAAGGTATAGAGGCTGCCGTCGTGATCCATGAAGAGGCCCAGTTCCACCAGCTGCTCACCAGATATTTGTGTGTCGCCTGCAGCATCGAACCTGATTCTAAAAATGTCGTTGTTCGCGGACATCGTTGGGCGGTAGATGCAACAACTTTCGCTGGTGGGCGGAACGGATACTGACAAAGTGCCGAATTGTTGGAAAAGGTTGCGGTGTAGCGAGGAAAAAGTAGTAAAGGAGGTTTTCCAAGCTTTCGTGGGCTCGAGCAGGCCCAGGCGGTGACCGTGGAAAAGTGAGAGCGGATGGCCTTTCACCGCCGCTTGGGCTCACGTGCTCTGCTCCTCAAGAATTTGGTTAGTGCGCACGAATTGAGCCTATTCCGCGCGGAGAGAAGGTTTTGATTGCTACGATCATCCGAGAGTGAGGCGGAATCTGAAGCTGTGGTGATGAACGTCGCGTCCAAATGGTCGTGGTCCGAGGCTTTTGCTGCCTCAGTACTGTTAGTGAAGGGTTTACTCTTGCGAGTGCAGTTTGTACAAGAACAGCAAATGTAATGCAGGATCAGCGAAAGTTACAAGTTGGTATAGATTCCGGCCATCATAGGATAGGCGTTACCCTAGGGCATGTGGTTTTCGCATAGTACCTCTCATCAGGCTTCTCCCACCTTTCAATGTTGGACAAATATATCAGCATGCAATTGACCTCGATTTCTGGGAAGCAGGCAATGGATGGTATAGCGTCCATACCAATACAATGGGTCGACCTAGATCCCACCACTCTAAGTGATTCTAAATCATCATGCACGCTATTATGTACGCCTCAACAATTATTTCTGACCTCATTATACTCATACATTGAACAAGAAGATGCAGGCATATCTAGCAAACGCAGGTTTTACTCAACAACACATAACCATCCACGGAGAATAACAGTGTGTATTCGCCCGTCAACCACATGCAAGCGTGGTAAATGCCTGCGACAGGGTTCAGTCCCATGTACGATCTGCACCTCAGTTCTCTCTTCTATGCTGGGATCTCTCCGTTCGGGTGTTCCGGATCAGAACCTTTTGGTTAGGCGTACGGCGAAATGACCAGGAATACTGTAGAGCTAGAAAGACAAACTGCACATGTGTGCAGCGATAAGCAAGGGATGTTTTCGTCATGGGCGATAGCATAATGACAGTGATACTGAGTAATACAGCAATTGGCAGCCTCGAGGTACCGCGAGGGGCATTTGGACTATGCATATGATACGGATGTTCAGTAGTAGAGGATACGAGATGGACAAAGCACCTTTGTCCACCCATCCCCGTAGACGCGAATGACTACCGCTATTCTTTATAGTAGACGAAACGCCGCCTTCCTTGCAATTTGATGCCAGCGTTCTGTTTCGAACTACGGTAAGGGAGTGCTTGATTAAGTAGTGGATTCCTATCTCTCTTTCATACATCATGGTTCCCGCTACTCATGGGAGAAGGCATCGCACATTGTATCTCTGCTACTTGTCAATCCCTCGCCAAGATAGATAGATGTAGCAACAGCTTGATTCCACATTATTGGCAAGGAACCAGTAGTTACAACCAGTCTTGGAGTTATCCTTCACGATCCACTTGGCAGGAACCTGTTGTAACTTCCTCTACTGCGATTCAGTTTGGCAAGATGAACTAGAACCACCGTTTACTCAAGAAGTCATACATAGACGAGCCATTGTTCCAGTCCACTTCCTAGTGTAGTGTCACATTATCATACAGAATTTCCCATGGATCTCCACCAGAATATGCCTAGATGCCCTCCCCGTTTCGACGGGGTCGTCCTCCACGCATCGGCAAGGTCAACGTTTTGCCAGTACCAGCACGTCCAAGATTCTCGCTCCGCTCATCCAGCTCGCGCTTGTAGAGGGCCGATTTCCCCTTCCAATTTTGCTTCTGGAGTTCCGCCTGCTCTTTCTCAGCCTTGAGATTGGCAATGTGCTCATCCTTCAGAGCAAGCAATTCATCCTTGGCCTTCAATGCCTTCATCAACTGGGCAATCTGTTCATCCTTCGCCTTGATCTCTTCATCCTTCGCATTAATCTCCTCGTCCTTCGTATTGATCTCGTCGTCCTTCGCATTGATCTCCTCGTCCTTCGCCTTGACCTCCTCATCCTTCGCCTGAATCTCCATATCCTTCGCCTTGATCTCCTCATCCTTCGCCATGAGCTGCGCCTCCTTCTCCTCAAGCTTTTCTAGCTTGTCCTCCATCCCAAGTTCGTTGTACAAGCTGTCGATGCGCCACTCCGTTGCCAAGCTACCCTGTTTCTCCAGGACGGTGGCCGAGAACTGAAGACCTTCACTGAGCTCTGCATGGTTGAGTCCAACGCGTTCGAACCATTTGATTACCGATTTGATCTCATCTTCGCGTGCCTGTTGCGTCGCTTCGAACTCAGTGATGAGGCGGGCCTTGTCTTTCCTGTCCTTGAGGCGGTAGTGAAGCAGTGGAGGAGCCATCTCGAAAGAAGGATGCACTTCTTGATGGTTGCGAGAAGAATTGCGCGTAGTCGACAATGTCCGGATTGCGCGAAGGGGCGGCGATGGTGGTTGGGGTTGAGAAGAAGAGGCCAAAGAGGATGGAGAGACTGAGCTGCTCAAAAAGAAACTGGGGCGGTGAAGAGGTGTTACGCCGGTGAAAACATATCACGTGAATCGCGGCGGACACGAAGTGAGAGGCGGTGAACATGTCGGACGCACAACTGACCGCTCTCACCACAAGCTACCATACACATGTTCTACGAGAGCAGAAGCCGGGGATTTCTTCCTCAATTGCCTAGCAAGCCAGGTCAATCAATGAAAAAAAGGGTCTGTTCATTACGCTGACAGCAAGCGGTACCCTGAGGTACAGGTAAGTGGATATCGCCAGCAACCGTAATGGCCACGCCCCAACTCCCCGCAGGTTTTTTACTGAGCTGGGGACCCATGCGGACATTGCTTGGGTAGAGCCACAAACCATCTGGTGAGTTGACGAGACAAAGCTCGCAAGCTCCCAGACAAGATGACCATCTGGATGTTTGAGCCAGCCCCGAGCCCCGAGAGGCTTCACGGACTGACTGCGGCGGAACATACTTGCGGCGTTGCAAGCTCATTTCCACAACCTAGGAGTGATCCCAGGTTGAAAAGTTCCAGCGGCCCTCGAGAGAAAGAGAAAGGGAGTAGGGAGGGGGGAAGAGGGCTTAAGTACTCCGGGCGGCGGCCTCGCTTAACGGTTTTAGTCAGCATGGTCTCTGCGCGGAAGCGGCTGGAAATGCCAAGTGTTGCCTCAAACGTCTGTCAGTTCGGTGGACAGTGAAAGATGCAATCACGTGATTGTTTGATCCCGTCACCGACTTTCACCACGGACTTTTAGCGGAACATTGTCTGGTTTTGTCAGGGACTTGTTCGATTACCCCGAGAATATTTGTCGTGCAGGGACGTCACCATTGGGAGAATCCCGTCAGTGCGGCTGCTTTCCACTATCTGTTCCGTTGTAGTATTGACTCCATAAATCTCAACCATTACTGACTCCTGAGGGTGAAGCCAACAATTTTCATTATTTGTAGCAAGATGACGGAGGCGTTGGGAGACCCCGATTCTGCTTCGAATCGCAGCGCACCACCTGGCCGCACCGACGATCCTCCCCCTCCCGATGAGCACGGGAGTCGCAGCGACACAATGCCAACAACTTGCAACTCCCCCAGTTGTAATGACGCGGCGAAGCTCGCTGAGCCCGAGAGTCACGACTCAAAAAAGCCAGCGGCCACTGACAACAAGAACGCTGAGGGCACCCTGCGGAAAATAAGGAGGCTGTTTGAGTACCTCCGTGAGGCGTCTCTCAAGGACACCAGCAAGCGTGGAATAAGTGAGGACCCCGCTTGGGAAGAGTTGGAAGCGGCCTTGGACGAGAACTCGTTCTCTACATTGGAATCGGCCAGTAGAGATTTGCAGTCCCATCAGCGGCGCGAAGAGTACGAAGAATGGTTTGATCATCTGCAAGAAGAGATCAAGAGACGTGACTACGTTATTCGCAGCCAGCGAGCCGATCTGATCAACAAGGACAACAAGATTCGCGATCTGGAGCTTGAGATTACCGCCTACCTCGCGGACGACTGTCGCAGACGAGCTGTCGAGCCGCGAAGCAGCGGCAGAAAACGCGGAGGAGAAGGCGACAGGTATCCCTTGCTATTCTTTTCTTTGAAATCACACAGCTAACCTGCCGTCCAGCTCAACTCCAAACCCCTCCGATATGCCAGTGAAGAAACGCGCGAAACGGGTCGTTTTGTGCATCCGATGCTATCAACTCGAGCTGCCATGCGACCATGGGATTCCTTGCAAATACTGCGAAGTAGATAAGGAGGAGTGTAAGCGGTCCAAGTGCGCGCACTACAAGGAGGGACAATGCAAACGCCAACAATGTTCTCGGGCACATGCGGACGATAAATTTCCTCCAAAGCATTTAGTAAACTCCCGCCATTTCTCGAAGTTGACTCATAAGAAACACGTTGAGAAGGATACAGGGGACTCCGGCGCCGCGGACGACGACGATGGCAGCCCTCCCCCTTCTTTGAAGGTGAAGGCTGTTTGAATATGATCTTATTACTAACGTGTCTTACAAGCGAGTCGGCCATATAAGCGAGTCGGCCACCCTACTAGGTTTGCACACATCTTCAAGTGTACAACTCAACTACATTTTAAGGTAGTATGTAGTTATTAATACAATAGATTAAGCAGTATCTAAAGTATCTTTTTTACACGTACCTGAGTTATGCCCAGGCTCTCTACACCTTGGGCAGCGTGCCAGAGCCTGGCGGCTGAGTCCTGATCACACACCACCTTGTCGCTGTTCACAAGCAATCTGCTCCTCAACCTCTTGGTAAGCAAGTATATCCTCTCCTGCTCCCTTTGTTAAGACTTCATGCTTCTGGATCCGCTTCTTCTTGCACTGCCTCCACTTTATAGCTATCTCATTAGCTCTCTCAAGGCTAGCAATCCGATCGCACATCAGCTCAGCCGAGAGCATCATCACTTCAGCCCCCTTCTTGAGCTGATCAATTGCCTCAATAATTGAAGCTGGTGATGAGCTCTTGTGCTGCCGAACACGATCACGTATTAGCGTTGATTGAGCCTCAAGCTCACGTACGTTGCTTGGTATTTGAGCCTTCCAGAGAGCCTCTACTAGGGTAGCTGGAGGCGTAGGCATACGGAGCTACACATCTAGCTTTGACAGAACAACGTCAGGCTGGAGAGGAACTAGGCCTGCACCTCGAAAGGCTGAGCAGATGTTAGTTGATGTAAATGATTGATCAAAGGCTGCCTTGAAGGCTGGCAGAAACTCAAGCTTCATGATGTGGTTGATATGGTGGTGGATCAGAGCCTCAATCTCATAGCTGTATGCATGCTTCAATGGTGCGAAGCAGCCAATGTCAAGAGGCTGGAGTAGATGCGATGAGTGAGCTAGCATACAGAGTGTGTAGATATTGTTCTCCTTGTAGAATTCTTGAAACTCAAGGGAGTGATGGCTCTCGTGGCCATCAAGGATAAGGAGGCGATGAGTACCTACAACACGAGTCTTGGTATAAGTGTTGAAGTGCTTTAGCCACTCAACTCCTAGCTCATTGTTTGTGTCAGATGGTAAGCCAGTTTATGGACATCCTATCTGGGACTGAAGAGGAGGACTGGGAGAAACTGTCTGTACCGGTACTATCTGAGGATATGTAGCTAGTGATTCTGCAGTGGCTAGTGACTCTGCAGTGGCTAGTGCCCTGCGCAGCCTTGGTGCCCAGAGAAGGAACATCAAAACCGGTGTCAGGCCCTAGCCTCATATACACAAGCACACACCTGAATATAATCAGTCAACCCATCTTCAATCAATCTTTCTATCACCGTGACATCTTCAGATATTATCAAATCTGACAGTTTGTCCAGCCGTTGTCACTAACAGCAATTGCCCAGTCGTGTGGGATATTAGCTTCCTCGTACCAGGCAGAGAGATGGTGTTAGCCAGCAAAGATAATGAATGGTGGGATAGCCCAGCCAGCAGCGTTGATTCCTTGGATGACCATCACCCACTCGTGATTGCCTGACTGGATAGCCTTTGGCTGGCCTCTCCTCTCTGACCCTGTTACAATAAGCTGAGTAGTAATCTTGCCCATCATAAAGCTAGCCTCATCGAAGTTGTAGACATCCTCATCACAGATGCCGTACTTGGCCTTTGTCTGCTCTACCAGCTTGAACCAGCTCTTAATTAACTCAGGATCCTCGCATAGAGCTATCTGCCTATCGTATGGCCGATTAAAATATATTGTAAGACTGTCTATATGCTTGATGAAGTTGCGCGGCCAGTGGATGCCAACCTGGCCTGCACCACATGCAGCTAGCAGGTTGTTGGCCATATCACGTACAGCTGTGTACGTAGGCGCAAATCCACGTTGATCCAGATCAAGTATATGTATAACAATCACCTTCTCTTCTAGCTCAGTAAGCTTCTTTGAATTGGGCTGGCAATCGCATCGGGCAGGCTTGCCAGCGCATCGGTCGTTCAGTGTTGATTTCGGAACGTTATACGTAGAAGCAGCAAGTCTAGAGCTTTTAAACTGCTGATGATTAATAGAGGAGGAGGCAAGCATTATATCAGCTTCAGTATATAATGATAGAGCACGTGGAGGTAGAGCCATAGTGATGAGAAGTTGGTGTTTTGATTAGGCTTGGTGGGGTGGCCGACTCGCTTGTAAGACACGTTACCAGATTTCATTGTTCATTGTCTGCTGCTTCGTATTCGAATAAAGGGAGAAAAACTTCGTATGAACAATGAAATCAAAACTAGCAACACTACAGATAGAATACACAATAACTTTCCCTTAGTGCGGGGATGTACAATGTTTGTTGAATCTACCAAGCAAATAATTTCGTCTTTATAGCTCTATAGTTGTGCTGTACAACTAACTGGCCAGATACCAGGTACACTGTGAATGGGGGCCAAATCTGCGGGGTGCTTGAGACTCCACTTCCATATGCATGTCAGATGCACCATCTCATTGACTCCACTGCAGTTAGACGGATCTTTGTTTCTGGGACTTGTCTTCTACTCTGCAACCCACAAGCTTGCAATTGTTTTTTTCGAAGAGGTGGTTCGTTTTCTTTGGGAAACATTCATGGTATGCATCAGCAGAATTCCGCTGAGTGGGATCCCTGCGCCTACGTGTTGAACAGTGTGTCGCAGGTAACTGAGCGTACGCATAAAGAAAAAAGTAGTATACGAAGGCGTACATCCCGCATAAGATCCAGGAAATAGTGCTTACCCACCTTCTCCCTGACCCTCACTGTAAACCATCTATCCTAGATCTGACCTTTCCTTACTCAACAGGTCACTCCATAGACCTTACCAACCATGGATATCTCGGATCACTCCACCAAATCTCTCTGCCACATCTGCCGCACCATCGATTTCCCGGTCTACTTTCAATCCCCTGGACCCTCAAATCAGAAAGACATCACCGACACTCCATCGAGCAACAAAGAGCAGACCCTAGGATCAAGACTCCAACTCAGAGAAAGAGCCACCACATGTCCATTCTGCCACCTCGTCGACACCGCCACAGACCGACCTTTCCGCAACCGGGACGAAGACGGCAGCGTTACAATCGGCCGTGCTTGCATAGCCGAGACGGGGAATTCAGAAGCAGGAGATACCCAGAAGGTGCATTGTATCCAGGTCTCAGTGCATCTTACAGAGCCTGTGAGGAAGTATGTGGGTTATGTTCAATTTCTCGGGGAGGATGCGGAGAAGCTTGGTATCAGTTCGGCCTTCCGCGGGCGAGTTGTGCGAGAAGGTCGATTCGATGTGCGTTTAGCAAAGAGATGGCTCGAAATATGCCAGAAAGAGCACGGGAAGTACTGCAGCAACCCCGACAACCTTTCTCCCGAACACCTGGCGTCCCTCCAACCCATGGACCTCCTTGCCATCGACCTCGAAAACATGTGCATCTGCGAAATGCCGCACGGATCGCCATTCGTAGCGCTGAGCTACTGCTGGCCTGCAGCGCCGTATCTCACGCATCTGAAATCCAACAGTGCGGAACTATTCTCCAAAGGCTCACTGACGCGCAATATGCAGCGCCTACCAGGAACCATCCAAGACGCGATCAAGTGCTCCAAAGACCTCGCGTTCCGCTACCTCTGGATCGACGCCCTGTGCATTATCCAGGACTCAAAAGAGCACAAAGGAAAGCAATTGCGGCAAATGGACCGGGTCTACGGCGCCGCCGAACTCACCATTGTGTGCGCGTATCCAGTCCCCAAAGGAACCCCGGACCCATGCAGCGGACTTCCCGGTTTTTCAAAACCGTCACCCTCGAAGAAGCAGCTAATAAAATCTGTCAGCGATCTTCGAATGGCGGCAACTTCAATGTGCGCCTCCGACGCCCTGAGGACTGCCCGCTGGGACACGCGCTGCTGGACCTACCAAGAACACCACCTGTCGCGGCGTCTCCTCTTCTTCACACACGTCCAAGCTTACTTCCTCTGCTCATGCAACGCCTTCGCCGAAGACACCGTCTGCGAGTCTATCCCGCGAACCGCGGCCGTGGAGCCGGGCACAACACTCTGGTCGCCCAAAGCGAGATACGGCAACAAAGCCGCGTTCGAAGGTCGATGGGGCCAGTGGAGCCTCAGCCGTGCAAAGATTGCAGGCATAGGACTCATGATGGAGACGTACGAGAATGCTCTATCCGAGTATACGTACCGCGACGTCTCGTTTCCGACGGACATTCTCAATGCGTTCGACGGGATTCGAGCGGTGCTCGCGGAAGCAATGGAAACGGCGTTCTTCCAGGGCTTACCGGAGATATTTTTCGATCACGCGTTATGTTGGGTTCCCAAGGGTGTCTGCAAGCGCAGGAAATCGAGAGAAGAACAGGCGGATTTCAGGTTGTTCGATCCGGCGAGGCCGCTGTTTCCGAGCTGGAGTTGGGCCGGGTGGGAGACTCCCGTGAATCTGGGGTTTTGGATGGCGAATTGGGCGTATCGGTCGGAGGTGGATTGGTTTCTTGTGAATCGGGAAGGGATGGCGGTGAAGTTGGGGGTTCCGAGGGAGAGACATGAGAGACTTGTGTACGAGAAGGGTGGGAATAAGGATGTTGGACCCCCGGAGGTGGATATGAGGGATTTCCTGCCTAACATTGTTCCACGAGACGCTATCGACCCTATGGCAGAGGAGTGGCTTAATGCCAAAATCCTCGCTGCTTACACTACCAGTGCTCACTTTTGGATCGACGGCACTCCCTGGTCTCTCCAAGGGCACGAGCGCGCCTGGCCTGGGAACGTCAACCTCGCTATCAAAGACTCCCGCAAAAGGGTTGTGGGGTGTATACTTCTTCCCATCGACCTCGCAGAGGACTGCCAGGAGGATCCTATGCAGTTCGAATTCATTCTCGTGTCGAGGGCGCTGCGGCAGAGGCAGACGGAGACGCAGAAGAAGTTGAGGTATTTTGATACAGGGGAGTTTGAGGAGTGGGATTGGTGCACGTTGAATGTCATGCTGGTGAGGAGGTTGAGGAGTGGCGTGGCGTTTCGGGTGGGTGTGGGAATGGTGCATGAGGAGGCGTGGATTGAGGCAGGGCCACGAGGAAGTTTTGTCAGGCTTGTTTGAGGAGGGAATGTGTTGAGTCGTGCAATTGAGGGTTATGACAACTGCTGGAGATTGACTATAGCCTTGCTCATTCTCACGCGACACGGTCGAGGGGCATTGTCTCGGTCAACGTATTCAACAGTACGTAACTGAGCTTTTATTCAGTAACTACTGTACTGTACTGGAGGGAGTGCCTGTACGTACGAATGGAGGCCCCCCAGGTACGATCCGTACATACGGTCGGGTGTACTTACTATTGAATACGTTGGGACTCTCGGCCATGGGACGTCCGGGATGAAGGCGCAGCGGCGAGTTGCCATGTGCAATGATGGAGTGAGCCAACGGTGAATTCACGAGGCCGTAGTAAAGAAGACGGTTCCTCAGTTTAGACGATATCCTACAACTCGAGCGAAGTTCATGATGTGGGTTTTCCTGCAAGAGTCCAGCAGCAGGACGGGGAACTTCGAATGTGACGGTATGAGAACCACCCATCCCCACCACATACTCGAGACTCAAAAATGACTTCCACGCATTAGTCCAGTAACTCACGAAATAGCGGTGAATTTACCTGCAAAGATAGACTTGACCTCCTGAAGAGAACGTTCTTGTGTGTGCCAGGGGTACTGGGTGTCTGTGGCGCACAACGTTCATGTGGCGGTGCAAAGCAACCCCACCTCATCGTCGTAGCCAGAAGAACTGGAGGGACGGCGTCGCATATCCCAAGCTGATAACCCCGCCGGCTTACTGTATCATACCTAGGTAGCTTACTGTGTGTGTGGAAGCCCAACAGGGAGGCAAAGAGCTGCTTGGACTTGTTGGCTGTACTTCGTGGACGTCACCAAGTTGGACGTGGCTTAAGCAAACGCCACATTTCGCAACGATTCACAGACACCGACCCGTGAAGGGCACACTTCGTGTATCACAGTATCAGACAATGGAATCACTCGCGCAACTTGTACGACAGTCATTTAACTATCCGATGCCCAAGGGTGGTTTGGCGTAGGGCTGTGCGGGCCGTAGTCAGCGCACCAACATGTGAACCCCCCGAGCGATGTGGCTGTGCTCACAGGGAAGCAGCTCCCCAAGCCCAACGTCTACTTCAACCTCTGCTCTCTCCCTTTCTTCATTCTTCCTTTCAGAACCCGTCACCTTCATTGCCTCGATCTTCCAGCAAGAACCACACCCTGATTCGACCTTCAAACATGGGAGTAAGTGGTCACATTCGCTCCAAGACAGCAAACTGCCCCTCCACCTGCCCCGCAACGCAACGTCATCAAAGACTGGGCTGACCATCATCTACTGTGCTAGCTTGCATCCAAACTTGCCGCAGCAGGCGCTCCACCAGGAGCCTATCCTCCTCAGGGAGGCCCTCCACAAGGCGGTTATGTGAGTAACGACCCGAGTCTGCAAGGAGCAAGTCGCTGACGAGTCAAACTAGCCTGGGCAGTCACAGTATCAAGCCTATCCAGGCGCGGTAAGCACTACATCGACTCCATTCCCCTTGTTAGCCCTTTTCTTCCCTTGCTCCACGTCGTCATCAAAGAGTACACGCCACCCGGACCGTGGGTCCACGTATTCTCTCCTTGCGCCACTTTGTTTCCCATCCTCCTTCTGCGTCCTTGCGGTTGCGCCTCTTCCGGAACTCGTTTGATACCTGATTTCGCCGCTGGCCGCGGATCCACACACATACACCTCGAAGGCAACACTGCCTTAGCACATCACCATGGCCCATTACGGTGGCTACCAGCAGCCGAGTTACGCGCCTAACGCGTACCCACAGACTTCTGCCCCTCCCCCGAATCCCATGACTGCCTCGCCCTACGGAGCTCCGGGATCACAACCACCCTATCCCCAGGCACCGAGTCAAGGCACTTACGGATCCTCCCCTTATCCTCCTCAACAGTCTGCATACAACAGACCCCCACCTCCTCCACCTGGCCAACAGCCGCAGTCTCCGTATCCATTGCAGAATCAACCCCCATACCAACAGCAACAACCTTACGGTCAACAGAGCTATCCTTCCCAAGGGCAGCCTGGTTATGGACAGCAGCAATACGGCCAGCAGCAGCCTCCTCAAAGCCTCCAACCCGGTTACGGCCAGCAGCCGCAATACGGCCAACATGTTCGTTTCCAAATACCCCGTGCTGTGGTTCTTCGTACTCGTTGATATGGATCGAGAAATATCTTCGAGACATTGTTTGCTTTGTACGTGGTATGGCAAATACTGACATATGACTGTAGCACGGTCGTCCGGGACAACCGCCGCCCGGCCAATATCCTCCGCAGCAACAGTATGGCGGCGCTTCTCCTCAGCAATATGGGGCATCCCCAATTAACCAGGGGACCCCCGCTGAGATTGCTGCTTACAAGCAGCTTTTGAATTCCTGCGTTCAGGAGAAGCAGCTCCAGAATTTTTATCCACCAAACTCGCCTGTGCTGGATCAGATTGCCAACAAGGCACCGGCTCTGATCAACCAAGTGATCCAGAGGTGGCGTGTCGCCAAAGAACTCGCCAACGACATTGTCAAGTTGGCCTTGTACGACATTGTGTTGTACATTGGTACGTAAGGGCTGCGTTTGCCTCGCAACAGATCTGACTTGGCATAGATGACAGCGGTTCCATGCAATTTGAAGAAGAAGGCAGCCGCATCAAGGACCTCAGGCTGATTCTCGAGCGTGTTGCCTTTGCAGCCACGCTCTTTGATGCCGATGGCA